>NC_073229.2:31580000-32798437 GCF_029281585.2 Gorilla gorilla gorilla | reverse complement strand
TGTAATCCCAGCACTTTGGGAGGCCAAGGCAGGCAGATCAAGAGGTCAGGAGATCAAGACCATCTTGGCTAACACGGTGAATCCCCATCTCTACTAAAAAATAAAATAAATACAAATAAATAGATGATAATAATAATAAATAAAAATAAAAAAGTAGAGATGTAATCATCCTTATATTTAATATTTTGTCCCTTTTCAGTTAATATTATACGCATTTCCCATGCTATAACATGGATTACAGAAAACATTGTTTTTAATGGCTGTGTATTCACCTGAGTGGCTGTACTATGGCTCACTTTGTCACCATCTGTTCTTGCCTGTGGCAGTGTCCTGACAATAATGTCCAGGTTTCTAGCTTAAGCCACTGAATTATTCCCTTAGGAAAAATTCCCAGCTATAGAATGAATGGGGCTAGGCATGGTGGCTCATGCCTGTAATCCCAGCACTTTGGGAGGCTGAGGCAGGCTGATCATGAGGTCAGGAGTTCGACACCAGCCTGGCCAACATGGTGAAACCCTGTCTCTGCTAAAAATACAAGAAAATTAGCCAGGCGTGATGGCGCATGCCTGTGACCCCAGCTACTCGGGAGGCTGAGGCAGGAGAATCGCTTGAACCTGGGAGGCGGAGGTTGCAGTGAGCCGAGATCACGCCATTGCACTCCAGCCTGGGCAACAGAGTGAGACTCCGTCTTAAAAAAACAAAAACAAAAACAATGAACGAGTCGAATAGAATGAGCACTTTTATGTTTCTTGATACATAGGCAGTATAAACAGTGTAAACATTGGTTTTAGTGACTTAGAAAGAGGCAAGCACATATGTATAAAGTGGTAACAGCAAACACCAGCCGTTCTGTAGTTTTAAAAGTGCATATTCTAGCCGGGCGCGGTGGCTCACGCCTGTAATCCCAGCTCTTTGTGAGGCTCTTTGGGAGGCCGAGGCAGGCGGATCACGAGGTCAGGAGATCAAGACCATCCTGGCTAACACGATGAAACCCCGTCTCCACTAAAAATACAAAAAAATTAGCCAGGCATGGTGGCGGGCTCCTGTAGTCCCAGCTATTCAGGAGGCTGAGGCAGGAGAATGGCGTGAACCCAGGAGGCAGAGCTTGCAGTGAGTCAAGATTGTGCCACTGCACTCCAGCTTGGGGGACAGAGTGAGACTGCGTCTCAAAAAAAAAAAAAAAGTGCGTATTCTGTATTACCCATAAGCCCAAATCCACTTCTAGGGTCCCCAATCTCTAGTTTGCTGTGTGTTTTCTACGGGAGTCAAAGAGACATATACTTCCAATGAAGCAAATTATTCATTGCCACCTGTGGGGATAGCACAAATGTTCTCACAAATGGTGTCAATCTCCTTTTAATTTTTTTTCTTTTGAGAAAGGGTATTGCTTTGTTGCCTAGGCTGGAGTAAAGTGGTGTGATCATGGCTCACTGCAGACTCAAACTTTTGGGCTCAAGTGGTCCTCCTATCTCAGCCTCCTGAGTACCTGAGATTACAGGCATGTGCCACCACACCTGATTAATTTTTTACTCTTTGTAAAGATGGGTATTGCTCTGTTGCCCAGGCTGGTCTTGAACTCCTGAGCTAAGCCATCCTCCCACCTCAGCCTCCCAAAGCACTGGGATTACAGGTGTGAGCCACCACACCTGGCCCTACTTTTAATTTGTGGAATTAAAAAAACATTTTTATATGTCAAAATTGTTAGATTTACATTCACAAGTCCACATTTGTCTAAGAGCTGCAGGCTTAGTAGCTTATTGTTTAGCTCAATTCCCCTCTTCCTGAAATGTTGTACCTCCAGTTACCGACTCATTCCAGGAAAAGACTGTGACCTTGAAACGGACTCTTTCTTGTCTAGGATTCTTCTTATTTTTTTAATTTTCTTCTTTTAATTAATTATTATCATTATTATTATTATTTTGAGACAAAGTCTTCCTCACCCAGGCTGGAATGCAGTGGCGCGATCTCTGCTCACTGCAACCTCCGCCACCCGGGTCAAGCAATTCTCTTGCCTCCACCTCCCGAGTAGCTAGGATTGCAGGCACAGGCCACCACACCAGCTAATTTTTGTATTTTTATAGTAGAGATGGGGTTTCACCATGTTGGCCAGGCTGGTATCAAATTCCTGACCTCAAGAGAGCTACCCATCTTGGCCTCCCAAAGTGCTGGGATTACAGGCGCGAGCCATCTAGGCCTTGTCTAGGATTCTTTGCCTGCTTGTCCTCTCAGCACCAGTTTTTCCACCTCTTGGGACTCCTCACTCAGTATCGTCTATGGAGAAGGCTACGAACAAAGCCAGGAACAGAAGGAGGTGATTGGCCTGTGTCAAACACTTTACATACATTTTCTCATTTAATTATCACAACTGTCCTCTAACGTGGATATTGTTATTCCTATCTCTTTTTTTTTGTTTTTTTTGGAGATGGAGTATTGCTGTGTCGCCCAGGCTGAAGTGCAATGGTGTGATCTTGGCTCACTGCAAACTCCGCCTCCCGGGTTCAGGCGATTCTCCTGCCTCAGCCTCCCGAGTACCTGGGATTACAGGCACACGCCACTACACCTGGTTAATTTTTGTATTTTTAGTAGAAATGGGGTTTCACCATGTTGGCCAGGCTGGTCTTGAACTCCTGACCTCAGGTAATGCACTCACCTCAGGGTCCCAAAGTGCTGGGATTATAGGCGTGAGCCACTGCGCCTGGCTGTTATTCCTATCTTACAGAAGAGGAAACTGAGGCTTAGAGAGTTAGGGTAACCTGGTTATCGTAGAAATGGTTGCTCAAATAATAGATGTTTGTGGTCTGAAGACAAAACAGCAAGTTAGTTCTTGTGCTTAGTGCCCAGGATAGCAGCCCCTCCCTGGAAAGTCCCTGGGGCTCCGGGAAGATGGAGATAAGGATGCCACAGTTTCCAGGAAGAGGCTGAGGCATACTCGCATGCATTAGTAACAGCAATGTCAAATGCCAGTTGTCTAGTAGGTCAGTTTTGAAGAATAAAATATTGGTGGGGCGGCTGAGAATTAGGTCACGTCTACACGAGTCACTCCAGTGCACACATCGTTTTACCCTTCAGCCAAACTGTGGTTCCATCAGGATGGTTGGAGTTGAACTAAATGAAAATTCACTTTAAACCAAAAAAATAAAATGACTGACTCTCATGCTGCAAATGCTGCCATATTTCTTCCTTTGAGCTGCACCTTCATGTCTAAGTGATAGATATATTTTTTCCAACCAGGAAGTTAGAATGGTAGAGGGCTTTAGAGAGTCAAGGCCTACTCTGGGAGGGGAAGGAACATACAGGGAGTTTAGTGACAGTTCCAGGTCTAGATTTTCAGACTCTTTTTTTTTTTGAGACGGAGTCTTGCTCTGTCACCCAGGCTGGAGTGCAATGGCGTGATCTTGGCTCACTGCATCCTCCTCCTCCTGGGTTCAAGCAATTCCCCTGCCTCAGCCTCCCGACTAGCTGGGATTATAGGCACGCACTACCACGTCTGGCTAATTTTTGTATTTTCAGTAGAGACAGGGTTTCACCATATTGGCCTGGCTGGTCTTGAACTCCTGACCTCGTGATCCGCCTGCCTCGGCCTCCCAAAGTGCGCCACCGTGCCCGGCCTGGACTCTTTTTTTTTATTTTTCATTTGAGATGGAGTCTCGCTCTGTTGCCCAGGCTGGAGTGCAATGGCACGATCTTGGCTCACTGCAACCTCCGCCTCCAGGTTTCAAGCGATTCTTGTACTTCAGCCTCCCAAGTAGCTGGGATTACAGGCATGCGCTACAACATCTGGATAATTTTTTGTATTTTTAGTAGAGATGGAGTTTCACCATGTTGTCCAGACTGGTCTCGAACTCCTTCTCTCAAGTGATCTGCCCGCCTCGGCCTCCCAAAGTGCTGGGATTACAGGTGTGGGCCACCATGCCCGGCCAATTTTTGGACTCTTCTATGCCATATTTCTCCTAGAGGAGAAACATATATGGACACCTTGGGTCTTCCGGGGAGTGTTTCAAGGCATACCTCTGCCACATGGTTTTTCTGCCCAACGTTTGCCTCCCGACTTGAGACAGAGCTTCCTAATCGTTCTCCTGGGGAGGTCCATATAGGGATGATAATATTGGTAACGGCTGCTGTTGGCTGGAGGTGACAGACCAGGAACTGAGGTCACCCCAGCTCCGGCTGCCCTGATGTTTGAAGGGATCAGTATCCTCACTAAGACCCATGATCTTGGCACACTGTTTTAGAAACTCTGGCTAAAGTACCAGCAGAGACATGAAAGTACTACTTTAGCCTTAGAGTAAATGTTTTCAGTACAGATCTCAAGGATAAACTCTTGAGGTTAAGGAATACGTCTTTGTAATTTCTCTCCCTCTCTCTCTTGGCCTCTCTCTCTTTACCTAGTATATTAAATAGAAAAAAAAAATCTTGGATTTACAATCTCATCTTTACATTGATGAGGACACTATGAAGTCATGGCGGGGGTCAGCGGGAAGGGATGGAGAAAGACAGAAACAGAAAGTGGAACACAGATGGAGAGAGAAATTGCATTTCACCAGTAATATTCAGAATCACTCACCCACGGATCGTAAACCATTGAAAAATTTACCTGAAACTGTCCAGCCTTAAATAATGTTCTGGGGCCGGGCGCGGTGGTTCACACCTGTAATCCCAGCACTTTGGGAGGCTGAGGCGGGCGGATCACGAGGTCAGGAGATCGAGACCATCCTGGCTAACATGATGAAACCCTGTCTGTACTAAAAAATACAAAAAAATTAGCCGGGTGTGGTGGTGGGCGCCTGTAATCCCAGCTACTGAGGAGGCTGAGGCAGGAGAATGGCATGAACCCGGGAGGCGGAGCTTGCAGTGAGCTGAGATTGCGCCACTGCACTCCAGCCTGGGCGACAGAGCGAGACTCCAACTCAAAATAATAATAATAATAATAATAATAATAATAATAATGTTCTGGGTACTCTTAATACAATTCCAGTATCTAAATTCATTACGAAATTAGGTAACAACATGAAACAATATATAAAGTAGGGTTTTTGGAGTCAATGAGACCTGGATATGAATCTCAGCTATGCTGACTGTTGGTTCTGTGACCATGGGGGTTGTTGAAGCATTCTATACAATGGGAATAAAAATATCAACCTTTTGATGCCATTCTATTAATTGAGTGAGATAAGGCCTGTGAAAGTATGAAGCACATACATTTAATCGGCTGCTCAACCCACTTTAATTCTCTGCACGGTAGCTTTGTTCCAATATCGTCTCATGCTGTGGCACGAGCTCACAGTGAATTTCTCTGAGCACTTTGGAATTGCCATAGTCCTTAAAATGGTGTCCAGAACAGATCCACCTCACCATGAATTTTATGGTTTAACAATCAGTGTTTAATAAAGTTCAATTTGACGGTGTAAGAGGCCAGGAGGTAAAGGTGTTATATTTGTAAATGCAGGCAAAACATGCATCTGTTCATTTAGTGTATTCATACAGTAACCCCTGAAAAGGCTCTCCAGGAGTTATTGCCTCTCACGATAGTGCTGTGAAGTGGGTATGCTTAGTTCCATGTTACAGAATGAGAAACTGAGGCTGGGAGATTAAAGTGTCCAAAGTGACTCTGCTAGTAAGCTAGGATTACAGGTCAGTTTTTTTTTTTTTTTTTTTTTTGAGATGTAGTTTTGCTCTTGTTGCCCAGGCTGGAGTGCAGTGGCACGATCTTAGCTCACTGCAACCTCAGCCTCCTGGGTTCAAGCGATTCTCCTGCCTCAGCCTCCCAAGTAGCTGGGATTACAGGTGCCTGCCAGCACGCCCTGCTAATTTTTTTGTATTTTTAGTAGAGACGGGGTTTCACTACGTTGGCCAGGTTGGCCTCGAAATCCTGACCTCAGGTGATCCACCTGCCTCGGCCTCTCAAAGTGTTGAGATTACAAGTGTGAGCCACTGTGCCCAGCCACAAATCAGTTCTTTGTGACTCCAACCCTCCCCCATCCCCATTTCTCAGGTTTATGGACACACAATTTGAATACAACGAAATAATGAGATGATCCTTGCATTTTATTGTAAATGTGAATGACAGTATCTGGGAGTCAGGTGATGTCTTACCCCACGCATGCTCTTTGGATATGATCGATACTTAACCTGAAAGTTGAGCATCCAATACAACGTTTTGGTGTGAGTTGAAATGGAGCTCTAGGGCAATAAGGAAGAAGAATAAGGTTAACAACATCAGTCAACCATCACCACGATTGTTTTTGTTCACAAACGTTTTTGCTGTTGTTTTTTGAGACAGAGTCTCGCTCTGTCACCCAGGCTGGATTGCGGTGGCACGATCTCAGCTCACGGCAAGCTCCGCCTCCTGGCTTCAAGCCATTCTCCTGCCTCAGCCTCCCGAGTAGCTGGAACCACAGGCCATCACGCCACCATGCCTGGCTAATTTTTTGTATTTTTAGTAGAGACGGGGTTTTGCTGTGTTAGCCGGCATGGTCTCGATCTCCTGACCTCGTGATCCGCCCGCCTCAGCCTCCCAAAGTGCTGGGATTACAGGTGTGAGCCACTACGTCCGGCAAAATTTATTTTATAATTTTTTTTTTTTAGAGACAGGGTCTCTGGGTGTGGTGGCTCACACCTGTAATCCCAGCACTTTGGGAGGCTGAGGCGGGCAGATCACCTGAGGTCAGGAGTTTGAGACCAGCTTGGCCAATATGGTGAAACACCATCTCTACTAAAAATACAAAAATTAGCCAGGCATAGTGGTGCACGCCTGTAGTCCCAGCTACTCGGGAGGCTGAGGCAGGAGAATTGCTTGAACTCGGGAGGTAGAGGTTGCAGTCAACCGAGATTGTGCCACTGCACTCCAGCCTGGGTGACAGAGTGAGACTCCATCTCAAAAAAAAAAAAAGAGAGAGACAGGGTCTCATTTTGTCACCTGGCTGGAGTGCAGTGGTGAGATCATAGCTCACTGGAGCCCTGAATGTCTGTGCTCAGTTCTCCCACCTCAGCCTCCCAAATAGCTAGGACCACAGGCATGCACCACCATGCCTGGCTAATTTTTAATTTTTCTTTTTTTTTTTTTTAGCAATGGGGTCTCGCCATGTTGCCCAGGCTGGTCTTCAACTCCTGGCTTCAAGCGATTCTCCTGCCTTGGCTTCCCGGCATGCTGGGATCATGGGCATGGGTCACTGTGCCCAGCCCCACAAATTTATTTAATGTAAGTTTTATGAAACACAGTAGCTTTCAGAAATGAAAATCCAAAGAAAGAGGGAAACCTGTGTATTTATGTGCTTAGGTTTGGTGAAGAGAGGATGGTTGTAGAGAGATGTGATTGGATGACGTGGGTAGACTCTAATGGTGACAAACTGGGGGTGTCTAGCAGATCCTGTTTGTTCAGATTCTTCTCTGCGCTCCTACGTCGATAAGGAAGCTCCTTTCTTCCAGGTGTAGGGAGAGCACCTCTGGAGAGAAGGTCTTATGATCTGCTTCAGCAGGGAGGGCAAGCGGAAAGAGAGAGTGACCTTTCTGCCTCTGATGTGCCAAGGTGCCATATTGTGTGATAGCATGAATGTCCTGAACCCCATCATTACCAAGGAGAAGTGGGACAATATGTATGCCAGAATCTTATGAGCTTCTTCCTTCTTGAACCATGGCTGGTTTTCAACCTATAGTGATTGAAAACCTTCCTAGTGCTCTCTTTTACTTCACCAAACCTCCAACCTTCAACTCCTCTGACTTCTCCTTCTGTCTGGCTGCCCAGGCACGTGCTCCTCTTCTCCACATAGGCAGCAATTTGTGGTCTTTGTTCACAACAGATTCTCCTTCCCTGGCATCCCTAGGACCTAAAGGCTGGAATTCCAACCTGCCCAGGGATCATTTCCTCTGGACATTTCCTAGGAATTTTCTCTTTTGTAACCCCTGGAAGCATACAATATATTTTAGAAAAATTCCATTTTGTCAGGGCGTGATGGCTCACGCCTGTAATCCTAGCACTTTGGGAGGCTGAGGTGGGCAGATCACCTGAGGTCGGGCGTTTGAGACCAGCCTGACCAACATGGAGAAACCCTGTCTCTACTAAAAATACAAAATTAGCTGGGCGTAGTGGTGCACTCCTGTAATCCTAGCTACTTGGGAGGCTGAGGCAGGAAAATCACTTGAACCCGGGAGGCGGAGGTTGCGGTGAGCCAAGATCGTGCCATTGCACTCCAGCCTGGGCAACAAGAGCGAAATTCCGTCTCAAAAAAAAAAAAAAAAATCCGGTTCAAATGAATTAGAAATTTAAAAAGAATACTTCTCTAGGCTGGGCGCGATGGCTCATGCCTGTAATCCCAGCACTCTGGGAGGCCAAGGTGGGCAGATCACCTGAGGTCAGAAGTTCAAGACCAGCTTGACCAACATGGCGAAACTCCATCTCTACTAAAAATACAAAAATTAGCTGGGCATGGTGGTGTGCACCTGTAATCCCAGCTACTCAGAAGACTGAGGCAGGAGAATCGCTTGAACCTGGGAGGCAGAAGTCGCAGGGAGGTAGAAGTTGCAGTGAGCCAAGATTGTGCCACTGCACTCTAGCTTGGGTGACACAGCAAGATTCAGTCTCAAGAAAAAAAAGAACACTTCTCTATCATAGGCTGGGACATATTAGGCATGTCCCTTAGCTCGTCTATTCCTCCAGTTTTAAGGTGAGACAACAATATGGATCTCACAGGGTTATTGAAGGATTAAACGAGGTGGTCACCGTAGAGCTCTTCTTGTAGCATCAGGCCCCAGAAACTGCTCAAAAAACAGTATTTTATTTATTTATTTAGTTTTGAGATAGGGCCTCCCTCTTTCACCCATGCTGGAGTGCAGTGGCACAACCACAGCTCACTGTAGTCTCTGACTTCCTGGACTCAAGTGATCCTCCTGCCTCAGCCTTCCAAGTGGCTGGGATGACAGGTGCACGCCACCATGCCCAATTAATTTTTTCCATTTTTTGTAGAGACAGGGGTCTTACTGTGTTGCCCAGGCTGATCTCAAATTCCTGGGCTCAAGTGATCCTCCCGCCTCAGCCTTCTGAAGTGCTGGGATTACATGTGTGAGCCACTGCACCTGGCCAGAGCACAGTATTTGTTATTAGTGAAGTAATATTTAATCATAGCCGGGCTTGGTGGCAGGTGCCTGTAATCACAGCTACTCGGGAGGCTGAGGCAGGATAATTGCTTGAATCCGGGAGATGGAGGTTGCGTGAGCCGAGATCATGCCACTGCATTCCAGCCTGGGCAACAAGAGTGAAACTCCATCTCAAAAACAACAACAACAACAAAACAAACAAAAAAAGTAATCAGAGAAAGTAATTCAGAAGAGGAGACTGGACATTTTCTCTTGCTACAAAATACTTGGATCTAAGTATCTGAAATGATAATTTTTCAGTATGTACCTCTCCCTGGAGCCTAGCTGTACGTGTCTTAAATTCGTGCTGAAGAAAGGAGGTGGAAGAGTTAAACAGAGATACAATTTTTACCCTGTTTTGGAGGTTTTCCTCTTTGTTTAACATCAAAGTAGTCTGTAGTCCCTTTTGCCAGTTTATACATATTGTTGTACTCAAAGAAGGGCTGGAGGAGCTGAGCGGGCTGCTTGATTAGCTGTGACTCCCTTCCAGCCTGGCTTAAGAGACCAAATGGATTCTACCTCTTTAAGGTTTTAATGATAAGGAGGGGAATAAGAGGCTCCCTCCCTTTTCGAATGTAACTTTGTTGAGGCCCCGATAATAAATCATTTGTTCCCTCTAAATGCACTCTGGCATTCACACAGGCACACACTCTGATGGTTCCCACTTGAAATTGCTCATCAAGTGCAGATAGCTCCCAGCCTGGATGGCTGAGCTGCTCTCCAGCCTCCTCTCTCTGGAGTAAGAAGGTTTCAGCTTGTGACCAGCCCTCGGGACTTGTGGGTGTACAAAGCCTGTGACCCAGGAAACAAAGTCAACGGCTCACTTTGTCCCCACCCCACCCTACCCTGTCTCCCTCCTACTAAATGCTGAATCTCACGAGAGAAGAAAACCAGCCACATAAAGGATTTGAAAGCTCAACTTGCTTTCCCACTCTGTTATCCCTGGAGTTGGCTTGCATTCACCCTGAAGCCTTCCCCCTCCCGGGGAAAGTTGCTTCGCGTTGCAGCTCAGCAGGTTTGTCCAGCTACATAGGCTCCAGAAAACAAGAAGCAAGACTGGAAAGCTGGGGATGATTGTACGCCCTCGCCTGAATCTTACGTGGTTCCTCCTTCTTCCACCTGGCCAGTGCAGAGCCGTGGGTGCCACGTGGCCACTTCTGGATTGGGTTCCCCTTGGCCTGCCACCCTGTCCTTCTGCTTTCCCACTTTGCCAGCCAGAGTCAATTTGAGCACGCCAAGTTCTCCTCTCCATACAGGTGTGCAGCTGGGATAACCAATGATTAATGCATGTGTCTGGCAGGGCCTTCAGGGTAATTTGATTTGCTTGATATCTAGAGTGATCACCCCTCGTTCCATTCTCCTCCCTTTCTTTTCCTGAGTTTGTGGCAGTGTTTACCTTAGTTGGCAGTTTAAGTTGATGAATGACACTTGTTTCTGGTGTTTGTTTCTGCCCAAGTTTTAATTAAATTTTGCAAGAGGCTTCTGCAATTATGGCTCTAGGTCTCTCTCTCCCTCATCTTACCTCTGAAAAGTTATTGAGCGTTCAGAACTTTTCCCAGTTTTCCTTTCTCTCCTCCTCACCGTCAAACTCCAGTGCTGATGGGCCGGCAGGAGGCCGCCATCACTGCAGCCATTACTCCTGGGTTTTATGGCCCGTGATGGCAAAAGCCACATCCTGCCCCTGACAGAATCCATTAGGCTGAGGAGGGAACAGACTCCCAGAAAGCGGAGCTTTTCTGCTGGAGGAGAGCTGTATTATGCCGTAGCTAATGGGACATTTGCAAAATAACCTTTCTAAGTAGATCCTGTAGGCACTCTCAAGGGGCTCTGATTCTATAAGGGAAGAAGTAGAAGCTGTGTTTGCTTGCTTTCCCTTTCTTGCTTTTTTGCTTTCTTGCTTTTTCTCAGTTTCTTGCTGTCTTGCTTTTTCTCTCTTTCTTGCTTTGTTGCTTTCAAGCTTTTGGAGGAGAAAGCAGCCTCTGTATGTTCCAACTGAAAGAATGCCCACACGGCTGAGACAGCAAGAGCAATGGATTAATGGACTAGGAAATAGATGAACTAAACCAACCCTGGGTTACAATCTGCCTGCAAAGTTGAGATAACATTAGAGCAAGTGTATCTGGTTCAATTTATGGTGGGACCACAGTTAGTTCCAAGAAGTAAATGGAACATGCTTCTGAGGTTGCAAAAATTGAATTGGCTAAGTTTCTTCAGGTACATTACCCACCTCCTTTTGTTTTGGTTTGCTTAACGTACTTTTAGAAAACTCATAAGAAAGGTATTCTGTATTAAAAGAGGAGAAAAACGTTTTATTCTTAAGAAAAATTTCGGCTGGGCATGGTGGCTCACGCCTGTAATCCCAGCACTTTGGGAGGCCAAGGTGGGCAATCGCCTGAGGTCAGGAGTTCGAGACCAGCCTGGCCAACATGGCAAAGCCCTGTCTCTACTAAAAATACAAAAAAATTAGCTGGGCGTGGTGGTGGGCACCTGTAGTCCTGGCTACTTGGGAGGCTGGGGCAGGGAGAATCACTTGAACCCAGGAAGTGGAGGTTGCAGTGAGCTGAGATCGTGCCATTGTACTCCAGCCTGTGGACAAGAGCGAGACTCCATCTCAAAAAAAAAAAAAAGAAAAAAAAAAGAAAAATTTCAACGCTGGGTGCAGTGGCTCATGCCTGTAATCCCAGCAATTTGGGAGGCCAAGGCAGGTGGATCACCTGAGGCCAGGAGTTCGAGACTGGCCTGGCCAACATGGTGAAACCCTGTCTCTACTAAAAATACAAAAATTAGTCCAGTGTGGTGGCGTGCGCCTGTAGTCCCAACTACCTGGGAGGCTGAGACGTGCGAATCTCTTGAACCCCGGAGGCAGGGGTTGCAGTGAGCCAAGATTGTACCCTGGACTTCAGAGTGAGACTCTCTCTCAAAAAAAAAAAAAAAAAAAGAAAAAAAAGAAAAAGAAAAGTTTCAGTTCCTAGTGGGTAAAGGAAAGACCTAGAAATATTTTTATGGTTTCAACATAGATTTACTAAGACATTGCTGGATGTTGTCAGGATACAAGTGACTTAAGATGTAGTCCTTGCCTGCCCTAATATAGCTTCAAAACTCTGCCAGGGACAAGACTAACACATTTAAAATAGCTGAATAGAGGCAACCTGGTGTTAAGGAAAGAGAATAAAGTAGAAATGGGTTTGTGGCTTCTATTCCTTCCCCTGCCATTAATGAGTGCTGGGACCTTGGGCCAGTAATCACTCAGGCCTGGTTTCCTCGCCTCAAATTAAGGGTGTTGAACAAGATAATCTCTTAAAATTCCTTAGAGCTTTAATCTTCAGAATCTAATTAACAACATAGGTAGATCTGTTGTATAACCAAGCAATAAAGGGACTGGTACAGAGGATGAATGCTGTGAGACAGGGTTCAGAAAGGACATGCATCCCTATGAATGGGAATGGCTTCACGGAGGAGCATGGAGGAGCACAGAGGAGCCGGGGCTCAGGTTGGACTTTGAAAGGTGAGCAAGAGATCCAGTAAAGAGTAATTGCGAGGTGTCTTTGGAGAACGGGAAATTGGCTAAACCGTTGGAGCAGTTTGTAGAGGGGCTAGAGAGAGGGAAGGTAGGAAGTTAGACTGAGGCCTAATTGGAGGGGTCTTGAATTCTATCCTGAGGAGTTAGAACTTGAGCTTGTTTATTGTCTCTAGGAATTGGCTAATCCTGGGAGAAGTAGTCCCTTCAGAGTCAGCAAGGCCCCAGATCTCAAAGCATCAAGATACAGAAAGTAAAACACACGGTTAGTACAGTAATATCTCTGGTCCCACATTGCCAGAACCTTGCTACTCCCTCATCAAGAGTTTGGCTGGGTGCAGTGGCTCATGCCTGCAGTCCCAGCATTTTGGGAGGCCATGGCTGGTGGATCGCCTGAAGTCAGGAGTTCGAGCCCAGCCTGGACGACATGGTGAAACCCCATCACTACTAAAAAAATACAAAACTTAGCCAGGCATGAGGACGGACGCCTGTAATCTCAGCTACTCGGGAGGCAGAGGCAGGAGAATGGTTTGAACCCAGGAGGTGGAGGTTGCAGTGAGCCGAGATCATGCCACTATACTCTAGCCTGGGCAACAGAGTGAGACGCTGTCTGAAAAAAGAAAAAAAAAAAAGAGTTGGAGTTTATTTCCTCTTACTGTGAACTTGGGAGGACCTTTGGGACTTCCTAGATGAATAGATAGTAGAGGAAGTAACACCAGGTGGCTTCTGAGACCGGGTCATAAAAGGTGATATGGCTTGTTCTTGGCTCTTTTTCTGTTCGGACATTTGCCCCTGGAGCTCAGCCATCATGTCACAAGACAGCCCAGGATACACGAAGAGGCTGTGTGTCTGTGTTCTGGCCAGGAGCCCCAGCTAAGGTCTCAATTGATAGCCTGCATCAAGCACCAGGCATGTGAGTGAATATGGCTTTAGATCCATTCCCCAGCCTTTGAGCCACTTGGGCTGTTACCATCTAGAGCAAAGAAAAGCCATTCTCACAGAGCCTGCCCAAACTGTTGATTCTTGAGCAAAATAAATGGTATGGTTGTTTTAAGCCACTACTCTTGGGGTGGTCTGTTACATAGCAGTAGATAACCAGGACACAGTATGATAAGATGATGCTGGCAGCAAGACGGAGGCGTGGGGATGGGTGGAGGAGCAGCACGGGATGTTTTGGGTACATGTGGGAACATGGGGGTTAGTGATATGTTTGGAGACAGGTCAGAAAAGCCATCCCAGATATAATAAAAACCCAATTTTAAGAGCTTACTTTGTGCCCAGGCAGTGTTGTAAGCACTTTATGTGTATTAACTCATTGAATTCTCACAACGATCCTACTATGGGCATACTATTCCTACTTAAGACGAGGAAACGAAGCTCAGAGGTACTCAGGAACACAGAGTATAGAACTGGGAATGCAGTCAGGCAGCCTGACTTCCGAGCTCATCCTTTTAACTGCTAAATTTTGGTTTATTTATTTATTTAGAGATGAAGTTTCGCTCTTGTTGCCCAGGCTGGAGTGCAATGGCACGATCTCAGCTCAATGCAACCTCTGGCTCCCAGGTTCAAGTGATTCTCCTGTCTCAGCGTCCCAAGTAGCTGGGATTGCAGGTGCGTGCCACCACACTCGGCTAATTTTTGTGTTTTTAGTAGAGATAGGATTACATCATATTGGTCAGACTGGTCTTGAACTCCTGACCTCAGGCGATCTGCCCACCTTGGCCTCTCAAAGTGCTGGGATTACAGGCGTGAGCCACTGTGCCCAGCTATTTATTTTTATTTTATTTTATTTTATTTTTTTGAGACAGAGTCTTGCTCTGTCGCCAGGCTGGAGTGCAGTGATGTGATCTCGGCTCACTGCAACCTCTGACTCCCTGGTTCAAGCAATTCTCCTGCCTCAGCCTCCTGAGTAGCTGGGATTACAGGCATGCGCCACCACGCCCAGCTAAGTTTTGTATTTTTAGTAAAGACGGGGTTTCACCATGTTGACCATGATAGTCTCGATGTCTTGACCCCGTGGTCCACCCACCTCAGCCTCCCAAAGTACTGGGATTACAGGCATGAGCCACTGTGCCCAGCCTTTGCTGGTTTATTAATTCTTTATCACATAAATAACAGGGACCATTCATTTGCCCGTTCATCAAACATTTATTGAGTGCCTGTTTGGTGCTGAGCGATGATGAGCGGGCTGATTTTGAAGAATGAAGAATGAGGAAGGTCTAGAAAGTATATATGAGAATGATAATGTTCTCAGAAAAGAGAGAAAGACACGAGAGACTTGGCACATTTTATTTTAATAATTTTTTTTTTTTTTTTGAGACAAAGTCTTTCTCTCACCCAGGCTGGGGTGCAGTGGCATGATCCCAGCTCACTGAAGCCTTGACTTCGACCTGTAGTTCCCAAGTAGCTGAGACAACAGGCACGTACCACCACACCTGACTAATTTTTGTATTTTCTATACAGGCGGAGTTTCGCCATGTTGCCCAGACTGGTCTTGAACTTCTGGGCTCGGGCAATCTGCCCGCCTCAGCCTCCCAAAGTGCTGGGATTGCAGACTTGGGCCACCACACCCAGCCAATCATTTTATTTTGAAATAATGGTAGAGTCACAGGAAGTTGTAAAAAATATATATATACAGGGAGGTGCTAGGCACCCATCCGCCATCCTCTCCCAATGTGGCATCTTGCATAACTACGTTACAACATCAATACCATGAAACAGACATTGTTAACTACCACTGTGGTCAAGGTGCAGAACTGTTGGTCACCACATGCCCGGTACGTTGAGTGTGACTGCAACATGGAGTTGGTGGAGTAATGATGAACTGGCAGGAGAAGCAAACCGGAGTGCCTTCCTTCTTTCCTTCCTTCTTTCTTTTCTTTCTTTCTTTCTTTCTTTCTTTCTTTCTTTCTTTCTTTCTTTCTTTCTTTCTTTCTTTCTTTCTTTCTTTCCTTCCTTCCTTCCTTCTTTCTTTCTTTCTCTTTCTTTCTTTCTTTTCTTTCTTTCTTTCTTTCTTTCTTTCTTTCTCTTTCCTTTCTTTCTTTCTTTCTTTCTTTCTTTCTTTTCTTTCTTTCTTTCTTTCTTTCTTTCTCTCTCTTTCCTTTCTTTCTTTCTTTCTTTCTTTCTTTCTTTCTTTCTTTCTTTCTTTCTTTCTCTCTCTTTCCTTTCTTTCTTTCTTTCTTTCTTTCTTTCTTTCTTTCTTTCTTTCTTTTCTTTCTTTCTTTCTTTTTTTGAGATGGAGTCTCACTGGAGTGCAGTGGCGCGATCTCAGCTCACTGCAATCTCCACCTCCCGGGTTCAAGCAATTCTCCTGCCTCAGCCTCCCGAGTAGCTGGGACTACAGTCGCAAGCCCGGCTAATTTTTTTTTTTTTTTTTTTTTTTTGTATTTTAGTAGAGACAGTGCTTCACCATGTTGTTCAGGCTGGTCTCAAACTCCAGAGCTCAGGCAATCCACCCGGCTCAGCCTCCCAGAGTGCTAGGATTACAGGCATGAGCCACCGTGCCCGGCCAGGAGTGCTTTCTTACATTAGGGGGCTTGAGATTTTTTTTTTAAGATAGGGTCTTGCTTTGTTCCCCAGGTCAGTGGCATGATCATGGTTCACTGCAGGCTTGAACTCCTGGGCTCAAGCAATCCTCCCGCCTTGGCCTCCCAATGTGTCATTGGTATTGCAGGCAGGAGCCACTGTGCTTGGCCAGAGGGCTTGAATTTTGAATTTTGTAGTAAAGGTTTTAAACTAGGCTTGTCCAATCCACAGCCCACAGGCCACATATGGCCCAGGATGGCTTGGAATGGGGCCCAACACAAATTCGTAAATTTTCTTAAAACGTTAAGAAATTTTGTTGCAGTTTTTTTTAAAGCTCATCAGCTATCGTTAGTGTATTTTATGTGTGGCCCAAGACAATTCTTCTTCCAGTGTGGTCCAGGGAAGCCAAAAGATTGGACACATCTGTATTTAAACAGTGATAAGGGTAAAAATGGAAATACCTTTAGAGAGAGGCAGTGGAGTGTCTTACATCCATCCACCTTGAGGCTTAAATGACTTCTGTCAGAACCTTTCCTAAGAGTTGGCCGGGCATGGTGGCTCACATCTATAATCCCAGCACTTCGGGAGGCTGAGGCGGGTAGATCACTTGAGGTCAGGAGTTCAAGACCAACCTGTCCAACATGGCGAAACCCTGTCTCTACAAAAAATATAAAAATTAACTGGGTGTGGTGGCGCAAGCCTGTAATCCCAGCTACTCGGGGGGCTGAGGCAGGACAATCACCTGAACCCTGGAGGCAGAGGTTGCAGCAAGCAGAGATCGCGCCATTGCACTCCAGCCTGGGGGATAGATTGAGACTCTGTCTCTAAATAAATAAATAAATAAAAATAAAACCTTTTGGCCAGGCACGGTGGCTCATGCCTGTAATCCCAGCACTTTGGGAGGCTGAGACGGGCAGATCACCTGAGGTCAGGAGTTCAACACCAGCTTGACCAACATGGAGAAACCCTATCTCTACTAAAAATACAAAATTAGCCAGGTGTGGTGGCACATGCCTGTAATCCCAGGTACTCGGGAGGCTCAGGCAGGAGAATCGCTTGAACCTGGGAGGTGGAGGTTGCAGTGAGCCGAGATCGCGCCATTACACTCTAGCCTGGGCAACCAGAGCGAAACTCCGTCTCAAAAGAAAAATAAATAAAAATTAAAAATAAAAATAGAACCTTTCCTAAGAGAAGGAGCTGAGAGGGAAGAGAGTGGACAGTGGGTATCTGTGTATGGACATAGGTGGCGTGAGGGTAGGGTGATGGCCACCCTGACCTATGGTTGGCCCTTTGCCAAGCTCCCCCTGCCCCTCGTGCTTGGTAACTCTCTCTCTGGAGCTGCCCTCTGATCACCAACTTGCTGGCTTTGCCATTTCCTTCACTCCACAATTCTCTGGCCCATCTGACACCAGGAACAACTGCAAAGGATTATTGTGTTTTGGGTTTTTACATAAATATGGAATGAAATATGGAGACCTTTACAGTTTGTCTAATTTCCTTCCTGTCGCCAAAGCAAAGTGTTATGAACAGTAAGTCATTTTGCAGTTGCTACAGCTGCTACTGAATATAGATTGGAAAAATGATTTGCTTGAGCAAAGTGGTGATCAGATAAATCTTATAAATTCGTCTCTTAAAAAACTGTGTTTGTAGCCAGGCGTGGTGGCTCCTGCCTGTAATTGCAGCACTCTGGGAAACTGAGGCTGAAGAATCGCTTGAGACCAGGAGTTCAAGACCAGCCTGGGCAACATGATGAGACCTCCATTGGTACAAAAAGAAAAAATTTAAAAATTAGCCAGGCGTATTGGCGCATGCCTGTGGTCTTCGCTATTTGGGAAGGTGAGGTGGGAGGATTGCTTGAGCACAGACATTCAAGGCTGCAGTGAGCTATGATCACACCACTGCACTTGAGGCCAGATTTTCTTTTTTTTTTTTTTTGAGACGGAGTCTCGTTCTGTCGCCCAGGCTGGAGTGCAGTGGCACGATCTCAGCTCACTGCAAGCTCCGCCTCCTGGGTTCATGCCGTTCTCCTGCCTCAGCCTCCCAAGTAGCTAGGACTACAGGCGCCCGCCACCACGCCTGGCTAATTTTTTGTATATTTAGTAGAGACGGGGTTTCACCATGTTGGCCAGAATGGTCTCGATCTCTTGACCTCGTGATCCACCCGCCTTGGCCTCTGAAAGTGCTGGGATTACAGGCGTGAGCCACCACGCCAAGCCTAAGGCCAGACTTTCAAGACCAGCCTGAGTGGCATGGCAAGACCATGTCTCTAACTAAATAAATAAATAAATATGTTAGAGAAAGAGAGGGCTGCTGCCTTGTTCTTTGAGGTGGTGAGGTCAGGAGACTACGGCTTCATTTGGAAGGAGCTTGTCAGCTTCTAATCACCAACTTAAGAGAACCGTTGGAATAATAAGAATTTTGAAGGTGTTCAGTTCTTTGGCATCTGATAAAACTCCTCCCCTTTCCATGATCTCACTTAATCCTTGCAAACAGCACTGTGGGGTGCATAGGGTACAGTAGGGGTTGTGTTATCTCCAGTTAATAAATAAAGAGAACAGGAGATAACCTACAACTGTACAGCTGATAAGATGAAGGCATATCTTGCAATTTCTAAATCTACACAGAAGCCTATGCTTTTTGGATGAATATATGTGGTCCAACTGAATTTTAGGTGAGAGTCACTGCTTTGAAAAAAAACAAGGGAGGCTGGGCTTGGTGGCTAACACCAGTAATCCCAGTACTTTGGGAGACCAAGGGGGGAGGATTGCTTGAGCCCAGGAGTTTGAGACCAGCCTGGGCAACCAAGTGAGACCGCATTTCTACAAAAAAATGCAAAAATTAACCGGTTGTGGTGGTGCATGCTTGTGGTCCTAGATACTTGGAAGGCTGAGGTGGGAGGATTGCTTGAGTCCAGGAGGTGGAGGCTGCAGTGAGCCATGTTTGTGCCACTGCACTCCAGCCTGGGTGACAAAGCAAGACGCTGTTTCCAAAAAAAAAAAAAAAAAAAAAAGCAGGGAAAGACAGTTGCCATTTATTTTGTGTTCATTTTGTGTCAGGACAGGGTGGGGTGGCTTACATTTGTTATCTCATTTAAGCAAGACTTAAGAACACCAGAACCCAAAACAAACAAAAGCATTCTCCAGGGCTGGCTTTCAACAAAACACTAAATGAGCACAGTTGATTCTGGTGGCCTGGGGTTCCCTTTGACTAAGTCTTCCTCCTCCCTCTGGGCTGTCTCCCGCTTGCTCCTGGGAGGTAGATGCTCCATTCTTTAATTTTTTTTTTTTTTTTTTGAGATGGAGTCTCACTCTGTTGCCCAGGCTGGAGTGCAGTGGCATGATCTAGGTTCACTGCAACCTTGACCCCCTGGAAAGCAATTCTCCTGCCTCCCGAGTAGCTGGGATTACAGGCATGCACTGCCACGCCCGGCTAATTTTTGTATCTTGAGTAGAGACGGGGGTTTCACCATGTTGGCCAGGCTGGTTTTGAACTCCTTACCTCAAGTGATCCACTTGCCTCGGCCTCCCAAAGTGCTGAGATTACAGGTGTGAGCCACTGTGCTCGGCCAGATGCTTCGTTCTTGCTGCGGTTATTGGGTCAGGGCTGGGGCAAGGATCTAAGTCAGTCATCCATGTGCCCTGTGGCCTGTGTCTGTCTCCCAGGCTTTTGTAGCCCGTGGTGGACATGGATCTCTGTTACGGCAGCCACTGAAATGTCATGGGCCATTGTCCTCGCAGGTTCACCGGGACCACTGGTCCCCTAAGCAATCTCCACTAGGTATTTCTTTTCCTTTTTTTTTTTTTTTGAGATGGAGTTTCGCTCTTGTTGCCCAGGCTGGAGTGCAATGGTGTGATCTCAGCTCACCGCCACTTCCGCCTCCCGGGTTCAAGCGATTCTCCTGCCTCAGCCTCCCAAGTAGCTGGGATTACAAGCATGTGCCACCATGCCCAGCTAATTTTGTATTTTTAGTAGAGACGGGGTTTCTCCATGTTGGTCAGGCTGGTCTCGAACTCCGAACCTCAGGTGATCCACCCGCCTTGGCCTCTCAAAGTGCTGGGATTACAGGCGTAAGCCACCACACCCAATCCTCCATTAGGTATTTCTAAGAAGGCTCATTCTTGTCCTCCAGCCACTACCCACAAGCCTGTCTTTACTCAGTGACAGCTCTGCCTTGTCACCACTGAGGTGCCAAGGCCCCCGGGTGTCCATGCTTTGCCGCTCTCTGTGGAGAAGGTGGAGGTAGGTACCTGGCCTCCTCCATGCTCTATCCTGTTGTAGGGTGCCCAATCTGGGCAGCTAGTGCCCCTGTGTTTCTTAGAATTTCAGCAAAAACCCTTTCTTGGCTTCTTACAGAGCTCCTGGTCTCCTTGTGACTTGTAACTCCTGGGCACAGTTACAAGTGCTGAGTTCTTGCGAGGATGAACTCAAGATACAAAATATGCTTGGCAACTCACTCCTGAGTGGCCACAGGCACACGCAGGAGTCGAACCCACCCGCCTCTGCTGACAGTCATGGGTCAAGCTCAAAGTCCTGGCTGCTTCTCTGCTCAAGGTGGGTTCTTTCACTATAACAGCCCACGAGGGGAGTGTCCATTATTTATCACCCCCCTGCCCTCCACTTCTATACTAAAATGTGAGTGACTGATAAAAAGAAGGCAGCAATTGTTGATTATCAACAGTATGTCAGCCACTGTGCTGGAAGCTCAATGTATGTTATCTGCTTTTAAGCCCAGAACAACTCTGACACAGCACAATTTAAGTCCGTGGGGTTGGAGGTCAGTAGGAAACAGAGTGCATATTGCCCAGTGTAAGTGACTTCAACTTTCTGTGCCTGAGTCCCTCATTTATAAAATGAGACAGTTAGATCGGATGTTTTAACAATTCCTTTCTGACTCTAAAATTCACTTCTGTTGCCTTTCTCACAAATATTTGCAACCTAACAAAATTCAAAATGTCAAGCCCCAAAAAGATGGAGCACTGATTGTAGAAATACATACAGATTTATATCTCTATGTCAGCAGGTTAGTATTCCGAGGCAGGAGTTGTTTAAAATGATCAGTTAAGGTTGTTTTTATTTTTTATTTTTATTTTTGGAGACAGAGTCTCGCTCTATCCCCCAGGCTGGACTGCAGTGGCACCATCTGGGCTCACTGCAACCTCCGCCTCCCAGGTTCAAGGGATTCTCCTTCCTCAGCCTCCTGAGTAGCTGGGATTATAGGCACCTGCCACCATGCCCGGCTAATTTTTTTTTTTTTTTTTTTTTTTTTTTTTTTTTGAGACAGAGTCTCAGTCTGTGGCTCAGGCTGGAGTACAGTGGCGTGATCTCGGCTCACTGCAACCTCTGCCTCCTGGAGTCAAGCAATTCTCCTGCCTCAGCCTTCTGAGTAGCTGGGATTACAGGCGCCCCGCACCATGCCTGGCTAATTTTTGTATTTTCAGTGGAGACGAGGTTTCACCATGTTGGCCAGTCTGGTCTCAAACTCCTGACCTCAGGTGATCCGCCTACCTCAGCCTCCTGAAGTGCTGGGATTACAGGCATAAGCCACCATGCCTGGCAGGTTGTTTTTAAAATTTCAAGTAGGCTCATGCCTGTAACCCCAGCATTTTGGGAGGCTGATGTGGGAAGATCACTTGAGCCCAGGAGTTCTAGAGCAGCCTGAGCAACATGGTGAAACCCCATCTCTACAAAAAATTCAAAAATTATCCAGGTGTGGTGGCACGCACCTGTTGTCCCAGCTACCCAGGAGGCTGAAACAGGAGGATCACTTGGGCCTGGGAAGTTGAGGGTACAGTGAGCAGCGATCGTACCACTGCACTCCAGGCTGAGTGACAGAGCAAGACCCTGTCTCAAAATAAATAAAATAAAATAAAAAATTAAATTTCAAGTAACGGAAATCTTACTTCAGTCTGGCTTAGAGAATTAAGCGCCATTACTGGTTCCTTTCTGAAAGGTCCACAACTGACTGTGGGCTTCAGGCAGGGCTCTGTGTGTCTACAATTTGCAGACTGCCCCCACCCCGCTCCACCGCCTGTGGTTCACCTTTGTTTTCAGCAGGCTTCCTTCCTCTGCAAGATCATCACCTGCAGCAACTGGGGCTTACCCTGAAAGGGGAGAAAGCGCCGCTCTCCATAATCGTCCAACAGGTTGTACTTTGTCACTGATTGGCTCATCCGTGAAGCAAATACTACAAGTTAATTGGTTTGGGTCTAGATTATTATCCATACATGAACCAATTACTGCGGCAGAGGAGGAGGTAACTTTAAATTGATTGATATATGCCAATTAGGGTCTATCCCTCAGAGCTAGGATAGATTTATTCCTACTCAAGACTGAATGAGGGGTTTGACGTGGTGGCTCATGTATGTAATACAGCACTTTGGGAGGCCCGAGGTGGGTAGATCATTTGAGGTCAGGAGTTCGAGACCAGCCTGGCCAACATGGCAAAACCCCATCTCTACTAAAAAAACAAAAATTACTGGGTGTAGTGGCATGTCCCTGTAGTCCCAGCTACTTGAGAGGCTGAGGCAGGAGAATCTCTTGAACCGAGGAGGCAGAGGTTGCAATGAGCTGAGATCATGTCACTGCACTCTAGCCTGGGTGACAGGGTCTCAACAAACAAAAAGAGACTGAATGAAGAAATTCTAGGTAGTGTATCCATCAGGATAGAATAGGTTATGCTGTGGCAATAAACAAATTCAACTTCTCAGTAGTTTAAAACCGTATAGACACTTCTAGCTCATCTTTGATGCAGGTCAACAGGAAAGCTCAGTTCATGGTGTCACTCCAGGCACCAGACTGCCAGAGGTTCCGTCTCAATATAAGCTTTCACTATTACTGCATGGCAGGGGAAGAAAGCTGGAGAGACCGGCAGTCAAATGTTTCTACCTGGAAGTGACACACATGAGTTCTGCCCACATTTCATTGGTGCAAGCAAGTGAGATGCCATGCCTGACTTTAAGTGGGGCAGAAAATCAGACCTCTGCATGCCTGGAAGGAGAGGGGAGCTGTATCAGTGACCAGCAATGATGTCTGAAACAGCAAGAATGGCTGCTAATCAGCAAATAGTCGTGGCTATGCTTCTGAAATCATTACAAGAGAATGGAGTAGCTCTGGTGAACTGGAAAGACCACTATCTCTGAGTCAGAACATCTAGGATGGAGTGTGATTGAAATTTACTAGCTATGAATCTCTAAGCAAGGAATCTTAAAAAAAAAAATTTTTTTTTTTTTTAGATGGTGTCTCACTATGTTGCCCAGGTTGGATTCGAACTCCTGTGCTCAAGTGATCTTCCCCTACCTCCAGGGTAAGTGCTGGGGCCTCTGCCCTCCCAGACAACCTGATGATGCCTCTGTCTCTTAGCAGCTCTGACCCTGCATGCAGTTTTCCCTTATGATTTTGCTGGAGAAGGGCTTTTGCTAAGCCTCACTGGGATGTGGTGAGGGCTAATTAGATAATGCCTGTGAAGCCCTTGGAGCTCCTTGGAGATGGGCTCTCTCTCTATGTATTATTAATAGTGGTAGAACACAGTGTTTCCAAACTGAGGACCATGTGGGGAAGGAAGGGCAGTAAAGGGCTGCAGAGGAGACGGTGCCAAAGGAGCCCGTTTTTGGAGAAGGCTGTCAGCCTTCAGCCTCATCATGTGATCTGGGGGGGCTGGGGTAAAGGACAGGGACCGCCATTAACAAGTGGAAACATGGGTGTCCCCTCCACAGACAGTACGTGCATGAACAACATGAGTGGGCAAAGGACGGTTCCTGTTAAACCTGTCTGTGGCCCTGATGTGGGAGCCGAGGAGAGACATCAGTTAGGCTGAGTCCCAGCTGGACTGTGCCCTCCCAGCCTTTTTCCAATCCGGGACCTGTGCTGGCTTTTAGGACCACTTCCTGGCCTGGCCAGCATTACCCCCAAGAGAGCTCTCTGCTAACTAGCCAGCTTTTGTTTTCCAAGGGAGGAGGGCAAATGACCACCCTGACTAACCCTCTCCGCCTGTGTGAAGGTTGTTTGGGAAGTGCCTCATGCAAATTTCAGTATCAAATGGCCAAGTCATTAGAGGACTAATTTGGGGGTGTCTAATCCTGTGGGAACAGTTGGGTCTCTCCTCCCACTGTCTCCTGTCACTGGAGGATGTAGCTGGTAGACCTGGCACCTCTGTCCCTGTTGACTGCCCTGTATCTGCTTGGGTGGGTGGGTGGCTGTCCCTCAAAAGATATGTTGAAGTCTGTTATGAACCAAATGTTTGCGTCCCCCCAAAATTCCCGCATTGAAGCCTTAACCCCCAGCGTGTTGTAATTTGGAGATGGGGCCTTTAGGAGACAATTAGGCTTAGATGAGGTCATGAGGGTGCGGCCCTCGTGCCGGGAGCAGTGCCCTTGTTTTTTGTTTTGTTTTGAGAAGGAGTTTCACTCTGTCACCCAGGCTGGAGTGCAGTGGTGCGATCTCGGCTCATTGTAACCTCCTCCTCCCGGGTCCAAGCGATTCTCCTGCCTCAGCCTCCCGAGTAGCTGGGATTACAGGCGCCCGCCACCACACCCGGCTAATTTTTGCACTTTTAGTAGAGATGGGATTTCCCCATGTTGGCCAGGCTGGTCTTGAACTCCTGACCTCGGGTAATCCTTCCACCTCAGCCTCCCAAAGTGCTGGGATTACAGGCGTGAGCCACTGCACCTGGCCAGAGCAGTGCTCTTGTAAGAAGAGACGTCTGAGCATTCTTTCTCATGCTCTCTTGCTCTCTCTGAAATTGATCCTGCTGACACCTTGATCTTGGGCTTCCCAGCCTCCAGAACTGTGAGAAAACAAACTTCTGTTGTTTAAACCACCTGGCCTATGGTATTTTGTTATGGCAGCCTAAGCAGACTAAGACATAGTCTTGACCCCCAGTAACTCAGAATGTGACCTTATTTGGAAATAGGGTTGTTGCAGTAGTAATTAGGTAAGATGAAGTCATACTAATGTGGATGGGTCCCCTAGTCCAAAGCATCTGGTGTCCTTATAAGAAGAGACATGGGAAAGGATGGGCACAGAGGGAAGACAATGTGAAAACACACAAGGAGAAGGCCGTGTGACAACAGAGACAGAGCTGGGAGCCATGTGTCACAAGCCAGGCACGGTGAAGGATGGCCAGCAACACCAGGGGGCAAGGGAAAGGCATGGACCAGGGGTCCCCAAGCCCTGGTCCATGGCCTATTAGGAACTGGGCCACACAGCAGGAGGTGAGTGGCAGGTGGTGGAGCAAAGCTTCATCTGTATTTACAGCTGCTCCCCATGGCCCATGTTACCGCCTGAGCTCTACCTCCTGTCAGATCAGTGGCAGCACTGGGTACTCTATGAGTGTGAATGCTATTGTGAACAGTGCATGTGAGGGATCTAGGTTGCGTGTTCCTTATGAGAATCTAATGCCTGATGACCTGTCACTGTCTCTCACCCCCCCCCAGATGGGACCATCTAGTTGCAGGAAAACAAGCTCAGGGCTCCCACTGATTCTACATTATGATGAGTCATATAATTATTTCATTATATATTATATTACAACGTAATAATAATAGAAGTAACGTGCACAATAAATG
Organism: Gorilla gorilla gorilla; assembly: GCF_029281585.2. Lineage (NCBI taxonomy): Eukaryota > Metazoa > Chordata > Mammalia > Primates > Hominidae > Gorilla > Gorilla gorilla. The sequence goes on along the minus strand of NC_073229.2, from coordinate 32,772,703 downwards.
TAATGTGCTTCAATCCTCCTGAAACGACCCCCACCCTCCATCTGTGGAAAAACTGTCTCCCACAAAACTGGTCACTGGTGCCAAAAAGGTTGGGGACCACCGGCTTAGAGCCTTCAGAATGCGAGGAGCCCTGCCGACACCTTGATTTCCGACTTCTTATTTTCAGAACTGTGATAGAATGATTTCCTATAGCTTTAAAGCACCCAGTTTTGGTACTTTGTTACAGCAGCCCTAGGAAGCTGGCACTCCAGGGTCTGAGGTTTTTCCATTGCCCTTTCGATCACACCGCAAACACCTCCATTGATGTAGAAAGCCAGCCAAGGCGTGTAGGCCTCAGCTCTCTTTGTTTCCCTGTTTCGGGAAGTCTGTGCATTTGGGCTCCCAGGTTCTCCCATTGAAGCCAGGCCTTCTGCTGCCAAGTTCTCAGACAAAAATGTTCAAAGGCACAAAAGAGCTTAGAAACCCGGCGGCTCCAGAGCTGTAGGAAAGCACAGCCGTCTTCCTGTTTCGGGAAAGGATAAGTGTTTCTGAATATCAAAAATCACAAGTCGTTATTTTCCCTCGTATATCATCACGTGACATTTTATTATGGGACACCCAAACTCATCACAGGTTAGTCCCATAAATTAGCATGGGGACATGGGCAGGTTTGGTACGAATTAGTGAAAATCCCAACACACTGGATGACCTGGCAGGCTCTGGCATGGAAACATCTTTGCTGTGCCTGTCAGCCACCCTCAGGCCTTGAAGGGTGGACATTAGAAAGCCACTACTGTCCCCCTGCCCCCGTCCCCCAATAATTCCAAATCACAGGGCCTAAAATAGGTATCTTTTAGGCACATAAACCTCAGCTTCTGTTTGTCATGTGTATGAACAAACCCAATAAAATATATCATGTTACCAAAGCCAGTTGTACCATGTTATTTAAACTAGTAATTAAGAGTCTTAAAGCTGGCTTTTCTACAGTCACTGAACCATCAGCGTCCCCTGGCTGGTTCTAGGCAGAGAAAGCACAGTGGGGAAATTCGGACCACAGATACCTGGCATTTATCTTAGGTTAGATCATCTTTCAGAATAAGCAGAAACCTTCAGCAACCTCAAGTCCAGACTCAGCCTCTAGAAGGCCTGCTCAAAATAGCGCCTGAGGCTTTGCCTGTGGGGAATGCCCTCCCTGACTGGCATCTTCCCATTGCTGGGAGGGGTTGGTACCATTAACCCAGGAAATAAAGCTTTCTTTGTCAGCAAGCTGCCCAGTTGACTCAGACCAACCAAGGGTTTCTGCTTCCCCGTGTATTTACATTGAAAAAAGATACAGAGGCTGGGTGTGGTGGCTCATGCCTGTAATCCTAGCACTTTGGGAGGCCGAGGTGGGCAGATCACCTGAGGTCAAGAGTTCGAGACCAGCGGGGCCAACATGGTGAAACCCCGCCTCCACTAAAAACACAGAAATTAGCCAGGCATGGTGGTACGCGCCTGTTATCACAGCTACTCTGGAGGCTAAGGCAGGAGAATTGCTGGAACCCAGGAGGCAGAGGCTGCAGTGAGCTGAGATCATGCCACTGCACTCTAGCCTAGGCAACAGAGTGAGACTCCATCTCAAAAAAAAGAAAAGAGATAGAAACTTGTGTGTAAGTAACTAATGTTTCAATTTGGGTTACTTCTGAAAGCAAAATGGTGCTAAAGATATGGCTTCTGGCTATTAAAAATGTTCTCAGGGGCTGGGCACGGTGGCTCATGCCTATAATCCTCTTAGCACTTTGGGAGGCCAAACCAAACCAGGAGAATTACCCAGTTGGCTGGGGGATGAAAATATGAACTTGACTTTGGGTAGCTTGCTTTGGGACATTCTGGTTTCATTCTGTTTTTTTTTTTTTTTTCATGCATTATCTCAGTTAACCCTCACAAGAATCCTAGACTCCAGGATTATTTCTTAGGGTTCATATGAGACAGCTTATATGTGACCTTTCTAGGGAGACTTTCTGTCACCAGCGTGCCACCAAGATCTGGGAATGAGTCTTACTGGTAGATATTAAGACACTGCGTGTGTCAGGAAACTTGCGTGGTTCCCATCACAATCTCGTACTGTGGTTGGTGACTGGGTCTGCTTGTATTTCTTCCCCCAGAGACACTCAGTGCCAAGGTACACAATTTGTTCTCGCTACTTTCCTTCTGATTTACCATTTGCAGCTCTGTGGGATTGAACACATTAGGTTCTTTCCAGAAAGCAGGGCATGAAAAGCTGAGAGGAAAATGGGGGAGGCCAGGAAATACCAAGTAGGACGGTGTGTTGATGGGAGCAGACAGGTGGGAAAATGACCCATCAATTGAGGAAAAGGGCCCAGGATAGGGATACAAGACCACCTGCCCTCCAACATCCCCATAGTGAACAGGGCTGGCCCTGTGGCCATAATGTCAGTGAGTGGAGTGCACCCAGGGCCCTGTTCAACAGAAGAAGGAGTGCAGAGAGAGATGAGCATGTTTCTTCTGGAGCAGCAGGGTCACCCTCCCGTGGTGCGTGTGCTTTGGGACAGTTCAGCACTACTTGGTCTGTTTGAGCTGACTTTTTGCATATCTGCCCTAGAGTGCTCTGGCTGTCCAGGAGGGTGAGGAAAAGTGTATGGAGGTGGAAGGACTGGGAAAGCATGTTACTCCCAAAGGGCCACATCTAGAAATGTTGCCTGGGCTTTGGACAGAAAATCTGTATTTGCATGTGTGCATGTGTGTGTGTATGAGAGTGTGTGTGTGTGTGTGTGTGTGTGTGTATGAAAAAAGGAGTAGCTCTTCATCAATCAACCACTTGTCCTGATTAGAAGGGGCAGGAGCAGGGACAACTGAAGGCTTATTAAACAAAAGGTCCAGTTTCCTTCATATATAAAAAGAAACATCATGCTTTGTAAAGACTTCAACCCTAATACACACAAAGTAGATAGTAAAGTCACAGCTCGTCTCCCTCTACCCAAGGATAGCCATTAAACTTACTTTGAAGTGGGGAGTGAGTACTTTGCCTCTTACATTCTGTGATTTCAGGTAACTTAGGAGTCCTCTGAATGTAATAAAAACAAACGCCCATGCAATGGAATTAAATTTGGTGTAGTGGAAAGGGTGCTGGACTGAGTAAGATCTCAGTACTTAACTAGATTCTGCTACTAACATGCTGTGTCACACGGTCTTTCATTTAGGACTCCAGCCTGGGCCCATTAGGATGGGGTGAAATTGCCATGTGGGAGCCCGGTGACTGGGAGATCCACCCTGGCCCATCCCTGCTCCACCTTCAAGGTGTCTGCTTCCAGCCCTGTCTAACTAGCCTTTTGTTCCGGCTTTGACATTTTTCCGCCTCTCGGATCTTAGTCCTTGTGTCATCAGCCTTCCTGACTCAATGACCTGACTTTTGCCCTGGCCTTCTCTCTGGTTTGATGCATTTAGACTAATCCACAGACGATTCAGAGGAAGTCTATGTTAACTTGGGCAAATAATCTATAACATGAGTGGTTAGATAATCATAGTGCCCATTGATTAAGCATTGATTAAGCACTTATATGATGCAGGCATTATGCTAAGCACTTCATATCAAATTTATTCCTCCCAACATACCTAAGAGATAGGATTTAAAGAGCCTAACAGTGAGGTTGTTTTTGGCTGCAAGTAATGGAAAACCCAACTCAAACTGGCTTAAATGAGAAGGACATTTATTGGCTCACATAGCTCACAGGAAATCCAAAGGCAGAATAGGCTTTAAAGTTGGTGGATAGTTGGTCTATAAGAAGGACTTCAGGCTCTTTCCATCTTTCTGCTCTGCCATAGGCAGTGTGGACTGCATCCTAAGCCTAGCTCTCCTCATGGTTGAGGAGTGGCTGTCAACAGTAGTCAAAGTTCTTTGCTTTCTTTTCCATGGTAAGCCTAAGAGAGGGAACTACTTCTGGAAATTCTCTTAGAGGAACTGTCCTAGAAACTCTTGGGAAAACCCCCCTGTATGTGTCTTCCTGGACTGATATGTCTCACATTTCAACAGCTGAAGAGGAGGATAAGCCTGCTTTGATTGGTTTAGATAAATCAAGACTCATTCCTGGCACTAGAGAAATAGTTAGCTTTCTCTAGTGGCATGGAGGAGAATGAAATCAGGGCTTCACTAGGAGAGAGGAAGGAGGGAGATGAATGTTGGGTAGGCCACTGTATTAGTCCTTTCTCACACTGCTATAAAGAAATACCTGAGACTGGGTAATGTATAAAGAAAAGAGGTTTAATTGGCTCATGGTGCCACAGGCTGTACAGAAAGCATGGCTGGGGAGGCCTCAAGGAAACTTACATTCACAATCATGGCAGAATGGGAAAGGGAAGCAGGCACATCTTCACATGACCAGAACAGGAGGAAGAGAGAGGCGGGAGGTGCTACACACTTTTAAACAACCAGATCTCATGAGAACTCACTCACTATCGCGAGAGCAGCAAGGGGGAAATCCATGCGCCCATGATCCAGTCACTTCCCACCAGGCCTCTCCTCCAACATCGAGGATTATAATTTGACAAAAGATTTGAGTGGCAACACAGACCCAAATCATATCAGCACCAACAAGACCTACGAAAATGAAGTTAAGATAGAACTTGGGCAAGTTAACCTTGTTCTTAACTGCTGTACCTCATTGCCTGATGTCTGTTCTCTCTCAAATATTCCACGTGTCTAATCAATTAGAAACATTTCAACCAGTATAAGAGTATATGTAAACTAGTATAAGAGTATAAATAAATGCTGTCTTAATCGCTAGACACATTCAGCTTCTCTATATAGCCTTTTTCAAAGGATATTTTGTAAGTACCAATTAATATTGAAGAAGATTTTGGTCTAAGATATCTGATTGTCAGTTTACAAGTGAAGCACTTTAGTTTCAAAGCTCCAGATCTCTTTCTGATTCCCTAATATGCAAGTATACAAGATTTCATTCCATAATTAAATTAAAATAGTTTATCCACAATAAAATCTGGGAAAATCAAACAATGTTTATCTTCTCCTGGGTTTATTTATTAAGACAAACTCCTCTAAGGGAGGTGGAGCAAGATAGCCAAATAGATCCCTCCAGCAATCACCCCCACTGCCCTTGCAGGAATACCAGATTGCACAACTATCCACACAAGAAAGCGCCTTCATAAGAATTAAAAATCAGGCATCCTCCCCACCCCACAGCCACTACCGCTGTGGCATGGTCAAAACCAAAACCAAAGCCAAGGCCGCGTGTGGTGGGCCACACCTGTAATCCCAGCACTCTTTGAGAGGCCAAGGTGGGCAGATTGCTTGAGGCCAAGAGTTCAAGACCAGCCTGGCCAACACGGTAAAACCTCATCTCTTCTAAAACTACAAAAATTAGTTGGGCATGATGGTGCACACCTGCAATCCCAGCTACTTGGGAAGCTGAAGCAGGAGAATCGCTTGAACCCAGGAGGCAGAGGTTGCAGGTTGCAGTGAGCTGAGATCGTGCTACTGCACTCCAGCCTGGGCGACAGAGTGAGACTATCTCAAAAAAAAAAAAAAAGAAAGAAAAAAAGAAAAGAAAAAACAAACAAACAAAAACCAAAAAAAAAAAAAACCAAGTGTCATTTTATGAGACAGATCTCAATAATGGAACTTACAGCTCATCAGGGTAGGGACACAACTCGGCACAGTAAAACAGAACCCCAGGCACCATCTCCAGCATTTCCTGAGGTTTTCAGGAGTGAGACCAACCCTAAGTAAATGCTGACTGTCTCCAATGCTCCAGGAATCTAACTGAGCCCATAATCTTTTTTTGGTAGTGTTACACTGAATTTTATTTTCACTATGCAATTTTTGTTATATTCTGGTGATTGCTAGAATTATGTATTCACTGTTATATCATAATAAGACTCTTCATGCATGTATGATTTTTCACAAATACCTTTTATTAATAAAATTTCCTAATTTTACATGGTTAAAAGTGAAAGTGGCAGATCTTTAGTCTCATGATCCTCTGCTATGATTTATTGGTGAATTGCAAAAGTTAAAGTAATTTCAAGTTGGCTCAACAAGGGGGTATTGTACTATTAGAATCCATATTTCCAATGTGGCCTCAAATATATATATTGACATTTGAAATGAAATATATTAAACTTAACAAAAAAGAGACAAACTCCTTTAATTCACCTTAAGTTGGGAAAAAGAATCAGAACCAATGTATTACTTACGCAGCTTTCAGTTTTAACAACAGCTCAAATTGATTTACACAATAAATGGAACATAAACAGGCACGGTGGCTCAAGCCTGTAATTCCAGCACTTTGGGAGGCCAAAGCAGGCGCATCACCTGAGGCCAGGAGTTCAAGACCAGCCTGGCCAACATGGTGAAACCCCATCTCTACTAAAAATACAAAAATTAGCCAGGCGTGGTGGTGCATGCCTGTAGTCCCAGCTACTGGGGCAGCTGAGGTGGAAGAACTGCTTGAACCCAGGAGGTGGAGGCTGCAGTGAGCCAACATCGCTGCATTCCAGCCTGGGCGACTGAGCAAGAATCTGTTGCTAAATAAAGAAATGAATGAGCTGGGTGCAGTGGCTCATGCCTGTAATCCCAGCACTTTGGGAGGCCAAGGCTGGTGGATCATGAGGTCAGGAGATCGAGACCATCCTGGCTAACACAGTGAATCCCCATCTCTATTAAAAATACAGAAAAATGGGGCCAGGCACGGTGGCTCATGCCTGTAATCCCAGCACTTTGGGAGGCCGAGACAGGCGGATCACGAGGTCAGGAGATCGAGACCATCCTGGCTAACACGGTGAAACCCCGTCTCTACTAAAAATACAAAAAAATTATCCGGGCACGGTGTCGGGCACCTGTAGTCCCAGCTACTCGGGAGGCTGAGGCAGGAGAATGGTGTGAACCCGGGAGGTGGAGCTTGCAGTGAGCCGAGATCGCTCCACTGCACTCCAGGCTGGGCGACAGAGCGAGACTCCATCTCAAAAAAAAAAAAAAAAAAACAAAAAAAAATACAAAAAAATTAGCTGGGCATGGTGGCGGGAGCCTGTAATCCCAGCTACTCAGGAGGCTGAGGCAGGAGAATCGCTTGAACCGAGGAGAAGAGCTTGCAGTGAGCCAAGATCGCGCCACTGCACTTCAGCCTGGGCAGGAGAGTGAGACTCCCTCTCTAAAGAAAGAAATGAATGAATGAATGAATGGATGGGTGGAATATATTGGCTTGCATCTACTGGAAAACCTAGAGCTAGGGCAGGCTTCTTGTAGCTCGGGGATGTCTCCGAAGATCCTGTTTCTCTCATTCTCTCCTCTCTGCCTTTGGTGGCTCTGCTCCATCCCCGCTCATCTCAGGGTCACAAGATGGCTGCCGGTAACTCCTGGACTACATGCTCCCTATTGATATGTGTTGACAAAGGAGTCGCTCAAAGACTAGGAAACCTCCTTCCTGAAGTCCCCAGCAATGTCTGCTTGTTGACCTAACCCAGTCTCTGGCTAGGGGAAAGGAATAGGCTGATCAGCTTCCTCTGTAACATATACCTCAGTCCTGGCGTTGACCCTCAATGACCAACAGAGACCAGGGCCTGCAGGAAAGGGAAGGGGAAATGACGCTGGGAACGCACCGCATTCAAAGTTTAACTGCAGCAGCTTACAGGTTCTTGATGGCGGATTCCTCACAGACTTCCCAGAAACATTGCGCATGGCGGTTGAGAGAAAAGGGTCAGTGAGAGGGGAACGGAGAGAAAGAGAACAGAAATCACACTGTAGGCACACGTTGCCAGGATTTAGCAATAATTCTCTAACCAACCCAAAGTGTCCGTGGGTGGAAAGTTGAAAATCATGTCCTGACAAAGCTGGCTGAGTCATCCCTACCCTCCAAGGCCTTCTTCCTCCTCCCTATTTATAGGACACTCTTCCAAGCCACTGAGAGCTTCACCCTCTATTTAATTTTTCTTATGCTTATCTGACACTCTAGCCGTGGGCTAGTACCTCCCCACACAATGAGGGGTGGATCCTCCCAGAAGAACCTCCTTTAGAAGATCGCCATTGCACTTAGTTCTCAACAGTGAGGGGATTGGCCTGGGCTGATCTTTAAGCAGTCTCAGCCTCATTTTTTCGACTTCATTCATTCGTTCGTTCATTCATTCACTCACTCATTTTGCAAGTATTTATTGAGTGCCTATCACGTGCCAAGCATTATTCTATGCACTGGGTTGACAGAATTAAATAAAACTCTCAAAGTCTCCATCAAGGGGAGCTTTCATAATAGAGGAGAAGATAGGAATCAAAAAAATATATTTACACTATAAAGTTAGGAAATGATAAATGCTATGAAGAAAAATAAAACAGGATTAGGAGCAGAGAATGTGGGCGAGGGGTTATTGACTGTGTTAAGGTGGTAAGGGAGGTCCTTCCTGAGGAAGAACCAACACACACAACCTCACAGTAACAGAGAAGAATCCCTGAATAATTAATTCATTAACTGATTGAATAGACCCAGAGCTGGGGACTCCCTCAGCCCTTTTCCCAGAAGAAGGCCTGTTTAGTTCAGTCCAGATTAAGTATAAACTCTTTGGTCTCCAAAAGAGGGATGAAACAAGCCATTCTACCTTAAAACTGAAAGGGCAAAAATGCAGAGGAGTAAGTATATAAATACTAGCTTGCCTTTAAATTCTTTGCACATTTGCAGAGAGCTTTATGAGTGGAGGGGTGGTCCTTAGAGTAAATCTGCCTTTTGGCAAATGAGCATTTTCTCCAAATGGGCCCAGATGGACTATCTTCCCCTCACTCGAGGGCTGGTTAGTGACGCCCATGTGGATACAGGGGATGAAAGCACCAATTTGACCCAGGCATTCTTTGACCTACATGTTTATGTGGGGATTAGGAGTAGAATGAGTTGTCACTGAAAATATGTGCTTTGTGTATTTAGAAGATAAGTATTTTTTTATTGCTAATTAGTGTTGGGCTCACACACATTTGTCATGTTGCTATGTCAGATTCATTTGTCCTTTCAAACCCAACTGCCTTAATTAGTCTTTCTCCATCCACTCTCTGATACAGTCTGGCTATAACTCAGACTGCTGGGCTCTACCCTAATGGGATTTCTACTCAGGAAACCTTGAATTTTAAAGCTAAATCTGGTGCTCAAGAACATCTCATTGGGTCCATCCAAGCCCTAGCGTCACCTTGCCATAGTGAACTCCTGAAATGGGGAAATAGGTGAATTGTCTTGCTCACATTTTCTAAGACTTAGCCTTGGTGTCATTTTTTTTCCATGAAGCATTTCCTAAATCCACCCAAGAATTGCAGAACCCTACTTTCTTGGCACTCACAGAAGAAAGACCTTTACCTGTACATTTCTGTGTCTCTGTTTCAGTTGGAATTTTATTGCAAATGCTTGTGATATGGTTTGGCTTTGTGTCCTCACCCAAATCTCATCTTGAATTGTAAAACCCACGTGTCGAGGGAGGGACCTGGTGGGAGGTGATTGGATCATGGGGGAGGTCACCCTCATGCTGTTCTCGTGACAGTTGATAGTGAATGGGTTCACACCTGGCCGAGTACTTAATAATTTTATCAAATCTCATCTGACTCATATGTTTCTTAAAAGACAAGTGGAATCCAACCCCAATAGAAAAACCTAACTGATGGTAAATCTAGAAAATTCTGGTAAATGCTGGTAAATCTTAGAAAATTCTTTTTTTTTTTTTTTTTTTTTTTGAGGCGGAGTCTCGCTCTTTTGCCCAGGCCGGAGTGCAGTGGCGCAATCTTGGCTGACTGCAAGCTCCGCCTCCCGGGTTCACGCCATTCTCCTGCCTCAGCCTCCTGAGTAGCTGGGAAAACAGGCACCCACCACCACGCCCGGCTAATTTTTTGTATTTTTAGTAGAGACGGGGTTTCACTGTGTTAGCCAGGATGGTCTCGATCTCCTGACCTCGTGATCCGCCTGTCTCGGCCTCCCAAAGTGCTGGGATTACAGGCATGAGCCACCGCGCCCAGCCAAATCTTAGAAAATTCTGTCATTGATTTTATTTTTTCCTGAAAAGTGAAAAAAGACTCTGACTGCTCAATTTTAACAGCGGAGTATCTTTTGAAACAATAACGTGATAATAAATTTGCAGCTGGGTGTGGTGGCTCATGCCTGGAATCCAAGCAATTTGGGAGGCCGAGGTGGGAGGATTGCTTGAGCCCAGGAGTTTGAGACCAGCCTGGGAAACATAGGGAGACCCTGTCTCTATATTGAAAAAATTTTTATTTTAAATATAAAAAAAATAAGTAAGGGCTGGACGCAGTGGCTCATGCCTGTAATCCCAGGACTTTGGGAGGCAGAGGTGGGTGGATTGCTTGAGTGCAGGAGTTCAAGACCAGCCTGGGCAACATGGTGAGACTCTGTCTCCACTGAAAATACAAAATAATTAGCTTGGTGTGGTAGCGCTTGCCTGTAATCCCAGCTACTCGGGAGACTGAAGCAGGAGAATCGCTTGAACCCAGGAGTTGAAGGTTGCAGTGAGCCTGGATTGCGCCACTGCATTCCAGCCTGGGTGGGTGACTCTGACTCTTCCTCCAAAAAAAGAAAGAAAAAAAGAAAGTATATTTGAGAAGTATTATCCTAACAAATAAGTATTCCAGTATAAGTGATATTCTGACCTTAAAAAATAATATCTCTTCTCTATATGGGCTCATAAAAAATAATAAAAATACTATGACATTTGTATATCATCTTACTACTTACATGGAACTACCATATTCATTCTATTATTTGACCCTGAAAAGTAATGTCAGAAGCAATTATTATAATTATAACCATTTAAATGATGAGGCAAGTGAGAATGAGTTAGATTGTTCCCAGGCATGCATCTTATTGGTAGAAGAGTTGGTGGACAGGCCCAGATCTGCCTTCCAAAACCCCACATGTAGGCTGGGTGGGGTGGCTTATGCCTGTAATCCCAGCACTTTGGGAAGCTGAAGTCACTTGAGCCCAGGAGTTCAAGGCTGCAGTGAGCTATTATTGCAGCACTGCATTCCAGTCTGGGTGACTGAGTGAATGAGATCCTGTCTCTAAAAAAGGGAAGTGTGTGCATGCGCGTGTGTGTGGGTGTTGAGACAGGGTTTCACTCATGCCACTCAGGCTGGAGTGCAATGGCACCATCTCGACTCACTGCAACCTCTGCCTCTGAGGCTCAATGGATCCTCCAACCTCAGCCTTCCAAGTAGCTGGGACTACAGGCTCATGCCACTGTACCTAGCTAATTTTTGTATTTTTCATGGTGATGGAGTTTCGCCATGTTGTCCAGGCTGGTCTCAAACTCCTAAGCTCAAATGATTGGCCCACCTCTGCCTTCCAAAGTGCTGGGATTACAAGCATGAGCCACCACACCCGGCAAGCTTCAATAATGCTTCCAGGGCTCTTAAAGTATCTGTAGACCCAAGATGTCTGGGGGTGGAGGTGTGTGAGGCAGGGCCAGGAGGTGGCACCTCTGATGGGCCATGGTGATAAGACTGAGACCAGGGGAGGAATTAGGGCACATGCTAGCCTCTGGTCTCTGGTTGACTTTTCTTATTTCATTTGCCCATGGCTGGTTATCCCAACTGCCTCTGACAAAGATTTTTCAGCGACCATAATCAGGCTGATCCCACAGATAAGCTCAAGCTAAGAATAAATGCAGCGCTGGGGAACGTGAACATGAACATGAGCATTAAAACCAGGATCATAGTCACCACAGGCCCATAGTTCCATATCTGAAATCCTTGGAGCCACGTGGCTTTCAGGACTCAGGGTGTTACCTACCACTGCTGGTGGACTCTCCTGTAGTATTGTGCAATCAAGCATCTTACTATTTCTGAAGCCAAAGGATAGATATGCACATGGAATGAGACGATGTCTATAAATAGGCTCATGTCAGTTCAGGCCAGGTCATGCCTTGACATGCAATGAGTTATGTAATAAGCTGTGGTTTGGGGAGCTTCTTGAATTTCAGCATTGTGGATAAGGAATAATAGACCCTTATCCTTGTAATGCCATCGTAACGCCATTTTCTCCTCATTACTCATCTCAAAGACAAAACATCTTCTTGCTGGAGTTCACAATCGCTAGTGTTCGATTCCTTAGAAGGACATGTGATGTCATCATTCTTGGGATGCCTCTTAATATGGGAAAGCCCAGTTTTTGACCCTGAAGAATTACCTTTAGATGTTCAGCTTATGGAAGTGTGGCAAATGAGCAAGTTCTCAAGAATGGTTGGAATTTTGTAGACTGAGGGGCCTGGGCGGAGTCCCTCCATGTGACAGCTGTGGCAAGAGCAGGTGTTCACTTTCTATAAGGGACGGATCAGGGAGACAGATGGACTGCAGCACAAGCTTTGTGCCGGGAAGTCATGATTTGAGCTGGGTGACTGGCTGCCAGGATTATAAAATGAAGGGTTTGGGTTACATGTCTTAAACAACGAAAAATCACTGAAAGTTTTTGGGCAGAGACTGATGGAATAAAAATGAGTCCTAAGCTGGGCATGGTGGCTCATGTCTGTAATCCCAATAATTTGGAAGGCTGAGGTGGGAGGATCTTGAGTCCAGCAGTTTCAGACCAGACTGGGCAACATAGTGAGACCCCATCTCTACAAAAAATAACAGGACGTGATGGTGCATGCCTGTGGTCCTAGCTACTCAGGAGGCTGAGGTGGGAGGATCACTTGAGCCTGGGAAGTTGAGGCTACAGTGAGCCACTACTTCACTCAGCCTGGGAAACAGAATAACACCCTGTCTCAAAAAAAAAAAAAAAAAAAGGCAGCCAGGCACAGTGCCTCACACCTGTAATCCTACGAATTTGGAAGGCCGATGTGGGCAGATCACCTAAGGTCAGGAGTTTGAGACCAGCCTGGCCAACATGGCGAAACCCCATCTCTACTAAAAATACAAAAATTAGCCAGGGATGGTGGCACATGCCTGTAATCCCAGCTACTCAGGAGGCTGAGGCACGAGAATTGCTTGAACCGGGATGTGGAGGTTGCAGTGAGCCAAGATTGGCCCACTGCACTCCAGCCTGGGCGACAGAGTGAGACTCTGTCTCAAAAAAAAAAAAAAAAAGGAAACTGCTCACTGTTTGCTGAATTTAGCAACCTGGTCCAGCATTGGAAGCTCTGTTCTGCTTTGTCCTTTGCCTGAAATGCCCTTCCCGGGCTCCCTCCCGGGTGTGCTCCCATTCATCTTTCAGGACTCAGCTCAAATGTCACCTGCTTTGTGGAAGGTCTCCTTGGCCTCCCTGGGGAGCACTCACTGCTCTTTTCTCTGTGCCTTTGCAGGCACCTGAAAGTGCCTGAAAGTCTCATTTCACTGTGACTTCCTCCAGGGCAGGCTCTAAGTCTCTTGTTTTTTGACTGGCACGTGGCACAATTCTTGGCCCCCAAGAGTGCTAAGTAATTGTTAGCTGAATAAATGCCGCTGATATGTCTTCTATCATCTCTTAATATTTTCTCAGTTCCCTATTTTTTGTTTGTGTTTTAAAATGGATCATATCTATGTAATGGGAATGGTAAATCTCATGTGGGTTAAATTTTAGGACATAAGAGTTATCATCAGCTTCCAATAAAGAACCATGGATGGCTGGGTGTGGTGGCTCATGCCTGTAATTCCAGCATTCTGGGAGGCTGAGGTGGGCAGATCACTTGAGGTCAGGAGTTTGAGACCAGTCTTGCCAACATGGCAAAACCCTGTCTCTACTAAAAATACAAAAATTAGCTGGGCATGGTGGTGGACACCTGTAATCCCAGCTACTCGGGAGGCTGAGGCAGGAGAATTGCTTGAACCTGGGAGGCAGAGGTTGCAGTGAGCTGAGATCGTGCCACTGCACTCCTGCCTGGGTGACAGAGTGAGATTCCATCTCAAAAAAAAAAAAAAAAAAAAGAAAGAAAGAAAGAAAGAAAGAAAAAAAAAAGAGAGACAGAAGACAAAAGGACACATAAATAAGAATACAATGTGACCACAAAGGCAGGGATTGGAGTGAGGAAGCTACAAGCCAAAACACTGACTGCCAATACCTACCAGAAGTTAGGAGACAGGCATGGAATGGATTCTCTATCAAAGCCTCCAGAAGGAACCAACCTTCCTGTCACCTTGATTTTGGACTTCCTGGCCTCCTGAACCGTGGGAATAGATTTAAATTCGAGGTAATTTCTGTGATAATCCTAGGAATTTTTTTTTTTTTTTTTTTTTTTGAGACAGAGTTTTTTTGCTCTTGTTGCCCAGGCTGAAGTGCAATGGTGCAGTCTTGGCTGACTGCAACCTCAGCCTCCCAGGTTCAACCGATTTTCCTGCCTCAGCCTCCCGAGTAGCTAGGATTACAGGTGTGTTTCACAACTCCCAGCTAATTTTTTGTATTTGTAGTAGAGACGGGGTTTCATCATGTTGGCCAGGCTAGTCTCGAACTCCTGACCTCAGGTGATCCACCTGCCTCGGCCTCCCAAAGTGCAGGGATTACAGGCGTGAGCCACTGCACCTGGCTAACCTAGGAAATTAATACAAATGCCATTGGTCTTATTTTATTTTATTTATTTATTTATTTATTTATTTATTTGAGACAGAGTATCACTGTGTCACCTAGGCTGGAGTGCAGTGGCATGATCTCGGCTCGTTGCAACCTCCGCCTCCCAGGTTCAAGCAATTCTCCCTGCCTCAGCCTCCCAAGTAGCTGAGACTACAGGCGCCCACCACAACACTGGGCTAATTTTTGTATTTTTAGTAGAAACGGGATTTCACCATTTTGGCCAGGCTGGCCTTGAACTCCTGACCTCAGGTGATTCTCCTGCCTTGGCCTCCCAAAGTGCTGGGATTACAGGTGTGAGCCACAGTGCTTGGCCATTGCTTTTATTTCAAGCAGTGTCATTTAATGGCCCATGGAGATATCAAGAAGCAGTGTAGCATAAAGGTTAGGGGCTCAGGACGGGAGTCAGACAGTCTGGATGTAGTTTCAGCTCTATTCTCTGAACTTGGATTTTTTCATCTGAAGGATGGGGTGATATAATATTAGTGGCTACCTGCTATAGAATGACTGTTTTTGTCCCCACCAGTATTCATATGTTGAAATCATAACCCCTAATGTAATGATATTAGGAGGTGGAGCTTTGGTAGCTGATTAGGCTGTAAGACAGAGCTCTTATGAGTAAGATTAATACCTGCTATGGTTTGAATATTTGTGGGCCCCCTCACCCAGATTCATATGTTGAAACCTAATCTCCAATGCAGTAATAAGAGGGATATGACTTGGTCATAAGGGTGGAGCCCTCATGAGTGAGATTAGCGCCCTTATAAAAGAAACCCAAGGGAGCTTCTTCATTCCTTCTGCCATATGAAGACACAGCAGGAGACACAATCTATGAACCTGTAAGAAGGTCCTCGCCAGACATCGAATCTGCTGGTACCTTGATCTTGGACCTCCCAGCCTTCAGAATTGAGAGTAATACATTTCTTTTGTTTCTAAATTACCCAGTCTAAGGTCTTTTGTGATAGCAGCAGAACAGACTAAGACAGTGTCCATATAAAGGAGACCCTCCGTGGGGTGGGGACAAGGATTAAAAAACTACCTAGTGGGTACCATGCTCACTATCTGTGTAATGGGTACTCTAGAAGCTCAACACCTACCAGAACACATTATTGCAATATACCCATGTAGTAAACGTGCACACGTATCCCCTGAATCTAAATTTTTTTTAAAAAAGGAAAGACTCTGGAGAACCCCTTGCTCCTTCTGACATTTGAAGTTTTAGCAAGAAGATGGTAATCTGTGAACCAAAAACAAGCCCTCACCAGATACTGAATCTAGTGGCACCTTATCTTGTACTTCCAGCCTTCAGAACTACAAGAGAGAGAGAGAGAAAAAAAAAGAATGTTATTTGAACCACCCAGTCTATAGTATTTTTGTCATAGCAGCCTGAACAGACTAAGATACCAACATATAAGACTCTAGCAGGGGCCGGTGGAAATTGAGACAATAGATGAAAAGTATTTATATGCATACAGGAGACACTCCATACATGCTATTAGTCAATTATTAGGTGGAGGCAAGAGTTTACTGGCCTGCAGATGCTATCATCACCACAAGGGCGATATATTTGAAAGCGGTATTTAACCCTTAAGCTGCACCCAACTTAAAGCAGCTATTTTTCGTTTTAACTTCTTTTCTATGTGTAAAGCCTATTTCCTTTAGTTCATATACTGATTTGCAGGCATCTGTGAAGTTATCAGAATAATTGAATTTTAGAGCTTATCAGTCATCCAGTAGAGTGTTTTCCACCCGGGATACCCAGAGGGCTCAGCCTCCCTGAATATAGTAATAGGAGTCCTCAGGCTTTTTTCAATACAGGCATACTTCCTTTTATTGCGCTTCATCTTAGTGCATTGCTTCTTTGCAGATACCTCTCTCTCTCTCTCTCTCTCTCTTTTTTTTTTTTTTTTAACAAATTGAAGGTTCCTGGCAACCCTGCTTCAAGCAAGTCTATCTGTGCCGTTTTTCCAACAGCATGTGCTTACTTCCTGTCTCTGTGTCACATTTTGATAATTCTTGGAATATTTCAAACTGTCTCATTATTATTATGTCTGTTACGATGATCTATGGTTAGTGATCATCTTTTAGTTTGTTTGCTTGTTTTTTGTTGTTGTTGTTTGTTTGTTTGTTTTGAAGGAGTCTCACTCTGCAGCCCAAGCTGGAGTGCAGTGGCACGATCTCGGCTCACTGCAACCTCCGCCTCTCCGGTTCAAGCGATTCTCCTGCCTCAGCCTCCTGAGTAGCTGGGATTACAAGCATGCACCATCACGCCTGGCTAATTTTGTATGTTTTTTAGTAGAGACAGGGTCTCATCATGTTGGTCAGGCTGGTCTCAAACTCCTGACCTTAGGTGATCCACCCGACTCGGCCTCCCAAAGTACTGAGATTACAGGTGTGAGCCCCCGCACCCAGCCTATTTGCTTGTTTTTGAGACTGGGTCTCACTCTGTGCCCAGGCTGGAGGGCAGTGGCATGATCTTGGCGCACTGCAGTCTTGACCTCCTGGGTCAAGCAATCCTCCTGCCTCAGCCTCCCATCTGGCTGAGACTACAGGTGTGTGCCACCATGTCCAGCTAATTTTTGTATTTTTTGTAGAGATGGTGGTCTCACCATGTTGCCCAGGTTGGTCTCAAATTTCTGAGCTCAAGCAATCCTCCACCTTGGCCTCCCAAAATGCTGGGATAACAGGTATGAACCACTGTGCCAAGCCTATCTGTTTGGTTTACTTCTCTTACTATCATTCCCAAATTGGTGATCTTTGATGTCACTCTTGTAGTTGTTTTGGGACACCATGAACTACGCCCATATAAGATAGCAGACTTAATTGATAAATATGTGTGTGCTGACTGCTTCACCAGCTGGCTATTCTCCCATCTCTCTCCCTCTCTTTGGGCCTTCCTGTTCTCTGAGATGCAATCATTTGAAATTAGGCCAATTAATAACCCTACAATGGCCTGAAATGTTCAAGTAAAAGGAAGAGTCATATGTCTCACTTTAATCAAAAGCTAGAAATGATTAAGCTTAGTGAGAAAGGCATGTCAAAAGCTGAGGTAGGCCCAAAGCTAGGCCTCTTGTGCCAAATAGTTAGCAAACTTGCGAATGTGAAGGAAAAGTTCTTGAAAGAAATTAAAAGTGCTACTCCAGTAAACACACAAATAATGAGAAAGTGAAGCAGCCTTATTGCTGATACGGAGAAGGTTTTAGTGATCTAGGCAGAAGATCAACGTAGCCACAATACTCCCTAGATTCAAAGCCTAATCCAATGAAATGTTTTAACTCTTTTCAATTTTAAGTCTTTAAGACCTTCTCAGTCTTAAAGACTGAGAGAGGTGAGGAAGCTGCAGAAGCAAAGTTTGAAATTAGCAGAATTTGGTTCACAAAATTTAAAGAAGCTGTCTCCATAACAGAAAAGTGCAAAGTGAAATTTAACAGCAAGTGCCGATGGGGAAGCTGCAGCAAGTTATCCAGAAAATCTAAGATAACTGATGAAGGTGGCTACACTAAACAGCAGGGGGTTTTTTTATATATATATTTTTTTTTGAGACAGAGTTTCGTTCTTGTTGCCCAGGCTGGCGTGCAATAGTGCAGTCTTGGGTCACTGCAACCTCCGCCTGCTGGGTTCAAGCAACTCTCCTGCCTTAGCCTCCTGAGTAGCTGGGATTACAG
Organism: Gorilla gorilla gorilla; assembly: GCF_029281585.2. Taxonomy (NCBI): domain Eukaryota; kingdom Metazoa; phylum Chordata; class Mammalia; order Primates; family Hominidae; genus Gorilla; species Gorilla gorilla. Next base: position 32,754,537 of record NC_073229.2, on the reverse strand, counting down.
GCATGTGCCACTATGCCCGGATAATTTTATGTTTTTAGTAGAGACAGGGTTTCATCATGTTGGTCAGGCTGGTCTTTTTTTTTTTTTTCTCATTCTTGTTGCCCAGGCTGGAGTGCAATGGCATGGTCTCGGTTCACCACAACCTCTGCCTCCGGGGTTCAAGTGATTCTCCTGCCTCAGCCTCCCGAGTAGCTGGGATTATAGGCGTGCACAAGCACGCCCGGCTAATTTTGTATTTTTAGTAGAGATGGGGTTTCTCCATGTTGGTCAGGCTGGTCTCGAACTCCGGACCTCAGGTGATCTGCCCGCCTCTGCCTCCCAAAGTGCTGGGATTACAGGCATGAGCCACCGCGCCCGGCCTGGTCAGGCTGGTCTTGAACTCTTGACCTCAGGTGATCTGCCTGCCTCGGCCTCCCAGTGTCGCCCAGCCAACAGCAAGTTTTCAATGTAGGCACAATAGCCTTATATTAGATGTAGATAAAAAAAGAAAAAAAAAGAAAATCTTGGCTATCACTAAAAATAAATAAATAAATAAATAAATAGGCCAGGCGCGGTGACTCACGCCTGTAATCCCAGCACTTTGGGAGGCCAAGGCGGGTGGATCACGAGGTCAGGAGTTCGAGACCAGCCTGGCCAAGATGGTGAAAACCCGTCTCTACTAAAAAAAAAAAAAAAAAAAAAATTAGCCGGGTGTGGTGGCGGGCACCTATAATCCCAGCTACTCGGGAGGCTGAGGCAGGAAAATTGCTTGAACCCGGGAGGTAGAGGTTGTAGTGAGCCAAGATCGTACCACTGCACTCCAGGCTGGGTGACAGAATGGGACTCCATCTCAAAAAAATAAATAAGTAAAATACAAATAAATAAATAAAGTAAAATAAAGGGCCAGGCATGGTGGATCATACCTGTAATCCCAGCACTTTGGTAGGCTGAGGTGAGCAGATTACTTGAGGTCAGGAGTTCAAGACCAGCCTGGCCAACGTGGTGAAACCCAGTCTCTACTAAAAATACAAAAATTTGCCAAGAGTGGCGGTGGGCGCCTGTAATCTCAACTACTCAAGAGGCTGAGGCAGGAGAATCACTTGAATCTGGGAGGCAGAGGTTGCAGTGAGCCAAGATCACGCCATTGCACTCTAGCCTGGGTAATAGAGCAAGACTCCGTCTCAAAAAAAAAAAAAAGAAAAAGAAAAAAAAAAGGAAAAAAGAGGAAAATCCCATTTTTTTCTCATGCTTAAAAATCAACTCCTCAGTCTCAAAAATAAATAAATAAATAAAAGGAAGAGAATGCCATCTAAGACTTTCTTAGCTAGAGAGCAGTGCCTGGCTTCAAAGCTTCAAAGGACAGGCTGACTCTCTCGTTAGAGGCTGATGCAGCTGGTGACTTTACGTTTAAAGCTGCTACTCATTTACCATCCCAAAAATCCTAGGGTCCTTCAGAATTATGCCGAAGCTGCTCTGCCTGTGCTGTATAAATGAAACAACAAAGCCTGGATGACAGTACATCTGTTTATGGCATGGTTTACTGAATATTTTAAGCCCACTGTTGAGAAGTACTGCTCAGAAAAATAAATAAATAAATAAATTTTCAAAATATTACTGTTTATTGATGATGCACCTGGTCATCCAAGAGGTCTGAGGTCTGAGGGAGATGTATAAGGAGATTCATGTCGTTTTTGTGCCCGCTAATACGGCATCCATTCTGCTGCCCGTGGATCAAGGAGTAATTTCAACTTTCAAGTCTTATGATTTAAAAAGATACATTTTGTAAGGCTATGGCTATAAAATCATAGATACTGATTCCTCTCAGGAAAGGATTCACCATTCTAGATGCCAATTAAGAACAATTCATGATTCATGGGAGGAGGTCAAAATATTAACATTAATAGGAGTTTGAAAGAGGTTGATTTCCAACCCTCGTGGTTGACTTTGAAGGGTTCAAGATTTTAGTGGAGGAAGGAACTGCAGATGTGGTAGAAACAGCATGAGAAGGCCAGGCATGGTGGCTCACACCTGTAATCCCAGCACATTGGGAGGCTGAGGTAGGTGGATCACCTGAGGTCGGGGGTTTGAGACCAGCCTGGCCAACATGGTGAGACCACTGTCTTTACTAAAAAAAACAAAAAATTAGCCAGGCATCGTGGTGCATGCCTTGGGAAGCTGAGGCAGGAGAATGGCTTGAACCTGGGAGGAGGAGGTTGCAGTGAGCCAAGATTGCGCCGTTGCACTCCAGCCTGGGCAACAAGAGTAAAACTCTGTCTCAAAGAAAAGAAAAGGAAAGAAACAGCAAGAGAAATAGAAGTGGAGCCTGAAGATGTGACTGAATTGCTGCCATCTCATCAAACTTGAATGGTTGAGGAGTTGATTTTTAAGGATGAGAAAAGATTGGGATTTTCCTCTTTTGTTTTTTTTTTTTTTTTTTTTGAGACTGAGTCTCACTCTGTCACACATGCTGGAGTGCAATGGCACGATCTCGGCTCACTGCAACCTCCACCTCCCAGGTTCAAGCAATTCTCCCGCCCCAGCTTCCTGAATAGCTGGGATTACAGGCACCCACCATTATACCCAGCTAATTTTTGTATTTTTGTAGAGACGGGGTTTCACCATGTTGGCCAGGCTGATCTTGAACACGTGACCTCAGGTGACCTGCCTGCCTCGGCCTCCCAAAGTGCTGGGATTACAGGCGTGAGCCGCCGTGCCTGGCCAAGAATGGAATTTTTTTTTTTTTTTCAGACGGAGTCTTGCTCTTGTCGCCCAGGCTGGAGTGCAATGGCACAATCTCGCTCACTGCAACCTCTGCCTCCTGGGTTCAAGCGATTCTCTTGCCTCAGCCTCCCGAGTAGCTGGGATTACAGGCTTCCACTACCATGCCCGGCTAATTTTTGTATTTTTAGTAGAGACAGGGTTGTGCCATGTTGGCCAGGCTGGTCTCAAACTCCTAACCTCGTGATCCACCCGCCTCAGCCTCCCAAAGTGTTGGGATTACAGGCGTGAGCCACCACATCTGGCTAAGAATGGAATTTTCTTGAGGTGAAATCTTCCCCTGGTGAAGATGCTATGAACATTGTTGGAATAACAACAAACATCTTACAGTACTACATAAACTTAATTGATAAAGCAGCAGCAGAATTTGAGAAGATTCACTCCAATTTTGAAAGAAGTTCTGTGGGTAAAATGCTATCAGACAGCATCTCATGGTACAGAGAAATATTTTGTAAAATGAAGAGTAAATTGATGCTGCGAACTTCATTGATGTCTTATTTTTAGAAATTGCCACAGCCTCCGTAACCTTCAGCAGCCACCATCCTGATCAGTTAGCAGCCATCATCAAGACAAGACCCTTCCCCAGCAAAAACATTACGGCTTGCTGAAGGCTTAGATCATAGTTAGCATTTTTAAGCAATCAAGTGTTTTAAAATTAAGGTATGTACATTATTTATTTATACATAATGCCATCTTACACTTAATAGACTACAGTATAGTGAAAACATAACCTGGATATACACTGAGAAACCAAAATCTTCATGTGACTTGCTTTATTGCAGTGGTCTGGAACTGAACTCACAATATATCTGAGGTATGCCTGTATTTCAGGAAGTCTAACAAAAACCACGCATCATTTGTCTGTGGGAAGAGGGTATAGTATAATTGAAATGTCAAGGTTTTTCAATAGTTTGCTTTTAGTGGAATAATAGTTGCTAGGTGTGGTAACACTGGTTATCTCATGAAAAAATGAATTAACATATACAATTTGTTTCAGATAAAAGATTTACAAAGTATAGGGAACATACGTGAAATAATAAAAGTGTCTTTGTATTGTGTTCCAACCATTTAATGTTATGTCATGCTGTTATGTGATGTTATGGTCTCTCCAGGACCAAATAGAGGCTCCAAGAGGTTCAATAAATTGTCTATGGTCACAATTATTTAGTGATAGGGCCAAAATTATTACACAGGATTTTGACTCCCAATGCAGGACTCTTTCCCAACAATATTTTCCATGAGTTCTGAGGATTCTTAGACCTTTGGTATCTATCTATCTATATCTATATCTGTCTATCTATATCTATCTGTCTGTCTATCTATCTATCTATCTATCTATCTTATTTATTTATTTATTTATTTTTGAGATGGAGTTTCACTCTTGTCACCCAGGCTGGAGTGCAATGGCGTGATCTTGGCTCACTGCAACCTCTGCCTCCCAGTTTCAAGTGATTTTCCTGCCTCTGCCTCCCAAACAGCTGGGACTACAGGTGCCTGCCACTACGTCCAGATAATTTTTGTAATTTTAGTAGAGATGGGGTTTCACGATGTTGGCCAGGCTGGTCTCGAACTCCTGAGCTCAGGTGATCCACCCTCCTCAGCCTCCCAAAGTGCTGGGATTACACGCATGAGCCACCATGCCCGGCAGGCCTATATTGTTCATCCATTTGTTCAACATATAGATATGACCGGTCCAGACACTGCCACTATATTCACAGAGCTTGCAGCCCTGGTAGGAACATAGTCATGGGACTCCTTGGCCACCAAGTAGCAGAAGCCCAGCTTTAGCAAGAGTGTGGATATATGGCGAGCACCTTGGAGCTCCTTGCAACCCCAGAACCAGGGACACCTATCGTCGGAGCATACCTGATCGTTTGCCTCTGAACTTTTCCATGTGTTGGCTTCCTTCTATTCTCTCTCTTTCTCTCAATCTCCCTCTCTCTTCAAAAATCAACTTCCCTCAGCTCCGGGGTCCACATGGTGAAACATATAGCCGATGCCTCCTCCAAGGCCACCTATAAAAAGGTGAGCACTTTTTTGATGGGGGTTACACAACATGCTATTTAGAGCACTGGAAAAGGGCATTTCACATTTGTGCTGAGACCTGAATGATGCATGAGCAGGAGGGGAGGTGGAGGGCAGGGGTAGGGAGAGGGAGGGTATTTCAGGGACAGCATTTGTGAAGGTCCAGAGACAAGACAGGAACTGCAAGTGGGCCAGTAGGATGAGAGGGGGTGTATAATGGGATGGGGCTGGGCAGGTGGCGAGGGGAGGGCTGAGTCTGGAGAGGTGAACAGGGGCAGGAACACTGGGGCCCTATGGGCCATTTTAAGTTAAGTAAGGACCAGATATAATCAGATTTGGCTAAATTTCATCTGCTGAAAAAATAGTTTATAAGAGAAACTATGAGTGTAAGGAATGATCAAAACAAACTATGTAAAATGAGTTCTATTTTCTTATTTGTTTACACCATGTATTTTGTATTCAATGTCCCATGGAAGAAAATATTAGGCCACATCCAGTTACAATTCAGACCTTGCTAGGTGCCAAGGGCAAGGACCCACTAGCCCATGGTGGGCAGGGATTCAGGGTGCTGGGATGCACAGTCTAATCCAATATACCATATACTGCTTTCTCCTGAAATGTTTTTGGTTCTGATCAATCAACAGAAATATCTGACCCCATAGAAGTGAGGGAAAGCTCTCATTCTGCAGTGTGCCTACCACTCTTCCAGGATGTCAGCTGTCACCAGATTCCTGCTGCACTGCGTGAGGGCTAATTCTAGTCTTTCTAATTTGTTGGTTTGGTTCTTCTTTTTTTTTTTTTCTTTAAGACAGGGAGTTTCGCTCTGTTGCCCAGGCTGGAGTGCAGTGGCCTGATCTTGGCTCACTGCAACCTCTATCTTCTGGGTTTAAGCGATTCTCCTCCCTCAGCCTCCTGAGTAGCTGGGATTACAGGCATGCACCACCATGCCCGGCTAATTTTTGTGTTTTTAGTAGAGACAGGGCTTCACCGTGTTGGCCAGGCTGGTCTTGAACTCCTGACCTCAGGTGATCTGCCCACCTCAGCCTCCCAAAGTGCTGGGATTACAGGCGTGAGCCACCATGCCCAGCTGGTTCTTTATTTTTGGACAAAAGTTGTGTTCCTGGTGGATTTGGTTATTCCTTCTTGTCCTGATCTATTACACCATTTCATCAAATCAGTCGACAATATGTTGTCCTTTTTAAGTAACTCCAGTTGACTTGTAATACTGATAGCAGTCCTGCGGTATCGCATTTCCTTCTGGGGTAGCAAATTGAAAGTATATTTCAATTTTCCAATTATGAGAAATATTTTTCAAAGCCATTTATTTATTAAAATCTTAAGTGCATAGTAAGGCTATGTTTTAATGTGATTTTACAGAGCATTTTAAGACTTGTTTTGTTAAAAAAAATTATTATTCTGGCCACTGGCCAAAGTGCCCATGTTAGTCTTGTTTTCTTTTTAGCCATTGAAGGCCACCAGGAATTAGCTGGCATTGTGGCATGCACCTGTGGTCCCAGCTACTCTGGAGGCTGAGGTGGAAGGATTGCTTGAATCCAGGAGGTCAAGACTGCAGTGAGCTATGATGGTGCCACTGCACTCCACACTCCAGGCTGGGCAACAGAGCAAGACCCTGTCTTAAAATAAATAAATAAATAAATAAATAAATAAATAAATAAATAAGGCCAGGTGTGGTGGCTCACGCCTGTAATCCCAGCACTTTGGGAGGCCAAGGTGGGCAGATCACTTGAGCTCAGGAATTTGAGACCAGCCTGGCCAACATGGTGAAACTCTGTCTGTACTAACAATACAAACATTAACTGGGCATGGTGGCAGGCACCTGTAATCGCAGCTACTTGATATTGGGATTGGGAGGCTGAGGCAGGAGAATCGCTTGAACCCAGGAGGCGGAGGTTGCAGTGAGCCAAATTGTGCCATTGCACTCCAGCCTGGGCGACAGAGCGAGACTGTCTGAAAAACAAAATGAAACAAAGCAAAAAAGGCCACTAGGATTAAAATGCAATTTATGCCTCAGAAGAAATAATCCATCCCATCCCCTGGCATTCTCCTTCTCATCTAGATCAAATCTAGTGATTGGTCTGGTCCCTACCCCCTCGAACAGCCTAACCCCTGGTCTGTCTCCAGACTGCAGGCACTCCTTCATCTCTTGCTGGCCCTAGAGTCACGGGCTTCCCTTTTTCCTAGACCCTTCCCCTTGCTCCCTGAGGTAAGAAGGCCAAGGGGAAGAAAAGAACCTGCTCTGTCATTTCGTAAGCTCGCACTGGTAGCCCAAGCCCAGGAACACATGCTTCTAGCAGCTTCCCCTTCAGAAGCTCGCCCAGGTCCTCGGCAGACCAGCCCTCATCACAGTGCAGGCTTCAGAGCGACAGGCTCCTGGAGAAGTAGGCTTGTGAAAGGCAAGTGTCAGGAAGAAGGAAGCAGAGCATGGCCTGAAGTCACGGAGCATCTTCGGATGAGACAGGAGGGTGAGGCGGGCGAGTGCAATGCGGTGCAGAGGCTTGGGCAGATCTGACTTTCTTCACATCCGACTTTCCACTTAGTTGGTGTTGTAATTGTGACTTCAAAAGGCCATTCCACCATTCTATCCATCCAGCTGCTTCAGGATGATGGGGAACATGGTAAGACCAGTGAATTCCATAAGCATGAGCCCACTGCCACTTCTTTACCCATAAAGTGAGTGCCTAGGTCAGAGGCAATGCTGTGTGGAATTCCATGATGGTGCATAAGGCATTCTGTGAGTCCGCGGATGGTAGTCTTGGCAGAAACGTTGCGAGCAGGATAGGCAAACGCACATCTTGGCCTGCATGAGCCCTGCATCCACTCACACTTAGGTTCTTCCCATACATCCTTTCCTCACGCTGGGATCCCCACTGGGAGCTTACCTTTGGAACCCTACGCGGTTGTACACCACATGGATGAGAGGTGACCTCTGGGGCTGGCGCACCCTGTCACTCTGGGCACACATTATTCTACAAGCAATGGATGAGGTTTCAGCATCCCTTTCTCTCCAGGCCCGTCCCCACTCCACTCCAGCTTCTTTACATCATGTTTTACACAATAATCCCTTGAGGGTTCAACACTGATTTTTTTTTTAAGCCTGAAGAAAAACACATTTTCTCTCCACTTTCATTTTTAGTTATCAAAGCACTGAAGCATTTGATTCGAAAGCAAAACAAAAAGCAAACACATGAGGCCAAATTATGCCTTCCATGGACAGGAACTGTGCGTGTGGATTAAAGAACTGGGTTGGTTCCCAGGAAGAAAATGACATGGATTTCTAACAACAGATAGAGGAGAAAAGTAGGTCAAATTTTTCAACCTCTCAACCCTGTCATTGTCCTTTAAAACTCATTGTCAGTGTTTGGTGAAGTCTGTGCAAGGCCATGAATACTGAACTCATGCTCTGGGCAAAATAAGGAGCTTAGCATTTGAGAAAGTGTGGCTGAACTTTGTCTCCATAAAGACATTGCAAGAGAGTCAATTACTTTTATTTCTTATTTCAAATCAAGGCTAATGGATCACCAAGTAACGCTTTGCCATTTTGATGGGAGGAAAAATTCAAATTTGATCATAAGAAACTAAGGTTTAGAAAAGTATTTTTTGCTTTCTTTTTTTTTGTTTGTTTGTTTGTTTGTTTTTGAGATGGTCTCGCTTAGTTGCCCAGGCTGGAGTGCAGTGGCGCCATCTCGGCTCATTGCAAGCTCCGCCTCCCGGGTTCACGCCATTCCCCTGCCTCAGCCTCCCAAGTAGCTGGGATTACAGGTGCCCGCCACCACACTCGGCTAATTTTTTGTAGTTTTAGTAGAGATGGGGTTTCACTGTGTTAGCCAGGATGGTCTCGATCTCCTGACCTCGTGATCCGCCTGCCTCAGCATCACAAGGTGCTGGGATTACAGGCATGAGCCACCGTGCCTGGCTTTTGCTTTCTTAAAAAAACATTTTTTTTGTAAAGACAGGGTCTTGTTCTGTTGCCGAGGCTAGAGTGCAATGGTGTGATCACAGTTCACTGCATCCTCCAGGCTCAAGTGATCCTCCTGCCTCAGCCTCCCAAGTAGCTGGGACCACAGGCACACACCACCACACCACCTAATCGAAAAATATTTTAATGAGATATTCTTTCTTTCCGAATCAAAACTAGTAGAACTAAGGACACAGTCATTAAAGCAATTTTTTTCCTCCCACCAGTATTGACCAAGTGTCTACTATGTCTGTATTCATTTTCTGTATGTGCCCTAACAAATGACCACAAACTTGGTGGCTTAAAACAACAGAAATTTATTTTCTCACAGTTCGGGAGGGCAGAAGTCCAAAATCAAGGGGTTAGTGGGGCCACCGTCTATCAGAAGACTCTAGGGGAGAGTCCTTCCTGGCCTCTCCCAGCTTTTGGTGCCTCCAGCGGCTTTGGCTGGGGGCTGCATCACGCCACTCTCTGCCCCCATCTTCACACGGCCTTCTCCTTTGTCCATGTGCCTCTCATCTTTTGCCTCTTACAAGGACACTTGTCATTGGGTTTAGGGCCCATCCAGATAATCCAGGACAATCCCGTCTTAATTGTAGCTGCAAAGACTCTTTTCCCAACTAAGGTCACCATCACAGATTTTGGGGTGTGGGAAAATCTTTTTGGGGGCTACTATAATATATAACCCACCACAATGTTGAAACACTGCACCTGGTACTGTAGAGTGAAGGCAGCTGTGTTCTCAGGGTCACAGCTGGGAGTGTGTGTTGGCGTCAGAAACAGATGTAAACGTGTCTGCATTCAGAGTGGGGGATGCATTTCTGGAGGGGCTTCTCTCAACAGTTTATAGATGGGATACCACCTGATCTGGGCCTTTGGTAGGATTTTTGTTTTATTTTTCAAAAATGTATGTTCAATGCAGACATTTAGAAGTTACAGACAAACAAAAAACAAAACAAAATGCAGTCACTTTTATTTCTACCACTTAGAAGTTCTATAAAATCTTTTCAGGTTTTTTTCTGTTTCTGTAAACATATTTAAAATATGCTTTCTAATAAATAAAATCGGAACATTAGACCTCATTTTTTGACCCAACATTTTTACTTATGAAGATGGCAAGAACATGTTTCTGTGTTAAATTTAGAATGTCTATTCCAATTTAATTGAGTGATTGATTGATGGAGATGGAGTCTCACTCTGTCACCCAGGCTGGAGTGCAGTGGCACCATCTCGGCTCACTGCAAGCTCTGCCTCATGGGTTCAAGTGATTCTCCTGCCTCGGCCTCCTGAGTAGCTGGGACTACAGACACGCATCACCATACACAGCTAATTTTTGTATTTTTGGTGGAGATGGGGTTTCACCATGTTGGCCAGGCTGGTCTCGAACTCCTGACCTCAAGTAATCCTCCTGCCTCAGCCTCCCAAAGTGCTGGGATTACAGGCATGAACCACTGCGTTCGGCCTCTATTCCAATTTTAATAATGTGTTAGTAGTGTTTCACCTAATGATTGTAGATACCAACAATTATTTAACCAATCTCTTATTGTTACACAAGTAATTTTTTAACTTTTGCTATTGTGAAGCATGCTGCAATTAATATTCTATTATGCCATTTTGGCTGGACACAGTGGCTCACACCTGTAATCCAAGCACTTTGGGAGGCTGAGGCAGGCTGGTCACTTGATGTCAGGAGTTCGAGACCAGCCTGGTCAACATGGTGAAACCCTGTCTCTACTAAAAATACAAAAATCAGCTGGGCGTGGTGGTGTGTACCTGTAATACCAGCTACTCAGGAGGATGAGGCAGGAGAAAGAATCACTTGAACCCGGGAGGCGGAGGTTGCAGAGAGCCAAGATAATGCCGCTGCACTCCAACCTGGGTGACAGAGACTCCGTCTTAAAAAAAAAAAAAAAAATCTATTTTGTCATTTTTTTGATGCTTGTCTGATTATTTGCCACAGAATAAATGACTAGAAGTAGAATTGCTGGGCGCAAAGGTATGTGCTCATAGGGCTTTTGATAGCTATTTCCAAAAGGCAACCTGAAAGGCCATTAACAGTGGAAAGTCAATTAAGATATTTGAGAAGCGTGATCTCTAGAAGACGCCTTCCAGCTTTACAGTTTTGTGACTCCGGGCTTCCTAGATTTAAGAAGTGTTAAGGCTATACTGGAGGAAGAAAGACACTCAAAGAGAAAATCACTGGATTTGTAGAGCTTGGATATCCACAGAGACCTTGGGCATTGCCCAAGATAATATTGGGATTAGGACCAGAGAGGACTCCCGTGGCCAAGGTGTTAAACGCCTTCATTTATGTTTGGGGTTCAGTAGAGACCAGAGAAGAGGAGGGAAAGAAGTGGTATTCTCTACTTATTCATGACTTCTCCTACACTAGGAGTTCTGTTTATTGCCTTGTCTCTGTGTTGTTTGCCTCTGTTTCTTTTGTGTCAGCTGGTCTTTCCTATATCTTGCATCTGAATTCTCTGAATTGCAGAATATGATTTGACCAGCCAATCACAAGCTAATATAGAGGCTGCATGCTGTGCAGATAACATCAGGGCAGCTGACTAGCCTTCATGTTATATGTCCACCATGGTCTGGTTGGCTGTGGTCAGCATGGCAAGGTACTATAGTACCAAGTACAGGGGCGAAGTTTTCACCGAAACTTTCAAGGGTGAAGTCACCCTTGGAAGTTTTGCTGAAAATTCAACTCACAAAAATGCAGGTTAATAAAAGAAAAGGCATACAGGTGCATTACTACCGTGTGCATGGGCAGAGTCACAGAGTGATTGCCCAGTATCCCAATGGGGTACAGATTCTTATATACCCTACTTATTAGGGAAAAGGAAGATGGGGGGGCGGTCTGTGGAGGATTTTAGGGGTAGTAACTGATTTTTAGAGAATTCAATGGGCTTGAAGAACATACAATGGTCTTGGGACAAAGTCTTTTGAGCCTGCAGGGCAGACAATGGTTTGTGACAAAAATCCATCTAGGTTTGTTGACAGACTTCTGCCTGCCTTCCTGCAGTAAGGGTTCAGTTAATGAAAACTCAGGGAAGGGACCAGAGGTCATTGCTTTGTTCTCTGGTAGGTCTGGACTTTAGGCAGATAAAGGAACTTCAGAGAGCAACTTCACTCTGTGCTTTGGGAGAGGTAGAGGATTAAGAGGGGGGAAGGACACAAATTGTTCTCCTTAGTGAGTCTGCTGGGCTTAGTGTAGATAGGGGAAAAGTCTCTGGCAGCATCCACTCATCTCTAAGGACCTGTAATTCCAAATACTTGTTATACCAGGGAGCCAAATTTGAGGGGAAGTTCCCTGCACTCCTTCACAAGCATATTGAAGAACCTCTAGGTTCTAGGCTGGGATGTGGCAGGCACTCAGAAACTTAGAAGTGTGGGTGAATTCCTGGTGGCTTCTTGGAATTCTCCGCCCAGGACAGGAGACCAGTTAGGAAGAGCTAACGAGCCTGAAATAGGGAAAGAGAGTGGAAATGAAAAGGAGGGAGGCGATAATACAAATGATAGTGCACATTTATTGAGTGCTTTTGATGCGCCAGGGTCTGTTCTCAGCACTTGACATGTATAGTAAAACCAAGTGATAAATCGATATCCCATAAAACATGATTGGCTATTGGTAATTATCTCCCGGCCTCTGCCTGCTCTCATTCTCATATGGGAGCTGAATAAATTCCTGTTCTTTTCGAGAGGAAGGCCCTTTATAATCCACAGTTCTGAGGTTAACCTTGATCCTAGCCCTCCCTTTCCCATTTCTTACCAACTTTTTTTTTTTTTTTCCGAGATGAAGTTTCGCTCTTGTCGCCCAGGTTGGAGTGCAATGGCATGACCTTGGCTCACAGCAACCTCTTCCTCCCTGGGTTCAAGTGATTCTCCTGCCTCAGCCTTCCAAGTAGCTGGGATTACAGGTGCCCCCTTCCACACCAGGCTAATTTTTGTGTTTTTAGTAGAGATGGGGTTTCACCATGTTGGCCAGGCTGGTCTTGAACTCCTGACCTCAAGTAATCCACCTGCCTTGGCCTTCCAAAGTGCTGGGATTACAGGTGTGAGCCACTGCACCCGGCCTCCCATCAACTTTCAAATTTAATTTCCAGAGGCTGTGCTCTCCTGCTCTGCCCACCGGTGTCATTTCTTCCTCCCACTCCTGTCCCTTCCTGCACCTGAGGGTGGAGGAAGAGGAGAGAGATGGTGAGGGCATTGTTTCTGGTCAGTTGAGCACAGTGTAGGTTTATCTTTACTTTTGTGCTTTTCATGACAAAACAGACTGACAAAAATCCTGTTTTTCATTAACCTTGCCTTAACACAAACCCATCCTTTTTGCCACTGAATTTTTGGGGTCATGTTTATCACTTACGTGTTAGGAAAGGGTTATAGTGTATTATAGGGTAGAAACTACTGTTTCCTCCTGTTTTATAGGTGAGTTAACTGAGACAAAGAGATCTCAAGTAATCAGTTCAAGGGTCCACAGCTGATAGTGGCATAACCAGAATTCAAACCAGGCAGCCTGATTCTACAGCTTGTAAGGTTGAGACTGATACCGCAGAGAGGACAAATTGCCCATTGTCATACCTCCCAGAGATAACCTCTAATTATGCTCGTGTATACAGATGTCCCTGACTTATGGTGGTTGGACTTATGACTTTACGGTGGTGTGAAAGCCACGTGCATTCACTATTTTCCTCAACTTACGATGGGGTTACCTCTGGAGAAGCCTATTGTAAGTTGAAAATATCCCAAGTTGAAAACACACTTTCGACTTACAGAAATTTTCAATTTAAGATGGCCTTATCAAGTTGTAACCCCGTCCTACATTTGGAGACATGTTATTCTCTTTTTATTCCTATACTTCATTTTTTCACTGTTCTTCCCAACACACTTATTTTTTGATCAAGAGATGACTTCTATTTCTTGGCCCACTTAATTTTCTCCCAATCTATGAGCACCTTTCCTGTTCTATTTCCTTCTCCTACACAACCTAGATTGCATGTTTTATCATCTCTACCTTTCCCAGGTATTAGTGTTTTTTGTTTGTTTGTGTTTTCAAGACAGAGTCTTGCTCTGTCACCCAGGCTGGAGTACAGTGGTTTGATCTTGGCTCACTGCAACCTCTGCCTCCTGGGTTCAAGTGATTTTCCTGCCTCAGTCTCCCAAGTAGCTGGGATTACGGGTGAGCACTACAACGCCCAGCTAATTTTTGTATTTTTAGTACAGATCAGAGTTTCACCATGTTGGACAAACTGGTCTCGAACTCCTGACCTCAAATGATTCGTCCACTTCAGCCTCCCAAAGTGCTGGGATTACAGGCATGAGCCACCGCGCCCGGCCTCCCAGGCATTAGTTTTTAAGCTAGCATACCAATTGCAGCTTAGGCTAGATCATAGTGTTGAAAACTTGAAAGCATTCTCTGGTGCTAGCCTCTTTTTTTTTTTTTTTTTTTTTTTGAGACGGAGTTTCACTCTTGTTACCCAGGCTGGAGTGCAATGGCATGATCTCTGCTCACTGCAACCTCTGCCTCCCGGGTTCAAGTGATTCTCCTGCCTCAGCCTCCTGAGTAGCTGGGATTACAGGTGCCCACCACCAAACCCGGTAGAGATTTTATATGAGCCACCGCGCCCGGCCTCAAGCTAGAGTTTTATAAAACCCGCCATCATCAGACTTTTGCCCATATCCATATATCACCTATATTATTATTTACTATTATTTACCTAATGTTTTCTTCTTTCAATCATCTCACATGTTTAAAGTGAATTTATTTAACAAAACCCACCTTCCTAATTGAACATGGGCTAGACAGCATGAGGGAATTATTAACGTTATTTGTGTGTGATAATGGGTAATGATTTTGTGGAAGAATATTCTTGTTTTCTGGAATTGCATGTTGAAGTATTTCAGGAGAAAAGTGTCACAATGTCTGTAATTTAGTTTTAAGTTGTTGGACAAAAAATAAATTATAGATGAGATTGTAAAGAATGGTTGAATCTCTGTGGTGAGGATACGGTTATTCATTGTACTATTCTTTCTGTTTTTTATTTTGAAAATTTTAAGATAAAAAATAAAAAGCTTCTTTTTGCTAATATAAATGGAAATTTTCTATCACTTGCTATACGGAGAAGATAACTCTAAAAAGAAACATGCTGAAAAACAGTGTCTTCACATTCTAGCTAGATAATATTGCCTGATCAAAGGCACTGCACCTATTCTCTTTGCAAATAAAAGGAATTTTTTTTTCTTCCCTGGCGCAGTGGCTCACGCCTGTAATCTCAGCACTTTGGGAGGCCGAGGTGGGCGGATCACTTGAGGTCAGGAGTTTGAGACTAGCATGACGAACACGGTGAAACCCTGTCTCTACTAAAAGTACAAAAATTAGCTGGGCCTGGTGGTAAGCACCTGTAATCCCAGCTACTCGGGAGACTGAGGGAGGAGAATCGCTTGAACTCGGAAGGCGCAGGTTGCAGTGAGCCCCAAGTGCGCCATTGCACTCCAGCCTGGGTGGCAGAGTGAGACTTTATCTGTTTTCTGTTTTTTGTTTTTTGTTTTTTTGATGGAGTCTCGCTCTGTCGCCCAGGCTGGAGTGCAGTGGCGTGGTCTTGGCTCACTGCAAAATCCACCTCCCGGGTTCAAGCGATTCTTCTGCCTCAGCCTCCTGAGTAGCTGGGATTACAGGCGCACACCACCACACCCGACAAATTTTTGTATTTTCAGTAGAGACGGGGTTTCACCATATTGGCCAGGCTGGTCTCGAACTCCTGACTTCGTGATCTGCCTGCCTTGGACTTCCAAAGTGCTGGGATTACAGGCATGAGCCACTGCACCCTGCCTATACTTTATAATTTTTAGCCTTCAATCCCTTCATCCAAATTCAGCCACAACAACCTGAAGACATTAGATAACAGATAAAGCTGGACATGGTGATGAGCCTGTAGTCCCAGCTACTCTGGAGGCTGAGGCAGGATGATCCCCTGAGCCCAAGAGTTCAAGGCCAGCCTGGGCAACACAGCAAGACCTTGTCTCAAAACAGAACCAAACCAAACCAAAAAAAAAAAAAAAAAAAACCCACAGAAGCCAGCTGTGGTGGCTCACGCCTGTAATCCCAACACTTTGGGAGGCTGAGGAGGATGGATCACTTGAGGACAGGAGTTGGAGACCAGCCTGGTCAATGTGGTGAAATCCTGTCTCTACAAAAAATACAAAAATTAGCCAGGCGTGGTGGTGTGCACCAGTAGTCCCAGCTACTCGGGAAGCTGAGGCAGGACAATTGTTTGAGCCTGGGATGCGGAGGTTGCAGTGAGCTGAGATCACACCATTGCACTCCAGCCTGGGCCACAACTTTCCCATTTCCTAGCTTTGTTCTTTTTCCTTTGTAGTTTGCCATGCCCTAGAAGGGAGTGGATTTCCTGAGGAACTGAATGAAGTCTCCATCTCCTTTCCTCCTTTCCTCCTTACACTATTGGCAGTTGCCATCTGGAAACAAATGGAGGAAAGTCAAATAGACAGTGATTTCAATGCCCATCCGCTCCTCAAATACTCCATTTGAGGTTTTTTTTTTGTCTCATCAGTGGTAGGGTATACAATGTGGGTAAGTTATATTTTGGAAAAACACATTCTTTTTCTTTTCCTTTTTCTTTTTTTTTTTTTTTTGAGATGCAGTTTCACTCTTGTTGAGTGAAACAAGGCTGGAGTGCAATGGTGCCATCTCGGCTCACTGCAACCTCTGCCTCCTGGGTTCAAGCAATTCTCCTTCCTCAGCCTCCCGAGTAGCTGGGACTACAGGCTTGTGCCACCATGTCCGGCTAATTTTGTATTTTTAGTAGAGATGGGTTTTCACCATGTTGGTCAGGCTGGTCTTGGGCTCCTGACCTCAGGTGATCCACCCACCTTGACTTCCCAAAGTGCTGGGATTACAGGTGTGAGCCACTGGGCCTGGCCACGTTCTTTCCTCTTTATACTTATTAACCCTTGATGATTATATGGTAATGTTGCACCAAGTTATATCTTTGATATCTCTTTATATGATACCTAATCCCTGTAGTTAAAGTTAATAATTATATGAAGAAATAGTCCCTCTGGGCAAGGTGGCTCATGCCTGTAATCTCAGCACTTTGGGAAGCTGAGGCAGGAGGATCACTTGAGCTCAGGGCTTCAAGACCAGCTTGGGCAACAAAGTGAGACCCTTGTCTCTACAAAAAAAATTAGCCAGGCATGGTGGTGCGTGCCTGTGGTCCCAGCCACTTGGGAAGCTGAGGTGGGAGGACAGTTTGAGCCTGGGAGTTTGAGGCTGCAGTGAGCCATGATGGCACCACCACACTACAGCCTGGGTGACAGAGCGAGACCCTGTCTCAAAAAAGAAAAGAAAAAAAAAATTCTTTAGGAGCTTGGTGACCCATGTCTTGCAAAAGGGCACTGCTATCACGATGACAATTTTACACAGTCAGATTCTGCCTGTACTTCCTCTCATGCCAACCACCAAAAATAGAAAACAAAATAATTGAGATAAAGAACATTATCATTCCTTATTACAGTTAATGGCTAGAAGGCTATAGAACCAGCACCGGAGTGCACCCTGAAATCCAGGCCTGTGGAAGAAAAGGTTAGTTTCTGTAAATGAGGCTCAGAGAATGGATGGAAGTAGCTGTAACTCATCCTCCTCTGTGATTTGGAGATAGCTTACTTTTAAAATTAAAGTGCCAGGAAGCAACAACCCTAAAATGTAGCTAATGTCAGATAAGATGTAATCTAGGAAATTGTAATATGCCCATCATGAGGTAATGTTGTAATGGCAGTAGCTTTTGGTGGCTGATAAGGAATATTGGAAAAGGTGCCGGAGTGAGAGAGTGAGTCCCCAGTTTCTCCAGCAGAGACCAGGGCAGGCATACCCTGACTGTCCAGTTACATGTTGTCTTCTGGTTGGCAGCTGGATGGCTGCATGGTGGAGGATGGAGAATCAGGCGCTCACAGCCAGAAGCTATTCCCAGAGACCTTCTGGCTCCTTGTAAACTGGGCCTGTACTCTGCCAGCAGTGGGATCATCTTAATAGGATTTCCCAAGTTAATTTTCCTGCTGGGAGCAGAAAGTACCCAGCAGCTTGGAAGGCAGAAGTAGGAGTGAAAACAGGGTGGTCAGAATCTTGACCCTGCCAAGTACAGAATTTGGGGGCAGTTAGCTTCAGTCACCTCTCCCAATGGGCTTCCTCATTTGTAAAATTCAATGACAATATATCCCCCATGGGGTTTTTGCGGAAATATGCACCAGGTAATGTAATTGGAAAGCTCAGTGCCCCCCAATTCCACATACCTGGGGATTCCAGTCATTCCGGCACTTTTCTTTTTCTATGTTAATGAACACATTTGCACTCTGTTTTTGCTCATTCATTCTTTTTCTCCTCACTCAGATCTGTTTACGCAACAGATGTTTATAAAGTGAACGTGGGCCACTCCTGTAATCCTAGCACTTTGGGAGGCTAAGACAGGAGGATCGCTTGAGCCCAGAAGTTCAAGACCAGCCTTGGCAACATAGTGAGACCCCCATCTCTACAAAAAATACAAAAATTAGCTGAGAGCAGTGGAACGCACCAGCAATCCCAGCTACTCCGGAGGCTGAGGTGGGAGGCTTGAGCCTGGGAGGTCAAGGCTTCAGTGAGCTGGGATTACTCAACTGCTCTCCAGCCTGGGTGGCAGAATGAGACCCTGTCTCAAAATAAATAAATAAAAATAAAGATAATGTGAACCTGAAGTGAATTTGTGTGGAGGGACTTGAACCCTTGGGGACAGCTCCCTTTCTGTACGCGAGGAGCCACTGGGTAACTTGAGTCAAACTTGAGCATACTCAAATGAGATGAAGGCCTTCGGTCACTGTGTCAGGGATCAGAGGGTACAGCTTCCTCAGGCCTGACTTCCTTCTGGAAGCCTTTTTGAGCATCTTGGCCCTTACTCTGTGATTTTCCCAAACTCTGCACACTTCTGGCAGAGGCAGGTCAGGGTAGGGGTGGAGAGTGTGGATTCTGGGGCCAGGGTGCCTGTGTTTGAATTGTCGCCACTGACTGGCAGCCACTTCCTCAGCCCTGTCTGTAAAACGGGGATAATCACGTACCCTCCTCATGGGGTTGTTATATAAATGAGGTGAGTTTGTGTGTGGAGAGATTAGAACCTTGCCTGAGCCAGGCATGGTAGCATGCACCTGTAGTCCCAGCTACTCCAGAGGCTGAGGCAGGAGGATCGTTTGAGTCCAGGAGGTGAAGGCTGCACTGAGCTATGATCATGCCACTGCACTCCAGCCTGGGCAATGCAGTGAGACCCTGTCTCTTAAAAAAAAAAAAAGAAAAAGAATTTTGCCTGGCACATAGGATGTGCTACGTAATGTAAGAGTCAGTGACTGCTGGACCATATGAAAGTTTTGTTTTTGTAGGCAAAAATGATCTGATACTGGCAGCTTCACTTGGTTGAACCTGGTATTTACTGCACTGTGCTGCAACTCTTTGCTTCAGGAAGGCTCACCTCCCTGAATTGGGGTTGCTGGGAGAGTCTGCTGGCTCCGTGGCAGTGTCTGTGTGTTTCTGCCTTACCCAAGTGACTTCTGTGATTTTGACTTTGGCCCGTTTAGCTATAGAGCAAGCAACGGTGTCATCACTGTGTCAAGCCCAGCATAATCTCACGCACAAGGTGGTGGTAGGAGCAAACAGGCTGGTTAAGGAGGCTCTGGAAGATTCCGCTGCTGTGGGGGAGAATGCCCTGGGTCATTTAGCCAACAGGGAGGTTGGCCCTGGCAGGAAGCCAGGTCACCACGCCAGGCTGTCACTCGAGTACATAATCCCCGTTCTGTGCTCCCTGTCAGCTGCCTGATGGCCGCTCACCGGGGGCAGACTCTTATCTGGGAGCAGTCATCCTGACCTTGCAGTTTGTCACCTCAAGCCTCATGACCAGAGTTGTGAAAATGTCACTCTGAGTTGAATATCCAGTCCAGGCATTCCTCTGGCTCATTGCGCTGCAGTCCACGCCTATACCTCTTGGGCCAGTCAAACTGATGGACAGTCATTTAAAAAAAAAAAAGGAAAAAGGAAAAAATAAAGTTTATTTTATGTATTTATTTGAGATGGAGTCTCGCTCTGTTCCCCAGGCCAGAGTGTAGTGGTGTGATCTTGGCTCACTGCAGCCTCCAACTCCTGGGTTCCAGCAATTCTACCACCATTTATTTATTTATTTATTTATTTGAGACGGAGTTTCACTCTTGTTGCCCAGGCTGGAGTGCAATAGCGCTATCTCAGCTCACCACAACCGCCTCCTCCCGGGTTCAAGTGATTCTCCTGCCTCAGCCTCCTGAATAGCTGTGATTACAGGCACATGCCACCACGCCCGACTAATTTTGTATTTTTAGTAGAGACGGAGTTTCTCCATGTCGGTCAGGGTGGTCTCGAACTCCCGACCTCAGGTGATCCGCCTGCCTTGGCCTCCCAAAGTGTTGGGATTACAGGCGTGAGCCACCGTGCCTGGCCTCTACCACCTTTTAAAGGATGATTAATTTTATTTTTATTTTTAATTTTTGGAGACAGTGTCTCACTCTGTTGCCCAGGCTGGAGTGCAGTGGCATGATCATGGCTCACTGCAGCCTCGACCTGCTGGGCTCAAGAGATTCTCTCACTTCAGCCTCCTATGTGGCTGGGACCACAGGCATGCATCACTACACCTGGCTAAATTTTAGTTTTAAATTTTTTATAGACATGGGTTCTTGCTGTGTTGCCCAGGCTGGTCTCAAACTCCTAAGTTCAAATGATCCACCCAACTTGGCTTCCCAAAGTGTTGGGATTACAGGTGTGATCCATCATGGCTGGCAAAATAGAGTTTAAATGGAAAACTTTTTGTTTTGTTCAAGGGAACACACACAGGATAGGCCTTTACTTACAGACACTGAGGAAATGCCAGTCATGACATGAGCTTGTCAGGGCTAAGCAGAAGCCTGATGCAGTAGTGCAGTGGGCTCTGCATCTCCCCTTGGCACCCACATATTCATCCCTAGAGAGCAAGAGCATCTTATTCATCTTTTGCATCTGCAGTGCCAGGTACTGTATTTGATGCAAAATATGTAATTAATAAATATTTATTGACTGACCAAAGAGCAGGCACTCAGTAAATACTTGTTGGTTGTCACTTGTGACCTCTGGCATAATTACCTTCTCCCTTGACCTGGACCCTGGCAATTCTTGGGTGTGTGGCCATGGGAACCGAAGGGTAGCTGAGTTGTACTTTCTCTCAGTCCATGGGTCAACATTCTCCAAGCATGTGATACTCAGAGACTTGACTTGGGGCTTCATGTCCCCTCTCCTGAGGCCACGATGGCAGCTGTACAGAGTTTAGATCCTTGGCTGTCAGGAAGGTAGGGGACTAGGAAGAATGAGAGAAGGGCCCATCTCAGCCTGGCCTCCACTTGCTGAGGCCCTTCTCCTAACTTACTCTTTCCAATTCCATGTTTATAAGAAATGGAACCATTCATTCTTCCAGCAGGTGTTTATTGAGCTGCTCATATGTGCCTGACTCTACACGGAATTAAACAGAAATGCCCTCTTTACTGGCTTATGGCTGCCAAGCATTCATAGCAACCTTGCTTTTTGATGCTTCGATGTTGGCTCTTCCTAGTATTAAAAAAAAAAAAGGGAAAAGAAAAAAAGAAAAAAAAAGAAAGAAAGAAATGCTTTCTGTTCTTAGAGCACTTATAGCCTAGAATGAATGAACTTTGGTTTTGAGAAGTTAAAAGGGTCCATATAGAGTAATGGGGATGGGGGTGGAGAGGTAGGGGAACAAAGCAAATAAAAACTGTCCCCAACCACCCCCTACAAGGAGAAGAGCAGCACATGCATTAGTCATTCTGTGCTTATCATCCTCAACTTCAATATTTCTAAATCTATGTCTGTTTCTATATTTTAGCTCTAGTAGATATTTGAAATAGTCAATCTTTTTAGTTAAAAGCACTTTGTTTCCTTCTTTTCTTACAAAAGTAGAGATGGTCAAGCACGGTGGCTCACGCCTATAATCCCAACATTTTGTGGGACTGAGGCAGGCGGATCACTTGAGGTCGGGAGTTTGAGACCAGCCTGGCCAACAAGGTGAAACCCTGTCTCTACTAACAATACAAAAATTAGCCAGACGTGGTGGTGGGCACCTGTAACTCCAGCTACTCAGAAGTCTGAGGCAGGAGAATCTCTTGAACCTAGGAGGCAGAGGTTGCAGTGAGCCAAGATCGCGCCACTGCACTCCAGCCTAGGTGACAGAGTAAGACTCCATCTAAAAAAAAAAAAAAGTAGAGACAGTGTTTTGCTATGTTTGCCTAAGCTGGTCTTGGACTCCTGAGCTCAAGCAATCTGCCCACGTGGGACTCCCAAAGTGTGGGGATTATAGGCCTGAGCCACGGCATTCAACTTGAAAGTGATATAGGAGTTAAGAAGAAATTACTTAGGCAGTTAATGAAGGTACAGGAGTCCTCGGTAAGGTTTCCCTTTTTAATGAAAAGCAGCCCCCAAATCATTTTCTAACAAACAGCAGCCTATAAAATCGAGCTGCAGACATGGATGCCGGCAGGTGTACCAATCATGTTCAAAATGATGGCCCCATCTTCCCTTCTGTCTCTGCCAGCCTTGTGTATAGTAAGGAGCAGACAAGATGGTGCCGGTCATGTAGAAAGTTCATTCGCATAATAAGATTAGGGTGGGGCGGCCAGCCTTCCCTGCACTATGTAAACGTCACACCTGATCGAACCTATCTGTGGGCCCTAAGTAAATCAGATACCGCCTCCTCAAGCCTGCCTATAAAATCCGGGGCATCTACCACCAGCTGGTCTTTCCCTTTCAGAAGCTCATCTCTTTCACTAGAGAGAGAGCTGTTCTCCTTTCTCTTTACTTTGCCTATTAAATCTCCACTCCTAAACTCCTCAAGTGTGTCCATGTGCTAAATTTTCTTGGTGTGAGATGATGAACCCTGGGTATTTACCCCAGACAAAGAAGCCACTTCAAAAGAACTTTGGGCGGGGTGCAGTGGCTCATACCTGTAATCCCAGCACTTTGTGGGGCCGAGGTGGGCGGAATGTCTGAGGTCAAGAGTTCGAGACCAACCTGGCCAACATGGTGAAACCCCGTCTCTACTGATAATACAAAAAATTAGCTGGGCGCGGTGGCACGTGACTGTAGTCCCAGCTACTGGGGAGGCTGAGCAGAATCGCTTGAACCTGGGAGGTGGAGGTTGCAGTGAGCCAAGATCGTGCCACTGGACTTTGGAGGATATTTACCCCTCTACCAAAATTCACACATTGAACCTCTAGCTCTCAATGTGACTGTGTTTGGAGATAGCGCCTTTAGGGAGGTAGTTAAGGTTAAATGAGGTCACAAGGGTGTGTTCTTAATCCTATAGGACTGACTGGTGTCCTTGTAAGAAGAGAAAGAGATGGGTGCGGTGGCATACGCCTGTAATCCCAGCACTTTGAAAGGCCGCAGTGGGGAGGCTAGCTTGAGCCCGGGAGGTGGAGAACAGCCTGAACAACATAGCAAGATCTCCATCTTTACAAAAAATTAGGAAGAAAAATTAACCCGGTTAATTTTTCTCCCAGCTACGTGGGAGACTGATTGAAGTGAGAGGATCACTAGAGTTTAGGAGGTCAAGGCAGCAGTGAGCTATGATTTTGCCATTGCACTCCAGCCTGTGTGACAGAGACCTTGTCTCTAAAACAAAAAGAAGAGGCAGGGACACCAGGAATTCCTGTGCACAGAGGAAGGGCCACATGAGGACGTAGAGAGGAGGCCCCCATCTTGCAAGCCAGGAAGAGGAGAGCTGAAAGAAAATACATTTCTGCTGTTTACACCACCCATGCTGTGGTACGTTCTTATGGGAACCAGAGCTGACTAATAAAAAATAGTTTTAATTTTTCCTTCAGTGAAGATTCAGAAATAAATAAATTCATAGGATGTCTTCTTCTCTACAAAATTCGTTGCGTTTCAATAGGTATTTATTAATATCTTTAAGGCCACTTGCTCAGTTTAAGTATTCAAATAGCAGATGCAACTCGAAATCTTCCTAAGAAATGCTAACATTTTCCCCTGGTTTCCCCAGTCTCTGACTCTTTCATAACAAACATGTTTGGAAATAAAGATGCAATTCCTGCATCTTATATGTATTTTCAGTGGTAATTCATGCTGATCTAATGCATGAGCACAGATTTTATTTATCCACCGTGCTATGGGATCGGGGACGGACACAGGGCAGTTCTAGGTGAATAATGCCCCGGTACTCAAATAGCATCTGTTCCCCAAAGTCAGGCAGCCCAACCCTGCTGCAGGAATTGAGGGGGCTCCCACACACTGCCTGGTTCTGACTAGCTTCTCTTAATTTAGTTCTCATAGGTATTGATACATATTTATATAATACTATGTATATTCAATCAGTTATTTTTGAATGGAATTATGTAAATGTGTGCTCACTCATAGTATAAAAATGATGCTGCCGCAAATGTCTCTGCCTGTACACCCCTTCTAAGGAACAGGAAGCCACGAGGTATCTGTAGAATCACAGCTTTCATTTGTTGCTGGGGGAAAATATTTATAAGCAGAGATGTAGAATTTCATTTGTTTTGACACGTTGTGGGAGGTGTTCTCAGAAAGGTGTTTTGGAAAAGTGTAATGTCATCTCCCATGGATCTTATTTTGGGATCCCCAGAATGTGCAGGGAAAATGAACAGACTGTCTTTAACGACCTCTTTAACGGCTGGTGGCGCTTCCCTTGCTGCACAGAAAATGTTCAATCGTGTTCTTTTTCTCTCCCCTCTCACTTTTCCTTATCTTACTTCTTTTCATCTCTCCTCCTCTTTCTTCTTCTTCTCCTTTTCTTCTCTTTTGAACACTTTTTGACTTTTCTTTTGTAAAATAAAATAATCAAACTAGGTGAGTTGTTGGCCAAGTTCAAGGGCAAATGTGTAGTTGACATGAGAAAGCCACCTGTTTAATGATAACTGTTGGGGAAAACTGCCTCTCACTAGGTAAGCTACAAAGTAGGAGAAACAAGGACAATGACAAATGGAAGCATGCGTCTGCACAACTTTCCCCTGAACTTTTAGGGAAGATTGTGTTCCTTCTGCTGGCCTGGCTGCCCTATTCAGGCTGATGAGTAGAGCCTTGGCTGATTTAACCTAGCATGGGGATAAACAACTTAAGCAGGAGAAAGGAGTAGCTCCAGGACAAGTCCTGGGGCAGAGAACTGGGAGTGAAACCACCTCTGCAAAATTATGGCTGAGACAGTGAAAGAGATCTAACTTAATTGATTCCATCTTGCTTCTAACCTCCAAGCTTTCCATGTTCATTCCTGGGCATAGGCTGAACTAACTTTGGGAGAAACTTAGTTTATAGTTTATAGTATTTTTTTGTTGTTTTTTTTTTTGTTTGTTTGTTTGAGACAGAGTCTCACTCTGTCGCCCAGGCTGGAGTGCAGTGGTGTGATCTCGGCTCACTGCAACCTCGGTCTCCCAGGTTCAAGCAATTCTCCTGCCTCGGCCTCTCGGGTAGCTGAGACTACAGGCGACTGCCACCATGCCTGGCTAACTTTTGTATTTTTAGTGGAGGTGGGGTTTCGCCATGTTGACCAGGCTGGTCTCGAACTCCTTGACCTCAGGTGATCCACTGCCTTGACCTCCCAAATTGTTGGGATTACAGGCATGAGCCACCCCACCTGCCTATAGTTTATAGTTTAAAACAAAGAAGAAAACAACCCTTTCCCAAAGCAGACCTCCTTCTTGCCTGGGGGCTAGATTGCCTTTGTGGGGCCAACATTAGCCAAAAGATTAGAAATTATAGTTTAGGAGTCACGCAGCTAGAGATTACAAGATCCTGACCCTCCCTAAACTGCTGCTAAGATCAGTGCTTGAGATATTTTGCAGATCCTGCACTTGATGGATCGGCTGGCCCCACCCAGATCAATAAACTGGCTCATCTGATCTTGTGGCCCCCTCCCAGGAACCAACAGTGCAAGAGGACAACTTCAATTCCCTCTGATTCCATCTCTGACCAATCAGCACTCTTGGCTCACTGGCTTCCCCCAACTCACCAAGTTGTCCTTAAAATGCTCAGGGAGACTGATTTGAGTAATAATAAAACTCCAGTCTCCTGCACAGCTGGCTCTGCATGAATTACTCTTTCTCTATTGCAATTCCCGTGTCTTGATAAATAGGCTCTGTCTAGGCAGTAGGCAAGGTGAATCCATTGGGCAGTTACAGGAGGGAAGGAGGATGATAATTTATTTTATTTTATTTTTATTTATTTATTTATTTTTTGAGACAAGGTCTTGCTCTGTTGCCAGGGCTGGAATGCAGTGGCACAATTATAGCTTCCTGTAGCCTCAACCTCCCAGGCTCAAGTGATCCTCCCCCCTCAGCCTCCCGAGTAGCTGGGACCACAGGTGTGTGCTGCCACACCCAGCTAATGTTTTAAGTTTTTTGTAAAGACGGTGGTCTCACCATGTTGCCCAGGCTGGTCTCCAATGCCTGAGCTCAAGTGATCTGCCTGCTTTGACCTCCTGAAGTGCTGAGATTACAGGCGTGAGCCACCACGCATGGGGCAAATGAGGGTTTGGGTGGGCTTTGCTTTATTTCTCTTCAATGTTTTCTTTTCTTTTTTAAGGAATTCGGGAGGTCAGACTGGAATTTCTCCTGATGAATACTGTGTTTAGATACTTGGTGGAAATGTGAAAGGTTTTTTTCCCCTCAATTCAGCTACGGTGTCTTACACTATGCAAAATAAATGTAAATATCCGTGATAGGGTGCCTTGGTCAATAAAGGGCCTCACAAGATTTTTCTTTTCTTTTTTTTTTTTTTTTTTTTGTTGAGACGGAGTCTCACTCTGTTGCCCAGGCTGGAGTGCAGTGTCGCGATCTCAGCTCACTGCAAGCTCCGCCTCCCGGATTCACGCCATTCTCCTGCCTCAGCCTCCCGAGTAGCTGGGACTACAAGCGCCTGCCACCACGCTTGGCGAATTTTTTTTTTGCATTTTCAGTAGAGACAGGGTTTCACCGTGTTAGCCAGGATGGTCTCGAACTCCTGACCTCGTGATCTGCACGCCTCGGCTTCCCAAAGTGCTGGGATTACAGGCGTGAGCCACCGTGCCCAGCCAGCCTCAAGATTTTTCAAGCCTCTGTGGTTAGAGATGGATTCAGACTTCCACTGAAGTGGTGACAACAGTGTATTTTTGCTACAGGGAGGTCCCATGGTTCCGACTCCCTCAATATTGGATCTCACAGACCTGCAAATGGAAAGGTAAAGCAAAGAGATTTGGGCTATGTGGAAGTTGGAGGCATGTGGCTCAACTTCTCCACACATGAATTGAACAATACTGTCTTCTTGGTGGGCAGAGTTGCATGTTTGAGATTCAGTTTCCATTTAAAGCAAAACAAAACAAATCAGGACCCTTTTTTTTTTTTTTTTTCTTCTCTGGGGGCCTCAAATGATGTGAGGCCTGGAGCCTTCATGGTTTCTTTTTTAGAGAGGCAGTCCCTGAAACAGAATGGTGAGCCAAGACTCTGAAACATGTTCAGAATTTTCTGGGCTCAGCTTCTTTGGTTATCCCCAAGCCTTCCAAAGACCACATGATGAATGTGAAGGCCTGGCCTCAGGCAGCACTGTGTGGGAAGGAGGGCA
Organism: Gorilla gorilla gorilla; assembly: GCF_029281585.2. Lineage (NCBI taxonomy): Eukaryota > Metazoa > Chordata > Mammalia > Primates > Hominidae > Gorilla > Gorilla gorilla. The sequence goes on along the minus strand of NC_073229.2, from coordinate 32,727,115 downwards.
GGCCTTGGCCCACTCTTGGGGCTGGTGGAGGTGGCCACAGTGGAGTAGGAGAAGCTGGTCTGAAGATGCCTATCAAGGGTCTGAAGGGCAATGGGCTTGAGCCAGATGCTGGTTTGTGGCAAGTGACAACCAAGGCAGATTTATAGAGCTTCTCTGCACTCCTCAGAGTTCCTAGATGCTGGGAGAGGGGAACTTGGTAAATAATTGGACCTTGCATGGCCAAACAAGTTAGTTGGGTATGTGAAAGGAAGGTAACATCTTGGGACCCCAAACTTACTATGCCAAAGGGAAAGTTAAGCTTGGGAACTGAGTCATGCAAAAAATCACCTTCCTTTTTGTTCCCAAACAGCTATCTAGCTGCAATGATAGAAGGCCACCTATCCCCCTGACGAGGACTTCCTCACAAATTGCTCACAAGGAAATTCCTTGTGGACACCCAAATCTCTCAGAATGCATATTCCTTCTATAAACTAACCCTAAAACAGAGTTCTGTTGAATCTCACCCTGACAATGTAAATAAATTAATAGCCTATCTTCACAGGTACGGGACAAAAACAAGACTAGAAACCATCCCTCCACCTATCCTGAGACAAATGCATATTTTACTTCTTCCTCTACTCTATGCTTATTTTGTTATTTATTATTTATTATTTGTTTTGAAACAAGGTCTCACTCTGTTGCCCAGGCTGGAGTGCAGTGGTGTGATCATGGCTCACTGCAGCCTTAACCTCCTGGGCTCAAGTGATCCTCCCATCTCAGCCTCCCAAGTAGCTGGACTATAGGTGTGTGCACTACACCTGGCTAATTTTTTTTTTTTTTTTTTTTTTTTTCTGTAGACTCGGGGTTTTGCCATGTTGCCCAGGCTGGTATGCTTACTTTATCTTATGTAAAATGAAGCATGACATGAATGCATAGTTGACTCTCCTCACTCTTCTTTTTTTCACTTGTAAAATGTGGATTTCGAGAGCACCAATCAAAGCCTCACAAGATGTAACCACCTCACCTCCTACCCTCCCCACTTTCTTTTTTCCCCTTTCTTTTCCTCCTTCCCCTCCTGTCCACTCTTTCCCCTTTAAATACTGAAGTTCTAAAAACTCTTTTTGGAAAAAGCACAGGCCTCTCATCCTACTGTAACTTGCCTCTTTTCCCCAGGCACGTCCTCAACCTTGGCAAAATAAACCTCTAAATGGACTGAGATCTGTCTCAGACACTTTTTGGTTTATAGGCAGCAGAGGGAAGTGGCATCCCCAAGGACTGAGGAATCTGAGACCTCTTGGTTATGAGAATGATTATCAGAGTAACAAGACTTCCCATCTAATAAATGCTTACTATGTCTCTGGTACTTAATTGTATCCGAATTAACTCATTGAATCCTCACAACCACATTGTGAGGTGTCATTCCCACTTTAGAGATGAGAACACTGAAGGTCAGAGAGATTGGGTAAATTGCTCAAGGTCATGCAGACAGGAAACACTGGAGCCAGAATCCGGACTCCACTGGTTTGATTCTGGAGCCCACAGTCTTGGCCATACCACCATGACCACCAGCCCAGGGGGTACAGGAGCCCCAGGGAACCAGCACTCACTGAGAGCAGGAATCACATCTGCTGGCATCTTGCCTTTGATTCTTGCACAGTTCCAAGCACACAGGAGGTGCTTAATACATGTTTGTCAACTCTATCCCTTTGCTTACGGGGGTTTATATTCTTGTTAGAGGGAAAATAGTATTACGCCTGAGAGAGAAAACAATTTAGAACAAAATACCCAATGCCAAAAACCATGGGGGGTGATAAGGCAGGAAAACACAATCATTTAGCAGACTGGATACTGTTAGCACCTTCTCTTCCAGTGAGGAAACCATCAAAAATCAAATTAAGATCGGAAGGTTGCTTGATGAGTTTAGAACCCTGGGCAAATGAAACTGGATTTCCTAGAGGGTATATTTTTATCACAGGGTGGCTGTCCCCGTGAAACATCCTCCTTCAGTGAGGAGTATGTTTGCCCAGTGGACTGGATGTTTACATTGGCCAGCCGTGTTCTGCTCTGGTCAGTGCTGGAAAACACCCAGTGCTTTGCCCTCCAGCTTTCCAGACTCCATGGAAACTCCCCGCTCTCTGTTTGCACTTGTCATTACAGCATCCCTTCCCTGGCTTCCACACTCTCCTCACATTACAATTTCCATGTGTCCAGTTTATTTTACATGGGTTAGAGTGCCTGCTCCTCAGGACCGTGGGGCCACTTGTCACCTGGTCACATTTTAGGGTTGCCTCCTCCAGTGAATGGGTACTTGTTAGCCTTAAGGAGCTAGCCCATCTGTGCCTGCATTTTTGCCTTTTCCTAGAGCTCATATTAGGGCCTTTCTTTGAAACTTTGGCTGTCTGAATAGCTTAAGGTGCATTCCTCCTATTTACCTGTTTATCTATTCTCTTTTTTTTTGAGACAGGGTCTCACTCTGTCACCCAGGCTGGAACACAGTGTGTGATCATAATTCACTGCAGCCTCAAATTTCTGGGCTCAAGTGATCCTCCTGCATCAGCCTCCCAAGTAACTGGGACTACAGGCACGCGCCACCACACTCAGCTAATTTTTAATTTTTTGCAGAGATGGAGTCTCACTATATCGCCCAGGCTGGTCTGGAACTCCTGGGCTCCAGCAATCCTCCTGCCTTGGCCACCCAAAGTTCTGGGATTACAGGTGTGAGCCACCACACCCGGCCTTATCTGTCTATCTTTCTATCTAATATATATATATAATATATATATAATTAAACTTTTTATTTTGAGATCATTATAGATTCACATGAAGCTGTAAGAAATAAGACAGAGAAATCTCCTATACCTTTTGCCTAGTTTCCCTTAATAGTATACCCTGCAAAACTATACTAAAATATGATAACCATGATATCAACATTAAAACAGTCAAGAAAGAAAACACTTATATCTCCAGAAGATCCTTCCTGTTGCCTTTTTATAACCTCCGCCTCCCAGGTTCAAATGATTCTCCTGCCTCAGCCTCCTGAGTAGCTGGGATTACTGGTGCTCGCCACCACACCCAGCTAATTTTTGTGTTTTTAGTAGAGACAGGGTTTCACCATGTTGGCCAGGCTGGTCTCGAACTCCTGACCTCATGACCCACCCGCCTCTCTTGCCCTTATGTCTTCTTTAACCTGCTTCTCTCTTGTCCTTATGTCTTCTTTAACCGCTGGCAACCACTAATCTGTTCTCCATCTCTATAATTTTGTCATTTCAAGAATGTTATGTCAATGAAATCATACAGTATGTAATCTTTTGGGATTGACTTTTGTCACCCAGCATCTCTGGAGATCCATCCAGGGTGTTGACTGTAGTGATAGTTCATTATTTCTGTTGTTGAGTGATGTTCCATAATGTGGATCTAGCAAAGCTGTTTTATAACCACTTACTTATCAAAGGACATCCGGGTTGTTTCCAGTTTTTGGCTATTACAAGGAAAGCTGCTATAAACATTCACGGAAAGTTTTTGTGTGAGCAGAAATCCTAAATCATCTGGGATAAATTAGCAGGAGTGCAACTGCTGGGCCTTAGAGTAAGTGCGTATTTAGTTTTTTGGGTTTTTTTTTTTTTTGAGGCAGACTCTCACTCTGTCACCCAGGCTGGAGTGCAGTGGCATGATCTTGGCTTACTCCAACCTATGCCTCCCGGGTTCAAGTGATTCTCCTGCCTCAGCCTCTCGAGTAGCTGGGACTACAGGCATGAGCCACCATGCCTGGCTAATTTTTATATTTTTAGTAGAGACGAGGTTTCACTCTGTTGGCCAGGCTGGTCTCAAACTCCTGACCTCGTGATCCGCCCACCTTGGCCTCCCAAAGTGCTGTGATTATAGGCGTGAGCCACCATGCCCAGCCATGTGTGTATTTAGTTTTTAAAGAAACTATCAAACTGCCAGAGGATCACTTGAGCTCAGGAGTTCAAGAGCAGCCTGATCAACATAGGGAGACCACGTTTCTACTAAACAACAAAATAAAAATACAAATTAGCTGGGCATGGTGACACATACCTGTAGTCCCAACTAGTCAGGAGACTGATGTGGGAGGATCATTTAAGCATGGGAGATCAAGACTGCAGTGAGCTATGATCACGTCATTGCACTCCAGCATGGGTGACAGAGCAAGACCCTGTCCCGCTACCCCCACAAAGAAAGAAACTGTTTTTTTGTTTGTTTGTTTGTTTTCCGGAGTCTCACCCTGGCTGGATTGCAATGGCAGAATCTCGGCTCACTGCAACCTCCGCCTCCCAGGTTCAAATGATTCTCCTGCCTCAGCCTCCTGAGTAGCTGGGATTACTGGTGCTCGCCACCACACCCAGCTAATTTTTGTGTTTTTAGTAAAGACGGGGTTTCACCATGTTGGTCAGGCTGGTCTCGAACTCCTGACCTCGTGATCCACCCGCCTCAGCCTCCCAAAGTGCTGGGATTACAGGCATGAGCCACCATGCCCGGCCCAGAAGGAAACTGTTAAACTGTTTTCCAGAGTGGCTGTACCATTTTTACATTCTCACCAGCGATATATCAGTGATTCAATTTTTCCATATCCTCATGAGAATTTAGTAGAGATGGGGTTTCACCATGTTGACCAGGCTGGTCTCGAACTCCTGACCTCAAGTGATCCGCCCACCTCGGCCTCCCAAAGTGCTGGGATTACAGGCGTGAGCCACCATGCCTGGCTCGTGATTACTTTTATTTTTATTTATTTATTTTTTTTGAGACAGAGTCTCGCTCTGTCGCCCAGGCTGGAGTGCCCTGGCGCAATCTCAGCTTACTGCAAGCTCCGCCTCCCAGGTTTACGCCATTCTCCTGCTTTAGCCTCCCGAGTAGCTGGGACTACAGGCGCCCGCCACCACGCCTGGCTAATTGTTTGTATTTTTAGTAGAGACGGGGTTTCACCGTGTTAGCCAGGATGGTCTCGATATCCTGACTTTGTGATCTGCCTGCCTCGGCCTCCCAAAGTGCTGGGATTACAGGCGTGAGCCACTGCGCCCGGCCGATTAATTACTTTTAAAGAACAAAACCCAAGCCTCCTCAGTGAAGCACACTATGAAGTCCTGTCTACAAAATACAAAATTCCCTTCACAATTTTGGGATGGAACTTCTTCTTTTTATTTATTTATTTATTTATTTTTTGAGACAGAGTCTCTCTCTGTCACCAGGCTGGAGTGCAGTGGCTCAATCTCGGCTTACTGCAACCTCCGCCTCCTGGGTTCAAGTGATTCTCCTGCCTCAGCCTCCTGAGGAGCTGGGACTACAGGCGCGAGCCACCATGCCCAGCTAATTTCTGTATTTTTAGTAAAGACGGGGTTTCACCATTTTGGCCAGGATGGTTTCGATCTTTTTACCTCGTGATCCGCCCGCCTCAGCCTCCCAAAGCGCTGGGGTTACAGATGTGAGACACCGCAGCTGGCCTGGGATGGAACTTCTTAGTCAAAGTTTCATGTTCCTTTAGCACCTTCTCTGTTTGCTTAGTAATAGGGTAGACATGCAAGAAATATCTGTGTGTGGCAAGTTTAAGACCAAGGTGTGAATGTTAGCAAGACTGCCTCCCTGACTGACACAGCCATCTCTGTGTCAGGTTACCTGGGGTCTATTACCTACTCTGTGTGTGAACTTAGCAACTTCTTTACCCCTCTAGGACTTGCCCTTAAAAAGGGGGCTGACTGGACAGCTACTTACCTTCTAACGTTGCTAGGAACAGAGTAAGGGACTAAGAGTTCCTAGTTGCTATTGTTGTAGTTGTTCTGACAAAGTGAAGGAAATGGCTTTCTTTCTTTCTTTTTTTTTTTTTTTTTTTTTTTTTGAGACAGAGTTTCGCTCTTGCTCCCCAGGCTGGAGTGCAGTGGCGTGTTCTCGGTTCACTGCAACCTCCACCTCCCGGGTTCAAGCAATTCCCCTGCCTCAGCCTCCGGAGTAGCTGGGATTGCAGGCGCCCGCCACCACGCCTGGCTAATTTTGTATTTTTAGTAGAGACGGGGTTTCGCCATGTTGGCCAGGCTGGTCTCGAGCTCCTGACCTCAGGTGATCCGCCCGCCTTGGCCTCCCAAAGTGCTGGGATTACAGGCATGAGCCACTGCGCCCGGCAGGAAATGGCTTTCTTTAATTGGTCCCACTTTAGACAGAGGAAGAGAGAGTCACTATGTTACTCTCTTTAAATGCAAGATTTCTCTACATCAGCATTATTAACATTCGGGGCCCCATAATTCTTTTTTTTTTTTTTTTTTTTTTGAGACAGAATCTCGCTCTGTCGCCCAGGCTGGAGTGCACTGATGTGATCTTGGGTCACTGCAACCTCCGCCTCCCAGCTTCAAGAGATTCTCCTACCTCAGCCTCCCGAGTAGCTGGGATTGCAGGCATGCACCACTACGCTCGGCTAATTTTGGTAGTTTTAGTAGAGAGGGGGTTTTGCCATGTTGGCCAGGCTGGTCTCAAACTCCTGACCTCAAGTGACCCGCCCGCCTCGGCCTCCCAAAGTGCTGGGATTACAGGCGTGAGCCACCGCGCCCGGCCTGGGGGCTCCATAATTCTTTGTAGCGGCGGGGCTATCCTGTTCATTGTAGAATGTTTAGTGGCATGGGTGGCCTCCATTTCCCACCTGTAGTGCTGCCTTCCACCCCCAGCTGTGACAATCAAAAATATCTCCAGACATTGCCAAATGTCCCCTGGGGGTAAAAACTGCCCCACTGGCCTCCAGTTATGTAAACTGTTCACATTTCTTTGAAATTAATACATGCTTGTGGGGAAAGTTTGGAAAATCGTTGTAATAGAGGTAGAGGTAAAAATACTGTTTTAAACCATGGCAGCTGCTTCCCCTCAGGGAGTGGCAGAATTCCTCTCCGGAGTAAGTAGCCTTTTGTTGGGTAAAATACCTTGACTGGCTACTTCACTGGTGAAATGCAAAGGGGAGGTCCTTCCCCAGGCCTGGTGGATGGAGGCTCTGAAACACTCTGCATTACAAATGAAGAAGAATTCGTGGGCGGTGATGGAGGAAGGAGGGGAGAGGTGAGGAAAAGGAGGGGTGAGAGGGAGAGGGAGGGGGCTGGCCGCAGGGTGACGGGTGGCAGCCTGGGGCTGTGCAGATGTGGGTGGCTGAGAAGGGCACTAGGGTGGGGGTGGCTGGAGTAATTTTAAGTGCTGTGATGAAATGGGCACCCTTCTCTGCCCTCCATCGCCAAGCCCTACACCTCTGCGAAGACTGTGACACACAAAGTCCTGTGTCAACGGTTGGTAAGAAATCGGGAAAGCGCAGGGAAAAGATCAGCTGAGGGAGGCGAGGAGTCCGTGGGACTGAGGGTGGAACGGGGGACAGGAAATGAGAGCCTCAGATGGAGAAGCCCAAGCCCTCTGGAATTCATGGCGGCTTCGGGGAGCATCCTAGACTTCATTCTGGAGGTGGGAGAGGGGGTCCGAGTGAAATTTATGTCACTCTCAAAGGAGGCAATGATTTAGGCTGCCAATTCTGTACAGGAAAGAAACCCATTTACAGTATTTCCTTCCATTATTATTTTCCATGCATATTTTTAATGCAGTTAATCTTGCTGTGTATGGCCTTTTTTTTTTCTTTTTTTTTTTTTTTTGTCCGCTGTGTCAGTCCCCTGAGGGAGCGGGAGATATTTTTGGTCGTTGCCAATGTCACCATCTTGTGCAGTGCCAGGTAGAGACAAAGTCGCTGGAATTGCAGCCGCCTGGTACCTCTGGAGCATCTGGGTCCCTGGAGGGCAGAGCTGTCTTGAACTGCTTGCAAAGGAGTGAGGGAAAGTGTGTGTGTGTTGTGTGTGTGTGTGTGGCAGGCACATGGGAATGGGCGGGAAAGTGGATAATGTAACTTCTCCTAGCTTTATTATTTTATTATTATTATTTTTATTTTTTTGAGACGGAGTTTTGCTCTTATTGCCCAGGCTGGAGTACAATGGCACGATCTTGGTTCACTGCAACCTCCGCCTCCCAGGTTCAAGTGATTCTCCTGCCTCAGCCTCCCGAGTAGCTGGGATTACAGGTGCCCACCACCATGCATGCCTAATTTTTAAAAAATATATTTTTAGTAGAGACTGGGTTTCACCATGTTGGCCAGGCTGGTTTTGAACTCCTGAACTCTGATTCATCTGCCTCGGCCTCCCAAAGTGCTGGCATTACAGGCGTGAGCCACCACGCTTGGCCATTCTCCTACCTTTATGATAATCTCCGCAAACAGGGCTCTCAATGTCTCCCAGAGATTTAGTAAACAGGCCTTTTGGTTTTTTACTCTGCCTTTTCTGCTTTAACTTAGACTAGAATCCTTGCAAATTAGGTCCAAGGGTTATCTGCAGGTAGGGGACCATGAGATTTTGCCCTAAGATGAAGTTCTCTCTTAGGATTAGTTCTCTCCCAGGGGCCTCTGCCAAGTCTCCTGCAACTTGCGGGGCTGCCTCCCAGGCCCTCCAGATGGATTGAATCCTAGGAAGAACACAGGTGAAATGCAGGGTTACGTTCAAGCCACAATGTTACCGGAAAGGGGTCCTTATTCAGACCCCAAGAGAGGGTTCTTTTACCTCACACAAGAAAGAATTCGGGGAGTATCCATAGAGTAATGTGAAAGCAAGCTTATTAGGAAAGTAAAGGAATAAAAGAATGGCTACTCCATTGGCAGAGCAGTGGCATGGGCTGCTCAACTGAGTATACTTATGGTTATTTCTTAATTGTATGCTAAAAAAAAGGGGTGGATTATTCATGAGGTTTCCAGGAAAGGGGTAGGCAATTCCCGGAGCTGAGGGTTCCTCCCCTTTTTAGACCATATAGGATAATTTCCTGATGTTACCATGGCCTTGGTAAACTGTCGTGGCGCTGGTGGGAGTGTCTTTTAGCGTGCTAATAATTTACCTTATAATTAGCATATAATGAGCAGTGAGGATGACCAGAGGTCACTTTCGTCGCCATCTTGGTTTGGGTAGGTTTTGGCCAGTTTCTTTACCGTGACCTGTTTTATCAGCAAGGTCTTTATAACCTATATCTTGTGCCGACCTCCTATCTCATCCTGTGAGTAAGAATGCCTAACTTCGGCCGGACACAGTGGCTCATGTGTAATCCCAGCACTTTGGGAGGCTGAGGTGGGCAGATCACCTGAGGTCAGGAGTTTGAGACCAGCCTGACCAACATGGTGAAAACCCGTCTCTACTGAAAATCCAAAATTAGCTGGGCATGGTGGTGCATGCCTGTAATCCCAGCTACTCGGGAGGCTGAGGCAGGAGAATCACTTGAACCCAGCACTTTGGGAGGGCAGGTGGATCACTTGAAGCCAGGAGTTCAAGACCAGCCTGGCCGACATGGCGAAACCCCGTCTCTACTAAAAATACAAAAATTAGCTAGGTGTGGTGGCGGGCACCTGTAATCCCAGCTACTTGGGAGGCTGAGGCAGGAGAATCCCTTGAACCCGGGAGGCGGAGGTTGCAGCGAGCCGAGATCGCGTCATTGCACTCCAGCCTGGGCAACAAGAGTGAGACTCTGTCTCAAAAAAAAGAAAGAAAGAAAGAAAAAAAGAATGCCTAATCTCCTGGGAATGCAACCCAGTAGGTCTCAGTCCCTATTCAACATGGAGTCACTCTGGTTTGAGCGCCTGTCACAATGGCAACCCTTTGTCAACCTTCTACACCACCCCCTAACTCACACAGGTCAACATAAACACCATTAGCCAGCAGAAAAGACAGTTCTTTTGAGATGAAACCCGAGAGCTGATAAGCCTGGAGGTAGTGGTGCCTCCAGGTAAAACTGTGAAGGAGGATGCCACCATCTTGTTCACACAGTAGTTCACCCACCTGCCCCCTTCTTTCCTATTCTCTCTTCATGGACACAGCTCTGCCCGTAGCTTGCCGTGTTTGTTTTTCAAAAGTGTGTGTGTATAAGGGGTTTGGTTAACTGAGGACACCTGAATACTACGATAAACAGAATTCTGTCCTATTCTCCCCCACCCCCACCCCCCATTCACAGGTTGGAGATTATAGGGGAGAAAAAATTTTCTCTACCCTCATGTTCAGCATCTCTGGGCCTACAAATTAAACTGACAGAAAACATATTAACAGGAGAAAAAAGGTGTATATGTATGTATATATATATATGCTCACAAAGGAGTAGCTGGTTCTTTAAATGGTTAAAGTTAGAGGCTTATACATCTAACTTAGTAGGGGAAAGGGAGGGAGAGCAAAAGCTTTTATGTGAGGAACAAATAGGTTTCTTTAGGAAAGACAAATGGGTTTTTAGGAGAGCAAATGAGAGATAAAGTTTGTGATAATGTTTGTTTATACAGGTATGAGTGATCTTTCCGTCTCCTTCAGGACCGTAAAACCCCTGGAGAAGGGATTGGGGGTGGCTTTTATTCGTGTTCTCCCTTCTGGGAGTAGATATGATCTGAAGTGGGGATTTACAGCAGCCTTATTTCCTAGAAGTTGCTGTTTTTAGTTCGATAAGGGAAGTTCTGAGAAGGCTTCTTTCTGCATCTGTGGATTCTCAGTCGCCATACGCCAATGTGGCATATTATGGGGAAGCATCTTCTGATCTCCTTCAATCTCTAACCCCCACTGTGATTGTATTTGGAGCCGGGGCCTATAAGGAGGTAATTAAGGTTAAATGAGGTCAGAAGGGTGGGGCTGTAATCTAATCGGAGTTGTATCTTTTTTTTTTTTTTCTGAGACGGAGTCTTGCTCTGTCCCCAGGCTGGAGTGCAGTGGCGCGATCTCAGCTCACTGCAACCTCCACCTCCCGGGTTCAAGCGATTCTTCTGCCTCAGCCTCCCCAGTAGCTGGGATTACAGGTGCCCGCCACCACGCCCAGCTAACTTTTGTATTTTTTGTAGAGACGGGGTTTCACCATGTTGGTCTGGAACTCCTGACCTCAAGTGATCCGCCCACTTTGGCCTCCCAAAGGGCTGGGATTACAGGTGTGAGCCACTGCTCCCGGCCCACATTACAAAAAGGCCAACCCTGGTGAGGTACCACAATTTCTGTCCTGAGTCAAAAAAGGTAAGAGAATTTTGCAAATTACCTATGTGCGCTAAAAGATAAGAATTGCATCACGTGAAGTCTTACCCTCTGCTGGCCTTTCTGCTAGAAACCACCCCGACATTGTTCAGGGTAGAGTGTTACCTGCCAGTGAGTCTGAATCTGGGACTCTAGCCTTGGAACCTCCTGTTCTCCCTTCCAGTGGGCCCTGATAGAGGAGAGGGGCTCCAGGGACCCTAATCAGATGCATGCGATCATCTGGAAATGTTTAAAGTCCTAAGGACAGATAGAAGCCATATTGCTGATTGGTTCCTTATTTTGAGTTGGTCCCGCTTCATTGTTTAAGATTCCACTCCCATTTGTTGGGATTTTCTCTTCAGCATTGTAAAAAGCAAACTTACTCTGCCATACGAGAACAGGACCTTCTAAACTGGGCTTTGAAGTTTGCAGCTTTGTAACGAGTCAGCCATCTGAAAGCCTCTGCTTTCCAGCCGGCTCCAACCAACCCACAGCTACTGATTAGCATATCAAAGAGTGGGCGTGTCCTGATGGGCTCCGGTAGTGGCACTGGCTCACTGGTTTGGTGGCCCATGTTTCGGACGGAAGGAGATCTAGTGCCTTTCGGCCGTGTGCCCTGATGCCGGGTGGTTACCATTTCACCTTTCATTCCATTTCTTCTCTTCTTCCAACTGTGTGCTTAAAAACACATACCACACACATACATACAAAACCCAGCCCTCGTTCTGAATGATAAAAAGGAATCAGAAATGAGGAACAAGGAAAGGAAATGAAAGGGAGGCTTTTAAAGGGGAATAAAGCCCCATCTTCCTCTCTCATCCCTCTCTAAAATCCAAACAACTCCCACACATAAATACACTAAGTATTCAAAAGTGTCTTCGTTTTGACTAATTGAATTGCCGGGTTAGAAAAGAACCTTCAAAAAGGTTGGTGGAAGAAATTAAGAGTAAATTTTACCATTGCCCTGGGGTGCTGATCCAAAATAATCGCAATCCTTAATAGCCAAGCTGAGCTGGAGACTGCCTGGTTATTTTTATCCTAACAAGAGACTCTGGCACTGCCAAGGAAATTGTCTCTCTGGGAGAGGATTGCTTCTGTGACTTGACCAGCAGCAGTAACAAGTTTTGGGGGCCCCCAAACGGGTGTGTAGGAACAGGTGACCTTGAATACAGATGGGGGGAAAGGAGACAAAATGGACAGAAACCGAAGACTCCCAAGATAACACGTCATGGAAATAAACAAAAGTCTACAGAAATTAAATGAGGGATAAAAGACAAAGACTCCTCTAATAAACTGATTTTGAAAGAAAATCATTTGAATTCTTTTCATGTTAAAAGTATAAACAAGGTAGACCCATATTTTTGAAAACTGAATTATATGACTTTTATTTTTAAATCCCTCATATATGTAAGGGAGAGGATAGCAATACATTAATTTCTCCCCAAAGTTCCAGTTTTTTATTGAGTTAAAAAAAATCAGAAAGGAATTTCATCAACAGTTAGATTTTTTTCCCTCTGTTTTTCTTTTTAGAGATGGAGTCTTGCTGTGTTGCCCAGGCTGGGCTCAAACTTCTAGGCTTAAGCAACCCTCCTGCCTCAGCCTCCAGAGTATCTGGGACTACAGGCTGGAGTCACCATGCCCAGCTTAATTAATCAACATAGTATAAATATTTGGGTAGATTATGGATTATTTTATCTTGTTTTTTATACTTTTTTGGGTGTTTTTCAAAATGTTTTTTACAGTAGGGATGTATCCATTTTATATAAAAAAAGTAGCATGCTATTAGTAAAGATCATGGATTACATTTGGAACTGGATGGGGGGATGGCTGTCTTCCCGCTGTTATATAAATTATGGACACCACAGAATTTAAGGTAGAAAGAACTTTGGATGATTATTTCTCCCTCTCAATTCAAAGGTGAGAGAACTGAGGAACCACTGAGGACCTTAGTTAAATCCAGGGTCACATCTCTAGCTGCCAAAGGATCAGAGTCTAGTGCTCAGTAGCCACCAGACACACATGGCTATGGAGCATTTCAAACGCACCTGGTCCTAACTGAGATGTGATGTAAGTGTAAAAGATACGTTGCATTTTGAAGAATCTTTTGCTCCATGTATGAGAAAATGTAAAATAGCTCAGTAATTTCCATATTGATTACATGTTGAAATGATAGTATTTTGATATGCTGAGCTCAAATTAACTTAATCTGTTGCTCTTCATTCATTTTAGTGTGGCTACTAGAATATTTAAAATGACATATAGGGGCTGGGCATGGTGGCTCACGCCTGTAATCCCAGCACTTTCAGAGGCTGAGGCAGGAGGATCACCTGAGGTCAGGAGTTCGAAACAAGCCTGGCCAACATGGTGAAAACCCATTTCTACTAAAAATACATGGTGGCACAGGTCAGTATTCCCAGCTACTCGGGAGGCTGAGGCAGGACAATTGCTTGAACCTGGGAAGCGGAGGTTGCACTGAGCCGAGATCGCACCATTGCACTCCAGCCTGGGCAACAAGAGCAAAACTTTGTCTCAAAAACAAAACAAAACAAGAAAACGTACAGGGCTCTCATTCTATCAGTTTGGTGCAAAAGTGTTTTTGTACCATTACTTTTCAAGGCAAAACCACAACTACTTTTGCACCAAACTAATATTTATTTTGGACAACACTGGTGTAGAATACAGATCTGGATTATCCGTCCAGTATTCTCTTCATATACTGCTTTGAAATGTAGAATGTCAAAAGGTAAGGAAAAATTTGCTTCCCCTTTTCTAGAATTAGGTAGTTAACCCAACTCAAAGCAACAGTATCATTATTGATTTGATAATTTCTCATTTTGTTGAAGATGTGTAGTTTGTATCTGCTATAGCTAATAGAGATTTGTTTATTGCATAATCACATAGATATTCATGTCTAAGGTGTTTCCTTGCAGTTATTTTTGGATGTTAGGCATCATTACCACTAGTGATCAAGCAGTTTTCCTTGCCTCCCCCTCAAAAAAACTCAGAACAATGACAAAAATCATAGACTCTAAAATCAAACTTTGAGAAGTGCCAGAAATTACGTTTTTGTTTTTTTTTAAGATGGAGTCTCGCTCTGTCGCCCAGGGTGGAGTGCAGTGGTGCGATCTGGGCTCACTGCCACCTCCACCTCCCAGGTTCAAGCAATTCTCCTGTCTCAGCCTCCCGAGTAGCTGGGACTACAGGTGCACGCTGCCACACCTGGCTAATTTTTTGTATTTTAGTAGAGACAGGGTTTCATCATGTTGCCCAGGCTGGTCTCGAACTCGTGAGCTCAGGCAATCTGCCCTCCTCGGCCTCCCAAAGTGCTAGGATCACAGACAGGAGCCACCGCGCCCGGCCACCAGAAATTACTTTTAAACAATAGTGTGTAACTTTCCATGCAATTATGCAAACATTTCCTAAAGAAAGCAACTGTTCTCTTGCCAGATCTCTTCTCTTTTCACTCCCAGTCCCCTTACCTCCTTGCCGTTTAGCACAGTGGTAGCATATGAGAACTTTTTTCTTTTTCCAAATCAGTTGACAGTGTGACTGATTTGGGAAATATTAATATAGATGTTCTTTTAAACATAACTGTATGCATTTCATCCTATTCTATAAATTATACTTCAGCTAGAAATTATTTTAGCATTTCGGGTTACATATCATTTAGGGAAGGCAGGCATTTATAGACACAGCCACAGAGAACAGATTGCTGGGTCACCCTGCCACCAAGAAGACATGTCCTGTGTCACATCCAAAGCTTCAGGCAGCTCAACATTGTGACTCTTTCTCTGACAAGCACTGTGTGCTAGGTCCATTGAGGAACTGTTGGAGAGGGGGACAAATGAAGATGACCTTGACCACTGGGGAGCTACAATCTAGTTAGAAAACTAGATTCATGGCCGGGCGCGGTGGCTCATGCCTGTAATCCCAGCAGTTTGGGAGGCCAAGGCGGGTGGATCATGAGGGCAGGAGTTCGAGACCAGTCTGGCCAACATTGAGAAACCCTGTCTCTACTAAAAATACACAAAAAATTAGCTGGATGTGGTGGTGTGTGCCTGTAATCCCAGCTACTCAGGAGGCTGAGGCAGGAGAATCGGGTGAACCCGGGAGGCGGAGGTTGCAGTGAGCCAAGATCGTGCCACTGCACTCCAGCCTGGGTGGCAGAATGAGACTCTGTCTCAAAAAAAAGAAAAGAAAACTAGATTGAATCCCAAGCCATGTTGGAAGACTAGTGTAACTCAGCAGTGAGTGATGTGGCTCTAGGTACAAGTGCTTTAGGGAAAGGAAAACTTAGAGTCCTGATCAGAGGAGTTTGAAGGATTGTAAGGAGGAGCTTGGACTTGAGGTGGAGTCTGAAAAGATGGGTCAGGGTTATTATTTGAATGAAAAAGAGAAGCTGGGAGAAGACTCCAGGCAGTATGGGCAAAGGCAGAGAGGTGGAAACTGACAAATTACCTGAGCCCCCAAAGGAGGCCAATGGAAGAAAAGCATGAAAGCAAGTACCTTATCTCTCTTTTTTTTTTGAGACAAAGTTTTGCTCTTGTTGCCCAGGCTGGAGTGCAATGGCGCGATCTTGGCTCACTGCAACCTCCGCCTCCTGGGTTCGAGCGATTCTCTTGCCTCAGCCTCTCGAGTAGCTGGGATTACAGGCACCCACCACCATGCCCGACTAATTTTGTTTTTTGTATTTTTAGTAGAGACGGGGTTTCGCCATGTTGGCCAGGCTTGTCTTGAACTCCTGACCTCAGGTGATCCAACCTCCTTGGCCTCCCAAAGTGCTGGGATTACAGGTGTGAGCCACTGCGCCCGTCCTGTCTCTCTTATTTATTGCCATACTCCCTGTGCCTAGAACAGTGCCTGGTTCGTCGGAGGTATCTGCTATTGGTTTTGTAAATGCATGGATATACTGCTACCTTTTAACAAGTACAGGAGGCACACAGAAAGGATTGTCTCAGGGCTGTTCTTTTTGGAGCAAAGGGAGACCGGGTGGGCTGCTGGAGTCCCAGCGATCAGCTCTGGGACACTAGGTGACAGATGCCAAGCACTTCTGGAGTTGGTGGCACACTGTGTCCAGAGTTGTTAGCCTGAGCTTTGAGTTGGTTTGGTGTTTTAGTCTATTTATGCTACTATTCAAAATACCAAGATTAGGTAATTTGTAAACAATATAAATGTATTTCTTTCAGTTCTAGAGGCTGGGAAGTCCAAGACTGAGGCACCAACACTTGGTGTCTGGTGAGGGCTGGTCTCTGCCTTCAAGGTGGCCCCTTGTTGCTGCATCCTCCAAAGGAAATGGATGCTGTTCCCATCAGCCCTTTCAGAGAGTCACTAATCCCATTCATGAAGGCAGAGAGGGAATATTCCGCACAGTATTCCATCGTATGGAATCACCTCCTAAAAGCCCCACCTCTTAATATTGTGCATTGTGGATTTAAGTTTCAACATAAATTTTGGAGGGGACACAAACATTCAAACCATAGTGGGTGGTGATCTGGCCTGATTCAAAGGGTTGAAAAGGGAGGAGAGAGGCAAAGAAAATGAATTGAGATCTTATCCTCCCTTTCTACCCATATCAATATGCTTTGGATGCTAGAAATCTCTTTAATGTTTGTGATAATTCACAAGCCATTCAGAAGGAGAGGGAAAAGAATGTTACACTTACCGAGCATCTACTGTGTGTCAGGCATTTGCACTTGATATCATTTAATTCTCACAGAGATTAAATAAGGTAGCCATTTAAAAAATTGTAGTAAGAAGCAACATGAAATTTACCATCTTAACAATTTCTTTTTCTTTTTTTTCTTTTCTTTTTTTTTTTGAGACAGAGTCTCACTCTGTCACCCAGGCTGGAGTGCAGTGGGACCATGTTGGCTCACTGCAACCTCCATCTCCTGGGTTCAAGCAATTCTCTGGCCTCAGCCTCCTGAGTAGCTGGGATTACAGGCACCCACTACCACGCCTGGCTAATTTTTTAAATATTTTTATTAGAGATGGGGTTTCACCTTGTTGGCCAGGCTGGTCTCAAACTCCTGACCTCAGATGAGCCACCCCCCTTGGCCTCCCAAAGTGCTGGGATTACAGGCATGAGCCACCACTCCTGCCTACTCATCTTAACCATTTCTAACGGTACAGTTCAGTAGTATTAAGTATATTCACATTATCGTGAAATAGATCTATGGAACTTTTTCATCTTCCCAAAATGAAACTCTTTTTGTTTTTTTTAACTTGTATTTTAGGTTCGGGGATGCAGAGGCAGTTTGTTATGGAGGTAAACTCACGTCATGGGTGTTTGTTGTACAGATTATTCATCATCCAGGTACTAGTCCCAATAGTTTTTTTTTAAATTTTTTTCTGCTCCTCTCCCTCCTCTCACTCACCACCCTCAAGTAGACTCTAGTTTCTGTTGTGCCCTTCTTTGCATTCATGAGTTTTCATCATTTAGCTCCCACTTATAAATGAGAACATGTGATATTTGGTTTTCTGTTCGTGTATTAGTTTGCTAAGAATAATAGCTTCCAACTCTATCCATGTTCCTGCAAAAGACATGATCTTGTTCTTTTCTATGGCTGCACTCTTCCATAGAACAACAACCCAGGCTCCTCCCCAAGTTCCTGACAGCCACCATTCTACTTTCTCTCTATATAAATTTGACTACCCTAGGGACCTCATGTAAGTGAAATCATACAGTATTTGTCCTCAAAGTTTATTCATGTTGTAGAGTGTGACAGGGTTTCCTTCCTTTATTAAGGCAGAATAATATTTGATGGTATGGATATAGTGTGTTTTGTTGATCTATTCACCACCGATGGACACTTGGGTTGTTTCCACCTTTTGGCTGTTAGTGCTGCTGTTACGAACATAAATGGGTATGTAAGGACCTCTTCGAGACCCTACTTTCAATTCTTCTTTTTTTTTTTTTTTTTTTGATACAGAGTCTCACTCTGTCTCCCAGGCTGGAGTGCAATGGTGCGATCTCAGCTCACTGCAACCTCCGCCTCCCGGATTCAAGTGATCATCCTGCCTCAGCCTCCCAAGTAGCTGGGATTACAGGTGCCCGGCACCACGCCCGGCTAATTTTTGTATTTTTTAGTAGAAATGAGGTTTCACCATGTTGGCCGGGCCGGTCTTGAACTCCTGACCCTGTGATCCGCCCACCTTGGCCTCCCAAAGTGCTGGGATTACAGGTGTGAGCCACCACGCCCGGCCTCAATTCCTTTTTTTTTTTTTTTTGAGATCGGGTCTCACTCTGTCACCCAGGCTGGAGTGCAGTGGTGTGATCTCGGCTCACTGCAAGCTCCACCTCCCGGGTTCACGCCATTCTCCTGCCTCAGCCTCCCGAGTAGCTGGGACTACAGGCGCCCACCACCATGCCCGGCTAATTTTTTTTGTATTTTTAGTAGAGACAGGGTTTCACCGTGTTAGCCAGAATGGTCTCGATCTCCTGACCTCATGATCCTCCCGCCCCAGCCTCCCAAAGTGCTGGGATTACAAGCATGAGCCACCATGCCTGGCCAATTCTTTTGGATATATAACCAGAAGTGGAATTGGTGGAGTAGGCAGGCATTTCTATCTCCACTTTATGAATGAAGAAACAGTGGTCCAGGGAACTCCTGTAACATGCCCACGGTCTGCAGAAGGCTGCAGAGTGAAGGCTCACCCTTGACTCTTGTCTTTGCCCATTTCCACCCCATTCTGAGGTCACAGCCTTAGCTGCATCATTTAAGGGTACACCTAGGTTTAACTTGGAAAATTGGGGATTACATTTATGCATACTTGTGGCAGCAGCTGATTTTGTGGTTTACATAATTGGAAATGGGAGAAGGTTTAGAATTCTGTTTTGTCCCAGGCTCAAGTTGCATTAAGTGGTTGACAACCATAAATTGGCTGAATTCTTTTCTGGACACCAGATTCCAACATTGTTCTGCAAGTTGTTTTAGTTTTGTGTTAATTAAGTGTTAACAGAAGTCTGGGGTGTATTGTTTTGGAATTAGCTGACCAAGGACCCATTTATAGTTTTTTAACTTTGGGCACGTCAGTATTCAAAAGCAATTTTATTTTTTTTCAAAAGCAATTTTAACCTGAACTGTTCAACTGTTCTGTTTAACTATGAAGTTCTAATTTATGCCAATTATCACATTGCCAAATAGTTTTATAGTCATATTAAAATTTCAAGTGGAATTTGCTGAGTCTAATTTTGTAGTGGCTCTGAGATTAAGATGTGTGAGGAGAAAAAAGTGATTTTATTTGTTTCCCTTCTAACCCTAATTGTTCTGTACTGTCCCTGGGTTGCTGTTTGGTATGTGTGGTGTTCATAGGGGAGGAAGCTGTGTGTGAAAGGAGAAGTCATGAGGAAGAGAAAGGAGGAAGGGTAGGGAAGGTAAAAAAGGTCTGTAGAATGATCTTATATCCGACAAGATTGTTGAGACCATTTCAGCCCTTTGTTTTTTCTTTTCTTTTTAATTAATTAATTTTTTTTTTAAACACTTTGTCGCCCAGGCTGGAGTGCAGTGGTGCGATCTTGGCTCACTGCAACGTCTACCTCCTGGGTTCAAGCAATTCTCCTGCCTCAACCTCCCAAGTAGCTGGGATTACAGGTGCCCGCCACCACACCCAGCACCCGGCTAGGTTTTTTTTTTTTTTTGAGATGGAGTCTTGCTCTGTTGCCCAGGCTGGAGTGTGGTGGCACGATCTTGGCTCACTGCAACTTCAACCTCCGCCTCCTGGGTTCAAGTGATTCTCCTGCATCAGCCTCCCAATTTAGCTGCTGTGCACCACTATGCCCAGCTAACTTTTTGTATTTTTAGTAGAGATGGGGTTTCACCATGATGGCCAAGCTGGTTTCAAACTCCTGACCTCAAGTGATCCACCAGCCTCAGCCTCCCAAAGTGCTAGGATTATAGGCATAAGCCACTGCACCCAGACTAATTTTTGTATTTTTATTAGAGGCGGGGTTTCACCATGTTGGCCAGGCTGGTCTAGAACTCCTGATCTCAAGAGATCCACCCACCTCAGCCTCCCAAAGTGCTGGGATTACCTGCATGAGCCACTGCACCTGGCTTCAGCCCTTTGTTTTATCCAAGAGAAGGTCAAGAGCAGATAAATTGGGTATGTCATCCTGCCACGCGGATGAGCATGGTGGAATGCTGCTGGAATCCCTGAAGGTCCACTCACCCTCAGTCCAGGGGTCTCTGGATTTCCATATATCTGTTCGCATCTGCTCAGAAGTCATGTTAGGGCTCTTACAGGAAATGAAAGGCGTATTCCAACTGGGTCATTTGAGGAGAGTTTATGAAGTTGGGGCAGGACAGGGTGTTGGAAGCCCTATGGAGAGCGCAGTGTGCCAGGGTAGATAGCGGTGGGCAGAGTTACCATTCTGAGGGTGGACAGAGTGAGGAAAGAGAAAGACACTGGATCCTGGAGAGAGCTAGATGGCTCTAGAGGGAGGACTGCCTGACAGGAGCCATGGACCCCAGTTGAGAGGCTCAGCCAGCTCACAATGACTAAGTAGAACCAACACCCTGAGCTGACTGTCCTCTCTCCCTCTATCACCTGCTGGAGCTCCCTATTTGCCAAACCCAATCAGAAGCCAGGGACAAGAGAGCTGTTTGATGTCATCCTTACAGATCAGCCTTTTGTGTAGAGAAGGGTGATCTAGAAGGATGAAAGGGCTGCCCAGCACAAAGGTTTAGAAATGCAGTTCAGGCTGGGCATGGTGACTCGCACCTGTAATCCCAGCACCTTGGGAGGCTGAGGTGGGCAGATTACTTGAGGTCAGGAGTTCAAGACCATCCTGGCCAACATGGTGAAACCCTGTCCCTACTAAAAATGCAAAAATTAGCTGGGTGTGGTGGCAGGCATCTGTAATCCCAGCTACTTGGAGGCGGAGGTTCGGGAGGATCCTTTGAACCCAGGAGGCAGAGGTTGCAGTGAGCCAAGATAGTGCCACCGCACTCCAGCCTGGGTGACAGAGCAAGACCCCATCTCAAAAAAAAAAAAAAAAAAAAAAAAAACAATTCAAACCTCCTAAACAAAAAAATGTAGCTGTGTAGCCTTCCATGGTTCCCCAGGCCCTGACTGAGTTTCCGTGGTATTTGCTTAGCAATTACTTTGTTTTTGTAGGAGCAGGCCCCTGAATTTTGGTCTTTCTGCACTCAGCTCTGAACTGGTCATTGTCTCTTTCAGTGATTTCATGATCTGGTTGACTCTGGTGATTAGGTGGTGGCCTATGTCAATTATCACTGCGTATGTCTGGGCAGACAGAATAGCCCATATTGCAATCTGGCCATTTTCCCCATGCAATTATAGGCCTTAATTTTAATGAAACTGTTTGGGGTTTATTCTAATCAGCAAAATGAAATGTGGTGGTTACTGTAGAATTTCCTTTTGGTTGGGCAATGAAACCATACATAATCCTTTGGCTGCCCTTGGCTTTCATCTGAAGTCATGGGAGAATGTGGTTTCACATGGAAAACTGTGCTTCCCTGGTATTCTGCTATGAATGGAATATAGCTCTTACACGCATGACCATTATTTAATCGCAGGTGCAGAATATCTTGAGCATATCACAGCTGACTTATGTCTTCCTTTCCCCATCAGTCACAAAATCCAGGAAATTGAGAGTTATCCTGTTGTGAAGAAGGCCTGGATTGGCAACATGGCTTCATCCATACAGACATGCATATCCTTGGAGGGGGATACAGGGACTTAGTTTTGTGGTCTGAGAACATTCTTGGCCTGCTGATAAGTCATTTCTGAAATTTGTTGTGCAAGAGGAGTGGACTTTTAGCATCGAATAATAGTCTTTACATCAATTTCATGAACTTACGTAGTGGGTAAATTATATGCTTAGTCAGTAATCCATAGACCCAGTACATTGGATTTTAAGACAGTCTACCTTACTTTACCTTCAACCACGTCTGTGATTTTATAGCATTGTATTGGGGCTAAATGGAAGTGAATGGACAAATGCTGTGAATTTCTTTCTTAAGATTACCTGGGTTGAATCCAGGCTCTCCACTGGCTATTGGACCTCAGACAAGCTACTCAATTCTCAATTCTGTTATATGTAAGTCTCAACACTCTCTCTCTCTTGAGACAGGGTCTCACTCTGTTGCCCAGGCTGGAATGCAGAGGCACCATCACAGCTCACTGTACCCTCAAACTCCTGGGCTCAAATAATCCTCCTGTCTCAGCCTCCCGAGTAGCTGAGACCACAGGCAGGTATCACCACACTTGGCTAATCTTTTTTTGATTGTTTTTGTTTTTAGTAGAAACGAGGTCTTGCTATGTTGCCCAGGCTGGTCTCAAACGCCTGGCCTCAAGTTATCCTCCCACCATGGCCTCCCAGAGTATTGGGATTACAGGCATAAGCCACCATGCCTGGCCTCAATATTCTTACATGTAAGATGAAGGGAAGGTGTCTCGGTTATAATTAGGTTAAACAACATAGAACAAAACATCCCAAAGAATAGTGGCTTAGTCACATGAGTTAATTTTTTTCTTGTATGAAATAATTCTGGTGGTAGACAGCCAGGGGCTGGGTTGGCAGCTCCTTGATTGTACCAGAGGCCCAGGTTTCTTTTATCTTCATCCTCTGCTACCTTTAGTTTGTAATCTTCATCCACAAATTACAAGATGACAGTTGGAGCTCAAACCATCTCATCCATACTCCAGGCAGCAGAAAAATTGGAATGGACAAAGAGGGCATGCATGCCATCAATCTGTCTCTCTTCTCTTCTGGAGGTGTCACTCAACAACTTCTGTTTCCATCCTGTTGGCCACTGCTAATCACCAGGTGAGCTGGTCAATTAGTGCTTTAGGGCTGGGCGCAGTGGCTCACGCCCGTAATCCCAGCACTTTGGGAGGCCGAGGCAGGTGGATCACCTGAGGTCAGGAGTTCGAGACCAGCCTGACCAACATGATGAAACCCCATCTCTACTAAAAATACAAAAATTAGCCAGGTGTGGTGGTGTGTACCTGGGATGTATCCCAGCTACTCGGGAGGCTGAGGCAGGAGAATTGCTTGAGCCGGGGAGGCAGAGGTTACAGTGAGCTGAGATTGCACCATTGCACTCCAGCCTGGGCAACAAGAGCGAAATTCCATCTCCAAATAAACAAATAGATAAAAGATAAATAGATAAATTAGTGCTTCAGTTAGGAGCCTTGAAGTTTCACATAAAATAGGGACTCTCTTCTAAGGAATAAGGAAAGAATGGATCTCTGGCAGACAACTTTCGGATTCTGCACAGGGGACGGAGTCAGACTTTTGTGAGGTTGAGATGATAAATTCCCATCAAAGTGTCTAGCAAAATGGCTGGCACTAGGAAAGCACTCATCGCACACAATACATAATTATTATCTATTTATAAAGCAACGAGACTTTCAAAAACATAGCCAAATTAAACAGAACAACATTTATATGGTTTTACCTTCAAAAGTAATCACCTTGAAAGGCAACAACATATCATTTCCTTTGCGCTTGATCTTAGTCAAAAGGCCGAGAAGCAATATATCATTTCCTTTAATTTAACATGACTACCTTCAGAACCAGTTTATTATTTACATAAGAACATCAGCTTTGTTGGTTTGTTTCCACTATTAGCTTCATCATCTGTTGTATTCAATAAAATTAACCTTGAATGACACTCAAGGATGATGAGACTTGACCCTTGGGAATGTGTTTTAAAATGTTCACAATTCTTAGGGAATTCTGGTTCAGTTATCTCCTATTTCTAGAAGTCAGACTTCCATACTTTCCATGCTAATGGGAGATATTTGTATAAACATAGCAGAGGAAAGTATATGTAAAACATGTATGTAGCCAGGCACAGTGGCTCAGACCTGTAGTCCCGGCACTCTGGGAGGCTGAGGCAGGAAGATCACTTGAGGGCAGGAATTCGAGACCAGCTGGGCAACATAGTGAGAATTCATCTTTACAAAAAAAATAATAATAATTAGCTAGGCTTGGTGGTGCACACCTGTGATCCCAGCTACTTGGGAAGCTGAAGTGGGAGGATCACTTGAGCATAGGAAGTTGAGGCTGCAGTGAGCTATGATTTCACCACTGCACTCCAGCCTAGGCGACAGGGCAAGACTCTATGTTGAAAAAAAGAAAAAAAGTATAAAAAAAAAATTTGCCCTAGCCATGAAGATTAGTACATTTGAAGGTACTTACTATCCTTATTAACCTGTGGTCAGATATTCATGGTAATGTAGGCTTACAGATAAGATTGAATAGTGATTCACTAGAATTATACAGATACAGGTTGAGCATCTCTAATCTGAAAATCCAAAATCTGAAATGCTCCAAAATCTAAAACTTTTGTGTGCCAACATGATGCCACATGTGGAAAATTCCACATATTAATTGCTGAATGTAAATTTTGTTTTATGCACAAAATTATTAAAAATATTGTATAAAATTACCTTCAGGCTGTGTGTATAAGGTGTATATGAAACATAAATAAATTTTGTGTTTAGACTTGGGTTCTATTCCCAAGATATCTCATTATGTATATATTATGTGTATATATTATATAATTATATAATTTATATAAATAATATATATAATTGTATATATTTATATATATTATATAATTTATATAAATAATGCATATAATATATATACATAATGTATATAAAATAGTATTATGTAGATATTATGTATATAATATGTATATATTATGTAGATATTATGTATATAATATGTATATATTATGTATATATAAATACCCCAAAATCTGAAAAAATTCAAAATCCGAAATACTTCTGGTCCCAAGCATTTTGGATAAGAGATACTCAACCTGTATTCCCATTTCTTATTGAAATTAGTTGAAAGTTTGCATAAGAAAACTTGAGCTTTTGTTTGTTTTTAACTTGTGGGTAGGACTGGTAAATATTTCTGTACGACTAAAGCTTTAGAAACACACAAGACTTATTTACATACTAAATCATGCAATTATTTTCATAAGATAAGTCCATTATATACATTCCATTTAAGACTAAAAACATGTGATGTGAGTTCTGGTTATTTATTGGTCAACTTGAGGGGATATGGTATGTTACAAAGTCTACCCTGTTATACTGTTGACCCTGACATCATTACATGTAAGATGTAAGAGGTAATCTCATCTATCAAGTTGTTTATTTTACAGATGAGGAAACTGAGATGCTGAATTTCAATGTCTTGCCTGAGATCTCACAGCTAACATATGGCAGAGCAGGTATCAGCATGCAGCCCACCTGGGTCCTAATATCATGCCTGTTTGACACCCAATTCCCTCCCATTCTCTCAGGGTTGACATTGCTTTGTCAAGTTTTCCCCATTGGAGCAGGGAAGGTGAACACCGAATCTGAGGACTAGAAATCTTTGCCTCTTACATGTTGTGAGACAATGACTACTCTTTGTCTGTCAATATCCACTCTTCCTTTCCTTATACAACTCCTAAATTTTTGCCGGGTATTTGGCTATACAACCAGACTACATTTTTGGTCTTGTTTGTGGCCAAGTGACTGTTCTGACCAACGGGATGTGAGTGAAGGTGGGTGGATACAACTTCTGTGAGCCACACATTAAGGATGGTAGAGCTACCCCGCCAGCTTTGGACAGTGCACCTCTGGACTATTATATGAGAGAGTATTTAAGTATTTAAGTCCCTGTGTTTCCGGGTCCCCTTATTACAGCAACTGTGACTGTACCCTAACTAATACACTTGGTATCAATCAATTAGTTCTGTATCATAGCAGGAAGTAGACTTTTTCCTCTTAAGGCCTAAGGTGCAATTCACGAAGATGGATTTTGCTCAGGCTCAGATTTTAAACTTTGATATTTTTAAAATTAAAAAAAAAATTTAGCCGTGTGCAGTGGCTCATGCCTGTAATCCCAGCACTTTGGGAGGCTGAGGCGGGCAGATCACCTGAGGTCAGGAGTTCGAGACCAGACTGGCCAACATGGTGAAACCCCTCTCTACTAAAAATACAAAAATTAGCTGGGCCTGGTGGCACATGCCTGTAATCCCAGCTACTCAGGAGGCTGAAGCAGGAGAATCAGTTGAACCCGGGAGGTGGAGGTTGCAGTGAGCTGAGATCGCACCATTGCACTCCAGCCTGGGCAACAAGAGCGAAACTCTGCCACACACACAAAAAATAATAATAATAAATTATTTTTTAGAGATGGGGTCTTGCTCTGTTGCCCAGGCTGGACTTAAACTCCTAAATTCAGGCAATCCTCCTGCCTCAGTATCCTGAGTTACTGAGACAACAGGTACACACCACTGTACCTAGATTTTAAATGTATACCCTTGTTTTAAGTCAGTGTAAGGACACGCTTGTATGAGGCAAAGTAGTTTACTAGAAAGAATGTTGCCAGGCATGGTGACACACGCCTGTAATCCCAACACTTCGGGAGACAGAGGCAGGAGAATTGCCTGAGCCCAGGGTTTCAAGACCATCCTGGGCAACATAGTGAGACCTTGTTTCTACAAAAAATTTAAAAAGTAGTGGGGCATGGTGGTGCATGCCTGTGGTCCCAGCTATTTGAGAGGCTGAGGTGGGAGGATTGCTTGAGCCTCGGAGGTTAAGGCTGCAGTGAGCTATGATAGCACCACTGCCCTCCAGCCTGGGTGACAGAACAAAAAAAAAAGAAAAAAAATGTTGACCCAGGGAGTTTGGTCAAGGGTTTCTAGCATTAGTTTGCTACTAACTTCCAGAGCACCTTCATTGGGTGTCTGCTTCCTTAGTTATAAAATGGTGATTATATTGTTCATTTATCTCCCAGGGTATTATGCATAATACTTCATAAAAAATGGTTGTAAAGCATTTGGCAAATGCAAGCTTTCTGCCTATTATGCTGAACTAATCCGGTAGCTTTCTTGGCACCCACAGTCTCTAATGATTTATAGATGGGCCTTTTTACTGAAGGGGGCTTGACTTTGGCATGATCTGCCTGAGCTGCTGGACTCTCCGTTGATTGTTAGAATTCAGTGGATATGTTATACTTTCCCTGGGACCCTCCTTAGCACCACGATGAAGAAGGCATCTCAGCGTTGGAGGTGAGGGCCGGAGGCCCCTATTGACAATTCTCTTCTCCAGAGCTGGTGTTTGCATCAATGTATTGGTGATTTCTTGAGCCCAGAAATGTTAAATAAACAAGTCTTGCTTCTGAAACCCTTCTCATGTGATCAACATCATGTTTGCAAAAAACAACACCAAGTTAGAATCGTGCTTTATGAATTTAAAAAAAAAAAAAGCAACCTTGTGACTGGTATAATTCTCATGTTACATCTGTGTCACATTCATATAATAGCTCATTGTGGTGGCTGAACAGGACTCCCGATATTTTGCCTTGGAGACCATTACTTAAGCAGGTGACTCTTGAGCCTTCTATTTCAGCACTTTGAGAAGTTTGCCAGAAGGTGCTTGCTTGTGCCAGGCAGTCCTTAACATTTCCCCCAGGGCAGCCTCCACGTTTTAGTTACATTACTTTTGACCACTAATCTTTCTTTTACCCTGAGCATCTCTGTAAGAGGCAGATTTGGAACGCTTCCCTGACTAGAGCCATTCTTCTAAGGAGCATAAATCTGTTAGAGTGTAGTAACTATGTGAGAACGCAGTCCAAGTGCATTTTTCAAGAAAAGTATAAAAAATGGTATCAGGACAATGAGAGAACAGGATTATCATGCTAATAGTTCCATGTGGAAATGATTGCTTGGTATCAAAACTCCACTTACCAGAGTTCTTGTAATGTTGGCATTCAAGTGGAATGGGTTTGGATGCAATTACAAGGTAGTTATCTTCCAATGTGATACACAGTTGAACCTTGAACAACACAGGTTTGAACTGTGCATGTCCACTTATACATGGATTTGTTTTTAATAAAAGTTACCCTGCCTCTCCTGCCTCCCCTCCCACCTCCTCTATCTCTTCTGCCTCTGTCACCCTGAGACATCAAGACCAACCCTTCCGGGCCGGGCGCGGAGGGCTCATGCCTGTAATCCCAGCACTTTGGGAGGCCGAGGCGGGACGATCACGAGGTCAGGAGATCGGGACCATCCTGGCTAACACGGTGAAACCCCGTCTCTACTAAAAATACAAAAAAAATTAGCCGGGCGTGGTGGTGGGCGCCTGTAGTCCCAGCTACTCAGGAGGCTGAGGCAGGAGAATGGCGTGAACCCGGGAGGTGGAGCTTGCAGTGAGCCAAGATTGTGCCACTGCACTCCAGCTTGGGCAACAGAGCAAGACTCTATCTCAAAAAACAAAAACAAAAACAAAAACAAAAAGACCACCCCTTCCTCTTCTCCTCCTCCTCCGCCTACTCAACATGAAGATGAGGAGGATGAAGATGTTTATGATGATCCACTTCCGCTTAATCAATAGCAAATATATTTTCTCTTCCTCATGATTTTCTTAATAACATTTTCTTTTCTGTAACTTACTTTATTGTACGAATACAGCGTATAATGCATACAACATGCAAAAATATATGTTAATCGACTGTTTATGTTATTGGTAGGTAAGGCTTCCAGTCAACAGTAGGCTATTAGTAGTTAAGTTTTTGGGGAGTCAAAAGTTATGCATGGGCTGGGTGCAGTGGCTCACGCCTGTAATCCCAGCACTTTGGGAGGCTGAGGTGGATGGATCACGAGGTCAGGAGTTTGAGACCAGCCTGGCCATTATAGTGAAACCCGATCTGTACTAAAAATACAAAAATTAGCCAGACACAGTGGCGGGGACATGTAATCCCAGCTACTTGGGAGGCTGAGGCAGGAGAATCGCTTGAACTCGGGAGGCGGAGGTTGCAGTGAGATGAGATCTTGACACTGCACTCCAGCCTGGAGGACAAGAGCGAGACTCCGTCCAAAAAAAAAAAAAAAAGTTATGCATGGGGCTGGGTGTCATGGCTTACACCTAGAATCCCAGCACACTGGGAAGTTGAGGTGTGCAGATTACTTGAGCTCAGGAGTTCGAGACCAGCCTGGAGAACATGGTTAAACTCCATCTCTACAAAAACATACAAAAATTAGCAGGGCCTTGTGGCATGCGCATGTAGTCTCAGCTACTCGGGAGGCTGAGGTGGGAGGATGGCTTGAGCCCGGGAGGCATAGGCTGCAGTGAGCCAAGATCATGCCACTGCACTCCAGCCTGGGCAATAGAGCCAGATCCTATCTTAAAGAAAAAAAGCTCTCCAAAACGAAGTTAGACGTGGATTTTTGAATGTGTGTGGGGTCAGTGCCCCCAACCTCTGTGTTGTTTTAGGGTCAGCTTTACTGTAGTCATTTCTGCATCACCAGTTTTAGCTGTTCTTTGAAATGGAGAAAGGAAGGAAGAAAGATAGGGAGGGAGGGAGAAAGAAAGCGAGTTAATGATGTGGAATAGGAGATGGGGAAGCGGGAAGGGCCTGGAGCCCACACCTGCCATATGCTATGAATATGGTACCATTGAATTCCCATGAATCCTATGTCATTTCATCCCCCAACATCCCTGTGTGGTTGGTATTATCCCAAATGTACAGAGGAGGAAGTCATGAGTTAGAGAGGCTGAGTAGCATTCAGTTAGGAAGTGTTGGAGAGAAAATCTGAATCCGCATTTACCCGACTCCAAAGTCCTTACTCCTGTCATGAGGCCATCTCGTCTTTTTGGTATGGAATGTACCAGAGGAAGGAAAAGCGTTCAGATATGTTGCCCAGGCAGGTCTCAAACTCCTGGGCTCAAGTGATCCTCCCGCCTTGGCCTCCCAAAGTGCTGGGATTCCAGGCGTGTGCCACCATGTCTGACCCTCAGCCAGTTTAATCAGATTCCTCCGAAGGAGCGTTGCTTGGAACATAATCAACTTAAACAGGGAAAGAAGACAGAATGAGGAGTTACCTTGCAACATCCACATGGCTAGGAACTGCAGACAGCCACGAGGAGCTGACAGCCATTCCTGCCAACGCTCGAGGGAAAAAGGGGCCCTCAGTCCTACACTCACAAGGAAATGAATTCTGCCAACCTCAGCTTGGAAGAGTATCCCAGCCCCAGCTGAGAAGGCAGCCCCAGCTGACACCTTGGCTTCAGCCAGTGAGACCTTGAACACAGAATCTAGTTACTCTGTGCCCAGATTTCTGACCTATGGAAACAATAAGATCATAAATGGGTATTGTTTCAGCCAGGCACGGTGGCTCACGCCTATAATCCCAGCACTTTGGGAGGCCAAGGCGGGCAGATCGCTTGAGCTCAGGAGTTCGAGACAAGCCTGGGCAACATGGCGAAACCTTGTCTCTACAAAAATTAGCCTGGCGTGGGCCGGGCACAGTGGCTCACGCCTGTAATCCCAGCACTTTGGGAGGCCGAGGCAGGCGGATCACAAGGTCAGGAGATTGAGACCATCCTGGATAACATGGTGAAAACCCGTCTGTACTAAAAATACAAAAAAAAAAAAAAAATTAGCCGGGCATGGTGGTGGGCACCTGTAGTCCCAGCTACTCGGGAGGCTGAGGCAGGAGAATGGCGTGAACCCGGGTGGCGGAGATTGCAGCGAGCCGAGATCGTGCCACTGCACTCCAGCCTGGGCGACACAGTGAGATTCTGTCTCAAAAAAAAAAAAAATTAGCCTGGCGTGGTGGCACATACCTGTAGTCTCAGCTACTTGGGATGCTGAGGTCGGAGGATTGCTTGAGCCCAGGAGGCGGAGGTTGTAGTGAGCCAAGATCGTGCCACTGCACTTTTAGTCTGGGCGACAGAGCGAGACCCTGTCTCAAACAAATAAATAAAAATAAATAAATAAATAAATAAATAGCCACCATGCCCGGCTAATTTTTTTGTATTTTTAGTAGAGACGGGGTTTCACTGTGTTAGCCAGGATGATCTCGATCTCCTGGCCTCGTGATCTGCTCTCCTCAGCCTCCCAAAGTGCTGGGATTACAGGCATGAGCCACTGCGCCCAGCCATAAATAGCTATTGTTTTAAGCCACAGGGTGTGTGGTGATTTGTTACACAGAAATAGAAAACAAACACACAGATTTCCCATTTCCCTGGTTCCCTCCACAAGCCTATGAAGAAGGTAAGGCAAGTATTTTTTAGTCTCCATTGGATTTGGAGGAAATTGATGCACAAAGAAAATATACATCTAGCTCAAGTTTATTTAGCTAATCAATCATTGAGCTGGGAGGAGTTTGGTTCCTTTGACACTTCCAGAAATGCTCGTACATCCTAATGGTGTGCTTATGCTGTTTTTGTTCGCAGAGCAATGTCTTTGAGCATGTTTGGATCCAGTGGAAGAGTTGGTGATAAGGGGTGAATGTCGCAGTGGGGGAGAACTCAGGAGAGGGGAAGGTGATGGGGGCTCCATCTATCTTTACATTATTCCTAGCTAATGCCCCTCTGCATCCCCCTTTAGGTCTGTGCCCGCAGAGAGAGCCTGCTCCAGCCTCTTTGCTACAGCCTTGAGTCTTCTGCTGTAAGTTTTCATTCTTTACCTTTTTTTTAATGAAAAACTTATGGTTAATTATTGCATTGCATTTGGGTTTGTGTGTGCATGCATATGAATGTGTATCATGTTCTCCAGGGGTTTCCTGGAAAACCCTTTAAAGTCTCTGTCTATCACAGACAGGACAAGAGGAAGAGGAGGGCTCGGACGCTGTGGCACAGAGGGCTGGTTTGCTCCCAATGTACATTTCCCTTGCTTCCATGTCATACAAGTGTTTACCTGTGCTCGTGGCTGCCCTGAATAAGAAGTGTATTTCCAGCTTTCTGGAAGCCAGGTGTGGTCATGTGACTAAGTTGTAGCCAATAGCCTGTGGGGAGTAGTGAGGTGTGCAACAACTGGGCAGAGCTGTTAAAGGGAAACGCTGTGTTCTTCCTTCTGTGTTCCCCCTTCCTTGGCTGGAATTGCCTGTGGCAGTGCTCTACTTTTCCTTTTTCTTTTCCTTTTGGTTTTTGTCTCACTCTGTTGCCCAGGCTAGGGTGCAGTGGTGCAATCTCAGTTCACTGCAACCTCTGCCTCCTGGGCTCAAGCCATCTTTCCATCTCAGCCTCCAGAGTGGCTGGAACTACAGCTGCATGCCACCATGCCAAGCTAGTTATTTATTTAAATTTTAAAATATTTATTTATTTTGAGATGGAGTCTCACTCGGTTGCCCAGGCTGGAGTGCGGTGGCACAATCTTGGCTCACTGCAACCTCTGCCTCCTGGGTTCAAGCGATTCTTCTGCCTCAGCCTCCTGAGTAGCTGAGATTACAGACATGTACCTCCATACCCAGATAATTTTTGTATTTTTAATAGCGACATGGTTTCACCACGTTGGCCAGGCTGGTCTCGAACTCCTGACCTCAGGTGATCTGCCGCCTCGGCCTCCCAAAGTGTTGGAATTATAGGCGTGAAACACCGCAGCTGGCCAGTCCTCTTTTCGTTTTGTTTGGTTTCTTTTCTTTTCTTAGAGATAGGGTCTCACTATGTTGCCCAGTCTGGTCTTGAACTCCTGGCCATAAGCAATCCTCCTGCCTTGGCCTCCCAAAGTGCTGGGATTTTCTCTTTCTTCTGAATCCACCTCCAGCGTTACCAAGTTTGGTTCCTCTGGTCATGTAGCATCCTCTCACGTGTGGCCTTGGGTCCCCTTGCGCTGCCTCTGCAGGTTCTGAGCACACTGTGTTGAGGTTTCTCCCGTCATGGCCCTTATCACACTAGACTGAAATAGCCTGTTCCCTTGGTGCCCTCCCCACAGGGTTGTAAACTGGCTCAGGGCAGGATCTGTTTGCCATCCTACCAGAGAGCCTGTTACATATTAAGTCCACAATACATATTTGTGCAACCATCATACATATGAATGAAAGAGGGAGTGAAGGAATGCATAAAAATCACTGTAGACTGGAGACTTGGATGTCAGCACATGTGGGACTCTGCAATGTGGGTGTCTGATATAAAATAAGGTTTTATTTGGGAAGGACGCACTAGACGTGTGAAATCAAATGCTCTTTATTCTTCTTACAAAGTGCGCTTTCAAACTCAGCGATGGGCATCTAACTTTCCATCCTGTTTTTCTCTTGTTCTCCTTGTCCATTTCCTTCTACCCTCATGAAAGCCCCCTCTCTCTATCCCTTAATTTTCAAGAAGCGATCGTGTAGTAAATCCCATCCCACTGAGTCAAATTTAGGTCATCTTTTATTTGGTCAAAATATAGTCTTACTGGCAAGTGGTATCACTATTATTCAGGAACACACATATTGTTTTACTTACAGCTGTGTAGTATTTTATGTTCTCATATAAATGTTATGCCTGGATTATAGTGGAAGCAAACTGGACTCCATTTATTTGAAAAAAATAATGGGAAATCGGGTTCATTCTATCCACCGTCCTGATGGTTTCCCATTTCTCAAAGGAGTCCTTGCCTGGGCTGTGCAGTGTTGCTTGGTAAACAGGCTCTCCGCTGATTTCTCTGAGATCGTTTTCCTAGCAGTCTGCACTAAGCCCTCGGTTGGGGTAGGAGTGAGGCAAGAAATCATGACAGGGAGGGATAGAGAGCTGCTTGATTGAGCTCCTTGCAGGGACAGAGGTGGACAAAACTGTCAGGTTCTCTTGGGTAAAGATCTTGGAAGGTAGTTAGAAAAATGTATACACTTCTGTGGGCAAGACATTCAGAACAGACGGGAGAATCCAGCACTGGTGGTGGATTTGCGCATCATCATCATCGGGTGTCATCATTATCATTATCCTGTTCTCAGGAAGGGTCCGCTTTGTTTAGAGGGTGTGTGTGCGTGTGTGTGTGTGTCTATTAACACTCTGCTCAGTCTCCCCTTCACTAGCAAAGAGTGAACAGAAATCTGGCTCTAAAATCCAGGCTCTCTCTGCTCTACTTCTCAGCTCCTTTAAACATGTGATTGCTGACCCCACTTCTTCTGTCCTTATGTATGTCACCTTGTACTTATACATGTATGTACACATGTATATAGATGGCTACTTTTATGGAGGTGTGTGCAGGAACACAGTTCTTGAAGTCTTTTCACAGAATCACACAGACAGGAATGGCATTGCAGAACCTCCTTTTGGCTGAGTGCGGTGGCTCACTCCTGTGATCCCAGCACTTTAAGAGGCAGTGGTGGGCAGATCGCTTGAGCCCAGGAGTTCGAGACCAGCCTGGGCAACATGGCAGAACCCCATCTCTACTAAAAACACAAAAATTAGACAAGCATGGTAGTGCCCTCCTATAGCCTCAGCTACTTGGGAAGTTGACGTGGGAGGATCACTTGAGCCTGGGGAGGTTGAAGCTACAGTGAACCGTCATTGTACAACTGCACTCCAGCCCGGGTGACAGAGTAAGACCCTGTCTCAAAAAAAAAAAAATTGTATATATGTATACACACACGTGTGTGCACACACACACACACATACGTGTGAATAGTACCTGAAACAGAGTCAGCTTTCAATGAATATTAGCTAATATTGTTATGAAAACAGGATCAGAATGTTCAATTTCTTACAAGTTATTTTTTTAATCACTTACGATAAGAATTGACTGTGTTGACAGTGTAAATGAATATAAATACATAAATAAAATAGTTTATATATTTTGAATGTATATCAATAGACATTAAATCTTATTATTTATTAAAATCCTGATTTGGTGAAGTTTAAAAAGTTAAATAGCAAACATCTAATAATTTTTCTTTTTTTTTTTTTTTTGAGACCGAATCTCACTCTGTCACCCAGGCTGGAGTGCAGCGGTGCGATCTTGGCTCACCGCAACCTCTGCCTCCCGGGTTCAAGCCAGTCTCATGCTTCAGACTCCTGAGTAGCTGGGATTACAGGCATGTGCCACAATGCCCAGATAATTTTTGTATTTTTAGTAGAGAAGGGGTTTCACCATGTTGGCCAGGCTGGTCTCGAATTCCTGACCTCAAGTGATCTGCCCGCCTTGGCCTCCCTCCCAAAGTGCTGGGATTACAGGCATGAGCCAGCACGCCTGGCATAATGTTTATTACATTGTTATATGCAATAATATTGTAAAGGAATCATGCTGGAATAATAGAACATAAATGTATGCATTTATACGTATATTTTATGAGATATGTGCATTTATATATCTACACATGTATTTGAAATTGTAAACAACACATAATACAAAATTTACCCTCTTCGGACAGGCACGGTGGCTCACACCTGTAATCCCAGCACTTTAGGAGGCCGAGGCAGGTGGATCACATGAGGTCGGGAGTTGGAGACCAGCCTGACCAACACGGAAAACCCCATCTCTACTAAAAATACAAAATTAGCTGGGTGTGGTGGTGCATGCCTATAGTCCCAGCTACTCGGGAGGCTGAGACAGGAGAATTGCTTGAACCTGAGAGGCAGAGGTTGCGGAGAGCAACCATTGCACTCTAGCCTGGGCTACAAGAGTGAAACTCCGTCTCAAAAAAAAAAAAAAAATTTTATCCTCTTCACCATTTTTAAGTTCACTAGTGCTAATTATGCTCACATTGTTGTGTAATAGGCCTCTAGAACTTTTTTATCCTGCAAAACTGGAACTCTGTTCCAGTTGTTCCATTGAACAACTCTCCATTCCCTCTCCCGCTACCCTGACCACCATCCTACTTTCTGTTTCCATAATTTGACTACTCCAGGGACCTCATGTAAGTGGAGTCATGCAGTATTTGTGTTTTTCTTCTGGATTATTTCACCTAGGACAATGTCCTCAACATTCATCCATGTTGTAGCATAGGACAGGATTTCCTTCTTTTTAAGGCTGAATAATATTCCATGGTATGTATAGACCACATCTGCTTTATCTGTTCATCCACGGATGGATATTTGGGCTACTTCCACCTCTTGGCTATTGTGAATAGTGCTGTTGTGAACATGGGTGTGCAAATATATCTTCAAGATCCTGCTTCAATTGCTGGATCATATGATGATTCTATCTATTTATTTATTTATTTATTAGAGACGGGGGCTTGCTAATGTTGCCCAGGCTGGTCTTGAACCCCTGGCTTCAAGCTGTCCTTCCACCTCAGCCTCTGAAGTAGCTAGGACTATACATATGTACCATCATGCTTGGTTAATTTATAAATTTTTTTTTTTTTTTTTTGAGACAGGGTCTTAATCTGTCACCCAGGCTAGAGTGCAGTGATGCAATCGTGGTTCACTATACCCTTGACCTCTTTTCTTGGTAAATTACCCAGTCTCAGGTAGTTCTTTGTAGCAACATGAGAATGGGCTAATATAGGGGCACAGAATTCAATCTGTAATGGTACATGTCAGGCACTACACTAGAAGTTAGACATCTTCACTCATTTACTCCTGACAGTGACCTATGAGATCAGCAGTTATTGTCTCAGTTACATAGATGAAGACTTGGAGTTTTAGAAGAACTCAGTGACTTGCTAGGGTTTCCCACTGTGGATATCACCCTCCAGCCACTTGTCTTTGCCCACAACTAGGCACTTTGAGACTTAGAGAGGAAGCTTTGCTTCTGGGGCTGTCTAGTACATTGGTGTTTTAGAGATGTTTTTTCTTATGCTTCTGTTTGATTCAAAGATTTTCCAGATGGTCAGTTTACCTGGCCGCAAAAGGAAGTTTCCCTTAGACTGGAGCAGGCCTGTCTGGTCAGATTTTGTCCTATTCTTCCTGGACATGAATACAATGTCTAGGAAGACAATTTCCAGGGAGAAATTCTAGGTCTTTCTATATTGCTCTTCCTAAGCCCAAAACTCCTTTTAAGGAGTACAGAAAGATCTAGAATCCAGGACTTAGAGGAAAACCAGAGAAGATTTCAAATGTACATGGGTAGTGATTTCCTGGTTGCACAGATGTTATACATAGCCATACATAAGACCTGAGATGATTACATGGATTATTGTCCTTCATGGAGCAGAGTCTGTTTCTATCTCTGGCCTTTCCTAATTCTTGCTTTCTTTAGACTGATCATATTGGAGAAACTGAGGCAATTCCATGTTACTCTCCACCCTTGCCCTAAAATTGCTCTCAAGAGAACAAATGCCAGTGAAACCCAACTATACACGTCTAACTCTTCTCAGGAATCTTTATCTCTTAGCAGAAGGCAAAGACAAAGGAATTAAACTGGATCAATTCTTTCCTTTTGTGGGGTCCCTGGAGCTCCTCTTTGCTCCTGGGGCAGTCTTCAAGGTCCTCTCTACAGAATCCTTAGGGCTTTAGGCCGCCCAGTTACAAACCACTGGCCCAGGTCACCTTTCAATTTTCTTGAGTGAAGAAAGATCTCTAAGACACATGAAGAGAATAAACTGAGGGACAGAATAGCACGTGTGGTCTAGATTTCGTTTCTCCATTATTTATGCATACGCAAAAGAGAAAGAACTAGCACAACCCACAATACCTGTGATGATCATCTAGAAAGGCAGAGGGATTAGAGTGGGAAAATCAAGAGGACTTTCAATCCCAAGTTGTTTGAAAGATTTTTGCAGAGCTGGGTGCCGTGGCTCATGCCTGTAATCTTAGTACTTTGGGAGACTGAGGTGGGAAGATCACTTGAGCCCAGAAGTTTGAGGCTGCAGTAACTGAGGATCATGCCGCTGCACTCTAGCCTGGGCGACAGAGAGAGGCCTTGTCTTTTTTTTTTAAAGAAAATAATAATAATAATTGTGCATGTGTGTGTGTTCATGCACTTAGATGTTACTTGTGTAATTAGAAAGAAATTTCGGGCTAGGCGTGGTGGCTCATACCTGTAATCTCAGCACTTGAGCCCAGGAGTTCAAGACCAGCCTGGCCAACGTGGTGAAATCCCGTCTCTACTAAAAATACAAAAATTAGCTGGGTGTGGTGGTACACGCCTATAATTCCAGCTACTCGGGAGGCTGAGGCACGAGAATCGCTTGAATCCAGGGGGTGGAGGTTGCAGTGAGCCGAGATCACGCCACTGCACCCAAACCTGGGCAACAGAGTAAGACTGTCTCAAAAAAAAAAAAAAAAAAAAAAAGGAAATTAAAATAATGAATTAAAACCCCTATATAAGGCTATATGTCTGTAATGAATTTCAGTTGTCAGCTCACGACATATTAACAGAGTATTTTTGTTTGGATCAAATAATAATTTTTTTTCTTTTTTATACATAGCCACACTCAGGTGTGGTATACCTTCAGTAGCTTTGAGATATTTGATCCATATATTTGTGATTTATTTATAGGTAATGACATGGTGTGATTC
The DNA here is from genome assembly GCF_029281585.2 of Gorilla gorilla gorilla. NCBI lineage: Eukaryota > Metazoa > Chordata > Mammalia > Primates > Hominidae > Gorilla > Gorilla gorilla. The sequence continues at coordinate 32,688,962 of NC_073229.2, read as the reverse complement.
TTCAAAGGATAAACTGATACAAGACTAAAGGTGCCTTTGACAAAAAGCCCCTGTGCCTCTTTCTTCCTCTTAATCAATAAAAAGTCACTTTTGACCAAAGGCAGACCCTGACCCAACGATGTTTGAGAAGCCTTTCTAATAGAAGGCATTCTTCTCACATTGAGAGAAGGTGTTTTATTTCTTCTCTTGCCTAGCTGGGCAGGCTCCCAGAGTGAGGGTTTCGCTTAAGCCCAAAAGGAAACCAAGTGGACTATTTTTTTTTTTTTAAAGAAGGGTTTATAGCTGCCATAGCTTTCACCACCAGCTGCCTAACACAAGGTTTCTGTTTTGAAGAAGGGATGGAGGTGTGCAGGGCAAATTATCCCACTCACTCTTGGTTCCCTGCCTCTTGATATAGTGTAGTAACAGTTAAGACCTGCAGTGATTAAGATTTGTTGTGATTCCAATAATATCATGCCTCTGCCAAGCTAGGACTGATTTTCCAAGTTGTGGTCATCTTCTCTGTGCATTTATTAAACTGCATAAATATATATATATATATAATTGCAGCAAAACTGTGACAAGACACAGAAGTCATACCTGCAAACTAGCAGAGATAGGGCAGGGAAGGAGGACTGCCTTGAGGACTCAAGAAAGTGTTCATTCATCCATTCACCTAGTAGTTCATTGAGTTTCTTTTTTCTTTCTTTCTTTCTGTTTTTGGAGACAAGTCTTCCTCTGTTGCCTAGGCTGGAGTACAGTGGTGTGATCTTGTCTCACTGCAACCTCTACTCCCGGGTTCAAGTGATTTTCCTACCTCAGCCTGCCAAGTAGCTGGGATTACAGGCGCGCACCACCATGCCTGGCTAATTTTTGTATTTTTAGTAGAGATGGGGTTTCACTGTGTTGGCCAGGCTGGTCTTGAACTCCTGACCTCAGGTGATCCGCCCACCTTGGCATCCCAAAGTGCTGGGATTACAGGCGTGAGCCACCGTGCCCAGCTCCATTGAGTTTCTATGTGCCAGCTATAGTAATAATTAGTGGGGATGAATAAGTGATTGAGACACGATTCATAAGCTCAACATAAAAAGAGTCCACATTCTAAATAGGTTGATATTTTTGAAGAATCGCAGACCATAGATTTTAGAGTCAAAAGAAAATGTAAAGATACTTCCCATCCACGTCTTAGTAACTGGGCTTGTTTCAATTAGCAAAACTGAACACATCTACCTAGATAGTGGGAATATGTTGATCTATATCTGTTAGAAATTGATGTATCCATATGTATAGCTTGATAAATTATAAATTACCATTTTGAAAATTCTTGTGTCTTTTTTTCTTTTTTCCTTTTTTTTTGAGAGAGTCTTGCTCTTGTTGCCCGGGTTAGAGTGTAATGGCACGATCTCAGCTCACTACAACCTCCGCCTCCCAGGCTCAAGCGATTCTCCTGCCTTAGTCTCCAGAGTAGGTGGGAATACAGGTGCCTGCCACCACATCCAGCTAATTTTTGTATTTTTAGTAGAGATGGGGTTTCATCACGTTGGCCAGGCTGGTCTCGAACTCCTGACCTCAGGTGATCCACCTGCCTCGGCCTCCCAAAGTGCTGGGATTACAGGCGTGAGCCACCGTGCCCAGCCTTTTGTTCTGTTTTTAAAGACATGTGAATTTGCTTTTTCTCATCCAGTTAATTGTTGACAAGGGAACATTCATTTATTTGAGTATGTAGAAAACAGCAAGAAAAAATGTGTGGGGCTTTGGGACTGTCTTCTCACCTAAAAGGCCCTGGGCCAGCTCTAAAGATCATTCTTGGGACACTTGGGGAAACTTCATTATGGGCTGTGTAGTAGTGCTGAGTTTGTGCTAAGCTTCCCAACATGGTCCCTGTGCTGTGGTTATGCAGGAGGACCTCCTTGTTCCTGGAAGTGCCGATGTTTTTGGGAGTGAAGTGTCATGATATCTGTTAGAAACTCTTCAATGACCCAGCTGAAAATAAACATTTAAAATAAACAGAAATAATTAAAATTATATGTATACATAGTCATGTGCTGCGTAACAATGTTTTGATCAACTATAGACCCCATATACAATGGTGGTCCCACAGGATTATAATGGAGCTGAAAAGTTCCTCTTACCTAATGATGTGGTAGCTCTGGTAATGTCCCAGTGTAATGCATTATCTTTCTATGTTTAGATACACAAATACTTACCACTGTGTTCCAGTTGCCTACAGTATTCTGTACAGTAATATGCTGTGCAGGTGTGTAGCCTGGGAGCAATAGGCCGCACCATCCAGCCTAGGTGTTCAGTAGGCTATGCCATCTAGGTTTGTGTAAGTACACTGTGATGTTCACCCAAAGACAAAATTGTCTAGTGACATATTTCTCAGAATGTATTCCCGTTTTTAAGTCAAACATGACTATACACAGACACACATACACACATACATACACATAAACACATATATACACCCTCCCACACACACACACTACGTATCATGATTTGAATCTCCCCCACTGTCTACCTTTTGAGAGAGTCTGTAATTGTTCTTATGATTTATACTACTCGCTCTGGGGGAAAAATTATACTTCCCCTGTCCCACCACTGTCAAGCTTTGGTCCCTTGACTTGCTTTGGACAATGAAATTTGCATACACTGGCACTCACAGTAGAAGCTGAACAGCCAGGGCCTTGTTGTGGCCCCTCACTGCAGAGTCCCGGTACCATGCAGCACTCGTCAGCACTGCTACCCTAGGGTTCACATCTTGGGCCGGGTCTTAGATCCCCTCCTTGTTACTAACCTCCAAAGAATAATTTGGGCAAGAGTAATTGGACATTTTATCCAATTTTTAAAAAGACATACACACATTAGTCTGTCCTTTTGGCCTTTTCCCTTTGGCCCCTGTCTTGCTGTGCTGCTCCTTTGGAGTCCTCTTTACCCCACTGAGTCATCTGACAATAAACTCTCTTGCTCCTGGCTGGGACACGCTGATGTTTCTGTAGAACAATTAAGCATCATTTCAGGGTGAGCTAATTTCATGACAGCTTTCTGTGGTTGAGAACCATCCCCTGTAGGGTATCAGAGCCCAGGGGCTGCTCAGCTGAGGCATGGAAGCAGTCCCTGACAGGCATTCCTTTTGTTTCAATGCCCTTGTGTCTAGATCTTTCTGCACCTTCCGCCTTCCTTGAGATTGGGCATTTACATGCCTTTCCTCTCCTTCACATCTACTTCTTCCTTGTGCTGGTGCTTCACTGACTGGCTCCTATTTCAGACTTTTCTCCTCCAAATATCAGTTTGCTTATCTGTAAAATTGATATAGGAATGTTACAGTAGGTAGTTAGGCAGACATGAGCAGGGCAGGAGAGGGCTCCCCCAAACAGGAACATTGGGAGACCATCAGATGATGGTCAGGCGGTTGTTAAACTGTCTCTCTAAGATAATAATGGGGCTGGGCGTGGTGGCTCATGCCTATAATCCCAGCACTTTGGGAGGCCAAGGTGAGCAGATCGCAAGGTCAAGAGATCAAGATCCTGGCCAGCATGGTGAAACTCCATTTCTACTAAAAATACAAAAATTAGCTGGGCGTGGTGGTGCACGCCTGTAATCCCAGCTACTCGGGAGGGTGAGGTATGAAAATCACTGGGAGATGGAGGTTGCAGTAAGCCAAGGTCATGCCATTGCACTTCAGCCTGGGCAACATGAGCAAAACTCTGTCTCAAAAAATAAATAAATAAATAAATAAAAATAAAATAAAATAATAATGGGTTGCAGCCAGTGCCAGGGAAAGGAAGTCTCCCAATAGATAGAGTACACCTGAAACTGGTGATCAACAGCTTCCCAATAAGATCTCAGGAGATGGGTGAGTGGGCTCAAGCATATGTACTAAGAGGCAAAATAGCAGAGTTTAACTTACCAGTTGAGCATACCTAGTCGATTTCTGCAGTTGACAGTCCTTCCCCTGGTAAGGTATATGACCTCCCTCCAGGAACGCTCGACTGGTAAGCGAAAGACACCTGAAGTCAACATGTGCACAACTTCAATAAACACACCGCACATGTGGCCCTCCCAAGGGCTGGCAGGCCACTGTGCATGTGGACAGCCCACCCCAAGGGAAGCATCAGGGGAGAAGTAATGCCACCGCTGAAAGCATGCCAACATATAAAACCCCAAGTCAAAGGGTAAACCATGCACTTGAATCTCTCAAGTCACCTGATTGGCCCTTTTCCAAGTGTACTTTACTTTCTTTTGTTCCTGCTCTACAACTTTTTAATAAACTTTTCCCTCCTGCTCTAAAGTTTGCCTCTGTCTTTCCCTCTGTCTTATGCCCTTCAGTCTAATTCTTTCTTCTGAGGAGGCAAGAATTGAGGTTGCTGGCTGGGTGCGGTGGCTCTTGCCTGTAATCCCAGCAGTTTGGGAGGCCGAGGCTGGCGGATCACCTGAGGTCAGGAGTTCGTGACCAGCCTGGCCAACACGGTGAAACACCATCTCCACTAAAAACACAAAAATTAGCCAGGCATGGTGGCGCATGCCTGTAATCCAGCTACTCGGGAGGCTGAGACAGGAGAATCCCTTTAACCTGGGGGACAGAAGTTACAGTGAGCCAAGATCACGCCACTGCACTCCAGCCTGGGCAACTGAGCAAGACTCCATCTAAAACAAAAACAAAAACAAAAAACAATTGAGGTTGCTGCATATCCATACGGATTCGAGGCTGTTAGAGGCTGTTAACAGCCTATGTAGCAAGGCTGCCTGAAGTTTCAACCATAGGATAGATGTAAAGCCCCCAGCACGGGGTCTGGCACAGAGCATTCTTAGCCTGATAGTGTTGCTTCTCCTTCCATCATTACCTTGGCTGATAGGGATGGTGGCAAATAGGGATGGGGAGGGGCTTTCTATAGTTGTGCCTTTGCTTGTTATAGATATACTTCTCTATTTGTTGTGGGGTCTAAAATTGCTTCTTCTTCTGTTTTTGTTTTTGTTTTTTTGTCACCGTAGCAGGTGTTACATTTTAGCCCTGCCAGTTGGGATTCATTTTGCTCTTCTGTTCCTCTCCCAAGCCACTCAGCACCAACCTCCCCAACCTTTGGTTTTGTCTGTCCTCTAGTCTCGGTTTCCATTGTCCTCCCCAAGGGCCGTGAACTCCTCTGCCATCTGCCCTTGCCTGGCCCAGCTGCTTTTTAGGTCACCTAATCCTTTTACATTATCCCCTTTCCAGGTAATCAACAAACGGCTGTATTTTCCAAGTAGCTCCCACAGATGCCATCTCCGTTTCTTTAAAAGTACTTGGCGTTGATGTTTTAATACAACTCCAGCTCCTGCAGATGCCTCCTCTGAACTTCTCACACCCACTCCCTTTCAAGGGGGAAAGGGGATCTCTCTCACCAGCTCACTGAGGGGCACACCCTCCTGAAGATGCCCCCATCACAGTCCTGTGCAAGGATAGAATCTCCAAAGTTTGAATCTATGCATGCTTTGAATATAGAGGCAAGAAGCCCTCAGAAGTCTCAGGGGCAGCCTGAAGGATACTTCTGACCTGTTCTGAATTTTATCTCTAGTTTCCAAATTAGCTGGGGATATGTTCCTTTCTATCCACCTGATTGGAGGAACTCATCCATAACCTGCTAACATTTCAAACTGACTTCAGGAACATTTTTTTGTTCCCTTTTCGAATACACTCCCCATAGGATTTGAGATGAAGGGTGACATTCTAGAGCACAAAATAGTTATCTGTCCACCCCAGACCCCCTCCCCTAAAGTCCAGTCAAGAGACATTCAAGGAAACAAACAAACAAAAATCTCAGAAGGAAATATGGAAATAAAGAACATCGACTCTTTTGCTTTTTTGGCAGGAGTTCACGCCAAGTGCTCAAATAACACAACATAATGCTGCATTGGTGTTTTGAGGTGACCAGAGTGGATTAGTCAGGAATGAGGGTCAGCGATGAAGGCTTTTCATTGTCACAGAAAGACAGCTGAGCAGAACCAGACCTTCCGTTTCTGCCTCTGCCCTTAACTAGTTGTCTGATGTTGGGCAAGTTACTTAACTGGTCTACGTTTTAGATTCATGGGGATAATGAAACCTCTGTTACTGGATTGTCCCACTGGAATGATGTCACACACAAGGAGCACTTGGGACCACGTGGGTGCCTAGGGAGTGGCCACGATTGTTGCAGGAATGAGAGTAGGCAAACTCTGAAGGTCAGGCAGAGCTCTATTTGGAGTTGTCTGGGCTTTTCTGGCTACGGATGAACTGTGTTCATATGATCAGTCCAGAACTGGGATAACCAGCTAATTTCAGGCAAGGTTATATGATTCTGCAGGGCAAAGCCTACATTACTGCCTGTTTTATAGCCTGTGACTTTTAATGGCTCCTGCAGTTGACAGTCCTTCTCCCTGAAGCCAAAGTGAACTTGTTATCCTGCACTTTATTTTGCAATTAATAATGCTTTGCATTTCCAAGGTGCTTAACAGGCATTAATTCATTCTTCCTCCTGCTAGGTCCTATTCTTTTCTACTGTTTATTTATTTACTGACTTATTTTGCAGACTGGGGAGTTTACTTGGGGATTTGCCCAAAGCCATGCAGACCTAGTCAGGATGTTGCAATTCTATTCATGTTCACATCTCTGTTCTGGGCTAAGTTCCCTTCTCACTGTCCAGGGGTCATCAGGTGAAATCAAAGGACTTTTGGGTCTTTGGGAAAGGATTCCCAAAGTTAAGTGTCTGCTGGGACTACTCTTTTTATTTTGGGCAAATTTTGGCGGGTGGGAATATTTATGCATAAGCCCTCAAAGTTTTAGGATTTTGGAGCACCACATGATTCTAGGGGAGCTACACCAACTGGCTGGGGGCCTCTGTCTCAGGTTACTGTGAGTCAGTTTGGCTCCAGTTCAAATGCTGATCCAGCCATTTGGGTAAAACAGCTGGATCAGATTTTTCTGTTCTCTTTTATAAAGAACTTGGGTTATAAGAGATCACTCTAATTTGTCACTCTGAAACCAGAAACGATCTACTCACTGTTCCCCAAATGCTCACGCCTCCTTTTTCCTTCTTCCAGGTCTGCAGCCACTCCTCAGACATTTGCTCAGAAAGTGTCAGGTATTTGGCGTTTTTTTTTTTGGAGGCAGGGTCTTACTCTGTCACCCAGGCTGGAGGGCAGTGGTGTGATCACAGCTCATTGCAGCCTTGAACTTCCAGGCTCATGCAATCCTCCCACCTCAGCCTCCTGAGTAACTGAGACTACAGGCACGCACCACCACACCTGGCTAATTTTTGAACATTTTTTTTTGTAGAGACAGGGTCTTGCTGTGTTGCTCAGGCTGGTCTCGAATTCCTGGGCTCAAGTGATCCTCCTGCTTCAGCCTCCCAAAATGCTGGGATTACAGAAGTGAGCCACTGTGCCTGGACTTTGGTTTCTACTTAACAAGAATTGTAATATTCATATCACAATTAAGTCACTTGCCAGGAACATTTAATTCAGAGGTAACATACACATGCTACTACCACCAAACCATTTTAAGTTTCTGCTATTCAGTTTTGTGAAGCAGTGAAAATTTTCCATTTTTTTGAGACAAGGTCTTGCTCTGTCAATCAGGCTGCAGTGCAGTGGCACAATCAGAGCTCATGGCAGCCTCCATCTCCCAGGATCAAAGGATCCTCTTGCTGCAGCCTCCATAAGTGTGCACCACCATAACCAGCTTTTGTTTTGTTTTGTTTTGTTTTGTTTTTTAAGAGATAGGGTCTCACGGCCGGGCGTGGTGGCTCACCCCTGTAATCCCAGCATTTTGGGAGGCTGAGGCAGGTGGATCACCTGAGGTCAGGAGTTCCAGACCAGCCTGACTAACATGGTGAAACCCCGTCTCTACTAAATACAAAAAAGTAGCCAGGTGTGGTGGCATACACTTGTAATACCAGCTATTTGGGGGCTGAGGAAGGAGAATTGCTTGAACCTGGGAGATGGAGGTTGCGGTGAGCCGAGATTGCACCATTGCACTCCAGCCTGGGCAACAAGAGGGAAATTCCATCTCAAAAAAAAGAGATGGGGTCTCACTTTGTTGCCCAGGCTGGTCTCAAACTCCTGGGCTCCTGCCAAAGTGTTGCGATTACAGGCGTGAGTCGCCAGGAAATATGGAAATTTTTTGGTCAATTTTTCCTTTTGTTGTGTCTTCCTACTTCATTTTAATGTAGTCATTCTTGGATGCCTTGAAAAATCTTGATTCTAGAGAAAACTCAGGTGACTGAAATTGCAAGTGCAGAAAAGCAAAAGAGAAGGACGTAGCAAAAGCGGGGTAGCGGTGGAAAAGTATTAAAATAAAACCCTAGACAAATAAATTGAAGCGTTTAATTGAGCAAAGAACGATTTGTGAATCAGGCAGCTCCCAGAATCAGCACAGGTTCAGAGAGACTCTGGGCTGCCACATGGTCAGATAAAATTTATGGACAGAAAAAGGGAAGTGCCCTACAGAAAACAGATGCGAGGTACAGAAACAGCCAGATTGGCTGGTTACAGCCCTGCCTTTGCCTTATGTGAACACAGTATGAACAGCTGGCTGCCTGTGATTGGCCAACACTTGGCTGCTGTGATTGGCAGAGACTCAGTTGCTGCGATTGGCTAACTCGGTTACTCGTTATTAGAGTAGGTTAGTCTGTTTATAGGAGCAGTAGGTAACAGCTCACTGTATAGAGAAAGCGTTAGGCTGAACTTAACTATGTAAGGAGGCTAAACGTAATTTAAGAAGTATTCAGGCTTCAGGCTAAACTTAAGAAGTATTTATCCAACAGCACTTTGGGAGGCCGAGGTGGGTGGATCACGAGGTCAAGAAATCGAGACCATCCTGGCCAACATGGTGAAACCCTGTCTCTACCAAAAATACAAAAATTAGCTGGGTGCGGTTGCACGTGCCCGTAGTCCCAGCTACTCGGGAGGCTGAGGCAGGAGAATCGTTTGAACCCAGGAGGCAGAGGTTGCAGTGAGCCCACATCGCGCCACTGCACTCCAGCCTGGCGACTGAGCGAGACTCCGTCTTAAACAACAAACAAACGAAGAACTATTTATCCAAACAAAGCACCATTCACTCTTTTCACTCATTCTTGCTCTCTCTCTCTCACCAAAGAAGCTCAGTTCAGGGCCCAGGCGCAGTGGCTCATGCCTGTTATCCCAACACTTTGGGAGGTGGAGGTGGGCAAAACACCTGAGGTCAGGAGTTCGAGACCAGCCTGGCCAACATGGAGAAACCCCATCTCTACTAAAAATACAAAAATTAGCCAAGTGTGGTGGCACGTGCCTGTAAACCCAGCTACTCGGGAGACTGAGGCAGGAGAATCTCTTGAACCCAGGAAGCAGAGGTTGTAGTGAGCCGAGATCGCACCACTGCCTGGGTGACAGAGCAAGACTCTGTCTAAAAAAAAAAAAAAAAGTGCAGTTCAGGGACGTACTACTTGCATTCTAGTAATGAGTCTTTTTTTTTTTTTTTTTTTATTGATCATTCTTGGGTGTTTCTTGCAGAGGGGGATTTGGCAGGGTCACAGGACAATAGTGGAGGGAAGGTCAGCAGATAAACAAGTGAACAAAGTTCTCTGGTTTTCCTAGGCAGAGGACCTTGCGGCCTTCCGCAGTGTTTGCGTCCCTGGGTACTTGAGATTAGGGAATGGTGATGCCTCTTAACAAGCATGCTGCCTTCAAGCATCTGGTTAACAAAGCACATCTTGCACCGCCCTTAATCCATTCAACCCTGAGTGGATACAGCACATGTTTCAGAAAGCACAGGGTTGGGGGTAAGGTCACAGATCAACAGGATCCCAAGGCAGAAGAATTTTTCTTAGTACAGAACAAAATGAAGTCTCCCATGTCTACCTCTTTCTACACAGACACGGCAACCATCCGATTTCCCAATCTTTTCCCCACCTTTCTCCCCTTTCTATTCCACAAAACCGCCATTGTCTTCATGGCCCGTTCTCAATGAGCTGTTGGGTACACCTCCCAGACGGGTGGTGGCCGGGCAGAGGGGCTCCTCACTTCCCAGCAGGGGCGGCCGGGCAGAGGCGCCCCTCACCTCCCGGACGGGGTGGCTGGCCGGGCGGGGGGCTGACCCCCCCACCTCCCTCCTGGACGGGGCGGCTGGCCGGGCGGGAGGGCTGACCCCCCCACCTCCCTCCCAGATGGGGCGGCTGGCCGGGCGGGGGGCTGACCCCCCACCTCCCTCCCGGACGGGGCGGCTGGCCGGGCAGAGGGGCTCCTCACTTCCCAGTAGGGGCGGCCGGGCAGAGGCGCCCCTCACCTCCCGGACGGGGCGGCTGGCCGGGCGGGGTGCTGACCCCCCCACCTCCCTCCCGGACGGGGCGGCTGGCCGGGCGGGGGGCTGACCCCCCCACCTCCCTCCCGGACGGGGCGGCTGGCCGGGAGGGGGGCTGACCCCCCCACCTCCCTCCCAGACGGGGCAGGTAGGCTGGGCGGGGGGCTGACCCCCCCACCTCCCTCCCGGACGGGGCGGCTGGCTGGCCGGGCAGAGGGGCTCCTCACTTCCCAGTAGGGGCGGCCAGGCAGAGGCGCCCCTCACTTCCCCAACGGGGCGGCTGGCCGGGCGGGGGGCTGACCCCCCCACCTCCCTCCCGGACGGGGCGGCTGGCCGGGCAGAGGGGCTCCTCACTTCCCAGTAGGGGCGGCCGGGCAGAGGCGCCCCTCACCTCCCGGATGGGGCGGCTGGCCGGGCGGGGGGCTGACCCCCCCACCTCCCTCCCGGACGGGGCGGAGATGCTCCTCACTTCCCAGACGGGGTGGCTGCTGGGCGGAGGGGCTCCTCACTTCTCAGACGGGGCGGCTGCCGGGCGGAGGGGCCGCTCACTTCTCAGACGGGGCGGCCGGGCAGAGACGCTCCTCACATCCCGGACGGGGCGGCAGGGCAGAGGTGCTCCCCACATCTCAGACGATGGGCGGCCGGGCAGAGACGCTCCTCACTTCCCAGATGTGATGGCGGCCGGGAAGAGGCGCTCCTCACTTCCTAGATGGGATGGCGGCCGGGCAGAGACGCTCCTCACTTCCTAGATGGGATGGCGGCCGGGAAGAGGCGCTCCTCACTTCCTAGATGGGATGGCGGCCGGGCAGAGACGCTCCTCACTTTCCAGACTGGGCAGCCAGGCAGAGGGGCTCCTCACATCCCGGACGATGGGCGGCCAGGCGGAGACGCTCCTCACTTCCCAGACGGGGCGGCAGCCGGGCAGAGGCTGCAATCTCGGCTCTTTGGGAGGCCAAGGCAGGCGGCTGGGAGGTGGTTGTAGCGAGCCGAGATCACGCCACTGCACTCCAGCCTGGGCGCCATTGAGCACTGAGTTAAGGAGACTCCGTCTGCAATCCCGGCACCTCGGGAGGCCGAGGCTGGCAGATCACTCGCGGTTAGGAGCTGGAGACCAGCCCGGCCGACACAGCGAAACCCCGTCTCCACCAAAAAAATACGAAAACCAGTCAGGCGTGGCGGCGCGCGCCTGCAATCGCAGGCACTCGGCAGGCTGAGGCAGGAGAATCAGGCAGGGAGGTTGCAGTGAGCTGAGATGGCAGCAGTACCGTCCAGCTTCGGCTCGGCATCAGAGGGAGACCGTGGAAAGAGAGGGAGAGGGAGACCGTGGGGAGAGGGAGAGGGAGACGGAGAGGGAGAGGGAGAGGGAGAGGGAGAGGGAGAGGGAGAGGGAGAGGGAGAGGGAGAGGGAGAGGGAGAGGGAGAGGGAGAGCCGTAATGAGTCTTTAGTGAGCACTACACCTTTTTACACCTGTGACAACGTGCTGCTGTTTGGGGAGGGGGACACAATTCATTCTAAACCAGTCCTTGACCGCCAGGCAAATGTATCAGCATAAATATCACAAATGCCCAATGAAGGTTCTGGCTACTCCTGAGTGCAGAAGTGTTCCTTCACCTTCCCTGTGCACCTGCCATGGCTCCATGGTGCCTTTCTAAGGTACCAGTGTCTATTTTCCTATTGATATTTCCATTTTCTGGAGATTACCCAGCTATGGTTAGCAGAGTTGATCAATATACTTTACGGAGAATGTCAGGGTCTTTGAATTGCTGTTTTGGTCTTATTATTTAGTTTTCTCTCTGAAGAGTAGTTTCCTTTAAGCTACTTGAGAGCACACTTGGAGGACAAAGGTGGGCTTTTGGACAATAGCATGTGAATGGCTGGGTAGGAAGATAGGTTCCAGAGATAAATGTAATCTTTGCTTTTTGGAAAAGCATAGGGACATAGTCACATCATTCCTGAAAAGAGAATTCAATGTGAGGTCACTTTGGTTATAATACCTAGTATTTCTATGAGATTTGAAAATATTTGAGAATGCAAAAAATTTGGCTTATGAATTTGTGAGTTCCCTGAGCTAAGATGAAAGATAACTTCCAGGTAGATTAAATGAAGCTCAAGAAAGGGTGGGGGGCGGGCAGGCATTGGAACAAACAGTTTATAAACTGATAAACATTTGTTAAGCAGCCACTGTGAGTTCAGCCTAGAAATACTGAGATGAGCTGAGCACAGTGGCTCATGCCTGTAATCCCAGCACTTTGGGAGGCCGAAGCAGGTGGATCACGAGGTCAGGAGTTTGAGTCCAGCCTGGCCAACATAGTGAAACCCCATCTCTACTAAAAATACAAAAATTAGCTGGGCATGGTGGTGCACACCTCTAGTACCAGCTACTCGGGAGGCTGAGGTTGGAGAATCACTTGAACCTGGGAGGCAGAGGTTGCAGTGAGCCAAGATCGCACCACTGTACTCCAGCCTGGGCAACAGAGTGAGACTCCATCTCAAAAAAAAAAAAAAAGAAAAAAGAAATACTGAGATGAGTAAAACAAAACTCCTCACCTAAAGTTCTCAAGTAAGTTATAATAGAATGTGGTGAAAATTACAATAGAAATATGGAGAAGGCACAGAGTAACCTTATCCAAAAAGGGAGGACTATGTAGTTAAAGTTCCAAGGCAGGTGGTAATTCTGAGCTCGGTCATAAAGAATAAATAGAAGGTCATGAGTTGGGTAAAGGAGGATGTTATAAGAATGGGAATTGTGGGCCAGGCGTGGTGGCTTGTGCCTGTAATCCCAGCACTTTGGGAGGCTGAGGCAGGCGGATCACCTGAGGTCGGGAGTTGGACACCAGCCTGCAACATGGAGAAACCCCACCTCTACTAAAAATACAAAATTATCTGGTGTGGTGGCATGCACCTGTAATCTCAGCTACTTGGGAGGCTGAGGCAGGAGAATTGCTTGAACCCGGGAGGCAGAGGTTGTGGCGAGCTGAGGTCGCGCCATTGCACTCCAGCCTGGGCAACAAGAGCGAAACTCAGTCATCATATTTGGAAATAGGGTCTTTGTAGAGGCAATTAGTTAACTTAAAATGAGATCATACTCTATAATAATTTCATTATTTTATATTTATTTACTTTTAGAGACAGGGTCTCACTCTGTCTCCCAGGTTGGGGTGCAGTGGCACGATCATAGCTCATAGCAGCCTTTAACTCCTAGGCTCGAGTGATGCTCCTGCCTCAGCCTCCCAGGTAGCTAGGAGTACAGGAAAGGGCCACCATCATATCTAGCTAGTTAAAAAACATTTTTTTGTGTGTATGGAGATGGGGTCTCACTATGTTGCCCAGGCTGGTCTCGAACCACTGACTTCAAGAGATCCTTCTGCCTCAGCCTCCCAAAGTGCTGGGATTACAGGTATGATGCACCGCACTCAGCCCTATTTCTTATTGTTAAATTATTATAGAGTATGGGTCAGGCATGGTGGCTCATGCTTATAACGCCAGCACATTGGGAGGCCAAGGTGGAAGGATTGCTTGAAGCCAGAGGTTTGAGACCAGCCTGTGCAACACAGGGGACCATATCTCTACAAAAAAAATGTTAAAAAAAATTAAAATAATTAAAAACAAGCCTTGACAAGGGTGTAGAGAAATTGGAAAGCTTGTGTTGCTGGTGGGAATGTAAAATGGTGCAGCTGCTATGGAAAACAGTATGGCAGTTCCTAAAGAGTTCAACATAAAATAACCATATGATTCAGCAATTCCAATCCTGGGGGGTATACCCCAAAGAACTGAAAATAAGGATTCACACAGGTATTTGTACACCAGTGTTTATAACAGTGTTATTCACAGTAGCCAAAAGGTAGAAGCAATCCAAGTATCCATCAACAGATGAAGGGACAAACAAAATGTCTGTATCCAGACTGTAGAATGCTAGTCTGCAATTAAAAGGAATGTGATTCTGATACATGCCCAAACACGGATGAGCCTTGAAAACATTATGCTATTTGAAATAAGCGGGCAGGCATGGTGGCTCACTCCTGTAATGTCAGCACTTTGAGAGGGCGAGGTGGGCAGATCACCTGAGGTTAGGAGCTCAAGACCAGTCTGGCCAACATGGTGAAAACCCGTCTCTACTAAAAATACAAAAGTTAGCTGGTCGTGGCGGCAGGCGCCTGTAATCCCAGCTATTTGGGAAGCTGAGGTGTGAGAATCTCTTGAACCTGGGAGGCGGAGGTTGCAGTGAGCCGCCGTTGCACTCCAGCCTGGGCAACAAGAGTGAAACTTAAAAAAGAAAGAAAGAAATAAGCTAGACCCCAAAGGACAAGTATTATATGACTCCAGTTATATGAGGTTCCCAGGAGGGGCAAATTCATAGAGAAAGAAAGTAAAACAGAGGTTTCCAGGGGCTAGGGAATCAGGGCAATAGGATGTTACTGCTCAATGTGTACAGAGTTTCTGTTTGGGGTGATGAAAAGCTTTTGGAGACAGTGGTGATAGTTGCACAACTTTGGGAATGTAATCAGTGCCCCTATAGTCTACATTTAAAAATGGTCAAGATGGCAAACTTTTAAATACATATTTTACCACTATAAGAATAATGAGGTTGGCTGGGTGTGGTGGCTTACCCCTGTAATCTCAGCATTTGTGGGAGGCCAAGGTAAAAAGACTGCTTGATGTCAGTAGTTCAGGACCAGCCTGGGCAACATAGCAAACCTCATCTCTACTAAAAAAAAGAAAAAAGAAAATAGAAAAAAAAATTAGCCACATGTGGTGGTGCATACCTATAGTCCTAGCTACTAGGGAGACTGAGGTGGGAGGATGGCTTGAACCTGGGAAGTTAAGGCTGCAGTGAGCTATGATCTTGCCACTACATTCCAGTGTGAGTGACAGAAAAATACTCTGTCTCAAAAAAATAAATAAATACAAATAAAAAAGAAAAATATAAAAAGAAAATAAAGGCCAGGTGCAATGGCTCATGCCTGTAATCCCAGTACTTTGGGAGGCCGAGGTGGACGGATCACCTGAGGTCAGGAGTTGGAGACCAGCCTGACCAACATGGAGAAACCCCATCTCTACTAAAAATACAAAATTAACCAGGCGTGGTGGCACATGCCTGTAATCCCAGCTACTAGGGAGGCTGAGGCAGGAGAATCACTTGAACCCGGAGGTGGAGGTTGTGGTGAGCCGAGATCACGCCATTGCACTCCAGCCTGGGCAACAAGCGCGTAACTCTGTCTCAAATAAATAAATAAATAATAAAAACAATGAGGTCATATTGACTTAGAATGGGCCGTAAATTCAATCACTTGTGTCCTTAGAAGAAAAGACACAGAGGCAAAGAGAAACACATAGAGAGGAGAATGCCTCATGAAAATGGAGACCGAGATTGGTGCAATGTGTCCACAAGCCAGGGAATGCCAACGTGGCCAGCAACCACCAGAAGCTGGGAGAGAGGCATGGAACAGAGTCCTCGGAGCCTCCAGAAGGAACCAACCCTGTTGATACCTTGACTGAAAACTTCCAGCCTCCAGAACTGTGACAGAATTAATTTCTGTTATTTAAAGCCATTCAGTTTGTGGTAATTTGTTACATCAGCCCTGAATAGCAAATACAGATGACCCAGGTTTAAATCCTGGTTCTGCCACTTATAAGCATGGGTATATAACTACTTTCTAGCGCCCCGGTTTCCTCATCTGTAAAATAACCTCATACAGTTATTAAGAAGATCAAATGAGATACAAACGTAAATTCTTAACAGTGCTGCCATGTTAATTGTTCAATAAATATGAGTTATTTACAACAATTGTGATAGTAATGAGTAACACAGAGAAATGAGAATTGACTTAACAGAGGCTGGCTCGGCAAGCCTCTATGCCAACAAAATTTATTTGGAAATCAAAAGTATTTACTTCAGACTGGGCGCAGTGGCTCACACATGTAATCCCTGCACTTGAGGTCAGGAGTTCGAAACCAGCCTGGCCAACATGGTGAAACCCCATCTTTACTAAGGGAGGAGACCACCCCTCACATTGTCTGCATATGCCCAGTTTCTGCCTCCAAAGAAAGAAGAAGTAAAAACTAAAAGGCAGAAATGAAGTCCACAGGCAGACAGCCCGGTGCCACACCCTGGGCTTGGTAGTTAAAGATCGACCCCTGACCTAATCAGTTATGTTATCTATAGATTACAGGCATTGTATAGAAAAGCACTGTGAAAATCCCTGTCCTGTTCTGTTCCGTTATAATTACCGGTGTATGCAGCCCCCAGTCACGTACCCTCTACTTGCTCCATCGATCACGACCCTCTCACGCAGACCCCCTTAGAGTTGTGAGCCCTTAAAAGGGACAGGAATTGCTCACTCGGGGAGCTCGGTTTTTGGAGACGTGAGTCTTGCCGAAGCTCCCGGCTGAATAAAGCCCTTCCTTCTTTAACTCGGTGTCTGAGGGGTTTTGTCTGCGTCTTGTCCTGCTACACTACTAAAAACACAAAAAATTAACGGGGTATGGTGACAGGCACCTGTAATCCCAGCTACTTGGGAGGCTGAGGCAGGAGAATTGCTTGAACCCGGGAGGCTGAGGTTGCAGTGAACCCAGATCTTGACACTACACTCCAGCCTGGGTGATGGAGCGAGACTCCACCTCCAAAAGAAAAGAAAGAAAGAAAAAAAGAATTTACTTCAAGGAAAATTTACTTTCCCATTCTCATTATGGAAAAAAGTGTGGGGGAAATATGTGTTATTTGAGTTAGCATCACTGAAATGGATATGAAAGTTGGATGATTTCTCAGGCTCTGAGAAGTTTAGAGAAATTGACAAGCTCATCAGCCTCCCCCTTTCTCTTGATAAAAGAAAAACTTCAGCCAAATTAAATTTAAAGGAGTTTAATTGAGCAATGAACGATTTGTCAATCAGGCAGCCTTCCCAGCCAGAGTAGGCTCAGAGTCTCCAGTGCAACCACGTGGTGGAAGATGATTTATGGACAGGAAAAGGAAAGTGACGTACAGAAAATGGAAGTGAGGTACAGAAGCAACTGGATTGCATTATTTGAACATGGTTCGAACAGTTGGTTACATTTGATTGGCCAAAACTTGATGATTGTCACAAATGTAGGCTATAGTCTTTTTACACCTCCACTTGTTATAGTTCATGATGTACAGAAAAACCTTTAGGTAAAACTTAAAATATTTAGGAGGCAGCTTTAGGCTCAACTTGATTTAACACTCTGACATAACCTACCCGTAAGCCCACTCAGGCCGTTACACTTAGAAGGGAGCCCCGTTCTTACATTCTAAGGGTGTTCTTTCTGCCCAGCGGCATGGGGAAGGAACGCACCTCAGCTGCACAGGTTCAAGCTGCCCGGGAGCTCTATGCAAATTCGAGACCCTGCTGGGATACTCACAAAGCCGGAATTTCTTGCTGCAGGACTAAGGAGGGAGTGTATTTGATTTTTTTTTTTTTTTTTTTTTTTTGGTGATAAATGGGAAAAAACAATGCATTTTTTTCAAAAAGCAGTCCAATACCCTGATGTACTATAAAATGGAGTTTAATCCATAGGAGAGTGGGAGGCACCAGGAATGGACTGGGTGGGGTAGCAATAGCTGTTGTCTATCATCTGTGGTTAGATTAGCTGTTATCTCTATCAACACTTTCATTGTCATCACCAGCATTAACATGCCCACCTCTTACAGGGGCTGTGTTGGACTGGTTAAATGTGCATGCTTCTTGGTGCTCGCAACAATTTACAGAGATGAATTCACAGGTCTGTCTAGGCTGAGTTTGTATTCTTAGTGCAGACAGCCCTCCACATCCTCATATGCTACATCTGAGGATTCAACCAACCACAAATCAAAAACATTTGGAAAACACAGCAATAAAAAATAACAATACAACAATAGGACCTAAAACAAATTTTAAAAACAATATAGTCTAACAACAATTTACATAGCATTTATATTGTATTCGGTATAGGTATTTTTGAGAGCAAGTTGAGTCCACCACAAAGCCAGGAGGCTGAGCCCCCTAAGCCCTGGTCTTCTGGTGACCCATCAAATTCTGCTTACCCAGCACCCTGCTGCCTCCTCCATGTGGGCCCATTGCCTGTACTGAACTCTCCAGGATTCTCCAGACTAACATTCTCTACCTCATCATTTAGCACGGTATTGGATATTGTGTGTTGAATTGCTTGCCAACTGTTCCACAGAGATCAGCCTCATCCACCAGTATTCTTTTTCCTATCATTGCTCTCAGGATAAAACACGAACTCCTTACTATGCCCACCAGGCCCCATCCTCTCACTCCAGCTCCCTCTGGCCACGGCACCCCTTGCCCTGCATTCCAGCCACATGGCCATCTTTTAGTTCACTTGGCCTTTCTTACTCAAACTTTATCTCTTAGTTTAAAGGTTATTTGTTTCAAGAAGCATTCCCTGAATCCCTCTGGTAGGATGTCTGCCTATTCCTTCTTGAAACAATAGTGGTAAAAAACACATAACATAAAATTTACCGTCTTAACTATTTTTATTTATTTATTTATTTTTGAGACAGAGTCTCACTCTGTCGCCCAGGCTGGAGTGCAGTGGTGGGATCTTGGCTCACTGCAACCTCCACCTCCCAGGTTCAAGCGATTCTCCTGCCTCAGCCTCCCAAGTAGCTGGGATTGCAGGCTCGTGCCACCACTCCCAGCTATTTTGTATTTTTTGTATTTTAGTAGAGACAGGGTTTCACCACGTTGGCCAGGCTGGTCTCCAACTCCTGACCTTAAGTGATCCACCCGCCTCGGCCTCCCAAAGTCCTGGAATTACAGGCGTGAGCCACCAAGCCCAGCCTAACTTTTTTTAAATGTAGAGTTCAGTAGTGTTAAGTACATTCACATTGCTATACAACCAATCTCCACCACTCTTTTCATCTTGGAAAACTGAAACTCTATACCACTAAACAACAAATCTCCATTCACCCTCTCCCCAGCCCCTGGCAATCACCATTCTACTTTCTGGAACTTGACTATTCTAATTACCTCTTATAAGTAGAATCATACCATAGTTGCCTTTTTGTGGCTAGATTATTTTATTTAGCATAATGTCCTGAAGATTCACCCATGTCGTAGCATGTATCAGAATTTACTTCCTTTTTAAGGCTGAATAATATTCCAGTGTATGTATAGACCACATGTTGTTTATCCATTCATCTGTCAATGGACACTTAGGTTGCTCCCACCTTTTGGCTGTTGTGAAAAATGCTGTTGAACATGGATGTACAGCTGGGTGCGGTGGCTCACGTCTGTAATCCCAGCACTTTGGGAAGCTGAGGCAGGCGGATCACCTGAGGTCAGGAGTTCGAGACCAGCTGGGCCAACATAGCAAAACCCTATCTCGACTAAAAATACAAAAATTAGCGGGGCACGGTGGTATGTGCCTGTAATCCCAGCTACTCGGGGGGCTGAGGCAGGAGAATCACTTGAACCCAGGGGGTAGAGGTTGCAGTGAGCCAAGATGGTGCTGTTGCACTCCAGCCTGGGCGTGAGACCGTGTCTCAAAACAAGAAAAAAGAAGAAGAAGAAAAAAAAAAGAACATGGGTGTACAGATATCTCTTTGAGACACTGCTTTTAATTCTTTTGGGTATAAGAGGTGAGCCCTTTGGGAGGTGGTTAGGCTATGAGGACTCTGCTTTCATGGATAGGATTAGTACCTTTATAAAAGGGCTTGAGGGACCAAGTTCTTCCCTTTTGTTCTTCCGTCTTTTCTGCCATGTGTGGACACAACATTTGTTCCATTTCCGCTTCTGCTATGTGAGGATGCAGCCGCAAGGTGCCATCTTGGAAGCATAGAGTGTGCCTTCATCAAATCTGCTGGTGCTGTGATCTTGAACCTCCCAGCCACCAGATCTGTAAGAAATACATTTCTGCTGTTTATAAATTACCCAGTTTAGGTATTTTGTTATAGCAGCAGGATCAGATTAAGATAGAGGATATTTTATTGCAGTTAAGTCCCAGGCACAGATAGCTTTTTTCTTTTTCTTTTTTTTTTTCTCCGGAGTCTTGCTGTGTCGTCCAGGCTGGAGTGCAATGGTGTGATCTCAGCTCACTGCAACTTCTGCCTCCTGGGTTCAAGCAATTCTCCTGCCTCAGCCTCCTGAGTAGCTGGGATTACGGGCACATGCCAGCATGTCCAGATAATTTTTTTCTTTTCTTTCTTTCTTTTTTTTTTTTTTTTGAGATGGAGTTTCACTCTTGTTGCCCAGGCTGGAGTACAATGGTGCGATCTCAGCTCTCCGCAACCTCCGCCTCCTGGGTTCAAGCGATTTGCCTGCCTCAGCCTCCCAAGTAGCTGGGATTACAGGCATGCGCCACCACGTCCGGCCAATTTTGTATTTTTAGTAGAGAAGGGGTTTCTCCATGTTGGTCAGGTTGGTCTGGAACTCCTGACCTCAGGTGATCCGCCAGCCTTGGCCTCCCAAAGTGCTGGGATTACAGGCGTGAGCCACTGCGCCTGGCCTAATTTTTTGTATTTTTAGTAGAGACAGGGTTTCACCATGTTGGCCAGGCTGGTCTTGAACTCAGGACCTCGTGATCCGCCCACCTCGACTTCCCAAAGTGCTGGCATTACAGGCGTGAGCCACTGTGTCCGGCTCACAGATAGCTTTTTAATCAGCGATGTACACTTGGTCAATGTTAGCCTCCTGGACCAAGTATCAAAATTTTTTTTCTTTTTTGAGTCAAGAGTTTCACTCTCTAGCCAGGCTGGAGTACAGTGGCCTGATCTCGGCCCACTGCAACTCTGCCTCCCGGATTCAAGCGATTCTCCTGCCTCAGCCTCCTGAGTAGCTGGGACCACAGGCATGTGCCACCATGCCCGGCTAATGTTTTGTATTTTAGTAGAGACGGGGTTTCACCTTGTTGGCCGGGATGGTCTCAATCTTCTGACCTCGTGATCTGCCTGCCTCGGCTTCCCAAAGTGCTGGGATTACAGGTGTGAGCCACCGCGCCCGGCCAATGTATCTAAATATTTAGAAGTTGCAAACTGCTTAATAATTTTTTACCCTCTACCTTGTCAAATATATTGTCATTAACAAATCTAGGCTGGGCGCAGTGGCTCACGCCTGTAATCCCAGCACTTTGGGAGGCCGAGGCGGGCGGATCACGAGGTCAGGAGGTCGAGACCATCCCGGCTAACACGGTGAAACCCTGTCTCTACTAAAAAATACAAAAAAAATTAGCCGGGCGCAGTGGTGGGCGCCTGTAGCCCCAACTACTCGGGAGGCTGAGGCAGGAGAATGGTGGGACTTCCAGCCCACACTTCTGAATCTGCTTCTCCAAGGCTCTGATATGAGTTTATGCCAATGGCAATTGTTTTCTAATTAGCATATTTTCTCATCCTATGATTTTCTTAATAACATTTTCTTTTCTCTAGCTTACTGTATTACAAGAATATAGTATATAATGCATATATAAAATATGTGTTAATTGACTGTTTATGTTATTGTTAGGGCTTCCAGTCAACGGCAAGCTATTAGGAGTTAAATTTGTGGGGAGTTAAAAGTTTTACATGGACTTTCAACTGCATGAGCAGTTGGTGCTCCTAACTTGTGCATTGTTCAAGGGTCAGCTGTAAATGTTAAAAAGTGAAAAATCAAAATTATTTTTCACACGTTTTCCAATTTTTTTCTAAAAATACAAAATTTTCAGAAGCAAAAGGTAAAATACAAGTTATAATTAAAATGTCTAAAGATTTAAAAATAAAAATAATTTAGGCTGGGTGTGGTGGCTCACGCCTGTAATCCCAGCACTTTGGGAGGCCAAGGAGGGTGGATTACCTGAGGTCAGGAGTTCGAGACCAGCCTGGCCAACGTGGTGAAACCCCCTTTCTACTAAAAATACAAAAATTAGCCAGCCATGGTGGCATGCACCTGTAGTCCCAACTACTCAGGAGGCTGAGGCATGAGAATCACTTGAACCCAGGGGGCAAGTGCAGTGAGCCAAGATCGTGCCACTGCACTCCAGCCTGGTGACAGAGAGATACTCTGTCTCAAAATAAATAAATAAAATAAAAATAAAAATAATTTAAATAGAGACAATATTTTTAATTTCTTTGTTTGGAAATTTAATCGCATCTTCGTCAATGTTTTTATAAAAATAAAACTATTTGCCATTCTAGCATTCTATGTCCATCCAGTTGCCAATATTAAAGAATTAGTATCACTGAATTAGTATCACGGTATTTATACTCCTACAAATACACATTTGTAAATTTAGAGTAATATGAGTTGTTTAATATTGTAGAATTTTTCTCGGCTGTCATGTGCAACATTTGGAAAACCATGCTAATTTATGAGTAGCTTTGGAATCACTAATTGGAACACAGAGAGAAGCAAGAAATGATGCTTTGTTATGCAAGAATCTATGGCATTTATGCAGCCTGAGAGGGAGTTTTTGACAAATAATTTGGAATTTTACCTTAACTTAAAGCTTCTGCTTTTCAAGTCTTCTCAGCACTTTGAAGGAGGGTCTGTTGTGGATGTTGGCAGTGATAAAATTCGCAGATGTTGATGGTGCTGAGATGCAGTTGTCCTATGAGGGAATAAGGCAGGATAATGGGGAAACACATCCCTGGGGCCTGAGTGAGGTCAGTCTGAATGCTGTGTGAGGCTGTCTAATATGTGGGCTAGGCAGAACCCTCTAGCTAGGACTTCCAGCTCACACTTCTGAGTCTGGTTCTCCAAGGCTGTGATATGAGTTTATGCCAATGGCAATTGCTTTTGTAATTAGCATAGTGAATGTTGGAGATGGTGTTCTATTGCTGAAATCAGCGGCTTGTTGTTGGTTGATGGATTCTAGAAATGGGCTCCTGGTGAAATTGTAGGTACTCAGCATTTCTGTGTTGGTTGGAATATTTTAAAGACTTCCTAACTTACATGAACAGAGAGTAAGAATGTAGTGAGTTTATAGCCTATACACGTGGGAGGGGTTCCTGAGGCTTGATTCTGAAGGGGCCCAAAATATGCTACACCAACATATGCTACTTTGGTATATTGATGATCTTGAGCTGAAGACAAGTGAGAAACAGCAGACACAGGAAGAGCTCTCTGCCCTCCCCATATCTGCCTAAAAGCATGGCATAACTTTCTCAAGAGAAAGTGCTTTCCTCGTACCAGAAAAAGGAGCACAACTCTTATCATCAGCAATGGAGAATTGACAACAAGACAAAGCTACATAAACATGCCTTACTAAAATAATCTTTATCTTCCATTAGCTTCCTCTATATATTTCCTAGTCACTTTCCCACAACTTATCATCCCCAGTAGCCCAAACCCCTTTTCCTTTGTCTAGTCACTTCTCCACAATTTATCACCCTTTGCTAGAATGGTATATATGACCCTGTGTGTAAATGCTTCTTTGGATTTCTACTTTTCTGTGAAACCCCTGTGCATGTAACCATAACATCAGTAAAAATTGTGTCTTTTCTTCTGTTAACCTGTCTTTTGTCAATTTAACTCATAGGCCCCAGTCACTGAACCAAAGATGATAGAGGGAAAAATTTTTTCTCCTACATGACTTTTTCTTAACTAAAAATTTTAATTTTAATGGCCCAAATAAATTGTTTTAAACTTATAGTCATCATTCTTTTTTTTTTCTTTTTTGTTTTTTGAGACGGAGTTTCACTTTTGTTGTCCAGGCTGGAGTAGGCAATTGCGCGATCTTGGCTCACCGCAACCTCTGCCTCTCAGGTTCAAGCGATTCTCCTGCCTCAGCCTCCCGAGTAGCTGGGATTACAGGCATGCACCACCACGCCCGGCTAATTTTTGTATTATTAGTAGAGATGGGGTTTCACCGTGTTGGCCAGGCTGGTCTCAATCTCCTGACCTCGTGATCCACCCACCTCAGCCTCCCAAAGTGCTGGGATTACAGGCATGAGCCACCACGCCCTGCCACACTTATAGTCATCATTCTATGGAGAATTCCATGTGTAAAATTTTATAAAGACAGATTCGACATGTGATGACCTCCAGTGACTAACAGGGAGTCTGCGGAACCCACAGCATTAGCTAGCAGGCAGTGATTGAAATTTTCAAAGGCTTTGGCAATGAGAGTCAAGTGGACAGTAATCCATGGCTGTTGTGCATTTTAGTGTATCTGGAGCTTGATATCCTGCACTGTTTTTAAGCATTCCAGTATTGACGAAGATTCTACTTTACCATGGCCTAGGCAACCAATGGCACTGACAATTGATGGCACTGTGCCAAAAGCTTGCAATGCTGCCTGGGGGTAATTTTCACTCCCAGTGCTGTAGGCTCACTTGCTGGGCCTCCAGCTCCTGCAGCGATGGGACTGTTCATACGTCTTGTTCATGTGAGCATCCCTAAGCCCTAGCCCAGTGCTTGGCACACAACAGGCACCCAGTTAGGGTTTTTAATGTTGCAATTCAGCAAATTGGACTTTTACTGCCTTCCACCAAGCAGCTCTCTCACACCTGCCTGCTTTTCTCTTAAGGGAGCAAACTCCACCCTGCCTCCCTCACTCCCACTCCCACTGCCGCCCCATTGCCCTAGTTCTCTCCAAGACCCTTGGGACAGATCCCATTCAAACTACTTACTTTTATCTACTCCCCAATAGTTAAAACTTCCACCTTCTGGGTGGAGCTGAATTTAGCTAGGAAGATAGCAACCTGATAAAAAATAAGTCACTCTAAAGCTTTACCCTTCTGTGGGAGTATTTGCATTTTAAAAGGTAAGAGGGATTTTGAGCCTGAGGGACTTCCTCCTGCACTCTGTTTACCCCAGGCTGTTGGGATTGTAAATGAATCCACCCAAATCTCCAGCTATACTCAAGGCATGGTACAGCATGGACAGCACCTGGGAGCTTGTTAGAAGTGCTGGGTCCATCTCAGGCTACTGGAGCCCACTTTACTGGTTGAGAACCTGTATTTACCTTGAAGTGTGAGACCACTGAGTCTCCATCCTGTCTTCCCAGGGACATATAAGGATGCACTCCTACAGATGAAAACAGTGGGTGTCTTGGTTCCTCATTTGGGAGAACTCTAGGATCCTTGCTTGCCCTAGGTTTATATACTTTATCAGTAGTTTTCAATTTTTTTTTTTTTCTTTAGACAGTGTCTTGCTCTGTCATTCAGGCTGGAGTGCACTTGTGTGCATATAGCTTGCTGTAACCTCGAACTCCTAGGCTCAAGCCCTCCTCCCACGTGAGCCTCTGGGGTAGCTGGGACAACATGTGTGCCACCACACTTGCTAGTTTTAATTTTTTTTTGTAGAGGTGGAGCCTTGCTATTGTTACCAGAAAGGCGTCCAGATCCAGACCGCAACAGAGGGTTTATGGATCTTGTGCAAGAAAGAATTTGGGGTGAGCCCATGCAGTAAAGTGAAAGCAAGTTTATTAGAGAAGTAGAGAAACAAAAGAATGGCTACTCCACAGACAGATCAGTGGTATGGGTTGCTCAACTGAGTATAGTTATGGTTATTTCTTGAGTATATGCTAAACAATAGGTGGATTAATAATGAGATTTCTGGGAAAGGGGTGGGCAAGTCCTGGAACTAAGGGTTCCTCCCTCTTTTAAACCATATAGGGTAATTTCCAGACATTGCCATGGCATTTGTAAACTGTCTTGGTGTTGGTGGGAGTGTCTTTTAGCATGCTAATGCATTATAGTTAGCACATAATGAGCAGTGAGGACAACCAGAGATCACTTTTGTTGCCATTTTTGTTTTGGTGGGGTTGGCAATTTTCTTTATTGCACCTTTTTTTTATCATCAAGATCTTAACAAAATTTAGATTTTTAAAATGTTTTAAAAAAATTTTAAAACTAGCTGAGTGTTTTAAAATTTTTTTAAATTAAAAAATGATGTAAACTCCTGGGCTCAAGTCTGAGCAACAGAGCAAGACCCTCTAATAAACTCGGTATCCTGTGATACCAGTCCTGATGACCTCCTATCTCATCCTGTGACTAAGAATGCCTACCCTCCTGTAAATGCAGCCCACTAGGTCTCAGCCTTATTTTACGCAGTCCCATTCGACATAGGGTCACTGAATGGCTCTGACGCTATATTTCCTAGGCTGGTCTTGAACTCCTGGCCTAAAGTGAGCCTCCCACCTTGGCCTCCCAAAGTGCTGGGATTACAGGCGTGAACCACTGCACCCGGCCTCGAAATTTCAAATTTTTACTGTGCACAAGCCTCATTAGAGGGCACTAGTTAAAAATGTAGATTCCTCTGAGAGTCTGACTCACTAGGTCTGGGATAAGGCCCAGGAATTTTCATTTTTAACAGGTGACTTAGGTGACTCCTAGGAAGGTGGTACTAGTTTCACACTCTGAGGAATCTAGTCCTTAATCTGGTCCAGCCAGGCAGAGTGATTCACGAGGACTGCAGAGTATGCCACACTGAAGCCTGCCTGAGGAAATGCTGGGACTAGCCTGGAGCTTCCCTTGAAAGCCCTAAATTTATAGTCTAAAGTCCTTGTTATTTACAGACTGGATCTTCTGCCTGTTGTCAGCTAAAGAAATATGAGAACTTCACATTTCAGGGTTGGTTTAAGGCAAGTAATTGGAAGTTATGTTTACCACCTGGGTATCTGTTTTACTCTCTGCAAAAGAAATGCGATTTTTCCCCTACCGCCTGGCCTCTGTTTCTCCGTGGCTTTCTCTCCTGCCCCTGGGACCCACCCTTGGGCTGTTCACACTTTTGGGAGCCTGGGGAATGGCTTCTGACTACAGCAGGTGAAAGCTTTGCAGGTGGTTGATAGGGAAGGAGATGGAATTGCATCACTTTCTTGGTCTCTTCTCAGTTATTACAGAAAATGAAATCGTTGGCTGTGGGGAATTAATTGAATATGATGAGCCCAGAACTGCTAAGAAAATAACGTGTCCTGAGATTTTCTGGAAAGGAATGCTGTAGATTGCATTTCCAATTTGCCATTCTTTCCCTAGGGTTTTGGCCGGTAGGACTGCTGAGACAAAGGGTAAATGTGGTGACACATTAGATGACGCTAGCATACATATATTTGCAGAGAGCACAGATAGACAACACGTGCCATTTGTTGGCTGTTCCTGAGTGTGTTTAAATGAAGAATCAACGTGTCAGGATTGTTCACGCTGCAATTCTGAAGACTGTGATTGTTTCTTAGGCTTTGGGTGTCTTTCGTAAAAAGACTGTTGAATATTCCAGAATGTGTGTTCTATTAGGAATGTGATAATTGCAACCATGTGTGATGTGGCAGTTCTATCACCTGATGAGAGGACCTGGGAGAACAAAGACAGCTAGGAAGTTCATGTGTATTTGTTGTACAAATTAATACAAACTAATTGTATTAATTTTTGCTTACTAATTAAGCAAATTCCTAACATTCTGTCTCACCCAACACTGGGCTGAGATGTAGTCATCTGTGCCTCTTGATGTTTGTCCTGTGTGTCTTTTTCTCAGCGAGAAAGGCAGTTAACTGTTTTATGAAAATGTCTAAAATGGTCACATTTTAGATGTCCTCATACAGCAGGGGAAATCTCATTTGTTTGAACACCTCTGGCCAGTCCTTCCTTGTAAGCCCCAAATGGTGTCTTGGCCTTCCCCTTGATGGATTCATTGTGTTGATTTAAGCCAATGTGGCAGAAAATCTGATGTCATCTGCAGCTGCTACACTGAGATTCAAAGAAGCAGCCATTAACCCTTACAAAGATCCACATGACGGCACTATGGCTTTTCCAATATTCTGTCTGTCAATAACCATCATGTGAGTCAGATTTCTGTATTGTCTTTAAAATTTATTGGGCATTGGCAAAGGAGCTTTTAGCTCTTGCATACGTTTAATAAATACACATTTATTGAAGCCCTGCAATGTGCCAGGCAAGTATGTAAACTCAGCTATGTCTGTAGTCTCCCTCATCTCTAGGTGCCTTAGGAATCCCCCAGGCTTTAGGAAACCTTGGTCCATGAGCGTGGGGGAAGGAATTTCACTTCTAGGAAAGGCATTGGGAACCCTTGATGTTGCCCCTGCCGCGAAGCTCTCTTTCACACTCCCGGCCGAGAGCCCTCAGAGGATGCGAGGAGGAGGATTTTGGCATGGACAGTGATGCCATGGGGCAGTTGCTGTGGTAACAGGAGTCTCTCATGCTGTTGGAGTAGTGTCTGGGAGTCCTTAGGACTGTTTTTTTTTTTTTTTTGAGACGGAGTCTCCTTCTGTAGCCTAGGCTGGAGTGTAGTGGCGCGATCTCAGTTCACTGCAAACTCCGCCTCCTGGGTTCACACCATTCTCCTGCCTCAGCCTCCCGAGTAGCTGGGACTACAGGTGCCCGCCACCACGCCCAGCTAATTTTTTGTATTTTTTAGTAGAGACAGGGTTTCACCATGTTAGCCAGGATGGTCTCGATCTCCTGACCTTGTGATCCACCCGCCTCAGCCTCCCAAATTTTTTTTTTTTTTTTTTTTTTTTTTTTTTTTTTGAGACGAAGCCTCGTTCTGTCGCCCAGGCTGGAGTGCAGTGGCATGATCTCGGCTCACTGCAAGCTCCACCTCCCGGGTTCACGCCATTCTCCTGCCTCAGCCTCCCGAGTAGCTGGGACTACAGGTGCCCGCCACCACGCCTGGCTAATTTTTTGTATTGCCAGTAGAGACGGGGTTTCACCGTGTTAGCCAGGATGGTCTCGATCTCCTGACCTTGTGATCTGCCCGCCTTGGCTTCTCAAAGTGCTGGGATTACAGGTGTGAGCCACTACGCCCGGCCAGGACTCATTTTTAGAGGTCAGGAGGAGGCCCCCAAGCCTGATCTCTTATATTGAAGTTTTTGGATACCCTCAATGGCTACTTTTTTTTTTTTCATACGAAAGACAATTCTGAACTTTATTTCTATTTTAGGAATTAACATTTTATTGGATGGGTGTGGTGGCTCTTGCCTGTAATCCCAGCACTTTGGGAGGCCAAGGTGGGAAGATCACTTGAGCCCAGGAGTTTGAGACCAACCTGGGCAACACAGAAGACCTTGTCTCTAAAAAAAATTAAATTAAATTAAAAAAAAAAATTAGGTGGAGTATTTCAGTTTTTTTGTTCTTTTTTTTTTTTGAGACGGAGTCTTGCTCTGTGATATGAGTTTTAATTTTAATTTTAATTTTCTCTGGATAATGAAATTTCAGGGAAGGGGTTGAAGGCAATTGTGTTTCTCTTTGGGGGTCTAGTTTCTAGGTAGATAAGGGAACTTCAGAGAAAAGCTTCCTTCTGTGTTTTGAGAGAGGCAGAGTATTGAGGAACAGGGCTGAGGGAGGTCAGAGAGACCTTGAGGCTATTTGTTTAGTTCTCCAGGTCAAAGCACCCTATTTTGGGGTACTGTTTCCTGAGCCCCAACATATTTGACTGATAACTGATGATTTGGACACAACTTCTCATGTACAAATACATCTCGATTACAAATGGAATAATATCAAGCATATAAATGCACATTTTTAACCTACTGCCTGGCGCCCAGGATGTCCAGCCAATGGTGCTTATTATTATTGGAGATTTGTGAAGGGATCCTCAAACCATTAAGAAGATAGGACCCCATCCAGTGGTTGGCCAGGTGCGGTGGCTCATGCCTGTAACCCCAGCACTTTGGGAGGCCGAGGCGGGCAGATCACGAGGTCAGGAGATCGAGACCATCCTGGCTAACACGGTGAAACCCCATCTCTACTAAAAATACAAAAAAATTGGTTGGACATGGTGGCGGGCACCTGTATTCCCAGCTACTTGGGAGGCTGAGGCAGGAGAATGGTGTGAACCCGGAGGTGGGGATTGCAGTGAGCCGAGATCGTGCCACTGCACTCCAGCCTGGGCTACAGAGTGAGACACCATCTCACATACACAAAAAAAGAAGATCCAGTGGTGAGAAGCTGAATTCGGCAGATCACTTGAGGTCAGGAGTTCAAGACCAGCCTGGCCAACATGGCAAAACCCCGTCTCTACTAAAAATACAAAAAGATTAGCTGGGCGGTACCTGTAGTCCCAGCTACTCAGGAGGCTGAGGCAGGTGAACTGCTTGAACCCAGGAGGCGGAGGTTGCAGTGAGCCAAGAGCGCGCTGCTGCATTCCAGCCTGGGCGACAGAGCGAGACTCTGTCTCAAAGAAAAAACAAAACAAAACAAAAACAAAAGGTCCAGCGGTTACACTAGGTCTTTGACAAATACTGAAAACTAGACAAGCTATAAAAAAAGAAAAGATATCCCCTGAATGGTAGGTGTGAGAACTCGACAAGAAAGAGGGAATGGATAAAAGGGAGAAAATAGGCAGAAAATCACCTATAACTATATAGAGATATTTATATTTAGTAAAATATTTTCAGCTTCAGCTTACACACACAAAAAACCAGTGAAGCATCCAGTTGAATACAAGAATATGTCACTGCAGGGAGACGGTGCTTCACAGAGAGATTTTCTTCATAAAGAAATAGAGCCTCGCCTATTCAAAAGCCGTTCCATTTAATGCAACACTGCATTGAACAGGGTTCCTTTTCAAGGGGTTCCTATTAGAAGCAAGATTATTATCTTCAGCATTTAGATGGCGTGCTGACTGGGGCCATAACACCAGGGCACTTAGGTGCTCCCATTATCAATGGACAGTATAATCTTTGGAAGTTTAAAATAGCTTTCATGGCCGGGCGCGGTGGCTCACGCGTGTAATCCCAGCACTTTGGGAGGCAGAGGTGGGCGGATCACCTGAGGTCAGGAGTAACCTCACCTCTAGGTGCAGAGAAGGACAGAAGAATGGAACACTTTGCTTCAGTTTGTTGTTGTTGTTGTTATTAGGCATTTATCCAAGAGCTCCCTTTTTGAAAGGTTTGAGTCACTCATTAGAAAAAACTTTCTAATAGAACAGTCCAAAGACATAAACAGGCCAGGCACGGTAGCTCACACTTGTAATCCCAGCACTTTGGGAGGCCGAGGTGGGTGGATCACTTGGGGTCAGAGTTTGAGACCAGCCTGGCCAACATGGTGAAACTCTGCCCCTCCTAAAAATACAAAAATTAGCTGGGTGTGGTGTCACACACCTGTAATCCCAGCTACTCAGGAGGCTGAGGCGGGAGAATCGCTTGAACACAGGAGGCGGAGGTTCCAGTGAGCTGAGATCGTGCCACTGCACTCCAGCCTCGGCAACAGAGTGAGACTCTTGTCTCAAAAAAAGGTAGTCTAGAGTAGTCCCAGCTACTCTAGAGATTGAGGTAGGGGGATCACTGTAGAGACTGAGGATGCTTTATGAGGTGCTGAGTTTCTAAGTGCTTAGACATATTTGAATAGATTCTGGGGGACACTGGCTGGGCCGGCTATAGATGATATTCAAACAAAAGGATCTTCCAAAGGCAACAGTGAGCAAAAGAGAGAAAAAGCCAAGAGTAAGGGAAAGCTAGGACGTGGTTTGTTCCTGGAGGCATGAGCAGAGGAGAGTGGAGTCACCCCGTGATGGTGGAGCCCTGGGGGCAGTAAGTGCCTTCTCCCAGCGGGGCAGCCACCACTGTGGCTGCTGAGCCAACAGCACTGCTGTATGCTCCAGACAGGGCCTGCTGTCTGTGGCTGTCCAGCCCTATGCTGCCCACATGATAACACCAGGCACATGTGGCTGCTTCCATTTAAAATAATTAAAATGATGGTCGGGCAGTAGTGGTGTGAGCCTGTAATCCCAGCTACTCGGGAGGCTGGGGTAGGAGAATCACTTGAGCCTCGCAGGCGGAGGTTGCGGTGAGCCGAGATCACACCACTGCACTCCAGTCTTGGCAAGAGTGAGACTCTGTCTCAAAAAAAAAAAATAAATAGAAATAAAATAAAATAATTAAAATGAAATGAAAAATGCAACACCTCTATCACATTTGCCACATTTTAAGTGCTCAGTGCCTGGTGAGTGGCCCCAGAATTGAAGATTGCCAAGAACATGTTTGTCCTCACAGAAATTTCTGTTGGACAGCAAAGATTTATACGGTTTCTTGTGCTCATCACTTCCCCATGTATCCTTACCTGAGATAACTGGAACTCACCCCTATTCTATACCTTCAGAGTCTCTCTAATACAGTGACTTAAGGTCTCTTTAAATCTCACCTACTATGGAGAGTGTAGATGTGTGTGCTATGAGGTGTTCTGGCTAAGACTGGGACCCAAGGCAGTTCCCCCACTATTTGTTTATTTAAAATACACATAACATAAAATTTACCTTTTTTTTTTTTTTTTGAGATGGAGATTCACTCTGTCACCCAGGCTGGAGTGCAGTGGCGTCATCTCGGCTCACTGCAACCTCCGCCTCCGTAGTTCCAGTGATTCTCCTGCCTCAGCCTCTCGAGTAGCTGGGACAACAGGCGCCCACCAGCACACCCGGCTAATTTTTTTTATTTTTTATTTTTAGTAGAGACGCAGTTTCACCATGTTAGCCAGAATGCTAGATCTCCTGACCTCATGATCTGCCTGTCTTGGCCTCCCAAAGTGCTGTGATTACAGGCGTCAGCCACCATGCCCAGCCCAGGATTTCTTTTTTTGATATTCCATTGTATGGATGTAGCTTATTTTGCTAATCTATTCATCTGTTCATGGACATGTGGGTTGCTTCTACCTCTTGGCCAATGTGAATAATACTTTTTTTTTTTTTTTTTTTTTGGATACAGAGTTTCGCTCTTTTTGCCCAGGCTGGAGTGCAATGGCGTGGCGTGATCTCAGCTCACTACAACCTCCACCTCCTGGATTCAAGCGATTCTCCTGCCTCAGCCTCCCGAGTAGCTGGGATGACAGGCGCCTACCACCACGTCCAGTAATATAGTATTTTTAGTAAAGATGGGGTTTCACCGAGTTGGCCAGGCTGGTCTCAAACTCCTGACCTCAGGTGATCTGCCCACCTCGGCCTCCCAAAGTGCTGGGATTACAGGAATGAGCCACCGCGGCTGGCCCATTGTGAATAACTGTGCTAGTTACATGAGTGTAGAAATATCTCTCTGAGTCTCTGCTTTAAATTCCTTTGGGTATACTGTATACCCAGGAGTGAAATTGCTGGATCAGATGGTAATTCTGTGTCTAATTTTTTTGAAGAACCATCACACGATTTTCCATAGCAGCTATTCCACCCTACATTCCTACCAGCAATGCATAAGGGTTCCAGTTTCTCCACATCCTTATCAACACTCATGTTTTGGTTTTTGTTGAAGGTAGATCTCCTAATGGATATGAGGTGTTTTCTCATTGTGGTTTCAGTTCGCATTTCCCTAATGATTCATGATGTTGAACATCTTTTCATGTGCTTATTGGCCAAGGTTTACTTTGTGAAACATCAATGGCTAAAAGTAGGGGGAAAATGCCATTTAAAAAGTTTAACTACAGCTGGGTGCAGTGGCTCGTGTCTATAATCCCAGTGCTTTGGGAGGTGGAGGCAGGAGGATTGCTTGAGGCTAGGAGTTTGAGACCAGCGTAGGCAACGAAGTATTTTATGGCAAAGTATTTTAATGGCGAAAACCACAATTATTTTTGCACCAACCTAAATAAGACCCTGTGTCTTAAGAAATACAAAAATTAGCTGGGTGTGGTGGGGTGTGCCTGTAGTCGCTGCTACTCTAGAGACTGAGGCAGGGGAATCACTTGAGCCCAGGAGTTCGAGGCTGCAGTGAGCCATGATTGTGCCACTGCACTCCAGCCTGGGTAACAGAGTAATACATTGTCTCTGAATAACAACAACGACAACAGCAAAAGAAGTTTAACTAGTTGTTTTGATGTCTTTGTGTTATTTTGTTTCTATTTCTCTGGTGTAGGGGCTTTGTTTCACCTTGAGGACAGACTATTTTACAGAAAATAACTGTAAGGGCCTTTAGTTAAACAATGGTGAAGCAATGATCCTTTTCAGAAGTGGAGAAGTTTGAGACACTAAGAACTAATGACCTTAAAGTTTGTCTTATTTCAAGTTTCTGCAGATGTGTTTTTCTGGAAAAAGCTTTCCTTAATCTTCAGGAGGTTGGGCTTGGACATTCTGGTGGGGAAAGAGAACTGATCCTCGCCAGGCGTGGTGGCTCATGCCTGTAGTCCCAGTTCTTTGGGAGGCCGAGAGGGGCAGATCACATGAGGTCAGGAGTTTGAGACCAGCCTGACCAACGTGGAAAAACGCTGTCTCTACTAAAAATACAAAATTAGCTGGGTGTGGTGGTGCATGCCTGTAATCCCTGCTACTCAGGAGGCTGAGGCAGGAGAATCACTTGAACCCGGGAGGCAGAGGTTGTGGTGAGCCGAGATTGCGCCATTTCACTCCAGCCTGGGCAACAAGAGTGAAACTCTGTCTCAAAAAAAAAAAAAAAAAATTAGTTGGGTTGTGGTGGCACGTGCCTATAATCCCAGCTACTTGAGAGGCTGAGGTGGGAGGACCGCTGAGGCAGAGGTTGTAGTGAGCTGCGATTGCGCCACTGCACTCCAGCCTATGCAACAGAGGGAGACCCTGTCACAAAAAAAAAAAAAAAAAAGCTTAAGAACCTCTGAATTAAAGAAATTAAGTCAAAACTGAATTGGTCAACTTTTCAAATTCTCAAAATCAGTTTTTAAGGTAATTTTATCTTATTCAAATTGAATAAAGGTAGAATTTAAAACAGATGCCATCAAAAGGAGAGAATCAAAAGCTCCAAAATAAGCAGGAATGGTTGTATTCATCAGTTAGCTTAAAGGATCAAGAGAAGATGGTTGTAAAATCAGGTTTTTGTTTTAGGCTCCTAATTTAGGAATAATTGCTTAAGCCAGGTCCCTTGCTTTAGACTTTTAATGCTATTTCCCTCTCTCATTTCCCCTTTCCTCCTCCTCGGTATTCCTTTTGTGGAAAGCACCTTCTCTGAATAGCCACCAGGACAAGCGTCAGCTATCAAAAGCAGATGTTTCCAATTTTCAACCTACCTTGTTTGGGAAACCTTGTGTTGAAGAATGTTACTTTTTTTTTTTTAATTTTTGGGTTTTTTATTTAATAGAGACCAGATCTCACTGTGTTGCGATGGCTGGTCTCAAACTCCTGGACTCAAGTAATCCTCCCGCCTATGGCCTAGAAAGTGCTGGGATTACAGGTGTGAGCCACCACACCTGGCCTGAATGTTAACTAACCAGTATCTCATTGATGGGCATACACTGGGCTGTTCCAACATCATACCCTCCCTGTCCCCACCAACCGGACCTAATTCAAACATCAGGATAACTAATCAATCAATTCAAATCAAAGCGCTTATCTGCTCTAAAATTTCAGCTTCTCTGCTGTACCTTGAGTTGGCTTCAGTTTGAGTGCTAAAATATATGTATATGCATATGTGTAAGTTACATCAGGAAAAAATCAACTGATCAAAAAAGATCCCAAAAATGTACTAAAAATAGAATAAAAGCAATACCTTTTTACTACTGTCCCTTGATTTCAGTTTCTGGATATAAAAGTTGTATTAAGATTAAATTTTTGGCCAGGCATGGTGGCTTATGCCTGTAACCCCAGCACTTTGGGAGGCCGAGGCAGGCAGATCACCTGAGGTCAGCAGTTCGAGACCAGTCTGACTAACATGGAGAAACCCTGTCTCTACTAAAAATACAAAATTAGCCAGGCGTGGTGGCGCATGCCTGTAATCTCAGCTACTGGGGAGGCTGAGACAGGAGAACCATTTGAATCCAGGAGGCAGAGGTTCCAGTGAGCCAATATCACGCGATTGCACTCCAGCCTTGGCAACAAGAATAAGACTCCATCGCCCCACCAAAAAAATTAAATTTTTTTCTCATAAATGAAGATAAGCTCCTCTATATTCAATAAGACACTAATTCCTAATTTCCAGGTACACAGAAATTGATTGCCATGTTTACAAGTATTACATGAGTAAATTAAACCATAACAGTATAAAATAATGCAAAAGTCATCTCTATTTGACTTAAGGATCTATATGTTATTTGTATCTATGTATTATATGTGTTATTTGGGGATAGGAGAAGAACTGACCTTTTATGAACACACATCAACCCAAGGCCAGGGAAGACAGCCTAGGAGCATGCTAGATTTGAGGAAAGCCAGCCAAAATGCGTCCTCCCAGACCTACCCACCCGTCTAGCTTTGGGGCGGCTCTCAGAATTGCCCCCTCTTCATGCCTTCAGTATCCTCATGGTCCATTCCCATCACCCCACACCTGAACCTCAACATCAGACTCATAACTGGTCTCATCACTACATCCCTCCTCAAAGCCATCCTTCCCAGAGGGAGTAGCACTGTATATATCCAGGATGCCAGGGCCTTGCAAAGATGGAGAGAAGCCCAGGCCACTTACATTTTTTGAGGCTTCCAATATGTTATCAAAGAAGAAGGAGGAGGAGGAAGAAGAAAAACAAAGGCCAAGGCGCCCATCCTGGCCAACATGGTGAAACCCCATGTCTACTAAAAATACAAAAAAATTACCGGGGTGGTGGCATGTGCCTGTAATCCCAGCTACTCGAGAGGCTGAGGCAGGAGAATCGCTTGAACCTGGGAGGCAGGGATTGCAGTGAGCAGAAATCGTGCCACTGCACTCCAGCCTGGTGACAGAGCGAGACTCTGTCTCAAAAAACAAAACAAAACAAAAAAAAGCAAACAAAAAAAAAGAAAGGCCAAGGCGGGCAGATCATCTGTGGTCAGGAGTTCGAGACCAGCCTAGCCAACATGATGAAACCCCGTCTCTGCTTAAAAAAATACAAAAATTAGCTGGGCATGGTGGTGCATGCCTGTAATCCCAGCTACCTGAAAGGTTGAGGTGAGAGAATCACTTGAACCTAGGAGAAGGAGATTGCAGTGAGCTGAGACCCAGCCACTGCACTCCAGCCTGGGTAACAGAGCAAGACTCCATCTCAAAACAAAACAAAAAAACAAAACAAAAAAAAACGACAATGCAATCTCCTGTGAAAGTCAGGAAAGTGAAATTCCTCTGGTTAAAGGCTTGCTGAGCTTCCTCCTTCGAGGTCCTCAGGAAACACCTCAGAACCCCAGGACTGAGAGGCAGACAGATTGAAAAAGGTTGATCTGATTTAGTCCCTGTACTTACAGATGAGAGAACCCAGGCTCAGACCAAAATAAGACTTACAAATGCATTCAGTCTTTACCAAAGCATTTATAATGCCATTAATAGTAATAATAAAAAATAACAGTAATATTACCATTATAATATTAATATAATATATAAATATAATAACATATAATAATATAATAAAATGTAAAAGCCCCTCTTTAGAGCCTCTTCTTTTTAACCTCTCTCTCTCACCTTACCTGTGCCTCTCTGCCCCTCCCTGCTCTCTCCACTTCTCTAATAGGATCTCAGAGAACATGCTACCACACAGAATCAAAACACAGACTGGGTAGACTTCAAGCCAGTCAAGTGACTGCCATACCCACCATGAGGACTCCCAACCCCCTGTAACCACCCAATGGGTTCACCTTGCCTGGTGCCTAGATAGAGCCAATTTATCAAGACAGGTGAATTGCAATAGAGAAAGAGTAATTCACACAGAGCCAGCTGCGTGGAATACCAGAGTTCTATTATTACTCGAATCAGTGTCCCCGAGCATTCCGGGATGAGAGTTTTTAAGGACAACTTGGTGGGTGGGGAGAAGCCAGTGAGCCAGGAGTGCTGATTGGTCAGGTCAGAGATGAAATCACAGGGAACTGAAGCTGTCCTCTTGTGCTGAGTCGGTTCCTGGGTGGGGGCCACAAGATCAGGTGAGCCAGTTTATCCATCTGGGTGGTGCCAGCTGATCCATCAAGTGCAGGGTCTGCAAAATATCTCAAGCACTGATTTTAGGAGCAGTTTAGGGAGGGTCAGAATTTTGTAGCTTCAAGCTGCCTGACTCCTAAGCCATTGTTTCTAATCTTGTGGCTACTTTGTTAGTCCTACAAAGGCAATCTAGTCCCTAGGCAAGAAGGAGGCTTGTTTCGGGAAAGGGCTGTTACCATGTTTGTTTGTTTTTGATACAGAGTCTCACTGTGCTGCCCAGGCTAGAATGCAGTGGTGCAATCTTGGCTCACTGCAACCTCCACCCCCCAAATTCAAGCGATTCTCCTGCCTCAGCCTCCTGAGTAGCTGAGATTATAGGCACGCACCACCACATGCGGCTAATTTTTGTATTTTTAGTAGAGGTGGGGTTTCACCATATTGGCCAGGCTGGTCTCAAACTCCTGACCTTAAGTAATCCACCCGCCTCAGCCTCCCAAAGTGCTGGGATGCCATGCCCAGCCCATCTTTATTTTAAACTGTAAACTAAGT
This sequence comes from Gorilla gorilla gorilla, assembly GCF_029281585.2. Lineage (NCBI taxonomy): Eukaryota > Metazoa > Chordata > Mammalia > Primates > Hominidae > Gorilla > Gorilla gorilla. The sequence continues at coordinate 32,650,506 of NC_073229.2, read as the reverse complement.
TCCTCCCAAAGTTAGTTCAGCTTACGCCCAGGAATAAACAAGGTTCATTCCTTATTTATTAGCTTGGAGGGTAGAAGCAAGATGGAGTTGGTTAGGTCAGATCTCTTTCACTGTCTCAGTTATAATTTTGCAATGTCAGTTTTATTGCAAAAGGTGGGCACTAGCAGAGGGGAGAGGCAAGCGACAGAATGCCACAGAGTAGCCAGCCCTGAGGGGCAACCATCTCAGACCTACGTAACAAGGTCACACTTCCTTCTTAAACCCAGATCATCCCAGCACGAGCCCCACTGTGTTGGACTGCAGGAATTAAGACTTCTACCAGGTTCCCTTCCCCACATCGCAGTGGGGATCCCCAGGGAATGCCCACATGTTCCACAAATCTGTCCCGCTTATCACTAGCCACCTCAGCCACCATCTGTCCCGTCGCCATGGCTCTACCCTCCTTGTTGTCCTGAAACCTGACTCTGTAGGCAGCTGCCATTCCCTTGATTTCACCCCAAGCATGGGCACAAATCCTCCCCTTAACTCCCCTCAGTGGCAGTGAATCTGACTGCAATATTTGCAATGTATGAAAGTCAGGGCATGACCCAAGATAACTGCCACCTAGCCTGACCAAGCATTTTTAAAAACATATTTAAATACCGTGGACGGCCAGGCATGGTGGGTCACGCCTGTAATCCCAGCAATTTGGGAGGCCGAGGTGGGTGGATCACCTGAGGTCAAGAGTTCAAGACCAGCCTGGCCAACATGAAACCCTGTCTCCTAAAAATACAAAAATCAGCCAGGTGTGGTGGCTCATGCCTGCAATCCCAGCCACTTGGGAGGCTGAGGCAGGAGAACCACTTGAACCTGGGAGGCAGAAGTTGCAGTGAGCTGAGATTGCGCCACTGCACTTCAACCTGGGCGACAGAGTGAGACTCTGTCTCAAAAACAAACAAACAAAAAAATACCATGGACTCTTTAGAATAATGTCTTCAAGTGTATGAGATAAAACATTTTAAATAACAGAGGAATCTAATAAATGAAAGTGCATTTAAAAATGTTTTTAAAGACCAGATTTGCCATATAGTAGTATATGTGCTTCTCTATTGGTGCCTGAAACAACAAGACCTCGTGGCAGATCTAATACTTACCATAATTTCAAAGCAGTAGTATGTAGAAATGATATTTTGTGATGTCTATAACAACCGTAGGTGATTTTTATTGATGACAAAAATCACAGTTACTGATCATACTACTGTGGTTTATTGCCTACATTCATAATAGAAGAAAATGCTAAATTTCAATTAGAGGCTAGTGAAAATAAAAATATATTTTCCCCTATTTTTGACTACCTTGAATTCTATCTATGGGCACCTTGACGAGTCTAAAGACTCCAGTTTAAGAACCTTTGCTTTAGAAGATTGCAGATTCTTAAATTTTTAAATGATTGTTTTGGTAAAATATCTCTTTGCTCTGTTGGTATTTCTCTAACTGAAGTTCTAAGCAGAGTGTCCTAAATATACATTGTATTCAGTTAAAGATTCCTGTCTTAGTCCATTTTCTGTTGTTTATAACAGAATATCTGAAACTGAGTAATTTATAAAGAAAAGGAATTCATTTTTATAGTTACGGATGCTGGGAAGTCCAAGGTAAAGGGGCTACATCTGGTGAGGGCCTTCTTGCTATGGGGACTCTGCAGAGTCTGGAGGAGATGCTGGGCACCATGTGGTGAGGGGGCTGAATGCAATAGGTCTGGTATCTTTTCTTCTTCTTATAAAGCCACCAGTCCCATTCCCATGATCACCCATTAATCCATTAGTCCGTGAGTGGATTAATTTATTTCTCAGGGCACAGCCCTCATGACCCAATCACCTCTTTTTAAGAAATTTAATTAATTTTATTTTTTATTTGGAGACGGGGTCTCACTCTGTTGCCCAGGCTGGAGGGCAGTAGTACAACCTTGGCTCACTGCAACCTCCACCTTCCGGGTTCAAGCAATCCTCCCATCCCAGCCACCCAAGCAGCTGGGGTTATAGGCATGTGCCACCATGCCTGGCTAATTTTTGTATTTTTTGGTAGAGACAGGGTTTCACCATGTTGGCCAGACTGGTCTTGAACTCCTGACCTCAAGTGATCCACCCGCCTTGGCCTCCCAAAGTGCTGGGATTACCGGCCTAAGCCATGGCACCCAGCCCCCAATCACTTCTTAAAGGCCTCACCTCTCAATACAATACTGCCACACTGGGGATTAAATTTCCACATGAGTTTTGGAGGCACAAACATTCAACCACAGCGGTCCCAAACTCCAATTTTTGTCTCCCCATCACCTTGAGACTTGAAAGCTTTACTCAGCTTTTCAGCTGATTTTGGTAAGCCCTCTTAGCTTCTTGCTAAACTTCTAAACATAGCTTAGGAATTAACCAGTGACTGGAGGGGAAACCAGTGAGGAGCTTCAGGATTCCTTCTCCACATCTCTCTCCTCTCTGGCATTTTGGCCCCACCTCTCAGTTGCCCTGACAGCCACAGCTCCATTTTTTGTTTGCCTAGACCTGAGGGATTGCCAAAAGCTCTGCACTGATTCTTATCCTCTAGCTCAAAACTGCTTGAAAACCAGCAAATGAAGTGTTGGCTCTCTCCAGGAGCTTCCATTCTTTTTGGATCCTGGTGCTTCTGGAGAATTCCATAGCTTCCCAGTGCATCTGCACAGATTATTTTTGTATTTTATCCAGATCTTCTAGTTGTTCAGAACCAAAAGCAATAAATTCACAATTTAAAACCCCCCCCTTTTTTTTTTTTTTTTTTTGAGATGAATTCTCGTTCTGTTACCCAGGCTGGAGTGGGGTGGTGCGATCTCGGCTCACTGCAACTTCTGCCTCCCGGGTTCAAGCAATTCTCCTGCCTCCGCCTCCCTAGTAGCTGAGATTACAGGTGCACACTACCACACCTGGCTAATTTTTGTATTTTTAGTAGAGATGGGGTTTCACCATGTTAGCCAGGCTGGTCTCGAACTCCTGACTTCAGGTGATCCACCTGCCTCGGCCTCCCAAAGTGCTGGGATTACAGGTGTGAGCCACCGGGCCTGGCCAAAACCACTTTCTTATAAGTTCTCATGTTTGAGCTTCACAGAATCCTCGTGTATCAGAAAGGGCTTGGGTCACTACTCCCACTTGACAGGAGAGATCCTTGAGTGGAAGAGGTGGGAAGTCTGAGAAGTGGAGAGGAGAAATCTCATCTGCCTCACAGCAGGGCTGAGACTAGAACCCACGTCTCTTGGTTCCTAGCAAAATAGATACTATTTTCCTTCACACCATCTTGCTTCTCCATGTGTATTTATTTGCAAGGGCTATCAAAACAAAGAACCACAGACTGGTGATTCAAACAAAAGCTTTATTTCTTCACAGTTCTTAAGACTAGAAGTCCGAGATCAAATTGTCAGCCTGATAGGTTTCTTCTGTGGCCTCTCTCCTCAGCTCACAGGTGCCATCTTCTCCCACGTCCTCACATGGTCTTCTCTGTGTGCCAGTCTGAGTGCTAATCTCTTCTCATAAGGACACCAGTCAGATAAGATTAGGGCCGTCCCTGCTGACCTCATTTTAACTTGATTATCTTCTTAAAGACCCTAGCTCCAAATATAGCCACATTCAGAGATACTGGGAGTTAGGGCTTCAATATATGAATTTTGGGAGTAGGGGAGAGACCCACAGTTCAGCCCAGAGCACCACATAAGTGGCTTATGATTGTAATGACCAGTTTTCTTGAAATGTCTGTAAATTAAATGTGTAGGCCCCCTCTTTGCTTTAGCATGGAGTTCTCAAAATATGGCACTGGCTCCATGACCATCTGCAGCTTTAGCATCAACAGTAGCACCAGCACAAACTGGTTAGAAATGCAAACTCACTCCCCACCTTAGACCTACTCCATTAGGACCTCCAGGAATGGGTCCAGCAAACCTTTCAGGTGATTCTGATGCTGCCCAAGCAGTTGCACAAAGGACAGCTCCGAGGCAGAGTTGGTTCAGCTGTAAATTCTGGTCATGCTGTTCCCCAGCCCTTTTCTAAAGGATGACTCTCCTGAGACATCAGGTTATGATTGATGGCCAGATCTGTCAGATAGCAGCATTTAAATCAATGCTAATCTGTCTTGTGCTATCATTTGGCATTCAAATATCACCTACTCATTTGAGGATTTATAAAGGAGGCAACTTTCAGTAGGAAGCTTTCTTATTTGAGAAATGAGATTCTTTGCTAATCTGGGCCTCAGTTTTATTATCTTGAAAATGAGAAATCTGCATTCCTTTTTCAGTACAGACAGTCTGTGCATTCATAGAAATGATCAGAGCAACTAGTATCCCAGAAGCAACCGTGTTATGATGTTCTGGGGTTCCCTGAATGGTCAGACTAAGCAACCCAAACTGCACCAGGCAGAGTGCCTCAAATTGGAAATTTTTAGAGGCGAGCATGAGGTTTGCACCCAATGATTGCTCTGGTTCTGGCTGAATATATGTAATGGGTGCTTGATAAACATGGGAGGGTTTAGATCAGAATTTGTATATTGCCCCTAAGAGCTCAAACTCCCCCAAACCCAGTACCCGGTTTCACCTACTGGTGAGGGCCCTGGCAGAATTGTGGGGCTCAATGTCCCTGCCGCCTCACTGCTATGCCCCAGATTCACAGTGAGCAGCACCATTTTTCTTCTACATGAGCTCTTTTTAAAATTTCTCTTTTGGCCGGGCGCGGTGGCTCATGCCTGTAATCACAGCACTTTGGGAGGCCGAGGCGGGTGGATCACGAGGTCAGGAGGTCAAGACCAGCCTGACCAACACGGTGAAACCAACACGGTGTATTTTTAGTATTTGTACTAAAAATACAAAAATTAGCTGGGCATGGTGGTGGGCGCCTGTGACCCCAGCTACTCAGGAGGCTGAGGCAGAATTGCTTGAACACAGGAGGCGGAGGTTGTGGTGAGCCGAGATCGCACCACTGCACTCCAGCCTGAGTGACAGAGTGAGACTGTCTCAAAAGAAAAAAAAATTCTTTTTTGAGACAGGGTCTCATTTGTTGCCCAGGCTAGAGTGTAGTGGCGGCATCATGGCTCACTGCAGCCTTGACCTCCTGGACTCAAGCAATCCTCCCACCTCAGCCCCACCAAGTAGCTGGGACTACAGGTGTGTGCCACCATGCCCGCCTAATTTTTTTAGTTTTTATAGAGACGGTCTCACTATGTTGCTGAGGCTGGTCTTGAACTCCTAGGCTCAAGTGATCCTCCCACCTCTGCCTCCCCAAGTGCTGGGATTACAGGCATGAGCCACCGTGCCCAGTCCTTACATGAGCTCTTTCAATGTCTTTATCATAACCTCACAAAGCAAGCAAGCAAGGTTTTATTATGTCTATTGTACCGCATTATAGAAACCTTGAGAAAGGTAAACACTGGTCCAAATGTACAAACTGGCAGGTGGTGAAGGATCTAGGAAGAAACCCCCCTTGGCCATTGCCAAGGTACTTCCCCTCCTCCAAATCTTTGTTTTGGGGACTGGAATAAAATGGAGAAAAAACACACAAAACAACCAAACTCCTGAAAAATGAGGCATGCCTTGAAGATTCTGCTGTGGGTGGCCACAGAGCTCTGAGCAACTTCTCTTCCCTGATACAATCAAATTTATTTTTAAACACGCCGAGTTGATTAAAGTGTCAGGTCGGGATGGAGTGGGTGAGTAGGCAGAATAAGACCGGGTTGGTTCCTACATTAATTTTCTCCTTATAGCTGTGGAAAATCCAACTGAAAATTCAACCCACCATGTTTCTGGGGAAATTTAGAAGGCTATTGGTTATTCTTATCAAAGGGAACTGTGACTTGGCCTGCGTGGAAGGAAATCAATAGGAGGTGAGGGCTGTTGTGGGCAAAGCAGCAGGCTGCATGCTAGATTCCTAGAGGCAGGTCCAGCATTGGTGCATGTCTGTTTGCAGGACTGTAGTCCATTTGCATGCTGTAACGACGTATTGTCTATGCATTCGTGTTCAATTTTTTCTTTTTTTTTGGAGATGGAGTCTTGCTCAGTCCCCCAGGTTGGAGTGCAATGGCACGATCTTGGCTCACTGCAACGTCCGCCTCCCAGGTTCAAGCGATTCTCCTGACTCAGCCTCCCGAATAGCTGGGATTACAGGCACCAGCCATCATGCCAGGCTAATTTTTTATTTTAGTAGAGATGGGGTTTCACCATGTTGGCCAGGCTGGTCTTGAACTCCTGACCTCAGGTATCTTCCCACCTCGGCCTCCCAAAGTGCTTGGGATTACAGGCGTGAGCCACCGCACCTGGCCCATGTTCATTTTTTAAAATGACCATAATTGCTATTAACATGTGACCATGCCTCATTAAAATGAATGTGTAATTGGGCCAGGCGCGGTGGCTCACGCCTGTAATCCCAACACTTTGGGAGGCTGAGGCGGGCAGATCGCTTCAGGCCAGGAGTTCAAGGCCAGCCTGGCCAACATGGTAAAACCCTGTCTCTACTAAAAACACAAAAATTACCCAGGTGTAGTGGCACACACCTATAATCCCAGCTACTCAGGAGGCATGAGAATTGCTTGAACCTGGGAGGTGGAGGTTACATTGAGCCAAGATCACACCACTGCACTTCAGCCTGGGTGATGGAGCAAGACTCTGTCTCCAAAAAAGGAAAAAAGAATGAATGTGTAATTGTGTCTGTCAGTAATGATATTGTTTTAATGGACTATGGGACATTAACTCTGTTCCTTTAGATCCTTCACTACCAATTCTCCAGGTAGAATTCAGAGCCCAAGCAGTCATTTCATCTACCTCTTATGTCTGAGTGCAGTTGTGCTTAAGCTATTTGAGAAGATGGTTATTTTACTTATTAACACACACAAACACACATATACACTTCCTCTTAACTCTAAAAAGTCTACAGCCATTCTTGGGCAATTTGCTATAGTGGTTTTACAACTGACCCCCAAAGGTTTGTGCCTAGGTTATTTTTGATGTCTGTAAGGCTCTTCCTTCTCTTTTTTTTTTTTTTTTTTTTTTTTTTTTTTTTGAGATGGAGTCTCGCTCTGTCGCCAGGCTAGAGTGCAGTGGCGCGATCTTCGCTCACTGCAACCTCCGCCTCCCAGGTTCAAGGGATTCCCCTACCTCAGCCTCTCAAGTAGCTGGGACTACAGGCATGTACCACCATGCCCGGCTAATTTTTTGTATTTTTAGTAGAGACAGGGTTTCACCATGTTGGCCAGGATGGTCTCGATCTCCTGACCTCATGATCCACCCGCCTGGGCCTCCCAAAGTGCTGGGATTACAGGCATGAGCCACTGTACTTGGCTCCTTCTCTCTTTTTTCTCCTCCAGAGCACAGCTATTCTCAACCTTGAAAGTTGCCCTTGGGACATCTGGTTCCAGTTCTCTTTCAGGGGTGGTACTCCCCAAGAGGGCATTTGGAAATGTGTGGAAGATTGTTCTGGTTTTTTGTGTGTTTTTGTTTTGTTCTGGATGTCACAATGTCCGAGAGCACGATGGGCATTTCCTAGGCTGAGGCCAGAATTGCTAACAATGCTTGTATTTCAGACTAGTTCAGTCTCATCCGACAAAACATTGGTCTGGTCCAAATGCCAGTAACACCCCTATCAAGAAATACATCCCTAAGCCTCCCTCTCCCTGGGCTGTAGGACAACATGAGTTTATTTTTTTTAATTTTTTTTTTTTGAGTTGGAGTCTCACTCTATCACCCAGGCTGGAGTGTGGTGGTGCGATCTCAGCTCATTACAACCTCCGCCTCCTGGGTTCAAATGATTCTCCTGCCTCAGCCTCCCGAATAGCTGGGACTACTGGCAAGTGCCACCACACCTGGCTAATTTTTGTATTTTTAGTAGAGACAGGGTTGTGTCATGTTGGCCAGTCTGGTCTCGAACTACTGACCTCAGGTGATCTGCCCGCCTCGGCCTCCCAAAGTGCTGCGATTACAGTCGCGAGCCACCGCACCCAGACCCAAGTTTATAGTTTTTATGTTTGCTGGGGTGACCTCTGAGCGTTCGCATCTCCTACCACTGAAGACTTCCAGTTCCCTCCCTCAGACAACATCTCCTGTCATCAGTGTTTTCTTTAAAACAAAAAACCAAAACACCAGTGTTACTCTCAAAGCCAGAACTGTTTCTAGAAAGGATCTTAGTCCATAGTCTCCTTGACGCTATCCCAATATAAATGCAGAACAGACACCTACTTGGAGAAGAAAGAAAAATATGCTTGTTATGTGTTTAAACACAGATGCACTTCAGATGTTGTTGTTGTTGTTATTATTGTACATTGATGGTCTTGCCAGCCATTATGGTCGGAAGTTAAAACACCTGGTTTACATTATTATGACTTGTATCTCAGACTACTTCGCAGGCATTTGGGCAGAGGATGTGTGCATGCTCAGGAAAGTGGTATCTGATCCTTACTGGGGATTTTTTTTGATTTATGTTTCCCTTCTCTCTCTCCTGTTGCATTTCCTTGAAGGCGGCTTCTCTTCACAGCTGCTGTTGCTGCTGGCTGGCATTGGTGTGGTCTTCCCTCACCAAGGAGACACAGAAAGCCAGATGCCTCATCTTCTCTTAGCCTTTCCTCCCTCCTATGTGCCATTTTACTTAATCCCTTAAAGTAGTTAGTAATTTAGATGGGACAGGATGTGAGCAAGTGCAGCAGATGGGGGCTTCCATCTCCGATCTCTTTCTTCTTTCTTTTCTTTCTTTCTTTTCTTTATTTCTTTTCTTTCTTTCTCTCTCTCTTTCTTTCTTTTTTTTCCCTCCCTTCCTTCCCTCCTTCCTTCCTTCCTCCCTCCCTCCCTCTCTCCCTCTTTCTTTCTCTCTTTCCTTTCTTTCTTTCCTTCTTTTCTTTCTTTCTTTCCTTCTTTCTTTCTGATGGACTCTCGCTCTGTCTCCCAGGCTGAAGTGCAGTGCTGCGATCTTGGCTCACTGCAACCTCTGCCTCCCGGGTTCAAGCGATTCTCATGCCTCAGCCTCCCCAGTAGCTGGGATTACTATGCCTGGCTCATTTTTGTGTTTTTAGTAGAGATGGGGTTTCGCCATGTTGGCCAGGCTGGTGTTGAACTCCTGACCTCAAGTGATCCACCCACCTTCACCTCCCAAAGTGCCAGGATTGCAGGCGTGAGCCACTGTGCCCGGCCTCATGTCCCTGTGCAGCTGCACAAGAGAGCAGGCTCTGGGATGCCCAGGTGACTTCTGGGGGCCGATTGTCCATTTTTCTTGTCTGATCACCCTCCTTTTGTGTAGGACAAAATTTTTGACAGTAGGGGGATTATTCAGCCAATTTAATACCAGTTGGAAAGCTGCAGGGGGTGGCTTGTTTTGAGTAAGATGGAGAAGTTTTATGAGAGCCATAGTGTTGGGGGAATATAAAAATTTCAAACATTTGCAATCATCTGTCAGTCTTGTAATCCAGTTTCCCAAGGTTGTGACTGAGGAGGTCTGGGGTGGGTTGACAGACCTGCAGAAGGCTGGAGTCTTCTAGGTGATGAAGAATGACACTGCACTGCTGTTAATAAAGCCTTTGAGTTTCTCTGCCTGCTCCCCAGCCAGGTGAGTTGTTTGTTTTAAGACTTTCCCAGGGGTGATCATCCTCTGAGGACTGATGCAATCTTGCCTAACTCCCAGCAGGGTGATTAATGCCCAAGAAAGCTGAGGTCTTACTTTATGGTGGGTCTATATTTATCATGACTGCCCAGGAGATCTTTGCCTTGGCTTCTCTTCTCCTGATGAAACCTGGATGTCAACTGTCCCCCTCTGCTCTGATTCTATGGCTCCATATCTGAATGTAGAACTTAGAACCTCCTCAGGTTCTTGTTTTGTTTTTTCTCTTTTTTTGAGACAGAGTCTTGCTCTGTCACCCAGGCTGGAGTGCAGTGGCATGATCTCAGCTCACTGCAGCCTCTGCCTCCTGGGTTCAAGAGATTCTCAGCCTCCAGAGTAGCTGGGATTACAGGCTCATGCCACCACATTCAGCTGATTTTCGTATTTTTAGTAGAGATGCGATTTCACCACATTGGCCAGGCTGGTCTTGAACTCCTGACGTCAGGTGATCCACTCACCTTGGCCTCCCAAAGTGCTGGTGTGTGCCAACACGCCCAGCCTCTCCACAGGTTCTTTAAAAGAGCAGCAGATGCTTTAGTGAATGTGCTGTGTAGGGGAGATAGAGAAGGGGACTGAAATCAAATCTCAACAGCAAACAACCTAAAATGCTTTTGATATTTCTGTTCTCTTCAAAGCCCCTTCCATTCCACCCAGTGCCTAATCTCTTTGCCTGTTCTTTTCCTTCCCTCTGCCCTGCACCCGCTTCCTGACTTTCCTGTAAGTTGTGTGTTTTTTTTTTTTTTTTTTTTTGAGACAGAGTTTTGGTCTTGCTGCCCAGGCTGGAGTGCAATGGCACCATCTTGGCTCACTGCAACCTCCTCCTCCCGGGTTCAAGTGATTCTCCTGACACAGCCTCCCAAGTAGCTGGGATTATAGGCACCTGCCACCACATCCAGCTGATTTTTGTATTTTTAGGAGAGACAGAGTTTCATCATGTTGGCCAGGCTGATCTTGAACTCTAGACATCAGGTGATCCACCTGCCTTGGCCTCCCAAAGTGCTGGGATTACAGGCGTGAGCCACCGCACCTGACCCTTTCCTGTAATTTTAAAATTCTTTACATTTTCATTATGCAGAGCAATTTAACTGTGACCATATTCATAGTCAAGTTTACCTACTCAGACCCACTGAAATGCTCACAAAATAAAAGACCCTAAGGTGTTGGGAATTCCCGAGAAAGCAGATCGGCATTATTGTTTATTGCTTGGAATCTCATTCCTCAACCCATCTGGCTAATCAGTGGATTTCTTCCTGGTAAATATAGGACTGTCCCTAAGAGGAGGTCTTATTCCAGCTGCTAAGGAAGAAAAATTTCCTCTGTCTCATTACACCAGAAACTGGAAAGCAAAACTAGTCATTAGAATGTTGTTCAGTTTTCAGGGAATGAGAGTGAAAGTAGCTGGGAGGGTGTCAGGGAGACTTCAGGCTAAGCGAAGGGCAGGCTTGGCACTTGCGCTCTGGCCTTGAGTGTGTCGTTCTAATGATGGTGTGACTGTGGCCAGGTTCATGGATGGGTAAACCCTAATCATTGCTTCCTTCCCAGCTCGCCTTCTGGGCTGCATCTAGACTTTCCCCTCTCCACTTGATCTGTCATTATAATACTGTGTGACTTCGAGTATGTGTTCATATTTTGTTGATTTCATTTTGTATGAAAATTAGTTGCTTCCAAGGCACCTTCATTTCAGGAGTTAGAGTTTGCCACATCTCTCTTGTAGGATGCACTCATAGTGGAGGAAAGATTTCTTTTTCTCACCCATTGCTAGGTTCATGACTGAGGACCTTATAATATAATAAAAGACAGATTAATAGGAGAAAAGCATACAAATTTATTTGATGTCAGTATTATATGCCTGGGTGAAGTGGCTCATGCCTGAAATCCCAGCACTTTGGGACGCTGAGGTGGAAGGATCACTTGAGCCCAGGAGCTGAAGACCAGCCTGGGCAACATGGTGAGACCCTGTCTCTATTTAAAAAAAAAATAAAAAAGTTTTACGTGATACAGGAACCTCAGAAATGAAGACTCCAAGAAACAGGTAATCTTGCATATTGTTATGCTTAGATTAGATGAAGTAGATGGTCTTGCAGAAATATGATTGGACAAAGGGGTAATAAACTGGGGGAAACTTAGCCAGTCCTGTTAGTTAGATTCTTCTCCATGTCCCTGTGTTTTCAGAGACAAGGATGTTCCTTTCTTCAGGACACAGCAAGGGTACCTGTTGAATGAGGGTCTCATGACCTGCTTCAGGGGAGAAGGGCAGTGGGGATAAGGTGAGAGGGACCTTCCTCCTTCTGCTATTTTCTCAAATGTCAAGGTGCCATATTTTGGGGTAGCCTGTCCTGAACCCTACCATGCTCTTCAGAAAGCATTCTTGGCAATTGCCAATCTGCTCGTAGACTAATCATAGGTATTAGAACTGCGAGAAACCTGCACACCGTCAGTCCCCCTTTTACTGAGGCTCAGAAGAATAAAACTACTTTCCCAAGTGCACACAATTTGCATTGTAGCTAGGACTAAATCCCGGATCTTCTGTGTCTAGTTGCTATGTTTCAGCAACGGGACAGCTTTATCTTGCTGCCTATCAGCGTAGTTTGGATGGTTGTTCTTTTCTCTGTGGCTCTTTGATTAGGCCATCATCTCCTTGAAAAGTGGAAGTGTATCTTCTCTAAGATACGGTTAGGCTCCCAGTGGGCACCCAATGTATGCTGTTTATCCATTTTAGCAGACAATTTTAGAGCTCTCACTATATTTGACCATGTTCAGTATATATGTGCTAGTGCTGGAGATGTAGGAGATGAAAAAGATACTATCTTGTATAAGAAGCTCATCATCCATGAGGCAGCTATAATAGATGTACGGAGACAATATATATAAGTACAAGGGAAGTAGAGAGAAATTTCATCAAAGGGCCCAGAAAACTTTTTTTTTTTTCAGACGGAGTCTCGCTCTGTCTCCTAGGCTGAAGTGCAGTGGCGCGATCTCAGCTCACTGCAACCTCCGCCTCCTGGATTCAAGCGATTCTCCTGCCTCAGCCTCCCAAGTAGCTGGGATTACAGGCACCCGCCACCACGCCTGGCTAATTTTTATATTTATATATATATATATATATATATATATATTTTTTTTTTTTTTTTTTTGGAGATGGAGTCTTGCTCTGTTGCCCAGGCTGGAGTGCAGTGGCACGATCTCAGCTCACTGCAACCTCCACCTCCTGTGTTCAAGCGATTCTCCTGCTTCAGCCTCCCGAGTAGCTGGTACTACAGGTGCACACTGCCACGCCTGGCTAATTTTTTGTATTTTAGTAGAGACAGAGTTTCACCATTGTTGCCCAGGCGGGTCTCGAACTCCTGAGCTCAGGCAATCCACCCGCCTCAGCCTCCCAAAGTGCTAGGATTACAGGCATGAGCCACGGTGCCTGGCCTCATTTTTGTATTTTTAGTAAAGATGGGATTTCACCATATTGGTCAGGCTGGTCTCAAACTCCTGACCTCAGGTGATCGGCCCACTTCGGCCTCCCAAAGTGCTGGGATTACAGGCATGAACCACTGCGTCTGGCCGGGGCTCAGGAAACTTTATGGAGAAGGTAGGACTAGGGCTGGGCCTTACGAAAGAATTTCACCAGAGTAGTAGGACAAGGAGGGACCTATTAGTAGCAGCTTGAACAAACACTTACAGGCAGGAGAGCACAAAGGTATGTTGAAGAATGGCCCACAAGCCCCTGTGGCTGATACATGTGGGTTGCAGTGGGATGTTTGAGGCTGAAAAAGGAAGACATTGTACAGGGCTTTGAGGGTGAGCCTTTGAATATGCATGCGACAGTGAAATAATGCACTCCTAGGCTGGGCGCGGTGGCTCATGCCTATAATCCCAGCAGTTTGGGAGGCCGAGGCAGGCGGATCACGAGGTCAGGAGATCGAGACCATTCTAGCTAACACGGTGAAACCCCGTCTCTATTAAAAATACAAAAAAATTAGCTGGGCATGGTGGCGGGCACCTGTAGTCCCAGCTACTCAGGAGGCTGAGGCAGGAGAATGGTGTGAACCTGGGAGGCAGAGCTTGCAGTGAGCCGAGATTGCGCCACTGCACTCTAGCCTGGGCGACAGAGCGAGACTCTGTCAAAAAAAAAAAAAAAAATGCACTCTTCTAACATCTGTTTGAGATAGAACCTGGCCAAGGACAGATCCTTAATCAATATATGTAGAAATTAATAATAAATATGCTCCAGGTCTACTGACTATAGAAATTATGGTATCCAGAGGCAGTATATTGTTTAACAGCATGGACTTTGGAGCCAGAATGGCTACATTTAGAGCCTAGCTTTGCCAGTTACAAGCTGTGCAACCTGGGAAAGGTTTTTAACCTCTTTGAACCTCAGTTGCTTTAATTTCTGTGAAATGTGGATGATAATAGTATCTACCTTGTAGGCTTGTTATGATGATTAAATTAACTGAGTTAGTATATGCGAGGCACTAACAATTTACAATAGAAACTGGTTCATAGTATTATATTTCTTTTCTTTTCTTTTTCGAGACAGAGTCTCACTCTGTCACCCAGACTGGAGTGCAGTGGTGGTATCATAGCTCACAGCAGCCTCAAACTCCCTGTCTTGGGTGATCCTCCTACCTCAGCCTACCGAATACCTGAGACTACAGGCAAGCACTACAAATTTTTTTTTTGTGGGACACTCCTGTAGAGACAGGGTTTTGCCATGTTGCCTAGGCCAGTCTTGAACTCCTGAACTCAAGCAATCCACCCACCTCAGCCTCCCAAAGTGCTGAGATTACAGGTGTGAGCCACTGTACCCAGCCTTATATTTCTTATTTATATTATTATAATAATTATTGCTGAAATAATTGTATTTTACTGTCACAATGGGAAAAAGCCTGTCTTCTCAAAAATGTCTCCTACTATACTGCCTTACTGTCTGAAATGCTCCCCTTAGGGCTTCTTTAAAAATTCACAGATCTTTATTAAAATACATATGTAATTAGGAAGCCAATTCTAGGATATCAGTCATTCATTCTTTAGCAAAAATTCAATTGCTCCTAATAGAGTCCAGAGGAAATGGGCTATATAATGATAAGTCAAAAGAATTAATATGACCGAGCATGGTGGCTCACGCCTGTAATCCTAGTACTTTGGGAGGCTGAGGCGGGTGGATCACAAGATCAAGAGATCCAGACCATATTGGCCAACATGGCAAAACTCCGTCTCTACTAAACATACAAAAATTAGGTGGGCGTGGTGGCACGCGCCTGTAGTCCCAGCTACTCGGGAGGCTGAGGCAGGAGAATCGCTTGAACCTGGGAAGCGGAGGTTGCGGTGAGCCGAGATCGCGCCATTACACTACTGCCTGGGCAAAAACAGCAAAACTCCATCTCAAAAAAAAAAAAAAAAAATTGAGGCATGAACTTGAATCACATTTGCCACCAGGATAAGGGTGGGGTGTGGGCAGCAAAAGTCAGTCTAATGAGGGTGCCCAGCAGATGGATCATCCAGCTTTCATCAGCCTCTCAATTCTGCTTTATTCTCTACTGGCCTTGTCTGCACTGTAACTCTTTTGTTTTGTGATGGAAACTCAAATTCTTTGTGAAAAATGGCCCTGGAGCTCCTTGTAGAAATGACTGATTCTATGGCTGGGGCAGGAAATATACAAGATGAGATGGAACATATTGCAGTGCCTGCAAGTTAAGGCAGTGCTCAACAAAACAGAACCAAAAAAGCCCAAAACCAAAACCTCCCTGGGTACCCACGATATTGGGGGGTATGTCAAAGGGTCACAGGGGCCAAATGAAAGAGCTCCCAGTGGTGAAAGTTGCAACGATTTGAGAAGCAAAGTAAATAAAGCAATATTGAATTACAGTCCAACACATAAAGTAAATATCCATGAGTCCGTATGAACATAAGTGAATGACTAAGTAAATTAGTAAATGCGGATGAAGGGCCAAACCTCCTGTGCAGAAAAATTCCAAGCAATTTATATACGTACCCTGCCCTCAATGAGGGGAAGCTTAACTCCCCACTCCTTAAGTGTGACCAGCTCGTAGTGACTTCTTTCCAAAGAGGACAGTTACAGAAAGGCAGAAAAAAGAGTAACTTTGGAAAAATCTGTCAAGTATAACTTCAGCCAGGTGATCAGAATCAGCATCAGCAGTGAGATATCAGGCTGATCATTTGTGCCCTTAATATGATATGACAAAAATGGCACTTTACCTCTGGGATCTTCCTCCTTCAAACTCATAACCCTAGTCTAATTAAGAGAAAAAGAGAAAATTCCTACAGGGGCACATCTTACATAATACCTGACCAGTATTCTTCAAAAATCCCAACGTCATCAGAAACAAGGAAGGTCTGATGTATTTTCACAGCCAAGAAGAGCCTAAGGAGACAGAGCAATTAAATGTAATGTGGTTGCTCGGCATGGTAGTTCACGCCTGTAATCCCAAGCACTTTGGGAGGCTGAGGCAGGAAGACTGCTTGCGTCCAGGAGTTTGAGACCAGCCTGGGCAACACGGCAAAACCCTGTCTCTACTAAAAATACAGAAATGAGCCGGGTGTGGTGGCTTGTGCCTGTGGTCCCAACTACTCAGGAGGCTGAGGTGGGAGGATTGCTTGAGCCTGGGAGGTCGAGGCTGCAGTGAGCTGTGATTGGACTAACGCAGTCCAGCCTGGGTGACAGACTGAGACCTTGCCTCCCTGCCTCAAAAAAAAAAAAAAAAAAATGTAAATATATATGTGTGTGTGTGTGTGTGTGTGTGTGTGTATTAAACATGATTTCCTATGAGGGATTCTGGAACAGAAAAAGGACATAAAGGACATTTGGTTAAAACTAAGGAAATCTGAATAAAGTACGGACTTTAGTTAATAATAATGTATCAGTATTGGCTCATTAATTGTAATGAATGTACCATACTAATGCAAGTTGTTAATAGCAGGGGAAACTGGGTGTGTGGTGAGCATGGGGCATATATTAAATTCTCTTTATTGTGTCCTCAATTTTTCTATAAATAAAACAGTCCTAAAAGATAAAGTCTAATGTAAGACCTCAGTCTATGAAATTAGTAGAAGAAAACATAGTTGAAATGTTTGAAGACATTGGTCTGGGCAAAGAAGACCTCCAAAGCACAGACAACAAGCCAGGTGAATTCTTGGAGCTAAAAACAAAACAAGGCCAGGCACGGTGTCTCAGGCCTGTAATCCCAGCACTTCGGGAGGCTGAGGTGAGCAGATCATGGGGTCAAGAGATCGAGACCATCCTGTCCCATCCTGTCCAACATGGTGAAACCTCGTCTCTACTAAAAATACAAAAATTAGCTGGGCGTGGTGGTGCGTGCCTGTAGTCCCAGCTACTCGGGAGGCTGAGGCAAGAGAATCGCTTGAACCCTGGAGGCGAAGGTTGCTGTGAGCCAAGATCACGCCACTGCACTCCAGCCTGGTGACAAAGCAAGACTCCATCAAAAAAAAAAAAAAAAAAGGCACAGACAACAAAAGCAAAAATAGACAAATGGATTATATCAAATGAAAAGCTTCTGCATAGCAAAGGAAACAATCAACAGAGTGAAGAAGAGACAGTCTGTAGAATGGGAGAAAATATTTGCAAAGTATTCATCTGAAAAGGGATTGATATCCAGTTTTTACAAAGAACTCAAACAACTCAGCAGAAAAAAAAAATCTGATTTTAAAAAATGGGCAAATGAGCTGAATAGACATCTCTCAAAAGAAGACATACAAACAGCCAACAGGTATATGAAAAAATGCTCAACATTACTTATCGTTAGGGAAATGCAAATCAGAACCACAATGAGATATCATCTCATTGCTGTTAGAATGGCTAATATAAAAAAGACAAAAAATATCAAATGCTGACAAGGAAACACAGAAAAAGGAACTCTTTGTTCCCACTATTGGTGGGAATGTAAATTAGTACAGCCATTATTGAAAACAATATGGAGATTCCTCAAAAATCCCAAAACAGAACTACTATATGACCAGCAATTACACTCCTGGGGGTATATCCAAAGGAAAGGAAATCAGCGTGTCAGAGAGTCATCTGTAATCCCATGCTTACTGCTGCACTATTGTCAATAGCCAAGATATGGAATCAACCTAAGTGTCCACCAACAGATGAATGGATACAGAATATGTGCTGTAATATACAATGGAATACTATTTAGCCATAAAAAGAACAAAGTTCTGTCATTTGCAGCAACATGAATGAGCTTGGAGGGCATTATATTAAGTGAAATATGCCAGGCACAGAAAGATAAAGACCACACATGTTCTCACTCATATGTGGGAGCTAAAAAAGTTGACTACATGGAAATAGAATAGAATAATGGTTACTAGAGGCAGGGAAGGGTAAGAGGAAAGAGGGATTAGCCAGAGATTGGTTAATGGATATAAAATTATAGCTGGACAGGAAAAATACGTTCTAGTGTTCTACAGCACTGCAGAGTGACTATAATTAGCAATAATTTATTTTATATTTTCAAATACTTAGAAGAACAGATTTTTTAAAAATTAATTTTTTTTTTTTTGGAGACAAGATGTCTGTCTGCTGCCCAAGCTGGAGTATAGTGGCACAACCACAGCTCATTGCAACATTGAACTCCTAGGCTCAAGTGTTCCTCCATCTCAGCCTCCAAAGTAGCTAGGACTACAGGTGTGAGACACCACCTTGGCTAAAAAGAAGAGGCAGAGTCTCGCTATGTTATCCAGGCTAGTCTCAAACTCCTGGCCTCAAGCTGTCCTCCTGCCTCGGCCTCCCAAAGTGTTGGGATTACAGGCGTGAGCCACCATGAAGAGCAGATTTTTTAATGTTCCCAACACAAAGAGATGATAAATGTTTGAGGTAATGGATATACTAATTACTCTCATTCAATCATTACCCATTGTATACATTTTTTGAAATATCACACTGTACTCCATAAATACGTACAATTATGTTAATATCACATTGTACTCCATAAATGTGTACAGTTATCAAGTTAATAGTTAAAAATAATAGAAGAAAAAGATAAAGTCTAATAATTAATTTAAAAAGAAAAAGAAAAGGCAAAAAAAAAAAAAGGCCCTAGAAAAAAATGTAACCATTAGTGCTGCCAATGCAGTGAGGAGATTTGATGAATATTGTTCTTAGAAAGACTAGAAGTTTCATGGGAGAAATTGAATATGAGAATTTATGAAGACCTGGGTATACACCCCTTTGGAATGTCAAAGTCTACTCTTTTTTTTTTTTTTTTTTTGAGATAGAGTCTTGCCCTGTCACCCAGGCTGGAGTGCAGTGGTGTGATCTCGGCTCACTGCAACCTCTGCCTCCTGGGTTCAAGCGATTCTCCACCATGCCTGGCTAATTTTGTTTGTATTTTTAGTAGAGACAAGGTTTCACATGTTGGCCAGGCTGGTCTCAAACTCCTGACCTCAGGTGATCCACCTGCCTCGGCCTCCTGAAGTGCTTAGATTACAGGTGTGAGCCACTGTGCCTGGCTGACAGATGAATTCTTTTGGGAGGCTCTGCTTTTAGGCAGAAGAGGGGAGTTTAGAAAAAATAAAATTAAACAAAAAGACTCTTCACAGGGACCCTTCAGTGGAATGCTGGGTCTCCCAATGTCACCAACACAAACCTGTGTTTACTGTGGTCAGGGAGATGCCACTTAGTCACAGCTCTGACAGTGTCTCCGGAGTGGGTGGCAAGGTGGAAATGGATTGAGAAGTGGAAATTTAGTTTAAGGCATGTCTTTGCAGTGTGGAGGCTTGATTAGGATTGGGTAAGGATCATGATGCAATTGTCCAGGATTGATGGAAACAGTGAGGTGAGGATTCAGAGGTGAGGGGCTCAAACATTTTAGGGCTCACACCATCTGTTTTCTGTTTTCCATGGAAGAGTTAATGAGCCTTCTGGAAGTTCCTGTCATGGACAATCACGACAGTTACCACTAGAGTCTGCAGGAATGGGAAAATCATGCTAATGAGGATGATGGAACAGTGAGGTCAAGTTCATGTTAGCTGGGGGTTTGTGGGAGTTGTGGTGGGGTCATTTTAGTCCTCAGCATCCAAAGCTATATGCTTAGTTAGAGGGTTTTGGTTCTCAGATTTCTCTGCAAGACTAAAAGAAAAAAGATCAATATATAGTAAACAAAAATGGATTCATGCTCACCACACTACTGCTACTTTTTCTTTGACCTTAATAACCTATCATGGCTGCTCTTCCATGTCTTACAGCCAGGTCGAGGTCGCTCCTTTTAATCGGAGAATCATTGCAAAACTCCAATGTCCAAGTTGCTTTGTGGCTGGTGGCCCTATCTTCTGATTGCTTAGTTGAGACCGAACTGGCAAGGGAACAGGTTCTTAGGCCATGATGTCCACTGTCTTACTTTTACTTTAAAACAAAACAAATAACCCTCTTCCAGATTCTTATGGCAATTTTCTCAAGGGGAAGAAAATCCAAATCTTCCCTGTCAGTCTGCACTTGGCTTGGGGGAGAGCAACTCCCTCACTGCTTTGTCCGCATGAAGCTGGCTGGGTCCCCTCTGCAGGTCTGAGAGCACAGGATGAGAATGTCAGAGGGTTTGGAGACTCAGAAGCTCAAGGTCACTTGGCCAACACCATAAAAGTCATCTGCCTGGCTGAACAGTCATTTGAGGAATATAGTTTTGAAGACACACTCCCACTTAAGGAGTGACTGCCTGGGGGTTGAAATCCTCCCTGGTGTGCAACGCAGTTTCTGAGCAATATTTTTATCTAATTTTTAAAAATATACAGGGGGTATCCTTTCCTTATGACTTTTCTCTGGTCACCCTGATGTGTGCGTTTTGCAAGCTTGGGTGTAATTATCCCTCCCATCCTGCCGAAGGGGCCTGGGTTGTGCTCCCAGAGTTTTCTGGAAAGTTCAAGACAGATCTTTTTGGCCGGGCATGGTGACTCACGCCTGTAATCCCAGTAATTTGGGAGGCCGAGGTGGGCGGATCACCTGAGGTCAGGGTTTCAAGACCAGCCTGGCCAACATGGCGAAACCCTGTCTCTATTAAATATACAAAAACTAGCCGGGCGTGGTGGTAAGCACATATAATCCTAGCTACCAGGGAGGCTGGGGCAGGAGAATCACTTGAACCCGGAGGTGGAGGTTGCAGTGAGCTGAGATCGTGCCACTGCACTCCGGCCTGGGTGATGGATCAAGACCCTGTCTCAAAACAAAACAAAACAAAACAAAACAAGCCACACACACACCTTTTAAGTCCAGCCACCAGGCCCCATTGCTTTTCCTCAATTGCCTCAGAACACCAAGCCCTCCCCCTCTGGCCTTCCCACCCTCAGCCTTGTTCTCCCCTCCCCTTAGCCCTTGGCACCCTTAAACTTTTTTCCACTTGCTATATTTCTTTCTTTCTTTTTTAAACAGGAACACAATATCTCTCTCCAAAGCAGGGTTTGCATGGCATGTAGTAGCAGCCGTTACAAAGAGAACAAGTAATTTCTTAGCCTTTCAGCGCTGCACTGCCTGTTTTTTTGTGTGTGGCCAGTGCACCTGTTGTGATAAGCAGTACTCCCTTCTCAAGCAATTTGAAAAGAGGGCAAACCCTGCACCCCACTCCCGCCCCCTTTCTTTTAAGTGGATGTTAATAATTTTAAGGGGGGTGGGGAGAGAAGACCCGTTCTGCGGATGGATTCTTTAGGCTGACACTCACAAGGCTCTCAGAGGCTGCAAAGAGAAGACAGTGCAGCCCTTGCTGGCTTCATCAGGGGCTGTGCCAGGCCAGGCTCAGTGACACAGGCTAGATGGAAGTTGGCTTCCGTTTGGAAACGGAGGCTTTCCTTGTTCTCTGTGGGCTGTTTTGGTTTATTTGTTCCATGGTTCTCTGAGCTTCTTTGTTTGACTCTGGCTGGTAAAGAGCCTGGAGGCTTTGGTGAAAAGAAGCTTCTCCCAGCAAAACACATTTTGGCATAAGGAGAATAAAAGGCTTCCATTTTTCCTAGGGTGGGTGAGTGGGAGGCATGCATATGGCCTCTTCTGGTTTTTTTCTTTTCTTTTCTTTCTTTTTTTTTCTTTTCGAAAGTCTATTAACCTCAAGCTGGCAAAAGGTGTTGGCCTGACAGGCTAGAGAGTGGAAATTCTCTGTTTGGCCCTGGACAAGTGGCCCTCTGGCCTGTCATAGATAACACCATATCTCAGGGGACGAGGAGTCCAACATTCTGTGCATGAAGCTCCTGTGAAGTCATCTACACTCTCCCCTGCCTTGGTCTAGTCAAGACAGGGGGCCCTCTCTGTGAGCCTGAAGTTTCTCTGGGGTGCTGTGGTTGGCAGGCCCCCTGTGCAGAGCGCCTGGGAGGTGTTTGTGTGACAGCTGGAGGGAGCAGGCCTGGCCTGAGAGGGGACTGGGGCATGCCTCCCCAAATATACCACTTTGACAGAAGAATTGAGCTGGAGGGATTGAAAGAAAAAAATCTTTAGGCTGGGCATGGTGGCTCACACCTGTAATCCCAGCACTTTGAGAGGCTGAGGCGGAAAGATCACTTGAGACCAGGAGTTTGAGACCACCCTGGGCAGCATAGCAAGACCTTGTCTCTATTAAAAAAAAAACAAAAAGAAAGAAAAGAAATAAAAAGTCTTTTAAAACATTTAAGATAAATTCTTCGCCTTCTAGTTTTTCTTTTAACAGATGGGGGCTTGCTATATTGCCTAGGCTACTCTTGAATTTCTGGCCTCAAATGATCCTCCTGCCTCAGCCTCCTGAAGTGCTGAGATTACAGGTGTGAACCACCGTGCTCGGGCCCCCCAAAATCTTTTATCTTCCAAAAGGCAGAGCCTCTCAAAAAAACTCAATTGTCATAAATCCCCTCCCAAGAGCAACTCAGTAATCTCTTCTCAGAGTCTAGAACTCAGCACCACACCCAAACAGATATTATCATCAAACTCTCAAATCTCTCATCCATTCTCCTAGGAGCCCATTTCTCCTTCCAAAAGTCATTTGCTTTTCCATTAGTGCCCTCTCTCCCCAACCCTTCCTCCAGTAAGTTAGGTACATAGACCTCAAATTCTTTTTTTTTTTTGAGACAGAGTCTTGCTGTGTCTCCCAGGCTGGAGTGCAATGGCACAATCTTGACTCACTGCAACCTCCACCTCCCAGGTTCAAGTGATTCTCCTGCCTCAGCCTCCTGAGTAGCTGGGACTACAGGTGCCCATTACCATGCCTGGCTAATTTTTGTGTTTTTAGTAGAGACGGGGTTTCACCATGCTGGCCAGGCTGGTCTTGAACTCCTGACCTCAAACAATCCACCCACCTCGGCCTCCCAAAGTGCTGGGATTACAGGTGTGAGCCACGGTGCCTGGCCAGTAGACCCCAAATTCTAACCACCCCTGTGAGTTGCTCCTCACTGGGTGCTCTCATATGTAAGGAAGATGCACAGGTTTACAAACTCCTGTTCGTTTTTCTCTCGTGAATCTGTGTTTTATCAGCTTAGTTTATAGGGCACTAGTCAATAACGTAGGAGGATAGAGGTAAAAAGATTTTCTTCCCATATACCTGTGTCCTTACTGAGACCTCTCTGTGGCTTGGGAAGTCTTTGAGAACACCAGACAGCAGGCAGCACAGCCCCTGGCTCCCAGTAACCTGCCAAAAAGATTTGGTGAGTCCAGGCATGGTGGCTCATGCCTGTAATCCCAGCACTTTGGGAGGCTGAGGCAGGTGGATCACCTGAGGTCAGGAGTTCAAGACCAGCCTTGCCAACGTAGTGAAACCCCATCTCTACTAAAAATATAAAAATTAGCTGGGTGTGGTGGCGGGCGCCTGTAGTCCCAGCTACTGGGGAGGCTGAGGCAGGAGAATTGCTTGAACCAGGGAGGCGGAGGTTGCAGTGAGCTGAGACCACGCCACTGCACTCCAGCCTAGGTAACAGAGCGAGACTCTGTCTCAAAACAAACAAACAAACAAACAAACAAAAAAACTCAAAAACAAAAAACAACCCAAAAAGATTTGGTGAGTAAATAACAGAATATCTTACTCTGAGTGACAGCATTTAAATGCAAGTGGTCCTAACCAATCTGTGTATTAGTCACTCAGGGCTTCAGCTGAGATCTGTAGAGTGGGTGATGGGGTTTTGGAGGAGAGGAAAGGGCATTTTGGAGGGAGGGGTTGAGTCTCTGTGTGCAGGTCTTGCATTGTTGATTTAAGATGGGGTGTGGGGCCCAGTTGTATGCCTATTCAATGTATTAGTAATTCGTCAGGCACACCTAACTTTGTGGTTCTAGGTGTGTCTCTTCTAACCCACTCACTGGGCCAACCCGGGGCCAATCAGCCTTTTTCTTATCTGGTATTGGCACCAGGGAATTATAAGGCTTTAAAGCCAAGTGCTAAGTTTCCAGGGTTGGGGCCACTTGGCTACCTCCGGGAGGCTGTGATTTGAATCTTATATCTGATCTGCTATGGGTTCCTCCCCTGGCCATTCCCAGAAGGTAGACTTTCATCCTCTTCTGCTGACTTTTCCTTATGGTTTTGTCCTGCTCAACTGCCTGCCAGTGTCAACTCCTAATGCCTGCTTTCAGATATTTTGAAGAATAGGACTTCAACAGGGCTTTCTCCTATCCTGATCCAATTGATACGCAATCAGTTGATGTATTATTAAAGGATTTTACAGCTGCAAAGGCTTGGAGATCATCTTAAAGGGAGATTTCTGGGGTTAAAAGTTGACCTGGTACTGGCTGGGCGCGGTGGCTCACGCCTGTAATCCCGACACTTTGGGAGGCCGAGGCAGGTGGATCACGAGGTCAGGAGATCGAGACTATCCTGGCTAACACGGTGAAACCCCGTCTCTACTAAAAATACAAAAAATTAGCTGGGTGAGGTGGTGGGTGCCTGTAGTCCCAGCTACTCGGGAGACTGAGGCAGGAGAATGGTGTGAACCCGGGAGGTGGAGCTTGCGGTAAGCCGAGATCGCATGATGGCCCTCCAGCCTGGGCAACAGAGCGAGACTCCGTCTCAAAACAAAAAACAAAAAACAAAAGTTGATCTGGTACTTATTTCAAAGAATACACGTCATTATTTCTAAATGGCCCTTTCATTTTACAAGAAAATGAAACTGTGCAGTGGTTATTGTGGAAGAAGATGTACCTTTCTTTTCCAAGTGCTTGGGGTGGATTACCTGTCCTGGGAAGACAGCTTAGGGTCTTCTGTTTGATAGCATCCAGCTTGGAGGGAAACTAGGGACCCCTTAACATGGGAGTCGGAGGTGACTGCAAGAGGTCACACCAGGAAATTAAATAATATACTAAATGGCACAGCAAGAAGGCAGTATCTTTCAATTCCCTTTTATGCCCACTGATTAGATCAGAGAGCCTCAGCTTAGTCCTAAAATGTCTTGAACACTTCTCTGACACCAATTCTTCTGCTTTTCTATTGGCTTTCTCTTCTTCTTCCTCATCATCGTTCTTCTGGTAAGTAAAGAGGGAGCAATTCCCAGGCTCTCAGCTTTCAGGAGCTTGCTGGAATCTAGAACATTTTCTCCATTATGTTTATTTTTCTGGCTGCCTTGTGTTTATGGCAAGTGACATTGGTTTTCCCTTCCCCATTAGTGTTCAAAATTTGTACTTAACGTCAGAATATTTAAATATAAAATGTGAATTGATTTAAAGATGAAAGTGGCAGGTAGAATTGGATGTGGCACACATTTTGAAGGTGGTATGTGGATGACCATTTTTCCTAATTCTTTCCCAATTCTAGTATCCTCTTGCCCATTAACCCATCCTTTTTTGAGAAGATTTCATGTCAGTTTCTTCTCTTTGGTTCTTATCTTCTTCACCACCAACTTCTGCTGCTGGGAGATTTCCGGTTTTTGTTGTTGTTGTTGTTGTTGTTGTTTTTTAGACAGGGTCTCCCTCTGCCACCCAGGCTGGAGTGCAGTGGTGAGATCATAGCTCACTGCGCCTTGACCTCCTGGGCTCAAGGGATCCTTCTACCTCAGCCTCCCAAGTAGCTGGGACCACAGGTGTGCCCCACCATGCCTGGCTAATTTCTTATTTTTTGTAGAGATGTGGTTCTCTCTATGTTGCCCAAGCTGGTCTCAAACTCCTGGCCTCAAGCAATCCTCCTGCCTCAGCCTCCCAAAGCTCTAAGATTACAGACCTGCGCCACCTCTCCTTTGCAGGCCACGCCCACTCTTTCTCTAGTTTGCCACAGAGTGTTCAGGTGAGCAACAGGGACAGGAATATCAGCAGAGGCAGGCATGTCTCTTGCTTGTCTGATACTTTTTTTTTTTTTCCCCTGAGACAGAGCTTCGCTCTTGTTGCCCAGGCTGGAGTACAATGGCATGATCTCGGCTCACTGCAAGCTCCGCCTCCTGGGTTCATGCCATTCTCCTGCCTCGGCCTCCCGAGTAGCTGGGACTACAGGCACCCACCACCACTCACGGCTATTTGTTTTTAGTAGACATGGGGTTTCACCGTGTTAGTCAGGATGGTCCCAATCTCCTGACCTCGTGATCCACCTGCCTCGGCCTCCCAAAGTGCTGGGATTACAGGCGTGAGCCACCTCACCCAGCCGAAAGCCAAGTCTTAGACCAAACATTGATGTACAGGTTCCTGTAGGTTGGTGATGTGGCACTCTTTGTCCTTTGGCACAGGGACAAGTACATTGCATCATAGGTTCATTCTGAAGTGACATTGTTGCCCTGTCTTGGAATCAGGTGACAATGTTCCATGTGAATAGGGTGGCATAGGCCTCAGCAGGGTTGAAGGCCCACTATGTTGTTTTTAAAATGTTAAGATTAAGACTTACAGGATTCATATGCCTTATTCATATGGGGTGGTAGTACCTGAGTAATTTTTCTCTCAACCATATATTGCACTGTAACCACTTCACAAAGGAAGAACAAAGTGTCATCTTTAATGCTAATAATGATGCCTATGGTGTGGACTTTCTTTTTTTTTTTGAGATGGAGTCTTGCTCTGTCACCCAGGAGTGCAGTGGCGAGATCTTGGCTCACTGCAACCTCCGCCTCCTGGGTTCAAGAGATTCTCATGCCTCAGCCTCCTGTGTAGCTGGGATTACAGGCACGTGCTACCAAGCCCAGCTAATTTTTATATTTTTGGTAGAGATGGGGTTTCATCATGTTGGCCAGGCTGGTCTCAAACTCCTGACCTCAAGTGATCTGCCTGCCTCTTAAAGTGCTGAGATTACAGGTGTGAGCCACTGTGCTCGGCCTCTTCATTGGGTTTTTTTTAATACACTCTTGTAGCACCTTTGGGGTATCTGTGATTGGTAAAGATCAAATGCTAACTATCTCTAGGGCACAGATTATAATTCACACACACACACACACACACACACAAATATCACATTGTTAATAATGAAGTATTTTAGAGCAAATTACTACACAGGCAATGTAAGATTTATGGAACTGAAGAATGTTGTTGGGCAGAGGCAGATGCCTATGTTTTATTTTTATTTTATTTATTTATTTTCGAGACCAATTCTTGATCTATCGCCCAGGCTGGAGAGCAGTGGCGTGATCTCGGCTCACTGCAGCCTCCGCCTCCCGGGTTCAAGTGATTCTCCTGTCTCAGCCTCCCGAGTAGCTGGATTACAGGCGCCCACCACCACGCCTGGATAATTTTTGTATTTTTAGTAGAGACGGGGTTTCACCATGTTGGTCAGGCTGGTCTGGAACTCCTGACCTCAGGTGATCCACTAACCTCAGCCTCCCAAAGTGCTGGGATTATAGGCATGAGCCACCACGCCCGGCCAGATGGCTACGTTTTAGTTGCAGCTCTGCCTCCCTTAAAGGGGCTCTGTTTCTTCACAAGAATTGCTAAGATGACTTCTGCCAGCCCAGCCAATGACAGATAGGTTCTCCCCATCGATTTCTTGGGAAATTTCCTTATCTGTGAAATGGGAATAGTAAGCGTACTTAAATAACGGGTTTTCTTCTTACCTTGAGGAGCTCATGAGATGTGTGTTAAATTGCCTGGTGAATGGTAAAAAGCCATTCTAACATAGGTTATTTTCACTGTTATCACCAGGAAGACCAAATAGAAGCCAAAGATCAGGGGAACTGCTTCTTACCTGGCATAGAGAACTGAATCACTGGTATCTGCTAAAATCAGGAGCGAACTGAAGTCCTGTCTACCCTTCAACGGTGTTGAGTTAGGTCTGAGAAAGTAACCAGAAATCGAACATTTTCTGATTCAGATGAAAATCTCTGTTCTGCTCTGAACTTTTATGTGTACTTCCAAGGCTTAATAGGCAGTATTATGAAGCATAGAGAAGAGATTATTTATTAACACTAGCGTTGAAGATATGGATGACTGGTTTGTTTGTCAAGAGTAAGGTCATAACTCTGTAATCTGCTTTAGTCTGAGAGTTGGACCGATCCCATTTGGCTTACCCAATACCAGTGTGCTACTCTTTTTCTGCCTTCATATATTTCTGCCCACATTGCTTGACTTAAGAAAATATGCATTTGCCTGCTACACATGACTAGTGACTCTCCTATTGAATCAGATTCTCATAAGAAAGCAAAGAGGGAGTGAATGGGGGGAGAGATGGAACACACTATATTTCTTTGAGACCAATGCTTATTTTCTTGGCTGGCAAGTGCTTTTCTCTCACCTTTTGACATAATCCTAATGGTCCTATTAAAATACATTTAGCCTTCTCTCTCTTCTCCATCTGCCAGCACTCTGTGTCATTTGGTGGACGGCAGGCAGGTTTTAAGTTCCGAAAAGCAGAGAACAGACTAAGTATTGGAACAGGATCATATGTCTCCGGTTTTATTTTCAGAAACACACCCCTTCGCCCCCTTGTTTTATTGCTAAGTGTTGAGTTGCAGCTGGATCAGGAGAGGGTGGGACAGCAGGGAGACGTCTTTGCCTCTGAGGATTGTGTGATGCCAAGGAGGGTTTTCCAAGGAGTTCAAGGAGTCTCTTGCATTAGGAATCTTTTGAAGCAAAATATTCTGATGCTGTTATTTTTGGAAATTCCAATTTGGGCTTGTTTAGATGATTCCTAACATTCCTTCCATTGCTTTGAGTGGGTGATTTTTGTGGCTGTGTTTTGGGTTCAAGTTCACAAATAATGTGAGTGTGCCTCAGCCTCATACAGACTTTCTGCCAACAGAAAGAGCTGGAAAGAGCTAAGGCAGTTGCATATTAAGGGCAAATATAGCTCGTGTTCAGCGAACATGAACTGTGTTTGCTCATGCTCTTTGGATGAGCTCTTTGCCTAATGGGGAGCAGTGGCAGCAGCTGGGGTGGGTAAGTGATACTGTGCTGCAGAGCCTCTGAAACTCCCTGTTCCATCACGGGCAGTGACATTCAATCCCTTCCAGGAAGCAACATGAGCCCACCACAGCTGGCCAGAGGGAGCTTTCTCTTCTGGTTGGGAGGGGCGGGCTTTGGTCTTTAGAGCCTGACTATCACAGCCTGTGGAGAGCTTTGCATGCTGTCGGGTGGGTGGCAAGAACCGGTTGAGTGTCCTTCCTTCCCTTGCAGGGAGCTTCAGGAATGGAGCCCAGTTCTTAACTCAGGGATTTGGGCAGGGGTTTGCGATACTCAGAAAATGCCCATCACGTCAGGCTCCTGAGCAGAACTGGAGGAAGAACCTTTTGAGAGCTGGCTGGTCTGGGGTGTGTGGGGGGAGGTTTCTAGACCAGAGGTGGGCCTGGGGGCCGGGAAGCTGGTGTGCTGACCTGCCTCAGGACAGAGGCTAACACACTGCCCTCCCTGATGTGTTCTGGAGCTCTTGTTTTCAAAGTAGCGGTACTCAATGTACAGCTAAGGATCTGTGTCCCCAGTAGCGCTGGACACCAGGATTTCTCAACCTCAGCGGTGCTATTGACATTTGGGATACAGAATTCATGGTGGTGGCGGTGGGGGCTGTCCTGTGCATTGTAGGATGTTTAGCAGCATTCCTGGCCTCTATCCCCTGTATGCTGGTAGCACTTCCATTCCACTGCTACAACCAAAAATATCTCCAGACATTGCCAAACATCCCCTGGTGGGGCAAAATTGCCCCCAATTGAAAAACACTGCATTTTACAGAAAACAAAACACACTGCTCTCTTCCCCCACCCCCAACTCTGAATTTATATGTACTATTTAGGAAGAGAGCAGGTGGGAAGTCAGATAATATGTTTTTAATATTTGAATACCAGGCTCTTTTATTAGATTGAGGCTTACGAAACTGTCATTCTTTTTGGACGTCAACATGGTTGAATAAGGGCAATTTTGTATGGCTCAACTTAATACCAGCCCATGAAATCAGATTTGTACAAACCTCAGTCACAAGGGGCCTCAGGACAAGGTCATGACCTATGCTGTTTATTAAACACCTCGAGAAGCATCCTCTGCAAGGAATTGCATTAAGACGGGTGGGTGGGGTGAAGAGAGGGAGAGCTGGAGTGAGCCTGAGAACAGAGCCAAAAGCATTGAAGAATATGGAAGAGGAGTGGGGGGACAGGGATAGTTTTACATGTCCCTGGCTGTGGGAAAGGAAGGTCGCAATCCTACTGGGGTCATAAAGCAGAAGGAGCCATTCAGGTATAGAGGGGAAGAGGGGAAAGGAGACCAAGAGATACAAACGGACTAGGGCTGAGGGAGATGAACTTCAGAGTCTTAGAGCAAAAATGAACAGGAACTTATCTTCTTCCCTTTGTGATTTAAGAGGCAGAGGTTAAGTACAGGTATGAATCTGGGGGCAATTGGAGACTTGTCCCGGAGCTTTGGGAACAACCTGAGCGTGGTGTATTTTTGGAAAGAAGAGAGGAGCTGGGTATGGGCCCTGGGCATCTTTCCTTGCTGGCCTGGCCTCTCAGGAGCCTGCCCCTCTGGCTGGGTAGATGTAAGCCCCCCTCGAGCAGGTCTGGGGATACCTCCTCTCAGCCATGGCACTGACCTCTTTGTGTGTTGAATCGTTTGTGTTCCTATTTTTTTGTACATTGCCATCATGGCTATACAAAGACAAGTTCCTCAAAAAAGTTGTGCTCTTGGTTTTTTTCTTCCTTTCCTATTCTTTAATCCTTGCCTCTCTGGCATGTCTCAATATGCCCTTTCAAAAATTGGTGCACTAACACCTGTTTTTCCATTTCGTTACAAAGTTGTCTGCAACTTGATCAGCTAGGGGTCTTGTTTGGGGCAAGAAGGGTGATCGGGCAGTGGGAGCCAGGGAGGCTGGCTCTGGTGAGGCACAGGCCTTGACAACTGTATAAGGAATGTGATGGCTCAGATAAATAGGGCCAGTCCCAAGATGGGAATCTCGTGAATTCACGGGCTACAGCAGATCTCAGAGATGCTCAGTTCTGCAGCTCCATTTCACAGGTGAAGGAATCCAGGCCCAGAACGACCTCCTGACTTGCTCACATCACACAGTTAGTACCAACGCTGAGCACGTAAATCTTTGGGCCTAAGCCCATGCTCTTTTCCCTGAATTACCCCAGTATGCTGTGGTGTGGCTAAGGGTCGAGAAGTTCCAGGGCCCCTCAGTCAGGAGTTTTAGCTCCCATATAAAGGAAAGGGCAGATGACTGCTGCTGTTACTTTTCTTTTGTAATTTGGTGCAGTGCATTCAGTGGGCATGGGATGCAGGCTGGTCCAGTGCCTGCCGAGGGGAGTGACTCAGGAGTAGGCTGCCTGCTCCAGCCAGGAGCTCATTAACAGGGCTGCACTCATTTGCAAACCAGGCAACACAGACCCGATAGCTTCCCGCAGTCCCCGGCTCAGACTCAATAAATATCTGCAGCATTTAGGTGGAAGGGAGGAAGCAAAAGAAAGAAGAAAGATACTGAGAGGGCGGTTCCTCCTGACTCATTTACGGTGTGAGTGGTTCCCTAGAACACACTTTGGATTTGGGTCAGTTTGCTTGGCCTTTGTCAGAAAGCCGAAACTCAAGAAGAAGGGGCGTTCATGCACATCCTTATGCTCAGCAGCAGATTTGCCAAGAAGCTAATGAAACACACTTTGGGACCCTTCACTTGTATGGACCCCTTTCAGGTTCTCACAACTAATCTGTACTTATAATTTTGTAAACGCTTCACATTTTAAAAACTGTAGATGCTTCCTGTCTTGCAAAATGTGGACTTGCTTCAGAAACCACAGCACGTGATAGGCCGGTATCTTACATGATTTCACTAAACCGACTGAGAAAAGGCACCAGGGTCACGAGTGCCCTAAGGATCAGATGAATGGGAGAAGTAGGATATGTGCACCAGAAGCTGCATATCTGCACAGGACCCTCCCACCCTAGCCCTGTTTAAACAAACATCAGCTCTGTCAAAGGAGGCAGTGAGAGTCCATTTGAATTTGGCTTCCTTTTTTTTTTCGCCTCTTCTTTCAACAGTGACATAGAGCAGAGGGTATAGTTGAGTAGGGCATCCAGGAGCAGGGATTAGGAAGAGGATTTAGGCTCTGCCGAGGCCTCTGAGGATGACCAAAGGAATCCTCGAAGGTTCCTAAAGCTGGAAACCGGCAAAGGTTGGGATGTTGTCACATAAGCCCCAGGGTGGAGACTTTACCTTACCGTGTCCTGTGTTCAAGGTGCACAGGGTCACAGGTTTCAATTGTCTTCCAGGGCAACGAGGGGCCACGCTAGGGTTGCTTGAGAGCAGTTTTGCTTCCATTCATCCTCCCTTCCCCCTTCTCCCTCATTTGTACATGTGTAATTAGAGTGACCAGCCTGCTGGCCTGTTTACAAGGGGAGGAAGTCCCTCCTCCCACCGCTTTTGTGGTAGCTTTAAGTGGACTCTATTCTTCTGTGCTTCCTGCCTTGAAAGTGCTGACCAGGGTCACTCACAGGGCTGTTAAACAGCTGCTGCGCCTCACCCTGGCAGCAAACAAGGCCATTCCAGGCCCATCCATCAGCGTGGCTCGACAAGTGCTTTGGGATCTGCCTGGGTGAAAGATGGGAAGTGAGCGTGGGCGTGGCCCTGACGCGCCTCAACCTCCAGATCAAATTTGTCCCAGGCCCTGGTGTCCCCGACGCAGGGAGGAACAGAGACTGTGGGGAGAAGCTTGGGCATCCCCATGTTGTCATCTGGGTAGTAGCCATGGCTACTTCTTTCTCATTCATTCTTTAAATATTAATTGATTGCCTGCTTAAGACTGCACAAAAGCCTGAATTGTCAACTGCTTTATTTCAATAGCTGACATTTGATTTAGTGGATGTAAAAAAGATTGCTTGGTTTGTTTTTTTTTGAGATGGAGTCTCACTCTGTCACCCACCCTGGAGTACAGTGGTGCGATCTTGGCTGACTGCAACCTCTGTCTCCAGGGTTGAAACGATTCTCATGCCTCAGCCTCTCGAGAGCTGGGATTACAGGCACATGCCACCACACCTGGCTAATTTTTGTATTTTTAGTAGAGATGCGGTTTCACCATGTTGGCCAGGCTGGTCTCGAACTCCTAACCTCAAGTGATCTGCCCTCCTTGGCCCCCCAAAGTGCTGGGGTTACAGGTGTGAACCACTGCGCCTGGCCAGAACTTTTAAATTTTTATTTATTTTTTATCTTTTCTTACCCTGCCAGGGTGCCTAACATCCAGCTCAAGGCTTTAGTTTCTTCAGTAGATGATTCCAAACTGCTGTCCCCCAAATATCACAAGTGATTCCTAGTTTTCTAACTGGAGAATCTCAGATTTCACTTGGTTACTCTGTTCTTGAGAAAATAACATTGAAAACCGAAACCTCATCTCCGAGGACTTTTAGCAGTCGCCTCCTGTGTGGGCATTGGGAAACTGTGTGCATTTGGGCACACTCCTCCAACCCTTCCAGCTCTGGTGTCTGCTGTACTTCTGGTCTCTGCTTTTAGAAAGAGAGGTGGCAGCCAGCAAGTGGAGATTGTTAGTGGGTGAGACAATATTCCCCTCCCTTAAGCCCCTCCCTCAAGCCTCTGTCTGCTGTGACAATGCATTTTGGGATTTCTGAGCCCTGGCCCTAGGATAACCCGAGATTGAATCCTCAAAGAGGGACAAGGGGACAGAGGGTGACATTGATGATTGATGGGACATAAGGTGGAAGATGGCAAAAAAAAATGTCTTTTTTTTTTTTGAGATGGAGTCTTGCTCTGTCGCCCTGGCTGGAGTGCAGCGGCGTAATCTCGTGTCATGGCAACCTCCGCCTCCCAGGTTCCAGCAATTCTCCTGCCTCAGCCTCCCGAGTAGCTGAGATTACTGGCATGCACCACCACGCCCAGTCAATTTTTGTATTTTTAAGTAGAGATGGGGTTTCACCATCTTGGCCAGGCTGATCTCGAACTCCTGACATCAGGTGATCCACCTGCCTCAGCCTCCCAAAGTGCTAGGATTATAGGCGTGAGCCACCGCACCCAGCCAGAATAATGTCTTCTACTAAGTTTTTCTTTTTCTTTTTTCCAAGATGGAGTCTCGCTCTGTTGCCCAAGCTGGAGTGCAGTGGCACAATCTTGGTTCACTGCAAGCTCTGCCTCCCGGGTTCACGCCATTCTCCTGACTCAGCCTCCTGAGTAGCTGGGACTACAGGCGCCCGCCACCGCACCCGGCTATTTTTATTTTTTTGTATTTTTAGTAGAGACGGGGTTTCACCGTGGTCTCGATCTCCTGACCTCGTGATCTGCCTGCCTCGGCCTCCCAAAGTGCTGGGATTACAGGCGTGAGCCACTGCGCCCGGCTGTCTTCTTCTAAGTTTTTCAAATATCTGAAAAGGCTGTCGTGAAATCATACATATTTATGATAAAAGAATTACATAATTGACAGTGGCCTTTTGTGGCCATGTGCTTTCTCCACCCAAGGAAATTAAAATACAATTATTATCATGTGATTGTTGAGGATATTATTTGACTTAAAAGGGATCTTGATGTTTGAAAAGTTCACTGATCTTTAGAAACTAAAATATGAATGTGTCTGGGCACGGTGACTCACACCTGTCACTCCAGGACTTTGGGAGGCTGAGGTGGGAGGATTGCTTGAGTCTGGGAGATCAAAACCAGTCTGGCCAACATAGTGAGATCCCAGTATCTAATTAAAAAAAAGAACGTTCATTCTGGAAGATCAAATAGAAGCCATGGAAGCTGGCTGTGCTGTAAAAATGGCCTAAATCTGTTTTTCACCTTCAGATCATTGGCCTTTCTGCAGTGCACACAAGCTCTGAGGTTTGTACAAACCTAATAAGATCAGCACAACTGCTTCTAGAAGGTCTCTCAGAGCCAGTTAGTGAGGCAGGACTCTGAAGGAGGGAAGACAGAAAAGGAAAGTTAATCTTCCAGCAGCTCTTGGGGTGTAGAAAGCCCCTCAGATCCCTCAGCTCACCTCAGCTGTTTGTCTCCTGGCCCAGCTGCCCTGGTTTAGCGGTTGTTTAAATATTTTCTTTGCTTTCCCTTTGGCTTGATGAATTGTGGATGTCTAAACATGGGCCCTTTCCCACCTGGGCCTGCCCCGCCTCTTTCCTGGGGATATAATGGGCTTGTTTGAAGGGCCTGACCTGGCATGGGTGCTGGCCAGCATGAGCTGGGGGAGAAACACCTCTGTGTGTACAGCGCTTGGGCTAAGTAGCCCTTTCATTGGAGTAGTCAACACCTTTTGTTGCTGCCAGACCCTTCGGGATTGATCCAGTATTCGCTGTCCTTTGAGGTGGGTTGGAGAGAGGTAAATGTGCCCAGAGCAGCTTCCAGAAGGAACTCGCTGAACACTGCCTCCTTTGGTTCCATCCTTCAGGAGATCTGCTAAGGAAAACAGAAGCTTGTTAGTCTCAATTTTGGTGATAAGTAGAATACATAACCAGAGAAAGTAAAAACGCTTTAGGAAGTTCCCACTTAACACGTTTGCTTCTATGATTCTTCACATTTTTACATCCTGCGCTTGATTTCCTATTTCCTTTCTATGAAATTTTCATGAGTTGGTTCCTTTCGAAAAATCTTTTTTTTTGAGATGGAATTTCTCTCTTGTTGCCCAGGCTGGAGTGCAATGGCATCTTGACTCACTGCAACCTCTCTGCCTCCTCGGTTCAAGCGATTCTCATGCCTCAGCCTCCCCAGTAGCTGGGATTACAGGCATGCACCACCACGCCTGGCTAATTTTGTATTTTTAGTAGAGACAGGGTTTCACCATGTTGGTCAGGCTGGTCTCAAACTCCTGACCTTAGGTGATCTGCCCGCCTCGGCCTCCCAAAGTGCTGGGATTGCAGTCAAGAGCCACTGCGCCTGGCTGAAAAAAGAAATCTTAAATCATACATAATTATATTTACTCAGACTCTACTTAACGTATGAACTCACTGAACTGACAAGGGGACCACTCTGCTAGGAAATCTCAAGTTCAACCAAATGTTCCCAAATGGCGTATGGGGGAAGCAGAGGCCCACTGGGTCTGAGGTGTGGCTTTTGAATCGTGAAGATACTTCTGCAAGCTTGTTGGTGGATGGTTGGATTGACAACGGCATGTCTAGTTACTGTTGCAAGGGATTAAACTGAAGTATGGTGATCTAAACTGCAACGCAAGGAAGGATTCTCAGCTCATCTTTTCTGTCCTCAAACTGTCTTCCTTTGCCAAAACTGTCAACATTCTGCCTACAGATAGACTGTCAAACGGAATATGACAAACTCCAAAGCACTTTTTTTTCCACAGCGCCTATCTTAATTTCATGCTTCTCCCCTTACATTACCTACTTTAAGGGATTTTTGGTGGTGAGAAGGGAGGAGTACCAGGAAGAATTTTGCATGAATAAATGCTTTTGCTCAAACTCCTGAACTCTTGAACTTTTGTTCAAATTCTAAGATTTTAAAGTTTTTTTTCCTATTATATCTACCCTGTTACTAAATTTGCAATGAAAGCAATGAATCCTTTTTATTGGCCCTAGCACTACGTCTTGTGCAGAGGCAATGAAAAGATATGCACGGTCTCATCCTTAAGAAACTTGACCGTCTGGTAGTCAGGGCAGGATTTGTGAATGAGTCAGCTGAAGAGCAGTGTTTGAGGAATCTAATTTAGTCTCTAGCCTAGCGGTCTGAATGCAAAGAGGGTTCAGGTGATGTTAGCCCAATAAAGAAAGCACTAAATTACAGTGTTCAGACAATAGTGTGTCCAGAGTCGGTGGGTTCTTGGTCTCACTGACTTCGAGAATGAAGCCGCGGACCCTCGCGGTCAGTGTTACAGTTCTTAAAGGTGGGGTGTCTGGAGTTTGTTTCTTCTGATGTTCAGACGTGTTTGGAGTTTATTCCTTCTGGTGGGTTCGTGGTCTCGCTAGCTTCAGGAGTAGAAGATGCAGATTTTTGTGGTATTACAGCTCTCAAGGCGGCGCGTCTGGAGTTGTTTCTTTCTTCCGTCCGGAATTGTTCGTTTCTCCCAGTGGGTTCGTGATATCGCTGGCCTGAGGAACGAAGCTGCAGACCTTCATGGTGAGTGTTACAACTCATACACAGTGCGGACCCACAGAGCGAACAACAGCAACATTTATTGCACAGAGTGAAAAAGCAAAGCTTCCACACTGTTAAAGAGAACCAGAGCCACTTGCTACTTCTGGCTGGGGCAGCCTGCTTTTATTCCCTTATCTGGCCCCACTCACATCCTGCTGATTGGTCTGTTTTACAGAGAGCTGATTGGTCCATTTTGACAGGGTGCTGATTGATGTATTTACAATCCCTGAGCTAGACGCAAAAATTCTCCAAGTCTCCACTAGATTAGCTGGACACAGAGCACTGATTGGTGCATTTGTAAACCTTGGGCTAGACACAGGGTGCTGATTGGTGCATTTACAAACCTTGAGCTAGACACAGAGTGCAGATTGGTGTATTTACAATCCCTTAGCTAGACATAAAGGTTCTCCACAGTCCCCTCTAGACTCAGAAGCCCAGCTGGCTTCACCTAGTGGGTCCCGCACCAGGGCCCCTGGCAGAATTGCCCGCCAGCGCCACGCCATGTGCCCACAGTCCTCAGCCCTTGGGTGGTTGATGGGACCTCGGCGGTGCGTGTCAGGGAGGCTTGGACCGTGCAGGAGCCCACAGCAGGAGGAGGCTTGGGCATTGCGGGCTGCAGGTCCCGAGCCCTGCCCCGTGGGGAGGCAGCTGAGGCCCGGCTAGAATTCCAGTGCGGCACCGGCGGGCCGGCACTGTTGGGGGACCTGGTGCACCCTCCGCAGCTGCAGGCCCGGGTGCTAAGCCCCTCACTGCCTGGGGCCGGCGGCACTGGCCGGCTGCTCCGAGTGCGGGGCCTGCCGAGCCCATCCAGAACTCGTGCTGGCCTGTGAGTGCTGCAGGCAACCCCTGTTCCCGCCCGCGCCTCTTCCTCCACATCTCCCCGCAAGCAGAGGGAGCCGGCTCCGCCCTCGGCCAGCTCAGAGAGGGCCTCCCACAGTGCAGCGGCGGGCTGAAGGGCTCCTCAGACGCCGCCAGAGGGGGCGCCGAGGCAGAGGAGGTGCAGAGAGCGAGCGTGCTGTGAGGGCTGCCAGCAGGCTGTTACCTCTCAATAGCATGGTAGGACCTCAGAGAACTGGGAGAGGAGGTAGGTTCCAATAGTTGTAGTCTGTGTGCAGAAGGTGGGGATATGAGCTAGGTCTTGAAGGAAGAGTAGAAAGGTTGAATGGGTTGAGAGGGTGTCATTGGTAATTGGAAAAGTCAGAGGAATGACCCAGGGAACAGCATCTTGGTTGGACCAGAGGGTATGCCCTGAATAAGGACCAGTAAGAGATAACATGAGATGAATTGTAGAAGGGGTTGCAAATCAGAGTTGAGACTTGGATTAAGCCAAGTTGATAAAACTATAAAGAGAGCTATTGTAGGTTTGGAGGGTTTGCTTATAGTAAATTTCTTTCTCTCTCTCTCTCTTTTTTTTTTTTTTTTGTTTGAGACAGGATCGCCTAGGCTGGAGTGCAGTGGCACCATCTTGGCTCACTACAACCTCTGCCTCCTGGGTTCAAGCGATCCTTCCACCTCAGCCTCCTGAGTAGCTGGGACTACAGGCATGTGCCACCACACCTGGCTATTTTTTTTTTTTTTTTTCTGAAGATGGAGTTTTGCTGCTGTCACCCAGGCTGGAGTGCAGTGGCACAATCTCAGCTCACTACAACCTCCGCCTCCTGGGTTCAATTGATTCTCCTGCCTCAGCCTCCCGAGTAGCTGGGATTACAGGTGCCCGCCACCATGCCCAGCTAATTTTTGTATTTTTAGTAGAGACAGGTTTTCCCTATGTTGGCCAGGCTGGTCTCGAACTCCTGACCTCAGGTGATCTGCCTGCCTTGGCCTCCGAAAGTGCTGGGATTACAGGCACGAGCCACCGTGCCTGGCCTTGGCTAATTTTTTGTGACTTTTGTGGAGACAGGGTTTTGCCATGTTGCCCAGGCTGGTCATTTGACATTCCCACTAGTAAGGCACTAGGGTTCTAATTTCTCCCCATCTTCACCAATATTTATTTTCTGTTTTTTGTTTTTTCTCTTTTATAGTAGACATCTTAATTGGTATGGGATGATATTTAATTGTGGTTTTGATTTGCATTTCCTTAATGACTAATGATGTTGAGCATCTTTCAGAAGCTCAGAAACATAAAAAGATGACCACATTTGTATATCTTCTTTGGGAAAATGTTCAAGTCCTTTGCCCATTTTTAATAGATTTTTTGGGGGCTGTTGAGTTTTAGGCATTCTCTCTATATTTTAGATATTTATTAAACCCTTATCAGATATGTGATTTGCAAATATTTTCTCCCATTCTGTGGGTGACCATTTTACTCTGTTAATAGTGGTTTTTGATGGAAAGAGATTCTTAATTTTGATGAAGTTCAATTGGTATGTTTTTTCTTTTGTTGTCTTTGCCATTGGTGTTATATTCAAGAAATCATTGCCAAATCCAGTCTCGGAAGGTTTTTTGTTTTCCTCTAAGAGTTTTATAGCTTTAGGTCTTACATGTAGGCCTTTGACCCACATTGATTTAATTTTTTTGTATATGGTATGTGTATATTCAGCTTTCCCAGTGCCCACTGTTGTCCTTTCCCTATTGGATAGTCTTGGCAAAATATCACTTAACCGTATATGCAAAGGTTTATTTCCGAATTCTCTATTCTATTCTACTGGTCTGTCTCTTTGCCAGTAGCCTGCTGTTTTTTATTATTATGGTATTGTAATACGTTTTGAAATCAGGATGTGTGAGACCTCCGACTTAGTTCTTTTTCAAGATTGTTTTGGCTATTTGTGGTCCCTTGAGATTCCATATAAATTTTAGGATGAAATTTTCTGTGTTTGCAAAAAATGCCATTGGGATTTTGATTGGGATTGCATTAAATCTACAGATCACTTTGGGTAGTATTGACGTCTTAAGAGTATTAAATCTTACAATCATTAACAAGGGTTTTTTTTTTAATTTATTTTTGTCTTTAGTTTCTTTCAGCAACATTTTGTAGTTTTCAGTATGTAAACCTTTTGTCTCTTTGGTTAGGTATTCAACTCTTTTTGATGCTATTGTAAATAGAATTGTTTTCTTAATCAAGGCAGATGGTTTTGCCATCCACGATGGTTCTTACCTCTCTATTCCACGTTCCCTTTCTGAAAGGCCGGCTGATACTAATTAGAATGAGGGTGGAGGCCACCCAGAGGGTCACCTTCGCCCTGGGAAGTGAATACAATTCTGAACCTGCAGAAGGAAGGAATAAGGGCTGGTTTAGAGTCCATCTGAGGTTGTTCAAGGTCTTTGAGACACACAGACATATTATTTAATATGCTTTATTGAGAGCACAAAGACAAATAACTTTCTTCCAAATCCTACTTCAAGCAAAGGGAAGAGAAATATAGCAGCTGTCGGGAGGCTATTCAACTTTTAAAGTTTGACTCCAGCAAAAATTGTAAGAGGCAAACAGTATATCCTTAGCTGTGTCATCTCCTCACCCCAATTCAGCTTTGATCTTTCTCTTCTTTTATACTGTTTCCCTGTAATCCTGTCATCACCCTACCTCACTCCTTTTTCCAAAGTTCCCTTTCCTCTGCTTCCTTAACAAATGCATTTCCTCAGGTTTTTTGCTGGGCAAAAGTAAACTCTTCCTGAAAAATTAACTCTTGCAAAGCAAGAACAGGTGAAGTCTTTGCAATTTAACAAGGTGACAGTGTCTTCATCTGAGCAAGGTGAATGAGTTAGTCTAATTCTGGTGACTTCAGGAACCCACAGACTGGGAGGGAAAATGATTTGGGATTTTGCCTAGACCTAGTCTGATCTGTTAGTGGGCGGAAGCAGGAGGGGACAGAGAAGCCAGGAACAGATGACTGGGAAGCATGATGTTATGCTGCTCTTTGAGGCAAAGGAGCTTCACTACTAGAGGCGCCTCAGAGTCAAACTCAGTCTTGCCTTAAGTGGCTTGTCACAAGGTCTCAAGGAGCCTAGAGCTGTAATTGAAATTGATATTGTCTCTCAGTGACCCATTTCTAACCTTAGAGCTTCCTACAGACTTGGTCTTGGGAAGGGTTTACCCCTAGACTGTGTGGTTGCAGGAACCTGTGGGCATTCCAGAGGGAGTCTGTTAACTCAGCTTCAGAAATGAGGAAGATTATAAGTCAATGCAGGCTGAAAACCAGAGGACCTCAAACTGCGTGGACTGGCTGATCACCAGCATGTGGGCTAACGTAAAGTGGAAAGCCTGCAGGCAATGGTGGCAGGCCATGCCTGTGGACCTCTGTTACATACCACCTGCCTGACCACTGTGTGTGGGGAGGTAACAGCCCCCATGTCCAGGCCCCGTAGCAGCTCTCTTCCGCTCTGGTGAGCACCGAAGGCCAGGGCTGCACGGTCCTGGGCTGCGCAGTGGGAGGCGGGGCTTGGCAGCGAGCCGGACTGGGGATTCTGCTTTGTGTCCGGCTGCCCCGCAGAGATGTCTGCACCATGAATTTGATACAAAGTCCACAAACATTTCACTGCAAAA
This sequence comes from Gorilla gorilla gorilla, assembly GCF_029281585.2. NCBI lineage: Eukaryota > Metazoa > Chordata > Mammalia > Primates > Hominidae > Gorilla > Gorilla gorilla. Next base: position 32,609,059 of record NC_073229.2, on the reverse strand, counting down.
GGCACATTTTATCTCCCTTTGCAGAACCTCCAAGAGAGCCAAGCTTGGTGGCTTGCCAGACAGGCTCTACTCCTTATGTCTGATCTGGGGTACATGCTGGTGGTTGCCATCTTCCTATGGAACCCACATCCAGAGCTTTGGATGTGAGATGAAGGGGATGGTAGCTGGGGAGGCTAGAGGAGAAAGACAATGCAAACAATACCTCAGGCAATGGGCTAAGCACACAAACAGATTTAGGTGGACCAGAGGAGAAAAGAAAAAAGCCCCAACAAACCAAAAACAAAGCAGTACTTCTTTCCTACTTCCTTCCTTCCCATGCGTCTCATTTGTGTTGGTGGAAACTACAGATTGATTACTGTTTTGGGGCCTCTGATTAAAAACTCACATGTGTAAGAGACTCAGCTTCGAGATTAGGAGCTTCTTTGTTGAACCGAGGCAATCTCATGTTATTAAACCTTCCCTCTCAACTTGCCACCTGCTCCTCTCCTTCCCTAGCCCTAAGACCCTGAACCCATCTCCCCTTTTATCTTTGTTGCCTGTTAATTCCTGTTTCCTCAGGTGGAGGGCTTGTTCTGGAAATTAAGGTTTTGGGGACAGGGTTCCTCAGCTTCCTCTCTTTGGGTATAGGAGGGCAGTCCTAAGATTTCCATAATCACAGCTTTCCCTGTGCCTCCTGCACTTACGACCGCTACCGTACATCTGACTTCTTAAATTCATGGCCTGGAACTGCAAGGATATTTGCTAGTGTGTATGTTTTGACTGCAACTAGATTGTCAGATTGGGTGAAATGGGCTCTGTATTAGTCTGTTCTTGCACTGCTATAAAGAAATACCTGAAACTGGGTAATTTATAAATAAAAGAGGTTTAATTGGCTCATGGTTCCACAGGTTGTACAGGCAGCATGGCTGGGGAGGCCTCAGGAAACTTTCAATCATGGCAGAAGGGGAAGGGGAAGCAGGCACGTCTTCTACGGCCAGAGCAGGAGGAAGAGAGACAAGGGGGAGATGCTACACCCTTAAACAACCAGACCTTGTGAGAACTCTCACTCTCACAAGAACAGCAAAGGGGAAATCCACCCCCATGATCCAGTCACCTCCCACCAGGCCCCTCCTCCAACACTGGGGATTACAATTCGACATGAGATTTGGGTGGAGACACAGAGCCAAACCATATCAGACTCCAAGGCCAATTTTAAGTGGCTCCAGGATTCTCAAATTCTAAGTGTTTTAAGTGCTCAGACAGAAGCATAGCAGGCCTTCAATACATGTTCACGATTTTCACTTTCTAGGAGCCTTCACAGTGATTGTCTAAGCAGTTTTCTGGTCAAGCGCCGGGGTAGGCATTGGCATTCTTCTCCAGATGAAAATCAAGAGGCAGACACCACAGTGACCAATGCCTCATCCAAACTCCTGAGGCAGAGGAGAGTCCAACTGCCACTTCCTAACAATGTGAAGCCATGATACGAGGCCTAATAAACTTTCCCTGCAGTTTCAAGAGGATGTGGTCTCTTTCACTTCCTGTCCCAAACTGTTCTGCACTGTTGCGCCATGCAACAGCTGCTTCGGATCAAGCCATGGCCAAATTCTTGCTGGGGAAGAGCAGTGACATTTGGGGAGCCACAGGGACAACAGGGAGCCACTTCTGTGGGTGCTGGAGACTCCACTCATAGGAGGTCTGGACACTGATGTCTAAAGCCTAAAGGAGGACATTAAAATGTTAGATCGGGGAGGGGACAGATCCACCATTGTAATTTCAAAGGTGAAACTCGGATGTCCTGGAAGGAGGGCAGACAGACCTGCTTGTGACCTGCTAACCCACTATCACAAACTGTGCATGCTTTCTTATCATTTTACTTCTTTCATAAATAGAGGACAGGAACAAAAAGCCAAAAGGTTACATGAAGGAGCAGGTGAGAAATCTCTAGCTAGTTCCCATGGTACTGTGGAAATAGTACCGCATCATACTGTTCATCATACTTTGCTTGCGTTGTGGAGAAAACTCAAGCATAGACAAGGTGTCACTGGCCTCGCTGTAAAATAACGGGCTGTTAATGAAGCAGCCGAGGGATATGGAGATGGTGTCTTCATCCCTGTGCTCACCTTTTCCCGAATGTACCTTTTTCCCTTTAATTTCCCTAAATGAGATGTGCCATAGAATGTACCTAATTTGTGTCAGGTCTATACAACGAGAAAATCATAATACATCCATGAATCAGGGCTCAGTTAATTTATTTCCTAAACATCTACATTTTGAACTAATTTCAGATCTACAGAACAGTTGTAGGAACAGTAGAAACAATTTCTATCTACCTTCTATTCAGATTCCCTAATATTAAAATTTCATCACATGTGCTTCATCATCATTCTCCATTTTTTTTTTTTTTTTGAGGTGGAGTCTCGCTCTGTCATCCAGGCTGGAGTGCAGCAGCATGATCTCTGATCACTGCAGCCTCCGCCTCCCAGGTTCAAGTGATTCTCCTGTCTCAGCCTCCTGAGTAGCTGGGATTACAGGCACCTTCCCTCACACCTGGCTAATTTTTGTATTTTTAGTAGAGCCAGGGTTTCATTGTGTTGGCCAGGCTGGTCTCGAACTCCTGACCTCAGGTGATCCACCCACCTCGGCCTTCCAAAGTGCTGGGATTACAGGTGTGAGCCACTATGCCTGGTCAGGGTCAAGTTTTATATCAAAGATTTAAAGCACTTCTCAGTGTTTTATATAGAAGACTTATAATGTCAGTTTGTCTCATTATAGAGGATAGATTTTGATCACTTTATTCGTCTACCAGGTTTCTATATTGTAAAATTATTATTTTTCCCTTTGCAATTAATAAGTACAATGTGGGGAGATAATTCCAGACTATACAAGTATTCTGTTTCTCAACAAACTATTATCCATTATTTTTAGCATCATTTATATTTTGTTGTTGTTGTTGTTATTGTTGCCCAGACTGGAATTCAGTAGTGTGAACGTGGCTCACTGTAGCTCACTGTAGCCTTGAACTCAAGCTACAAGAGGATCCTCTCACCTCGGCCTCTTGAGTAACTGAGACTACAGGTGTGCACGACCATGCCTAACTAATTTTTAAATTTTTTTTTTTTTTGTAGAGATGGGGTCTCACTTTGTTGTCCAGGCTGGTCTTAAGTTCGTGGGCCCAAGTGATCCTCCTACCTTGGCCTCCCAAACCTTTGGGATTACAGGTGTGAGCCACCATGCTGGGCCCTGGCTTGATGATTCTTGAATGAGTTAATCATTATCACAGTAATAATCAAATGCTTGTTTTTCTAATTTTATTATTCACATTTATCAGCTGGCATTTCCTGTTAGCATGAACTTTCTCCTTTCCCTTATTTATTTCTTTATTTATTTATATCAGCATGGACTCAGAGAATCTTTTTTCACTCAGTGGCTTATTATTCATTAATATTGTTATTTATTTTGATGTTTAAATTGTCCTAGATTTGGCTGATGGGAGTCCCTTCCAACTGGCTTTTGTGTGCTTTTATAAATCAGGTGTATTTTGGTATAATTTACATACAGAAAAATCCATCCCTTTCAAGAGAATAGTTGGATAAATGTTGACAAACATACAGCTGTGTAAGCACCACCACTGTCAAGGTATGGAACATTTTATCACTCCAGAAAGTTCTTTTTTTTTTTTTTTTGAGACAGTCTCACTCTGTTGCCCAGGCAGGAGTGCGGTGATGTGATTTTGGCTCACTGCAACCTCTACCTCCCAGGTTCAAGCAGCTCTCCTGCCCCAGCCTCCTAAGTACCTGGGATTACAGGCACGTGCCACCACAGCTAGGTAATTTTTGTATTTTTAGTAGAGATGGGGTTTCACCATGTTGGTCAGGCTGGTCTCAAACTCCTGACCTCAAGTGATTCACCCACCTCGGCGTCCCAAAGTGCTGGGATTACAGGTGTGAGCCACCGCACCCAGCCCCAGAAAGTTATTTTATACTGAACTCATAGTCAGTCTCCTTCTTCTACTCCCAGTTCCTGGCTATCACTGCTTTGATTTTTGTCTCCATAGTTTTGCCTTTTTAAAATGTACTTTGTATTTGCTTGTTCTGCTTAGCGTAATTATTTTGAGATTCACCCATGTTGTTACATGTATCAATAGTTCATTCATTTTTATTACATGTAGTATGCCATGGTATGGATATTCCACAGTTTGTTTATTCATTCTTCTGTTGATGAACATTGGGGTTGTTCCCAGTTTTTATTAAAAATAAAGCTGTGGACGGGCATGGTGGCTCATGCCTATAATCCCAGCACTTTGGGAAGCTGAGGTGGGAGGATCACTTGAGCCCAGGAGTATGGAGACCAGCCTGGGCAACATAGTGAAATCCCATCTCTACAGAAAAAAAAAAAAAAAACCCACAAAACAAAACAACAAAAAACTGCTATGAATGTTTGTGTACAAGCAATTGTATAGACATACACTTTCATTTCTTACAGGTAAATATTTCATAGTGGATGGCAGGGTTGTATAGTAGATTTATGTTTAACTTTTTAAGAAATTACCTGTTTTCCAAAGTGGTTGTACTGGCTGAGCATGGTGGCTCACTCCTGTAATCCCAGCACTGTGGGAGGCTGAGGCAGGCAGATCACTTGAGGTCGGGAGTGTGAGACCAGCCTGGCCAACATGGTGAAACCCCTTCGCTACTAAAAATACAAAAATTAGCTGGGCATGGTGGCATATACCTGTAATCCCAGCTACTTGGGAGGCTGAGGCAGAAGAATCTCTTGAACCCCGGAAGCAGAGGTTACAGTGAGCGGAGATCATACCACTGCACTGCTGCCTGGGCGACAGAGCGAGACTCTGTCTCAAAAAACAAAAAAACGAAAAAGTGGTTGTACCATTGTGTATTCCCATCACCAATATATGGGAGTCCTAGTTGCTCTGCATCCTTCTCAGTGCTTGGCATGATCAGTTTTTTTACTTTTGGCCATTCTAGTAAGCACGTAGTTTTAATGCACATTTTCTTCCTTTTTTTTTTTTTTTTTTTTTTTTTTTTGAGACAGAGTCTCACTCTGTCGCCCAGGCTGGAGTGGAATGGCATGATCTTGGCTTGCTGCAACCTCCGCCTCCTGGGTTCAAGCAATTCTCCTGCCTCAGCCTCCTAAGTAGCTGGGATGACAGGCATGTGCCACCACACCCAGCTAATTTTTTTTTTTTTGTATTTTTAGTAGAGATGGGGTTTTGCCATATTGGCCAGCCTGGTCTCAAACTCCTGATCTCAGGTGATCCACCTGCCTTGGCTTCCCAAAGTGCTGGGATTACAGGCATGAGCCACTGTGCCCGGTCTTAATGCATGTTTTCTTGATAACTCATGATGTTGAGCTTCTTTTCATGTCCTTATTTGCCATTCATGTATCTTCTCTGATGAAGCTTGGCTTCACATTTTTTGCTCATTTGAAAAATTGCACTGTCTTCTTTTTATTGAATTGTAAGAGCTGTATTTTGGATTGAAGTTCTTTATATTTAATTGTAAAGAAAAAATGATGTATTCATTCATTTAAGTGAAGATTTAGGCCAGGGCTAGATAATATTTTAGGCTCTGTGGGCCATATCGTCTCTCTTCTAACTACTCAACTCTGCCTAGTCATAGATAATCTCTAAATGAATAAGCATGTCTGTGTTCCAATAAAACTTTATTTACAAGAACAGGCAGAAGGACAGATTTGACCTGTTGGCCAAGGCTTGCCAACCCTTAGCTTTGGGTTCAGTTTCTAGCACTGGACAGGGTTGACTGAATCTGGGTTCCTGCTATGAATTGCAAGATTGAAATACAGAGTTCATTAGAACGATCTGGGGGCTAAGTCCAGTCCACGTTACTTAAAAGTCAGAATTGTAGGACATATAGAATTTCTATATCAAGCTACATGTTTGCTAAGTTATTTTTCAGACCTGGGAGCCAGTGATCCTGAGGATGCACTGTCATATGAGATAGTCCAGCAGAAGAATGTGTCCCTCCTGGTTAGGGGTCCTCATATCTGGCGTGCATCATAGTCACTGGCAGCTTTTCAGGAGATGTTCCTGGGCTCTATCTGCTGCATCAGAATCTCAGGGGTGGGCTGGGTCTTGTGTATTTCTATTTTTAAAGCATCTTCCAGGTGTTTCAGATGAAGTCAGATAAGGGACTTGCACTAAGTGATGAATAGAGATTCTCAGGAGACTTATCTTAATGAAGATATAAGAATAATCTCTAATTACTGCATTGATTTTATGTAAATAGATGCTTCTAAAGTGTTCACAATATTTTAAAGTTAATAAGTAGTTAAAATACTCTTTCCTAAGCCTGCTCTCCAAACTTGATTGCCACTACTGAGATTCTTATCAAACTATTTTTTTCATGCACAGTGCAAAAACAAATTTCAGAACAGCCTCTGCTGGATTTTCAAAAAACCTGAATTATTGGACTCTAAATTAAAGAGTAAAAAGTACTGTGGAAATTCAAGCCCATTACCATTTATTCATAAAGACAAGTGACTCAATCAAAACAGTATCTTTGATGGATTAAGTGTGTTTAAACAAATAGTTAACCATAATACTAGGGGATTAGTATTTTTGGTAAAGCTTTAACTGATATTCTTTGATAATCCCTGTTTTTCCCTGGCAGTTGATGCCTCTATTTGCTTTGGAAATAGCCTTTTAGTATGTTGCATTTTAACAATATTCTTATAATACAGAATATGCAATTCTGTTTGTAATGCAAAAATCTGTCAGATAAGCTTGGGAAATGACAAAATAGTTGCTTGCAAATTGCTGTAGACCTAAAGTGGACAATCTGAAGTTATCAATCAAATTGTGATTTGTTGATGTAGGACTCTCAACTATTTTTACATTAAAAAAACCCCCTGTCTTTTATTGTCTTAGTCTATTTGCTGCTATAACAAAATACCTGAGATTGGGCAATTTATAACAACAGCATTGTATGTCTCATAGTTCTGGAGGCTGGGAAGTCCAAGATCAAGGCCTGGGCAGTTTCAGTGTCCAGTGAGGGCCCAATTTCTGCTTCTAAGATAGCAGCTTGTTGCTGCAACCTCTGGAGGCGATGAATGCTGTGTCCTCACCTGGTGGAAGGGATGGAAGGGCAAAAAGGGCCTAGCTAGTTCCCTCCAGCTGTTTTATAAGGTTGCTAATCTCACTCGTGAATGTTGTACCCTCATGGCTTAATCACCTCCTAAATCAGCCTACCTCTTAGTACTATCACATTGGTGATTAGTTTCAACACACGAATTTTTGGGGACATTCAAACCATAACAATCGTTTAGAAAAATTATGCAAAACTTTTGGTGTCACCCTGGGGTCTTGTCTAACAAGCTCACCCACAGATTATTTGATTCTCAAGAGAATGTACTTTTCATTGAATTCTGTTTACTATTGATTAGGGCTTAGAAGCTGTGAAGTTACACGTTAACTTAGAGACTTTTGTTTATTAGAGACATAAATGATTTTTTATTGGTAGAAAAGATAACCTCAATGCTTATAGTTTTATTGTCCTGTAGGTCATTAACCAGCTTGATCTCTAACTCAGTAAACTTATTTTGGTATAACTTTCTTTTCTTCTCTTTCCCTCCTTCCTTCTTTCTCTCTCTCTCTCTCTCTTTCTTTTTTTTTTGAGGTGGAGTTTCACTCTTGTTGCGAGGCTGGAGTGCAATGGCATGATCTCGGCTCACTGCAACCTCCACCTCCCGGGCTCAAGCAATTCTCCTGCCTCAGCCTCCTGAGTAGCTGGGATTACAGGCATGCGCCACCACGCCTGACTAATTTTGTATTTTTAGTAGAGATGGGTTTTCACCATTTCACCATGTTAGCCAGGCTGGTCTTGAACTCCAGACCTCAGGTGATCCACCCACCTTGGCCTTCCAAAGTACTGGGATTACAGGTGTGAGCCACCACACCTGGCCTATACCTTTTACCTTTGCTGATTTAAATCTGCGTCCTTTCTCTGGAGTGCATGGTAACTTTTACTCCATCTTTTTTGAGTTCTCTGAGTCCCTGCAGCAAATCATTGAATCTGAGGGTAGTTGTGGGGACCCCAACACAGACATGGATAGATAAAGTGCTTTGCTCAGTGCCTGGCAGAGTCTGTTTGGCTCTGCCTTTGCCTGACTTCTGGTCCTTGGCTTGTCCATCCTTTCTAGCCCCATAATCCCAATTGTGACCCTTTGGACCCATTGACTATCTTTGCTCCTTCTGTTTCCTCTAAGAATTGTTCTCTGGAAACTTCATTTTAAAGAATAAAATATCTAACCTCAGTCGGTTGGTTGAGGGCAGCTCTCCTCAAAGCTTCGGCCTGTGTAGACCTAATAATCTGTGGCTGTGCCAGTTTTTAACTTTTGATTCGTGTCTATGTCTTCCCTCCTGCGCTAGGTTACAATTTATGTAAAGTGGATAGTGCCACTTCTTTCCTTGTCATCCACAGTGCCTGGTGCCTGAGAGGATGCTGTGGCCTAATGGGAAAGACCTGAGTTTTAGAGTCAGCAAAAGCCTGCCTTGAATTCAGCTCAGCTATGTACCTGCCACATCAGTCTGGGCAAGTTGCTACACCTCTCTGAGCTTCAGTTTCCACATTTGCAACACGGGCCTCACATTTCCTATTTCACAGGGCTGCCAGGGGTTTTGATGGTATCCTGGCCAGCTCAGACCTAAGACGTGGCTATGCCAGCATTTAGACTTAGGTGGCCCACTTATGGGGGTTGTGTGCTTTGCATAGATAAAACCTCTCTAACAGGCATGAAATATTGGACGAGAACACGAACTCTGCCCTCAACCAGGGTTCAGGAGTGAACAGACATGGCTAATGGGCTTCAGGGCAGGACAAGAGATAAAAGCAGGTTACAGGTAGGGACAAATAATCACTGTTGCTAAGCTTAGTTGAAACCTTACCATATGCCAGACTCTGTTCTAAGCAATTAACATGTAATATACTCTCAATCTTTCCAATCCCTATAAAGAAGGCCTTTTTTTTTTGAATTAGGAAACTTAGACACAGAGAATTTAACGAACTTACCCACAGCCAGGAAGTGGCAGAGTGAGGACTGAGGGGGCAGTGATCCAGAGCCATGCTCCTAACCATAATACCATATGGCCCTCATTGAACTAACTGCCTGCCAGAGTGCTAACACATCCCAGGCAGGAGAAGCGTGATGAAAACAGAGTTCTTTATTACTGGAAATATAATAAACTCTCCTGGGGAAGACTTTCTCAGAGAGTTGGGCAGTAAAACTGAAGTTACAGTAGCATGAGAGGTGCCTCACCCTCACCCAACCCTTGTATCAAAAGAGCTGGGCCCCTGAGATAAAAAGGGCTTCTCTAGCCTGGTGCGGTGGCTCACACCTGTAATCCCAGCACTTTGGGAGGCTGAGGTGGGCGGATCACGAGGTCAGGAGATTGAGACCATCCTGGCTTACACAGTGAAACCCCATCTCTACTAAAAATACAAAAAAAAAAAAAAAATTAGCCAGGCGTGGTGGCAGGCACCTGTAGTCCCAGCTACTTGGGAGGCTGAGGTAGGAGAATGGTGTGAACCTGGGAGGTGGAGCTTGCAGTGAGCCGAGATTGCGCCACCACACTCCAGCCTGGGCAACAGAGCGAGACTCCGTCTCAAAAAAAAAAAAACAAAAAAAAACAAAGGGCTTCTCCATATCGGATGGAGAGAGATAAGTCCAGGAGATAAGCAGCATGGAACATGAGGCTTCCAGAAAGCAGCAGCAGCAGAGATGGCACAGGATACCAGGACCACTGTGTCATAGGTAAATAGGTCCCCCAAATGCAGTGTTGGCCCTGCAATGAAAGCTCTGTAGGTTCTGACACTGGTGGGCCTGGAGAAGAACTCAGGATAGCAGCAGCCAAGCACTGCAGCCCGGACATCAGGATAGCACATCTCCTATACTCATTTTAAGACTTCAGTATTGGAGTGTGAGAAAGAACAGGAAAACTCACAAGCCCTAAGTGTCCAGTTCAATAAACATTTATAAACTGAACCTAATCCCTGACCAGGGTTAAGTATCAAAATGTGACCAGCACCCCAGAAGTACTACTTTTGCCTCCTCCCTGTCATTTCTCCCCAAGGTTGCCCCTATCTTGACATCTAAAAAGCCTTGGGTACATTTTACCAGATTTTGCTCTTTATATAAGTGGAATCATTCCTGTACTTTCTTTTGCATCTTACTTCTTTTGCAAATATGGCTGTGGGTAGGTGTCATTCATTCACTCTCATTGCAGCATGGGATTCCATTGAGTAAATATCCCACAACATTTTCATGCATTCTATTGCTGATGAGCAATGGGAGTAGTTTCCAGTTTGGGCTCCCTCCGCTTTTGAGGAATCAAGGAAAGACACAAGAGGAGAGGGATTGAGAACCTCACATCGGTGGAACTAGGAACAAATTCTTACCATGATGGCCTGAGGAGGCACAACATGAGATTCTCAGAGATGTTTGGAGAGGAGGACTACTGGAAAGCAGAGGCAAGGATCTGGAGGACTGAAAAGGGAGGGGTTGGCTCAAAATTCGCCTTTATTATTATTTAATTTAATTTAAAGTTCCAGGGTATATGTGCAGGATGTGCAGGTTTGTTACATAGGTAAACGTGTGTCACGGTGGTTTACTGCACCTATAACCCATCACTTAGGTATTAAGCCCAGCATGCATTAGCTATTTATCTTGAAGCTTTCCCTCCCCCAGCTCCTCACCCACAGGCCCCAGTGTGTGTTGTTCCCCTCCCTGTGTCCCTGTGCTCTGATTGTTCAGCTCCCGCTTATAACTGAGAACCTGGGGTGTTTGGTTTTCTGTTCCTGTGTTAGTTTGCTGAGGATAATGGCTTCAAGCTCCAACCATGTCCCTGCAATTCTTTTTATGGCTACATAGTATTCCACGGTGTATATGTACCACATTTTCTTTATCCAGTCTATCATTGATGAACATATGGGTTGATTCCATGTGTTTGCTATTGTGAATAGTGCTACAATGAACATACACATGCATATGTCTTTATAGTAGAATGATTTATATTCATTTGGGTGTATTATCCAATGATAGAAATACCAGTAATGGGAACCAAACACTGCAGGTTCTCACTTATAATAATTGCTGGGTCAAATGGTATTTCTGGCTCTAGGTCTTTGAGGAATTGCCACACTGTCTTCCAGAATTGTTGAACTAATTTGCATTCCCACCAATAGTGTAAAAGTGTTCCTGTTTTTCCACAGCCTCACCAGTATCTGTTGTTTCTTGACTGTTTAATAATTGTCATTCTGACTGGCTGGCACGAGAGGGTCCTCATTGTGGTTTTGATTTGCATCCCTCTCATGACCAGTGATGTTGACCTTTTTTTCATGTTTTTTGGCCACATACATGTCGTCTTTTGAGAAGTGTCTGTTCATGTCCTTCGCCCACTTTTTTTTTTTTTTTGAGATGAAGTCTTGCTCTGTCGCCCAGGTGGCTGGAGTGCAATGGTGTGATCTTCGCTCACTGCAACTTCTGCCTCTTGGGTTCAAGCGATTCTCCAGCCTTAGCCTACTGAGTAGCTGGGATTACAGGCACCCACCACCTTGCCCAGCTAATTTTTGTATTTTTGTAGAGATGGGGTTTCACCATGTTGGCCAGGCTGGTCTTGGACTCCTGACCTCAGGTGATCTGCCTGCCTCAGCCTCCCAAAGTGCTGGGATTACAGGCCTGAGCCACCATGCCCAGCCCTTTGCCCACTTTTTTATGGGGTTGTTTTTTCTTGTGAATTTAAGTTCCTTGTAAATTCTGGATATTAGACCTTTGTCAGATGGATAGATTGCAAAAATTTCTCCCATTCTGTAGGTTGTCTGTTCACTCTGATGATAGTTTAGTTTGCTGTGCAGAAGCTCTTTAGTTTAATTAGATCCCATTTGTCAATTTTTGCTTTTGTTGCGATTGCTTTTGACATTTTCCTCATGAAATCTTTGCCTGTGCCTACATCCTGAATGGTATTGCCTAGATTTTATTCTAGGGTTTTTATAGTTTTGGGTTTTACATTTAAGTCTTTAAGCCATCATGAGTTAATTTTTGTATAAGGCGTAAGGAAGGGGTCCGGTTTCAATTTTCTGCATATGGCTAGCCAGTTCTCCCAGCACCATTTCCTAATAGGGAATCCTTTCCCCATTGCTTGTTTTTGTCAGGCTTGTTGAAGATCAGTTGTTTGTAGTATGTGATATTATTTCTAAGATCTTTATTCTGTTCCATTGGTCTGCGTATCTGTTTTTGTACCAGTACCCTGCTGTTTTGGTTACTGTAGCCTTGTAGTATAGTTTGAAGTAGGGTAGTGTGATGTCTTTAGTTTTGTTCTTTTTGCTTAGGATCGTCTTGGCTATACAGGCTCGTTTTTGGTTCCGTATGAATTTTAAAGTAGTTTTTTCTAATTCAGTGAAGAATGTCAATGGTAGTTTAATGGGAATAGCATTGAATCTATAAATTATTTTGGGCAGTATGGCCATTTTCATGATATTGATTCTTAGGAATGTTTTTCCATTTGTTTGTGTCCTCTCTGATTTCCTTGAGCAGTGGTTTGTAGTTCTCCTTGAAGAAGTCCTTCACATCCCTTGTTAACTGTATTCCTATTTATTCTGTTCTCTTTGTATCAATTGTGAATAGGAGTTTATTCATGATTTGACTCTGCTTGTCTATTGTTGGTGTATAGGAATGCTTGTGAGTTTTGCACATTGATTTTGTATCCTGAGATATTGCCAAAGTTGCTTATTAGCTTAAGCTTTTGAGCTGAGACAATGGGATTTTCTAGATATAGGATAATGTCATCTGCAAACAGAGACAATTTGACCTCCTCTCTTCCTATTCGAATATCGTTTATTTCTTTTTCTTGGCTCATTGCCCTGGCCAGAACTTTCAGTACTATGTTGAATGGGAGTGGTGAGAGAGGGCATCCTTGTGTTGTGCTGGTTTTCAAGGAGAATGCTTCCAGCTTTTTCCCATTCAGTATGATATTGAAAATTCGCCTCTATTTTTACTACCATTTGGTACATGTGGGTTGTAAGGATTGGAAACAATATATGAAACACCTAACTTGGCACCAAGTAGGCACCCAATAAATGGAAGCTGTTGATATTGTTAGGCATGTGCTGATAGCCGATGTTAACTTTATGAATCAATCTTTAACAAAAATGGGGCATGATAAGAAGAAGAGAAAGGTGTGCAAAGTTATATGTAGACCAAGTGGGTGCTGTTGTCATTCTTGCTGGAGGCTACAGGGGCTTGTCTTACTTCATTCAGGCTGCTATAACAAAATATCATAAACTGCCTATAAATAATAGAAATTTATTTCTCACAGTTCTGAAAGCTGAAAATTCCAAGATCAAGGTGCTGGTAGATTTAGTGTCTGGTAAGGGACCATTTCCTTGTTCATAGATGGTACCTTGCTGTGTCCTCACATGATAGAAGAAATGAATGTGTTCCCTTGGGTCTCTTTTATAAGGGCAATAATTCCATTCATGAGGGTACTACCCTCCTGACCTAATCACCTCCCAAAGGTCTTACCTCCCAGTACCATCACGTTGGGGGTTAAGATTTCAACATATGAATTTCAGGGGGACATAAATACTCAAACCATAGCAGCAGTCTGGGAGGGCTTCAGGCCCAGAATAAAGCCAAGGGGCACTCCAGACAAAGTTTCATCCAACCTCTTCACTTTATTTTTTATTTTTTTGACATGGAGTTTCGTTCTTGTTGCCCAGACTGGAGTGCAGTGGTGCGATCTCAGCTCACTGCAACCTCTGCCTCCTGGGTTCAAGTGATTCTCCTGCCTCAGCCTCCCGAGTAACTGGGATTACAGGTGCATGCCACCACACCCAGCTAATTTTTTGTATTTTTAGTAGTGACAGGGTTTCTCTATGTTGGCCAGGCTGATCTTGAACTCCTGACCTCAGGTGATCCCCCTGCCTTGGCCTCCCAGAGTGTTGGAATTACAGGTGTGAGCCACTGTGCCTAACCCAACCCCTTCACTTCAAAGATGAGCACAAGGCAGCCTAGAGGGTTCTGTGACTTGTCTTTGGGAAGCTTCTGGGTGTCTGCTTCAGGTCAGAAAGGTAGGATCAGGACTCCTGGTCAAAGAAAGGGAAGAAACCCACCCAAGAAAGATGCAGGGATGAGAAGTGGGGGGATTCACTGGTGCACACAGCCAGTTCACCGAAGGTTCAAGGTGGCAGATGGCCTCAAGATCACTTGGAACCAGGGTTTTAAATGTTCTAGGATTCTCCTCTCAGTCTCTCAGTTGGCTTTTATCACAAAGCTGGAAGTAGGGCTGTAGGCGGCTCTTGGTTTCACTACCAGAGAGGGATCATCTGTCTTCCTTCAGTCCCTAAAATGCAGGGAAAGGCTCTGATATGTCTGTTGGGCCTTATATTTTCCCGTGTGGGTTGAGAAGGGATGTTGGGGCCGGCTTTAATTTGCAGCCTCCTTTAGAACTGTGTATGTCTGTGCGTGTGTGTGTGGTGGTGGGGGGAGGAACAGTTCCCCCAAAGAAGGGAAGTAGTGTTTCCAGAAGAAGAAAGGGGTGTGAGGCAGTTAAAACACTAGGCGACCAGTTGTCTCAGTTCAGATACTTTAGGTTGTAGGTAATAAATCTTGAACTAATTTAAACAATAAAGACAATTTGTTGGCTCACATAGCTGAAAAAGTTCAAGGTAGATCCTCACTTAGGAGCATTTGGATCTGGGTTCAAATTCTTTTTCCTTTGATTTCTTTCTATTGAATATTCCCTGCAGTGTGTGTTGGTTTCATCCTCAGGCTGGCTTCTAGAATAAGAAATATCTTTCACAGTTTCAGCTGAAGTCCTGAGATTCATTCTGATCAGACTGGGTTAGGTCATAAGACTAGCCATCGCTGGGTGCAGTGGCTCACACCTGTAATCCCAGCACTTTGGGAGGCCGAGGCGGGCGGATCACCTGAGGTTGGGGGTTCAAGACCAGCTTGACCAACATGAAGAAACCCTGTCTCTACTAAAAATACAAAATTAGCTTGGCGTGGTGGTGCATGCCTGTAATCCCAGCTACTCAGGAGGCTGAGGCAGGAGAATTGCTTGAACCCGTGAGGTGGAGGCTGCGGTGAGCTGAGATGGCGCCATTGCACTCCAGCTTGAGCAACAAGAGCAAAACTCTGTCTCAAAAAATATATAATAATAATAATAATAATAAATAAAAGACTAGCCCTAAACCATTGTGCATGTGTGTGTGTATGTGTATGTGGCCAGGTGATAGAACACACTAATAGCTTTTCTAAGGTTCCTTGGTCCAACTTCTGGAGCTATGGTAGAATTGGCATCCCTAGAAGGGAAAAGCATAAATGCTAAGGTGGTGGAGCAACCAACAGGAACCCACTTTATCATTAAAAAGATGAAGTGAGGTTAAATAAACAACCCCAAATCACACTCCTAGTCAATAGTGGTTATGAGTTTTGCACTAAAGTCCAACTGATCTCCACAGTCAAAGCATTTGACAAGAAGTCCTCTCATTGGTAAATACAAAACCTGTTATTGATTGCTGCATCATACACTACCCCAAACAAAGTAGCTTAACAATCACAAATTATGATTTCCCCCACCTCTGCTATCTGGGCTGAGCACAGCTGAGTAGCTATTCTGTTCCACGGGTTTCACTCAACAAGTGTCTGGTGCCGCCTCCGGGATGCTGGAAGAGCTGGTTGCTATTATGGGTTTGTCACTCCACGTGGACTTACCAGTAGGATAGAGAGACCTCTTCACTTGGTGGCCCAGGCCTCTAAGAACAAGCATTCCCGAAGGATAAGCCTCTGCTTGTGTCATTCTTGCCAAGTTTCACTGGCCAAGGCAAGTCACGTGGCCAAGCCCAGACTCAGTGTGGGAGGGATCTACACAAGGTGGTGACTATGAAAAGAAGTAGGTTATTGGAGGCCATCCAGGGTGACCACCATGGCAGTGTGCTCTTGCTCTCCTTCTCCAATATAGAAAAGATTCTGTCATAAGTCAAGGAGCAGAAACCTCTTTTCTTAAACTCTCCTCTTCTTTGAAGGGAATAACTATTCATAGTTAGTCCAATCAAGGGTACAGTGTCTTGTGAGAATCCCATCAATGGGCCCTCCGGGGACCCTTGGTGGGGTGTGGCTGCATGGCCATTGCTGTGGCAGGGTCTGCTGGCAGCTCTGCAGCTAATGACATTTGCAGTTTCCATTACAGTCTGGCTTTCACAATATAGATTGTCCCAGATGCACACCTTGGAGTATGGAGTTTTACTTCTTATTTTATTTGGTTTTATTTCTTAAACATAGGCTGAATGTTAAGTTGCTTGACTTGTGTTTTTCCCCTTTAGGTTTTATTTTGAGAGCTTTACGTGATTAAAGCCATAGTAGGAGGCTTTACATTTCACCATCTTTTCAGATGCCCAAGGCATATGTTTTACTTTGGGTATTCTCCTGGGAAAAAAAGAGGAGAGTCTTTCAGAAGGGAGGCCATTTGTCACCCACCCTGTGGTCTCATCTAAGGCTGTTGTGTACTGTTCAGCTAATAAATGTCTCATCTCTGCTTTCCCAAGGACCTGGATGATCCATCCACTTTTTATGGGTTGTTAGTATTCCATCACTTCTTTTGCTAAATAGAACAGCTTTAAAATTGGTATCTTTGTCTTATAAAGCTTCCTCATTCCATTTTTTTATTTTTCCCCTTCTACTGTAAAATTAATTCAAATATATTCAAGTTTCTAAATCCCAGGGTTAAAATTTGTCATGCTCAACATTCCTTTTTTTTTTTTTTGAGACAGAGTCTCGCTCTTGTTGCCCAGACTGGAGTGCAGTGGCGCAGTCTCGGCTCACTGCAAGCTCCACCTCCTGGGTTCACGCCATTCTTCTGCCTCAGCCTCCTGAGTAGCTGGGACTACAGGTGCCCACCACCACGCTTGGCTAATTTTTTGTATTTTTTTATACAGATGGGATTTCATCGTTTTAGCCAGGATGGTCTTGATCTTCTGATGTCATGATCCACCCGCCTTGCCTTCCAAAGTGCTGGGATTACAGGTGTGAGCCACCGTGCCTGGCCCAACATTCTTAACATCATGTAAATTTGTTTTAGGTGGTGTGAGAGTATTTCTTTTTATTTGCTGTTTTCCTTCAAGGGCCATGACACAATAGTTGTCTCAATTCAGCTCCACTTGTTTCCACATACGAATGCTGTCTTTAAGTTTAGTATTTTATTATCTCTCTCCTCTCATTTCATGTATCAGTCTGAGTTATGCTCTGGATCTTTTATCTTCTAACTTGGCACTTTTTGGGGAACTTACTCTATGGATGTGTTCACCCCACTTTAGCTGTTTTTCTAACTGTCATTTCATGGCTCATAAACAAATAAAAAATTTCAGAGTGTGGCATTTCTGGTAACTCATAGTGGCACATGTTTCGAAGTCAAACAATGGCTACTTGCAGTAGATTTCCAGACTGAAAACAGTCAAATTTCTACCCGAGTCTAGAAAATCAAAACTGGGTATCCCTGTGTCCCTTTCTGAGATATAGAAGCTTGGAGAATGCCCTTAAATATCCTACAGCTTTTGGCATCTCTGAGTCTGTATTCTGAGTCTATAGAATGGGTTTTCTGAGCATTCCTTTTTTTTTTTTTTCTTTTTTTAGATGGAGTTTTGCTCTTGTTGCCCAAGCTAGAGTGCAATGGCACGATCTTGGCTCACGGCAACCTCCGCCTCCCAGGTTCAAGCGATTCTCCTGCCTTAGCCTCCCAAGTAGCTGGGATCACAGGCATCCACCACCATGCTTGGCTAATTTTTTTGAATTTTTAGAAGAGATTGGGTTTCAACATGTTGGCCAGGCTGGTCTCGAACTCCTGACCTCAGATGATCACCCACCTCAGCCTCCCAAACTGCTGGGATTATAGGCATGAGCCACTGCACCCAGCCATTCCTGAGCATTCTTTAGAGACTAAGCCTACCGAAACACAAAAATGACTGCCAACCTTAGTGATGTTGTTTGCGTCCCACTCGGTGCAATTGAGAACCATTTGAAGGCAGAAGACCACATGACAAGTAGGACTTTAGCCACTTCACTTGAACAGAGCAACTGAAGGGTGTTCTAGCCACACAGAACTAGGACCTAGCAACTGGAACTGGACTCCCTCGGAGCTGAAAGGAATTTGAGATATCAGGTCCATTCTCATGTATTGACTGACCTTTTCCAGCCAAGTGATATTCTTCCCTGGCTTAGAACAATTCTTGTGAGTGATTTACAACTCTGCTAGGGTTTAACTATCCACCCTTTTTGAATGCCCAAGACAAATTCTACACAGCAGGGTGGATTAAGCTTCTGACTTGGTTTATCCTTGTAATATAATCTGGATGTCTGTCCCCTCCAAATCTCAAGTTAAAATTTGATGTCTGATGTTGGAGATGGGGCCTGGTAGAAGGTGTTTAGGTCATGGGGGCAAGTCTCTCATGAATGGCTTGATGCTGTTCTCCTGGTATTGAGTGAATTTTTGCTCTGTTAGTTCCCAGGAGATCTGGTTGTTAGAAATAGCCTGGCATTTCCTCCCTTCTCTCTTCCTTTGTCTCTTGCCATGCATTGCTAGTCCCCGTTTGTCTTCTGCCATGAGTAGAAACTTCCTGAGGTCCTCACCAGAAGCAGATGCTAACACCATGCTTCTTGTGCAGTCGGCAGAACCATGAGGCAAATAAACCTCTTTTCTTTCTAAATTACCCAGCCTCAATATTCCTGTATAGTGATGCAAAGGGACTAAGACACCTTGTTGGGGATTATGGGAACTCCTGGCCAGACTCATTTATATGGAAGACCTAGGCTTTGTGATGCAGGTGCAGATAAAGGAAGGTTACGTAGCTTGGGGCTTAGATGCAGAAAAGGGAACCTTTACAAGAGAAGGGATAGCAAGGATTTTAAGGTCTGGAACCTGGATGTTAGGCATGGGAGGTAGGGCTTACTGAGTGACAAAATCGTTGCTTTGCATGGTGGCATAGGTTGTTTTGGCATGGAGGCATGGACCTTCCTGAGGAGAAGAGGGAGGATCAAAGCCAGGAAGTCCCATTGTTGGTTTTTTTCTTGGACCTGGGAAGTGGCAGAGAGGACAGCTGCCGTTGGTGATTTGTGCTCCCTTCCCACAGTAAAGTTGTTGCTTTCTCAGCCCATCTAGATCCAGGTAGGGCCCTGAAAGTGAGTTCCAGTCAATGGAGTGTGGGCAGAAATGATGACGCCACCTCTAGTCCTGGCCCCAGAACTTTCCTACAGGATCCTGTACATGTTTTCTCTTTCCAGGAATGCCAACTGACCTCAGCCCCCAGGGCCAGGGCATGGGGACCATGTGTGGAAGATGGCAGAGCTTCTGTCAGGTCTGTTCACCATGGTTGTGTGAACTGAGTTTCCCTTCCCCCATTCTCCTCCTTCCCTCCATCCCCAACCACCAGTCTCTACCATTGACGTGAGCAAAATTAAATAACTCTGTATCTTGTGAAGCCCCTGAGAATTTGGAGTGTGCTCGTTATGACAGACAGCATTAGCCTAACTAACACACAGGGGATTCCTTATTCTTCATGGGCTGCTGGCCATTGTCCCCACCTTCGGCATATCCCCATGAGGCACAGTTAGAGGACACGGAGAAGCCATCCTCGCTGAGCCTGCTTCTTGGTCTGAGCCGTTCTTTCCTTTTCAGACATGCTAAAACTCGTGAGCAGAAATGATTACTATACTTGAGTTTTACTTTGGCCCTCCTCTGGAACAAAGCCTGATTCTTTCTAACCTGGACCTAGGACAAAATTGCTTTTGATTACTATTTGCTATTCTCTACGCAAACAACAAGCATTTATTAAACCCCTGGTTTTATCTGGCTAGTTTTGGGCTGGACAGAAAGAGATAGCAAAGAACACAGTCTGTCTTTCCAAATATTTTATAAATTTAGTAGAGACAGAGGAGATTCATGCAGAAGTCAGCTAGAGGATAATATGATGCCATATGGGAATAGATTGTATAGGAATTCAGTGAAGGCACAGACTTGTGTGGATTGGCTTTATTGAAGAAGATACTAGGAGATCTAAGGGTTCTACTTGGCCTTGGAGGGAGACTGAGAACCAGAGAACAATGAGTAAGGATGGGCTCTGGTGTGAAGCCTGACATCCTCCTGCTTAGCACAAAAAGAAATTGTCACCTTTTCTTTGGAGCAGAGGAATTAAGTTTGGCCCAGTGAGATGGAGGCTCTCAGGTAACTGCAGCGGGCCAGAAGGGTGGGGAAACTGGGTGAGATGGACACATCTTGCCTCACAGTGATCCCACGGGAGGGGAGGAATTCAGGACCATGGGTTGGTTCC
Source organism: Gorilla gorilla gorilla (assembly GCF_029281585.2). NCBI lineage: Eukaryota > Metazoa > Chordata > Mammalia > Primates > Hominidae > Gorilla > Gorilla gorilla. Next base: position 32,588,729 of record NC_073229.2, on the reverse strand, counting down.
TCTTGTCTCCGGCCCCTGGGGGGAATGTGTATTAGTTTGTTTTCATGCGGCTGATAAAGACATGCCCGCGACTGGGAAGAAAAAGAGGTTTAATTGGATTTACAGTTCCACATGGCTGAGGAGGCCTCAGAATCATGACGGGAGGTGAAAGGCACCTCTTATATGGCAGCGGCAAGAGAAAATGAGGAAGAAGCAAAAGTGGAAACCCCTGATAAACCTGTCAGATTTCGTGAGACTTATTCACTGTCACAAGAATAGCATGGGAAAGACCAGCCCCCGTGATTCAATTACCTCCCCCTGGGTCCCTCCCACAACATGTGGGAATTCTGGGAGATACAATTCAAGTTGAGATTTGGGTAGGGGCACAGCCAAACTGTATCAGGACCCTACTTCCCTGGGGAGCTCGGCTGTAGCACATATCCCCTTAAACCAGGGGTGTGCTGAAGGCAACACATTTTGGCTTAAGAGAGTTGATTAGAATTTTGTGAGCCAGTTGTTAAACACACCTATTATTATAAATTAAACTATAGTCTGGGTGTGGTGGCTCATGCTTGTAATCCCAGCACTTTGGGAGGCTGAGGCAGATGGATCACTTGAGCTCAGGAGTTTGAGATAAACCTGAGCAACATGATGAAACTCCGTTTCTACTAAAAATACAAAAATTAGCCTGGCCTGGTGACAAGTGCCTGTGGTTCTAGCTATGGGGGAGGCTGAGATGGGAGGATCACTTGACCCTGGGAGGTGGACGTGGAGGCGGAGGCGGAGGTTGCAGTGAGCCAAAACTGCACCACTGCACTCCTGCCTGGGTGACAGAGTGAGACCACATCTCAAAAAACAAACAAACAAATATATATGTATGTATGTCTTACATGAACTTATACTAAATAAATTATAAAACTAAATAAGTGAACTTACAACTAAATAAATTAGATTAAAATAAATATAATAAATACTCAAAAGTCATCACTTCCCAGGTGTTTTGCTGTTTTTTTCTTTTCTTTTCTTTTTTTCTTTGAGACAGAGTCTCACCTGACACCCAGGCTGGTGCGCAATGGCACAATATTAGCTCACTGCAACCTCCGCCTCCAGGATTCAAACAATTCTCCTGCCTCAGCCTCCCGAGTAGCTGGAATTACAGGCGCCTGCCACCACACCCAGCTAATTTTTGTATTTTTAGTAGAGATGGCGTTTCACCATGTTAGCCAGGCTGGTATCAAACTCCTGACCTCATGATCCGCCCGCCTTGGCCTCTCAAAGTGCTGGGATTACAGGCGTGAGCCACCGTGCCCGGCCTGTTTAGTTATTTGTTTTGTTTTGTTTTGTTTTTTGAGATGGAGTCTCGCTCTGTCGCCCAGGCTGTAGTGCGGTGGCGCGATCTCGGCTCACTGCAAGCTCCGCCTCCTGGGTTCACGCCATTCTCCTGCCTCAGCCTCCCGCGTAGCTGGGACTACAGGTGCCCGCCACATGCCCGGCTAATTTTTTTTGTATTTTTAGTAGAGACAGGGTTTCACCGTGTTAGCCAGGATGGTCTTGATCTCCTGACCTCGTGATCCTCCCGCCTCGGCCTCCCAACTATTTTTTATTATCTATGCTCTAGAAGCTCTTTATGACTATTGTCACTGTACGGTGGTCTTATGGGTTGATTTGTGTTCCCTGCCTCCACAAATTCATATGTTGAAGTCCTAACCCCCAGTATCTCAGAACGTGACCTTATCTGGAAAGAGGGTTGTTGCAGATGTAATTAGTTTAGATGAGGTCATTAGGGTGGGGCCCTAGTCCAATATTACTGGTGTCCTTATAAAAAGAGGAAGTTTGGGCACAGAGAAATATGCACTCAGGGAGGATGTCACGTGAAGATGAAGGCAGAGATTGGGGCGATGCAGCAGAAGCCAAGAATCACCCAACACGGCAGCAAACCATCGGGAGCTGGGAGAGACACAGGGAACAGATTTTCCCTTGGGGGCTCACAGAAGGAGCCCCCCTTGCCCACACCTTCAACTTGGACTTGCAGTCTCCTGAACTGTGGAACAATGAATTTCTGTTGTTTAAGGCACTTGGTTTGCGGCACCTTGTGGTGGCAGCCCTAGGAAACTCACACCGGTAGAAATATGACATTAGATATCTACAAGCTGGTGAACACCACCTCCCCATACTCCTCGTGCAGTGACTTTGCATTGTTAGCTTGAAATAGCCACAGCAACTGATTTGTAAACAAATGCTACAAATCAGGCTGGATTTATTGTCTCATTGGTTGTCTAGACAAGGGGTTGGGAACTACAGCTTGTGGGCCAAATCTGGGCCCCCACTTGCTTTCATAAAAAGTTTTATTGGGACATAGCAGGGACGCTCTTTTGTGTTCATGTTGTCGACGGCTGATTTGGCACTACAATGGCCCCGCTGAGTAGTTGTGACAGAGACCGAATGGCTCACAAAGTTAACAATATTTACTATCTGGCTCGTAAGAGTCAAATTTTATGGAACCCTTGGTCTAGACTTAAGGAAGTGAGGGAGATAATATTAAACATACAGATAAAACTTTAAAGTCTGCCTATCAATAGCCATTACTTTGTGAATGACAAAAAAATATTGAGAAAATCTTCCTCCAGTCTTTGACAACTGTATCTGATTCTGTAAAGGAGTTGTTCCTATCATTGACGAATGAGTGGAATTCTGACACAGATCTTAGTTCTTTCACTTTCCTGTTGTTTACATAAATGAAAATAGCAACCAACAGCCATCCCAGAACTATACTTGTTCATCAGTTGCCACATTGGTTGGCTACAGAGAAGAGAGTTTGTCAAAAATCAATGGAAGTTGCTGGGTGTGGTGACTCATGCCTGTAATCACAGCACTCTGAGAGGCTGAGGCAGGAGGATGGGGCAGGAGTTTGAGACCAGCCTGGGCAACATAGTGAGACCCTGTCTCTGGTTATTATATTTAAAAATAAAAATAAGTAAAATAAAAATCATTGAAAGCATACATGAGAAACAATTGGCTATATGGAATTTACCAGATTGTGTGTATTATATAGCAGTAAAGTTTATAATAAACCTATGTGTTTATATCTACATATGCACACATTTTCTCTCCTGGAGAGCCACTTGTTAAACTTTTATCAGCACACCACTTCACCTAACCTCTGTGCAACACCTGCAGCTGGGCAGAGGACACACAGTTTGTGGGGCTGTTGCCATATGACTCTGGCCTTGGCTTGGTTTCACCACCGTGCTGCCTAAGGGAGCACAGTTGGGAGAAACAACTGCGGTAGGAAGGCCCAGTGGCATGAAGGAACTGGGCTTGGCTACTCCCTGCCCTGGGGGATGGACAGTACGTACCAAGCTCCAGGGGTGAAGCAGGCCCGCTGACGAAGGGGTGCCAATGCAAATCCAAGGTTGGACTTGCTCCCACCAGTGATAGAAGTCCTTCAGCAAGGGAACAACAGGGTGACAGGCCTGATTTAAGAAGCCAGATTTGGTAACAATGTGAAGGACAGATTGGATGGGAACAACCAGCTCTGGGGCTGTCACAATCTGTGGTTTAGTAAACAGAGCTCAGAAAGTCCATGGCTCTGCCCTAGGCATGTTTTTTGGCATTTGTAAAAAAGACTTGCAAAATGTTAAGAAATGGGATCCTTGCTTGGCTGTAGAAGTCTCAATGGAACCCCAGAGCCTACAAAACAGAAAAATAGAAAAGCAATTCTGAAAAGCTTTGCCAAATGGCTGTCATGTGGCTTTCTACCATCACTCTGTTGCTTTCTAGGTGCCTATTAGAAATGAAGAAATAGTTTGGCAGCAACCTTCCCTTGAAACAAGCAGTCATGGATGGAGGGCCTCGATTTGAAACTAAGACTGTGCATTTGCAGTAACTTGACAAGGCTCTTGGGTTCCATGGAGAAGATATTGGGTGGGGCCACCCACAGCACCTTGGGTTCATCTCTAGCAGGGCATGTCACCTCTTACCTGGTCGTCCCAGCCCGTGACGGCAGATGCTGGGACAGTTGCTCGCCACATAGCAAAAGCTGCTCATGACATTGCAAACCCCTCACTACCCAGCAAGGCAATGACTTTAGTCAGTATCCTGTCCTCAGGATGGTCTTCTTACAGCTGCTTCTTTCCCCCAAGCCCAGGTTTGATTTTAGGTGGGAAGGAGTTAAGAAACTTTAACTTAGGCCAGGTGTGGTGGTTGACACCTGTAAACCCAGCACATTGAGAGGTTGAGGCGGGATGATTGCTTGAGCCCAGGAATTCAAGACCAGGCTGGGCAACATAGTAAGACCCCGTCTCCTTCTAAAATAAAAAAGAAACTGCAATTTGTTGCTCTGCCATCTGGCATGCAGCCCCGGACTTGTCCGCTACATCGGGTTCAGAACTGGCTGCTGAGCTGGAGCGTTTCTCCCAGTGTGGGGCTGGCCAGGTCTGCCTGTTCCTGGGCTCCCTGCTCTGTGTTACAGATGCCCTAGGACAGGGGTGCAGCCTGGTTCGTGGCAGTCCTCCTGTGGCCTTCAGAAATGGATCCTCACTCCGGGTTCCCAACCCACTGGGCTTGTAACTTGCTGACAAATATTCAGATAACTGCCTGTCTGAATGCATTTGTTCAGTCAGGACACTGACTGACGTCACTGACTTGCTGGATGGTGAGGGCTTATTGCTAGAATTTTCTTTTCTCCACTCAGCACTGGACTTCAGATATGTGGTGGAAAAGACAGTGACTTTGGAGTCAGCTAGATTCAGCTAAACTCTATGTTTTGCTGAAAGGTAGCTGTGTGGTCTTGGGCAAATAAGTTAACCTCTCTGAGCCACGGTTGCTTTTCTGTAAAAAGGAGGGTCAGACTGTCTGTGTCAGGTTGTTCTGAGGATTAAAAGAGATGACATAGGTAGACAGACACCTCAATGTGCAGTGCTTGTCGGTTATCTGTTAGATAATATAGATAATATCGTAGATATTAGCTAATACCAATGAGATCTGTTTGCTAGGATGTTCTTCAAATGCGACTGGAGATCTGTTTGCTAGGATGTTCTTCAAATGCATGTTCTGATTCGGTTGCTCTAGAGCTGGGCCTGAGATGCTGCATCTTTAACAAACCCCCAGGTGATGCCGATGCTGCTGGCCCCAGACCACACTCTGAATAGTGAGATGTGACATTGACCTTGGCTTCCTTCCTCACACCTGCAGCCTCCAACTCCTGCCTTATCCCAGAGGGAAGTTCTTACTTCAGGCCAGAGACCCATGATCCTCCTTCTCCTAAGTCATCACCTAGCCTTGTCAGGAGATAAGTCCCCTGACTTCCGTAAGTCAGGCGAACTAATGTCAGAGGAGGGAGAAATGAAACGTGAGTGTGTGTGGTGGGGAATTTACAATTACAACAATCGAGGTGGGCAGATCACTTGCGGTCAGGAGTTCGAGCCCAGCCTGGCAAACATGGCGAAACCCCATTTCTACTAAAAATACAAAAAAAAAAAAGTTAGCCAGGCATGGTGGCGGGTACCTGTAATCCCAGCTACTCAGGAGGCTGAGGCAGGAGAATCACTTGAACCTGGGAGGCAGGGGTTGCAGTGAGCCTTATTGCACTCCAGCCTGGGTGACAGAGTGAGACTCTCTCAAAAAAATAAAAATAAATAGAATTAGAACAATGAGCAGGATAGATGCAGTAACAAGCAGTCAGCAGGGGCAGGTGAGTGCAGCTCCATTCATTCCTAATATCTTAGGCACATCATGACTTAAAAAAACATTATGATGAATGAACCACAGAGAGCTGGGATGTGGAAAAGTTTGGAGGGAGCTCATGGCTCTGTCCCTGAGCTGATATAAGATATGGAAAAGTTGCAAGAAGAAAGGTGAAAAACAATGTGCATGCTTATGTGGGTCTGTGCTCTATCCGGTTTTCATTCCTGGAAATGCACCTTTTCTTCTTCTATATTTTATTTTCATCACTGAATGCCTTTGTGTGAAACCTTTGGGTGCATGCCTCTCTTTCATCCAGATGTTCACACTCTCCTCCTTGAGGTCCAGCCTGAATGCCATGTCCTCTTACAGCCCTTAGTAGGGTAGTGAGTTTCTCCGAGACATCCTGGTCCCACTGTGTCAAATGTCCCGGTCACAGGAACCGCAGCAGCCCCCTGACTCTCCCCCAGCCCTGCTGGAACTCTCTAGTCCTGCTGGGCTTTCCCTCTGGGTGGGGACCAACAGGGAGTCGCGTAGTGTTTGAAAATGGCTGTGATGGCAATGGAGGCACCACCGCAGCTCCCCACAACAGACCCCACACTGTTGGTCTGGCTACTATAGTTGGGATTCTGTCTGCCTCCAGAAGGCCTCATGAATGAGGAACCTGTGTGACTTTTATCCTGTTCCTCTCCATCAGGCTCTGGGTTAGGGTGAGTGGATGGGGATTACAATTCTTTCCCCCACACCAGGTCACAGCCTGCAATGGGACAGTGATAGAGCTTCGACTGACTCAGTTTTTAGCTCATCTCCGCCTTCTTAGGAAGATGGCTGTGGTCCAGAGGGAGCTGGCTGGGAAGTTTCTCATCCAGGGCTCTGCTGGCTCTTTAAGTGTGTTGACCCTGTACAGCTGTCTGAGGAGCTTCATAACGGCATCAGTTGTAAGTGTCCAAATAGACAGCTCCATTTCCCTTTCCCATGAAGCTTCTCAGTTGTTCTTGCAAATAGAGCAGCTTCCTGTCCATCTCCCTCTCTCCATCCAGAAGCATGTCTGTCTTCTGAATTTTTTTTTTTTTTTTTTTTTTTTTGAGACAAAGTCTCTCTTTTGTCAACCAGGCTGGAGTGCAATGGCGCGATCTCGGCTCACTGCAACTTCCGCCTCTTGGGTTCAAGCGATTTTCTTACCTCAGCCTCCCAAGTAGCTGGGATTACAGGCATCTACCACCACAAAATTTTTTTGTATTTTTAGTAGAGACAGCGTTTCACCATGTTGGTCAGGCTGGTCTCAAACTCCTGACCTCAGGTGATACACCCACCTCAGCCTCCCAAAGTGCTGGGATTACAGGCATGAGCCACTGCCCCCGGCCTGTATTCTGAACTTCTATAGCCACCTTCACTTGTCTCTGTTTCCTATTCCATTCCTTTTTACACATGCATTATTTCAGACTGGGCTGGATTGTCCTGGAAGGCAGGATACGTGTTGGAAAATATGTTCTTAGTAGGGGAGTGAAAAATTCGTATGCTTTTATACCATATCAGTCTTATTAAGCCAGTCTCAGTTAGACCTGAAATTGATTTTCATGTCTTATCTTTGTCTCATCTCAGCTTAATATTGAGCAACTCTTGAATCTTTTAGAGTAGTTGTGATGGGCAGATACACCATTTGCTGTACCACATAGATCCTGAGAAATAATATCACCAGGCCATTTTCAAAGTCAAAAGCCACATAATTTAGTGGTTGGAAATACAAGATTTTTTTTTTTCCTCAAGTGTGGAGACTAGAAAAGTAAGCTGGAATGCCAAACACTTGTTTTGAAATTCTTTTAAACATTATAATTGATATTCCTTATGTTTGGCTTTGAAAACAATTCTCTCCAGAGCCTATAAAGAGCTCCCTCCGATCCTGGTAGCCAGCTGAGGCCGTGATGCTGGAAAAGTTGCCTGCCTGGGTCTGGGAGTCGATTCTGTTCTTTCTCATCAATAGTGGGAGGAGCCAAAGACGATGGAGCTCTAAAGTGTGGATCTCTTTCAGAGCAGTTAAAAAAATCAATGTCTCTGGCAGAAGAAAAAGGGTAGGGGGAAGGACAACTCAGATCTTGGATCATAAACGGAAGCATCTCTTTAAGCCGCTGCTCCCTCCTTCCTCCTACCCCCAGGCTGCGCTCACACAGAATCGCAGAATCATCACCAAGAGTGGGTTTAAATTTGGTTGCACTGGTAAGGGTAAGGCCCTGACATGACCGTAAATCACAGGGGATGGGGTGCAGCAGCTGGAACTTAATGGGATTATTCTGGGTTGTGACCCCTGCCGGGCAACCCCACCAGGAAGAAGCCTCTGGATCCGCACTAAAATTGCTCTGCGCTCCATCAGCTGGAAAGGTGTCATATTGCGTTGTGTCAGTGACTTGAGAGTTCTTAATTCAGAGCAGCTGGTTGACCTCTGCAGGAAGGAGTGGCCTCTTTGGGCTATTTCCTCCTCACTGTCTCATCAAACTTTGCTTTTGTGGAGTTTGGGCAGCAGATCTAATTGGTGGCTCTGTGGGCTTCCATGTGACTTTTCTGTAGCAGCACTTCCATCGGAGCTCCTTTCTCTTCCTCTAGGACCCGCGTTTTATTTTATTTTAGTTTCTTTGAGATGGAGTTTTGCTCTGTTGCTTGGCTGGAGTGCAGTGGCACTATTTTGGCTCACTGCAACCTTCACCCCCCCAGGTTCAAGCAGTTCTCCTGCCTGAGCCTCCCGAGTAGCTGGGATTACAGGTGCCCATCACCACGCCCCGCTAATTTTTGTATTTTTAGTAGAGACAGGGTTTCAACATGTTGGCCAGGCTGATGTCAAACTCCTGACCTCAAGTAATCCACCTGCCTCGGCCTCCCAAAGTGCTGTGATTACAGGCATGAGCCACCGCACCCGGCATGGGCCTGCGTTTTAATCAAATCTCTAGTCACCTCTTCCTGGCCCAAGAGGTTCTGGAGAGCACCACCTCTCAGATCATGGAATTGAAGCTGGTTGGACACATATGTTAAGTGTGGCTGTTACTTAAATACGTGGTCACCAGAATAGCTAATTAACATGCTTCCCTGCCCCTTCTGCCGTCCCCTGCACACAGAAAGGAAAATAATGTTTATTTTTATTTTTTTGGCTTCTCTGATTTTGCTTGCTATTTTTGGCCGAAAGTCTATTTTATTAAGTTCAAAAGCCTCTCTGTTTTGCCAGGAGTGGAGAAATAGAGCAACTTGCCAGCAGTACCTGAAGAGACCGGGGTCTTCTGGGCCGTAGTGTGATTCTGGGAATCCTGGTTTCCACAGGAAGCATGCTATTGATTTTTGTTTCTAATGTTGGAGTTTCGTAGTAACACTGTTTTAGTATTGGGGGACTGGGTGATGAGATTCCTCTTGGTATTTCATCCATTTACAGGCCATCACTGACTGAGCACCTACTACCTGCCCTGTGCTCTATTCTGAGACACAAAGATGAATGATGTGTGTCTTTAATGCTTGCGAGGCTCAGGGAGTATCGAGGAAGAAAGTTATGTAAACTGTGGATTGTAATGTAATGTGATAAGTACGGGTGTGTGTCTATTTGCAACACGAATGCTTCCAGGCATGTCAGCTTGTGGGTACAGACGAGGTCAAATGCACTGTCAGAACTCACATTTCACTGTTCCGGCCCCTCCTCCATCACTCAGAACCTCAGCCATTTATCGCTGTGAGTCCCTGGGGTCTCGCTTCTGTTCTTTGGCTCGTGCCTTTTTGCTGTCCCTGGCCCCCAGGTCCACTGCTGGGTTCCTCTGCTGCTTGTGTTCCCTGGGATGACCCTTGGGCTTCTGCCAAAAGCCTGTCAGCTCCTGCTCCCCAGGCCCACTCAATGCCTTGGTCCTCACCCACATCCCTGAGCTGAGCCACCCTCGGTCCTGGGCAAGAGAGGGGAGAACATGGCTCGCCTCTCTTTTGGGTTACATTTCATCACTGGGCACAAAGCAGCATGTCTGGGCTCCTGTGTCTCACAGCTCCTCTTTCAGCCAAGTTTCAGCAGAACTTGGACATAAATCCATGGGGCCAGGTCAGGGTCCAACATCTGGTACAAACACAATAAGCACCTTCTTGCAGACATCACCCCCATTGAGTAAGTGCATTCCTCTCTTTCTCTTTCTTCCTTCTGCCAAGCATCACCTCCTTAAACAAACGGCTTCTGCCGGCCACTGGTCAGTTCATTAGACACGCTCAGACTTAATGCTTCTTAAGGGTGTCCTTTACTTCCTGCTCTCACCATTTTATTTCAGGTCCTCATGACCTCGCCTGAACTGTTGGCCATAGTTTTCTAATTGGCTTTCCTTCCTCTGGTCTTTGCTCCCTTCCACCCTGTACCCAGAGTTGCTTCAATCAATGACCATCCTTGGAAAGGGTCTGTTCTGAGTTTGCGTTGTACAGAAATTATCTTGCTAATTAGAGCAAGGTCCCAGGATATGATTAAAATTACATTGCTGGTGATTGGCCTCTTATATATTTTTTATATATACGGTTTTTACCTTACCCAGTTTCCAAATGGAATTTGATTTCATGTGATTCCATGAATCGTTCTTGTTATTCCCAGCCCATCAATATCTAGGGGAAATGGCCATTTAGAATCAATGTCTTTATTTGTTCCATCTGGATAGTTATGAAATTTGAAAGCATTAGAACTCTTATGAAGAAGATGGTCCTTACCAAATTTCAGAAACAAAGATTGGATTTAGGCCCACCATAGCTTTATTCACGATGGGCTTTAATGATAGTATCTGAAATGGATTCACTAGAGAATGCAGTCCTGCCCTGGGGCCTCATGTTTCTGAACTGATGGAAACCGCTGGACGAGCAGAGCTGGGAGCTGGGAGAAGTCAGGATATTAACTAGGCAGCACCGGATAAATCACAAACCAAGATCCACAACTTCCTCAAAGGGTTGACTCATAGCATTGGCCAGTGCCAAAGATCTACTACAATAGTAGCCTTAAAAAAAAAAAAAAGTTTCACTAAGGTCAAGAAGAACCATAAGCACTGCCTATGCATTAAATTAACACTGGGGAACATTTTTATTATAATGCAATACAATTTAGATTTTTCTCATTGTTTTCGTTTTGGAGAGAAAAGTGAGCTCCTCAAAGCCGTTTGCTTAGTATATGTGTCACCGATTTGGAGACCAGATGCTGGGAGATACTGGAAGTCTGTGTCTAGAGGGGACTCTGCCTGTGGAGCTGGAAAATCTTCCTCCTGACTCAGTTGCTCCACCCCAAAAGGATACCAAAAATATTGTGCAAAGAGAGGAAAGTTAGGATCTTGGTGAAGGGAGCAGCCTCCTCCATCCTTTTAATCAAAGAAAATTTCATGATTGTATCCTTACAGTCCTTTGTTGTAAGGTAAAGGCTGTAGAAAAAGATCCCAGCAGGCTGGATTAGACAAGGAAATCTCCACAATATAAAAGGAAATTGCCCTTGTCTCTAAAGGATGGGCAGGATTTAGACAGCTGGAGGCAAGAACATTCTCCATGGGGAAAGGGGCAGTGGAGATGGAAATGGGATTGATGGATTCCTGAGACAGAGGTCGGGAGCCTTGCTGTGAAAGAGGAAATGTGTTGGGAAATAGTAGGAACCGAAGTTTCTAGGCAGAGCAGGCCTTTATTATGGAGGGCCATGAAAGACAGGAAAAAAAGTTTCTGTTTAACCTTGCAGGAAGCTGGAAGCCATGGAAACTTTTCAGCAGGGGAATGACAATAACAAGACAGACTTGGAGACAGAAAGCCTGGATTTGGGGGCATTGTAATTGAGCGCCAATATCATGAAAATAAAATAAACAACAACAACAAAAACTGCTGAGACTATGGAGACTGATTTTTTATGGGAAGGGAAAGAAAGTGATGTCAAAGGTGCCACCAGGGGTTGGACTAATAGAGACCAGGGCTACCCAAAGACACGAGGAGGGGCTGCTGGTCTGGAGGGAGGGTTGTGAGTTTTGTTTTGCCTGTTTGAGTTTAAGAACATGATGAGAAACCCAATTGGAGCTCAACAGCGGGGCTGCTGCCTGAGCCCCTGGAGACTAAATCCGCTTAGAGGTGATGATTGAAAGAAAGTGTGAGCCTGGAAAAATGTTCTCTTAGAGAAAGCGTGAAGAAAGGAGAGCAGGGGCCCAAGACTGGGCCTTGTACTGGAGGCTGAAGAGGAACCTGTGAAGGAAACAGAATGTTCCCAGCCAAGGACTCCCTGGTCCTGCAGGATGCCTTGCTGCCTGCTGCCCAGGGCACAGCAACCATTGCTACCAAAACGGTGCTAGCTCCAGCTTGCTGTGGAGAGAAGCGATGCAGGGCTGGAGGCCAGCAGCAATGTTGACATGATGTGCTACATTATTCGACCTACCCACCTTAGTGTCTACTTTAGGGCACCTTTTCAAATCCGGTGCTGTCTGTCGGGTGCAGTATCCATGTTACCAATGGTTTAAGCTGATACTTTAGAAAGGCCCTGTGATTAGGGTTGCCAGATACAGCAAATGAAAATATAAGATACTCAGTTAGATTTGGCCAGATAAACCATGAAAGTTTTTTAGTATAAGTATGTCCCAAATATCATATAATATATACTTATATTTTAAAATGTGAGTATTTCTCTGAAATTCAAATTTAACTGGGCATCTTGTTTTTCATCTGGCAATCTTTCTATACTCTGATAAATCTTCTGACCTCAGTTCTAAGGGGGCCATGATCACACCTTTTCTTGGCGAGTGGCCCCTCTTCCCCAAGACGCATTTCATTCTCTTTTTTCCTTCCCCCACATTGAATCAGATGGTATTATTCAGAATCAACAGGCCATTGTTCCACACCCACCATGTGCTTGGCAGGGCACAAGTTATTTTCACATATACAATATCAGTAGTTTGCAACTTGTTCAGGGGATATAGAACTTGAAAATCAGGTGCTTTTGGTAGACTATCACAGATGTAAAAAAAAATTTTTTTTTTTTTTGAGACAGAGTCTCACTCTGTTGCCCAGGCTGGAGTGCAGTGGCATGATCTTGGCTCACTGTAACCTCTGCCTCCTGATTCTCCTGCCTCAGCCTCCTGAGTAGCTGGGATTACAGGCATGCATCACCATGCCCGGCTAATTTTTGTACTTTTAGTAGAGATGGGGTTTCACCATGTTGGCCGGGCTGGTCTCAAACTCCTGACCTCAGGTGAGCCGCCCGCCTTGGCCTCCCAAAGTGCTGGGATTACAGGTGTGAGCCACTGTGCCTGGCCATAAATGTAAAATAATTATACCAGCAATTCTAACAATGCCGTGGAGGTGGGAAAGAAGCCCCAACAATGATTGAGACTGAAAGGTATGTGCGGGCATGCAATGAAACATTACAATAGAAAAATACATATATCCAAAGTAGAGTCATGTTTTTAAGTCATTCCATTGATATTTTTGAGAGGCAGTTTATTGAGATATGTATTTTTGTTCTCCCTGTTGTATTTTCACCTTCCTCGTTCCTGAGAAACTGAGTCTTGTCTTATAAGACCAAAGCATGACTTGTTGGTACCCAGAAGACAACTCCACCTGATATTTGTTGTAAAGGCCCTTTGAGTAGGATTACACTGGGCCTTCTGGGAAAGGATAGGGATGAAAGAAAATGTTCACAGTTGAGAAACTGAATTGGGTTGGTGGGTAAGGAGTTGTGGGGGGAGTCCATGAAATTAAGAGCAGGACTGGCTTTGGGATCTCTAAACATGGGAGGTCCTGGGCCCTGAAGGGGTCTAGAATAAGCCAAGGTGGCATAAAAAATTATTTTGAGCTGAAGACATTTGAGTTCATGAAATCTCTTATCTACCTAAAAGCAGAGCCTCCCAAAAGAACTCAGTTTTTATAAATCCCCTCCTTGGAAGCAATTCTAATCTTCTCTTCTTGGAAATGAGAAATTGGTACCACAGTCAAACAGATACTGTTACAAAAAGATCATTTTTCCCTTTTATTCTCCTATGGGCACATTTGTCTTTCTAAAATGTATTTGTTTTCCCTAAGTGCCATTTCTTCTCCATTTCTAAGAAGTCATTTGTTTTCCCAGAAGTGCCCCTCTGCCCCTCCCCTTCCCCTAATAGGGTAGCATATAAGCCCTGAATTCTAACCGCCTCCTTGAGACTCCTTGAGTCTTTGTGAATTCCAGTGTGTACATATACAATTATAATCTGTTTTTTTTCTCGTCCTAATCTATCTTTTGCCAGTTTAGTTTGCACATCCCCAATCGCCGCACCTAAGAGGGTAGAGGAAAAGTTTTTCCTCCCAGACAGTCCCTCTTGTGCCAAGTGCCTCCTGAGGATTGTGGCAGGTTGCCTATAAGGTTAGGGTGAGGGTCCCATGGGTGCATCTGTGGACACAGTGGCTACATGGGGGCTCCCTGAATTCTTTCAGAGTAGAATGTCCTGATCTTGCCAGGCAACCAGTGCTCAACAGAAGCAGAGAGAGAGGGACTGTTGGCCACAGTGGCAGCCCCCACAGCTCAACCTCCTGGTACATTCCTTCCCTCCTCACTTATTCAAGTCCTGGTACCACATAGCACTCACAATGCCATGGCGGGGGAAGGAAGCCTCAATAATGACTGAGACTGAATTTCCTACCAGCTAGGCAGGTGGGGATCAGAAGCAGAATAAATTTAATTCAGAAATATAAAAAATCCTATTCTTGCCTCTTTGCGTCAAGAGAAACATTCATTCCCTTTTCATTTTTCTTTTTGTTCATTGTTTAAGAAGTCACAAGAACTACAAACCTAAAAAAAAAAAAAAGTCTACTGGAGAAAAGCCTAACATTGAGAAAATTCTAGAAAATTCTATCCATTAACTTAATCCCATCCCCTAACCCTGGGGTTATGAAAATGTCACCATTTAAGAAAATTTTTAGCAGCTGAACACCTCAGTTAGTTCAGTGCTATAGGAATGCAGTTAGAAAAACTATGTTATCTCATGGGGTAAGGCTGTGCACAGGATGCTGACATTTAAAACCCAGTGTCCAGCATGACACAATGATGTTATTTATAGACCGAGAAGGATCTAGGACAAATGTGATGCATAGAAAGAAATAAAAAGAAGGAAGGAGCAAGCCATAGAAACCTGAGGTTGAATCGAGGAGGAAAACCCCCAGCAAAAAATCTGAGACACATCAAGCTTTTGTAGGGTTCATGTTTAGCAGGAAGTTGAAATGACTCACCGTATCCTGTTGTACTCGCCCTGTGATTCCATTTATCCCCTCCAAGGCTTTTAAAGCTCTGATTTGTGTAGGAAAATCACACAGCATGTCAAAGAATGACTACGCTCTGGTTTTACACATCCGTATTTTTAAACAGCACAAAATGATTGTACTTCTCAATATCGAAATCTGACTGGGGCCTCTCCTGCTTGACCTTGCCCTGGAGGCTGCTGTCCTTCCATGGGTGGGTGCCCAGGCTGAGCTTGCACGGGCTCCTTCATGTCCCCCTTGGTCAACCTAGGTGAAGAGGGGAAGACTCCAGCTCTTATCATGCACCTTATTGACAGAAGCCTTCCTCAGATGAATATTCATGAGCAGCCTAAGTTTCTTTGGCTTTTCTGTTTAATAGTTTTATTAGCTCTTGAGAGGGGAGAGAGAGAGAGAGACTGGGGGAGACAGAGAAAGAAGCTGGGTGCGGTGGCTCATGCCTGTAATCTCAGCACTTTGGGAGGCTGAGGCAGGAGGACTGCTTGAGCCCAGGAGTTCAAGACCAGCTGAGCAACATAGCAAGATCCCATCTCCATAAAAAAAGAAAAATAAAAATTGAAGAGAGAGAGAGAGAACTTTCCATAATTAATAGAGATAAGGTCAGCAAGATAACTCTTTTTTGCTCTTTTCCTAATTGCGCCTTCCTGGGGTGATTCCTTTCCTAAATGGGCCTCCTCTTAATCCTCACCACAAGCTATTATGATATAAAAATTAAAGTGTGATATCCTGGCTCGCCCATTTCCTATTAATGGAATGACCTGTGGTAATCAATAGAGGAAATGCAGGAATGTTAACAGATGTGTGGTTCTGTTTGAGAGTCTCCAATTAAGTGATATGTCTTCAAGGTGGAAAGATGAGATCATTTTGAACTTAGTTTCTTTTTGGCTTTTCAAGTCTTTGGTTATTATCAATTGCATTAAAAAACCAATTGGAAAGGAAAATCAATCGGTGCTGAATTCCTCCCCCACCTGAAGTCTTCATGCTTCCTCAGGTGATAGGATGCTAGAGAGAAAATTTGGAATTAGCTTTTAAAAGGAAGAGAAATGACAGTGTAACCATCTGCCAAATACATGGAAACAACAACGACAAAAACCTCATCATTCACCTGGCCTGGCAAATAGGTTTGTGCATTTTTTTTCTTTTCTGTCCACCCTGTTGTTTGTCAGAGGTTGACCAAGAACTTGTCCAAGGGCCATTCCTGTGGTGTCATTGGTTAGAGACTTTTTAACAATTTCAAGTTCTGGTGAAATACTGTGAGTAAATAAAGAGAGAATTTTGCCTGAGTTTAAGGGGCTTTCCTGGGAGGTAATGTATTTTGTGGCCTAACACTTCATTACTTAGCCTGCAGATCTGGTTTCTTTTGAAAACAAACCCTAAGTCTGGAACTTTCCATGCTGAGAGTCCACGTCAGTTTCAAGAAGGCCTGGTAAGATGTAGCTGAGTAAAAACGAGACTCAATATGAATGATTACTGCTGTTCTTTCTCACTGGGAAGCCTGGGGACGTCAAGGATAAAATGACCTTTTGTACAGTGGTGATATTTCTCCATGTCTCAGCCTTTTTATCAGCATAACTATGGCCAAACCCAATGCTTTTGTGGAAAACATTGGTAGCACTGTCATCTCAGAAGTCTTTATGTAACTTCCCACAGTCATGTCAGAGGAGATGGGGATATAAATCATCAAACGCTTCTCTTTGGATTGTGCAAGTACGCAGATCAGCTCTGGCGATTTCCAAAGAGCTAAGACTACTATCCCTGGGTATGGTCCCTGAGTCTTCTTTCCCCATCCTCTACAGCCCCCACTCAAAGAAAGTGCCTCAAACAGATGGAATGATGCAGAGGTAGAATTGCAAACTTCAGAAATGCATGCTTAAGAGGGCAGGTGAGCCGGGTGTGGAGGCTTACACCTGTCATCCCAGCACTTTGGGAGGCAGAGGAGAGTGGATTGCTTAAGCCCAGAAGTTCCAGACCAGCCTGGGCAACATGGCAAAACTCCATCTTAATGAAACATGCAAAAATTAGCTGGGTGTGGTGGTGCACGCCTATAGACCCAGGTGCTCAGGGAGGATCACCTGTACCTTGGAGGTCAAGGCTGCAGTGAGCCATGATGGCACCACTGCACTCCAGCCTGGGCAGCTGAGCAAGACCCAATTTCAAGAAAAAAAAAAGGCATGTGATTATTTTTTTCCAACATCCATCTGTCCCCCAAGTGTTGTAGGTCCTTCTGCACGAAAGTTCCATACCCTGCCTTCTCCTTTGGTTTTCTAATTTAAATGTGATGAGTAGCAGCCAGCCGAGTGAAAGAAAGGCCCAGTGATTTTCAAAGGAAAGATACAAGGCTGGCGGCAAAAAGGAAGGGCTTTCTCCTCACTGGGCCCTCCTCAGTGGCTTGAACTGTGAGACTCCTGGAGGTATCAGCGCTTGGTTCAACCCTAAAAGAAGTTGCATCAGACATGGCAACTTTGGCCTGCTTTGCTTGTATTCTCTGCGGCGAATGGAGTATTAATAAGTGGCTCTCTGGGGAAGTTTGTGCAGCTCATACTAGGAAACAAATAGATACGTAAAGTTCTTGAATGATGTAGATGTGATGCCATATCTGCTCTCCTTCCCATAATTTCAGAGAAAAATCAAGGACGATGTGTGATGAACATAATTCCTCATTTTTCCTTTTTCCGTGAAATATTTGCTTTAAAGCAGCAGCTAAAACCACAGGTTTTAGTGAGCAGATTATTACCTTTCTGAGAGACACAGAGATTAAGAGAATGGTCAGTTGCTTGCCACTGAGTAGGGAAAAGGGAGAAAAATTATGATTCAAGGCACTTTCTCTGCTTCCAGTTAGCTGCTGGGGGGGACTGGATTATGCTTCTCCAATATCTGAAGGGTTGTTGAGCTGAAGGCAGTAAGAAGCAAATGCAGGAAAGCTTTCATCTTCCCCTCTGGTTACCTAAAAGCAGGACATAGATTTACAAAGACAAAAGGTACCCTGGCCACCCCTCCTCCCGGAGAGAACAAAGGTTAACCACTGAAGGCAACTTTGTACTCTTATTGGCCTGGAGATGGAACCAGAGGAATCTACATTAACAAGCTTTACAAATGAGCCTTTGACTGATAGTTATTTGCCCCCCTCCAAGTGACCACCCATAAAGATTCAAAATCCTTTGCTTTTGTCTTGCCACTTTTTTACAAATTTCGTAGCCAGCACGATGGCTCATGTGTGTAATCCCAACAGTTTGGGAGGCTGAGGTGAGAGTATGTCTTCAAGTCAGGAGTTTGAGACTAGCCTGGGCAACATAGCAAGACCCTGTCTCAAAAAAAAAAAAATTAGGCAGGCATCGTGGTTCACACCTGTAGTCCCAATTACTCAGGAGGCTGAGGTGGAGGGATTGCCTGAGCCCAGGGTTCAAGACTGGCCTGTGCAATATAGCAAGACCCCATCCCTAAAAAATAAAAAACACCTATCAGGGTGGGTGCCTGCCAGTAGCCTCAGCTACTCAGGAGGCTGAAGAGAGAGGATCACTTGAGTCCAGCAGGTTGGGACAGCAGTGAGCTATGATTGTGTCTCTGTACTTCAGCCTGAGTGACAGAGCAAGACCCTGTCTCAAAAAAGAAAAAAAAAGTTTACTGTTTGTTGTTGAAAATGCTATATAAGCTGGAATTCAAAGCCACCTCTTTGAGAATTACTCATTTTCTGGGTATATATGAAATATACATGGTAATATGTGACATATACATGGTAATAAACTTCTGTTTGTTTTTCTCTTGTTTTCTCTTGTCTTTTGTAACAGGGGTCCTTTCCAACCAAGAACCTATGGGGTCTAGTCTTCCCCTACACTGCCTTTCACTCACCACTGGGCTGCCTGCTTTAAGCTAGGAATCAAGAGACAGTGGCCTTCCACAGGTGCCTCGACAGGTGCCTCAGCTTCCGAACAGACACAGGAAGGACCCCAGCATGGTAGCATTCATCTCATTCACCTTTATTGGGTTAAAAGTGTGTGAGACACAAAATTGAAACTTGAAAGTTAAGAAACTTGAAAGTTAAGTAACAGCTTTTCTCTGTCTTCGTATTTTTCTCCCAAATACATGCAATCTCTAGAGAACTTCAAGAAAACTTCCTCTCTAAGCAGCAGAGAATAGCTTGCAGAAGAGAGAAAAAATTCAAGATCTATTTTATTTTATTGATTTATACCTGGTTTTGTTCCAAAATTGTTGTTAGCTGCATGCATAATTAACTCTACCACTGACTGCGGTGTAACTTACTCCAAGTTCTCTTTATTGTAGTTTCATGCACGGCCTTGGCATATCCAAAGATTAATGAAGATGGATCCAAGTCCTTACTACTAAGCAAAAAGCCTCCAAGCAAATAACAATGGACTGAAGAGTTACCTTTGTAGGCATAAACGTATCATTACTATTAAAGAGATGTCAAATGAGCCAATTGTGTGCTAGATAATGCTGAGGCTCAGGACACACTACCACAAAATATGGTACCTTTCCATTTGAGAAAACAGCAGAAGCAGGAAAGTCACTCTCACCTTCCCCACTGCCCTTCTCCCCTGAAGCGGGTCCTAAAACCTGTGACGGATTCTCTGACCTTCACCTAAGCAGGTCATAAGACCCTCGTTATTTGAGAGGTGCCCTCCTTGTACCTGGAGGAAAGGAATGTCCTTATCTCTGAAGACAGGGGCACAGGAAGAATCTGAACAAACAGGCCTTCCTAACTTCCCCACAGTTATTACCATGAGGTCAGACCCCCTTTGTTCAATCACACTTCTCCATAACTATCCATTTCTTCCTCAAACCTAGCATCATAAATACCAGGTTTCCTTGCTTCTTTGGATCTTCCTTTCCTTATGAAGGCTCCTATGTCATGTAAAACCTATACGTACATTTGTTTGCTTTTGTTTTGTTCATCTGTCTTTTGGTACAGGGGCCTCAGTCATGAACCCAGTGAAGGGTGACAAAAGAAATATTTTTTCCCCTACAATGCAATAGCCCACTAGTGCTCTCAAAGATGCTGGACTTCTCTGCGATGTTATTTATCCAGGAACATTGGAGAACTAAAGGTGATAAGAAGAAAAGAGGCATGGAAAGCCAATAACACAGCCAGTACCTTTGGCCAATTGAAGCTGGCCAACTTCAAGCTATCACTGGGCCTTAATAGTTGTACAAAGGGATGGGCAGTTCTGGGGCTGCACCCACATATCTGTGAGCTCTGCTCGGCGGTGTTTTGAGGATAACCCTTATCCCAGATTTTTCAAAGGATTGTGGTCTTGATGGCCAGTTTCTTAGGTACTCCAGACGACTACTGCCATGCATGATTGCAAAGGCTGTGCAAATATCAAGGAAGGTTAAGGTGCTTGTGCTTTTTCTGACTCAACCTCCTTTTTCGTCAAATCTTTATTTTATTTTCCCTTCGTAATGTAACCAATCTTTCTCACAAAAAATTGCTTTGGGTTGCAGTGAAGAAGAATTTTAGGATTTTCCCGACCTGTCTTATATTGCTCTTTAACAACTTGTGCATAAACTATGGATTTTTTTTTTTTTTTTTTTTTTTTTTGTCTTTTAAAGGTATGGAGTGAAGAATCAGTAGTTGGTCAAGGGGAAGTGTCACTGGAAAACCAAGATCCCCAAAGACTTAGTTTTTTCTTTTTTTCCTGCTAACATCTCTAAAAAGAATTTTCCTGCAGAGCAACAGTAACATAAATTGACAGACAGCTGATGTGTGTTCTTAGCAGTTTCATTCATTGGACAGCCTTGGTGATTATTATATTTCTCTCTCTAGGACACTTGACTCATTTACCAGCCTCATTCCTGGTGACGCGTGTGCTGAAAAACGCAGCCAAGTGTTAGTACCAGGTGGGGTGATAGGCCAGCTCCCTGCCAGTAGCATTTATTTAGAGTGAAGAGGACAACATTGAAGTGGCATGAACAAGGCCCAGGGAAGGCTCCCAGGAAGGAGCCAGTCGACAGATGGCAAAAGAGACTCAGGGTACCTTTTTGCACAGGGGTCTCCAAATAGCCAGAGGATCTGTGCTCAGGGCATTATAAACACATCACCTTATGTTACCTTCATCCGTGTCTACCCAGCGGTAACTCTGATTTTTTTTTTTTTAATTGTGTTTGCAGGTTAGCTGCTTCATTTGGAAAAAACTAGTAAGAGCACCGTCACCTCAGCTTCAGCTCTCCTCTTGTTTTTTCTTGGTTCTCTCTGTTCTTGCCCACCAGCCCCATGTGTCAGGTTTGAATCTAGGCTGGTGAATACATTTTGCAGGAGATGATATGTAACTAGGGTACCGCTTCTCTCTCATCATTATTCACTTTTTATTTCATCATTCTTCACTTTTTCCTTGGTCTGCTTTCATCTACCTAGGGGTGCCTCGGCTGACAAGGTGGACTTCTCAAGTGAGAGGTTGTATTTTCTCTCTTCTTTTATTAGACATGTGGAAGTTTGGGCTCATAGGACTAATTAGACTATTGAGGAAGTGATGGGTAAAAGTCTCACACATCTTTCTTTCTTCCTTGATAGTGTAGGGGAAGAAAAATCATTTTTTTCTCCAATCTTCATAGCTTCTTAGTCGGAATGGACCCCTGTTACAAAAGACAGATTAACAATTGAAAAACAAACAGTTTATTAATGTGTATTTCACATACCCAGAAAATGAGCCTCTCAAATAGGTGGCTTTGGATTCCAGCTTGTATAGCAACTTTAACAATGAACAGTAAAATTTTAAAAACAAGACAAAGGAAAAGAACTTTGAGTCTCTAGAGGCTGGTGGCAACTTGGAGGAGGGCAAATAACTGTCAGATAAAGGCTCATTAGTAAAGCTTGTTAATGTAGATTCCTCTCCAGGCCAATAAGGGCCCAAAGTTGTCTTCTCCCTGGTAGGCAGTATATCTTTTGCATTTTGGTAAATACAGAGAGAGCAGAGAAATTTCCTGTATCAGCTTTTAAATTGCCTTCAGCACAACAATGCTTCATAGTCTGGGGTGGCATATTTTGGTCTCCCACAATATGTATCTTGAGGTTATTTCTGGAGACAGAGGAGGCAGGCCTGTTGTGTTTTAAAGAGTGATATTTATACATGTGTAACAAAGAACATATTTTGCTGACTATTTTTCACTCTATGAACAGGTGGTCTTGCTGTGGGGCACTTCCTTGAATCTTAAATCGTTGATTACACATGAAAATGTCTGCATTGCAGACAGAGAGACAGCACTTATGAAGATGGGGTGGCGTTGAGAGGACTGAGATGTTCTGGGATACAAGAGTGATCGGAGTACCTGGAGCTTGGGAGAGGAGAGGAGAGAGAAGGCTCAGAAGTGCTTTTGAGCCAGATCAGGAAGGGCTCAAAGCCTTGCAAAGCAGTTTGGGCTTTTTCTTGAAGGTGAAAGAAAAACCTCTGAAAGGTTTTATGCAAGGACTGGCCAGACCATTTTCACATTTACAAAATATAATGATGGCAGAATGGAGCAGCTGTATGGAGAACAGCTGAGGGGCACAGGTGATGGACAAGGTGTTTGATAAAGAGGTGATTGAAGTAACCCATTGGAAAAATAATGATGGCCTGAACCAAGTATGTTAGGAGATGAACTTGAAAGTTATTAAGAAAGTAGAATGGGTGCCCCTGATTTCTATCTTGCCTTTCTGATAGCCACTAGAATGGCATTTGGTGGCTCCTTTCTCTTTGTGGATAGACATGTGTTATTGGGGGGAATAAACGGCCCAGTCAAAAACCTAAGTCTTCCAGACACCCTTGCAAGGGGGCTAATGAGATATGGCGTAAATGATGGGCTGGGCTTCCGGAAAACTTTTAAAGGGGGCTTACTCAGCTGGAGGTGCCTTAATTGCCTCTTCCCTCTTTCTCTTTCTTTCTGCCTGGAACTTGGGAATAGCCATCTTGAATGTAGGGAGTGAGTTGAAGGATTTGAGGAGGGGCTCGTTTATGGCTTGGCTGAAAGGGTAGATGATAGTTGCAAGACACGGAACGTAAGGGAGATTTAGGGGCCAGGATGGTGCATTTTGTTTTGTACATGTTAAGTCTGAGGAATCTCTACGATGGCCAGTCTGTGTCCAGGAAACAACGGGATGTGGACCTGGGCGAGAGAAATACACCTGGAAACCATCACTTGACAGAGAACAGTTGACACGATGGAAGTGTATGAGGTCCCTGGGGAGGGTGTCTGAGAAAAGGGCCAAGGGCAAAGCCTGGGGAGCCCAGCACTGGGGCATGATGCAGCCCTGAGCAGGACAGGGGAGAAGCATCCAAGGAGCTGGGGAGACGCCCTGGAGAGGGCAGTGTCCTGGACATCAAGGACGTTCAGAGGACACAGTGGTCTCTAATGCCACAGTAAGAAAGGACTTAGGGGACAGTGGGGTCAGGAAGGAAAATGGCCAGAGGACTGCTGCTTTCTACAAAAAAGACTCTCAGAACCATCTACACACAGAAGGTGGCCACAGGCACAATTTGTGTCATGATGCCACCACACTTGTGATTCTCTGGAGTCTTGTAATACCCTGTTATTGGTTCCTTTTTTAATACAATTCTCTCTCCCATCAACTTATCTATCTCTCCAACTGTGTCAATGCTATATTTCACTTAAGATCAAAATGAATACACATGCATTAAATGTTCATTTTAAGTTCTTTCTTTTCTTTTTCTTTTTTGAGATGAAGCTTTGCTCTTGTTGCCCAGGCTGGAGTGCAGTGGCGTGATCTCGAATCACTGCAATCTCCACCTCCCGGGTTCAAGCGATTCTCCTGCCTCAGCCTCCTGAGTAGCTGGGATTACAGGCATGCGCCACCATGCCCGGCTAATTTTGTATTTTTAGTAGAGATGGGGTTTCTCCATGTTGGTCAGGCTAGTCTCAAACTCCTGACCTCAGGTGATCTGCCCACCTCAGCCTCCCAAAGTGCTGGGATTACAGGCGTGAGCCCCCTTGCCCTGCCAAGTTATTTCTTGATAAAGAGTTTTGGGGGATCCCTTGTAGCACACCGAGGTGAAACCCATCTGAGACTGGATTCTGTGTTCTGTTCATTAAATACATCACTCTAGAGTCACTGTGAAGGACTCTGATAGAAGAGAAAAAAGGCTTTTAAAAAAGGTTAAAAAAAAAAAAGACAAGGCAATGGGCAAGAATGCTTTGGTTTTCCTTGTGTGCTGTGGCAGTGGTACCAACAGAATATCCTTCCCCCATGGTGGGACCTATGAGCTCAGGGCCTCTGCCCTTTGCCACATGCTGAACTGAGGTATCATGAGCTGGATCTGTCTTCTGTCTCTAAAGTCAAAGTAGGATGATGCTTTCTTAACTTCTAATTTATTTTCTTAAACTGAGAAGTGAGGAGTATGTCTTCTGGGGAATGTCCTCAGATTGCATCAGCCAGGAGCCATGAGGACCAGCTCTCTCCCTGGTCCAGGTCTCTCAAGGATGCTCAGAGAACCTGTTCTGGCTCTGGGCAGCTTCCTGCTTAGAGTGATGAAAATAATTGTTTTCTCATCTAAATGATTGTTGAGCGATGAACTCATTGCTTTTAGGTCTCTAATAGGGCACTCCCCGGGGAACAGGTGATAGTCCTCATCTGAAACAATTTAACTGGGAAGAGATTTCACTTGTTATCTCCAAGAAGGACCCCAGGCCCTGCTTCCATAAGCAGTGCCTTGTCACATAGGAGCTGTGGCTGCTTCTTGACCCATTAGCTAGGTCAAGAGTGTTAAGAACACTCTGGACATTTACTGGGAACTCACTGGATGTAAAGTTTCTCTTTAAGATGTCACATGGTGACAGATTCAAGATATGATGCCTGCTCTCGAGTGGCTTAAACTCTCCATTTGGGTGAAGGTTAGAGAGGAAGAGGGAAAAACACTCTTGTTTGAATGCATCAATTTTAGGCTAAATATCTAGAAGCATATGCATTATAAACACATGATCCATTACAGGTATAAACATGAAACTCCACTTACCTGGTGTTCACTTATTCAATCAGCTCAGCTATCCAGAAAAAAGCTGAGATCTCAGAGCAGACACAGTTTATTAAAAAAAAAAAAAAAATTAGGATTCTACAGTTCAAAAACTTTGCTTGCATTGTTCTGAATTCATTTCCTCTTATTTTGGATATATTCTAGAAAGCTTTTCCAGAACATACCAGATTAATGTTGTGGAGGTGAGCTGGCCCAGGCAATGGCAATAGACTGCCTACAAGGAGAAGTAATTTCTGAGGACCTCACATTAAAGCAATGGTTCCCACACTTTTCTGACATACTTTAGCATCCTCCGGATATCTTTCATTAATTTTTAAACTCAGGCCACTCACAAAATGGATTAAATAATAATCCCTGGACATGGGAATGGGGGGAGGTGGGGAGGTGGGGTGAGCTGGGGGTTGGGTGGGTAATGGAGGACACACAGGCATCGGTAGTTTTGGAAGCTACTCAGGTGATCCAATGCACAGACAAGATAGGGAGTCATTGCATTGGACGTTAAGGACGAACAAGCAGATGTTTCACTGTGTAGTATTCTGTGGCCATTTTGTAGTATTCTACAGCCATTGCCATTTTGTGTCAGGGCGAGTACTCTTCACTTTTCTTTTCTTTTCTTTTTTTTTTTTTTTTTTTTTTGAGATGGAGTCCTGCTCTGTCACCCAGGCTGGAGTGCAGGAGTGATCTTGGCTTACTGCAACCTCTGCCTCCCAGATTCAATCGATTCTCCTGCCTCAGCCTCCTGGGTAGCTGGGATTACAGGCATGCATCATCATGCCTGGTTAATTTTTGTATTTTTAGTAGAGATGGGGTTTCACCATGTTGGCCAGGCTGGTCTTGAACTCCTGACCTCAGGTGATCTGCCTGTCTCGGCCTCCCAAAGTGCTGGGATTACAGGCCTGAGCCACTGCACCTGGCCACCTTTCACCCTTCCAAAAAGCAGCCTGTACCTTCCTTAGGTGCATGAAGGTGAAACAATGCCCTGAACAGGCAGCAGGGATGTGCTTTCCTCCCCAGTCACTGGGAGTCCTGGGAGGTATCACTGCATTACAAATATAACCCACACCAAAGGCCCCTTTTCTGTCGCACAGAATCTGTCTCCAAGGATTCTCTGGAAATGGAAAGTGGGAACTTGTGGGCCTTTGAGATGGAGCATAGTATAGTTGTCTTCCTTCGGGTTATAGCCTTCAGAGAGGTGCTCCTTTTCACCTTGTACAGTGTGGGCTACAAGAGGCTCTTGCCACCTTTTGCATGTGACCAGGGAGGGAAATGGACACCCCTCACTAGTCAGAGGATATTACACATCAATGCCCCCTCTACATCAGTGGACGTTTCTTTTCGCTTTCCACAACTTCTTTCATTTCTTCCTGTTTCAGTGTCTAGAACTTCCTGTTGCCACACTCTGCTCCCTTGAACTCCTTTCTATAGAAATAAGGGTGTTCTTGTCCCTTCATCCATTCTTCAGCCCTAAAAATTTCACAGCCTCAGTCATTTGCTAAGGATCTACCACTTTTTAGCTCTTTCAAGCTGCTGTGGTCACAGCAGAGGATGATGTAAGCTCCTCTGCTCCCCTGCATGGGGCGGGAGGGGCCAGAGAAGTGAGGAAAGAGTTGGGGCCCAGGATTTCTGCCTTGATTGTAGAGATGTGGTGGAGGATGGGGAGGCAGACGGAAAGAAAAATGTCCCAGCTCACCCTGGCACAGAGACATTGTTCCACAATGAATGCTCACTAAAAAAGTGTTTATACTATCATATTAACTTGTAAAAGAGCAAGCTATAACATTTTATGTTCAATGTAATACATTTTTATTAAGGCAAAACTCCCTAAAAATGGCTGGGTAAAAGCCTGGAAAGAGATACACAAATGTTAGTGGTGGTTGCTTTTTGGATGGTGTGACCATGGCGATTAGAAATATTTTTTCCCAACTTTTCACAAGAAACATAT
Organism: Gorilla gorilla gorilla; assembly: GCF_029281585.2. Lineage (NCBI taxonomy): Eukaryota > Metazoa > Chordata > Mammalia > Primates > Hominidae > Gorilla > Gorilla gorilla. The sequence goes on along the minus strand of NC_073229.2, from coordinate 32,561,921 downwards.
GGCTTTTCTCATTTTTTAAAAAAAAAGGGGGTGGGAGAAAGAGCAATTGTTTTAAGCCAGAATGTCCAAAATGATGCTGTCAAGTCCAACACAATATTTTAGACTTTGTTAGTTCCTTTCTGTACAGGATAGAAGACAAAGGAGGGGCTAATCTACTTTAGCCAGATCTATCAAGCAAAGCAGTGGGAGTTCACATATAAGTTCTGTACCCCCTAAAGGAGGCCCGAGTTAGTTTCTTGGCCCATGTAATGAATGCTTTCTCTTTATTGACTTTCATTTTTTAATATTCTCTGTCATGGGACATAACAAGTCAATGCTCCATAAATATTGGTCAGTTGAATGAATTAAAGAAAATATTGATGCTTACAGGCAGATAGTTTTCTAGAAAAATCTGCTTATTTTTCTGAATAATTATGAAAAACGACATGATTTCTATTTAAAAAAAAGAGATAATATATCTATTGTCGACGGACGGTGGATGTGAGCCATGTGTTGTGTTCATACTCGGAGAATGAAGGAAAACATCAGAGACTGGGTAAGACATAAGCATGATTTTGAAGAAATCAATTGAAATTTTATGGAAAGGAACGAGGATGTTCCAGGAATGTGGATTAGCTTATGCCAAGATCTGATGGCTAAAGAAAGGTGAGCATAGAGGGTGGCCAGGTTGTTGACGGGAGCAGATGGCGTGGGCTAGAAGGATCCTGGCAGGGGTCACTGATAGATAGAGCAGGAGAGAAACCCGTAGACAAAAAGATTAGATTTCCCTCTGATGCTGGTAAATGCGGAGCTTTTTGTAAGTTTTGGGGGAAAGTGTGTTCCCAAACACATATCCTGCTCTCTTGCTCCTCTTTCTATGGCAAAGGAGGAGAAATTTCTTCCAGAGACATAAGCAGGAGGAAGCTGGAGCTCTCTCCTGAGTGATTGTCAGTTGCAGAGGAGGTGAATATCACAGGACAAGCAAGCGTAGGGGAGAAGACTGCCTAAACATTCTAAAGGTGCAGTATGGCATTGAGGAGCGGGGAGAATTTTATCCCATCCATGGTTAGGTGAAGGGTTCTTCCTCTTCCTCAGCTCCCACACCCTCTCACCCCCACCGCTGAAATTTCCGGCCTTGTGCCCATCTTTGTTCCAGATACTCATTGCCTGTTTGGCTCTCCTGCACCATTCCGTTTCTCTGCGATGGTTCATTGCTTTCTCAGCAGACTGTGTTTACAGTATACCCAAGACTGCCCCTACAGTCCTATCCCGATAACCACCAAGCCGATTGCACCCTGACTTATCTCCGGAGCTCACACTGTTACTTCCAGGCACCTGCTGGACACATCCTACTAGGTATCTCTCAGGCACCTCTATCACAACATGCCCCAAACTGAATTCATTTTCTTCTCCCTCCAAGTCTGCCTGCCGTTTTCTTTGCAGTCTCAGTTTTAACCCCACTGTCAGACAGAACACCGTTTGCCCTTGCCTACCTCTCACTCACCCCCCATGTCTAGTCAATCACTGTGCCTGGACCATTCATTCTACCTGCAAAATGTCTGTTGATGCCGGACACAGTGGCTCACACCTGTAATCTCAGAACTTTGGGAGGCCAAGGCGGGTGGATCACCTGAGGTCAGGAGTTCGAGACCAGCCAGACCAACATGGTGAAACCCCTTCTCTACTGAAAATACAAAATGAGCCGGATGTGATGGTACAGGCCTGTAATTCCAGCTATTCTGGAGGCTGAGGCAGGAGAATCTCTTGAGCCCGGGAGGCGGAGGTTGCAGCAAGCCGAGATCGAGCCATTGCACTCCAGCCTGGGCCGCAAGAGTGAAACTCCGTGTCAAAAAAAAAAAAAGTCTGTTGCATCTCTTAGCTTTTCCTTTCCCTGGTGCTAATTTTGTGTCGTCTCCTGGGTCACTGCTTTCTCCTGGGACAGCATGCTAACTCTTGCCTTCAATTGTTCTCTGTTTCTGTTTTTCCAATCTATCCTCCTCATTTCCTGCCAGGATGATCTTTCTGAAGCAAATCGGATCATGTCAATTTTGCTGAAAAAGCACTCAAGCACCCTGACTTGTGGCCTAAGGATCAAGCTTCTCATCTGGCTCAGAATATCTTCCCAGCCTCATCTCACATTACCTGCGCTCCTTCCTCCCCTTTGCACAGTTCTCCATCTACACAGAAATATTTCCCATGCCCCAAACACAGCCTGGCTCCCTTTCCTACTTTGCACCTGATTTTTCCCCCGATCTGGTTTTCCTCTCATGCCCTGCCTGCGAACCCTGTCTGCAAAATAGCATTATGCACAAGGGGACCCACTGCCCTGCCCCGCTCATCCTTCCTAGCAGCACTTAAGGCCCCCTCCCTGCAAAGCCTTCTCTGCCCTTTCTCCAAGGTTCAGTTAGAGCTTAAGGACAGCTTATTTAATGTGGTTATCTCCTCTACAATATCAATTCTATGCAAGGAGAGATCTGAGTTTTACTCATCCAGATCCCAGCACAGAGCCTGGCATGAAGTAAATCCTTAATCTCTGTTTGTTGAATGAATGAATAAATACATTCTTTTTTTTTTTTTTAATAAAAGTATTGGCCGGGCATGGTGGCTCATGCCTGTAATTCCAGCACTTTGGGAGGCCAAGGCAGGCTGGTTGCTTGAGCTCAGGAATTTGAGACCTGCCTGGGCAACATAGCAAGACCCCATCTTTAAAAAAAGAAACCATAACAACTAGCCAGACATGGTGGCGCACACCTGTAGTTTCAGCTACTCGGAAGGCTGAGGTGGGAGGATCACTTGAGCCCAGGAGGTCAAGGCTGCAGTGAGCCATGATTGTACCACTGTGCTGAAGCCTGGGCTACAAAGTGAGACCCCATCTAGAAAAATAAATGAGTAAATAAATAAATTTATTCCTATTGTTTAATTCAATAATTCCACTTCTGAGAATGCTTCCTAGAAAATCATCCAACATATTAGAACAAAATAAAGATGTTCCCTGTAGAATTATTTAAATGATAACTCTTAAAATATATTTGCCCAACAGTTGTGGAATGGTTAAATCAATTATGATACTTCTATTTCCTAGAATTTTGTACAGATATGGTGGAAGCTTATGAATAAATAAATGCTTTATTCTTCTTAGATTAACATTTTTTTTCCTTCCAGAAAGGTCCCATTTTCTTTATAACTTTATCCTTCAAAGGTAGACTTCAGTGGAGCATTCTTTTTTTTTTTTTTTGAAATGGAGTTTTGCTCTTGTTGCCCAGGCTGGAGTGCAATGGCACAATCTCGGCTCACTGCAACCTCCGCCTCCTGGGTTCAAGTGATTCTCCTGACTCAGTCTCCCAAGTAGCTGGGATTACAGGTGCCCACCACCACACCTGGCTAATTTTTTGTGTTTTAGTAGAGATGGGGTTTCACCACATTGGCCAGGCTGGTCTCAAACTCCTGACCTCAAGTGATCTGCACACTTCAGCCTCCTAAAGTGCTGTGATTACAGCCACCACACCCAGCCCAGTAGAACATTCTTATCTCCCTCTCCTTACATTTGCTTAGAGGGATGAGAGCCTCCTTGCTTGGGGAGGGGAAAGCTATTGGGGAGGGACATTACTGGCCTTTTGTCTCCACCTCCCCAGTGGCTGCTCTGGTTGGGTGGACTGAGGGTTCCCTCCTGCAAGTTCCTGCTGGGTGTGGCTGTCCTCAGGAAACCAAGTCCCCTCTGTGGCCCTACGGTAAGTGGCCCTGGCTTCAGAAGAGCTTGCATTTGACTAGGCCTGCTGTGACTGGTATGTGGGTTTAATCATGGTTTCCTTTTGTGGTGGGGGCAGATATTAGAAAACCCATCTGTTTCCAGCTCTAAGCTTCAGACTCCAATCGGCTTTATCAGAAATAAAGCAGGTATTTTGATCTCCATCTGTCTGATTCTGAGTCTTTTAATTGGTCCCACTTGAAGCTGGGTGGGGGCTGGGAAGAGAATGGGGACAGGAGTATTATTTGTTCCTTAAAACCCCAATAACTATTCTCTTATTCCACAGTGAAGAGATCAGGAGTTACTCCAATCCCAGCCATCTGAAGGAATCTTAAGCCACATATGATTTCAGAGAAAGTTTCTGCTTTATAGGGCAAAGGGGTGCCTAGGACTGAGCCTTGTATGTGCTAAATGCCTTGTACTATTGAAATGAACGAATAAAGAGGTTTGTGGACAGCAAGCTATAGTTCAAACTCACATATCCTGAGAAAGATAAGTAATGGATTTTCCATTTTCATCTATCAGATGGGCAAAGACCAAAAGGTTTAGTAATCCACTGTGTTGGAGAGGGTGTGAGAAAATACACAACCTCATACATTGCTGGTAGGAGTGTATTTTGTTTAAAATAATCCATGTAGGGCAATTTGGGAGCATCTATTTAAAAATACATATGCACATGGCCTTTGACCCAGCACTTCCGTTTCTAGGAATTTATATTATGGATATACTAGCATATGCAAAATGACATTATGTACAAGGGTATTTATCATCATATCATTTATAATAGGGCAAAGTTAGAAATATTCTAATTGTCCAACAATTAGGGAACTTGTTAAATAAATGCTGCTGCATCTTAATGAATTTTTTTAGCTATACAAAAAAAATGAGGACGCTTCTTACATGCCAACGTGAAGTGATTTCCAAGATCCTGATAAATGAAAACAGTCAAAGTGGACAATATTGAGTATGTAATGCTAGCATTTAAAAAAGGAGAGAGCAAAAATGCATTTGCTTGTAATGCTTTTATCTGAAAATATATAATTGAAACTGATAACATTGTTTGCCTCTGGGAAAGAGAACCAGATGGGTGGAGGGACAAGGTTAGGTGGGAGACTTTGATAAACAGTATTTGTACCTTTTGAATTTTAAACAGCGTAAATGTTATTAAAGTTATATACTCACAACAAACAAATGTATACACTTTGATTTTTCTTTTCATTTATGTGTTTGTTTTAGCAATGGTGGTTTTGATATATTACCAGGCTGGAGTGCAGTGGCTATTCGCAGGCGTGATCATCATGCATCACAGCCTCAAATTCTTGGGCTCAAGTATCCTCCTGCTTCAGCCTCCTCAGTAGCTGGGATTACAGGTGTGTGCCACTTGCACTTAGCTTGATTTTTATTTTTATTGAAAGGAGACCTTTTTATGACTTGGGAGGAAACGTGGCATTAGTTTCCTTAGACAATAATTACTAAGGATAATTTAGGAAGCATGGATTATTAAGAAGTAGGCAAAAAGGGTTAGCACAGTGGTCAGTGTGCAGGTTCCCAAGTCACACTACTTAGATTCACATTCAGGCTCGGTACTTTCTGTGTGACTGTGGGCAAGTTTTCTTTTCAAATGAGGGATAATAATAGTTCCCAACACCCAGGACTGTGGTGAGGATAAAATGAAAGAATGGGTGTATAACCTGCATAAAGTCAGGTCCCACGTGGTCCTGTCTTAGCTTAAAGTCACTTCCAGAGAAAAGAACAAATTCACAAGGAAGCTTAGTGGAAAGCAAGTCAAGTGTTTACTGTGGTTTCTTAAGAAAATTTCAACAGCATATGCCTAAGAAATACTAAGCTTTAGAAAATTTCTTGGCTTCAACTTGCCCACCCCTCACTTCTAACAGAGCATACTTGAAAAACCCTCCTCAGTGCACTCTTCATCCCAACAGCAGACTTCTCACGCTCACCTGCCATGCTTGCTTTGAGCTATTTTTGTTTGTTTGTTTCTGCCAGAGGTTCTTTCCATTGCATATATAAATCTTGCCTCTCAGGCTTACAGTATTTTTTCCCCAGTCTGTGAATTAAGGCCTGTGAGCTGAGGATATGGGAAAATGCCAAGGGAATCAAGTCAGAATTTTACTAGTGGAAGTGGAGGTGAGCAGACATAAGAGAGGATGGAAAAAAGGGCTTTAAAAATATTTTTATAATAATAATTTTTTTGCCACCGTTACATATGTAAGGAACTTATAACATTGCTTAGCATTGTAAGCCCTCCATAAATCTTAGCTATTAATATTATTCATAGTAACCACTTTCCTACAACCTGATAGTAATAATAACACCTAACATTTACTAGGAGTCTACTTACTATGTGTCCAGCACAGGTCTAGCACTTTATGTGAATTAATTCTTGTTAGTTTCCCAACACCACCATGCAGTAGGCCCTTTTATAACTCCCATTTTATAGATGGGGAAACAGACACAGGGAGATTTAATGACTTGGTTGGAGTTACAAAGGAAGAGGGAGAGTTGAGACAGGCAGCCAAGCAGCCTGACTCTAGTTTCCATCTGAGCCATCATTTATATTGCCTTGAGTTCACGTTTTCCGTTCTGTTGTAATGAGTCAGGGAACCAGCCAATTCAATCCTCTTATACTGAAAGTTTTCTGAGGGTTTTCTTCTGCTAGTTTTCACAACCCTTAGTGATGAGATCCCAAATGAGATATATAAGTAAACAGTAAGGGTGGTGGGTGCCTTCATGTTCCTGGGAAGATAACTGCTGTCATCGTCATTGCCTTAGCTCTTTGGATACGAAAGCTTTCTGGTTAGGAACCAGAGAGAGGCTCCTACCAATGAATTATTAATGAATGCATTTGATATTTTTCTCCATTGCCTCCCCAATTGCCTATCTAAGGAAAACAGTGCTAACCAGATAAATTAAATGCCCTTTTACAAATTGACCTACTCTGGGGGATGTAATGGAATATATATATATATATATATATATATATATATATTTATTTATTTATTTATTTTTTTTTTGAGACGGAGTCTCACACTGTCTCCTGGGCTGGAGTGCAGTGGCGCTATCTGCAACCTCCGCCTCACGGCTTCAAGTGGTTCTCCTGCCTCAGCCTCCCAAGTAGCTGGAATTACAGGCGCCCGCCACCATGCCCAGCTAATTTTTTGTATTTTTAGTAGAGACGGGGTTTCACTATGTTGGCCAGACTGGTCTGAAACTCCTGACCTCGTGATCCGCCTGCCTCGGCCTCCCAAAGTGCTGGGATTACAGGCGTGAGCCCCCGCGCCCTGCCATGTACCGGAATATTTGTTTCACAGTTGCTAGTGCCACAGTGTGTTTGTGTACTTTTGTATCAGGTTGTCCTGGAGTTGAATCCATCAGTTCAGGGGGAGAGAAGGAGGAGGCTGCTCAGAAGAAAGAGTCCTGGCTTAGCTTTGGGTTTCATGTTAGAATTGTTTTGTGCAAAGTGAGAGAATCTTCCAGTCCATGCTTTGCTAAGAAAGAAAAGTATTTCCCAAATTCCAATAAGTTTCCATCTGCCTGTGAAAAGTAGACCCTGGAGGTCTGAGCACTGGGTGTTATTATCTTACACCATGATGTGCAGAACAGAGAATCTGACATAAGGAAGTTATCTGTACCGCTGGACATGGAAAACCCTTCTAGTTGAGAGAGGAAGGACTGAGGAGAGAGGGAGAAAGGGAATAGGTGTGTTCTTAGTTTCTTCCTCAGAGTTCCAGTCTCTTGCTGAAGGCGGGGGTGGAAGTGGGGGCGCCGGTGGGGGGACGTGTGAGATGCGGGTAACACATCTCAGATAAGTTGCAGGAAGTTGACACTGAGGGGCGGTGCTCCCACTGCACATTCAGAGAATGAAAGGAGACCCCCCACACACACACCCCCGTGATGGTGCCCGAGGCTGAGGCGGGGCTTCCCCACAGAGAAGAAAAGAGGATGTGACGTGTCAGTGAAGAGAGCCTTACGCGGTGGTTCCACGCTTATGCCACACTGTGTTTTGGTGGGAGATGTGGACGGTAGCTGAGGTGTGGGCTGGGTGAGCCCACTGAGGGACTTCACCGGGGGAAGGGCAGAGTCTTCTTCATACGCGGCTAGAAGGTGGCTGCTGGAGTTGGCATCAAAAGGGAGATGAAGCCTGACCATGGGGCACTTGTGGGACCAGGGAGAGCTCAGGTGGACCAGGCGGTCAGCGGGCGGGAAGGCTAAGGTCCCCGGAGCAATGAGTGGGTGATGCCCCACTCAAAGAAGAGACGCAGAGTCACACTGGCCTTGGTGCTTCAGCAACAACAGCAGTGAGGACAGAGGCCGATGCCCAGGTGCAGGCAGGGGACACAGCAAGGAGCAAGAGCGAGGCCTGAGGCCTTCCTGCCACTGCTGGGAGGATGCCAGTGCTTATCTCTACCCCCACAGAAAGTGGGTAGGCTGAGTCCTGGAGAGACAGGAGACGCCCTGCAAAACTGGGCACTTACTGGGAGACATTGGGTCACCCCAGAGAGACTGTTCCGAGCCAGGACATATGGAGTTCTTCCCTCCCTGGCTCCCGACACAGTAGTTGGAATTGGAAATTCTGAGCAAGTCAGAGAAGAGCGTAAACTGTGTGTGTGCGTGTGTGTGCACACATGTATGTAATGTTGATCTGGTGATGCTTCAGGAAAAGCAAGTTCTTAGCTGAATTTTGTCCCTCCCCCCCGCCAAATTCATATGTTAAAGCCCTAACTAATCTCCAGTTCCTCAGAATGTGACTGTATTTTGTCTTTTTTTTTTTTTTTTTTTTTTTTTTGAGGTGGAGTCTCAGTCAATTGCCCAAGCTGGAGTGCATTGGCGCGATCTCAGCTCACTGCAGCCTCCGCCTCCTGGGTTCAAGCTATTTCCATGTCTCAGCCTCCTGAGTAGCTGGGATCACAGGTGCCTGCCACCGTGCCTGGCTAATTTTTGTATTTTTAGTTGAGATGGGGTTTCGCCATGTTGGTCAGGTTGGTCTCAAACTCTTGATCTCAGGTGATCCAGCCGCCTTGGCAGGGATTACAGGCATGAGCCGTATTTCATCTTTAAAGAGGTAGTTAAGTTAAAATGAGGTCCTATGGGTGATCCTTAATCCACCATGACTGTGTTCATGTAGAAAGAGGAGATGAGGACACAGACACTCACAGAGGGGAGACCATGTGAGGACACAGTAGAAGACGCCATCTGCAAGCCAAGGAGGGAGGCCCCAGGAGACACCAACTCTGCTGACACCTCGACCTTGGACTTCCAGCTTCCAGAACTGTGAGAGAATACATTTCTGTGTCCGGCCACCAGTCTGCGGCATTTTGTTATGGCAGCCCTCAGAAACAAACACAGCAAGCAGACCATACCTGAATTATTAAACATTAGGATGAAGCCAACAGTTGGTGTAATGTAGATAAGAAGCCAAAAAAGTGCTGGGTGCGGTGGCTCACGCCTGTAATCCCAGCACTATGGGAGGCCAAGGTGGGTGGATCACCCAAAGTTGGGAGTTCAAGACAAGCCTGACCAACATGGAGAAACCCCGTCTCTACTAAAAATACAAAATTAGCGGGGCGTGGTGGCGCATGCCTGTTACCCCAGCTACTCGGGAGGCTGAGGCAGGAGAATCGCTTGAACCCAGGAGGCGGAGGTTGTGGTGAGCCGAGATTGTGCCATTGCACACCAGCCTGGGCAAGAAGAGCAAAATTCCATCTCAAAAAAAAAAAAAAAAAAAAAGCCAAAAAAGCAACATGTGTGGTGGAGAGGCCTGAGTGTTGAATAGTAACCCATGTGAGGCTATAAAACAGTTGAAAACATGCTCCTTCATTAACTTTAATTTAGAGAACTTGGAATTTCTTCCCCATTATCTTCCCAAACCCATATAGTGCCAGGAGGGCAACTGCAATATAAATCAGTCCTCCCTTTCACCGCTTTCTCTCCTACCTTTGAAGAGTAATAATTCATGCTGAGCCAAAACAGAGTGATGTTGATTTTATAAGTGGTGCTATCTGTGTCCCTATCACGGAAGGAGGTGATGGATGGTGCCAGTGTTGGCAGGGGAGAGTGAATCAGACGATGGTGGAGGAAGACCAGTAACAGTTCCCACCCCCATCCCAGTGAGAGGAATGTTGAAAGATTTGTTGTGGCTAGGACCATTTCCTCCAGCTCCCAACAAGCCATTTAATCCAAAATATCTTTATAAGCAGTCTTGTTTTTGTCTCTTCCTACAATGCCAGTTGCACTGGTCTTTTAGCACTGTGACAGACACTACTGGACTACAAACACAATGCGATTTATGATATCCGTAAATCACAGGGCTAAATGGTATGATTCAATCTCATACTTGCAGCTAAGAAGTCAAAGGGAGGTGGTAATGATTTTAAATGTCGGACTGTTTTTGTGTCAAAAATGCATGATTTTGCACAACTTGAGGCCAATGTAAAGGCACTAGTAAAACTGTGTAGACTGTCACCCCACAAGGGCCGGGGGCTCTGTGTCCCTGGGCCTGTGGAGATGGTGTCTTATGAGGCTCCCACAATGTCCCTCTCACATTAGCAATTTTCTCCACTGTTCCCCTTCCAGGTGGGGACCACGTGGAGGAAGCAAGTATTGTGTTGTACAGCGAATGTGGCCTTGGATCAGTTACAGGCAAATGCGTTATTCTTACTTTGTTCCAGGATAAGCGACATTGCAGGACACTATTCATTACAACTTTGTCTGTTTTGTGATAATCTGCCTCCCCAACTTCTTCATTTTCCTTCTCCTTCCCTGTCATATCAGCAATTAAACGATACTGCAACGGTGATGCTGCCACTAATTAATTTCTCCTCACATCGATGGAGACCTTTGGCTAGTGGGGCATAATGAAAAATAAAAAGAAGATCCCAAATGCAAGCATTCCATCTGTCCCTGATGCGCTGGGATTTCCTGCAGTCGTGTTTGCTTTTCACCGTCCACTGAAAGATGTGCATAATCTGACAGCCTTGTGAAAGTAAGTCTTTTCTCCATGAGTAGATACAGTGTGTAATTTTTTATTTTTATTTTTTTGAGACGGAGTCTCACTGTGTCACCCAGGCTGGAGTGCAGTGGCGCGATCTTGGCTTACCACAACCTCCTCCTCCCGGATTCAAGTGATTTTCCTGCCTCAGCCTCCCGAGTAGCTGGGACTACAGGCGCGCACCCCTATGCCTGGCTAATTTTTGTATTTTTGGTAGAGACTGGGTTTCATGATGCTGCCCAGGCTGGTTTCGGTTTCAATCTCCTGACCTCGTGATCCATCCGCCTCGGCTTCCCAAAGTGCTGGGATTACAGGCATAAGCCATGTGCCTGGCCCATTTTCTTTTTCTTTTTCTTTTTTTTTTTAAATAATGGAATCTCAATTGGGCACCTGTGGGTCAAGCTCTATGCTGTTCCCATTTCTAATCCTTGTGTCTTTTTAGCTGGGAGTTGTTGTCAGCCCATAGGCTTTAAGTGCCTGGCATGAGCACAGAGGTCTTGCATCAGGTGTGTTTTGAGGAAGGGACCAGGATCATGCCTATAACTTACTTGTTCTCCTACAGGGTTCAGATGCAATCAGCAACATTTATCAAGCAGTTCTGAGCTAGATGGCAAAGGCATACAAAAAGAGGAGTTCAGAGCGTTTCTGCCCTTGGAGGGGAAGTAGACCCTGGTCCTGGAAATTGGTACTTGAAACAAGGTGTCCAATAACTTAGGGTTGGTGGTCTGCCACAGGCTAAGCCAGCCATGAGGATTCAGAGGAAGACTGAATAGATACTTGGTATCTATTAGTGAAGTTGGTAGCCAAGAATACAATCTATTCACTCAAGAATGAATATTCTGAGTGTTTCTTCTTCTAAGGCTGAACTATTTGGGAAGGTTTGTATTTTCTTAGGGAATAATAATCAAGTGATTTGAGCATATCTTTTGGCTAAATGGCAGCTAGATATTATCTAATCTCATGGGTAGAGTGGCACCATTTAATTACCAGTTCTGAGGGAAGTATCGCAATGGTTTGTGTCTAATGAGCACATTTTTTCCCCAGATGCAAATGTCTTTCTTTGAATGCACACTTCTTAGTTAGGTCTTATTTAGCCTCTTATGGGTAGAAGAGCAAGTAGTAGTAGTCCCATTTTGTAGACGAAGCTGGGTCCACACTAAGTGAGCCAGTGCCACTAACCTTCTTAGTAGTGGTACCAAGAGCAAGCAGTCTTAGAAGGAATTTTCTGAACAAGGGAGAAGAAAAATTTGTTTTCCAAAGGCAAGAAAACATAGGACAGCATGATTAATACTGAAACATAAAGTTTGTTTTTCCTTTATTATAGAAATTAATGTGTTTTTTTGGTAGAAAATTTAGAAAATTCAAAAATGTTTAAAGAGGAAAATAAGAACCATTCATAATTTCACAACCCAGATCCCTGTCTTATTATAAAGGACTTCACTTATACATATGAATGTGAAAGTATCATATATTCTTCTCTAAAATTGTATTGTGTTGAATGTGCAATTTTGTATTCCACTTTTTTTTTTTTTTTTTGTGATGGAGTCTCACTCTGTAGCCCAGGCTGGAGTGCAGTGGTCTGATCTCAGCTCACTGCAACCTCCACCTCCTGGATTCCAAGTGATTCTCCTGCCTCAGCCTCCAGAGTAGCTGGGACTACAGGTGTGTGCCACCAAGCCCAGCTAATTTTTTGTATTTTAGTAGAAATGGGGTTTCACCATGTTGTCCAGGATGGTCTCAATCTCCTGACCTCATGATCTGCTCCCCCTTGGCCTTCCAAAGTGCTGGAATTACAGGCTTGAGCCACCTCACCCGGCCTCCCACCCTTCTTTCTTACTATTTTATCATTAAGTATATGAGCAGAAACGTTTAGCATTCCCCTATATCTGACTTGTCCTCCTGAGTGCATAGTAGGATTACATTTTTCTCACCCACCTTGCAAGTAGGTGGAGCTATGAGACTAGTTCTGGCCAATGGGCTGTCAGCCAAAGCGAGGGGTGTTACTTTTGGGCTGGACATTTAACTGCCTGTGCAGGACTCTGCAGTGCTGTCTATTCTGGCTGAGACAACCGAGAGGGCTGTCAGGTGCCCATCAGAGAGTTTGGGTCACTGGGTGATTATACGGAGAGAGCCTCCTTCCATCCCTGCCTGCTTCATGTCATTTCAATGTGTAATGTAAAGAAGAGACATATTTTTGTCGTGCAACACTGCTGAGATTTTGAAGTTGTTACTGCAGCATAACCTAGCCTTTCCCAGTCAATACAAGTATTTTCTTCTTCTTTGAGACAGAGTCTCGCTCTATCACCCAGGTTGGAGTGCAGTGGCGCAGTCTTGGCTCACTGCAGCCTCTGCCTCCCAGGTTCAAGTGATTCTCTTGCCTCAGTCTCCCGAATAGCTGGGATTACAGGTGCCCGCCATCACACCTGGCTAATTTTTGTGTTTTCAGTAGAGACAGGGTTTCGCCATGTTGGCCATGCTGGTCTCGAACTCCTGACCTCAGGTGATCCACCTCCATCGGCCTCCCAAAGAGCTGGGATTACAGGTGCGAGCCACCATGCCCGGCCCTAGAAGTATTTTCTTATGTCAGCAATACTCATTTAAAAATCTGATTTTGAATGACCACCGTAATTTGCCTTTTTTTTTTTTTTTTTTTGAGATGGAGTCTCACTCTTTCGCCCAGGCGGGAGTGCAGTGGCACTATCTCGGCTCACTGCAAGCTCCGCCTCCCGGGTTCATGCCATTCTCCTGCCTCAGCCTCCCGAGTAGCTGGGACTACAGGCTCCTGCCACCTCGCCCGGCTAATTTTTTGTATTTTTAGTAGAGACGGGGTTTCACCGTGTTACCCAGGATGGTCTTGATCTCCTGACCTTGTGATCCACCCGCCTCGGCCTCCCAAAGTGCTGGGATTACGGGCATGAGCCACCGCACCCAGTCAACAATTTGTCTTTTATGCATATTCTTCATTTTATTTAGTCATCCCCCTATCGTTGGGCATTTATTTACATCACACTTTTAAAATTCTTTTTTAAATAGCACAGCAGTGAAAAATCTCCAGTGCCTATCTGATGTGTTCTCATGAGAAATTTTTACAAATGGAGTTGTTAAGTCAGAAAATATGAATGTCTTCAAGGCTCTGGAAATGAACTGACAAACTTCTCTCCGGAGACTTCATTCTAGTTTGCAATTCCTGTGGCAGCACATGCTAGTGCGTTTCAATGCACTCTTGTCAAAACCAGGTCTTCAATGTTTAATTTTTTTTTTTTTTTTTTTGCTGTTTTAAAGAAAAAATAATTGCCATTTATTTGAATAGTAATGAGGCTGGGCTTTCTTTCAATGCCCTTTGCCCTATTTGTACGTCTTGTGACCGGTATGGATTATGCCCTACCCACTGGGGCTGTTTTGCTTTTTCTTATTGATTTGTAAGTACTCTAACATCTTAACATTTAAGATCCTTGTTGTCTTCAATATTTTGATCTTTAACATACATTTCAGAGAGCAAAATGGGAGAGATTTGTATGAGATAGATGGTCCTCAGTGAGAGCTAATTTAATCTTTCAGGAGGAGGGGAAGAGAGTAGATGATAAGCAGCTCCCTGGGTGTGTGCCTCAGTTTCCTCTATGATGCTGTCTGAAAAGCCATCCTGCATGGACGATGGAAGGAGGAGCCCTTCATGTGCTCCTCAGTGACACCAAGGGAAAGTGGGTCATGTAGCAGGGAGTCCCCACTTTCCCATGCCTGGACCCCACTTTAGCTTGATGTGAACCCAGCAAAGAGAAAGGTTGAGGTTTTAACAGACAAAGCTCACGTGCCTTAGGGGAGGATGTGATTGGAGAGCATGCTCCTAAAACAGGTTGCTAGGCCAGGCGCGGTGGCTCACGCCTGTAATCCCAGCACTCTGAGAGGCCGAGGTGGGTGGATCATGAGGTCAGGAGTTCGACACCAGCCTGGGCAACATGGTGAAACTGCACCTCTACTAAAAATTAGCCGGGCATGGTGGTGCACATCTGTAATTCCAGCTACTCAGGAGGCTGAGGCAGGAGAATCGCTTGAACCCAGGAGGCAGAGGTTGCAGTGAGCTGAGATTGCACCACTGCACTCCAGCCTGGGCAACAGAGTGAGACTCTGTCTGAAAAATAAAATAAAATAAAATAAAATAAAATAAAATAAAATAAAATAAAATAACAGGTCGCTAGGGCTGCAGAGCTTCTGTGTAGCAGAGAAGGTGAGCCACATGCTAGGGTAGCAAAGAAAAGGAAAAGCCACTTAGAAGAGGTAGAGATGAGATGCAATGGGGGCTCAGAGCAGGCGGTGACTGCTTCCACCTTGGGGTGTGGGTGGGGAGCAAAGGAGGGTACTGGGGGAGTGGCATTTGGTCCAGTCATGACGGATGGGTAAGAACTGGCTATTCTGAGACGTCTGAAACTAAGTATGGGACATACACTGAAAAAATGATTCACCATTGATCTGAAATTCAAATTTAACTGGTCATCCTGCATTTGCTCCATCTGGCAACTGTTCTAGAAGTGGATATAGCGTGGGCTCCAGGTGGCCCCATGCTTTGGCCTCTTGCCCCAGAGCTATAGGGGAGCTGGAATGGGGCTGAGAGAGCAGGGATCATGGAGCAGGGACCCTGGGTGCTAGGTCTAAGGGCTAAATGCTTAGAGATGATATGAGGAATAAACTGGATCACATATAAAGTGGTTCAATAAATGGTGGCTATTATTATGAATCTCTTCTGGGTGTGATAAATGGTCAATTTATCTTAGGATCTGAAAAACAATTGATTGGCCATGGGCTACTCAGAAAAGGATTCAAAAACTTATGTTTTTGTCCACAAATGGACATTTGGATGCACTGTACATTTATAGATGTCTTTTAGAATTCTTTCCACTCTTGTTAACTAGGTTTTTTTTTCATCATATATTGCATGGCCTATGAGCTTATACTTAGAAATCTGGGCCTCTGATTCCCTGACTCCATTGTCTGCATTCAATTGTTGTGTGATAAAGGGAGGAACAGGTTTCTTCAGCATCCTACGTTCAAATTCTGGGTCCCCTGGAGGGCCTCTGCCAGCTTTTGTTTTATGGAGCTCCACACACTTAATCTTTCTTGAATTGTTTCATGGGTGTCTGTAGAGTTTGCATTATTCACTCCAGAAGGGCAGGGACCTGCTTTTGTTCTGCATTCCCCAGCATTCAGGTTTCAGGCTGGTGAGTTGCTGGTGTTTGTCTTTCAATAAACACTTGATTGATTAGGTGGATCACTAGAGGAGCTGGGCTCACTCTTAGGGAGCCCTGTTCCTGTTAGCAATGCAGGTGCTGTATGTGGAATTTGTATGATGGGTGTATGAATTTTGAAATGTACATGAGCCTCACCCATCATCATGAATTCACTTAATTAACAATTATTGAGCATGTTCTAGGTACCAGGAACTGGGTTAGCCCCTGGGTTAGAAAGATAAACAGATAGTCTCTGCCTTCAAGGAGCTTGAAGTCAAATGTGGAGATATAAATCCAAATGATTGACAATAACATCATGCTGTGTTGGAAGAATGGAGAAATTCAGGGCTAGGAGAAGTCTGGACTGGCCAAAAACACATGGGCATCCTAAGCAGACATAATTTGACATTCCTCAAACTGATATTCTTTAAGTGTATGTTCAACATATAATCAATTTTAATGTAAAGGATTTTCTATTAAGAAAACTTATGTATCTTCTTCTTCTTGATTTTAATAAGGAATTTATGACAGACACTGAATATACATAAGCAGTTTAGCCTTTTTTTTTTTTTTTTTTTTTTTGAGAAGGAGTCTCACTCTGTCGCCCAGGCTGGAGTGCTGTGGTGTGATCTCTGCTCACTGCAATCTCCGCCTCCCAGGTTCAAGCGATTCTCCTGCCTCAGCCTCCTGAGTAGCTGGAACTACAGCCACCCACCACCATGGCCAGCTAATTTTTATATTTTTAGTAAAGATGAGGTCTCACCATGTTGGCCAGGCTGGTCTTGAACTCCTGACTTCAAACAATCTCCCCGCCTCGGCCTCCCAAAGTGCTGGGATTACAGGCATGAACCACTGCACCCAGCCCAGTTTAACCTTTTGGAAATTGCAATTTCTGAAGCAGACAACTTTTGGGGAGGCATATTAAAGTATTTAAGATTTATATGGTAATATGACCCATGCTTTCCTAGTAACTACTGCCCTATCATGAGTTGTTTTGTTTAAGCGTCTTTTGCAAGTTCCAACTATGACTTCAGGCAACTGTCTCAGAAATGGCCTGTGGTGGTTTAGAGCAATCTTTCATGTCCAGGGCAAAAATACTTATGATGAGAGATAGGCCAGTGAGGAAGTAGAATGATTTCATGTTGGAACATTGTTGACTTCAACAGTCATTATTAATTTACATGCCACCTGTTACAGAAAGAGTTGACTGTGGGAACCTGAGTTAAGTGGCATCATCTGTTTAATTTATGCCATTGATGTTTCAGCATCTCATGTTGGTTGGTTTCCTGGGCAGATGCCCTTCTCCTCTGCTGTGTATTCTGGCTCGAGGAGTGGAAGCCTGAAAGTCAGTCTGAGGGGAGAAAGTATTGGAGCTGAAACTTGAAGCCTAAATTAAATTTTTCCTGGAGGGGTGAAGTGGGAGGGAATAGCCTTCTGGTTTAGGGACTAGCACAAGAAAAGTACGAAGGCAGGGAAGACTATGGCGAGTTTGGATACTTCTAAGCCGACCGGTATTTGCAGATCACCAAGTGTATGATATGGTTAGAGAACAGGAGATGAGGCTGGACGAACAGCCCAGAGCCAGAACTCAAGATAGCCAAATATGAGTTTCCCTTCGGCCAAGGATGGAAGTTTTTCTCTTCAGTTTAGGTAACACAGAGTGAGCCAACTATAATTTTTTTCTTTTTTTTACAAACACATAACACTTTTCCCTCAATATTTCACTATGAAAATTTTCAAAAATACAGAAAAATTCAGAAAGAAGGACAGTTAACACTATATATCCACCACCTACATTTTGCTATTAGTGTCTTGCTCTCTTTGTTTCTGCAGCTTTCAAAATGTGGCCTGCAGGCCCTGGAGACCTTGAGACACTTTCAGCTGATCTTTGAGGTCGAAATCATTTTCATAATAATGCTAAAATGTTACATGTCGTTTTTTTTGTCACATTGCTATTTGCACTGATGGGGCAAAAGTGAGGGTAGGTAAAACTGTGGTGCCTCAGCAGGAACCGAGTCAGTGGCACCCGCCGTACCACCAGTCCTGGTATTATTCTTTACTGCCACTCAGTTGTAGGCTAAGAAATACCAGTTTCAATTCAGAGTGTCCCTGATAAAGCATTACAAGTTATTTTTTATTCACTTATTTATTTTTTGAGACGGAGTTTCGCTCTTGTTGCCCAGGCTGGAATGCAATGGCGCGATCTCAGCTCACCGCAACCTCCGCCTCCCAGGTTCAAGCAATTCTCCTGCCTCAGCCTCCCGAGTAGCTGGGATTACAGGCATGCACCACCACGCCCGGCTAATTTTGTATTTTTAGTGGAGATGGGGTTTCTCCATGTTGAGGCTGGTCTGGAACGCCTGACCTCAGGTGATCCGCCCACCTTGGCCTCCCAAAGTGCTGGGATTACAGGCGTGAGCTACCGTGCCCGGCCGAAGCATTACAAGTTATTAATTTATAATCTCAACTCTTGAGTGCATAACTTTTGAATCTTTTGGGTGACGAAATGAGAACCGTGCATAAAGCACTGCTACTCCATATTGAAATACAATGGCTATCTCGAGACAAGTCCTTGTGTGACTGCCTGAACTGATAGCTGAACTGGCAGCCTTTTTCATGGAACATCAATTTTCATTCGAAAGAATGACTATGTCCATTTCCTAGGGTTGCTGCAACAAATGGCCACAGCCTTGGTGCTTTAAGATAATAGAAATTTATTCCCTCACAGTTCTGGAGGTCCCAAGTCCAAAGTCAAGGTGCTGGGAGGGCCCTGCTCCCTCTTGAGGCCCTGGGGTAGAATCTGTCCTTTCCTCCTGTGGCTTCTGGTGGTGATGGGCATGCTTTGGCGGTCCTTGGCTTGTGGCTGCATCACTTCAGTCTCTGCCTCCGTCTTCACATGGTCTTCTCGTCTTTGTGTCTCTGTGTCTTCTCCTCTTCTGTGTGTCTCAAATCTCTTTCTGCCTCTCTTATAAGGGACTTGTCATTGGATTTAGGACCCACCTGGCTAATCCAGGATAAGCCCCTGTTCTCAAGATCCTTAACTTCATCACTTCTTGGGCCTTAAAAGGTAACATGCACAGGTCCCAGGGATTGGGAAGTGAATACATCTTTGGGGTGTTAGAGGTGGTAGTGCATGTTTTTCTGCTTATCACAATGATTGACAGATAAGCTATAGTTATCCAACCTAGGGTATTTGCCAAATATTTTCTTAGAAATGAACAAAGTGAACCTATCACTTCAAGGGAAGCAATGGACATTTTTGTTGCCAATTAGAAAGTTCCAGCTTTCAAATAAAAAGTGGGATTTTGGAAAACTTGTATTTACCACCATGAACTTGACAGTTTCTCAATATTTGAATACTTATCTGATGAGAATGTTGCTGATACAAAATGTATGGGATTTAAAAAAAGTGTACATATATATGTCTTCTTTAACAAAATGTGTCAACATCTGGAAGTTCTGCATAACTCAGTGAATCAATATTTTACAAACGATCCGTGCTTAATGGTATAAAATCATGAGTAGATAAAAATCTATTTACAGTGCAAGATAGACCAATGGATTTTAATATACTAGAGTATGAACAGTTTACTGATAAGGTTTCAGATTTTACACTGAAACTAACTTTCAAGAAACTATCACTTTCACAGTTTTGGTTAATATAAAAAAGGAATCTTCACAATTATCTGAAAAGACTATTACAATTCTCTTCCCTTTACCCAGCACAAAAGCTGCGTGAGTGAGTTTTCCTCATATACTTCAACCAAACCAACATATCACAAAAGATAGAATGAAGAAGTAGATACAAGAATCCAGCTGTCTTTATTAAGCCAGACATTAAAGAGATTTGCAAAAATATAAAGCATTACCACTGTTGTTGCTATTTTTTTTTCTTTTGGAAGATATGGTTATTTTTCATAAAATGTATTTTTGTGTTGTTTTGTTTTGTTTTGTTGAGACCAAGTCTCACTCTGTCACCCAGGCTGGAGTACAGTCGTGCGATCTCAGCTCACTGCAACCTCTGCCTCCCGGGTTCAAGCAATTCTGGTGCCTCAGCCTCCCGAGAAGCTGGGATTACAGGCACCCACCACCACGCCCGGCTAATTTTTGTATTTTTAGTAGAGGCGGGGTTTCGTCATGTTGGCCAGGGTGGTCTCGAACTCCAGACCTCAAGTGATTCACCCACCTCGGCCTCCCAAAGTGCTGGGATTACAGGAGCCACTGCGCCCGGCCAAAATGTGTGTGTTTTTTAAAAATAACATGTAGTGTTTTTGTTTGTTTTTCAGCAATGTAATAAATATTTTAACAACTTCATCAGTTTAATTTACATTACGGTAAAACTGACAGATACAATTCACCAAATGAAAGCCCTTTGAGGTCCTCAATAGGTTTTAAGTATGTAAAAGGGTCCCCAAACTAGAAAGTCTGAGAACTGCTGTTGAATGAATTTAGACGGCAGTGGGAGTCAAGGCTATGGGACTCTGGATGAACTCTGTGGAGACTGAGGAGGCGCCGTGCATGTGCTACGTGGCAGGAAAGAGGAATGAAGGGCAGAAAGGGCACCGAGCATGGGGAGGGGCCGTGTAGCGGGACCACGGGATTGTGGTTGGGAAGTAATGGGAAACTGAAGGCCCAGGCTGCGTGGGGTCAGGTCGTGAAGGTGTGTGAATCTGACATGCAGGATTCACCGGGAGGTGTGGGAGAGTACTGATGCTTCTGCGAAGGGGGCGCGGGCAGCCAGCGGGGGAGGCTTGGGATCGGGAGTGGAGGCAGAGCCTGTCCCGAGGCTATAGCTGTGGCTCAAGCATGGGTAATAAGGATCACGCCTGAGTCAGTGTTGAAGAATTGTGAGACTATGAAAGATTGAATACATGGAACAGACATTTTGCGGGGAAAAAAAAAACACAACCGTACATGATAAACGGTGATAAAAGGGGTAAGGGAAAGCAATGAGACCAAGGTAAAGTTGCTGTCATTGCATAGAAGCAATAGTACGACATCTGAACATCTGAAGCTGTCTTTCCAACTGTCAGACTAGAAAAAAAAATCTATTCATTCCCCATTCTTCCACCTTCCTTAATTCTTTTTTTTTTTTTTTTTTTTTTTTTGAGGCGGAGTCTCGTTCTCGCCCAGGCTGGAGTGCAGTGGCACGATCTCGGCTCACTGCAAGCTCCGCCTCCCGGGTTCACACCATTCTCCTGCCTCAGCCTCCCGAGTAGCTGGAACTACAGGCACGTGCCACCACGCCCGGCTAATTTTTTGTATTTTTTAGTAGAGACGGGGTTTCACCGTGTTAGCCAGGATGGTCTCGATCTCCTGACCTTGTGATCCACCCGCCTCGGCCTCCTAAAGTGCTGGGATTACAGGCGTGAGCCACCGTGTCCAGCCACCTTCTTTAATTCTAAAGATGAATTGTGTAATGTTCACACTGATTGGCCAAATTTTTGGTTAGGACCAGAGTCCCACTCTTTGGAATAATCAGCAAAAAGTTTTCCTGATCAAAGTGGTATTTACACCAAAATTCAGAAGATATGTTCTGGTCTAGAGGCATGAAAGAGCCAGGTCTGTTCACTAAGTGAAGATGGACTTTCTCAGAAAAGAATGCAGACCAAGGGAAAAGAAGAGGGTCCCATTGCTTTCAGAAAAGTGGAGGGCATGGGCTTGGTCTAGGGACATTGCTACCATGGCGGAGTGAACATGGCTGAGGACCACAGGCTGTGTACTACTCCATTATTCTCCCATTCTCCACCAATGGCTGTGCCACAGCCTCTTTGGTGACCAACAGCTTCTTAGTTATATTCCCTCTTGAAGAATGTACGTTACTTGAAACTCTCTTTTGGTTCCTCTGTCATCACTTTTTCTTGGTTTTCTTGATACTTCTCAGAACAATATTTTTGACTCCCTACAGGGCTCCTTTTCTCTCTATCCCTTCCTTCTTTTCCTTCCTTTCCTTTTCTTTTCTTTCTTTCTTTTTTGACAGGATCCCACTCTGTCACTCAGCCTGGAGTGCAGTGGCACGATCATGGCTCACTGCAGCCTCTACCTCCTGGGCTCAATCCATCCTCCCACCTCAGTCTCCTGAGTAGCTAGGACCACAAGGTACATGCCACCATGCCTTGCTAAATTTTTTTTTTTTTTTGGATGGAGTTTTGCTTTTGTTACCCAGGCTGGAGTGCAGTAGTGCAATCTTGGCTCAGTGCAACCTCCACCTTCTGGGTTCAAGCGATTCTCCTGCCTCAGCCTCCCAAGTAGCTGGGATTACAGATGCCTGCCACCACACCCAGCTAATTTTTTGTATTTTTAGTAGAGACGGGGTTTCATCATGTTGGCCAGGCTGGTCTCGAACTCCTGACTTCAGGTGATCTGCCTGCCTCGGCCTCCCAAAGTGCTGGGATTACAGGCATGAGCCACCACACCTGGCCTTTTTTGCATTTTTTGTCAAAGTCTCACTGTGTTGCCCAGGCTGGTCTTGAACTCCTGTGCTCAAGTGATCCTCCTGTGTTGGCCTCCCAAAGTGTTGGGATTATAGGCAAGAGCCACCATGTCCATTGTTTCTCAACCCCTTAATCTTTTTTTTTTTTTTTGGAATTCCATCCTTGGTTTTGTTTCCTACTCACTCTATTCTCTCTTCCTAAGTGATCTTGTCCACTGGATGGTTTTAATTACTGGAAAATAAATTCTATGTGGGTTGAGATTTTATCTTCTTCACAGCTATATTTCCAGCACCCAGAAGAGTACCTAGTGTATCGTGGGTGCTCAGTAAAGAGTTTTTAAGAGGTTGAGTGAATTGCCATTCATAGGCACAATCTAAATGTAACCCTAATAAAACCTAGTTGCCTTGAGTCCAGCTTAACACAGTGCAAATTAAAAGGAAACATAAATTTGACTACAGAATAAAGTATTTGTGAGTGCAGATGGGTAGAGCCTTTCTGGAAGGCAATCTGGCAATTCTTAGTTAAAATAAGTATGTGTACACTCTATGACTCAGTACTCACTTTCCTACTTATAAATCACAGAAAAAAAAATCTCCTATGGGTCTATAAAAGAACATGAATGAGGATGTTCATTCCAGTGTTATTTGTGGAAAAGAGAGTTGGAAGCAATTTGAACAGCCTTCACTGAGGAATGTCAAATGAAATGTGGCAGATGTATAATAGGGACACCATGAAGTAATCGGAAGCAACTGGAATGAACAGCATGTAAACACAGCAGCATACATCAACCTCGAAAACATTGTTCTGTGGGATGAGGTAAGAAACATAACGCTCTCTTTTGCACAATGTCACTTACGTAAATTAAAAACATGCACAGCGGGTCGGGTGTGGGTGTGGTGGCTCACGCCTGTAATCCTAGCATTTTGGGAGGGCAAGGTGGGCGGATTGCTTGAGGTCAAGAGTTTGAGAACAGCTTGGCCAACATGGTGAAACCTCATCTCTACTAAAAATAGAAAAATTAGCTGGGTGTGATGACGCATGCCTGTAATGCCAGCTACTCGGGAGGCTGAGGCAGGAGAATCACTTGAACCCAGGAGGCAGAGAGGTTGCAGTGAGCCTAGATTGCACCACTGCACTTCAGCCTGGGCAACAGAGCCAAACTCCATCTCAAGACCAGCCAGGCCAACATGATGAAACCCCATCTCTACTAGAAAAAAAAAAAAAAATACAAAATTACCTAGATGTGGTGGCGGGTGCCTGTAGTCCCAGCTACTCGGGAGGCTGAGGCAGGAGAATTGCTTGAACTTGGGAAGCGGAGGTTGCAGTGAGCCAAGATCGCACCATTGCACTCCAGCCTGAGCAACAAAAGCAAAACTCCTCCTCAAGAAAACAAAAACAAAAAAACACAGAGCTGCAGAAAATATTCTAGCTCATGGTTTGAGTGCTGTTTACATAGGTGTATACATACATGTAAATTCAACAAGCTGCATACTTAAGGTTATTTTGCTTTACTGTATCCATGTTATACCTGAATAAAAAAAAGTGCACATGAAATATGATATATAAGAAAAATTAACGAAATAGAAGGATACACATCAAACACATTAGAAAACGGCTTGTAGTGGGGAGGATGGAGATAAAAGGGAATGAATGAATAAATAAGTTAAAGAATTTCTTTTTAAAAATCAAAAATGGAGTTTTGCATGAACCAACATGAGAATGTGCCCTGGACTGAGAAGTCTGAGGTCTCTTCCATATATTTCATCTATTTGTCTATGAGTCTGTCTATGGAATTATCTACACATTTTGTTGATGGTTCCCCAAACCATCCACAGCCCTACTCTCTTCTCTCAAGTCCAATTCTACATCTCCTGTTGCCTGTTAGGCACCCCGAACTGGAAGCTCTTGATTTGTGTCTTAAACACTAAAAACAGAACAAAACAAAACAAACAAAACCCCAAACCAAAAACACAACGTTAACTTCCTTGAGAAATGGTCTTTGCCAGCATATTGAAATCCTGCTTACTGCAGGAATCTAGGCATCTCTCCATATGCTCTAGGTTGGAGCAAAATTTCAGACCAGCAGCACCGGCATCACCTGAAAGCTTATCAGTAATGCAACATCTTAGGCCCCACCCCAGACTTACTGAATCACAACTCTTTTTTTTTTTTTTTTTTTTTTTGAGACGGAGTCTCGGTCTGTCGCCCAGGCTGGAGTGCAGTGGCGCAATCTCTGCTCGCTGCAAGCTCCGCCTCCCAGGTTCACACCATTCTCCTGCCTCAGCCTCCAAAGTAGCTGGGACTACAGGCGCCTGCCACCACACCCGGCTAATTTTTTTTTGTATTTTTAGTAGAGACGGGGTTTCACCGTGTTAGCCAGGATGGTCTCGATTTCCTGACCTCGTGATCCTCCTGCCTCGGCCTCCCAAAGTGCTGGGATTACAGGCGTGAGCCACCGCGTCCGGCCCACAACTCTCTTTTTAACAAGATTATAGGTGATTTGTTGTACACGAAACCTTGAGAAGCACTGCCCTGTTTCTTGTTGTACTTTCTTAACTGAATGCAGACTACTGGGTAGAAAGAAGTGGAGACTCCTTCTGGCAATACCTAAGTGGGGTTAAAGACATGCTGTATTCAGGCTTTGTATGCCAGGGTCTGTTAGATGAAGAGTGAGCATCCAGAGTTCTAGCCTCTTGGGCGAGTGTCCTTGGAGAGGCCATTCCTCATGCATTTCAATAGCACTCTATATTAACAAAGCACTTCTCCATCAATTTATTAGTGATTCTCTCTCAAATTCTCTGCATCATCTTTCCAAGCAATAAATCGTGGTGTATTTTCTTTGTAACCCATAAGTGGTTGATAAATTGTAAACAAATGGGTTGAAAAGGTAACATAGCAGAAAAGTGTTTCAATTTTCCTTCATCCATCCTCCATGCATCACTTAGGGAGAAACCAAGTGTTCAGAGACTCCATCCTGTATTTAGAATATCATTCTAAACGGAGAGAAGGAGGGAATAACTTTATATTACATTATAGAAACCATTAGTTTAATAACTTTAGATAGGTTTGAAGAGGTGGTCTGTCAGTTCAATGGCATTAGCTAAACTGAAGCCCGACGTCAAAAAAATTAAGCTAATGCTTTCCACTTTCTGACTGTATGTATACCATTACTGAGCTACAGTGTTGGCACAGAGATTAAGTCTATTCTATGTTAGTTTATAGGCTGCCTCAGTTTGAGTTGGGCATAAAATAAAACAATGAATATGTACTCCTATTTTTCTCCTGTATAAATTGACTCTTGAAACAGCTTTCTCCTGGCCCAGAGTAAGGGCAATGGGTGGCTATAAAATCCTCTCTATCTGCATACATTTGTCTCCGGAAATCTCTTTAAGCTCTCTACTTTTCTCTGTCTTGCTTCTCTGCAGTTCTCTGCCAGACACCTTTAGCTTAATGTTTCAGACCTCCCTTTCTAGTGTCTTCTTTTATCAGAGACATGGGCTTCGCTTCCCTGTTGCTTCATATCCACAGCCTTAATCAAGCCTCATGCAAACCAGGCTTCTCATTTCCCTCTCCAGCTCCAGAGTAACAGCCCTGGCAGGCAGCCTGAGGAGCCTGGGGTCCACTCCCTCCTAGCAGGGGTCAGATACCCCCATTCATGCCAGTCATTGCCAACTTCTTAGGATAACCCAAGATAAGAAGCAGAATATGCAGACCTGTGATTTCATGGTCAACCTGTCAATTTCTGAGATGGTGACACTCTCATAGTCAATGTTTGACTCCTACAATAAAAAGATTTCCATTAAGACAAAATAAAGAAGCAGCAAACACTGGCCCAATGAGAAAGCTACCTGTTTATATCATTAAAAAAAATTGGCTTGATTCAGGTGCAAAAACAAGTTTCAGTAGCTAAATAAAACCAACGTGAGTGTGGATGAGGAAAAAACAAAAGGAGAGAGAGTGGATCGGAAAGAGACAATCTTCTGGTGGGCAACATCAAAGAACCCACTGACCCCATCAGAATTTCACGAGTGCCGTGCCAGCACTCGGTAAGGAAAAGCAATTATTTTAAGAAAATCTATTTGAGGGTAACACCGTCATTATCCTTTTAATGGTACTGCTCTAACAATCCAGTTACAGTAGGCTTTAAAAAATAAGAAGTGCTCCTTTTGCCAATACAATTAAGGCATTTTGGAGAGGCAGATGGTATTAGTTCAGCTTATAGAGGCTTTTCTTGCCATGTCTAGAAAAGAACATTTTTGCAAGTGCAGTATGGTGCAGTAGCCAAGTCCAATATAGGCGTGCACAGCCAATGATTGTAGTGGTCTACCAAGAAAAAAAAATAAAAATAAAAGAAACGCCAGTGCAAATGGAGCTTCTTCTAGGCTTCAGACAAATCTGTTTTCCATCAGTGGAGAATAAAGTGGAAAACTGCTGTGCTTTCCAAATAACAAGAGAAGAGATAACTTTTGGAAAACTAACAAGAAGTTTCCCTGCATGTAATAAATCAGTTGCCCCGAAACTGGGTTACTTCTCTTTCTCTGCCTAGGGCAAGTACTTTTGTGTGACATTAGGTGATTCAAAAGGGCTTTAAGTTTAGCTAATTAAAGGAACTTGGAGAGGGAGCTGGAGAAGCAGGAGCAGACAATTGAAAAGGTTAAAGGTTTGGTCCACATCCATTAATCACCTGAAATCCAAAATGAACCCATAGAATACTACTCTTGAAACTCTGTGAGGTCCTGAAGGCATGTGTTTCTTTGGAAGCTTTGCTATACATCTGCTATTAATAGGCCAGAACAATTAGAAATAGTCTCCCTCCAGCAACATGCAAATAACTCCCTTTTTCGATTAACTAGGGCAGAAAGAAGCAAAAGTAGAAAAGTGAGAGAAATTGAAAACTACATTGCCCTAAAATTTTGTACTCACACATCAATCCCAGTTTGGTGGTAAAAGTGGAGATCGGTTTTGTTTTATCCAGATAACCCCATTACACACAAAGGAAATCTACTGATAAGGAATGATATCTTTGAAGTGGTAGGGCTGGAATTTTCATACAACTGTGTTGAAAACCAAAACCTTTCTCCTTACTGTAAAATGCTTTGTGAAGGGTGCTGGGGGGGATCTTTATTAACTAACTCTGTGGATGATGTTGAGCTACTCACTCTTTTTTGGCTTTAGATTCTTCAACCGTAAGATGTAAAGATGTAGTAAGACATCTCCGTCATGTTCAAGCTCTTACTTTCTATATGACCATGCGTGCAGTCAGTACATGACCCATATGTTTATAGAAGTGCATGTCTAACCAGGGAGATCACACATCCACACAATGAAAACTGTCAACATAAAGCAATGCATTTTAGGTGTCAACTTATTAGTACAGGTATTAATTTATGTATAATCCAGGTGCTCCACTCTTAAGGCAAATTCTTCCATGACCCTGCATCCTCCTGTAATATGTACACTGTACCTCTCTCCTTCCTCTCATGGCCAGGTTTCTAGAACCATTAGTCTTCATGTGCTATCTCCATGACCTCATCTGTCATTCAATCCTCAACCCACTGAAATTTGGCTTCCATTTTCCCAGCTCCAGGAAAACTGTTTTCCACCAGGGTCACCATCCACCTCCAAGTTGCCAAATCCTATAGACTCCTTTCAATCCCACCCCTCTCTTGCCTTCTCAGCATTTTGTACTGTTGACAAGTTCCTCTTCTTGAAACTGTTTCCTTCCTTTGTTTCCAAGACCCCATTCTTCCCTGTTCTCCTCCTTCCTCACCAACTGCTTTTTCTCAAGGTTCTTTTATCAGTACCTTTTCCCTACCTGCCCTTTAAATCCAGGCACTGCTTTAAGCTGTTTTTGGCCCTGATCACAAGCTCTCCCTCTCTAGACAAAAACTTTTTATGCCCTGTAAATGCTGCTGAATCTCCAATGTGTATCTCTATTTGAGATCTCTCTATCACATAGTTTATATCTGGATGTCTCATGAGTACCCCAAAATTATATCCAAAATTCATCTTACCCCCTCCCCCCTATATGTTTCACTACCTAAAGTCAGTTCCTAACTAAATGTACAGCCTCACATTTTACCTGTTGTTCAAGGTAGAAATTTGGAAGTTACTGTGAATTCCTCTCCCTCCCTCATCCTGCCCCTGCCATGTCTAATCAGTTATCAAGAGCTGTCAATTCTCCTATCTGTTTGTCCCTTTCTCTCTCCTTGTTCCATCCTCGCCCTGGTCCAGGCCCTCATCTTCTCTCTCTGAACCCTTTGCAATGGCCCCCCACCTGTTCCCCACCTCTAAGCCTTTCTCATGCCTGCCATCTTCCCTACTGGCATTGGGTTCTTTCCCACATCTGAATTTGATCATGTCAGTCCCCGCTCAAATTCTTTGTTGCATTGAATTCTGTTGATGCTATGCATGCTGATATGTTCAGAGGTAAGTCTGCAATTTATTTTGAAATCCACCAAGAAAATAAGATGGATTGATGGGTGGATCAAGGAGCTGATAAACAGAAAGATGTGTTATAAGCTAGAGTACTCCCTCATCGCTCCTAAGACAGGTACCAGTCAAAGGAACCTCTCTGCCAATATTTTGGCATAAACACATGGAGGATATCACTTCTATTTAGCCTTTTGTTGGAGCTCAAAATAATGACAAAGAATACAAGAGAGTGAATCAGGATATAGAAACTAGCATAGCTATACCTTCAATGATAGACGTTTTGAAAAATAACAGATTGAAATGGACTTTCCTGAGGCATTAGTAGTTCACCCACGTGCCTGAAAGGAGGTCTCCCCTCTCTATTTTTCTTCATATATGGGATTAAAACAGAAGTAACCTTGAGGCAATTTCCATTTGGGTAGAGAGTAAAGTGATAGATTATTTTGTCAATAGTAAGCTGTTAACATTACGAAGGAAAAAAAAATTGTCCAAGGATGGTGGCTCATGCCTGTAATCCTAGCACTTTGGGAGGTCAAGGTGGGTGGATCACTTGAGGTCAGGAGTTCGAGACCAGCCTGGCCAACATGGTGAAAGCCCATCTCTACTAAAAATACAAAAATTAGCTGGGCATGCCTGTAATCCCAGCTACTCGGGAGGCTGAGGCAGGATAATTGCTTGAACCCAGGAGGTGGAGGTTGCAGTGAGCTGAGATCATGCTACTGCACTCCAGCCTGGGTGACAGAGTGAAACTCCATCTCAACAACAACAACAAAAAAAAGATAAAAATTAGCTGGTCATGGTGGCAAATGCTTGCAATCCTAGCTACTTGGGAGGCTGAGATGGGACGATTGCTTGAGCCCAGGAGTTCGAGGCTGCAGTGAACTATGATTATACCACTGCACTCCAGCCTGGGTGACAGAGAGAGAACCTCTCTTAAAACAAAGCAAAACAAAACAAAACAAAAATAACTAAGTTCAATAGATGTTTAAAAAGAATTCAGAGAAGCTCTACTAAGAAACACTGCCTAGCTTTCAAGCTTTGGAATTAGCTGTGAAACCATTTCATAATAAGGCCTTTTTGTGACCTCAATAGATAAACACCTTTGGATGGTGTCTATGACACTCTTTGGATGGTGTCTATGACACTCTTTTATTCAAAATCTTACCCTTTAAAAAATAGTAATACAGTGAGAGCCCAGCGTAAAGTTAAGAACTATTTTTTTTTGCAACTAATGCAATGCTAGAGTTATTATAATATCTAAAAATAAGAAAGGATTTATTCCACATTGTACACTTCAGTTGTAATCTGGAACTATTTTGTCACAAGAAATCGGAACCAAGCGTATCCTAGTTCCAAGCGTAATTTGGCATTATTTTATTATGTGTGGTTCCAATATCTTGGAGTGAAATAAGTCCAATTTGTTTCCCATGAATCCAATGCCGAGTAATCTTTCCAAAGGGGTTTGGCTTCAGGGAGTATGCCAAGGAACATACATGGTTAGGGATATTGCAAGAGGGAGATGGGTCATTATTACTGAGTTGATCATTATGAATACGAAGTGGACTTGCAAATCAGTTTTTCATCACAACTTGACTTTAGGTACCTTTTTAACTGTGTGAAAACTTTTTATTTGGGTGTCCAAAACACATAAAGCAAAACCAAAAATAAGACAACCTTTTCCCCCCCATTTTTGATGTCAGCATGAAATATGTACTGTAGGAACATTTGAGAAAAATACTTTTAAGCAAGTCTTCTTATGAAGACGTAGACAAAGATGTATTTTTACCAAATGTCAAAATTATGTTGTCAAGTTTGATATGCAATGCCACAAAAATGAGTCTATTGCATAGATTTCCATGGTAGCAGTTCTCTGTGGGAAGGAGTATATTTGGTAAGGGAAATGGTTCACAATCAAAGTATTATTGCTTTGGGGGCAAGGAGGATGCTTGCCATTCAGAATAATACAGCAGCAAAACATACTGATAAATTTTTAGTTATGTACCGCATTGTTAATAGCAAGTGTCAACCATTCTTTGCATTCTATTATAAACTTCAGCCTTAGACTCATGAAACTGAAAGGAAACTTATGAGCTTGGCAGGACCAAAATAAAACCAAGAATTCATAGATCTTCTGGAGAATTAACTCCACCAATAATGTGTGAGGTTTAGTTATGAGATTAACTACCAACAGTGAAAACTATTCTACTCTTGCTGAAACAGCCTGTCTTTAACATTGGGCGTATTTTACCATCTACCTAGACTAGAGGAACCCAAATCCCCACACCAACTTCCAGTCATCACATCGATTGGCTTCCATAACTTTATGCAAAAAGCATGGATTTTGATTTGAACATTGCTGAGAGCTGGGTTTAAGTTCCAGCTCTCCCGTTTACTGTGTGGATGGTGATAGACTAACTACTTGATCTTTGGAAGCTTCAGTTTTTTCGTCTTAGAAGGGATATAAGTTACCTTTTAAATTTTACTGTGACGGTTTCATGAGAGATTGCTTGGCAGATTCTCCATAAATAGCTGTTGTTCCTATGATGATAGTAAATTGGCTTTTCCTCTTAGGGTGATGGTGGCAGTTTCCCCCAAATGACTTGGGAGTGAGTATGGATTCTGGGGGCAGGATTTTGCCATGAAGACCAAAGACTTTTGGAATGGTCCACTGACGTCACTGCAGGGCAGCTGCTGTTAGGAGTTGTTCCTGGAGACCCATTTTGGGTGCTCACTTTCTGTCCTGATTCCTCCCACCAGTAACTCTTGTTAGGCTGCACTACAGAACCAGGAAAGGAAATTGTAGCTACAATTACAAAGGGTGACAAGCTTTTATAGAAACCCCGTTTAGAGAGAAGACCAGGGCTACTATTTAAAATATTAAAATAATCCTATATGGGGTGGCGAATAGCAGCTGCGTCAAATCCCCTGAGTGAGCCTGCCCTCTCTTTCCTACTCCCTCATTGTGACAGTTAGTTTTATGTGTCAACCTAGCTAGGCTATAGTATCCAGTTATTTAGTCAAGACTCATCTAGTTGTTGCTGTAAAGGTGTTTTGTAGATGTGGTTAGTATCTCCTACCAGTTGACTTTATGTAAAGGAGATTACCCTTGATAATGCTGGTGGGTTTCATGCAATTGTTGAAGGCATTAAGGGCAAAAAATGAGGTTTCCCAGAGAAGAAGGAATTCTGCCTCAAGACTGCAGCAAATCTTGCAAGAGTTTCTAGCCTGCTGGCCTGCCCTACGGATTTCGGACTAGCTAGTCTGTATACTAGCATGAGCCAGCTCCTTAAAATCTCAATCTCTAGCCAGGCATGGTGGCTCACACCTGTAATCCCAGCACTTTGGGAGGCCGAGGTGGGAGAATCACTTGAGGCCAAGAGTGTAAGACCAGCCTGGCCAACATGGCAAGACCCTGTCTCTACAAAAAGAATGAAAAGAATTAACCAAGTGTGGGAGTGCACACCTGTAGTTTTAGCTATTTGGGAGGCTGAGGTGGGAGAATTGCTTGAGTCCAGGAGATCGAGGCTGCAGTGAGCTATGACTGTGCCACTGCACTCCAGCCTGGGTGACAGAGTGAAACCCTGTCTCCAAAAATAAATAAATAAATAAATCACAATCTCTGTCTCTGTTTCTCTCTGTGTATATGTATATATCCTACTGGCTCTGTTTTATTGGAGAACTCTGCCTCTCCGCCCACCCCTTCCTGCTCAGGCTGCCCTGCCGTTTATCAGAGATCTTCCCATGTTCCAGAAGTGAAACAGTTAAAACCTGGCCCTATAGGAATCCAGCCAGGGGCCTATTCTCCAGATCCATTGGTCAGTATTCCCAGGAAGAGATAGAGAGAGCAGAGCTTCTGGAAACGTGGACTCGCCTTAAGCTTTTCTTGGAGTCTTTCTATCATCTCAGTCTTGGTATTCTTTTCCTTTTTATGTCAAGAAGGTTTCAATTTTTTGCAAAAGAAATTGTGCCGCTGATAAACATTAGTTATGGAAAGGTTTTCTTTCAAACCCAAGGGAAGGAACAAGATAATTTCCCCTGGTTCAGGAAAGTCAGAGTAGAATAAAGCTTCTTGAAATATGAGCTTGATAAAAATAATATTGTCAGTATGAAATAAAAATGAGGACTTGGAGACAGTTTCATTCAAG
The DNA here is from genome assembly GCF_029281585.2 of Gorilla gorilla gorilla. Classification (NCBI taxonomy): domain Eukaryota; kingdom Metazoa; phylum Chordata; class Mammalia; order Primates; family Hominidae; genus Gorilla; species Gorilla gorilla. The sequence goes on along the minus strand of NC_073229.2, from coordinate 32,528,958 downwards.
CTCACTTGATCGTATATAATAAAGCCACGAGAAATCGAGTGGGGGAGGAGGGATTTTTAATACGCTCAAGTGAATCAAGTGGAGCTCTTAGCTTCTGAGTTTAGTTTTCTCTGGCAATTTGAATGTGGGAATTGTCACTTGAGCAGAGACTGTTTTGTTGATCTCAGGGGTCAGAGTGAACAAAGAGCCTCTGCTGGGGCTCCCAGTTGGAAATATTTCTCTGAGTTCAGGTTAATCTTTCTCCCTCTCACTCCACAAACAAAAAACATTTACTCATGTGTATTAGTAGAGTCTGTCCTTAGAACACAGAACATTTACACGGATAAAATCTAGGGGAGCTGGAATACCCTACTTTGCCAGTTTAGGGATGAAAATAAGTTCACATTTTTTGGTAATGTTCAAACCACAATCACTCTGAGAGCCCCATGATGTCCAAATGGGAAGAAATTCAGTCCATCTTTAAGGTTTCCTCTATAGTTTCTGGGTATCCCTGATGAGTGCTAACTTGTTCCCCACACTCAGGATACTGTCACACCTGACACAGGAACCAGCTCTGTTACTGCCACGCTGTTGATCTCTCTTTCCCTCTATCACAGAATTTTCCAGGTCATACACTCACTTGGGTTTTTTTCACCCCAGCAGTGGGTTCTGTCAGGGCTAACAGCCCGTGAACCCAGCTTCAGTTCCCTGCCCCACTTTCAGCAGACTTCCACATTTCCTCTCCCTGCTTCTCTGCATATGCATGGAGAACTCCCCATGCTCCTTCAGTGGGCTCCACGATGGTCCTGCCCTCCAAGCCCACTCACTCTCTGTGGCCCAACATGGCTGACATGGGAACATTGATTTCCTTAAGGAGGAGAAAGTGCCACCTTTATCTACAAGGTGAGTCTGCCCTCGGAGTCAACCAGGATCATATCAGTGATGCTGGCACTAGGATCTACAGGCAGCTCACAGTCTGTCTCATATGGTTTGGCTGTGTCCCCACCCAAATCTCATCTCCAATTGTAGCTCCCACAGTTCCCATGTGTCGTGGGAGGGACCCAGTGGGAGGTAATTGGATCATGGGGGCAGGTCTTTCCTGTGCTGCTGTTCTTGTGATAGAGAGTAAGTCTCACGAGATCTGATGGATTTATAGAGAGGTGTTTCCCTGCACACATCCTCTTCTTGTTCACCGGCATGTAAGAAGTCCCTCTGCTCTTCCTTGGTCTTCTGCCATGATTGTGAGGTCCCCCAGCCATGTGGAAATGGGAGTCATTAAACCTCTTTTTCTTTATAAATTACCCTCTAACAATGTGAAAATGGACTAATACACTGACCATCCCTAGAGCCTAAAGGAAGAAACTGCCTGATTCATCTTTGTCCCCCCTGCAGGCTTAGACAGTGCCTGTCACACAACACATTTGCCTCTCTCCTCCTCCCTTCTGCAGGGCCCATGCAGCTCAGGGTCTCCTCAGCCCTTGCTGGTCCTCTTACCATGGCCCCCAAATCTACCCCCAAAGGAGTCATCCTCTGAGATAAGGCCTCATGCCCTCCTGCTGATCCTTCTTAATGGCTCCCGTGTCTTAGAGTGAAGACACAGCCTCTTGTGTGGCCCCTGTGGTCTTCTCATCCAATTCATGTCATTCTTTTCAGCTTTACCCTCAGAATGACAACCCTAAACTGCTTGTCTTCCCCAGTACACATCATGTCTTTGGTCATGCAGCCTGAAACACCTACCATGATGCTAACTTTTATTAAGAGATAGGGGAGTTTACCCTATCTCTTGTCCCTTTGGTGTGTGATTTTCCTACCTATGAAAGAAATGGAAGACACTTTCCCTACCCTGGAGGCTCAAAATGTGTACATTTTTATGCAGGTGGAAAGACAATTGAATAAAGAGGAAGAAGGCATGCTGGCTAGTGGGTATGTTCTTTAGGGGAAGAAAGGGTTGACCAGTATGCTGCTTGGAATGCAACCCCACCTTGAGTCTGTAGTTTATTACTTTGAATCCTGACGTCTGGTCAGAATAGCTCATTTCCTCCTCTCTCAATTGTGAGTATTACCTGAACACTGCAAGTTCTTTTCTTTAGAGAGGAAAAGGAGGAGCTGTTGGTTGATTCTTCTTCCATTATTTCGGGTTTCTTCACCAGGTGGATTTGATGAGAAATCAACTGGTAGACAGTTAGTTATAATTTTAGACATCTTGGCATTAGGAACAAAGCATTTGGGAGCTAGATGAGACCGTGGCTGTTTGCATGGTTTCTGGTTCCTGATGGTCTTATGAGTCTCTATTTTCTAGCAGCGGGAAATTTTGATACCTTAAGAGATAAGTGCTTTGTCTCCTTATTTCAATTTCTTTTCTGTCCTAATTCCCCAGCCCAGAGCTAGCAGTCTCACGGTTCCAGTTCAGTGGAGAATATTGCTGGATGGCTTGTCCATTACCACACTCTCTTTCCTTCTTATTTTATTTTATATTATTTTATTTTTTTGAGATAGAGTTTCACTCTTGTTGCCCAGGATGGAGTGCAATGGCATGATCTCGGCTCACTGCAGCCTCCGCCTCCCAGGTTCAAGTGATTCTCCTGCCTCAGCCTCCCCAGTAGCTGGGATTACAGGTACCCACCACTACACCCAGCTAATTTTTGTATTTTTACTAGAGACAGGGTTTCACCATGTTGGCCAGGCTGGTCTTGAACTCCTGACCTCAGGTGATCCTCCTGCCTCAGCCTCCCAAAGTGCCGGGATTACAGGCGTGAGCCAATGCACCCAGCCTCTTTCCTTCTTAGCTTAAAGTTTTGGGACATGTGCATTTTTTTTTTTTCCTCCTGAATTATCCCCCTCCCCTCCATAATTTTGTTTTGTTTTGTTTTGTTTTATCTTCATCTCTGGTTAGTTACCAGAATTAGAAATTTGCTCTGTCTTTTCATTCCTTTACCTATGGATAACTTTATGGAGCTTTCATTATGCTATGTGGTGGGTATAAAGAAAAAATAAGACAAAGTTCTGACTCTTGAATCAAACAGTAGTAAAAAAAAAATTCAAGCAAATGAGATAGGAATATGAATGAAATTCATAAAGTGGGGAGCAACTCTTTATACCTGGGGCATAAGAGAGAGAAAATGGGTCTCTCTCTTATTTAGGAAAGCCTTCCCAGAGGAGGCAACTCCTAGCCTAAGTTTTCTGAATCAGGATCATCCTGACAGAGACACCCCCACCCGCATCCCAAGTAAGATTCTAGAAGCATCTGTGCCTATCTAGAAGCATCCATGCCAAGCAGTTATTGGCACTGCCTGGGTGAGTTATTCACACTGTTTCTGACTCTGAAGGTGGCAATATTAAGAAGGAGAAGATCAAACACAGCTGTCATTGAGGTCTTTGTCACATTGGGGTCTCAAGCAAGGAGAGCAAATGGTTCAGCTTCAAGCATGTAGATCTTTGGGGCCTCATGGCCTGGCCTCTCCCCAGGACTGCTGTGGCCTCTTCTGGATTGGCTCCAGCCCATGCATATGGATGGGTCCCCTCTCCTGTCCCTGGCTCTTGGAATCCACAGATCTTTGTGCTTCTCTGATGCGGAGACCCAATGCCTGTCCATTTGGCTTAAGGGTTGATCAGGAAACACTTATGTGGAGCCATTCCATTCCTGCCCCTTTGGCATGTGATTTTCCTACCTAGGAAGACCTATAAAATGCAACCAATGCCTCGTTAATTTTAAATGAATCTCCCCATGTACCCACTCATCTCTGACGGCCACAATTAACCTCTACGCCACACTCCTTTCCTTTTGTATGTGGCTGGCTGATTCCTTGCCCATTTGCTCTCTCTTAACTTGCACCCCGGAGTGTTGCAGGCAGTTCAGTAAAACTCCAGGAGGGACTCTCAAGTTTACAGCCCCTCCTTTTTCTGCAGCTCCTTGGACCCCCTCCCCCCTATTCTGTTTCTACAACTTCCAGACCGTCTAATAATGCTTTAAACATGTTGAGTAATCAGGCTTCCCGAGGCAGTCACTTTGACCTTGCAATTTCCTCCCCTACCTTCTTCCTTTGACTTTCAGACTGGCGTTTTCTGCTCCATGATGTGTGTGGGTTGTGGACAAGGGAATGGGCTTCATCAGCTATACATTTCCCACAGCAAGAAGGAGGAAATTCAAGAATTGGTGTTTTCTTCATGGCTTCAAACCGCTGTTTTGCTTGCAACTGGGGCCATGGGATTCCTTTGTCCTGCGCAAGTCGCGGGTCTAGCTTCCTTTATATTTATTAAGTGGGGAAAGTCTGAAAATGCCACGAATGGCTGAATACTCCCTGTGACCTAGAGGGTGTGTTTTTTTCAGATCGACTCTGTCTTGTATTCATTTGCACTTTGCTCTTTGAAGGATTCAGGCCTTCTTCTGTGTGCATTCAACCCATGCCTGTGGACTCCTGAGGGAAGATCCCATTGCCCCAATTTATTTTCTGCACCTCCCACAACCTCCCTGGCTTAGCCTGCCATACAGGCTTTGGGGAAAGAGAAATCACTGCTGACAACTCACAGGTGTGATTTACATCTTGGATTACGAGAGGATCCGCCTAGGACCCGATGAGGCGGGAGAAGGCCGTGGTGGACTTATTTCTCCAGATGGGAAGAGACGTAGCGATTGTGGAAATGCAATAAGGTGTCTAGAGAGGAGCGGCCATTTGAGTGCAGAAAGCCCAGCCTCTTGTCGTGGAACCTAAGCAGTGTCCCAGTGCCCTGAGAGGCTTAGCAGTTGCTGCAATGATGATGAAACTTTGCTCCTTCACTCCCTGTGTTCTGGAAAGGAGCAGTGAATGATAGACTTTTTCCCCAGCACCTGGTGGCAGGAAATGAGTTTCATATCTATTCTTATAAGAACATAGTCTATGGTGCATTGCAAGCTCAGATTATCTTTTCAAACTAGCTGAGGAGGTCTTTGCATCTGTCTGCCTGGGTTCCTTCTGTCCTGCTCTTTCTCCCTTCTTCCTGCTCTTTCTTGCTTTTCCTTTCTCTTCTTTCCTTCCTCTTTGTCTTTATTCCAAACCCGCCTCTGTTTTTCCCCATATTTGGGTTCTTTTCCACTCTCTCTGTCCCAGCCGCTTGATCCTGTCTAGGAATAGGCACGGGAGGACATTCTGGAGTCAATGGCGGCAAAGTGAATGATGGGCTCCCTGAAATTCTCTTTGCTGGCTTTTCAAACACTTTTCTGGCTCTCGTTCTGCATTGCTTTTGGTGGATCAAAGCAATGGTGATCAGGGTTGAAGGATTTAGCAAAAAAAAATGTGGGATGCCCAGTTATGTTTGAATTTCAGATGAACAGCAAATAAAATTTCTAGTAAAAGGTTGCCCATGCAATTTTTGGGACATACTTATACTAGAATAATTATTCCTTGCTCACTAGAAATTCAAAGGTCACTGGGCATCCTGTCCTGTGCCTGACAGCCCTCTCCATGATCCAAGGCTCTGGTTGGGGTGCTGATGGGCTGAGAGTTGCTGTCACCCTCCTTTTCTCCTGTTTAATCAGATCTTCTTGACACGGGACCATCTATTTCTTCTCCATAGTTTATTTTCTTCTCATTCTAAGCCTCAGCACAGCCAACATAGCCAACCACTCCTTAGCTCTGTTTACTGCGGAGTCACGTGTCTGAGTTTAGGGCAATTAACTCTGGTATTGCAGCATAAGAGGGGGCCCACACCCACCTCCCTGGCACTGAACACCAACTTAGTGGCGATCTGGTGCCAGGCACCTCATGTCATATCCACAGCAGGTCCTCAATATAATTATTTCAACCCCATGGAACAGATAAGGCTCAGGGTTTAAGTTTCTTGCTCAAAGACAGACTGTGTTTGAATCCTAAGTTTCATTTTGTTCTAAATCCCATCCTTTTCCTCCTCTCTGGGTATACCCATTCATGCCTCCTAAAGACAACTCAGGGCAGAAAATTGTAATCCATACCCATTTCTCCCTTAATATAGGAGCGTTTCCCAATAGTCACAAAATGGACTAATTCCCAATGCTCTGGAAGGAATTTGCAAAGGCCAATTCTATCTGGAGATCATGTCTGTCTTAGAAGGAAATGGAATGCTGTGCTTCTGCACTGGGGGCACCTGCTTTGATTGGAAATATTAAGATACATATGTAAGAAGCTCTTAAGGTTTGGGGGGAAGCTCACTGGGTTCTTGACCCAGTACCTTCTGGAAATATGCTGCCTTGGGTGGGGATTCTAGGAAAGAAGGCTTCCTGCTGGCAGGCAGTTTCTTTCTACGCAGTTCCTCTGAAGCTCCAGTCCCTGGGCTCGGTTCTCCTTTCTTTGGAGTCCTTTACTTTCTCCTGCCTTTTTCATTTTCTAAAATCTCCTGCCATGTCTCTATTGAGCCTCTCTTCCTGGTCATGTTAGGAAAGCATACTCTTAGACTCCTGCTTATCTTACAGTGCTGTTTTAGGTTTAACACTTGACAGTTCTCTCAGATACAAGAATTTAATACCACTTTAAATTGTCTATCTCTGGCAAGGTTAGGTCTATGTTGTTCTATTTATTTATTTACTTATTTATTTATTTTGAGACAGAGTCTTGCTCTGTTGCCCAGGCTGGAGTGCAATGGCACCATCTTGGCTCCCTGCAACCTCCACCTTCTGGGTTCAAGCGATTCTCCCACCTCAGCCTCCCGAGTAGCTGGGGTTACAGGCATGCACTTCCACACCTGGCTAGTTTTTGTATTTTTAGTAGAGGCAGGATTTCATCATGTTGGCCAGGCTGGTCTCAAACTCCTGACCTCAGGTGATCTGCCCACCTCGGCCTCCCAAAATGCTGGGATTACAGGCGTGAGCCACCATGCTGGGCTGGTCCATGTGGTTCTATAACTTAAAATTGTATTAGCATTTTCCTCATTTGTGCCACTGCTGTCTTCCCATAAACTATAAACCAACTAGCAGATTTTAATAGATAGGAAACTACTTAAGAGAAAAAAAAGAAAGAAAAAAAAAGGGCTCAGTCTTTGTCCTGATCATGGTGCAAGTTTGTTTTCCTAATGGGGAATTTTCCAAGAGCTCTTAGTGCTGGGACTTTATGGGATAAATGCGGTGGAAAGGGGCACACTTCCCGTGCAGAATGTCCTTTTTACTCTCTTCTGCTCCTCTGAGCTTTGCTTCTGAATACACAAAACCTGTATTTGTGACTGCCAAGAGGCCTTCCACTGTGAGGAAGAATGCATTGTAAATCACTCTTTCACAGCCAGTTAACAGGGAGTGTCTTTCTCACCCATAATTATGGTTTTGCTTGGAGTTGAGAAAGTTGTTTTGGGGGCAATAAATTGTGATGTCAGTTATCCTTCACTCCCTTTGCATGTGAGTCCTCAGTCGGAAATTGGTGTTCTTAACAGTTGAATCTCTGGGGTCTCCAAGGCTTTGCAGCTGAAAATTTTGGAGTCCTCTGCTTTGGAAAGAGGAGAGAGAGAGGAAGGAGAGGGAAAGAAAGCAAGGGAGAGAGATTCATAGAAGGCCCTTTTGTTTTCAACTTTGGTGACAGGAAATTTGAAAGTGGGGGAAGGGAACTTGGCTCTTATTAAAAATATTTTATGGTGGAGAATGTTAATGAGGCTTTACACGAATAAAAAAAAAAATTCCAAACCTAGTGCATCAGGGTCATGACCGGGACTTTTTTCGTGTGCAAAGGCCTTTGTACACACACACCTCTTCTAAAAAGCAGCCGCGCACACACACTTGTATTACTGCTGCATCACATTGCGAAAGCTCCCCAGCAAGAAAAATTCCAGGCAGAATAAGAGAATCAGAGCTCTTCCATTCGTGGAAATTGTTAGTGCAAAACTTCATTTCCAATATCAAATTTAATATTACCGAGTGGCAGGTTATGATAAGGCCACTTTAACACTTAAAAACGAGCTGTTTCTTAAGTCTCCTCTGTGATGATTTTATGAATTGTTATTCTGCTCTCTTTAGGTAATCAGATACGAGGAATCGTTTGGCAACCTAGCCAGAGAGAAAAGCCTTTGCCCAGATTTTAGGCAATCCCTGGTAATTGGTGCAGCCTGCTGTGGCTGGGCCAAGCGCTTGTCCGCATCCCTCAGTATGGCTTTGGGTCTTGTATTTCCCGTGCAGAGGAGAGGTCATTCAAGTCACAAGGGCATGGCACTACTTCAGCAATCTGCTGAATGACACAGGGATTTGGCTTATTTCTATCTTATGTGTGGAGAGGGCAGGGTAGAATTGGGACAGTTTGACCCATGGAATTTTCAACTTAGGCGGCTTAGGGGTTTTAAACGTGAGGCAGTAGGGCAGTGTGGGGAAGAGGATGAGCTCTTGGATCAAACCAATCCTGATTTGAGATGTGGCTCTGCATTTATTGGCTGTATCCTCTTGGGCAAGTTACTCTGCCTTTCACTTACAAATTTATAAAACGGGCATAAAGATGCTAACACAATAGAGCTCTCTCTCTCTCTCCTACTTCCATATCCCAAACACCGCAAATCTGGGCAGCCCTGCCTTCCAGAGATTTCAGGAAGTTTGCAGCTTCTCCCTACTTCCTGGGCTACCACATTGGTCCAAGTCACCCTTGTATTTCACCTTGATTATTGCATTAGTCTCTGAAGAGGTCTCCCTTCCCCGCTATACAGTAGGCGGAGTGATTTTATTTTTATTTATTTATTTATTTTTGAGACAGGCTCTCACTCTGTCACCCAAGCTGGAGTGCAGTGGCTCGATCTCGGCTCACCGTGGCCTCAACCTCCTGGGCTGAAGCAATCCTCCCGCCTCAGCCTCCCCAGTAGCTGGGACCACAGGCATGCGCCACCAAGCCCGGCTAATTTTTTTTTGTATTTTTTATAGAGATGGGGTCTCACCATGTTGCCCAGGCTGGTCTCAAACTCCTGAGCTCAAGCAATCAACAATCTTGGCCTCCCAAAGTGCTGGAAGTACAGGCATGAGCCACCGCCACTGGCCCAGAGTAATTTTTTTAAAAGGTGAGATGGAAAGTCTCCCGTGCCTTCCCAGCTCATTCTGAATAAAGCCAGAGTCCTTACCGTGGCATAGGGGGCCCTCCTTAATCCGGCTCCTTGGTACCTGTCTGGCCTCACCACTAAACATTCTTGATCCAGCCATTTGGACCTCTTTGCTGCTCCTAGAACACAGTAAGAGTGTTCCTGGCTCAGGAAATGGTACTTGCCTGGAGTGTTCTTCTCATATATCCATCCCCAAGGCTGACACCCTCACTCCCTGCTCAAATGTCACCTGATTTGGAAGGCTCTTATTCTCCTGTATGTCTTCTGTCGTTTGAATTTCTCACCTTCCTACACACTATGCATTTCCTGCCTGTCTCCAACATGGAATGCAAGCGCCACGAGAGCAGGGTCTCTGTCAATGTTGTTTATTTATGTATCTTCAGTACCTGGAACGGTGCCTGGCTGATTAATATTTGATAAATGAATGAATCAGATGTGCTTCATTTAGTTGTTTAAAAAATTAAATGATACCATACTTCTGAAACGCTTGGCACAGTGCCTTACACATGTTAAGAATGCAATAAATGTGAGCTATTATTATTGTTACTACAGAGTTTAGTAATAAGAAATTCACTTAGGAGTGGAAAATGGGAATTTAACTATAGTGAATTGGCAGAGCCAATTAATGGTGAGGAAATCCATCCAGGCTCCTCTGTTGGGGCTTGGGTTATCTTCATGGCTCTTCCCTGCAAGTTATTTCTTCTTTGCTCTTTTAAAGTTAATATACAAGATAGAAACTAATAATAAAAACAAGCTCAAAGGAGAGCCTAAAGCAGTTAGCTCAAAGAGGATGGGTACCCAGGGCTAAGTAAGTATCTTCAAGCAGAAGCTGAAAATACAGGTAGGCATCTTCCCTGATTGTGGTCGAGGCTTGGGTGTCTCCTGGAGGGAGGCATTGACATGGTGGATGCTGTGTCCTGTGTCTGAGAACCATGGGGGGTAACACTCTCTTTTGTATCAGTTATTTATTGCTGTGTAACAAGCCATCCCCAAGCTTAGGGACTTAAAACAACAATGCTTTGTTACTTCTCATACTTCTGTGGTCAGGTAGGAGGCTCTGCTTCTCCTGCTGTGAGCTGGAGCCACTTGTGGTTTGTCGATCTGAGAGTTGGCTGGGGGAGGGTCTGTCATGGTCTGGGGGTCGAGTGTTGGCTGTCAGTGGGAGACCTTGATTCTCCTCCGTGTGACCTGTCTCCAGGCATTCTGTCATCATTTGGTAAGTAATCTAGCCTAAGCTTTTTACTTGGTGGCTGGTTTCTCGGAGAGAAAAGAGAACTAGCAAGGCCTCTTACCTAGACCTGTAAGTCACACGATGAGACTCTACTGTGTTCTACTGGTCAAAGCAAGATGCAAGCGGAGGGAAACGAGTCTGTCTCTCGCATGGCCTGCTCGCTCACATGTGCACGACGTTGAGAGGATGATTGGTGGTCATCTTTGCAGGCGATCTTCCACACTTGTACCAAATGATGGCTCTTGTCTTGAGCTCTCCATGAGTCTTTACTGCCTATGAGAGAGCTGGACCTCATGGCCCTCAGGTTGCAAGGCTAACAGCCTCAGTATCCAGATGTACAAAAGACCCTGACATGTGTGAGGGGCACAATTGTCTCTGCCTAAAAAAGGAAATTGTTAATTATTTGATTAGAAATTAGTCATTTGGGAGATGTATGTTCTGTGGTCTTTTTTTTTTTTTATTTTGAGACAGTGTCTCACTCTATTGCCCAGGCCAGTGTGCAATGGTGCGATCATGGCTCACTGCAGCCTTGAACTCCCAGGCTCAAGTGATCCTTCCACCTCAGCCTCCCAAAGTGCTGGGATTACAGGTATGAGCCACAATGCTCTGCTTCAATATTCTTTTTATTTTAGATGTCCTAAGCATTTATTGAACCCCCACCACACATCAGACCCTGGCTAGGCTTTTGAAAACATATTCCTATCACTTGATTCTCACAGTAACCCCAATAGGGTTTTTTGTTTGTTTGTTTTGTTTTGTTTTGTTTTGTTTTGTTTTGTTTTGTTTTAGATAGAGTCTCACTCTGTCACCCAGGCTGGGGTGCCGTGATGTGATCTTGGCTCACTGCAACCTCTGCCTCCTGGGTTCAAATGAGTCTCCTGCCTCAGCCTCTCGAGTAGCTGGGATTACAGGCACACACCACCACGCCTGGCTAATTTTTGTATTTTTGGTAGAGACAGGGTTTCACTATGTTGGTCAGGCTGCTTTCAAACTCCTGACCTCAAGTGATCCGCCCGCCTCAGCCTTCCAAAGTGCTGGGATTAGAGGCGTGAGTCACTGTGCCCAGCTCCCAGTGGGGTTTTGATGATTAAAATGGAAATTACCCCACGTTTTGAACACAAGATGTCATTTACTCAGGGTCACATGGCTGACAAAGGGCAGAGATGAGTGTCAACTTGGGCTTCTCTTACTCCACGTTGCCTGCAGGTTCCATGGCACTGCTCAGCCTCCTGTTCATCTGAATGGAGAAACTCACAAAAGAAGAATAGAGATGGGGAATGACAAAAGTACAATTTTAACCTGTTCTGTTAAAAAAAGCCGTGGATTCATTTCATTTACAAAGACGAGAATTGGCACATACATGGTCTTTTGGAGCAGAGCAGCATACACAGATATTGGCAGGATTTTGGTTTGAAGTTTCTAGAAGTTGTGAACTGAATGATAAGTTTTGACTCTTGGATAGGTGTGACAGGTAAGAGTAGGCTTAGCTATGCATAATGGAAAGCTCTAAATAACCCCCGGTGTGGTGGCTCATGCCTGTAATCTCAGTCCTCTGGGAGGCCAAGGTGGGTAGATCACTTGAGGTCAGGAGTTCCAGACCAGCCTGGCCAACATGGCAAAACCCCATCTCTACTAAAAATACGAAAATTAGCCGGGTGTGGTGGCGGGCACCTGTAATCCCAGCTACTCAGGAGGCTGAGGCTGGAGAACTGCTTGAACCCAGGAGGCCGAGGTTGCAGTTAGCCGAGATCACGCCATTGCACTCTAGCCTGGGCGATAAGAGCAAAACTCCATCTCAAAAAAAAAAAAAAAAAAAAAAGGCAAAGCCTGCCTAATGTCATCTCAGATAAACCACAGCATAGGTCGTTTGCTTCAGGCCAAGTGTGACACACTACTACGAGCTATGACAGTTTACCCCAATCCCTGCCAACAAGTAGCAGGAAACAAATGGTTCTATTTAGTATGAAATTCGTACACCTAAATCGATGAGATAAAAACCATAATGTATGACAATAGACACTATAATTACCAATGTTTGCAAAGTAAGCAATAATTGAACAGAATTGTATCACATTGTGCTTGTTGCTGTGATGGTCAAGACAAAAGGATGCATAGATTAAGTAGATATGTACTAAATGAGTTTGTGTATGTTTGGCTGAACGAGTTTTTATACGTTTGGCTTCCATATGTATACCATAAACTGATGGGATATGCAAGAGTATGAGACACCTTCTCTGTTTTCTGTGCATTAATAATTCAAGTGGGGAAAAGATGAGAGTTTAGCTAGACTTTGGAACGGGAGTAGGATTTGAGTAGAGAGGAGGGAAGTAGAAGGGACATGGCCCAGGTAGAGCCTTGGAGTTGACAAAAACATTCACATCTGTGGTCCGGGCTGGAGACAAGCAGCCTGGCTGGAGTAGAAGGGAAAAGTGGGAGGTAGAGCTGGCTGGCAGGGTCATGTGCAATGATAATGGCCTTAAAGGCCGGGATAATGAACTTTGTTCTATCAGCAGTGAGGACCAATGGGATATCTCAGAGCAGGAGAATGAAGAGAAAAATACAAAGCTGAGGATTAATATGAGCCTTGGAGATGGATCATTCTGCTCCTGCCTTTAGAAGAGGAGCAGTAAAGGAGGCAGAAGGGAAATACCCAGGTAGGAATAAACCCATGAGGGCAATGCCATAGAAATAAAATTGGTGACATTCGAGGGGTGGAGGTGCTGATGGGTGTTACCAAATTGTGAAATGAGAAGTGAGAAAGGATTATTACTGGATGGGGCCAAAGATTACTGCTGACAATTGAGAGCTTGCAGCTCCAGGAATGCGAGGAGGTGTGGGCCGGATTGCCTGAGGGTAAGGAAGGCAGGAGTGTGAGGAAAGGGATGGGTAGAGATGACTTGAGCCAAAGGTTGTCTGAGAAGGAAGGAGGGAAGCAGCTCAGAGGGCATTCCCCCCATGCCCATGCCTGAGATGAAGAGAGCAGAAGGGCCGCGGCTCTAGCAAGGGCTGGGATACAGATGCAGAGAAGGAATGGTCATGGAAGGGAAGTCCCTTGGGATCTAATGCCTAAGAGGAGGGCTGGCTGTCCTGAGAGATGAGAAAGTCTTCTGTGCTTCTGGGGAGGAACCGTGACAAGATGGGCATGGTCAGCAGAGGGAGAAGCTCAGACTGGAGCTGGAGGCAAGTGTCAGGTTTGGAGAAAGCACTGGAGCTCCCAGGGCAGGGTGCTGGGGGTGGGCAGGGGTCAAGCGACCAGAGTACAGCAGAGAGCTTTCTGCTGAACACGTGTCTTGGATTGGGAGCAGAGCTGTGTGCCTGACTGTTTCTTCACCAGGGCCCTTTCACCTCAGTAGGAGTGGAGAGATAAGTGTGAACTTGGCCTAGATTGGTGACTGGCACATCAGACTTGGCAAGGCCCCAAGGAGACAAAGGAATCCCTGGGCAATGTGCCTCTGGGAGGGCAAGGGCCGAGTGGGAGGTTCCCGTCCCATTTCTTTGTAGAAAGGGTCCCAGAATGCATATTTAGTCATCATATTGTAAACGTTTCCAGGTGACCGTTTTATTTCACAACAGCAGATGGTGAAAATAGGGTTGGTTCTCTTTGGCCGCTTTGATTATATGGCACATGTTAAGTATGGTTGTGCGTTGCTTAACAACAGGGATGCATTCAGAGAACTGTGTTGTTTGGTGATCTTGTCAATGTGCAAACATCATAGAGTCTACTTACACAGACCTAGACAGTATAGCCCACTATACCGAGGTAGATGATATAACCTACTATACCTAGGCTAGATGGTATAGACTATTGCTTCTAGGCTACAGACAATAGAAGGTGGAATTGCCAGGTAAGTACACCTGTAGACACCTGTGCTCACCTCCTGCCGCTTTCCTCCCGCATTGTGAGAACACCACAGAGTGAACTTACACAAACCTAGATGGCATAGCCTACTATACCCAGGCTAGATGGTACCTATCAATCTAGGCTACAAACCTTACAGCAGGTTACTATACTGAATGCTGTAGGCATCTGGAACACAGTGGCAAGTACTTGTTTATCTAAATATAGAAAAGGTGAAAATATGATATTAGAATCCTGTGGGCCACTTTCATTTATGCAGTCCCTCATTGACTGAAAGGTCCCTATGCAGCGTGACTGGTACTAAAGCGACCACGTGGGGATGCGGGGGTGGCCATAAATAGCTTGCTGCAGCCCCGCGGCTGATGGTCGCGGTGCACCTCATGGTCTGCTCGTTTGGACTGCAGCATCTCTTCTTGTTCTTTCTTTCCATCCCATTTGAGACCTTGACCCACAGGACCTCCTGGGCGTTTTTATGTCATCAAAGTGGCATTGGCTCCAGGCAAAAGCAAGCCCCTAGATGCAGGAGGTGCCTTTTAAAAGCCATGTGACTGTCAGTGCTTGTACGTCCTGGGCAACTGCGAGGGGGTACGCGGGCAGTCTCATGGCAGCTAAGTGAAATCCTCCAGACGCTCTGGCTTCCAGCTGACTTTGAGATAAAATAAATAATAGAGACGGAGGGGAGAAAACTGCAGAGGGTGGAACCTCCAGGTAAGTACACCTGGAGACACCTGTGCTCACCTCCTGCCCCTTTCCTCCCACTCCATCTGTCCTCTTACCAGGAGAGGCATAAACAGAACACATTTGTTTCTCAAACCTTATGACATAGTTACTTTGTCACACCGGGCACATTTGCTGAGGGCAGGTGGGTCAGAGTTCACGGCTGCCTGATCGAGGCCCTCTGTTCTGTTCTGGATGTGAAGCGTCTGTGCCAAGACTGAGCAAAAGTCCTCCTGACTTCCCTGCCTGAGAGCAGTCTGACCTCATCTCCCCTTCTCTGGGTTGACCTCTTAAGAGCAGGAGCTTCACTTGTTTGTGTTTTCACAGGATACACTGATTACTAAATGAGGCGGAGAGTGCCGAGTGAGGAGACCATTAATCTCCAAAGCAAGCCTCAAACTGCAGCCAGGAGCTCTTGGGAGCAAAGGGTACCTGTGCTTCACTGGAGACTTGATTCCTGAGATCTGGGGTTACCCGAAAGCTCAGTGTCATCTTCCTTCAGAGCACAGAACTCTCCGGCTTATACATGGCATTCAGTCCACATTGTCTCCAGGAATCCAGCCTTGGTTTATTCTGTGCAGCTAGAAGGTGGGGTGTTAGAAACACAAGCTGTTAGGTTTGGAAAAATACGATCTTTCTTTCTTAACCCCTGTGTGAGATCCTCTTGAGAATTCCAGGTGGGTCCCACAAGGGATGACCTTGAATACTCTTGAATACTCATAAAATACTGCTTTTATGAGATTTCCCTGGAACCCACAGGTTGAGATAAACAGTGCCATGAACGATAAGATGCAAGGTTAGGAGTTAGTGTTACCCAAGGCTCGGCCTCCATCTGCTGGGTGACCTTGAACAATCCCCTTACTCACTGGCTCTGGAGTTGGAATGTGGGCTGATAGCGCAGTCTGGCTGGTGGAGAGCACAGAGGTGTGGTGAGGCTGGTGGAGGTCCCTTCTGTAAAGGGCTGTGAACTCCTTGCACAGAAAAGCAATAAGCAATGCTCAATTATCAGTGAACATTGAATATCATAAACAATGTTCAATTATCAATGTTCAATTATGGTGTAATTGTTCCTTTAGCTTCTGCCAGAGCCCAAAGACCTCTTATGAGTTCCCGTCTCAGAGTATAAAGCATTGCACAAGAATTCCAGCTCCCCCCACCCCCAGACTCTCTGTGAGTCGCTCCCAGTATCGCACAAGCTCTGGTTTTTGTGTCGGTGGATGTTTAATTGGATTTATCTTGGTCTGGGTTAGGCCGGATGAAGTCAACTAGCCAACAAATCCTCGATTGTTTCTGAGGAGAAGAGGAGGCTCACAGGCGGTTCTCTAACCACTTAATTACCCTCAGTTGCAGGAAAACGAAGCCTGGATTTGAATAGGGTATTTGCATATCTACACAGCTTTCCTTCTGTCCACTTTCCCCCAAACCTTCAGAAGGCTCCTGCTGCACAGCCTGTCAGATGTTAGAAGCGTTTTTAAAATGTCCTTGGCTAGAAAACAATGGTTATTAAGAAGCCGTAACTTTTTCTATTTTTATTTCGGTTTGGTTCTGTGTTTAATGAGTTAGGTCTGTCTTGCTACTCATTTTTTAAAATCTCTCTCTTATATCTCTTATATGCACACTCATTTTTTTTCAGGTTCTGTTGCTTCAGATATCAAAAGCTAGCTGTTGATAGTACTCAATCTTGATCCAGAACAATACTAGGCTAAATAACTTTTGTTGCCCTTTGTCCATCTCTCATCTGTACAAGAAAGGCTATGTCTGGAGCAGGTTTCTGGGAGATTCTGTCTTCCCCACCGACTAGAAGAATTCTTTTTATGGTCCTTTCTACAATCAGCACTGCATGAAGAGTGGAGATCTCAGACTGGTGCCATTACCTGTCCCACTGTAAACAATGAGAGTTATTTTTCAGAGAAAAAGAATCCTGTGGCATTGTCTCTTCTTTCCCGCAATTCTGACTCCAAGGCTGTGCAGATCTTTGCCATCTCCTTGTGTTGCTAAAACCAGTGTTGGTAACTCCCTGGCCTGATCTATTGCCCTCTGTGCACGAGGCAGGAACTACTTCCAACAGTGATTTAGCCTCATTCCTGACGTTACTTTTTGGGTCACAAGAAGATGGCATGTTCTATTTCTATATCCCCTAGATATTTCTTCTCCTTCAAGCTACTCCAAGCCTTTTCATTTATTTGGCCACAAAAACACTTGGAAAGAGGAGCCTGTAATCATGGCCTCCTTTTCCCCTCCTCCCTTTCTCTCATCATTTCGCTCTGGTTTTTGCCTCTGCCACTTGCCTGCAACTGCTTTGGCAAAACTCAATAAGGACCTCATTGCCAATTTGGTTACTTGGTGAGGGGCCCCTAACCTGAGGGCTTGGAATTTGGATGGGGAAAATACTTTATTTTCACTAACCTCTGACTGAAATTTACTATTTCCTTCAATTATGAATGTAGGCAACAAACCATGGTAGTGTCAATAATATCTACAGATATTTCCATATCACATTACAGTTGTATTGCAGGTATCTTAAAGCGCTGTTTTCCTTCATCATTACTGAGAAATTACATTGTTTTGTGGACCTCCTGATCGATCTTGTTACCTAAGGCATTAATAATGCAACTCATATATGACTATAGTATGATCTTTTAATATTTCAGTAACTGTAAGTAGTTTTATTTATTACTATATGTATTGTCTTTTATATATTTAATAATATTCTTTTGAGAAGGGGTCCATAGGCTTCACTAGACTACTAAAGAGGTCTGTGGTACAAAAAAAGGGCAAAGAAACTCAGTTTTTATCACTGATACCTGATTTCTCTAGAGTGTTTCTCTTATAATGAGAAGAGCCTCCTACTAAAAATTATTTTCTACTTTGCTCAAATGATACCACTCCTTTGCTCCTCTGTTTTTCACTACTGTTTCCCAGATCTTTTACTAGTTCTTTCTCAGTTCATTTCTCACATTTAAGATTCTCTCAGGATTCTATTCCTTTCCCCAGTTCCTTCCCTTTCCCTCCCTCCCTCCAGCCCTCCCTCCCTCCCTCCCTCTCTTCCTTCCTTCTCTTCTTCCTTCCTCCCTTCTCTCCTTCTTCCTTCCTTCCCTCCCTCCCTCTCTCCCTCCCTCCCTCCCTCCCTTCCTTCCTTCCTTCCTTTCTCTCCCTCTTTCACAAATATTCATTGAGTTCCTACTCTTATGTCACTGACATTCCTGTGGGGACAACAGACAAATAAATAGGCTATTACAATGTAGTCTGATGATACTTAGGGGACACTTAGGAGAAATACGTAACCCAGCCTTGGGAGTTGGGAAAGACTTCTCATTGGAGGTCACCTCAAGTTAAGTCCTGGAGAACCAAGTGAAGTTGGCTAGGCTTGGTGGTGGGAACAGAGGGTGGCTACAAAGGACTGGATGGGTGGTTAAATGAGGCTGGAGAGGGAAGAGGTAGCCAGACTGTGGAGCTTTCTAAAGCATGCTGAAAGCAGCTACCAAAGGGTTTTAGGAGAACTGAGTTGAGAAACATTGCTGTGGCTTAAAGTACAGAATGGATTGGAGGGGAAGCCTGGAACTGAGAGACAAGCTAAGACCCTGAGAAACCCTACCCTTTGCTCATTCTGGAATGCATCACATGTGTCCACCCTGTGCTCGTGCTTTCCTCTGCCGGATAAGCTCTTCCACTGTACCTGATGCTCCTGAATAGCTGTGATTAACCTTCAGGATTCTCTCTTTAGAGTTCCCTGACTCTTTGGCTACATTTTTGGGCAACACTTAGAGTTATCTTTTACGCATCTGTTTCTTACCTCTTCTTTGAGTTACTTGAGGACAAGGACTGGGGCTTGCTTGTCTTCATATCTCTAGCACCTAGAATGTTGCTGGACCCATAGTGGGTTCTCTGAATTGAGCCAGATGCAGGTAGGGAAAGTGCAACAAGATTAGAAAATTCGACAACAGTCACATAGCAAAGAGAGCCTGAGAAATCCCTCAGAGATGTCCACAGAATCATTACATCTCAGGATAAGAAAGTCATCTAGTTGTCTTTTTTTTTTAATATAAACACTTTGTTTTGATATAAGAGAAATATTTATACCTCCTCTACCAACATCAGCCCATCATTGGGTGTTGCCAGAATTCAAAGACATTTTAACAGGACTGGAGTTTTTGCTTTTAGAAAAATGGATCCTATGGCCTTCTTTTGTTTTTAGTGGAGAAGAGAGATTTCCCCCCAGGATGATACAGAAGAGGCTAACTAAAAAAAAAAGAAACAAAAGAAAAGAAAAAAGAAAACGGGCTAAATCTCAGCCAAGGAAAATGATAGGTTGAAAGCCAGAACCTCCGGGAAACTGACCCAGTGGTGGAGTGTGTTTGTCTGTGGCCCACTCTTTGAGACGGGGGTCGGAGGCAATGGCAGCCCTATTGCAGAGATTTCCCCATGAAGCTGGACAAAGCCCTTGAGCTGCTTTGATCATCGGCAGAGGAATGGACGGGGTGGCCCCTTGCGCAGCTTCCAGCCTGGATCTCCGGTTCTAGGTGACACAGAGGAAAAAGCAAGGCACAGACTGTATATTTTATTCCTGTGGGCACTTGCTGTGCTTCCCAGCTTTTCTCCATGATCAAAATGGAAAAAATGTTAACGGTTCTCTATGCAGGGAGCAGCCAGACACCAGAGCACCCTGGGAGTTGAAAGGAACATCATAAAGATCACAGGTCACTCCTTAAACTTCCTGTGACTGCAGGTATGGGGAGAAAGGGCTGCTGGTTGGCTGGGAGGGATGATCATATATAATGGACTCTTATTCCCTAGTGGGGAGACCTTTGATCAAATATTAAAACCATGCTTCTTCCCATTTTTTCAAAAAGCAGAAATAAATTGCCCGGTGTGGTGGCTCATGCCTGTAATCCCACACTTTGGGAGGCAGAGGCAGGTGGATTGCTTGAGCCCAGGAGTTCGAGACCAGCCTGGGCCACATAATGGGACCCCATCTCTACAAAAAATACAAAAAAATTAGCTGGGTGCACGCCTGTGGTCCCAGCTACTCGGGAGGCTGAGTGTGGAGGATTGCTTGAGCCCAGGCTGCAGTGAGCTATGATCTTGCCACTGCACTCCAGCCTGGGTAACAAAGTGAGACCCTGGCTCTTAATAAAGAAATAAATAAATAAAGTAAAATAAAAACATCCTCTGAAGATACTAAAAATAAACAAAGATACTCCTGATGGTGAGTTAGGGAAGCCCCGTTTACATTTGACAAGTACTTCCGTAAGGTTTTTTCATAATCTTACCTTAGCCAGATTTTGGCAGGGAAACGTCACTTAGTTCTTGTCTGGACTAACTGGTATTGGAAGTTTTGTAAAGCAAGTTGTTGAACTCCGTAGATTAGAAAAACAGAAAGGTACAGTTTTTGAGGGAGCAAGAAAGAAAGGGATAAAAGTCATGCTTTAAGGAATTTAGGCATCAGATTGGACACTGTTCAATGTTCTATGTTGGTTTTCAGGCACTTCTTGCTTTTTATCACTGCAACTGTTGAAAAGTCGACATCGCAAAGGTATGATGTCATTAAAAGGAATGAAGCACTAGCTAGTGATGAAGCTGTGGGCTAGTAGTACTATGCGAATGGTTGGATAGATCTGAGCTAGAAGTAGATCAAACTGGTAGTTCATGCACCGTCTGATAATGTTGAGTCTTGTGTGTTTTCTTCAAATTTAAAATATCCTCCTGGACATGGTGGCTCATGCCTGGCCCTTTGAGAGGTCAAGATGGGAGGACTGCTAGATGCCTAAAGTTCAAGACCAGCTTGGGCAATATAGTGCGACCCTGTCTCTATAAAAAATAAAAAAGTTAGCTGGGCATAGTAGTGCATGCCTGTAGTCCCAGCTACTCAGGAGGCTGAGGTGGGAGGATTGCTTGAGCCTAGAAGGTAGAGGCTACACTGAGCCGTGATCAGACCACTGCACTCCAGCCTGGGTAACAGAACGAGATCCTGTCTCTAAAAGAAAAAAAAAATAAAAACCCTGTAGTACCAGTTTCAGTCTGCTGTGGCTCCTTGGGGCATCTGTCTCTGCACAGTTAGGAATTTAGCATTACAACGAAACAGGCAGGCTGGGAATATTGTAGAAAACTAGAAAAGAAGAAAATAAATGCAGGCCAAAGGAATCAACGAAAACAAAATCTTCAAAACTTGTCTATGTTTGCCAATTTTTAAGACAGAAGCTCTTGAAGGCAGTAAACTGTAGAAACATCATCTATGAGGGCTAGAGGAAGTGGACAGAAGGTTTAAAGCTGTGATTAGACACTAGCCACATGTGCCTATTTCAATTTAAATTAATTGAAATGAAATAACGTGAAAAATTCAGTTCTTCAGTCACACTAACTACATTTCAACTGTGCAGTGGTCGCGGTGCAGACAGAAGCATTTCCATCGTTACGGAAGGGTCTGCCGGACGGCGCTGGTCTGCGCTGCAGCTGGGTGGGCAGCTACATCCCAGGAGCCAAAGCCAGCTGGCTGCCTCTTTTTGTGTGGCCCATGAGGGAACAATGGTTTTTTTTTTTTATTACATTTTTGGGTTTTTGTTTTTGTTTTAGACCAAGTCTCACTCACTCTCTTGCCCAGGCTGGAGTGCAGTGCCACAATCTCGGCTCACTGCAACCTCCGCTTCCTAGGTTCCAGTGATTCTCCTGCTTCAGCCTCCTGAGTAGCTGGGACTATAGGCATCTGCCACCACACTCAGCTAATTTTAGTATTTTTAGTAGAGATAGTGGTTTTGGTATGTTGGTCAGGCTGGTCTTGAACTCCTGGCCTTGAGGGATCTACCTACCTTGGCCTCCTAATGTGCTGGGATTACAGGTGTGAGTCACTGTGCCCAGCCAGTTTTTATTATATTTTTAAATAGTTGAAAAATCTTGTGGAAATGTATTTTCTTTCCTGTTGTATAAGTACCTACAAATACCCTTGTTTTTGCCTCTTGGTCCACAAAGCCTAAAATACAATAGGACCTTTCCAGATAACGTTTGCCAGTTCCTTCCTGGTCTAAAGCATCTTCAAACTACAGTGGGGGAAACTGAGGCCTAGAGACAGACAGTAACCTGCGGTGGATCGCGCAGCCTGGGAAAGGACAGTCTCAAACCAGGCTTTTGTGGAACCTGCTCCTTTCCTGCACCCTGGGCTCTTTCCTTCTGAAGGCCTCTGTTCCCATTCACCCAGCGGATAAAACAATGGGTTCCTTTAGCTGCATCATGAACTTGAGAAGGGAGTTCAACTACTGGAGGAGACCTTGATCATCCTTCCTTTATGAGTCTGTCGCAGGGAGGACAGGGAGGATCAGATGGCCGCAGCCACGTGTTCACAAAGGGCCTCAGATGTAGACGCTGGGATTCTCTTCACATGGGATTACAGACAGGAAAACAAGCAGATGGAGTAAAAAACAGCTGTCATCATGCAAAACTCGTGTTCCTCCGTCAGACCACACTGCCTGTAATGATCTATGAATTAATATTTTAAAAATCTTTTAATTATCTTGTGATTAGTACCCAGTACGTTGCACTATATTCACGTTGTGAGTTAAAAGCATTAATGTGTCAAATGTAAGCACTTAAAACATACTGCATTTTAAATAAGCCTGTTGGACATTTCTTCTTTTTGATTTTTGTTTTTAAAAATATACTAACATCCATGGTGAGACCCTATCTCTACAAAAAATACAAACAATACCTGGGTGTGGTGGCACACACCTGTAGTCCCAGCTACCCAGGAGGCTGAGGTGGGAGGATCATTTGAGCCTGGGGAGGTCGAGGCTGCAGTGAACTGTGATCGCGTCATTGCACTCCAGCCTGGGCAGCAGAGCAAGACCCTGTCTCAAAAACAAACAAACAAAAAACAAACTGTATATGTATATATTTTTGATATATATAGCATATATCATGTATATGCTATATGTCATATGTATCATATCTATGTGTATCATATATAATATATACCTATATATATCATATACAGCTCATATAGATACATATACTAACATCTCCCAAAATGAAAGTGGCTTGAGTGACCTTGAAGATGTGCTCTCTTAAGCAGTAATGTATTT
The DNA here is from genome assembly GCF_029281585.2 of Gorilla gorilla gorilla. Classification (NCBI taxonomy): domain Eukaryota; kingdom Metazoa; phylum Chordata; class Mammalia; order Primates; family Hominidae; genus Gorilla; species Gorilla gorilla. The sequence goes on along the minus strand of NC_073229.2, from coordinate 32,506,100 downwards.
AAGCATCTAGTTTAGATTGTCCACAGAATAGCTGGGTTCCAGAAAGGAGTTACAGTACAACCTAGAGTCCATCCTCATTATTCACCAGTTGTGTATTTGCAAATTTGCCTACTTGCTGATATTTATTCGCAATCTCCGAATCAATACTCTTGGTGTGTTCACAGTCATTTACAGACATGCTCAGAGTGGGGACAATTTTCAGTTGCCCAGTGGGCATGTTCCCAGCCGAGGTGCGACAAGACCTCACTCTGCCTTCGTGTTTCAGCTTTCATCCTGTAAACACGTGTTTTTCCTATGATTTATTTGGTGCTGCGTTTTTCACATTTTCGTGCTTTTTATGGTCATTTTCCTGTTTAACATGGCCTCCATGTGTGGTTCTGAAGAGCTGTCTAGTGTCCCTAAGTGCCAGAAGGCTGTGATATGCTCTACAGAGAAGACGCGTGTGTTAGGTAACCTTCCTTAGGCATGAGTTATAGTGCTGCTGAGCATGTGTTCGATGTTCATGAATCAACAATATATGTTAAATAAGGTGTCTTTAAACAGAAACACACATATAAAAGGTCATACATTGCTCAGTTGGTAAGAATGTTCTAATTAAATGCTCACAGCAACCTAACCTGTATTTTCCCTAGGAGCAATGGTTCAGTATTCACTAATTCAGTGTTCTGGGTAGAACAGAACTACCTCACGTAACAAGTACCAACTATGTTTGTAAGACACAAGATCTTGCTGAGCTAAGAAGCCTGTGAACCCCTCAGTGTGCACCTTTTCCAGGACAGCTTGCCTGGGCTGGCTTAAGTGTCCACCTTGTATTTGAACTGAAGGGAGTTTAATAGTTGGCAAAGTAATACGCAGACTGCCCCCTTCACAGGGATAGCTAGAATTCATTTCTCTAAGTGGCAGGGATTCCTGACCATCCTAACTGGAGCCCTTATGCTAAGGCTGAGCTCTTACAGCCAATTTGCGGCATTGTCTGGTGCTACTGAAACCCACCCAAGAGTCCCATAGAAAGGTGTTTTTGGATAAACATAGAAATTGAACTTTCTGGTCTTAAAGCTTGAAACTTACATTTGTTTTATCTGAGTTCCTTCCTTGGGAAAGGATCCCTAGACCTCTCAAAAAGTATCAAATAACTGAAACTCACCAGATTCTCCCATCCAGACAGTGAAATGCCAGACTCCTCATTTATCGTGATTGTTTCCTTCTGTTTTCTTAAACATTGTTACCTTTCTTCCTGCTATATAAACTCCCAGTTTCAGAGGGTCAGGGAGATGGATTTGAGACTGAGTTCCCATCTCTTCGTTGGCAGCACCTGATTAAAGCCTTCTTCCTGGCAATACTCATGATGTCAGCGATTGGCTTTCTGTGCGGCGAGCAGCAGGCCCTAGACCAAACCCCTGGTGTTTTGGTAACACGACTTACTTATTCTCTCCATGCCCCAGCCAGGTAGTAAAATGAGAGTATCAGGACTGACTTAATTCACAGGCAGGTCAAGTGGAAGATCAAGTTGATCATGAAGGTCCCTTTGGCTGTATTACAACCATACAGGTTTGAATATTTTGGGGGGCTTTATTCTCCACCTGGAAATTACAGGGTGCACCAGATAGAAATGGATTCATTGAATCCAGGGTAGATTGATTGAGGTGAAGGTATACGAAGAATTTCTTGTCTCTTGGGGAAGCCAGGACCACAAGAAAAATATCTGAAGGGAAGGAGCTAGTAAGGCAATCCATCTATCGATCGTTCAGGATTTCTTGTTTAGAATTCAACAGGTAGATGTCTGGTGGGACCACCACTGTTTTGGAAGCCTGCGGGTGGTTTAGACTGAGCAACGAGCACAGGCTAAGGCTTTGATGGTACGTTCTAAGGAGGTTTCTTTTAAAATTTCTTTTCCTCTTTAAAGGGGGAAAAGGTTCCTTGAGGTTATTGAGAGCACCAGGGCTTCTTTTTGAACTCTTCAGAACATATATGAAAAATGAAGCTTGAGCATTTCTCCCTATTTGGCAGTCTTCCTGGAGTCAGCTTTATCAGAACTCTAACTCATCGGTGTCATCACTGCCTTCTAATTGTGCACTGTTTTCCGTGGCGTCTTCTGAACTAGCATCAGGTTTTCATCAAACATGGAAGTGTTCTTATCAGGGGAATGCCACATTCTGAAATCTCTGGAAGGGTGTGTGTGTGTGTGTTTGTGATGTGTGTTTTCATGAGATTGTGGAAGACACCCCATGCAAATCCCAGACAGATCTGCCTGAGCTCTAGAACCCTAGGGCCTACCCCGGGGGGCTCCATCTGTCCCGGCAAAAGCAACACCTGCCACGTAGTGCTCATCACTTCCCTTGCCCCATTACCCAGGTTAGCTTCCTATCATGTTAGTGGAACCCGCCTCCCCCATTGCCCAAGCTCTCTTCTCTTATCCTCCGCTTCCAATACATTCCTGCATCTTGTGTAAAGAGAGCCTGCCTCCCAATTATCCCTGTATTCATGCCTCCCTTCTGCCCATGTCTTACCTCTGACTCTGACATTTTTTTACTTGCCCATTTCTAAAGCCTCCAAATGTTTCTTTTCCTAGACCTGTTTCTTTTTCCATCAGAATGTTCAAGACTCTTCCTGATGAAAGCCTTGTGCTGACCCCTCATGGCCTTCAGGATAAAGTCTAAGCAACCCTGCACAGGAGATGAGGCTCTGCAGGATCCCACCTCCCTCTTCCCAATCCCCAACTTGTGTGGCAAAGCTCAGGTCTCCTTGATGTTGTCTGCACTGGTCCTTGTGTTCAGAATGTCCTTCCCAACTTTAAGAGGCTCTCATTTTGTCTTTAAGATCCATCTCTGGGAGCTCACCTTTCTCCAGGTAGATGATAATAAAAATATTTAACAACCTGTCTGATTGGGTTCTGAGCAGTTAGAACAGAAGCCATGGATAACTACTGGTGTGGCCTTGCTTCAGCATGCCAGGAAACTGTCATCTGGGTCTACCCCACCAAGCAGGGTTGATCCTGCCCTGCTTTGCTGCACCACTGTATGTGTGGAGGCACACATTTTTCACCCTGTATTCATTCAACAGACATTTAATAATTGCCTACTCTGCTTAGACCCTGGCTAGATGACGGCAGTACAAGAATAAATGAGACAGTGTTTCTGCCCCTGAGGTGTCTGTGGTCTAGACATAGAGCTTTTGTTTTTCTCCTTATGTGATCATCTATAAAACTATGAGCTCCTTGGAGGGTGGGGACCAACTCTCTCACCTTGGCATCTTTGGTACCTGCCTGTACCTGGCATGTAGCATCCTCAGTCCGTATTTGTGGAATGAGGGGAGGATTATCTGGCTGGCATCCCCAGCGTCTGAGCCCACAGTTCAGGATATCAGTGTGTTAAAATGATTCCAGGGGTTGATTGGGCATGAGCTGAAGGGCTTCCAATGAGAGGTGTAGGTGACAATGTTTATTTATAAAGGCATAATTTAGAGAATTATGAGGCTCATTTGCCTTCTCTGTTCCTCCAAATTCAACTCTCCTGCCCCCTTCTTCTTCTAGTTCTTTTTTGAATGGAATGTCACCCACTCACTGGTTTTATATAGCTCTTATTGAAGTAAAATGCAACGGAAATTGTGCATATTAATTAAAAGCTCAGAATGTGCAGAGTTTTGGAACTGCTAATTAAAACTCTTACCAATCAGATTGCATTAGTGGTTTTAAACACTTTTCTTTTTCTGAACCTAGAACTTTGCTAATCAGAGAAGATGACTTTTAAAAAGGCAATTGTCAGGAATGATAGCACCTTTTTTTTTTATTTGAATTTTAAGTTTTAATTTTAGAGTCTCACTCTGTCACCCAGGCTGGAGTATAGTGGCTTGATCTTGGCTCACTGCAACCTCCGCCTCCTGGGTTCAAGCAGTTCCCCTGCCTCAGCCTCCCAAATAGCTGGGACTACAGGTGCACGCCACCATGGCTGGCTAATTTTTTGTATTTCAGTAGAGATGGGGTTTCACCATGTTGGCCAGGATGGTCTCAATCTCCTGACCTCATGATCCATCCACCTTGGCCTCCTAAAGTGCTGGGATTACAGGTGTGAGCCACCACGCCCGGCCCAGAATCTTGTTTTAAAAACTGCTGTATGTACCTCCAATGAAATCTGAGGGTTGGTGTCTCCCGGGCACTTTGAAGGTTATTGAGAGGGCACAAGTGATTTCTAAATCCCTTCCTTCTGCCCTCAAAGGATGGCTGCCACTGTGCAGGTAGCATAGCTGTTGGAAAAGGGCCTGAAAGCTCCTTCCTCCTCAGGCAGGTCAAGAGAAGAACGTGTCATCAGTTTCTGGGACTGTCTGGGCAACCGTGGCCTCTGAAGTTTGAGCTCATGCTCTGCCCATGGCTGCAGCTGCCTGTGGTGAGCCGAATGAATTCCAGGAGGGAAGATGACAGAAGAGGCTCAAGGCTCCGGCTCTGTTCCCTGCTCTGCTTTCTTTCAGAGCCTGGAATTCTCCACCTAGCCCATCGCTGCTGCGTGGCTTTCTGGGCGTTGTGCCAAGGACTCACACTGGACTCTGTATTCAGCCCCAGATTGCATCCTGCCTCGGCGTTTGGGGTGGGGCGGCCCAGCAGGGCTCCCCTTGTGACTGGAGTCAGAGTTTGCCTGGGCTCCCCTGAGGTGGGCCTAGGCCGGGGTCGTGAGGCTGCTCCAACAAGCAGCCCCATTGTATCCCAGCCTGGGAGTGCACAGAGAGGGGCTCCTGTGATGGAGAAGCCCCTGTGCCTCTGCAGGGTTTGATTCCACCCAACCAGGCGAAGCCATGTGGTGAGCATGTGCTCGAGGCTGCCTGTGGTCGGGGCCACGGGCTGGCCATGTGCTTTGAGTTTGGGCTTCATTTCTTTTTCAGAAGGTGTTTGATTCATGCAAAATGCTTAACGATGCCTGCTATGCACCTCATGGGGGATCAGATCCCCTTTGATGTGCGAGGTCTTTTTGGAGGTTCCAAAAAAACAGTTCAAAAGGTTTACTTTGGACACCACACCTCCAGCACATGTCGAAGTCAAGGCCAGGCTCCCCAGGCAGCACGCTGGAGAAAATATTTTGTGCCAGTTTCTTCCTCTTTCTCTGCTGTGTCTTGTGCTGAGCACAGATTTTTGACTTCACACTGTCCTGGTGGTGAAAAGAGGAGACTGAGCAAAGGAAAATAAACATCACTGAGCTTTCTGAGTGTCCAGGGAAGCAAAAGTGCACCGCGGTCTTTCAGTCCTGCTGAAACTGGGTGGTGAGAGCCGGCTGGATGAGCTGCCTGTGCTGACAGATCCTCCTTCTCATGCCTTAGGGCTTGGAGCGGTCTGAGGGAAGCACAGGCATTAACAGAGCCATCTGCCCGCCCCATGTGGGTCAAACCACAGTTTTGCCTGGGCTTGTGGTCAGGTGGCAGGCACAGTGCTGTTACCCTGTCTCCTCTCTTCCACGGTGCGTGTGACTTAGGGATGGCTCTGCAAAGATGGTGGTGCAGAGTGCAGAATGGGAGGCAGGACTGGAGACCCATGAAAGGGAAGGTTGGGATCCACGGAGAAATCATGTCTTATGCTGCATTGTTCTGAGAATTTCCTTGCTCTTCCCTGTGCCCCAGGCGTGGGGATGGAGAAGGTACCACCACCCAGCTCTGCTCACGAGCCGGGGTCTGTAGTGGTGGGATGGAGTGGGATTTCTCCCTGATTCTCTGGAGAAAGCAAAGCAGAAACATACCTTATCATGGATGTAGCCATGGCCTTGAAATCAGGGGCTCAGGGAAGGAATTTCTCCACTGTCTTGTCTAATTATCAGGAGTCCCTTGGAGGAAGTCATTTTTCTGTCTTATGGGATATTTACCCACCAGCCAGGGTGGATATTTCTGCAGTGACCAAATTGCTGTACACAAGTGAGGAGAGGGCTGGTGGACTCCAGATGACTTGGTCTTTCACTCTGCAAAAGAAAATGTTTTAGGGCCGGGAGCGGTGGCTCATGCCTGTAATCCCAGCACTTTGGGCAGCCAAGGTGGGCAGATTATGAGGGCAGGAGATGGCTAACATGGTGAAACCCTGCCTCCACTGAAAATACAAAAAAAAAAAAAAAAAATTAGCTGGGCATGGTGGTACATGCCTGTAGTTCCAGCTACTCGAGAGGCTGAGGCAGGAGAATCACTTGAACCGGGGAGGTGGAGGTTGCAGTGAGCCAAGATTGTGCCACTGCACTCCAGCCTGGATGACAGAGCGAGACTCTATATCAAAAAAAAAAAAAAAGGAAGAAAAGGTTTTAAAATTTACAAGTCGAGGAACAGCACAGGCTCCAGGTGGGCCCAGAGAGCAGAATCTGGAGTGTTTGCTAGCACAGGTGTGCAGGAGTGGCAGCGGGGAGGGACACGACCCAGAGGCCCCCACAGCTCTGCTTTCTGAGCCCTGGGGATGATATCATTCATTTCTATCCTTGCACGATGCAGGTGACTGCCCCCAGCAACCCCCAACCCCCTCACCAAAACTGGCATCTCTGAAAAGCCACAAATGCTCAGTCAGCCTCCAGTGCGATTTTAGCACAACATATGGAAATCTCCTGGGGCCAACTCTGCAACTATCTGGCAAATGATAGGTATGTAGAATTGCAAACTATTCTTTATGCAATTTAACTCAGGCTTTCGTATCACTCTCCAGTTCCCCTTCATAGATTTCCCTGAAGTTCTGCAAGTCCCCTCCCTCATCTGTGGCTGAAAATAATCCCTATGCACCGTCCAGTCTCTGTTAGGCTAAGACTGCTCCGTTGTCCTGCTCCTAGAGGAATTCAATGAATTATTCTTTTTCTTTCCTGGGTTCATGTCCTTGGAGATCCCCTCTGGCTTCAGAGCATCCCTACACATTTCTCTGTCACTTCATGCTGTGGTTTTGCCAGTTTTCTCATGTTTTCTGAAATCCCTTCTTTTTAGGAGAGTTAGGTTTCTGCCCAGGCATCATTTTCTTAGTCTTTGCATATCACATTCTGTCAGCCCTTCTCTCCGTGTCACTCTAGGTTCTTCTTTTCATTTTAGAACAGATGTTAGCATTTTAAAAAGTCCATTTCTGATTGAGTTAGCAATTCATGATTAGTTACTCTGGGTCAAGCAGTGTACCAGGCACTTTCATTTCTCAGTAATTTACAGGGCACTCCTGCATTGCTATTCCATTTTTAGACATGAAAATACTGTCACCCGATGAGTTACACTGGTAGTAAGTAGTGGAGAAGCTCCTCTAACACAAAATCAAATTCTCTTTTCTCTGTATCACATGTGGTTCCCTCATAGCTAGATGGAGACCACTCTCAATTTCACATAACATTTAGAAATGTCTCCAGTTCTGGCCGGGCTCAGTGGCTCACGCCTGTAATCCCAGCACTTTGGGAGGCTGAGGCGGGTGAATCACGTGGGGCCAGGAGTTCAAGGCCCGCCTGAACAACATGGCAAAACCCTGTCTCTACTAAAAACACAAAAATTAGCCAGTCATGGTGGTGCGTGCCTATAATCCCAGCTACTCAGGAGGCTGAGGTGGGAGGATCACTTGAACTCGGGAGACGGATGTTACAGTGAGCTGTGATCAGGCTCCTGCACTCCAGCCTGGGCGACAGAATGAGACTCTATCGCAAAAAAAAAAAAAAAAAAAAAAAAAAAAAAGGAAATGTTTCCAGTTCCCCCACATGCCTGTCTTGGAGAGGTAACTAATCCAAAGTGACAGATGAAACTCCATTTCTTGTGTGTGTGTTTTATTTAATGTTGGCCAATATTGTGGACAGACATTACCCTCCCCTTTAGCGAACAATGAAACAATTGATTAGTTTAAAGATCCAGCTCCAGATTTGTATGTCTATGACATGGAATGAAAATCCATGTATATTACTCCTCTCTTCATCAATCCATCTCCTGATTTTGTTCAGGCCTGCTTGTCCTTTCCTTTTCTAGTTTTGGTGCCTGGACATCCAGGCCAGTTTACATAGCCACTTTTCTCTGGCTCTTGAGTCACTCAGCATGAGGCACAACATGGGCCAATAGGACAACGCACAGAGATTTGTTATGTGGGCAGCAGGAACAGAGGTACTGAGAGATTATCTCCAATATTAACAGTGCATGACTTAAAAACAAAATATGCAATGGACTGGGACCACTTCCATGTCCTCTAGGACCAGAAACAGGAAGACATATTGGAGGCGCTGGGAGCCTAAGTCATAAAGTCAAAAGGAAGAAGACATTGATAATCAGCCTGGGACCATCCATAACTGGAGAATTTGAAGCAGAGGGAAAATAAGTGATTTGGGAAAGGAAAAACAGATTCAAACACCACAAAATCTTATTTCAAATTGGGAGACCCCTTGACCCTGGAATGGTGTTACTCATGAAGGTTTAAGTTGCATAGCTCCACCATGCTCGCCATTGGTGCCTCTTGTGTGGAGGTTAATAATGTACAGCACTGCTCTGAAGTATTTTTGTGTCTGTTTGGTCTTCCTGGCTTGAGGATGAAGTTCTTAAGGGCTGGATAATGTCATACACAGATGCTCCTCGACTTACAATGGTGTAAGGTCCCAATAAAGCCATCATAACTTGAAAATATCGTAGGTTGAAAATGCATTAAGTGCACCTCATCTACTGAACATCATAGCTTAGTGTAGCCTACCTGAAACATGCTCAGAACACTTACATGAACCTGCAGCTAGGCAGACACCTCTAATGCAAAGCCTATGTTATAAACAAGTCTTGAAAATATCATATAATTTATTGAATACTGTACTGAAAGTGAAAAACAGAATGGTTGTATGGGTACTTGAAATACGGCTTCTACTGAATGCATATGAGTTTCACACCATCATAACATCATAAAATTGTTAAGTTGAACATCGTAAGTCAGGGACTGTCTGTTTATCTTAGTGCCAAGTAGAGTGCCTTGAATGGAGCAGATGACCAAAAATATTAACTGATTGGTAAATCGATCGACATATAATTAAAAACTCAAATGAACATGAGACTTGAATAAATCACAATTTAAATGTGTTCCTTGTCAGTCGTACTGTAAGGTGGAAGTCCTGAGCCCCTGTAGTTGTTAGGGCACAGGCTTATTTTTTCCTTAAAGATAAGGTATTAAAAAAAGAAAGATCTTGAATTATAGTGATGTAAATAGGATTGAAGTTTCCTTTTCTCTTATGTAACAGTGTGCAGAGGTCAGCAGGCTGGGGCTGGGTCCAAGGAAGCAGCTACAGCTGCAGCCAGCAGGAAGGAGGAAAAAAGCCAGAACCTTGGGTTTGTGTTTTTTCCCAGGGCTGTGACCTAGAAGTGGTATTTATCCTCCTGCTCACATCTCATTGGCTATAACTTGATCACATGGCCACACCAAGCTGCAAGGGAGCCTGGGAAATGTAGTCTTCATCTGAGGGCTGTGCCCAAGTACAATGTGGGAGTTCCATTGTTAGAGATGGGGAGAATGGGTATTACAGCCTCTGATATAGTTCCTAAAGTAAAATTCCCTAAGAGCCTCCCCTTAATCTGAATCAGTTGCAAAATAAATCTTGAGTGGAGCCAGCTTTTCTGTTTTGCTCTGTGTGGGTGTAGTAGTTTTGTTTACTTTGACAAGACAGCTCTCATTGACAATTTCTGTGATTTCATGAAAAAGTGGAGTTTTTTATTTTTATGAGACAAACATTTATATTTCATTTTTACATAAAAGATACTCCTTCTCCATAAAGCCAATAGAGGCAGAAAAAGTACACTCGTTAATAAATTCTTAGATATCCCAGAAAGGTAGATACCATAGTATAGGGATTAAGACAGCAGTCCAGGAGGAGGAGGTAGTGGGAGGAAAATCTAGAACTGTCCAAAGGATCAGATGTCTATGGTTTGGGGTACCACCTCGACCATTTATTAGCTGTGTGATCATGATCACTTTACTTAACTGCTCTGAATCTCAGTTTTCTCTTCTGTAAAATATGGATGATAATATGCACCTCATTACAGAATTGATCCTGAGAATAAAAGAGGTGTTAGAGGTAAAGCACTTTGGGCTGGGTCTAGTTTGTAAAAGTTGCTTAGTGAAGCCAAATTCCTTCCTTTCTCCCTCCCTCCCTCCCTCCCTCCCTCCCTCTCTTCCTTCCTTCCTTCCTTCCCTTCTTTCCTCCCTCCCTCCCTCCCTTCCTTCCTGCCTTCCTGCCTTCCTTGCCTCCCTCCTTCCTAAGAACAAGGGCTTAGCATTGTTCTTGTGAGGTCATTGTCCTTGTAATGTTAAAAAGGGGAGTAGCATTGTCCTTGTAATGCTAATGTCCTCCCTCCTTCCTTCCTTCCTTCCTTCCCTCATCCCCAATTCCTAAAAAAAGTGATTAGCATAGTCCTTGTAAGTAAGTGGAAGAACCTCTGAAGGCATTCCCTGTGGTTACCCATCAATACTCACAGCCTGGGAGCAGTCCTTCAGAAGTAGCTAAAAAACCCCAAAATTTTAGCTCTGATCTAAACACAGGGCAGTAACCAAACCAGCCAGAGGAGCTGGGGACAAAGCTGAGGCAACTAACAGCACAGGAGAAATTCCCTTCCCTCTGCACTGAATACATCTTTAAGTGGTACCGACCCTGCGAACTGGGGAGTCAGGAGCTGAGGGCAAGCAACAGGTGTCTGTGGAGCTGGAGAACGTGATACCCCTAGCCCTTTAGACGCTGTGTGAGGAGGCTGAGAATGTTGGAGAGGGGGGCCCATTATAAACTGGAAACAGAACCCACCTGACGAAGGTTTGGGATATGAGAGAAAACATGGCTTCTGCAGGAAGCAGGCTGAATATTCTGGGCTGACCCATCCATTTGCTTGTGGAGCACGAGCAAAGCCAAGGCTAGAAAGATGAGCCACACTTGGGCTCCATGGTGCAGCTAATGGGCTGGACAGAAAGGCTGGACTCCCAGTGAGGCTGGAAGACCTCCCTCAGGGATGCAGGTCCAAGGCTGTCTGGGCTCCTGGGGCCAAGGGAGGAAACCTGGAGGAAGTTAGACACAGTGGGAGAGGGTGCATTTTTTTCTATGATGAAGACATTCCCTCCTAGGCAGACACTCTTGTTTATAATGTAGGAGGAGACTCTTGCTTCTAGGCTGGATGTGCTGACTCTACAGGAGGAGGGAGGTGGGGAAGCAGCACATTGTGATAAGAAGATTTAAAAGCTTACCAGCTTGAACCTACTTATCCCTGCTCTGTTTTCCTGGAGGCAGCCTTAGAAAAATAAGCCCTATCCCTCCCTTCCTCCCTCCCCCAACCCTTCCCTCCCTTTTTCTCCTCTCCCTCTCTCCTGCCCTCCCTCCTCTCCTTTTTTCCTCCCTTCCTCCTTTCCTTCCTTCCTTCCTTCCATCCATACCCTCTCTTCCTTTTTTTCCCTAGCCTTTGTCTCTCTATGCTTCTCTTCTTTCCTTCCCTTCTAACACACATTCATTTAATCCTGATTATTTGCCAGATACTGTCTTAAGAGTTGGGAAAAACAACCAGTGAAGAAAGATTAACATTCTAATTGAGGAGACAAACAATTAACATCAATTGCTGCCCAAACATCTTTATCTTTGTTCTCTCCAGGTCAAGTCTATACCTGGCCTTTTCCCCTAGGCCCATAACATGCAGCTCTAAATTGCATTCACTTGGTGGTCAGTGGGGGGGGGGGGGGGGGGGGGGGGGGGGGGGGGGTGATTTGTTCTTTTGCAAGGAAGTTTCAGGGAATAGACTGTGGCTGCTGAACACTGTTTTACAAATCACCTGTACCCTATAGATGTTGACAGTGTAGAACTCTACCCAGAATCTGAAGTCTCCTCCCCTGGGGGCATATGAGAGACTGAGATGAGATGAGATGATGAAATCTCCTGAAATATACAGGCAAGCCATGGGAGAGCCAAAAGATTTCTGCCCCAGAGAACAGGAGTAATTTTGGTTGGTTTTTGGGAAAACATTCTAAGATGGGCACAGCATTGTGCAAGGTCTCAAAGCTCAGCTGCCAAATAATGGTGTTGAGTACTTAATCCTGTTGATTTGTATGATAATGTTGTACCCATTTTCAAGATCAGTCCATACACAATTATGGCAATGTAAAGTTATTCTTTTTTTTTTTTTTAATTTAAGATTCCCCAATATATGTTGTAAATAGAACTGGCACGGCTGAGATTTATTTTTGGTATCATGAAAGAAGCTTTTAGATTTCAATTTAGAAAACTGGGACAGGAACACCATTTCTGGCCATTTTTGGCCACACTTGTTAATTTACAAAATGAGGATAAGAGAGGCCAATTTAGAGAAGGTGTGGGGATTAAATATGATAAATGGAAAGATACACGGTCAACTCTCAAGCACTGTAGAGATGTTAGATTGTATTATGACTGTGACTGTTATTCCTCAAGTGTCAGCTTGCTTTTAAACAGCTTTGAATGCCCTGGTATCCACTTGGGCATTTTGAAGATCAACTATTCAGGGTATGAAACTAAAAAATAATTGCGATGGTTGGACTGGGACTATAAAAATCTGTTCCCATGCTCCTTTCGATATAACAGTTCTCTAAAACATTTGGAATTGTCTTTAGAGATGTCTTCATGGTTCATTTTCTTTCCCAAGGCATAAGACTTAGGCAATTGTTTTGGTATTAAAGTACGTTTTATAATTGGGAAGAAAAATCTCTGCCCAATGATGGTGAAAATGCCAGGGGGAATTTTTGGACAATTGTACCCATTTATGACTTCTTCTTTCTCCCTTGAAGAGAGGCTAACTTGTGGAAATCTTCTATCTAGATGGCAAGGTTATAACATTGGTTAACATGTTACCAAAGTTAACTTGCTTGGAGGAGCTGCCAAGGGCATTATTAGGTTATCTACCAGGATGCCAAAAATATTTCCAAGATGGAAGGAGATCCATGTTGACTATCAAGGGTCCTTGCTTTAGACAGCTTTTACCGCTGACACCCAGAGCTGGTGATATGGAGCAAAACGAGTCTGAAAGCCAGGCATGTGTTTCCGGACAAACATGGCCTGGACAAACAGCTCCTCTCTTCTCTCTGTCAGTTTTTTCCTCTGTCAAATGGAAAGTCCATTGCTAGATTTCTACCTCACAAGGTTGGTCTGTGAAGATGTGAAGACCCTGCCAGAGGAGTGTCTCAATACAGAGTACTCTTCTGTGGGCTAAAAGAGCCGTGTTTCAAACACTGGAATACATAAAGCATAACTCCTTTGCAGCCCACACCTTCTAGGAAGTAATATGGACTGAAAACCAGTGATCCATATCCTGCCAGGTAGAAAGCTGTGCTTTGGGAGCTGGAAGGGAACTCTTCCTGCCACTATGGTACCATTTATTATTTTATAGAATACTCAGTTGGTTTGCAAACAGCAGACCCATTAAGTAAAATAAAACAAAATTAGCTCTGTGATCTTATAAATTGGTCTGTTCTGATGACAACAGACAATGATAGAAAGAAATTGTTACTTGCTATAGATGTTCTAGTTATTGTAAACATAGGACTGTGGTTTTCGTGGGATGCTGAATGAAGGAATCATTCTCCTTTTAGCATCTGGACGTCAATCCAGTCCTACTTCTGTTGAATGCCGCAGAGTACACTTTAAACCGTTGGCACCTTTAATACCCACTGACAGACTGCCAATGAAGACCCGCTGTGTTCTGAATTGCAAAATGGGGGAGGGAGGGAAGAACACTAGCAACAGGATGGGATGTGAGGTCCGTTCCTGCTTGTGGCACGAGTCCAGTTGGTCAAACGTAGAGGTTGGAGGAATCTGGAGAGAGACACGGTGACAGGCTTAGTTCCTCAGGCAAGGACCAGGCTAGTCACAGTCCAGGTATTTAGTTTCTGACCTTCTTGGTGAGGCAAAACCACATGCTCCTGGTTCGGAGAAAACCAAACAATAATCTGAAAGCCAACCCCAGGAGGAACCAACTGAGAGTTGTGCAGAGGCCAGTGAGGCTGACCTCATTTCTCACTGCTCTGCTCTCTGCTCTTAGGTGGCCAGCACCGGGTTCCGTTTTGTTCTGTCTCCCATCCTAGTTCAAGGACAAATACCCTCTGGCTCTGAGCTTACCCTGCTTATGGCTTGACACACATGTGCCTATTTGTTTTTCTCTTCTTTCTTTTTTTTTTTTTTTTTTTTTTTGAGACGGGGTCTCACTCACCTCAGCCTCCCTAGTAGCTGGGACCACAAGTATGGGCCACCACTCTTGGCTAATTTTTGTATTTTTTTGTAGAGACTTTATCTTGCCATGTTGCCCAGGCTGGTCTCAAACTCCTGGACTCAAGTGATCTGCCTGCCTCTGGCCTCCCAAAGTGCTGGGGTTACAGGTGTGAGCCATCACACCTGGCCCTATTTTTTGAAAAAGCAAAGTACTTGTGATAACACATCACTAAGGGGCAGGTGGACTATCAGCCCAAGGCTCCCAAAACACATTTCCTACTGTCTTTTGCCAATACATACAGCTCATCTCCACTATCTCCACCCAGAGCAGCTATGTAGAAGGTCAAATCTTAAGGGGCTTTAGGGTTCATTTTATAGTCTACCCTCCTCACTTTTAAAGATGAGACAAGGGAAGCCCAAGAATTAAAGTGATTTTCCAAGACCACAGGTGGTCAGCGGCCGAGCTGTCAGAAGAACCTCATTTCCCATGTCTTCCATGCGGACTTCCCTGTGGGCAAAGATCCTGGACACTGTGCGAGTGGTGCTCTGGGCTGTGCAGCGACTTCTGGCCTACTGCCTTTTCAGGGCTGTGCCCTTGGGATTGTGGCCTTTGTCTCCTTTGTCCTTTTTTAGGGTTATCCCTGGTATGGTTTTAATATGCCATTAGACCCTTGAACAGTGTGGGAGTTAGGAGCACTGACTCCCACCCCTATGGAGAGAAAAATCTGCATAGGAACTTTTTGTTTTTTTTTTAACAAGGGCTTGCTCTAGCACCCAGGCTGGAGTGCAGTCGTGTGATCACAGCTCATTGCAACCTTGACCACCCCCCATGTCCCACCCGGCTCAGATGATTCTCTTGCCTCAGCCTCTTGAGTAGCTGGGACTACAGGTGTGCACTACCACATTCGGCTAATTTTAAAAATACCTTTAGTGGAGATGAGGTTTCTGCCATGTTGCCCAGGCTGGTCTCCAACTCCTGAGCTCAAGCGGTCCTCTCGCCTCAGCCTCCCAATGTGCTAGGATTACAGGCATGAACCACTGCGCCCGGACTGTGTGTAACTTTCAATTCCCCTGAAACTTAATTACTAACAGCCTACTGTTGACCAGAAGCCTTACCAACAACATAAACAGTCGATTAACACATACTTAGTATGTTATGTATATTATATACTATATTCCTACAATAAAATAAACCAGAGCAAAGAAAATGTCATTAAGAAAATCATAAAGAAGAGAAACTATATTTACTATTCATGAAATGGAAGTGGATCATCATAAGGGTCTTTGTCTTCATCATGTTGATGTTGAGTTGGCTGAGGAGGAGGAGTGGGGGCGGTGGTCCTGCGGTCTCAGTGGTGGCAGAAGCAGAAGGAAACCTGCCTGTAAGTGGACCCTCATGGTTCAAAACCATGTTGTTTAAGGGTCAACAGTCAGTGTCCCTCTAAAATTTCTGTGTTGGAAGCTGAACCCCAAGGTGATTGTATTAAGATGTGGAACCACTGGGAGGTGATTAGGCTACGAGGAATCTGCCCTCAGGAATGGGATTAGTGCCCCTTATAAAAGGGCTTGAGGGAGTGAGTTTGTCCCTTCTTATCCTTTAGCTTCTTCTGCTGCATGAGGACACAGACAGAAGATGTCTTCTTCTTGGAAATAGAAACAAGCCCTTATTAGATATGAAATCTGCTGGTATCTTGATTTAAGACTTTTCAGCTTCCAGAACTGTGAAAAATAAATTTCTATTATTTATATATTACCCAGTCTAAAGTCATTTTGTTATAGCAGAAGGAATGGCCTGAGCCTGTCACTTAATATCACTGAGCCTCTGTTTCCTCAAAATAAGAATCCCTCACACATTTATACGGCTGAGTTGATGTTCATATGAACTAATAAATGGAAATAAGTGCCATTTGTAATTTTAAGACATTCTGCCAGCGTAAGATGTGATAATGTACATACCTACAACATAACATCATCATTCCACTTTTTTTCTGGCCTGGAGCACCTCAATCCCTAGGTTGGCTTTAATTAATTTCAGGTGTATGATTAAAATGTTAACGATGCCCTCATTCATCTCTGGGCACTTAATTGTCCTACAAGGTCTCGGACACCAGTTGCGCTCTGCACTCTCAAGATCAGCAGGGCTTCCGTAAAGAGAGCCTGTCTTTATCGCATTAAGAAAATCCCCCCTCCAACAAAAGATAAACTGAAGGATTGATCATTATTGTTGCAAATCAATTCCAGAGAATCTTTAATATGAAGCTCTGTTGATGCATAGAGAATGGTTCCAATTGCAAAACTTCAGATGAACATGTGACTTGCTGAGAACCTGACTATTGTTTGAAATCAGGAGAAACATGGTTTTAGCCTAAAATCATGGGAATCTTAGGAATAAATAAAGGTAAACAGTGGTCCTTGGCAGGGGTAGGGAAAGAGTTTCTAGTGACCTTTGTGACCAAGGACTAAGTACGATCCTTGAAAAATGGGTATTTTAAACCCATTCACGTAACTGTGTTGATGTTGCTGAAGTCTAACCTTCTTTCCTCCAAATCTCCTCTTCCTGGCGACGACATGGGTGAGTGGAGTGGCTAAGTGTCTCTGCAGCTATCTGCTAGGACATCTACAGTCCAAAGCAAGGAAGGAAATAAATGAAAGTTCTTGTTTCAAGAGAATTCTCTCAAAGTGAAGCTCCAAATGTCTGCTGTTGTCTTTGTTATTTTGTTCAGTGAGGATTTTCTTGGTTTCTGCATGTCTGGCTTGGTGGATAATCTTTTCAATGTGGAGGGATACTTTAGACTGGAAACAATAGCATCTTAGGCATTAGAAAAGCTTGAATAATTCATTTTTCATACCTGCTGCAATGCATTAATGACCAAAGGTTACAGAAAACATGAAGTATTTGGATCTCCTGATACGGAAAGTTAGCAAAAATGCTTCTTGCTCTTTTCCACTGCTGTTCCAAGCTCACATCTGTTTGGAACTGAACCGTAGCATGTGTGCTGGGGAACCTGTATGAAATTAACTTTTATAGCTGCCTTTACAAGCAGGATCTTTTATTGTCTACAACTTGGCAGAGATTCAGGAAGTTCCCAAAATGATTTATTGTCGTATGTGCCTATTCTATGGCGGATGATGAAACTGATATATTATTGAACATATGCAGTCATTCTGGTTAGAGACAACAGATCATCTAAGCCTTTTATACAAAAGGATCGAAGAATTCACGTTGTGGAAAGGAAAAAAAAGTTGAGCATTTTGTTTTAAGCAAAATAATTACTTGCAGGAACAAAACATTTGTTCCCAATCCTGTAATTCTTTTCTGTTTGCCAACATAGTAAAAACTTATTAGAATGTAGAATACATTCTTTAAGTAAATATTTAAGGTTATATTTCCTCAGTAAATGTTTGATTACATTCCTATAATATCTGAGATAGTTAGTTCTGTTTATTAGGCCATGATAATAAGAATCAAAGATCATAAATTTAAATTTCTTTCATGTTACTGAATGCAAACCCTCTCACCGAACTTCTTCCAGTTAAACAGAGGGGCCCCTTTAATCAGACCAGTCATGCTCCATATGGTTGCAAGAGGAATTTGGTGAAATGGTGAGCAATGCAATGGAGTTTCTACTAAGAGAAAACCACAGAAGCATGTTTTTCTGTTGCTGAGTCAGGAGAATTTCCATACATAAAAGACAACACATTCAATGACAAATAACAACAACAACCTAACACTTAATTACTTTAAAATACAGAAAAGAAAAAGATTAAATGTAATTCTAGGATATGCATTTATAGCATTGAAAGCATTTAATCCTATGTCAAAATCTGGAGCTTTGGAATTCAATGTGTCCTGTCTCAGCCAGATAGCTAATTGACACATTCATATTTCAATTGGAAATGGGTAGTCAAAGATCTGGGGGTTTCAGATGGATTTGGAAATTAAGCTACGTGACTCCAGATCTTACAAGGCTGTGTTAACCAGTGAGAAGATTTAGATCCAATTTTCTAGTTACAATGTCAATGGAAAACATTTGATTTATAGTGTCAGTGGAAAACAAAAAATAAATCCCTAGGTATTATGTAAACATTTTCTACAGGGTCATTTATAAGGCAAAAGTGAGGGTAGTTACTTCCAATGGAATTAGATCCAGCTTTTGTTTCTTTTAACAGTGTAGACACCCACATTTTTGGAACAGAATTTGGAGCCCGGTTTTGGGATCCTGCCTAGTCTCCACTAATCCTCTTCATTCCAGAAGCACTTTCTCTTAAAAATGGAAGTAATTCATGTAATTGCTACCTCATTCATTTTCATAAGAAATTTAGATATCAACAGATATCATTTGCTTTCTACAAATAGAAAAATAGAAACGGAATTTAAGGGACTTAGCATTGATTACAAAATTATTTAATATTATCCCCCAAATTCTGGCATTACGTTTCTGTCTATGAGCTGAGCTTGGAACCAGGCTGAGTCCTAGTTGAGTAACTGCCTTGGTTATATTCAGAATTTGCTTTCCCTCATCTTAATCTGTTAGGCTGACGGTTTGACAGGGTTACATGTTAATAAACTTATTCCTGAGACAGGTGAGTTAGCTTCGTATAGTGAAATAATTTTTCGTAATGGTGGACAAATCTCTTAATTCCAGCTAATAACATCAGAATAAAATGATCCTGTTCCAAAATGGGTCAGGTGGAAATAGATGTCTCTATACACTCTTAACTTAAGGCTGAAAGCAAATGATTCAAATGCACGTGTTACTGTCAGGCGTGTCGTCTTTGTGTGTAAAGAAGGATAGCACATTTTCAAAGGGCTTTGAAACAGTTGAATGTGGGTAATGTTAATTTGGTGTAAAACTTCAAGTGGCATATTACTAATGCCAAAGAACAAAGCAATTGAGGATCTGGTAACTAATTACTAACAGCACTGTCACTATTTTATGTAAGTGTGAACAAGAATCATATGTTTCTGATAGTTCATCCTTGTTGATGTACTTAATGTTACCGGTGAAAGTGTGATAATGAACAGCTAGTTGATTACTGAGAGCTGCCGTGGACTCCTCTTGATAGCAGCGTTTTGTACCCATGCCCAGAGGCCCTGGGGGCAGTGGACAGTCTTTAAATAAATGAAACCACTTAATAGATGTTGTGATTTAAAAGCACTATCACAGACTTGAATTAAGAGACCCTGTCATAACAATCTGAAGCTAATGACACTGTGATTTGGTGTTGCAGGAAGCTGTGGAGACTACCACATGGACTCGTCTAGATTTCACATGCAACATGGCTCTGCCTTCCCTGAGCACTCTGGGCCTTTCCATGGAGACAGAATGAATAGATAATGGTGAGTGGGGGGGAGCTATATTAATTCTGAGATTCCAGGAGGGGATGAGGAAGATCAAATCAACAGCTGTGGATACCTGGTTTGTGTGTGTGTGTGTGTGTGTGTGTGTGTGTGTGTTTAAGAACACTTTATTCAAGAATCTGGAATTTACCTAATGCTCACGATAGGACAAAAATGACTCTATTTCCAAAACTAGGTGATTATGGATTGAAAAGACCCTCGACCAAAGGCTAAAGGTTTGTGTGTTAAAACATAAAAGGGATACTGAAAACATAAAGACAGAGCAATTCCAAGAATTTAGAATCACAGAAGCTTAAATGTGGGGCTAGAAGGGACTTAAAGGTAATTGTCTAATTTGCTGCCGTCTAGCTGATGAGGCCCAGTGACATGAAGAACTTGCAGCTGGTTAATGGGAGAATTAGAATTAAAATCAGCCTCCTAACTCCCAGGCCAGTGCTCTTTCCAGCACATCAATCCCTTAAGAAAATCCAACTCCTAATCTCTAAGCCCCCCTTTACCAAAAAGCATCTGAGTGTGATTTTATCTTTGGGTAGATCACCGTGTAGATAACTAGTCTTGTGTGAGACACATCTCATTCCCCACTGTAAATTACTAACTCTCTGGGATGAATCATCTCATACACCACTGGGAAGCTTGAACCACTTCCTAGGACCACTGGACTGGGGATCAAAAAATCTGAGCTCAGGCCGTATTTCTGTCAAGTCACTTAACCTTGCAGGTCTGTTCTCTTTATGTTCTCTTTATGAAGTTAGAAGAATGTTTGGGTGATCTCTCAGGGCCCTCTCAGTTCCAAATTGTTAAGATTCTATTTAAACACGTTTGAAGGGGAGACAATGGGGGACAAGATGGTGACTGTCTTTTTATATGCAAATGTACATTGTAAGTTCCAAAAGGGAATGTGGATATGAACTGCTAGTAGAGGAAATGGACCCAGGTGGCTTGACAGCACCAGTGAGCAAAGCTGGGAAAGACCTAAGAGGTCTTTGAACAAAATGATGTTTAGATAAAAGGAATGACAAATGAACCTGGTCAACGGAGAATCTAGATTAAGCTCATTGAGAGTCCATTGGCTGAGAACATAGGAGAGACTAGATTGTTGAATTTCTCTAAGTCTGGTCTAAAAATGGGATAGGAAAGGAAAATTATTCTATGATCACATAGGTTTTTTTTTTGTTTTTTCTTTGACTGGGTTCTGCTTTGTCACCCAGGCTGGAGTGCAGTGGCACCATCTCAGCTCACTGCAACCTCCACCTCACAGGCTCTAGTGATCCTTCCACCTCAGCCTCCCAAGTAGCTGGGACCACAGGCATACACCACCAAGCCTGACTAATTTTTCTTGTAGTTTTTGTAGATACAGGGTTTCTTCATGTTGCCCAGGCTAGTCTCGAACTCCTGAGCTCAGGGAATCTGCCCACGTTGGCCCCGCAAAGTGCTGGGATTATAGGCATGAGCCACAGCGCCTGACCCACGTCGGTTTTTATAACATTGGGTAAAACAAAGTTAAATTGGTTTCTTTATGAACGCCTTCTCAGAACCTTTAATATGATAAAATGCTTTGGGAATCTCCAAGGTACAGAATTTCCCAGATCCATTTGGCCATGGATCACACTGTTTTGTGGTACATTCCATGAGAAATGCTGTCCTAGAACTGACCTGGAGAGAGGGGGAAGGAGAGTTCAGGGTGACACTTTAGAACTTCTGCAGGGATGTAGATCAAAGCTGAAAGGTAAAAACTAAGCGCTTCAAACAGGTTTCCTCCTCCAAACACCAAAGTAGGTTATGAGCATATCTGAACCTGGGACTGGAAACTGTAAGGTAGTAAAAATCTATGGGAGAGACAGTGACCTTGAAGTGAAGGCTTACAATGAAGTACATGGCTTTTAAAAGGAGGGAGTGGGTAAACTACTCTTTGACTGTCTCATACTTTCAATGATTCCAAATTAGTTGTGTTGCTTATATGGTTTCGTGTTATCCTGGGCTGTAAATGGTATCCACAGCAGAACATCCTCACATTGACTCATTTTTATATGCTTTTATTTATTTATTTTTTTTTGCAAAGATCAATTTTGCAGTGTGAGTAAAGGGGGCAGGCTAGAGCTGAGAACTGGGTCTTGGGTGAAGACATGGAATGTCTGTGCTGGAAGGGACCTGGAGTTCTAACTTGAGGTCCCTGGATGTGCATCAGAGGATCAGTGGATTCATGTGCTCAGTTTTGTGAGGATGTGCCCGTCCGCTGTTTCTAGGGGAACAGTGTAAATGGCTTTCAGCAAATTCTCAAATGGGCCTCTAATCCCCAAAGCAGTCAGCAATGCCTTACTGAGGTTTATTTTACAGGGAAAGAAACTGAGGCTCAGAGAGATAAAACAGTTCGCTGGATGTCAGCATGATGGTTTTGATCTTTGGTTGCTGGCAGGAGAGTTCCCCTGAGAGCTGGTAAGCTGTAGGTACAATAAAGAATCTGCTGAGTGAACCTTGACCATGGGTTTTGAGGTTGTCCTCACCCCTGAACTGGAGTAGGCTTTAAGATACGCATTGTACTCCCCATTCGACAGCTAGAATGCAGACAATACAAATTACTCAGAGTTACCGAAACTTGAACATTTGCACTAAAAGCCCTAAGTCTTGACTCTCCCAAGAAATTACTCACAATTAAAGTGTTATACATTCCATAAACAATATGCAAACAAATCTAGAAATAAATCTGGGTTTTAAACATGCAATAATCATGAAAAGTTTTCTCTGTGTTCAGGATCACTGTGTGTTTTGCCTTGGGTATCACAAGGATTTTGAAATAAAAAGGGTTTTCATTTTACCTTTTAGGAACATGATATAATTTATCTGCATGATTGCATTTTAATTAGCACTCCCATTGCCTATTTAAACGTGCAAAGATATAAAATAAGCCAACCAAACAGGAAGACACATAGCCAAGGTGTTTGCTACTGTGCTGTTATTGAGCACAGCCTTGGGATGAAGCCTGTACCAGACTCAAGTTTTAATAGTGTGAACTGGTTCAAAATAAAGCCATTTGTATGCATAATATTTTACATAAGGGTTAAGCTGCCTTAGCAATTGTTGATAATGATGGATCTTTGCACAGCCCTGAGGATCTTCAAACATTCTTTGGGAGTAAATCAGGCATTTCTGCAATTAAAAAACCAACGTGTAAAGAATTTTACAGGGAGCATTTTAACACAAGTCTTAGATGGTAAGGTGATGACTCTGGGAACCCTAAAACTACATCAGAGTTGCACCTGTGTGGAGTTGGGTGTGGGGAGGGCAGGGGAAATGATGCAAACCGCAAGAGTGGACTTAGTTTTGGAGGGAGGTGTTGACTCTCTTTATAGCACAGCACGAGGTGCTAGCTCAGCATGGTGTGTTCTGCTGTTCTGGGAGCCTCTACTTTTCAAAAATCTGAACTAGGTTATTAAGAAAAAATTAAAGGCAACGTAAAGAGAATTTGCGCTTCCCAACCTTGGAAGCCCTAGCTTGTAACACCTTTCTAAACAAGACCTTTGTGGGTTGAGTAGATGGAGTTCTGGCTGATTCCTTCAGCCTTTTCAGTTGTGGCCATAGGAGGTCAGATGAGCTGTAATGGCTATGATTGTCTGTTAGTAATTTGCTCTCAAAATAAGTAGATAATTGTTTTAAATAATATGCTATGTGGGTCAGGCACGGTGTATCATGCCTATAACCCCAGCACTTTGGGAGGATCGCTTGAGCCCAGGAGTTTGAGAACAGCCTGGGCAACATAGTGAGACCCTGTCTCTACAAAAAATTAAAAAGAAAAATTAGGCATGTGTGGTGGTGCATGCTGGTAGTTCCAGCTACTCAGGAGGTTGAAGTGGGAGGATTGTTTTGGCATGGGAGGTTGAGCTGCAGTGAGCTCTGATAGTGCCACTGCACTCCAGCTTGGGTGACAGAGTGAACCTCTGTATATATTTAAAAAAAAAAAGGCTATGAATATTTTATTTAAAATCTGCATTAAGATGAAAGAAAATTGTTATTATATGACTTGTTGAACTACCAGCTAGTTAACTAAAACTAGGATTCATTGGAATAAAATGCATAAAACCTCCCTTTAAGTCACACCATGATCAAAAATCTCCAGAGGAGAAAAAAAATCACATACCTATGTAGCTCTAAAGAGAATGGAAGCAAATTTAGAACTAGTAACACAACTTGTTTAACAGCTGTGGTGTAATTGTGACACTTCATTGAACAAAACTGTTCAATGGGCAGAAAGATTATCGCTATTTTTTGGTGGCATTCAGAATTATGCTTCTTGCAAAGCAGGACATTTCCATTTTTGTAATAATACATCATGAGACAGTCCATCCAAAAAGTATCTTGTAATGATTAGATTGCTCTAAACAACAAATATCAGTTAATAGTGTGAGTCGTCCATAGCTTTCAGGGCCCTAGATATGATAAATAGAGAAACTTGGCCTCTGAATTCTTAATGCCTAAACAATGCGCCCTCAACTCAATAACTGACATTGATGATGGCAAGGGCCCCCACTGATGACTTACTTGGCTTCCTCCATCAAATTCCTCATAAAAAAGAGGGAGGGTTGAACAACAAAACAAGGGTGGCAAGCCCAAATCTTTGTCCATTCCAGGCTCTTCACCACTGAGCAGACAAATGAGAGTGAAAGCACAGACTTCCTGCTCTTTCTCTTGCAACCCATTAAGCCTTCTCTCTGGTAAACAGACCTGTGGTTGCTTTTGTTTAGTTTTGTTTAGTTCTCCTCCCTTCCCCCATTTGTTTAAAGCATTGAAAGTCCTACAACTGCTGTGGCCATCATTCTCCCAGACTATAACCTGCACAATGGCAGGGTTACAATGGGAGAGGGAGGCTGGCGGTGATTCCTTTGTGTTTCAGAGAGTTTCAACGAATTTGTCAGGCTGCAGCAGCTATTGCCGTGTAGGTACTGGGCGCCAACCGGTAAGCAGCAGGCTCTTCCGGGTTGATCTGCAGGAACACGTTTTTGCCTTTTAATGTGTCGTGAAGCACGGGTAAGAAGCTCTCGCTGAGTCCTTGCTAGTTCTCACAGTTCTGACTGATGCCCTGAAAACTGTGTAGAGAGCTTGGAGATACGGTGTTAAGACCGGCAAGAACATCCAGGGCTTTGTGGATGCTCCGTGCCCGCCCCCACCTCCTCTGCTGCTGTCACAACCCCACACCATAATTGGCAGTACTTCTCAGGCTTGGGTGGAAAGAGAAGGCAGATAGTTGTAAAAACCAGATAAGATGCACCTAGGAGGCCACTAATACCAAGGGCTTTAGTTAAAAAATCTTCATAGCTTTTTATTTCCCAACCACCACATTCTCCTAAGACTTGGGTTTGGTCACCTAGAATTTGTGCGATCTTATATGAATCACTAACATGCTCTGGGTTTCAATATCTTCATCAATAAAATTAGAGTAGTTCTCAAAGTGTGGTCCCTGGAACAGCATTCTCAGGGAAGTTGTTAGAAATGCAGAATTCTTAAACCGCAACAGAGACCTACTGAATGGGCCACGCTGGGTGAGGTCTAGCTATCTATGTAGTTTGAACCAGCCCTTTAGGGAATGCTGTTGCAGGCTCAAGTTTGAGACCGCCTGAAATAGATGATCTTGTGCATTCTTTCTAGCACTGGCATTTCTTTTTTCTTTTCTTTTGTTTCTTTTTTTTGTTTTTTTTGAGACGGAGTCTCTCTCAGTCGCCCACGCTGGAGTGCAGTGGCGCGATCTCGGCTCACTGCAAGCTCCGTCTCCTGGGTTCACGCCATTCTCCTGCCTCGGCCTCCCGATTAGTTGGGACTGCAGGCGCCCGCCACCATGCCCGGTTAATTTTTTTTTTTGTATTTTTGAGAGGTGACAGCGTGCCGGCAGCCCTTGCAGCCCTCCCTCGCTCTCCGCGCCTCCTCGGCCTTGGCGCCCACTCTGGCCGCGCTTGAGGAGCCCTTCAGCCCACCGCTGCACTGTGGGAGCCCCTTTGTGGGCTGGCCAAGGCCGGAGCCGGCTCCCTCAGCTTGCAGGGAGGTGTGGAGGGAGAGGCGCGGGCAGGAACCGACGCTGCGCCAGGTGCTTGCCGGCCAGCGCGAGTTCCGGGTGGGCGTGGACTCAGTGGCCCCGCACTCGGAACGGCAAGCCGGCCGGCCCGCAAGCCCCGGGTAGTGAGGGGCTTAGCACCTGGGCCAGCAGCTGTTGTGCTCGATTTCTCGCGGAGCCTTAGCTGCCCCCCCGCGGGGCAGGGCTCGGGACCTGCAGCCCGCCATGCCTGAGCCTCCCCCCGCCCACCTCCCTGGGCTCTTGGGCAGCCAGAGCCTCCCCGACGAGCGCCGCCCCCTGCTCCACGGCGCCCAGCCCCATCGACCACCCAAGGGCCCAAGAGTGCGGGCGTAGGGCGCGGGACTAGCAGGCAGCTCCACCTGCGGCCCAGGTGTGGGATCCACTGGGTGAAGCCAGCTGGGTTCCTGAGTCTGGCGGGAACTTGGAGAATCTTTATGTCTAGCTAAGGGATTGTGAATGCACCAATCGACACTCTGTATCTAGCTCAAGGTTTGTAAATGCACCAATCAGCACTCTGTGTCTAGCTCAGGGTTTGTAAATACACCAATTGACACTCTGTATCTAGCTAATCTAGTGGGGACCTGGAGGGGAGGGACAGGGAGAACTTTTGTGTCTAGCTCAGGGATTGTAAATGCACCAATCAGCACCCTGTCAAAACGGACCAATCAACTATCTGTAAAATGGACCAATCAGCAGGATGTGGGTGGGGCCAGGTAAGAGAATAAAAGCAGGCTGCCAGCGCCAGAAGTGGCAACCTGCTTGCAGGCCTTTCCACTGTGTAGAAGCTTTCTTCTTTTGCTCTTTGTAAGAAATCTTGCTGCTGCTCGTTGTTTGGGTCCACGCTGCGGTTTATGAGCTGTAACACGCACCGCAAAGGTCTGCAGCTTCAGTCCTGAGGCCACTGTAGATCATGTAACCCACCGTGAGGAACGAGCAACTCCAGACGCTCCACTTTAAAAGCTGTAACACTCACTGTGAAGGTCTGCAGCTTCACTCCTCATCCCGCGAGGCCACGAACCCGCCGAAAGGAAGAAACTCTGAACACATCCGAACGTCAGAAGGAACAAACTCCGGACACGCCGCCTTTAAGAACTGTAACGCTCACTGCGAGGGTCCGCGGCTTCATTCTAGAAGTCAGTGAAACTAATGAACCTACCAATTCTGGACACGTTTTTAGTAGAGACGGGGTTGCACCATATTAAGCAAGATGGTCTCCATCTCCTGAATGGTCAGCCTGCCACGGCCTCCCAAAGTGTTGGGATTACAGGTGTGAGCCACTGCGCTCGGCCAGCACTGGCATTTCTAATGTTTTAGTTTCAGTTCATCAAGCCAGTTCGAACCCAAAGCTCTACACACGTGATAACATTTTCCAGAGAGACTTGTGAAGTGTATCAGCTGTGAGCATCTGTGCTGATAAACAACTGAAGAATTAGAATCATGGGATCAAAGGAAAACTGTGGAAACCTGAACCAGCTCGGCTGGCTAAAAGCCTTTCCTTTCAGAATGCTGTATTGCTCTCACGTTGCATTGAAATGATTTTGCAGGACAATGGTAAGTACTTGACTCCTGTTACACTGCTCTAGGCACCATCTACTTGGATGTGCACATTTGCTTGCTCTGAAGAAGAGCTCGTTTTGTTTGTTTTTCCCTTACCCAGGGATCAGTTTTTGTTTGATAAAGTCGGCTTGAGAACACTAAGAATGTGGTATGGCTCCACCTGTTCAAGTAACCGCTATGTTGTATCTGAAGGCTGGGAAGATGGGCCCGCCTGCAGCAGGCGTCAGAGCTACGACAGCGACATTCAGACCCAGGCTCCACTGCACATGCAGTTTTTCTTGCCTCTTATGCTTCATTCCCTCCCTCCCTCCTTACTTGTGTAACTTCTTATCTTTTGGGTATCAGTCTCTTCTGGGGTGCTCTTCCTGAACAGTCAGGTTAGGAGCCCCACGTCAGGGTCTCTGGGCGCCCTGTTCTTATCTGTGTCACTGCCGTCAACAGTGTGTGTCATAATTGCCACTTGACTCAGCCATTGCCCTTCCTCAGCCTACATTCAAGAGGAAAGAGACTGTCTCTCATCTCATTTCACTCGCAGGATCTATCACGGTGCCTGGCACCCAAGAGGGCATCTGTGATTATTTGTTTATGGAGAATGACTCCATGTGTCCTGGCCACCCTCTGTTAGATTAATTGTTCCTCTTATTCATGCATTTGTTAAATATTGACCAATCAAATACCCATTGTTCAAAAAGTAGGCATTGCCTAAAGATGGGATAGAGTACTGGGTGCTGTTAGGGATTTAGAGAGGAGCTCATTGCACCCTCCCCTCAAGGACCTTATGGCTAGTGGCTTCCCTGTCTCTGTTGTGTTTGTTTTTAACCTTCAGATGCAGAAGTCCAGGCCACAGCACACTCTAACCTTTGATTTCTTCAAGGCCCTCCTTTGTTTTCAGGCTTTGCTTTTATTCTCATCCCCACCCTTATTTTTGTCCTCTTTGTAGGTAACCAGTTTAACACGTTTGTTTGTAGTATTTTATTTGCCTGTATTCTTGTAAGATGTATTGTAAACGTGTTTTGCATTTACGAACATGGTACACAAACAACCTCCTTCTGCTTCTCACTTTTTCTGCCCAGCATGTTGTCGTGATGTGTGTTGCTACGTGTGGGGAGGAGGTGGTGTCTTCTCGCTGCTGTATAGTACTCCAGCCTGTGCTCCTCTGCTGTCTCATCTGCTTCTGCAGTGATGAGGCCCTGGACTGCCTCCAACTCCCCATTACACAAGTGCTGCCATGAACATCCTTATACATGTTCCCTTGACTTATGGGAAAATCCCTAGGAATTAGCGGCATATAGGGATGCCCTGTGTCTCAGGGACAGGATTGCTGGGTCATAGCATACGTCCATCCTTATGTTGGCTGAGTGCTGCCAGATTCTTTCCAGAATGGCTGCCCCAATCTTGTAGGCTGGCAGGAGTTCCTTGTATGTATTCTAGATTGTAGTCCCTTGTCAGTTTTCACATTGCAGATATCTTCTTCCAATATGTTGTTTGTTCGCTTTGTTTATGGTGTCCCTTGCTTTAAAAAAAATCCTTTGATTTTTTTTCTTTTTAAAAATGCGTGACAGAGATTGATTTGGAATGGCCCTAAATGATCCTTTGATTATGAGCAAAACCAGGGAGCTTTTTACCTTAACTAACATAAATTTTGCTATGTTTCGAGACATAGGCATAGATAGCATTGCACACATGTGGACCTTAGCATGCCTGAATGAGTTAATCAGTAGAGTTTAAATGCAGAGAAATCTTTAAGTATTAATCTTAAAACTATCTAAATGTCAGTCTGTTTTGGAGATAGGGTTACAAGTGTTGTAAATAGGAAGTCATGCACATTTTTGATAAGCCCTGTAAATCATCAAAACAAAATAAAAGAAAGGAATACTCTTGAGAAAGCATTTGTCACCCTGGGGCTCAGGGGCCAGGTCTCAGAAAGGCTGAGAGAAAGAGCCAAATTGGTTTTCCCTTGGGCAGGCCTCTGCTTACACTCTTTGTGAGAATTCAGAAGCAACCCCCTTGGTAGTTCCTATTGGCTCTGTGTATTTGATCTTGGCCAGCAGGTAGCCTGTTAGAGTTAGCAAAGCTTCCAAGGATTGTATTTTTAAAAAAATATAATATCTTGATATGTGTCAAGAGCATGTCTTAGTTCATTTTCTGTTGCTATCACAGAATGCTTGAGACTGTAATTTCTAAAGCAAAGAGGTTTATTTCTTACAGTCCTAGAGTCTGGGAAGTCCAAGATTGGGAGGTCTCATGATCCAATCATCTCTTAAAGTCCCCGCCTCTTAATACTGTTACATTGGGGATTAAGTTTCAATATGAGTTTCAGAGAAGACAAACATTCAAACCATAGCAAGGCCTTTATGATCCAGTCCCAATAACAATTTAATTCAATCCTTCCAGGCCCTCCTCCCTTCTGTTTGATGGAAAGCCACATCAAATCCTATATTGCAGTTCCCCTTAGCGTGCCACCTGTGTGCCCAGGCTGGTGTCTCTGCCTGGAAGGAACATCCACTTCATGGACTTTTCCCCATGCTCAAGGCCCAGCTTAAGCTGCATCTCATCTATGAAACTCCATACCCTTCCCCTTGTCCCATCCACATGCTACTACTGTATCAAGTACACAGCTCAATTAGTGCAGATACTGCAAGATATTGTAGTTATTATACATCTGGCTGCCCCAGTTCCACTTAACTTTGAGCTTCTTGTGGGAGGAATAGGGTCATGTTCATTATGCGGCACCAATAGACCCTCACACATACAGCAGAGACCCAGTAATTCTCTCCAACTTGAGAGAAATCTGTTTTCTTGCCCATTAAAGATTACCATCTGTTAACCTTGATCATCAGGCTTTTAAAATACCAACTAACTAATCTGATGAGTGAATTCGTGCTATTGTGTTACGGGTTTAGTGTGTAAAATCTTCTACATGATATTTACGTCTTAAAAGGAAATTTTTGAAAACAGAGGACTCATTAATATAGAAGAATGACTATAACAATGGAATTTATAAATAGCAACATGTTGACTAGGAAGGGTAGGGGATGTTTGGGGGTAGGCAGTTCTTTCAATGCCATAAAAATTACCCCACCTCTACAAAATATCGATATTTAGGGATGCATTGAGTATGTACACAGAGTTAGTCTTTTCCTCCAAGTTTCTCAATAACAGGAGTAGATAAATATATAGCACATGAAATCTTTGAGTACCTATGAGTCAAATTTAATCATGACAACAACACACTGACACTTGTCCCTGAATAAGATGTGTTTGATGATACATTTTGTTGCTAGAAATTTGCTGCTGGAGGAGGTAGAAATAATGTAGGAGGCATAGGAATGTTTCTCTTCAAGATGAAGATTTACTTCTTAGGATTCTCAGTGGGGATTTTCTTTCCTGGCTTTTCTTTTTCATTCCTGAACATCAGCGGAAAGGTCCTTAATCCATGAATGCGGACGTCAGCTGGACAGGTCAACCCTAGAGACAGGATGCTCCATTGGGCATGCAGGCAGCACTCTCTCTCCATCTCCCTTTTCTATCTGTTTTTGTATTATTCTCCTTTCTTCTCTTAGCTGGATGACTTTATCTGCCCCTCAGTCTACCTGATAGAAAACACACACCTTAGTGTCTACCTCTTCCTATTCCAAAGTCCTGGGGTCTGGAATTTGAGATTCTCACTGGTCTGGCACGCGTCTGGTGCTCACTCTGGTCCCAGTCAACATGGCTCGGAGTATGGGGCCATGTTGAGCAGGCATGGCTACCGGGAGCTCCCTGTGACCGAGGCAGGAGTGGAAGGGAGCTCTGGAAAGAAGACCTGTGCACGCACTGTCACCAGCGTCCACTATGACAGCAACCTTTATATGTGAAAAGGTTTTCTGGGCACTCGCCAGATCATTTTTGAGAAATACCCATTTCTCTTTCAGCCCAATACCCCAAAGAGGAGAAAGAAATGGACACAACTTGGAACATGTTATGATAGGAGTCCCTGTTCTGTTATAGCACACTTGTCTTGGTATCACAATATACCTACATATGTGTGTACCTGTACAGAATTGCATATTGTCAGAGACTGTAGTGCAAACATATATCCTCTTGGGAATCCAGCATATGAGCTTCCCAATACACACCCTACACAAAAATCTCCCAAGGAAAGCAAATAATTTCAAGTTTTAGGAAAGAGCAGCGATTTGTTATGATAATAGCGTTCAACAAGTATAACATTCTAGATTCAAAGCAAATGCCTTGTGGGAAAAAAAAGTGCTAAAATGGCTTGATTGGGGTTTTAATGAGAGTTTGTTTCTCCTCTACTCCACCCTTCATTCTCTCCCACCCCCAGTTATTTTCTCCAGCAAGCCAGTCAAGAGCCCTGTGCTGGGAACACTGAGAGAATGTTAACAATTCAACTCTACCAATTAATTGCCGCAACTTTCTCCATCCTGCTCAGCAGGGTCTCTCTTGCAGGTTGCTGAAAACCTAACAATGCACCTTACCGTTGTGAATGCGTAATGATGTGTTCATCAGGGGGCTTAAAAACCCCTGGGGCTACAATATCCACTTCTCGGCACCCATTATAGAGGCTAGGGTATGTCTTACGTGACAGTAAAATGTGAAGCAGGAATGCCGTCTTTAAAGAGAAAAGGCAACACCCAGGACATATAGGAATCACACAGTCATGCTGACTTAAAATACTCATGTAAACACTCACTGTGCCCCTGGTGTCCTGTCCATAAATAAAATGGCTTGCTCAAGAAACCAGGTTTGAAGTGGAGGTTTGCCGTCACACCCCAGATCTGTATGGAAGTTTCAGAAGTGGAGTCAGCTAGTTAGTTCACCCCAATAGGTACTGAGAGCTATTAAGTCTGTACCACTGTGTCGGGAGAGACCGGGAGGAATCGAGCAGGTATGGGTCTTTCTTTTTTTCTTTTTTTTTAGACGGAATTTTGCCCTTGTTGCCCAGGCTGAAGAGCAGTGGCACGATCTCGGCTCACCGCAACCTCCGCCTCCGGGTTCAAGTGATTCCCCTGCCTCAGCCTTCCGAGTAGCTGGGATTACAGGCATGCACCGCCATGCCCGGCTAATTTTGTATTTTTAGTAGAGATGGGGTTTCTCCATGTTGGTCAGGCTGGTCTCGAACTCCTGACCTCAGGTGATCCACCCGCCTTGGCCTCCCAAAGTGCTGGGATTACAGGCGTGAGCCACTGTGCCTGGCCCAGGTACAGGTCTTTCATATGGAGCTTACAGTCAGTTATTGGTGACAAAGTGCAGAGGTAAAGGGTGAACAGATTTAGGGGAAGACAGAAGCCTGAGGATAATTAAGTACCAAATTGGTATCACTAATAGTGAGTGCTGCTTTTAGTCGCAGTTCAGTATAAAGGAGGAAGGAAAGAGGAGAGAATTGGATTTTCTTGTCTGTTTTTGCCTAATTGGGTATGATGGATGTGTTTGCCCAGGAATACCACACAGAGATTTAGGGAAGAAAGTGACAAATTCTGTTGTGAAAACAGGGACATAGAAAGGGCCCTGAAGGAGTTGGTTTTTAAAATCCAGCTGAATGTCACTGTAAATTTTACAGTTTGATGTTGTGTTTCTAACAGTGGTTCTCAATCACGGATGGTTTTGAATATTGAAGGTTAGGTGGGAATCACTGATTGAAGGAAGGGGAAAGGCAGGGAGAAAAGTTCCAATAGAAGGCACAGGACACAAAATAGTTACAAATGAATGGGGGAGTAATGTCTTCTGCAAGTGAAATGTTCTCCAGGTTTAGAGTGATCTCATTTTACAGGCACATGCCTGGGAATTTGATAAGACTGTCAACAATCCACTTCCCCTGCAACTAAACCTCATTTTGATAACTCGGACTGTGCAGTGGTTTGTACTCCCACCACCAGCTCTCTAACCCCAACGAAATGTATCTACAGGACAGGTAGTCTTTTTTAGGTTGACCCTGGACTGGCAGGGAGAAAGAAAGGTTTGGATCACTGTTGTGGTTTGAATGTCCCTGTGAAAACTCTTGTTGAAATTTAGTTGTCAGTGTAACATTATTGGGAGGTGAGGTCTCTAAGAGGTGATTCACTCATGAGGGCTCTGTCTTCATCAGTGGATTGGTGCAGGTATCATAAGACTGGGTTAGTTATTGTGGGAGTGGCTCCCGAGAAAAGGATGAGCTTGGCCTGATTTCCTCTCTCCCATCTCATATGCTTGTTCATCATGTGATGCTTTTCACAATAGAATGATCCCAACCAGATGTCAGCACCATGCTCTTGGACTTACCAGTCTTAAGAACTCTGAGAAATAAATCTATTTTCTTTGTAAATTATGCAGTTTGTGGTATATTTTTATAGCAGCAGAAAATGGACTAAGACAATCACAAATTTCAATTGTGATCCAAGGGTCAGGAAAGGGATTCTGGTAGGATAAACTGTCCTTGCTTCTTCACACTCACCCTATCTATTCAAAGACTCTTTGGCATCTATACAAAACGAACCAGAAAAAAACTTAATGAGAGCTGGAGATGGCAGAAAGAGAGTCACTTACAGCTAGTGTGATGACTGTCACAGGATGTATCAGGCCCAGGAAAGAGTAAACAGCTCCGTCATACTGTCATGCCACAGCTCATGAAAGGGGGAAGGTCTAAGTCACAGAGACTCTAGGGATATTCTTTCTTCACATGAGATTACATTGTGGTGTTTCCAAGGGAAATTAATGCTTGACTTGGCAAGGTGTTCTTTGCAATTTCCAAATAAACCAGTTGGGAGTTAGCCAGAGTGCTCTTAGAGTAAATTAAGATATTAAATTGGAATTGGGCACCCAATGTTGTTTTCATTTACAGAACTGGAGCTCATCCCTACTCTGCTCATGCCTCAAACCTCCACTCAGTCCCACCAAAGTTGAGGCATTTGTAAGAAGCAAGTGGGAATCCAAGGTGCAGAACTCCTTTCCTGGTTAAGAGGGGTGGAATTTGCAGAGGGAAGGAGAGGGTACTCCATGCACTGAGACTTAGTAAAAAGGACTATGGAATAAAAGGGGGGAAATCGAAGTGAGAGTGAGAAATATGAATGAAGGAGTTGGTTTTTAAAATCCAGCTGAATGTCACTGTAAATTTTACAGTTTAATGTTATGTTTCTAACCTAACGGTTCTCAATCAGGAATGGTTTTATGTTGTTGTTTTGTTTTGTTTTTGTGTTTGTTTTTGAGACAGAGTCTCACTCTTGTTGCCCAGGCTGGAGTGCAATGGCGTGATCTTGCTCATTGCAACCTCTGCCTCCCAGGTTCAAGCGATTCTCCTGCCTCAGTCTCCCGAGTAGCTGGGATTACAGGCATGCACCACCATGCCTGGCTAATTTTTTGTATTTTTAGTAGAGATGGGGGTTTCTCCATGTTGGTCAGGCTGGTCTCGAACTCACGACCTCAGGTGATCCGCCTGTATCGGCCTCCCAAAGTGCTGGGATTACAGGCGTGAGCCACTGCGCCCGGTCAGTAAGTCAGTTTTAAAAAGAAAAAAATAAAAAGGGGAACTTATCGAGATATTAAAACGTGCAACAAAGCCATAGTAATACAAATCATATGCATTAACATATATATAGACCAATGGAACACGATAGGAAGCTCAAAGACAGACCCAAGCATATTAGAAACAATGATGAGACACCACACATTACTGGGAAATTGCTTGAATGACTGCCAGAAAGGCTGTGCACAGAAAAGGTAAAAATGAGATCCCCACCTTACACAGCATGCAAAAGTAGACTCTACCTCCAGATAGATGAAAAGCTTACTCTAGAGAACAGGTCTGCTGATGGTAAGAACTAAAGCTATAAAGTTAATAAAAGAAAATGTTAGGAGAATGCCTTTAGCAGAAAGGTAAGAAAGGACTTCTTAAATAAAATTCCAGAAGTACAAACCAGAAGGCAAAAAAATTGATAAATTTGTTTACATCATAATTAAGAATTTTATTTCATGGAAGGATATTATAGACAAAATTCATAGAGAAATGTCAGAGTGGAAGAAGATTATTTGCAATGTTTAAATCTGACAAAGGGTTAGTAAGTAGAATATTCAAAGAAAGCCTGAAAAGTAGCTCTAATAGAAAAACGAACAAAAGGTATGAACAGGCATTTTAGAAAAAAGAGAATCCAAAAGACAATAAATATAAAGGAATGCTTATATATAGGAATAACCAGAGAAATGCAAATTAGAATTCACTTTATACCAATTTAGACAGGAAACAATTAGAAAGCGGGGTAATATCAATTGACGGTGGAGAAAGGGGTTTGTCTTATCTAGGGCTCCTCATGCACTGTGGGTAAGAGTCTAGTACTGACACGTAGCCATTTTCATGAGTAATCTGGTACTTCTCAGGTAAATTAAATACCTGCATAAACCATGACCCCGCTATTTCATAACTAGATGCATATCCCAAAGAGTTTTCACGCTGGTCTGTAGGGAGAAACATATAAAGATGTTCATATTAATATGTTGATATATTATTATGTTGATGGAGAGTTACAGTACCAGGAGAGTTACTAAGTGAAACATGGTACATATACATCATCTATGGAAATACACTGCAGTAACAAGAAGCAATGGGTTCAATATACAATAGCAATGTGGATTTTCTTAAAAAACATAATGCTGATTAAAAAACAAACAGAAAAAATGTGCAACATAAATCATTTCCACAAACTAAAAATACACATACACCAAAGAGCAATAAACATTATGTAAGAAAACATACAAAAAGATGGACGTTAAATACATTAGAATAATTACTTGTGGGGGGGGCAGTTAATGAGGATTATAAATGGGGACAAAGGGGATAGATAAAACAAATAGACAAGAAAAGGGCCCCCATAAGGACCCCCATAAGGACCAAAGACGATATTGTGGCAAGAACTATCAAGTGTAATTATATCCACCAATGCTCTCCATGTCTAAGGTTAAAGAATGTTAAAGAATGGTGTAACTAACTGGCCAGTAAGTCATCTTCGGAGGCAAAGAGATGGGTCTGGGATAAGGGAAGCAGGTGGGCACCAGCCTCTCCACGGATTAGTGGGTGGATTCACCATGGGTTAGGACAGTAGCAGAGGATAACTCACTCCAGGCACAAAAGGCAGGCAGAGTGAATTCCCTGAGTGCTCTCCATGTTTAACTGGGGCGTGTCTTTGAGGCAGAAACAAGGGACCTTGTCATAGTTTGCATAGCATGGTTTAAAAAATTAGAATGGCGAAGAGGGCAGGAAGTATGAACTCCTGAAGGTCTTGAGCGGAAGCAGGAGGTGGAGGAGACTAGACAGGGGAAGCTACTGGAGGACTCCGCGATGCGGGGTGTACACTGCATTGTGAGACCACCCACGGGGGAAGCACACCCTGGAAAGGAGGGAATGAGACTCCCAAGAGCCACAGACTCGGGAAGGGCAGGACGAGATGCTATAGGTGTAGAGCCAGCAGGGCGCAGTCTGTGCCCTTGAATTTTTTTTTTTTTTTTGAGACAGAGTTTCGTTCTGTTGCCCAGGCTGGAGTGCAATGGCGCGATCTCAGCTCACCGCAACCTCCGCCTCCCAGGGTCAAGCGATTCTCCTGCCTCAGCCTCCCAAGTAGCTGGGATTACAGGCGTGTAGCTACCACGCCCGGCTAATTTTGTATTTGTAGTAGGGACGGGGTTTCTGCATGTTGATCAGGCTGATCTCAAACTCCCGACCTCAGGTGATCCGCCCGCCTCGGCCTCCCAAAGTGCTGGGATTACATGCGTGAACCACCGCGCCCGGCCGAATTCTTTGACCTGTTTTCACCTCTCTGTTACACAACACAACAGCAATTCTTAGTGGTTCTGACCTGAGAAATGCCATCTCTGAATGTCCTGTCTGGACACTCTTAAAGCCTGTGTGGACAGCAGGACATAGCCCATGGGGCCCCATGTCCCTTGGGTTCTGTCTGGAAGAATGCAGCAAATGTTCCTGCCTATGTGAAATTACACCTTCTCTTTGGTCTCCTCCTGAGTACATTCAGGAAACATCTGATGATCCAATCTACTGTTTTTTGTTTTGTTTTGTTTTTTTCTTTTTTATCTTTCCCCCAGGCTCCCCATCTCTTCAGAAAGCCTGCTCCTTTCTTTCCTTGGAGGGCCGCTGGACTGGGCTACACCCACCCCCATTCCTTAGTACTTAACTTTCCTCCGGAATTCTCCTCTTTTCTGAACCTCCTCCTTTACATAACTCCCCCAGCTCTTTTTTTTTTTTTTTTTTTTAAATACACTTACCTTCCACTGCAGCATGTGGGGGAGATGAGAACTGTTGGTTTAATTACAACAGCATCCTCCATGATGCTTTCATGATGTTTAATTACAATAACATTCTTCATAATGCTTTTGACCTTGGCAAAGCTTGGGAAAACCAAACCTTCTCACCCTTGCATAGTTCACAGCTGAAATCTCCAGGTGGAGTGGAAATAGGGTATTTAGGGACAGGCAGAGGCAAACGTTGTGTGGAAATTGCACCTCTGTTTGGCCCCTGTCCTGCTGTCTGCCCTCCTGACCCTTACCACATTAACTTCAGCAAAATATAACTGCATTGCCGAGTGCAAGAGTTTTGGGTGTCTGGGTGTACCCAGACTTTGTGTATTTTTTGTGTCTTCATGTTTCAAAAACATTTCACTTCAATAACAAAGAGGCTTGTTGTTGCTAGGAGATTTCTAAAATATATCATTGATGGAGACAAGCTCCACCAATGCCCTCTTACTTTTGCTGATGTGAGTCAGGATGACCTTTTCACCTCCTTCCAGAGGATATTTATAAAAACCAGACACAGCGTGCATGTTGGAGAGAGAATGTTGGACAAGGCCAATCACAGTTGGAAAGAAGCAGACAGAACACCTCTCCCTGGAATGATGTTGGTGCAAACCATCCTGGAGCCGTCAGATTTTTCTAGTTGGTCTTTGAAAGAGAGGATGTCCCATGCCCGGTGTGTGCAGAAACATATGTTTGGTTTCTGTATCTTCTCCCTGACTTCCAGAAGTCAGAAGCTTAGTCCCATGATCTGTAGAAGGAAGGAAGGAAGGAAAGAAGTGAAGATCACTTGGGCCTGGCTAAGGTGGGATTATTTTTAGCAGCGGGAGGAAGGTGACCTGAGGGACAAGCTTGCTCGCCTTGAGGGGAAGGATGGAGTTAAATGGGGGTTTACCCTGTGTCTCAGTCAGTGCAGGCTGCCCTAACAAAGTACCACAGATGGGGTGGTTTAAACCACAGAAATTTATCTCTCCCAGTTTTGGAGACTGGAAGTCTGAGATCAAGGTGCCAGCATGGTGGGGTTCTGGTGGGGGCTCTCTTCCTGGTTTGTAGACAGCTGCCTTCTCACTGTGTGTTCACATGGCCTTTTGTTGGTGTGTGCTCATGGAAAGAGGGGGAGATTTCTGCCTTCCTTTTCTTATAAGGGTACTGTCCTAGTCTGTTTTGGCTGCTGTAACAAAATACCTGAGCTTGGGTAATTTATAAACAACAGAAATGTACTGTTTATAGTTCTGCAGGCTGGGAAGTCCAAGATCAAGGTGTCAACAGATTCAGTGTCTGGTGAGGGCTACTTTCTGCTTCAAAGATGGTGTCTTATTGTGTCCTCACATGAGGGGGAAGCAGTTTCTCTACAGCCTCTTTTTTAAAGACACTAATCCTATTTGTGAAGCCTCCACCTCTCTGATCCAATCACCTCCCAAAGGCCCTACCTTCTAATACCATTACCTTGGAGGTTAAGTTTCAACATATAAATTCTGGGGGAACACCAACATTCAGACCACAGCAGACACTGATCCCATCTTGAGGGTCCCACCCTTACAGCCTCATCTAAAACGAATTACCTCTTAAAGCCCCACCTCCAAATGCCATCATGGGGGGTTAATGCTTCAACGTAGGAATTGTGGGAGGACACAAACATTCTGCCCATAGCATCCTGGTAGGCTGGGAGGGTCTTAGCATCCAGCTTCCCAGCAGCTGCTCCTTCCTGGTTAGGGCCAGCCTCACCATATCAACTCCCTTCCTTGTGATGCTCCCCTCCTTGGTGGGGAGTGTGATAGTCCTGGGGCTGAATGAGGAGAGAGACAGAAGTACTTTCTAAGAAATCTAGAGCAGGGCTCTACTGTTCTATAAGAATGCATCTGCCAAAACCAAAACAAACAAAAAACCCAACCGCAACAACTACCAAAATAAAAAAACTGCACTTACAACTTAAAAAAAGTTTTAATAAAATTTTTTAAATTAATAACTGTTACATCTAATTATGATGTCTAGTATTAATTTTTTTTTTTTTTTGAGCAGAGTCTAACTCTGTTGCCCAGGCTGGAGTGTAGCGGTGCGATCTCTGCTCACTGCAACCTCTGCCTCCCCGGTTCAAGCAATTCTCATGCCTCAGCCCCCCAAGTAGGTGGGATTACAGGTGAGCACCACCACGCCCAGCTAATTTTAGTAATTTTACTAGAGATGGGGTTTCACCACATTGGCCAGGCTGGTCTCGAACTCCTGGCCTCAAGCGATCCTTCTGCCTTGGCCTCCCAAAGTGCTGGGATTACAGGCATGAGCGCATCCGCCCTGGTATTCATTTTTAGAAAAATTTTCATATTTTAATTTTAAAAATATAATCTTTTTATTTTATCAAGGTATTTATCTTGACACCATCTGAAAAACTTACCTATCCATTTAAGCAAGTTCTTATTTCTCTTTTGTATTCATTTCCCCTTCTTTCCCTGGTGGTACAGAGCATTGTATAAAATTAGTTATTCTTTCACAAGGGTCATTTTATTGTAAACGATTTTATTTTCAATTTCTCTTTAGCACTATATTTGAAAATAAAATACTGGATTATACTGGAAGTGGGTGTTGCTTCCTGTACTCTTGAGTTATGTGGAGAGGGAGGAGGAGAGGATCCCTGAGGCTGGGGAAATAGCCAGGGCACCTGATATGGTGGTGATAGAGATTGCGTGGCTTGTACTCTGTGGCAGCCATCACACCATCAGCTTGATTACCTCTGCATTCAGGGAGCTCACCCCACTGAAGAGGGCAAGAAGCTTAGGAGCAGTGACAGTTTAGTCTTTCAGTAGCAGAATTAAAAATCTCTTTGTTGGCTGGGTGCAGTGGCTTATGCCTGTAATCCCAGCACTTTGGGAGTCCAAAGTGGGCAGATCACTTGAGGCCAGGCAGGCGTTCCAGACCAGCCTGGCAAACATGATGAAACGCTGTCTCTACTAAAAATACAAAAATCAGCTGGGTGTGGTAGTGCATGCCTGTAATCCCAGCTACTGGGGAGGCTGAGGCACAAGAATTGCTTGACCCCGGGAGGGGGAGGTTGCAGTGAGCCAAGATCGTGCCACTGCACTCCAGCCTGGGTGACAGAGTAAAACAGTATCTCAAAAGAAAGAAAAAGAAAAAAAGTTTCTTTGTTTTTGCTTTCTCCTCCTTTTTTCTTGGATTCCTATAAAAATTGTAAGCCATTTGTCACTGAGTGTCCACTAACTCCATGCTGCATCCCACTAGTTTGAACTTGAGGAGACAAAGCTCACCATTTGAAGAGACACAGTGGCTATGTCAAAGGCTGTCCAATCTTCTTCCACTTGGGGAGATACTGCCTGAGAGGAACAATGGTCTTTGCAGCATTAGCGCCTCATTTGCTTTAAGCAGATACAGGGATTTGCAGTTTTTGAAAACAAATTCAATTACCACCTTTTTCTTTGGGGGTGTCCCTTTTTTGCCCTTCAAAAGTCATTCACTCCCTGTCTATTGATAACATATCCTCAGATAGAGGTAAGTTGGGGAGTGTTCCCTTCACCCCGTACTTCTCTGTGGTGAAAGAGGCAGGAAAAGTAAGCCCTTTGCAGTCGACATATTCACATTTATGGAAAGAAAGTGCCAAATGATCCCTCGAAATGTTCTAAGACCTGAGTTGACCCCAAATTGTACTGTGAGAGGAAACAGATGGAGGAATAAAAGATGTCCTTTTGAGAAAGAAATCCTTTCTTATATCAAGAGGCTTCTACAGAGAACTGTTCCCCCATTCCCAAGAACCAGGGAGTCCAAGAAAGCCCCACCCCGCCGAGTGGTCTAAGGATTTTGGTGTAGGAACAGATAAACTGCTTGATAACTGCATCGTAATTGGTTTTGAAACACATTTGCAAAATGGCAGTGAGCCAAACACTCCCTTCCTCTCAGTGCCTTCCATTTCAGAGGGCTTATGACTGATTTAAAGGATTTTTTTTTCCTCTGTGTCCCAGCCCCCCAACTTTTTGTGAAGAGGCAAAATATCTCAAGTTATTTGAACTGGGTCCTGGCTATGAACAACCTGCCCATAACGAGAAGAAAACAGAGCTCAGGTTTGCTGATTTTTTATAGCAGGAGGGAACTGAACTACAATTTACTTGTCTTGCTCAGAGCCAGCTCAAATATAAAGCAGATTGGAACAGCCTCAGAGTTTCATTGTTGCGGGGCTGCATTCAAAGTTCAGTAAAAATAGAGAAAAATATCTTTTGAAGGCCTAGAAAGCATATGGGGGCATGAAAGTATACACGTGTGTTATTTTATGATCGTGTTGAACGAGTGAGGTGGTAACTTCGGAGTTTTGCTGAGATCCTGAAGTCTTTTTTTTTTTTTTTTTTTTTTTTTTTCCCTGAGCATTTCCAATTCAGAAGCCAAGTTGCACATCTTCTCTCCATATGACAAGGGCAATCCGATGTGGGAGTGAGGCTTGCTTTCATTCTTGGTGGCTGAGACCTTTGAGTGGAGGTCTTCGTTAAATAACAACA
This sequence comes from Gorilla gorilla gorilla, assembly GCF_029281585.2. Classification (NCBI taxonomy): domain Eukaryota; kingdom Metazoa; phylum Chordata; class Mammalia; order Primates; family Hominidae; genus Gorilla; species Gorilla gorilla. The sequence continues at coordinate 32,464,229 of NC_073229.2, read as the reverse complement.
TGATGTTACATGGTTGTGATGGGCATGGGAGGGCTGTTTTATGGTAATGGCTTGTGTGTGCATGTGTGTGTGTGTATGTATGTGTGTGTAGACATGAAGGTGGAAAGCAACAGAATTCAGATTCTACAGGGTAGAAGTTTTGGCCTTTGTTTTAGCTTTTGTGTCACGAAGAGTTGCATGTGGCTATAAATATGAACATGATTGGCAAAATCTGCAGATTACGTAAAACCTCTGAAGGGTGTAGAATGCTTTATATACATCATATATTGGCAGTGTCTATTCATAGGATGCACATTGTAGAATTTGCTCTTTTTTTTTTTTTTTTTTTTTAAAGCTTACTCATTCTATGTTGATGTGTACTTTTCTCCTCTTCTCTCCCCTTTCAGAAATCTTATTTCGAGTAGGCTAACTGGAGATTTGTAAGGAGGGTAACTCTCAAGATCACATCTGTTTAGATCAAAGGCGGGACTATTTCCTGATGTTGGCAAAGGGATTATGTAACAAGAAATCCTCATTGGTATCAGTGTGACACATGGGATGACATGGCACTTGGGAAAAATAAGGATATAAGTCAATATTCCCTCACCAGCTTCAGTGCTGGAACTGTTTTTCCATACGATGCTTTTTATTCTTTGTCTGTTACTCCCTAAGTGGAACTGACAACTGAAAATTTTCTCTTGCTAATTTTTTATTTTGATTTTGCCACCAGGCTCCTCATTAGAAAACCTTGGCTGCAAAGTTGCCTCTTTGAAGCAGCAGGACTAGCCACATCTTCCTACACCACCCCACCCCAGTTCCCCTTTTCCAGCAAGGGATGGAAACAGATTAGCTTTGCCTCATAATTGGGCAAGTTCAAAATATTAAATATTTTCCGCTCTTTATACTTTTCTGATTCAGGAGTGGCTGGAAATATTGGAAATCTACATCCCTTCAGATTTCGCAAAACTCCAGTTGTTGTAGGGATTCTTGGGACTTTGTCACAGGATGACGTCTGGCCTGAAGAGGAAAGGCCAAACCACACTGGAGTGCTGTGGGGCATCCTATTTTCAATGGATTTCTCTCTTCCTGACATATATCCCAGGATGGATTTTAGCTTTTTTTTTTTTTTTTTTTTTTTGAGATGGAGTCTTGCTCTGTCACCTAGGCTAGACTGCAGTGGCATGATCTCAGCTCACTGCAGCCTCCACCTCCCAGGTTCAAGCAATTCTCCTGCCTCAGTGTCCCAAGTAGCTGGGATTACAGGTGCCCGCCACCACCACTGGCTAATGTTTTTACTTTTAGCAGAGGCAGGGTTTCACCATGTTGATCAGGCTGGTCTCGAACTCCTGACCTCAAATGATCCACCCACCTCAGCCTCCCAAAGTGCTGGGATTACAGGCGTGAGTCACCATGCCTGGCCAGATTTTAGCATTTTAAAGACTGTACATTTTACTCAATCTTTGAAATCTCTGACCTGTCTTCTTCCCGGGGCCTGGAAGCAAGTTTGTGACTGAAAGAGGCATGTAGGTGAAGAGCCATTTCTAATGTCCTTCACATCATTGCTTCACACTTCAATGTGCATACGAGTCATCTAGGCATCTTGTTAACAGGCAGGTTCTGATCCCTTAGGGTTGGGGCGGTACCCAAGAATCTATTTATGTATTTATTTATTGAGACAGGGCTTCGCTCTGTGGCCCAGGCTGGAGTGCAGTGGCAGGATCATAGGTCTCTGCAACCTCTAACTCCTGAGCTCACGTGATCCTTCCACCTCAGCCTCCTGAGTAGGTGGGACTACAGGCATGTACCACCACAGCTGGCTAATTTTTAAACTTTTTGTTTGGACAGGGATCTCGTTATGTTACTGAGGCTGGTCTTGAACTCCTGGCCTCAAGCAATCCTCCCGCCTCAGCCTCTCAAACCTCTGGTATTACATGTGTGAGCCACCACTCCCGGCCATGACTCTGTCTTTTTGTCAGTGCCAGATGATGCTTGTGAGCTGCACTTTTAGGCCTAAATGATCAGGTCTCACATCCTCACTGGCAGTGGTGGGGGAATGGGCCTGGGTGGGCGTGGTGCAAAGATACTGAAAAATTTGCCCTGACTCTTCTCATCCCCACTAATGTTCTGCTCATTGCAGGCCCTCTTTAAAAGTGCAGTTGACCTTGAACCACTAGGGGGTTGGGGTGCTGACTCTCTGTGTAGTGGAAAATCTGATCTCCCCGAAACTTAACTACTAATAGTCTACTATTGACCAGAAATTTTGTGGATAATAGGAACAATTGATCAACACATATTTTGTATGTTATATGTGTTATATATGGTATTCTTACAATAAAGTTAGCTAGAGAAAAAATGTCATTAAGAAAATGATAGAGGCCGGGAACGGTGGCTCATGCCTTTAATCCCAGCACTCTGGGAGGCCAAGGCGGATGGATTACCTGAGATCAGGAGTTTGAGACCAGCCTGACCAATATGGTGAAACTCTGTCTTTACTAAAAATACAAAAATTAGCCAGATGTGGTGGTACATTCCTGTAATCCCAGCTACTCAGGAGGCTGAGGCAGGAGAATTGCTTGAACCCAGGAGGTAGAGGTTGTAGTGAGCCGAGATGCGCCATTGCATTCCAGCCTGTGTACCTGTCTCCTACCTCCACAATGTACTCCACAAATGTACCTATTTGAGACTCCATTTAAAAAAAAAAAAGAAAAAAGAAAATCATAGAGAAAATATGTTTACTATTCATTAAATGGAAGTGGATCATCATAAAGATCTTTACCCTCATTGTCTTCAGGTTGAGTTGGCTGAGGAGGAGGAGGGAGAGGAGGGATTGGTTTTGCTGTCTCAGGGGTGGCAGAGGCAGAAAAAAATCCATGAATAAGTGGACTCTGTAGCCCAAACCCATGTTGTTTGAGGATCAACTGTATTTGGAATAAACTAAATAATGCTATGCTGTTTTACGAGCCAGCCTGTGGGAGACAGGGTAGAGACAGGTTACAGAAAAGAATGAGATCAAGCAGATACAGAGAAAGATAAAGATGGATGGGGCAGACAGTCTCTCCTGTAATTTCTGTCACTATCTCTTCCATCATTTTCTCTGTTTCAATTTCATTTTTCTCCATCTTGTTTTCCTCACTGCTTTTCTGTCTGTTGTAAGATAACAGAATAATTCCACTAAAGATCAGAGACACTGGGCACTTGGAAAGCAATATCTGAGCCCCAGCCCTGCTACTGAGTGTGAGTGGACCAGTAACTTGCGGTCTCCAGGCCTCAGTGTCCTTTTCTGTAACATGAGCAAGTTTGGTTTGATGATTTCTAGACCTTTTCCAGCTCTTCAGGGCTATGACTCATAATCCATGTAAATATGTTTATCTGTTACTCGGGGCAAGTCTGTTCAATATGCAATGTAAATGAGTGAACTGTGATCTCGTCAGGGTTACTGGAGTACATAATTCCCAAGTCCACTGGGCATGTGAATGCATGCTGAGGATGCTCTTGGGTGAGCATCCTGCCTCCGCCCCGACCCCCAGTGCCATCGGAGCTCCCCTGTGTGAGGCTGTCTGAGAGAACCACCCTCTGGATTTCTCAGAATTAAAAATCTGTTGTTCTTTAGGGGTTTCACAGCCCTTGTAAAAGATTATCATTATTATTATTCATATCATTTGACAGCAGATTCTTATCTAATATCCCCAGAGTCGGAAAACTCAGTTGAAAGGCTTCAAAACTTGGGACTGTGAAACTCATTTTGTAAATAATGTCATGCATTGTTATTTCTTGGGGAAGGGAACTGGAAGAAGACAAGTAGACCTGTTGGCTCAGGAGATGGGGTGTGATGGAGGAAAGGGTGGTTGGCCCATTACGTTTTTTCTTCTTCCCCTCCACCCCCCAATTGTTTGCTTTGCAAGTATGATAACCAACAAGCGACTGGATTTAAAAAAAGAAAAGAGCCGAAAATGAAAGAAAGAAGCCTCTGGGCACTGCAGAGGATAAAGCCTGTCCACGAGGGTGGACAAAAAGATCTATGACCACCAAGAACAGCATCAGCCAGCTTCTGCTCCTTGTTCTCCTGTCCTGTGTCTGTGGGGAAAATCAGACTGGTTGGAGAGAAGTTGAAGTTATACTGGACCATTTGATAATGATGCAGAGAAACCCAGCAGCATCTATGGAAGGGAGGAGGGGTGTTTTGAGATTGCTTCCTGGGGATGGTGACTAACATTTGCAGAGTGCCTACATCTGTGTTGTCACAGATTCACAGGTCCATAGCCCACCCCACCCCGCCCCGAGGTCCCTTAGCTAGTAAGGGTGGAGCTAAGATAACAGCCCCGAATCCTAAGCTTCACTTCACTGGGCAGCCTCATAGTAGAGAACTGGTGAGAGACCAAGCAGCCCGAACCTGGAAGGCCTAAAACGAGTTGCCTTCTGACGTACCACCAGCTGCCTAGTGAAGAGAAGACGGCAGCCACCCATGAATGACTCCAAGCCTTCCTGTGAGAATGGGTCGCAGAATCATCACTCGTCTTTGCTGGACTTTAGCCTTGACCCTTGTACCTCAAATTGCAGTCACGAGTGAGCAGTTTTGGCCAAACTAAACATGACGGTTGGGAAATCAGTTTCCCAGAATTGTTACTTCAGAGAAGTAGTAAATTGTGGAGGTAGGAGACAGGTACATTTGTGGAGGTGGAAGACAGGTACAATAAAAGTGAGGGGAGAAAACCTCCCTGGGAGGATGGGGGTGACATTGTCCAGTTACAGTTTTGTTGTGATTTTTCTCTTACTTTTCTAGGAGATAAGAGGATTTTCTGGAGCTCTCTTATGCTAGCTACCCTGGATGATAATGCTCAGATTGTCTCCAAATCATCATTCAGATGGAGTCTATGTTGATTCACCTGATAATACCTTTTCTAATGGGATGACTTGGAAATCTATTGTCAAAGGCACTGTCCTGATTCATTTCCTTTTTTTTTACAGTTTAATTTTTATTTTATGTTCGGGGGCACACGTAAAGGTTTGTTACATAGGTAAACACGTGTCATGGGGGTTTGTTGTACATATTATTTCATCATCCAGGTATTAAGCCCAGTACCCAATAGTTACCTTTTCTGCTCCTCTCCCTCCTCCCACCTTCCCCCCTCAAGTAGACCCCAGTGTTTGCTGTTCCCTTCTTTGTGTTCATAAGTTCTCATCATTTAGCTCCCACCTGATTCATTTTATTTCCTAGCATCTACTTAATAGAGTGTTGAGTTGATGTTTCTTTAATACTGATGCCCTAAATGTAAGCATGGATAGCAAGTCAGTCTGAGCAAAGGTGCGATTCTCTCTGCCTCTGCCACCTTCCCCAAGTCTAAGCCTCCCTCATCTCTGGCTGTACATTGACAGTAGCCTCTTCACGGGGCTACCTGCTTCCACTCTTGCCCCATTCCAAAGAATTCTCCAGAATTCAGCCAGAGAGATTATGTTGAACTGCAAATGAGCATGTTGAACATGCCACCCTCTGTTATAAATTGCCATAACATCTCACGGCCATTTTGTTTTGTTTTCATTTTTTTTTTTTTAATTTTTAATTTTTGGGAGTACATAGTAGGTTTGTATATTTATGAGATACATGAGATATTTTGATACCGGCATACAATGTGTAATAGTTACATCAGGCTCATGGCTATTTTGATTTTTTGTTTTTTTCTTAAGGAGACAGGGTTTTGCTCTGACGCCCAGGGTGGAGTGCAGTGGTGCAGTCCTAGCTCACTGAAGCCTGGGCTCAAGCAATGCCCTTGCCCTAGCCTCCTAAAGTGCTGATATTATAATACAAGTGTGAGCCACCATGCCTGGCCTCGAATTTTTAATATAATAAATACCTATGAATCTATTGCCCACAAAAAATGGAACATTCACAACATTTATCTACCTGAGTACTGCTCCCCAACCCCTAACACTGTCAACTCACAACTCTAAGCCTTGTACTTGACTATTTCTTTGCTTTATTGAAACATGGTTTTATTACAGTAGTATATTCCTAAAATATGTCTTGTTAAATTTTAGTTACCTTTAAATTTTTGAAAAGTTTGTCATATTGTGTGTTATCTGCTGGGACCTGCTTTGTTTATTTCATAACGTGTTGCTAAGACTCACCCATGTTGTTGCATGTGGTTGTAGTGGATTTTCTTTCACTGCTTTTTAATATTCCATTGTGTGAATACAACAGTTTTTATTTATCGATTCTCCTCTGGTCTTTTGGTTGCTTCCAGAGTTTTGCTAATGGCATAGTGCTGCTGAGAACATCTTGCACAACTTCCCACCATTCTTATCTGCATAGCTTGGATCCTACCTAACCCTCCACCTTTGCCTCATCCTTGTTCCCCTCCTTTTCTGTGCTTCACCCCATCCCAGTACAGTAAGGACTGGAAGAAAGTAAGAAGGATATGGTCAAGAAATTGAAATACTCCTTCTCTTCCCTCCTCCCTTCCTAACTTCAACATTGCCTACAAATTCCAGATCAATCATTAATCTACACTTTGGCATATCTTCCTTGATATCCCAGAACAGGAGGTCAATTCACCTATGTTGTGCTTTTATAGCTCTATGGACCTCCCGTCTGAACACTTGCCAAGGTTATCGTTTTTTGGTAGACTGCATTTGCATGGTGTGATGAACACCTGCTCTTTTACTGGACTTTCAGCTCTGAGAACAGGGACTGTCCCTCATTGTTCTCAGTTGTACCTCCAGGACCCAGCATGTTGCCTGCCTAGTTAGGCGCTTAATGTAGATTTTTAAATGAATAAAAGTAATCTAAAACAGTTAGGAGAGTAATTGAAAATGCCTAGAGGCCAGATGCAGTGGCTCACGCCTGTAATCCCAACACTTCGGCGGGAGGCCAAGGCAGGTGGATCACCTGAGGTCAGGAGTTTGAGACCAGCCTGGCCAACATGGCAAAACCCCCTCTCAATTAAATACATAAAAATGAGCTGGGCGTCGTGGTGCACGCCTGTAATCCCAGCTACTCGGGAGGCTAAGGCAGGGAGAATTGCTTGAATCCGGGAGGTGAAGGTTGCAGTGAGCTGAGATCGCACCACTACACTCCAGCCTGGGTGACAGAGCAAGACTCCATCTCAAAAAAAAAAAAAAAAGAAAAAAGAAAATGCATAGAGACCACATAACAGGATCCAGTATGCTTCCTCCTCAAACTCTATAGTAGGAGTCATCAAACTTTTTCCTCTAAAGAATCAGTCAACATTTTAGACTTTATAGGCCACACAGTCTCTGAAAACTGTTCAACCTTGCTGTTATTTCATGAAAGCGGTCATAGATAATATGTAAACAAATGAGCGTGGCCATGTTTCAATACACCTTTCTTTATGGATGTTGAAACTTGAATTTCACGTAATTTTAATTTTCATGTGTGATGAAATGTGAGTCGTGTGTTATGAAATATGGCTTTTTTGATTTTTTTTTAACCATTTAAAAATGTGAAAGCCAGGCTTTGCTCATGGGGTGCACAGAAGCAGATGGTGGGCTGGAATGGAGCGGTGGGCCATAGTTGGCAAACCCTCTTCTAGAGGGGCTCTGTATCCCTGCCGGTCCAGTGACCTTGGATGTCAGACAGCCCTTAATCACTATTTGTGAGCAGGCAGCCAGAGAGGGTGGAGAGTGAGAAAAGGTTCAGAGTTAGTGCTTTATTTAAAAAATTAAAAGACACCATTAAAAAAAAAAAAACCTTTTCTTTAAAAGTTGCAAAAATCTTCTCCTATTGCTTTCACCTTCGATATTGAGAACTCAGCCACTTAAAAGTGCATCTTATGACAACCATGTCATCCCCTCCAATTGCATAATAAAGAAGCTGCACACCTACTCGCTGGCTGCTCTTCTCCTGGCTGATTCATCCAGCAGGAGTGAGCAACTGACTGGCTGCTGCAATTCACCAGCACTTTCACATACTGAGGTCTTGGCTGGGCTGACATCACCTGTTCGGTCTACCTTTGGATGAATGCAGGCGTGGGTTCACCAGCACTATCAATAAACTAGGAAAACAAAACAAAACAAAACAAACAAAGGCTCCTGCTTTGCAATATTTGTTAATATCAAGCCATGTTGACATACTTTTTAATCTGTCAGCAGACAAACCCTGGAAGGTAGCCCACACTGTCAGCGTGTTAACTTGTTCTTGTTCACTGAGATGGAAATATTAATTGATTGGAAGGGATGTGTATTGGTACAGCTCTGAAAAGGAAGTGGCAGTGTGTGGCCCTGGTGTATGCCATTGTCAGCTGGAGAGAGGGATGGAGCAAGAGTGAGGTAAGGAGGCCATTGCCCTCTCATGTAAATGCTCGGCGTGAGTTGCCCAACATGGCAGAGGCAGATTCTTGTCTTGACTTACAGTGTGGATATTGTTAGCACTATATACCCCTGCAGTTGGAAGGGCACTTGGAAGATCTCCTAATTCTGTCCTCTGCACTCAGAAACTTGTCTAGGTCATCTTCTGGTCTCTACTTGAAGGCTGGCTGCCTTCACGTCCCACAGTTTGTACTTGGGTGGGCTGTCCCCAGACAGCTTTCCCTAGCAGAGCATTGGATGTGTTAGCCTACTTCTTAGTTCAGTTCTTTGAGAGGCCCCACCTGCCTAAGTGCTGAATATACCTGACCACAGTTACCAGGACACCTTCTTCCAAGCCACCAGCATCTCCTGCCTGAATTTTTGCATTAACTGGTATCCCTGCTTCTGGTCTTGCCGCCAATAATCCATTCTCCACACAGCAACCTGAGCGACCTTTTAAAAACAGAAATCAGATCATATCACTTACCTCCTTAAAATTCTCCAAGAGATTACATTTAGAATAAAATCCAAATCCCATATCCTGTATTATGGGTTGAACTGTGTCTCGCCCAAAAGGTGCTGAAGTCCCAAGTACCTGTGAATGTAACCTTATTTGGAAATAGGTTCTTTGCAGATGATTACGGTAAGATGGGGTTGGTAGGTGGGCCCTAAACCAATACGACTGATGCCCTTATGAAAAAGGCAATTTAGACCCAGAGACAGACATGTACAGAGGGAAGACAATGTGAAGGCACAGGGAGCACAGTGTCTACAAAGCAGAATGCTTGAGCCCACGAGAAGTTAGAAGAAAGGCATGGGACAGATCCTCCCTTGCAGACCTCAGAAGGAACTAGAAATGCTGACACCTTGATTTTAGACTTCCAGTCTGCAGAACGGTGAGTTAATAAAGTTGTGTTATCTCAGCCACCCAATTTGTGATACTTCATTACAGTAGTCCTAGGAAAATAATACACCTGCCTACAAAGGCTGGTGAATGCAGGCCCACCTTCCTCTTTGTCCCGCTTAAACTGTGCTCATTCCTGCCTGCTGTGCTTCTTGACTGGGGCAGCACTACAGCTGCCCAAATGCCACTGGAAAAAGTGTGTGTGTCTAGTTTTCAGTAGTTAGGACTAGGGGCTTGACCAGCATTTAGTGGAGGGAGGCCAGGGATGCTACAAATCCCCAAGTGCATGGAACAGTCACACATCATATTGTCACTGAAGCCCCATTGAGAATTACTGCACACTGGCCTTCATTCAGCTCTGTGAACCTTCCCTTTCACCCTACCCCAGGGCCTTTGCATGAGCTATTCATCTACCTGGACTGCTGTTCATTTACTCTTCACATGGTTTAGATAGCCTGACAAACATGATCTTCTCAGAGAGGCTTTCTCAGACTGTAAAGTACTCACTTGTTCACTTTCTTTCACATTAGTGTTTTGTTTTGTTTTTAAATATTCCTGCATAGAGAGCACTATCACTATTTGATGTTTTTAAATCGATTCTTCTTTTGTTTTGTTTTGTTTTGTTTTTGAGACGGAGTTTTGCTCTTCCACCCAGGCTGGAGTGAAGTGGTGTGATCTTGGCTCACTGCCACCTCCGCCCCCTGGGTTCGAGAAATTCTCCTGCCTCAGCCTCCCAAATAGCTGGGATTATAGGTGCCCACCACTACACCCAGCTAATTTTTGTATTTTTAGTAAAGATGGGGTTTCGCCACATTGGCCAGGCTGGTCTCAAACTCCTGACCTCAGGTGATCCATCCGCCTTGGCCTCCCAGAGTGCTAGGATTACAGGCCTGAGCCACTGTACCTGGCCAAACTGATTCTTCTATTTGCTTGTCTCTTCTGACTAGAATATAAGCTTCATGAGAGCAAGCATGGTGCCCAGATGCCCAGGATCTAGAGCAGAGCCTGGCACACAGTAGGTGCTCTCATGTAAATGCTGGGTGAGTGAGTGAATCATGAGCTCTGAAGCTGGAAGCCTAGGAGAGCCTTGGGGGTCAGGGACAGAGGAAGGAAAGAGATGGGGCAAGAGGCAGGGCAGGGACAAGGAAGGAATTGGTGAATCGTGGTGGCAGGGCTGAGGAAGCACTAGCCAGGGCAATGGATTGAACACAATTGGCCTTCCCAGACTGAGAAACCCATGCAGCCAGTGTAAGGATTCCTGGAAGAGCTCTGGGTCGAGTACCCTCTCCTTCTCATACAACAGGGATAGGCTTATGGAGCTCATTATCCCTACGATGGTGGAGACTGGGAAACGGAACCATCTTCCCTTGGTGTAGAGAAACTCATGGATGACAAGTTGTCTTTAAATAAATTATCTGGGTAATTGGGGGCCAGGTGGAAAACTCAACTACAAAGTTGATGTTGAGAAGGACTCATTCATCTTTTATGGAACGCCCTTTCTCGTCTTTGCAAGAGCCGGACATTGTGCTAGATAGGATGTGGACTCTCCAGTGTGGCCAACCTGGCTTTTTAGGGACTAGGAGTTCTCTGGATTGAGTGTTAGCTCATTTCCTGGTTCAATTCTTTGAGAGGCCCCACCTGCCTAAGTGCTGCATATACCCGGTTACAGTTACCAGAACACCTTCTTCCAAGCCACCAGCATCTCTTGCCTGAATTTTTGCACTAACTGGTGTCCCTGCCTCTGGTTTGGGCCCTAATAATCCATTCTCCACACAGCAACCTGAGTGACATTGTTTTTTTTTTTTTTTTTTGAGACAGAGTCTTGCTCTGTCGCCCAGGCTGGAGAGCAGTGGTGCGATCTCGGCTCACTGCAAGCTGGCCTCCCGGGTTCACGCCATTCTCCTGCCTCAGCCTCCCGAGTAGGCCACCACGCCTGGCTAATTGTTTTTTGTATTTTCAGTAGAGACGGGGTTTCACCATGTTGGCCAGGCTGGTCTCGATCTCCTGACCTCGTGATCTGCCCACCTCAGCCTCCCAAAGTGCTGGGATTACAGGCGTGAGCCACTGCGCCCGGCCCTGAGTGACCTTTAAAAAGCAGAAATCAGATCACATCATTCACCTGCTTAAAATTCTCCAAGAGATTACATTTAGAATAAAATCCACATTCTGTATTGTGTATTATGGGTTGAACTGTGTCTGCCCCGTCACAAGTTGCTGAAGTCGCAAGCACCTGTGAATGTAGCCTTATTTGGAAAGAGGAAAAGAGACAGAACATATATTCAGCAAGCTTCTTCAAGCGCCTTCAAATTGGGTCATCTCAAAGTACATACGGTAATGAAAACAATGTAATGTTTTCCAAGCCAGCCGCAGCCCTTATTTTTTCCTCCGAAGTCCTCTATTTTACTCAGTTTGCTTTACAGAAAGTTTCATTTTCCATCTTGCGGCACCCTCGGAACTTCGGAGGTGAGAGATGCCGATGTTCTCAACTGGGCGAGGGCGGCCGTTTTGTTAATTCTCTTTGCGCTGCTAACTTGCTGGGTGACCTTAGTGTTTTAGTTAACCTCGTGAGGGCCTCAATTATTCTATAGAAAATTCGACGAGAATACATTACACCACAGGGGACTGGTGATGGTGAAGGAAGAATCCAATATATGTGAGAGCTCATGGAGGAACTTTCTGAGTCGACTTTCTCTGTCTTAGTTTTGTTATTTCAACTCTCCCCGCAGGGCCCTGTCCTCGGGGCAGCCCCTCTTCACCTCCCTGCCACCTCTCCCTCATATGGGTTTCGGAAACGTCACTCACCACCAAATTCACAGTCTGCAGTATATGTGAGGACTAATTCCACTGTTGTTTGCTTAATATTGTGTTAACTCACTTTAAAAATTAAGTCGGTTTATTTAAAAAGGGAAAATTTGACTGGGCACAGTGGCTCATGCCTGTAATCCCAGCACTTTGGGAGGCCAAAGTGAGAGGATTTTCTTGAGTTCAGGAGTTCAAAACCAGCCTGGGCAACATAGTGAGACCCCTGTCTCTAAAAAAAAAAAAAAAAAAAAATTAGCTAGGCATGGTGGCACGCCCTTGCAGTTCGAACTACTTGAGAGGCTGAGGTGAGAGGATCGCTTGAGCCCAAGAGTTCAAGGCCACAGTGAGCTGTGATCATAGCACTGCACTCAGCCTGGGGGACAGAGTAAGACCATGTCTTCCATAAATAAGTTAATTAATTAAAAGGGAAAATTTATGTCAGTATATATAATGACAATGAAATCGTAAGTTTGTCAAGTATATATTTTTCCTAATACACATTTGTATTACTACACGATTATTAAAATGAAAACTCACCCCACTCTCTAGCATAGTCATTATGGAAAACAGTGTGAAATTTCCTCAAAAAATTTAAAATAGGACTACCCTATGATCCAGCAATCCTGCATCTGGGTATACAGCTAAAATAAATGAAATTAGTATGTTAGGGAGATCTCTGCACCCCCAGGTTCACTGCAGCACTGTTCACGCTAGCCGAGATATGGAAACAACTCAAACGTCCATCTATGAATGAATGGATAAGGAAAATGCGATATGTATGTATATGCATATATATGTCACATAAATAAAGAATATTCCATGATATCTACATATAATGAAATGCTTTACATATATAAAATGGAATATTATTCTGCCATTAAAAAAGAAGGAAATCCTGTTATTTGCAACAAATAAATGGACCCGGAGGAGATTATGCTAAGTGAAACAAGCCAGGCAGAGAAAGACAAATACTGTGTGATCTCACTTATGTGTGGAATCTCAGAAAGCTGAACTCATAGAAGCAGAGAGTAGAATGGTGGTTGGCAGAGGCTGGCCTGGTGGATGGGCCAGGGTTGTAGAGATGTTGGTCAAAGAATATAAAATTTTAGTTAGATAGAATAAGCTCAGGAGATTAATTGTACAACATAGTGACTATAGTTAATAATAATGTATTATATACTTGAAAATTGCTAAGATAGATTTTAAATGTTCGTATTACAACAAATGATAGGTATGTGAGATATTGGATATGTTAATTAGCTTGATTTAGCTAGTTGGAATGCCAGTGTATGCATATGTGAAAACATAATGTTGTACACCATAAAAATATACAAGTCTTGTTATATTTATCAATTTAAAAAATTCAGTATCTGTGGAGTCCTGGCTTAAGGACTTCTTCCTCAACGACAGCTTCCCGAGCCTCCAGGCTACTTCAGTCCCCCTTATATACCTGTGCTTTTTCCTCTTTTGTGACACTCTTCACATCCTCCTGTAATTATCACCTCCTACTGCCTCTTCCATTAGAATGTAAGCTTGTATATCCAGGGTCTAGCACAGCACCTGGCACATAAAAGGTGTTCAAAACATTTGTGTGGAATTAAATAAAAAATTCATCTCTGGCTGGGTGCGGTGGCTCATGCCTATAATCCCGGCACTTTGGGAGGCTGAAGCGGGTGGATCACCTGAGGTCAGGGGTTCAAGGCAAGCCTGGCCAACATGGTGAAACCCCATTTCTACTAAAAATACAAAAATTAGCTGGGTGTGGTGGTGGATGCCTGTAATTCCAGCCACTCAGGAGGATGAGGCAGGAGAATCGCTTGAACTTAAGAGGTGGAGTGAGATTGCACCATTGCATTCCAGCCTGGGCAACAAGAGAGAAACTCCGTCTCAAAAAAAAAAAAAAAAAAAAAAAAAAAAAAAAAAAAAAAAATCTGCACCAACTTAGGACTTTCTGTAGACCATTAGTGGGAAATTGCAGTGCATGACACCTTCTCTTTCTCTGTCTTTCAGTCCAGTGCTTGCCAGTCTGGGGACATTTGTGGTACCTCTGAGCAGCCAGGTCAGAGCTTACTCCTAGGAGCTGGGGGACGCATAGTTAGAATTCTAGTCAGTTCCTCTAGTGGTCCAAATTTTAAGTATTGATATGTACAGAGAGTGAAGAGCTTAGGGCCATGGACTTCTCAAAGCTGTGAGTTTTGGGGATGAGTAATTAGTGGGTAATTGGCAACTTATTTTTCTATCACAAAGACTTCTTCCCATATAAAGCATATTCCCACAGGGAGTGTTTTGCTCTTCTTGAAGATGATGTCTGGCCAGTACTTACATCTCCATGGGGTCCCCAAAGCAGGGCCTAAATCTTATTTTTACCTGTTATTCCCTTGACTTTTTACATCTGGTTCTATTAGAACTTTCCACAAGTTTCAGAACCACTGCAAAACAGAACTGTGCAGGCATGGTAGATGTCTTGGCACATGTCTGGTTGTGCATGGGTACCGAGTCCTTGACAGTGGTTTTCTAGAAAAATTGTGTGCTCCTTATCTATTTGCTAATTCCTTCCACATATCGCAAGACTTTTCTGTAAATTCCCATCAGTCTTGACAAAGTTATCTTGTAGACCTGTGTAGTGATTTTGATGGCTGCACAGAGCTGTTTGTCTTGTTCAGAACTAAATTAATAACACTACGATGGCACCTACTTTAGCACCAAACTTCTTAAACTCTCCTAATATACTAATCAGCATGTCAGCGAAATATATATATATTTTTTCTGGATAAAGACAAGCCTGGTGAAATGGATTAGACATTCACATGGCATTGCATAATTCAGCATGCCAGTACGGTGCATATGATTTGCATTAATAGCCTGCACTGGAAGCTGCTGCTCATAGGTTTCTCTCATTAGGTCGAATATGGAAGATTCCAGACTGTCAATCAATTACAGTAATTTCCTTTTCCATATTTATTCCATCACCATCATTGACAGCTACCATTAAGTGACATTAATACAATACAATATCATCTTGCATTTCTACAGAGCATCTCAGGGTGCCTAATAGTTCCTCTTCAGCCAAGAAATCATATTACAAAGGAAAAAGTACCCTCATTCTCTAGGTAGAAAATATGCTGCCAACTCTCTTGGATAATGTGGGAGTTGCCCAAATCCCTGGGGATGCCCCTGACTTCTGGGCATGGGTGTTTATTTTTCTGTTGTCCAAAAATATTCAAGACTGTGACTCTACAGACTGGAGTGGCTTAGTGGGCAGGGATGACTTTCCAAGACGCATACCTGACCACACTTTCCACCTCTATTCAGCCTTGATTTAGAACACGTTTGCAAGGCAGGGCTGGTGGGGACCCTTGTGGGGGAATTCACTTTCTTTCTTTCTTTTTTTTTTTTTTTTTTTGAGATGGAGTCTCGCCCTGTCACCCAGGCTGGAGTGCAGTGGCGCGATCTTGGCTCACTGCAAGCTCCGCCTCCCGGGTTCACGCCATGCTCCTGCCTCAGCCTCCTGAGTGGTAGCTGGGACTACAGGAGCCTGCCACCAAGCCTGGCTAATTTTTTGTATTTTTAGTAGAGACGGGGTTTCACCGTGTTAGCCAGGATAGTCTTGATCTCCTGGCCTTGTGATCCGCCCACCTCGGCCTCCCAAAGTGCTGGGATTACGGGCATGAGACACTAGGCCTGGCAAGAATTCACTTTCTTAGAAGGGCAGCAGTTATTGCATACCACTGCTTTGCAACAATTCCTCGCTCCAGGCCTCCATGGCCCCCCCGACTTGCCCCATCCCTTGAAATGCAATCAGCCACCTTGACTCAGTAGAATGGGGCAAAGCCCTTTTTTTGCCAGACAGACGATTTGAATATGCTGTTGCCAGAGTTCCCATATTCACTCTTCCCCTTCTCTCTCGTAATCAGGGATTAACAGAGTTTTGCCACACAGAGGTCATCTCTGTTGCCTAGAAGTCACTAACTAAACATAGAGATTAATCTCTTGGTTGGTTTTGGGTGACATACCAGTAAGCTTTCCAGATAAGTATAGAATATACCGTTATATTTGAATTTCAGGTAAAAAATGAATTGTTTGCATATATTTACTAAATATTGTATAGGACATATAAAAATTATTCATCGTCTATCTGAGATTCAACTTTAACTGGGCATTCTGTATTTTTATTTGCTAAATCTGCCAGCCCTACCCATCAGGTGACTCAAAGGCCTAAGAATTCAGCCAACAAAGCTACTGAGATCCTAGGAGAAATCAAATCAAGACAATATGTCTACATTGAACCAAAGTATTTGCAGAGTGCTGTGTTCACAGCTGTGGGAGATGCAAAACAGTGTCAGACTTGGTGAGAAAACAGTAGAGGAGAGGAATGGCCACAGGCCAGAGAGAGACCGTGGTGCTAGCACAAAAGCCTGGCTCAAGGACTACAGAAAAGCAAAATGGCATTTAAAAAAAAGATTGTTTCCAGTAGTTTTATCTCCAACCTTTTATGATGGCTTCTTGTAATGGGAGCTTCCGCGTCACAGGAGAAGGCTGTGTGCGTCACAGGAGAAGGCTGGAGAGGCTGGAAAACAAAGCTTTCTGACAAGGCAGGAGGCTTGTGGGCATAGCATGTACCCTAGTCCTTTATTGCTGGGATAAAGCAAACAGCATCTTGATTGACAACTGAGGGACAGTATGGCAGTAACAATCAATAGGCATTTGTGGGTTGGATGACTGACAAATTTTTGAGCAGGAAGAGCATGAGGAAGGATATTTTAGACTATCTTGGAGGCGTTGTGGGAGAAAACATGAAGGATACAAATCCCTTTTACTAACTGGGGAAAAATCAGCCATCTACCCTGACGGGGTCACTGTCCTGCACTGAACAACACCTAACACTGTCATTCTTCCTCCTCCAATCACATCAACAACTTAGTGTCCAGTTGTTCAGGGACTTCAAACAACCATGGCTATTATAGCAAGTATTGTAGTGCCATTTCTTCCGAAAACTGGGAGGATAATTATACACTGTGTGGGTGAGGGTGTAGAACAAACAAGAGGACAGATTAATGGCAGAGAGAGGACAGCGTTGAGAAAAGTGAATTAGAAAGCGGATTGGCTGGGAAAGTAGGGAGTCATTAAAACTTCTTTCTGATCAATTAATCTTTGGGTGGTTGGGGTTAAGGAACAACCTGGAATTCAGCCTCCACTGTGTGCCTTGAACTTCCGTTCCTGTTATCTGCAAGGAAAACTTTATCCTTGTTTTAATGACTTTTCAAGCAGTTAGGAAACTTTGTCAAGAGTGTTGAGTGGCAAGGGCAGAGCCAGGATTGGAGGACAGGTCTTTCTTGCTCCAAGACGAGTTCTGGTTCCACGTCTGAAGGCTGCCCAGGCTCCCTGTGAAAAGGGGCTCTACAAACTGCTCCTTCAGTCTCACAGAAGCGCATGCTAATGAGACTAACACAGACATCTACCCATCCATTGCTGTCAGTTGTGTGTGCTGAATTCTATTTTGCTATTTGAAATAAAAAGAAACTTACAGTCTGGATTGGGGATAAAGGAAAATGAAGATTTAGTCTACCTCGGTGATAGAGTGTAATTGCAAAGGGATAAATATATGGACTCACATCAATTTTTCACTTCCTACAATGGCCAACCCTTCTGGAAAAAAACAGTATTTCAGATAGTAGCAATGAGATTATCTGGCGATTTGGTAAAAGAGTTAAGCGTAACATTTTATGGAAAGAACTATAATCAGATGATAACCACAGGAAGAAGCAGCAACAGAGCAAAGAAAATAACATATTATCTTTTTGAAGACACCTAGATTTGTTTCTGAGGAGGATGAGGAGGCTTTCGAGATACTGAGAAGGGAAAAAGATATTAGAGCTGAGAATGATCTTTGTGATACTAAAAGCTACTTGAGGTTTGCGGTGGGGAATGAATGAGCTGACACCCGAGTAATAAACCTTAGGCTCTCACACGTCTCCACAGAGCCTGTTTGGAAACCAGGAAAGAGTAAGTGACTCAAGTATTCTAAATTTTAGTAAAAGAAGAAGGTAATCATCTCACCACCTCCCTTCCCCTCCCTCTTCCTTTGTGCTTGGTTTTCCTCAGGTTCTTCTCATATTAAATAATTAATATTTAATAAAAGGGTCACTCTACAACTATGCTTTTGCCCTTGTGCCAGTCTTGAAGCAGGGCTCTATACTTCTGTGTTTTTCTCTCAAAGGAAGTTCACTTTCGAAAAGTGAGAATGCAAACTTTACTGAACATTTTATAAGGAAGACCGAAGAGGGGATTTACACCTCGTGATGCTCAGAGTTTAATTTCCCAAATCACCATGAGAAGTCCCTCCCCAATTCTATTCTCAGCTGTTGTTCTTTGGGTCTTTAAAATCTTCCACCAAGTAGCTTCTCAAATTCTCTGTTTTAGAGAAATCTTCCCCTTCAGCCATGGTTCTTTTGCAGAAAAATTTCACTTCTCACTTCTCTCAGTCATTGGCACCAGCCCACCCACAGACCTGGAAGCCCAGCATTCACTATGGTTTAGCAGAGGATTCCCCCTAAAAACTCACACTTTCTTTTGCAAGGCATTCATGAAACAACTGCTAGGAAAAATGAGATGCTTTTGTATTACCACAAGAACATAATTCATTGGGGAATGATATCTTGCAAAGTTTACCATATGCTTTGGGTTTCTTAATTTTTAGAATATTTGCTATCTTCTTATCCAAGCTTGGAGGTTGGGTTTGGTGGCAGTGGAGATAATTGAATTCTTGTCTAACCACATTTTCAGAATGACATCAATTCTCCCATTTTTAAGTGAATGTTTCCAAAGCATTCTGAATGGCTATTTACCCAGTAGCTGAGAGAGAAACTGGGATTTTGTTTTTTTAGCTTCTCCATCTGTGAGGAGTGGCCAGCCATCTTTATTCCTTCTCTTTATGTAGGGGCTACCCTCTTGGGGGTTTCACAGTATTTCTTGTAAAGACCATGAACTTGGGCTGTCACTGTGTGATAACAATTCCTTTATGTCCACACTGAATCTCAGATTCTGGCTGGGCGCTGTGGCTCATGCCTGTAATCCCAGCACTTTGGGAGGCTGAGGCAGGCGAATCCCTCTAGCCCAGGAGTTCGAGACCAGTCTGGGCAACATGACAAAACCCCATCTCTACAAAAATCTGCTGTTCATGGTGGCACAAGCTGGTAGTCTTAGCTACTCGGTAGGCTGAGGTGGGAGGATTGCTTGAGTAGGGGAGGTGGAGGTTGCAGTTAGCCAAGATCACGCCATTGCACTCCAGCCTGGGCACAGAGTGAGACCCCGTCTCAAATAAATAAATACATTAAAATCCAGATTCTAAGATGTTAGAATTACTACCTTAATTTTAAGGTTTTAATATTATTGATTGCTTATTCTCATGGGGACACCAGAGTTTGGTGATCCTGGTGGTCCGTATCCCTGGGGGAATTCAAGATGTTTGCTCAAAAGTTGGCTTAGCAGCAGCGTTTTGCTCCCTTTTGGCACTTCAGCTTCGTGTAATTTGTGCATTAATAGCGCTCATTATGATCATGGGGGTCTTTTGATGTGAAAATCAGGCTTGATGTAGACTTGATATGTATTGGGATATTTCAAAGATATTTTTAAATGCATCTGGAAAATTCAGGATGTCTGTTGTTGAGTTTCTAGACCTGTGCAGGGAACACCTTTCCAGAGGTCATTGTGTTTTGTATTTTGCTGCTCATTATTTTTCTTCCCTGAAGAACTGTTTTGTTTTGTTTTGTCACTTTCCAAATCTGAGTGAGCTCTTTTCTCCTTCCAACTCCCCTGCCTGTGATATTCTTTTATCATGTCGTCATTATTTTATCAGTAATTCTGCTCACGCCCAAGAATTTTGCCTCTTCTTCCTCAGCTTACTGTTTTCTATGGCATGTCTTTTTTTCTCAGTATTTCTTCCTAGGTCGGACATTTCCCCCAGTCATCCTTTCTCTCGCTTGATGCATGTCACATCCTAGGAAGCATCAGCTACTACATCTGCCCCCTCCTTTTCTCTTCCGTCCCCACCGGGCTTTTCTGGAGCTGCTCCTGCCACATTTACTCCATGTCTTGGGCTCACAGTGCTTCACTTCTATCCTTGTCATTCAGGGGTAACAGTTCAATGATCTTTCCTCTTCTCTGTCCACTGAGTTCATTTACAATTTACAATCCAAACAGTTTCTGGTTGTCAGCTTGCCTGACTGTAACCTTTAATATTTACCCTGCTGTCCCCTCCTCCAAACTTTCCTGTCATCTTTCATCTCTGGAGTTGTCAATATCTATCCCAAGTTGTTTATTTTTCTTTCTTTCTTTCTGTTACTTCCTCCCTCATCCTTTTTTGCTTGCTTTCTCTTGACTTTTTAATTTTGAATAAATGATAGATTTGCAAAAAGTTGCAATGATAGCAAAAATAGTGTGGAGTGGTCCTGTGTGCCCTTCACCCAGTTTCCCCCAATGATCACATCTTACATAATTGTTGTCCTGTATCTGAGTCAGGAAATTGACGTTGGTACAATGCATGTGCATAGTTCTATGCCATTTTATTGCATGTGTAGATGCAACAAGATACAGAACTATTTAATCACCGCAAAGATCTCCCTCATTGTAACCCCTTTATAATCATATTCTACTCACCATTCCTAGCCCCATGGCAACCATTAATCTGTTCTGCAGTCTATAATTTGTCATTTGGAGAATGCTATCTAATGGTATTGTATAGTATATGATACATTGAGACTGGCTTTATAAAATTCAGCATAATGCCCTTGAATTCTACCCAAGTTATTTTGTGTATCAATAGTTCACTCCTTTTTATGTGCTGAGTAGTATTTCATAGTATGGATGAGCCACCATTTACCTATTGAAGGACATTTTGGTTGTTTCCAGGTTTCGGCACACACACAATCTTTTTCCTTTTTAAAGATCTTTTTTCTCTAGGTTGCTGCTTTCTAACAGGAACTTTCAGGAAAAGAAAAACTTTTGGGAGAGGAGGATTTACCCATTGGTTCTTTTGCCTAATTAAGGGTTAGGTTCAACCCACAGTGATTGGCAATGTAAATAAACTATTAATATTTTCTTTTCAGAAACAGCCTTGCTTTTGACATCCTGTTCCAATTCTTGGTTGTCAGTAAATGCCCTCCCTGCTTGTCTTGTTTGTCAGTGAATACGTTAAATTTGACCTCTGTGGAGGTGTTCCAATATAAATTTTGATCACGAACAAAAATCAGGTTTAGTTATTTTAAGTTAGGATGTTAATTTAAAGTGACTACATTGTTACAAGAGCTTTGGTGCCTGTTCAGGAGATCCTTAAAGTTATTTCTGGCAAAATGTATTGAAACTAGGGGACTTCAGAACTCAGAGCTCAAGGGAAACAGGACAAGCTGAGTTTTAGCTGTTTGACTGGAAGGCTGGGTCAGCAAGCAGCCTCTGCTTAAAAAAAAAAACAACACATACTCATTTTCCAAATGAGTTTAGGCTCAATATTTTGTTAACCCTGCATATGTTTGAGAGGGAACTCCTGAGTGCTGGCTGGCTGAGCTGGTTTTATCTTGGTTCTAGTAAATTAGTAGATTGGCCTGACATTTTTGGCATGCAGTAATGAAGGTTGTCATAGGTTTCCTTTCTGTGAGCAACTTGGCTTCCTATTATGTTTGAAGATTTCACATATTTGCATGAACTCAAGTTGAGGTGATTATATGGGAGAGAAAAGTGCAAATATTTAAATATTACAGGATATTTTACAGTCTTTTAGGGTAAAAAGGGGATTTAATATATGTGAAATGGAAGTTTACACTGGCACATTAAGACTTTCTCTCTCTCTCTCTCTCTCGCCCGGACTGGAATACAGTGGCATGATCATGGCTCACTGCAGCCTCAACTTCCCCGGCTCAAGGGATCCTTCTGCCTCAGCCTCCCCCGTACTGGGACTACAGGCACGCACCACTGCGTATGGTTAAATTTTTTTTTTTTTTGAGATAGAGTCTCTCTCTGTTGCCCAGGCTGGAGTGCAGTGGCACGATCTTGGCTCACTGCAACCTCCACCTCCTGGGTTCAAGCAATTCTCCTGCCTCAGTCTCCCGAGTAGCTGTGTTTACAGGCACATGCCACCACACCCGGCTAATTTTTGCATTTTTAGTAGAGATGGGGTTTCGCCATGTTGGCCAAGCTGGTCGCAAACTCCTGGGCTCAAGCAATCCTCCCTCCTTGGCCTCCCAAAGTGCTGGGTTTACAGGTGTGAGGCACTGCCCCTGGCCGCCTTCTTTTTTTTTAAAGTCCTCAAGAAATTAGAAATTTTGATAATGAAAACAATAATCAGAATCTTTTCTATTTTATGAAATTTCTAGGTCTTTGCTTTGCTGGTAACATTCAACTAACATCTTTGTGAAAGTAAGATTCCCCCTCCAATTCCCCCAGCCTCCTATTCTCCACTTCCGATTTCCACTGCTCCTTAATGTGTGGGAGATGATAATGCCTTGTATACATATAACTTATGCCTGGAGGAAGAGAAAACAGTTTGAACACTTTGTCTAATGAGTCCCTAGTTTTCCTCAAGGTAGGCGGAGGAAGGTGAGCTGCACATGGGCCCAGTCGATCTCTGCGTGACGAGCACTGAGTCACCAAGTGAGTCACTGGGGAGGCGGGAGGGAGTGGTCCACCCAGGCTAGCGTTCTCAGGCTAGCGCTCTCAGAATGTTTTCACAATATCCCAAGGTCTCCACAAGTGTTTCATGAGGTTACTGTAAGATTCATGTATCTCACAATCCAATCAGAATGAATTCGAAACAACAAAGCAAAAAGACAAAACCACAACCATTTGGGGAGGATTTCTTAGGACACCTTAGAGAACAGATCATTCTAGGGCAGTGTTGTAGCTCAGGAAACTTTGAGACACAACTCTTTTTGTGCACCTTCCTTCTTTCTCTTTCCTTTCCCCTTCTCTCCTTTCTTTCTCAATTTCTGATGGGCCCAATCCTGGAACGAGGCCATTTAGGGAGACGAAGTGGGGAAGTACAGCAGCTCTGTTTTCAAGAGAAGTTACTGGTCAACATTCTTGGCCTTCTTTAGCAATACCATGAGCCCACTCTCATCTCACTCTCCTCTCACTATTACTGTCATCTAATAATCAGAATTCTTTATTAATCAGTCTATTTTGAACATCTGCTCTGTGACAACTGATTACTGCCAATGATGACTCAGGAGTGAAACATTTTCAACTGGCTCTGGATGATTGAAATCCAGATTTTACTGGGTGTTGGTGTTCATGCTAATCCTGGGAAAAGTGAGAACCCCCATGACGTGACTAGCCATGGTAGCAGTCTAATAAACAACATCTCTCATTTGCTGGTGTTTGTGGATCATGGAGTTCCCAGTTCCAGTACTTCCTAGGCAGTGAGACTTCTAACCATTGAGCCATCTGGAGGCCTGCTGGGACCTGGCCATTAGTGTACAAAACATTGAAGCAATGGTGAAGATCTGGGAGAGCAAGTGATCAAAGCTGAGAAGCAAGACAAAGTGACAGGCACTAACATCTATTGAGCATCTACTGAGTGCTAAGTATTGGGCTACGGGCTTTAGTGCATGTGGTCTCATTTGTCACTGAGAAATGACAACTGACCAGTGACAGAATCCTCACCAGAAAAGGTCTCAGGTAATGTGGTTTCAGAAGAAACCAGTATGGGTTAGGGTGCTTACACTGGCAATTCATAGAAAATGTAAAAACTTTCCTAAGTGATAAGGACACTTGTTGGCTCAGGAGAGGAGAGGCCAGTGGTTTATTGATGCTTGTAAGCCCCCAGGTTACCTCTATCTCTGCCTATGAGTGTTCACTCGCTCCTGGGGCTTGCTGTCTTTGTGAGCATAGAATGGTTGCCAGCACATTAATGCTAGTGCTCCCTTATCTGTGTCCAGAGAGTGCGAGTGAGTGAGAGAGAGCTTGTTTCTAGTACTTCTTCCGGAAAAGCAATGTACCTCCTTCCTAGAAGCCTCTTAGCCATCCCATCTTGTTGCCTAGAACTGGGTGACACGGCCAATCTTCAACTCTAATAAGGAGGATGGAATTACCTTTACAGGTTTAGACTACCAAGCGGGTACTCTGGGAGTTAAGAGTGGGGTCAGTGGGCAACTTGGAAGCAAGGTGTATTCAAATGGAAATCTTGCTTTTGGTAAGAAGGAGCAAGCCCTGAGCTATACAGAAGTGAAATCAGGTTCTATGCAATGATATTTAGAAGAAATTCATCAAAAAGATGTAAAAGCAAAACAATTTCTGCTTTTACAGGGGAAAACAACAATTACCTGGGTTGTTCACTTAAATTTCACTCCTAAGCTCCAGATATATTTGGTAACCTTATGCATTTTAAATACGACAAATCCAAGACGGCAGCCGTCACCTCTTTGTTCCACCTCATCAAATGTGCTCTTCCTACTGGGTTCTCTGGTTTGTTCAATGACACCACCCAAGCATAGACACCCAAGCAACAAATTAAAACCCTTTCTGCCAAACTCTTATACCTGGATATGCCAGGGTGTCTCTGAAGTTATTTGTCATAAAGGGACAAAGCCTAGTTGGCAAAGCCAATGTTGATATCAACATATTTGGAATCACCTTCAAGCATGTTTCAATGTGTCTACGACTACCTGTCTTTTATGCAGATTTTACTTTATTTGGGCCAACTGCAGCATCTAGAACACATGACCTCAAGTAAGCAAGTTTAGTCCTTGCATTTTTCTTCTGGGGCTAACCTGTGCCTGTGAGAGAGACAGCTAAAGTTAAAGGCACATGCCTGGCTGCATGCTGAACAGGAGCAAGAGTTTCACCTGGTGGTAGCAAGATCGCTCTGGGGGCAGGTGGTGGTGAGTGTTGGCCGAACTTCAGAAATTTTCTGTAGTTGTAACTGATTTTGCCTGGTTGTGCTGTGAGTGCCACACAGTGTTGTGCACATCTCTGGATGTAAATGTGGAATTTTAAAACTTTGCTATCTGGCTTTAGTCAACCTAAAACATCGGCTTTTTTAGCCAGGCACTACCCCGGCTCACCAGACAGGTTTGCCACAGGGAAAAAAAAATGAATGAAGTGTAAGTTTGGCCTCAATTTACTTACAGACCATAACATAGACCCTCAGAATATGCTTTTGGTTTTTCTTGGTTGCTGTTTATTGCTGTATTAATTCCCTAGGGCTGCCATAACAAATTACTAAAAACTGATGGCTTAAACAACAGAAATTTATTGTGCCCCAGTTCTGGAGGCTGGAAGTCTGAAATCATGCTCCCTCCAAAGGTTCTGAGGGGAGGATCCTTTCATCATTTTCCAGCTTCTGGTGGCTCCCGTGTTCCTGAGACTATTCTATTTTCAGCCTCCATCTTCACATAACCTTCTCTGTTTCTCCTTCTTCTGTCTCTCATAAAGACACTTATGGACACTGGATTTAGGGCCCACCTCAATAATCCAGGGTAATCTCATCTCATCTCTTAATTACGTCTGTAAAGACCATTTACCCAAATAAGGTCACATATACAGGTTCCAGGATGTGGACCTATATTTTTGGGGCCATCATGAAACTCACTAGAGTTGCCATGCTTCTCCTGAGATCATGACTATTGAGACATTCAGCACGGTTCGTGGCTTCCAAATCCAAGGATCGGTGCCACCGCTCAGAAGAGCTGCTTCAAGGAAGGTGAGTCTCAAACATCCAAAATGGCAGGCTGTATCCCTCATATCGTCTTGTTTCCTTGTTGTTTTAGTTATCACCTGGAGAGCTGTACATGCACAAGAAATAACTTGGGAGATCCCAGTGAGTAGCCACCAAGTTCCTTAGATTGTATCTTCTAAATCTCTGAGTCCATCATACCCTTCATTGCCACCACCACTGCTTTATTGAATCCCCATCATTTCTCCCCTGGATTATGCCTTTACATTTCCCCAGCCTTCTCTTCAGCTCCCTTTCTCCACATTGCTTTCTGGCAGATGTTGTAATCTGGTGTTACCTGCCTAGTGCTCAGTAGCTTTCCCTTGTCCCTCCAGGCCCATCCTTCTCCACTCTGTCTTCTTCTTCCAAAGCTCTATTGCCCTGTGGCTTCTGGCTGGGTTTGGTCAATGGGGAGCATTGGTGAGATGGGAAAGATGGAGCGGTGAGGGGGCATTTACCTCCCTAACGTTTTCCCTGGGGGTCACTGCTGGCTGGCTGCATCTCTCAACTGATGCTGACAGCTTCCATCAGATGCCTTCTTCACATGTCTTTCTCCTCCAAGCTTTGGTACCCATTTCTTTCTTTACCCTTCCAAACCTAAGGATGGCAACAGTGCCCTCTGTGGTTTCCCTACCTTGCCCACACCTTTAAACATAATTCCTTTATAAACTCTTCTTAGTGTGGTGGCTCACGCCTGTACAAAGTGCTAGCACTTTGGGAGGCCGAGGTGGGTGGATTGCCTGAGCTCAGGAGTTCAAGACGGGCCTGGGGAACACGGCGAAAGCCCATCTCTACTAAAAATATAAAAAATTAGCCGGGTGTGGCAGCGTGCACCTGTAATCCCAGCTACTCGGGAGGCTGAGGCAGGAGAATCGCTTGAACCTGGGAGGCGGAGATTGTAGTGAGCCGAGATTACACCGTTGCACTCCAGCCTGGGCGACAGAGCGAGACTGTGTCTCAAAAAAAACAAAAACAAACAACAAAACTTGTCTTAAATTACCGATTTCAATGTGCCATATGTTTCTTGACTGGACCATGACTAATACATCCATGCTTAAAGCATGTCACTGGCTCCATCTTGCCCAGAGGGCAAATGCATTAGCCCATGCTGGGGAACAAGGCTCTGGCCTTGCTTCCAGACTTAGTATTTCCTGACACACCCATGGTACTCCTGCATGCTGATGGACTTTTGGTTTTCTGTACTTGCTGTGGAGATTTTATAAGTTTATAAGTTTATAAGGAAAGATGTTTTCTTTCCTGATTTATCTGCCTGGGCCTTTTCCATCCTTCAAGATTCTGCTGGAAGATTACCTGTTGCCTGTTGTTTTGTTGACCTCCCTAGGCAGGGCTAGCTGCTTCCTCCTCTGTGCTCCCACATCGATTATATAAGTCCATTACAGTGCTATTCACTGCGACAAGTGTTTGTTTGTGTGTCCGTTTTCCTTCTGGTGGCTGAACCCTTGACTATATACCGACTATATCCCATTTTTCTTTGTTCTCCAAGTGCCTGTTGTTTTCTCAGGTAGGATTAATAAATATTTTGTGAATGAATACACTTGTTTTATGGACTACAGTATTTCTCACCTTTTCATATCAACAAGATTGCAGCAATAAAATGTCATCTTCATCTATGCAACTGTGCATGCTGTTTTGTGTCTTGATGAGTATTATTTTGTTTTATCCTTATGACAACTCAGAGAGATGAGTAGATGGGAAGCAAATTTTCCCCTGTCATGTAGATTGTTACTGGCAGAACTTTGCCAAGAATCTAGACCTTTTGATACTGATTTGCTCTTCTTTTCATGAGACCATTTTGCTTCCTGAGATGCCAGATTTTAAAAAAACAACAGAGCCCAGGAGCAGGCTAACCTAATGAGCACCACCCCAAGGACCACTTCAGATGGAAGGCAACTCAGGCTGCCATAGAGATAACTCCAAGTAATTATAAACACATGTCAGGAAGACCGAAGAGAGAGAGCTTGTTGTCAGAAGGGTTCTAACGAACAGAGCTGGTCACATTACCGGAACCTAACTTCCTGTTGCGAGAGAATTATGTCTGATGTAGGCTCCAGGGACTATCAACAGAACATAACACTTGGATTAAAATTAGGAATGAACATCAAAAAGAAGTATTCCGGGACCCTGGGGAAGGGCTGGCAACCAATGGAGGAAGGAGTGGATTGTTTCTATAATTCAAGCCATATCCCATGAGAAAGTAATATATAGGCAGCAGCACAAATAAAGATAAATCCAAGAGCATTTGGGGCAATTTCTGTTATGTCAATAGAAGGCTTATAGGTTCTTCCCTCTGCCTTAGGGGAAGGAGCATTATGTTGAAAGCGCTGCCAATACAATGTAGCTCACTTGTGAGGAACATTCACAGAGATAACTATCAGAGAATTTCGGGAGGAGAAGGGGTCTTAAAGGTCATCTGATGCTAGGCCTTGTACTTTTGGATCATTTCCAAGGGGAAGGAAAAAAATGAGATCTGAGTACTCCAATTGAGTGAGGGTTAAGACAGACCAAGTTTTGGATGTGGCACGTAGGTATTACCTGACATGATCTTTGCAATGCTGTTCTGTCTCAGCATGTCTGTGCAATCCCTGTGGGTCTGTGTCATGACCTCATAAGCCATCATGACAGACCCTTGATGAACTGGAACACCCGTTACTTGCTTGAATTTCTCCCTATGTTCTCCAGTGAAGACAGAGGCGAGTTAACAAGAAAAAGAAAATAAAGAAAATACATTTCCATGTATCCAGCTTTATCTCTTAAACCTTTGATATCGGTGTTCTCAGTCTTAATATGTTTCTATCTTTTGGCCTGATGTGTTTCTTTTTGGGAATTTATCTCAGTGATACAATAAGAATTGTAGACAAAGATCTGGAAACAAATGACATGAAGATCCTTATGATATAAACCAGAAAAGCAGCATACAAAGTATATGGTAAAATCTCTGTCCGACTGTTTGAAAACCTTTCTCTCTCTGCCTAGATATGTATCTCTATAAATAGAAAAATATCAGAAAGGAAACCATCAAAATATTAATTATGGTTATCTTGGGGTGGTGGGATTATAGGTGTATTTTATTTTCTCCTTGTACTTAATTGTACTCCCAAACTTTATGAATATAAATTAGAAAATAACTTTATAAACAGTATTGAAAATCCTTCTCTGACTTTGCCCTGATTTCCAGGACAAAATCCAGACCCTTCAGCTCAGCAAGTGGAGTTCTTTTGGATCTGGCTGCCCACTCTCCTGTCCCATCTCTCCCCACTCCCCTCCCCTTGCCCTGCCTTGCAGCCATGCTGAAGCTCTCGTAGTTTTCCTAAAGCCGGATGCTCCTTGAAGGTCCCATTGGTGTTTTTTCTGCCTAGGACACTTTGCTCTCCTTGTCAGTATTTGCACACTCCAGCACACCCCGGCTGCTCCCGTTTTAGAAAGCCTCCTGTAGTGGATGCTGTGGTTTGCTGTCCCATCTCCTATTCGGGCGCAGGGTGCCCTTTTCCCCAGTGCTAGGGTGCTGCCTGCTGTAGGCTCATACATGGATCCCTCTCCCAGAATTGCCCTTGGTCCAAGGGAGCAGCTGTGTCTGAGGTTATGACCCTCCCCCTTGTGGGACTGCCCACATCTAAGGAGTAGTGAATGCAGGGTACCACGATCTGACTCCCTTGTCTCAATTCATGTCCCCTCAGAAAGGTTATCCCAGCTTCAGAGCTGACTTCCTGTGGGATCCGCCGAGGCCTCTTTGGCAACCGCATCTCTCACTCTGCCCAGTCCTGTCTCCTTCACTTTCTTACAAGTGAGCACTGATCCAGTACACCTCTTGCACACAAATCTGTCTCTGTTTCTTGGGGAACGTAACTGAGTACCCGTCCTGTGACCCCTTACCTCAGTCCCTAAGTTAGAGCCCCATCCTCTGGGCTATTGATTGCTCTTTGTTAATTTCTCCTTAAGCACTTCTCCCATTGCACTCTTGCAGAGCACAGTCCTAGCGTCTCCCCCAGTGACCGGGATCTCCCTGAGGGTAGGAGGCAGTACGTTGTTTTTCTTTGTGTCTGTAGCACCAATCCCAGTGCTTGGCTTTTAGTACATGGTGAATGAGCAAGTGTGAAAGGGGATCACGTAGTAGGCAGAATAGCACGGGGAAGAGGGTGAACTACGGATTTGAATGAGAGCGTTATTGACAAAAATGAAATAATACAGGCTCTTCTATATCTTCCAATTGAAGGGACATTCCTATTGAACCTTTCTATGTATACACCCATAAACAAGGCTCTCACTTTGAGGTCCCATGCAGTTCCTGTCACTTTAAGCACCTTGGGAAATTCCAATGAGTTGAAAGAATTCTGAACTTTATTTTTGTTCTGTATTCATAAGACTGGGCTTCCTTTGCTCTCCCCTTCCTTCATTCTTTCTTCTCCTCGCCTTCCTTCATTCTTTGTTCTCCTCCCCTTCCTTTTTTTCTCACCATTTTTTCCATCTAGGTCGAGGACTAGTTTGTTGCCCAGGAAATTACAAAAAAGTGGTGGCCAAGGACTAATCCTCTAGTAGTCTTATTCTTCAAGAAGTTGAAGAAAAAGTCGAGTGCACTTTCAATTCCTACCCTTCTCTGATTTATCACTCTGAAAGTAATGATGTTCAGCTTTCTTGCTCTAGAGGAATGATTCAGGTAAAGCCCCACTGAGGGCAAAAGGTAATCTGTACCAGGTTTCAGAGTTACCAGTGTAATCAATCAAAATGTGTCATTAAGCCCCTAGCTACGTGTTCTCCAAATGGAGTCAGTTATACCCAACCCTTAAGCTTATGGGTTAGGGGGACCTCCCCACCCCTCCCTTCTGTTTCGCTTTGATGGGGTCCACCTTGGATAAACTCTCTGGTGCTGAAAAAGTACTGAGAAGTGACAGAAAGTTGCTTCACATCTATTCTATTTTTCAAGAAAAACATTACTATTTTCTCTGAATATGGAACCACCCCAGTGCTTCTGTGAAGTGGAGCTGGGTTATTTAGAGGCCCTTTCTGGTTTTATCTCCTCTTTCACACACTTGGCAGCACAGGTATTCTGATCTCCAGTGCATAACTGAGGACAGAGCACATGGAGGGCAAGAGACCTTGAATAACTATAGAGCTGCTTAACTCAGCACTGGGATAGGAATTCAGGACTCCCTACTCAAGGTCTGTGCCTCTAGCACTAGTCCACACCAAGGGCATTTCCTTAACGGTGGAGATTTTCTTCATGAGTACATTCATTCCCCTCAGACTTAAAGGTTGTCACAAATCCCAAAACTACAAAGCATGAGCATGGCATTGGTGGCTGTGTGTGTGTGTGTGTGTGTGTGTGTGTGTGTGTGTATGTGCAATGGGGGCAAGGGACCTCAACTCCACAGAGACTTAGCCTTACCTGTTGTAGGTAGCTGATGGGAACATTTGTTCCCTGCTGTCCTTGTTTCTATTGGGGACATGTTTCCATTGAGTAAATCCCCTGGCCGCCTGCATCCTCTCTCTCCTTCACTTCATTGGAGGAAGAGGAACTTCAGTCAGCCTGGGAGAAGCAATGGAACATGTACGCCTCACCTATTCCTCTCTCTCTGGGAAGAGCCTGAAGAAAGTAAACATCCTCTGCCCCTCCAAGCCTTAACTTTTAAGTGGTAAATCTCCATGTTGCAAAGTTTCTGTTTGCCATCAGTGGTACAATATTAACAAGCCCAAGGACCTGAAATCATAGCCACCAACCAAGACTTTGTCAACTTAAAAGAATGGTGATATTTTCTCTCTATCTGCCTGATTCCTATTCCTGTTAATTGGCTCAGAAGTTGGGCAGGAAAGAGGGGTTCCTATTTATTGGGTACCCTAAAACCCCAACATAAGGGAAGTCTTTTCTGGTTTTGTCTGGGAAACCTTAGGTTCAACAGTGGCCTGTTGTGGATAAAGATCTACTCTTGGGGGTGACCAAGGATTTGGGGGCAGGAATTTGGAATGAGAACCCAGGCAAGCTGAACTAAAATGCTAACTGGGCAAGGGTGTCCTGTCTCCAGTTTGATGACCAAGGGAAGGTCCTGACTCACTTGGGGCTTATGAAGGGTAACAAGGGGGACTTCTCAGTAAATCAACCACTCACTCTTCATGTGACAGTAAAAGCAGTCATGGAACAAACAAACTTCCTGCCAAGGCTCCTTCTTGTTACCGCAAACTTTCAAGTGTGAGTAACCATGTGAGCAAGGGGGAACCCAATAATTACTAGAATAATTCCTTTGTGTGTGCTGAAGTTCAGTTCATATCTGACCTCCCCAGCCAAAAGTAATCTCTCTTCTCCAGACTTCTACGTCCAGTATCTGGAACTTGCATTTGAGACTTACTATTCCTGACTGGCTTTATTATTTGCTTAGTCATTGTGGTGGTGGTTCTTGCTTTTTGTGCATTTTATCTCCAGTCCCAAAGATTTTAAGTTTATTAGGTATAAGGACCATGTCGTATACCTCCTTGTATTTTCCCTGACCATTCAAGAGTCTAGCATAACATTTACTTGCATTTGGAAGTGTGGAAATAAATGAAGACCAACCAAATAAGAATAAGCACAGGCTGTTTATTCAGAGCTACTATCGTTGGTGTTTTGGCAGAGACTCAAATGCGGGCAGAGGAGTGGGAAAACTTCACAGTAGAAAAAAGGGAGGCTCCAGGTATGTGCTGATTGGAGGCTGTTGGTGTGGGAAGCTGGGGGTGGTGCACTAGAAGCACAGGTGCCTATGTGATTGCTTAGGGTGCATATTTGCCTTTCTCTGGTTTGTCCTAAGCTGGAAGCAGGGACAAAAATCAGGGAGGCCGTCCATTGTCATTCAAGTTCTGGCCATTTGGAGCTGATTATTACAGGGGTTATTGTTTGGCTTCCTAACTTGTTGATAGAGATAGTGGTTTGACTTCTATAAGTCTGGCTGATGATAGCAGGCTGGCTTCCTGGGCCGGTTGCTGTTGCTAATGGGTTGGTGTCCTGGGCTGGCTGCTGCAGATTGTAGGTTGGAGTTCTATTTTCAATTATGGCTTGGCCGTTGTCCATTTGTATACTCAGTCTCTTGGTGAGTATCAGTAAATCTTGCTTGATTAACTGATAGATTGTTCTGACTATGGGTTGAAGCATGCCCTTTGAATTAATATTCTTTCTCTTTCTCCTCACTGCTTGATCAACTGTTTGACAGGTATTCTCCATTTGATTTTTATAACATGACCTTAGAAATAGCGCAAGGGAGAAGGAAACTTGCTCCATTTTTGCTCCTTTTCTTAATTACTTCTTTACAGACCCTATCTCCAAATAGAGTTACTGTCTGAGGCTCTAAGGGTTAGGGCTTCAACATTTGAATTTTGGGAGGCAGTGGGGCATAATTCCCCATCATACCCTTTGAGGGCCTCATTTAACTGAATATGCTCAGATCTATCTCAACTCAAACACACTCTGAGCCTTTGGCCTGGATGCATCCAAAAGAAGTGAGTAGAATGCTCAGGTGGCCTGTGACTTGCCATGATTCACTGACCAAACACGAAGGAAGTGGAACAGATGGTCACGCCATTAGAAGGCAGTCTCTCCTCAGGGAAGTCAGTCTCGTGGATTCCAGTGGCCCTGAGAATCACGATGCTAGTCTCCAAAAGAATAAGAAAGACTGATAAAAGATTGCTTCTGCTCTAAGTTGAAAGTGACTTATGGCAGCTTCTCTCACCCCATTGACCAAGCCCATTCGCTAAAGCCCTTAACAAAAGGATTTTCCCCCCTAACATTTAGAAATGGCAAAAAGCAAAGAGATGAATCATCAAATAGGCAGAATGCTCTTCCTACACCTCTTTTACCTGAGCAAAAACATGACTTCCTGAAAGAGTACAAAGAGAGAAAATTGGTAGGAGATGACTAACAGAGGTGACTGTGCTGATGCAAAGAATGTCAGGACAGCATGAACTTTAGAAACAGGCAAGGTTAGATGCTGAAACGGAGGCGGGTGAGCACACTCCCTCAGGAAATCAAACTCAGGGAGAACCGTGAATAAAAGGCTCCCCAGAAAAGACATGAGTGTGTAACTTACTTGACATTTCCACCAACGTGCAGCAGTGGGTTGGGTATGATGGTTCTAAATACCCAGTGACACATATTTACAAAAGAACTGTGTGGTTTTATTTTAAATGACAATGTCTTCTTAATCACCCCTCCGTACTGCCTGTCTGCAGCACTGCGAGTCACCAGGGTTCTGTCTTGGAGGAGCACTGTTTGGTCATGAGTCGTGTGCTGGCAGTGTCTGGGAAGTGAGGGGGGGTCAGCAGCTTATGACCGTAGGCTCCAGGGAGAGCAGGAAGCTCTGCAGGATGCATGTGTTATGGGTTGAACTGTGTCCCCTAGAAAGATATGTTGAAGTCCCCACCCCCAGTACCTTGAAATGTGACCTCATTTGGAAATAAGGTCATTACAGATGTAATCAGTTAAGACAAGGTCATACCGGGGTAGGATGGGCCCTTAATCCAATATAACTGGTGTCCTTAAAAGAAAAGGGAACTTTAGACACTGAGATAGAGACATACAGAAAGAATGCCATATGATAACAGAGGCAGAGATTGGAATTGTGAACCCCAAACATCTGAGACAGGTCTCAGTCAATTTAGGGTTTATTTTGCCAAAGTGAAGGACATGCCTGTGACACAGCCTCAGGAGATCCTGACAACATGTGCCCAGTGTGGTCGGAGTACAGCCTGGTTTTGTACATTTTAGGGAGACATGAGACATCAATCAATATATGTAAGATGTACATTGGTTTGGTCTGGAAGGGCTGGACAACTCAAAGCAGGGAGGGGGCTTTCAGGTCATAGGTAGATAAGAGACAAACGGTTGCATTCTTTTGAGTTTCTGATTAGCCTTCCCAAAGGAGGCAAGGAAATTCCCTGTGGACAAATTGTGAGGGAGGTACGTAGCTCTTTTATCTTAGTAGCTATCTTTTAAAGAATAGAATGGGAGGCAGTTTTGCTCTAAGAAGTTTCCAGCTTGACTTTTCCCTTTGGCTTAGTGATTTTGGGGTCCTGAGATTTTCCTTTCACAGAATAATGCATTTATAGTCCAAACGTTGCCAGCAGACACCAGAAGCTAGAAGAAACAAAGAAAGGGTTCTCTTCTACAGATTTCTGAGGGAGCAAGTGCCTGACACCTTGATGTCAGAACTCAAGCCTCCAAAAGTGTGAGAACATAAACAGTTGTTGTTTTAAGCCCCCCAATCTGTGTTACTTTGTAAAGGCAGCCCTAGCAAAAGAATACAGCCCATCATACATTGTGGTGAGCCCAGAGCTTCACACCACACATTCTCCTGCTCCGTGCCTTCTAAAGTATATTTTTCAAAGGTCTTCACTTTCAGAAACTTGACCTTTTTCCAACTTTAAAAAATGATACAAGACCTTATTGTGTCTTCTACCCTCTTACCTCAACATATTGCACAAAGGCTGCACAGATCAGAGCTGGAAACTGTCTACCTGTTTTCCATGGTGACATCCTCTGTAGTCTCAGCTTATCACTGACCAGCGTGACCTTGGGCGAGTCTTGAGGCCTCCATCTCTTCATTTGTAAAATGTGAGACTGGAACTAAAGCAACTTTAGCCTGAAACATTGGTAACCATGACTCCTCTTTTTCTTCACTGGTTTTTTAGACTCCACGATGATGATTAAGGTGGGCCCTAATCCAATCTGACTGGTGTCCTCGTAAGAAGAGAAGATGAGGACACAGAGACTGTGTGAGGGCACAGGGAGAAAATGACCCTCTACAACAAGGAGAGAGGCTTCAGAATAAACCAATTCTGCTGACACCTCTCAAACTTCTAGCCTCCAGAAGAGTGAGGAAATCCATTTCTGTTGTATAAGCCACCCAGTTTGTGGTGTTTATTATGGCAGCCCTAGCAAGGGAATACAGAGGGAGACAGGTTCAGACATGTAAAGCGAGCCTTTAAAAGACACCACGTGCACCAGTGGAGCCCGAGGCCCCACAGACCTTGCCTCCTGGTCCAGTCCTTACTTTATCTCAGGATGTGACATTGCGTTTGTTATGGAAAAGATCTCACTAACCTACTTCATTTAGGAATGCAGTTTAATTGGCAACTCAACGGTGATGTCGCTTCTTTTGCCATTTTCTGCAACACCAAAGGAAAAAATTTTAAGCTAGCTTTTTTTAGCTGCAAAGATGACAAATGTTATCAACAATATCCAACCAGAGTATATTTTCATCCCTTTTCATCCCGTCACGATAAGCCAGAAGTATTTGTTGCCAGAAATGGAAAACAGCTTGTTCATCAGCCAGATGATCGCAGTGCTCAGAAGTTCCACTCGTTTGCCATGTGTGAAAAGTTAAGAATTGAAAACAGACAGGCTTGCTCTGCTTAAACCGTGAGTTCTGTGAAGCAAGAGAAAGAGAAATTTGGATACTAGGAGAAGAGTTGTGAGATGGTTTTGACGGCAAAGTGAACAGGGCCTTTTCACATTATTCTGAGATGGGACCTCTGGGTTGATTTGATAGTGGATATGACTGTTCTCTAATTGGCTAGAAGATGAGTCTAAAGTTACCAACCACCGGAGGATACTTTTGTGTTCTAGAACAAATTCCAACGTCCTACACAAATGTGATGCTGGGGACTTCTCTGTTACCTGACACCAAATTTCCTAGACATTTCCATTATACTTCCTCTTCCTGATTATCTTGAGTGGGAAATCTCCATGAGTTCTTAGTAGAAGGCAGAAGTATACAGTGGACCTGGGCCTTCATTAGAAACCGTGAGACCAGATGAGAGCCTGAATTATTCCTTTATTTTTTCATTTACGTGAGAAAATAAGGGATATCGTTGATTTTTTGTGAGATTAAGTTACCCAGTTATCCATCCTATTATTATAAGTTTTAGTGTTTGCAAAGAGATTTCTGATCGTTTTTATTAGTCTCTTTGTAATAGCTTCAGGGACTTTTTGACAAAAGAGAGAACCATTTTAAGCAGTAGAAATGTAGGCTTACAGAGGTCAAATGGTTAATTTGAGATTGCCCAGCAAAACAAAACAATACGAAAAAGAACACCTGAAGAAAAATCAAGATTCATACTCTGGGCTGTAATTACCATTCTGTAGGTTTCTGGAAGCTCATATAGTCACATTACATTTTATTCATGTCGTTAGAAATCATTTGCAGTTCAACACTTAGATTCCCTCCTGTGTTTGATTTGCAAGGTCTTGGAAGTTAACTTGAACTCAAGGATTTGTCTACCTAAGAGAGGCAAATAGAAAAACCCCTAAAACCACCTGACCTGATTCTTCTTTGTTAAGACCAGCTCAGAATAGAGTGAAATAAGCAAGCTGCAGAAAGACAATGCTACATTGAGTTCCACTTCCTCTTGATAAATTCAGAACAGCCAGTCCATCTTAAGGGTGGATGTTTTTAGCAGCAGGGAGTGGTAGTTGGATGGAGGCAAGCGGATGGAAAGGAGGAGAGAGGAGAAGAGAGACAAACTCAGGTGCCCCAGAAAAGTCCACTTTCTCCGTCCCCATTCAGGCCACCTTCATCTTCCCCCACCCTCTGCTGGCCTTTCTGGGGGCTCAGGTTTTGAGCTGACTGAGCCCTCAGCGGGAGACCACAATGCATTTTCAGATGAAAGGACAACCCTGAAGGTACCTATTACATGTCTGTGAGCAGAGAAACAAAGGCCCGGCTGCTGACACCCTCCCACTAACTTGGGTTTTAATGGTAGGTTTGATTTCCTCACGCTTAGCTGAAAGAAAGGGAAAAAACTAAGCGGAAAGAACGAGGGTGTGGGTATCTGTGGTGGTGGGGAAACGACAGCTGTTGTATTCATGGTTAATCAGGTGTGTCTGGCTTTGTGTCGCATCTGTCTGCTACTGTTGCCAGGCCACATGTGAAAGGGAAGCGAGGGGAAGGGGCCATTCATGTTCAAAGCCAGTAGCACTGACCTCTGCCTCATTCTCCTCAGGGTAGGAAAGCTTGTCTATTTAACTTTCCCTATTATAGGAAGCTGTAATTCTACTCTATTAGCCCACCCTAACCATTTTGGCCTGACAAATGCAAGCTGCATCCAGAATGCCATAAATCTGCATGGGAAGGAGTCCTCCTCCCTCCTTCCCATTTTTTTCCTTTGGGGTTCGGTTCGATTTGTCAAACAAGAGAAAACCAGCAAGAGAGAGAAAAATGAGAACTCAGGGCATCTTGGTTCACCTTCCATCTTAAATGGGTCTAGGGACCGAGATGGGGGCTGGGAGGCACCCCAATGTCAAGCCTGGAGCACTGGTTCCCCTCCAGATCTGTTTATCTCACGAGTCCCACACGCGTGTGGTGATTGCGTCAGACCTTAGTCATCTCCCTGGCACCAAATCCTCCTCCTGGATCCTTGATCCCCCTCCTCCTTCTCTGCCCACATACAGAGGGACCATGATGGAGGAGGGGAGGCTTCCGGCTTCTCCTGGAGCCAGGCCTGTGTTCTAGATATTGCTGGCCCAGGCCTGCCAGGCACGACTCTCCTCTCTGGCATATGGAGAAACAGCTGAAATGGAAACAACCCCCAATGCACCACATTGCACTAAAGCTTAGCGTCAGAGTTCAAAGGACTACTCCAATTGGAGATCAAACTGATCCCTCCCACTGTGGCCTTTTGGCGGGGGGGGGGGGGGGTCCATCACAACCCTTCGGGGGTGCTTTTCTCCAGCACTTCCGCTTCAGGGCCAGCCCTTGTGTTTCTTGGAGTAAATGATTGCCATCAGCATTTCCAACACCATGGAGTTCTGGCTCCAACTTTGACTTCCTGGAGAATGGGCCATCATAGACTTATTACAGGGTTCAGAAGAGCTTGCCATCTGCAATCTATTTTAGTTGTCACTGCCTCTTAAAATAGGCACTAACTTTTATCCCATCACATTAATTCCTCTCATGCTGAGGCTAGAGTCGAGCTTTTGGGGTGTGTGTGTGCACGTATCTATCTTTTTAAAATCAGAAGGGTTATTTTCCTAAGACATGGGTTATCAACAGCACAGCTGAGTTTCCTCTTTCTACTGGCCTGTGCTGATGAAGTTGGTTGCATTATTTGACCTGCAGCTTTGGGGTCAGAATGCTTTTGGTTCCCTGATGTAGAAGGACATTGCAAAACTATCCCAGTGCCCTGTGCACTGTCTTTCTCTCTCTGATACTCCCCAGATCTCCAAATTTTAATGGTGTCAATAGACATAACTCATGCTCCTGATAGAAGCCTAGCACCCTGCTAGGCTCTGTGAGGACTTTGAGAATTTGTCATCTTGTGAGACGCCATGAATAATGCAAGAAATAGCAAAACAGGTCTGAAAATGAAGTCTAAAAAGTGTGCAAATCCTAAGTGTACAGCTCTATGAATTATTACTAAGTGAATATGCTCATGTAACCATCACCTAGATTAAGAAACAGAACATTACCGCCACTGGAAACTTCTTAAAGTTCTACCTAGGTGGACACCTTGTTATATCTAAAACAATTCTTCTACAACGTGATTGGGAGTGAGATTTAGTTCTTAATTATGTGGCTATGGAAATTTAGATTTTGAAAGGTTCCCATTGGCTGGAAGAGATTTGCTCATGGAAAGATTTTGAGTATGCCCTGGGTTGGCCTGCTGAAGTTGAACTTTAGAGGATCCAGGTGGGCTGGCTGTGTAATGCTCTTGGCTCCAGAGAAGGACATGCAAGATTCTGGCATCCTTTTTAAAAAAATTGTGGTAAAATATACATAACATAAAATTAATCATTGTAACCATTTTTAAGTGTGCAGCTCAGCAGTGTTAAGTACAGATTGTTGCGCAATGATCACCACCATCCATCCCCAGAGCTCTTTCATCTTGAAAAACTGAAACTCAATACCCATTAAACAGCAACTCCCTATTTCCCTCCACCCCCATACCCAGTAACTACCATTCTACTTTCTGTCTTTCTGAATTTGACTACTGTAGGTACCTCACAGAAGTAGAATCATGCCATATTTGTCTTTTTGAGACTGTTTTATTTCACTGAGCTTAATGTCCTCAAGGTTCATCCATGTCATGGCATGTGTCAGAATTCCCTTCCTTTTTAAGGCTGAATAATATTCCACTGTACATGTGTACCACATTTAGTTTACTCATTCATCCATCCAGGGACTCTTGGGTCACTGCCACCTTTTGGCTCCTGCAAATAATGCTGCTTTGAACATGGGTGTACAAATTACCCTTATGCACCTTTCCATTCTTTTGGGTGTATACCTAAAAGTGGGATTGCTGGATCATATGGTAATTGTATCTTTAGTTTTGGAGGAATTACTATATCATTTGCTGTAGCAGCTCACTATTCTGGAATCCTTTTCACCTGGACCATTTCCTCCTGACCAGCCTCCTGGATGGCATTAGAGGGAGCCTGACACGTGGATTGAGGTGGTGGCAATAGTGAGGATGGTGGTCTGTACTCTGTATGCGCCCGTTGTTGGGAATCTAGAGCAAATGGGGCAGGATGGAGTGTGACACCACAATCCATGGTGGAAACTTGAGAGTTCACTGAATAGAGGGGAAGGAATTTATTTATTTACTTATTTTTATTTTTGAGACAGGGTCTTGCTCTGTCACTTAGGCTGGTATGCAGTGGTGCAACATAGCTCACTGCAGCCTTGAACTCCTGGGCTCAAGAGATCTTCCCACCTCAGTCTCCTGAGCAACTGAGATTACAGGCCCACATCACCACACCTAGCTATTTAAAAAAATTATTTTTATTTTGTAGAGATGGGGTCTCATTATGTTGCCCAAGCTGCTCTTGGTCTCAAACTCTTGAGCTCAAGTGATGCTCCCACCTTCAGCCTCCCAAAGTGCTAGATTTACAGACGTGAGCCACTGTGCCCAGTCTGTGGGAATAGTTCATTTTGCACAAAGATACATGCTTTTTCCCCTAATTTGTGGGAGACTGAGGTTAAAGGAGTCCTTAATAACCAGGTATTCAGAGGCCTTCTGCCTGTTCAGTGTATCACCTCCAGATTTTTGGGGGGCCTTTAGGCGTAAGTGTTGAGATATTTATAGAACAGATTATGAGGCTTTTAAATAGATTACCTAAAAAAAAAGAAGGAGAGAGAGTGAGGGAAATGGTAGCCAGTAAACCAACTGAGGAAGGCACACACCTTTTGCCTGATAGGGATGTCGAGGAGAGGGATGCCACTTCAATATGAAGGTCGTTCTTGGACTCACGGGTGCAGTCGTTTGGGTTTAGTGCTAGCTGCTGATGCCAGAAGCACTCGGTATTGAACATTCAGGGGCTTCTTCAAACAATTTTAAGTATTTCTGTTTTCTAAATCTTGATGCTTTATTGCTAGGGATAAGCTCACATTAATATCCACTGCAAGGAAGAACTATGAGGATCACCAGGGTGAGGACCTTTAGAATTGAAGAGGGACATATTATTATTGCTAAAAGAATATCTGCTTCTTCCCGGTTCCTTCCCTTTGGCCTTCTCCCATTTCGTTATAGGAAAAAAAAACTCCATGAAATTACATATTGTTTTTTAAATTTAAAAGATACGTATGGCTGCCACCTAAAGTCTGTCAAGGAAAAAAAATGTCCTACCCCAAATGGTAACCATTATTTAACAGTTTTATTTTCTTCCAAAACGCTCTGTATATATTCACTGTGCTTTTGAGGCAGCACAGTTTAGTTCTAATTACTTACAACCCAAACACCACCAATTATAAAAATATGCAGATACTACCCATATGCAACTCTTTACCATTATAAACTATTTTCACATATAATTGAACCTTATCAAAATTGAAATTAGTAGTATTCTCTTTTTTTTTTTTTTTTTTGAGAGGGAGTCTGGCACTGTTGCCCAGGCTGGAGTGCAGTGGTGTGATCTTGGCTCTTGGCTCACTTCAACCTCTGCCTCCCGGGTTCAAGCGATTCTCCTGCCTCAGCCTCCTGAGTAGCTGGGATTACAGGCATGCGCCACCATGTCTGGCTAATTTTTGTATTTTTAGTAGAGACTGAGTTTTGTCATGTTGGCCAGGCTGGTCTCAAACTCCCAACCTCAGATGATCTACCTGCCTTGGCCTCTGAAGTGCTGGGACTACAGGCGTAAGCCACCAAGCCTGGCTGAAATTGGTATTATTCTTATTTAATAGAAAGGAGAGGCAGGGGAGATTAAGACACTTATTCAAATTTACACCACATGTTAGAAAATGGAGTTGGGACAAGAATCCAGGTCATTGAAGTAAACTGTAGGTCCACAAGCCTTTCTCCTCCACCATAGAATCTGGAGTGAACATTGGAGGCCAAAGTGCCTTACAGAAATACTTACAGGAGCTACCAAGTCACTGGCTTCATAAAGCTGACTAATCTTCATCTGTCCATGGTGTCAGTTTATGAAACCCTTTATCTTATACGAGGAGGCACACTGGACTCACTAAGAATTGCAATGAGAATTGAGTTTATTGGAATAGGCATAACCTCAATAGAATCATAGAGAAGACAACTGAGAACCTGGAAAACATTTTTAGTATTCATGAGTGTGTTGGCACCAGCTTATTTATAAAGTTGTTTTGACAACGTGTGTGCCTTAAACTTCTCTTCTATTTATAAGAAGTAAAATGGAATCATCTTCTTACCCTGCTGAGTTGCAAATTCTGTTTTAGGGCAAATTTTTAATCTGCCTCTTTAATATAGAGCAATAGATATATTTTTTTTTCCTGCTGAGTTTATTTTTTCAAGTACATAAGTTAATTAAGAACCATTTACCTGAAGATATGTTTTCTTCCTTATGAAGTACATAATGAGAACATGGCCACAGATGTTAGGTAGTGACAGAAATGCCTCTGTCTGGAAGGTGAATTCTTTACATTTTTTTTTTTAATCTCACAATAGCTGTATAGAGAATTGTTGATGGTTCATGTTTTATTTCCCTTTGTTATAAAATTTTCATAGTTTGCAAAAATAAAAGTTATGGGCTATGTGTCCTTTATTTGATACTCCCTATGAGAAAGGGTAAGATAGAGAAAGAAGATTGAGTAATGGCCGGTGTTGGTGGAAGAGACTGCTGCTCATAACCAGTAGAGAGGAACGGGGTGTGGGGAAGTTTACTTCGGCACTGTATTGATTAGAATTAGATTCTTCTTTATAGGAGACAGAAATATCTTATATAAGTGGCATAAAAATATGAAAGTAAATGTGTCTTTTACATAAAAGAAATTCAGAGTTGCAGTCTATGGCTGGTATGGTTCCTCCATGAGGTTTTCAGATACTCAGTTTCCTTCTAGTTCATTAATCTGTCATTCTTAGGTTATAGCTTTTGTCTTTATTATCTCCATGATTCAAGATGGCTGCTAGAGCTCCAGCCATCATTCCTTCCTTCCTTCTTTCCTTCCTTCCTTTCTTTCTTTCCTTCTTTCCCTCTTTCTCTCTCTCTCTCCTTCCTTCCTTCCTTCTTTCTTTCATTCTTTTGTTCTTTCTTGTCTTGCTCTCTCACCCAGACTGGAGTGCAGTGGCACAATCACAGCTCACTACAGCCTCGAACTCCTGGGCTCAAGTGATCCTCCTGCCTCAGCTTCTCGAGTAGCTGAGGCTGCATTTGCACAGTTCTATGCCTGGCTAATTTTTAAATTCTTTGTAGAGAGAGGGTCTTGCTTTGTTTCCTGGGCTGGTTTTGAAATCCTGGCCTTGACCTCCTGCCTTGGCCTCCCAAAGTTGCTAGAATTATGGATGTGAGCCACTGCACCTGGCTCATGTGTGTGTGTGTGTGTGTGTGTGTGTGTTTTACAGAGGAACTTCCTAGAAATTCCACACAATACTTCGGCTTATGTTGTATTGTCCAGAACCTAGTCATATGGCCACATTTACCTGCCAGGTAGGCTGGGAAATATAACATATGTTGTGGATGGCAATAAGCTGAAATAAAAATTGAAGTTCTTTTATTGAAAAGGGGAAAAATGGATTTTTTTTTCCAGGAAGAACTTTTTATTAATATAAAGTTTTAAGATATTCACCAGTCAGATCTAAACTTACTCATTAAACTCTATTTTTAAAAAATGAACACACTGTATTGCAGTGAAAGGCAGGAATGTGGTTTTAGACACTGATTGAAAACCAGTGTCTTCACGCACTGAGAACAGGAAACATTCTGCACTGAGAACGAAGTGCACAGTCAACAGGAAGACACACACACACGACAGAAAGCCCCCAGTGTGAGTGACCGTGTACCTGGGCAGGTGACAGGATGCCCAGGCCGTGGCTTGGACGTCGCTGCCACGCTGCGATGCCTGCTGGGCCCCACAAGGACTGGGGACACACACAGAGCCCAGCTGTACACTGACAGAGTCCACCCATTTTGCTACCCTATACCCATGTGCACTGTTCTCCTACCTTCCTTCTACCTGGATTGTGATTGTAAAGTCTGGATTCCAAGGTGTTAACTTGAAAATAAAAGCCACACACAATAGAACAGTAAGATGCAAGGCACATGCATCCCTGGCGCTGTGGAGCTGTGGACAGACTAGCTCTAGATTTCCACGTGAGAGAGAAATACCTCTCTATTTTGATTAAACCATTTTGCTAGAGTTTTGATGGTTGCAGCTGAGCCTAATCTTAACAGGTACAAGCATAATATAAACTTATAAAATAGTGTTCTTTTTAAGATTGTGTCTTACTTTGCCTACCAATGCAGGTAGACTGACCATCTGCCTATCCAGCCTGGCCTACCATGTGATACTAGGTATACGAATATGGCTCAGAAGTTAATTTCACTCACGGGAGCTTCTGTTCTAGGAAGAACAAACAAACCAATGCAGTAAAGGGACTCCCGTTGCTTTAATGGAAATCTGTATAAAAGAGAGTAGTGCCCAGAGATATTTGCTATATGCTCTACTGCCATCTTAGACTAGGAAAAACCAAAACCAAAACAATGCTGACCATAGCATATTTTTTTCATCATTGACATTATCTTTATATTAATCACTTGTAATTATTCCTTGAATATACA
Source organism: Gorilla gorilla gorilla (assembly GCF_029281585.2). Taxonomy (NCBI): domain Eukaryota; kingdom Metazoa; phylum Chordata; class Mammalia; order Primates; family Hominidae; genus Gorilla; species Gorilla gorilla. Next base: position 32,419,541 of record NC_073229.2, on the reverse strand, counting down.
AAATCTGACTATTGGTTTTTGTTTATATTGAGAGAATGATGACATCAGATTAAACATTAATTTTCCCTTGAGAATCTTTCAACACAATTGGAGTAGAATTTTTTTTTTTTTTTGAGACAGGGTCTTGCTGTGCCACCCAGGCTGGGGTGCAGTGGGGCAATCATGGCTCACTGCAGCCTCAACCTCCTGGGCTCAGGTGATCCTCTTGCCTCAGCCTCCTAAGTAGCTGGTACCACACGCGTGCACCACCACACCTGACAAATATTGGAAAATTATTTATATAGATGAGGTCTCCCTATGTTGTTCAGACTGGTCTCAAACTCCTGAACTCAAGCGCTCCTCTTGCCTCAGACTCTTAAAGTGCTGAGATTACAGGTGTGAGCCACTGCACCCAGCCTGGAGCAGAATATTTTTACATAAAACTAAAGAGAGGTTGGCGACTTATAATCGTGTTCAGGAGGTAGGAAGTGTTTTACTTAGGTGAGAAGAAATATACTTTTTGTGTTGTCATAGAGTAAGCCCAATCCTTATTTACTTTTGTTACCATTGGCATGACAACAATCATCGGAGCATCTTTGTCTTCCAAACATTTCTTATATTATTTACTTTTTCATAGCAACTTAAAACGGAAGATCATAGAGTCTAGGTGACTTGCCCTAGGACACGCCCTTGGAAAATAGTGGAGCCAGAATTTGAATTCAGTTCTGGGTCTCTTTTTTTTTTTTTGAATTCCATTCATGTGTTGATAATAGCTACTATGGAGACTTAGCCAGGAAAGCAGATGTGGATGGTTAGCGGAAGCTAAAGAGGAAAAAGGTTAAGCTTTTTTTTTGAAGTTTTCCTGCTCAGCTAGGAAAACATTGCTGCAGTTATCAGGTAATTGAAGTGTCAACGTGACGCTGTCAGAAAGGTTGGATGAATTTGTTCCTGTTGGCCTATATTTGGCTGTTAAGTGAGTTGCACAACTGCAGTTTTCAGGTTAAGAAACTCTCTGGCAGTCGTGGGAGTTCCTCTTTAGAAGCAACTCTGCTAGCATGCAAAATCAATGTCACTGAAGATTTTGCTTATGTTACTGCCTCCAACACTGTTTGATCCTTACATAAAAGAGATATTTGTCATTTGACAGGACTAAGACTGGGAAAGGTTGTGGAGGCTTCCCCCAGCTGTGGTGCACAAATATCTACACATTCCGCCTGCTTAAGTTTCTTTGGAATGTTTTCATCGCAAAGGCTGGGTCACTGAGGGGGCCTGCCCTTGCCCTTTGACCTTGGTAAATTACTGCCCCCAATCCTGATGAGTTTGCAGGACAAACTTCCATCATCTTCCCAACCTTGGCAATGAGGGAGAAGGCTAGACCTCCCCGGCTTTGTTTTAATCCATTTTCACCTCCCTTTTCTTTTTCTTTCTCTTAATTCTTGTTGTTCTTCCTTTGAGTGACTACCAGCCCCTATGTAACTCTTTCTCTTTTTTTTCTACCCCTCTATCTTGGCTGCCACCCAACTTCAAAGCTCACACCTTCAGCAGGAGAAATGTGTGAGTTGTATGGAAATGGTGCCCTCTGGACTTTCAGTATTTTAACCCCCGGACTTGATTTAACTGCTGCCCAAATGATTGGAAAGAAATATCCCAAGCCCAGAACTGGAGAAACCCTTTTTTTTTTTTTCAGTGGCCAAATAGATTTTGGTGTTGTGCCTATGTACCTTTGATCAATTCATATTTCCAATTTGGGGACATGCTTTTTCTAAAGACAAGTGTATTTCACTTAGAGGAATTTAACTGATGGATGACTTGTACAGATCCAATTAGTCTTGTTTCAGATTATAGGCATTCAGAAAGAGGTGTCTTTTAATTGCTTTTTGGGACCGTGGGAATGTTGTTACAATATCTGTCACATCTTCCAGTAAAAAAGTGATAGCAATTTTTTTCTCTTTGGAGGTCTTTTTAAAATGCCTTCTTTCCTCATTGCTATAGATATGTTCTTGCATAAATCTTTGAAGTAAGCCAATGTCTTCTAGAATCTCATTAAATTTCATGACTTTCCATTCCTTGTGTTGAAAATATATTCCATTTTTTACATAACATTTTAAACATTATCCCTTAAAAAGGTAATGGATGTTCATAGGGAATCAGAAAGTATGTAAAACACAAATAATAAAAATTAAAATAATCCATAATGATAAAATTGTCATGTTTTATCCTGTTTATTTTGCTTAGAGAGTGATAGAGCCTTTGTTGGGTGATCATACACTTGTTATTGTTACTGAAGAGTGTGGGGTTCTGGTAAGCATGTTCTGAGAAAGAGAGAGGTATTTTGTTTTTCTCTAAAGTGCTTGGATCTTCTATGAGTTGATTTACACTAGCACTTATCATTTTTGTCGTTTGTCAGACATCAACAATTCAAGTGGTTGGCATTCAAAGTTGTGTCTAAGAAAGCAGTGTTCAACCATTGTGTTCCACTCTGGGTATGAAAAGGAATTTGCTAGCTAATAACAGTGAGAGTATCACAGTTTTGAATAATTTACTTTGTTGATTAATTACAATATATTTCAGAGTGTGCTTCCATAACAATGCTGTTTTTAGATTCTTGCATTCTGATCTGCTTTCTTGAGTGGGAGAGGAAGGAAGGAGCGGGTATACACTTGGCCCACGCGTATGCCCATGGGGCCATATTATTTGTGACTATCATGTGGGCTGTTTGCTGGGTCAGCGGAGAGACAGTGGTCAGCTGTGGGAGGTCACGCCTCCACTACTTGGCCTTCCTTCAGAGGCTCTTACTGGTTTCCACTGGAGAATAAGCTGTGGAAGCCCTCTAGTTAATGGTAAGTAGAGAAGGCAGATGGCTGTGGAATGCAGAATATAGGAGTTTGTGTACTGTAATCCCACTGTAATAAACTGTGTTTCTGAAGTTGAGACTCAATTGAGATTACGATTATGCATGTAAATAGTGCATGAAATAAACCAACATGACTATATTTAGATATTGGTTATGAATCGAGTCAGACATTTTCAGCAGGAAAAGAGAGTAAGACCTCCTGCAGAGAAAATCTCTTAATGCTGCTGTCCTTTAAACACACGTAGCCTTTCTGACAGGAGGCAAAGGGCCAGCCTCATTGCTTTGGTTTCAGCCACACTGAACAGAAAGGGTCAGTCTGGCTGCTTGCTGAGATTTTTCTCTTCTTTGCTCCATAGTTTCATTGATTTACTTTCTCGCCATCTGTGTTATATATATATATATAATTTTTAAATTTTTTGTTTGAGACAGTCTTGTTCTGTCGCTCAGGCTGGAGTACAGTGGCATGATCTTGGCTCACTGCAGCCTCTGCCTCCTGGTTCAAGTGATTCTCGTGCCTCAGCTTCCTGAGTAGCTGGGACTACAGGCGCGCACCACCATGCCTCACTAATTTTTGTATTTTTAGTAGAGACAGGGTTTCACCATGTTGACCAGGCTGGTCTCAAACTCCTGGTGTGAAGTGATCTGCATGCCTGGACCTCTCAAAGTGCTGGGATTACAGGCGTGAGCCACTATGCCCAGCCCTGCTGAGTTTTAGAGCTACAGCTCCTCTGTAGTTGTTTTTTTTTTTTTTTTGGTTGAGACAGAGTCTCACTTTGTCACCCAGGCTGGAGTGCATTGGCGCGATCTCGGCTCACTGCAAGCTCCGCCTCCTGGGTTCACGCCATTCTCCTGCCTTGGCCTCCCAAGTAGCTGGGACTACAGGTGCCCACCACCATGCCCAGCTAATTTTTTGTATTTTTAGTAGAGACAGGTTTTCACTGTGTTAGCCAGGATGGTCTCAATTTCCTGACCTCGTGATCTGCCCACCTCGGCCTCCCAAAGGGCTGGGATTACAGGCGTGAGCCACTACGCCCAGCCTGTAGTTGTTTTTTTGTGGGGAGTAGAACAAAATGGAACTAGAAGACTTGAGGCCTTTCAATCACAACCATTCTACATTTTATCTGAACACAGGAGAACCTGATAGCTCCCCCCAGCTCTCTACCTCATTGCTGCAAAGGTGGGATGGCTGCCCAGGGGTGTAGGAGCAGGAATCACAGCTTTAAAAAATATTTTATATTGATACACACTAATTGTACATATTGATGAGGTACATTTGATATTTGATAGTTGCACACAATGTGTAATGATCAAATCAAGGTAATTGGGATATTCCTCACCTCAAACATTGATCATGTTTTTGTGTTGGGAACACTGCAAATCTTCTAGCTAATTTGAAATATACACTCAGTTATTTACTACAGTCACCCTACTGTGCCATCAAACACTAGAACTTATTCCTTCTATCTACCTGTATGTTTGTACTCATTAATCAGTCTCTCTTCATCCCCACTCCCCACTACCCTTTCCAGCCTCTGGTAACCACCCTTCTACTCTCTACCGCCATTAGATCAACTGACAGCTTTTGTTTTTACTGCAAGGTCTTGTTCCACCTTCTTCCCACGGGTCCAGGCAGTTGTTCTTCTAGTCTACACTGTCTCTTGTAGCTTGTTTGTCATCTGGAGGGAATAGGTTGAAAATCTTGTATTTGGGTATCTATTCTCATACAGGGAGGAAATACAGGCAATTAGGTTAAAGTCATAGACACCATGTAGAGGGCTGGGCTGGAAGGAAGTCAAACTCTAAGTGTTGACTGTGTGGGAGGAGCTGTGAACATGAGGATGTGAACCTGAGTAAGACAGATCTTTACCCAAAGGGTAAGGAGTTTGGGGGACATGGTGAGTCCTATGAAATAGGCCAGCAGAGTTTGCACAGAGTAGGGGCCCGGAGCCCACTGCTTGAGGTTGTGAGGGGCAGAGAAGGTCTCTAGACCAGAGACAATGGGGGTGCACTGCATGCATGCACAGGGAGGTAAGCATGCACAGAACCCCGAGTCTGCAGCTCAGTAACTAAGGCCTCGTACGAAAACGGTGGCTTCATTCATTCCAAATCCCCTTGTGCGGTCTCTTCCTTGCCGTGACTGCCACTTGCTGTTGCTGCCTTGCCTGTTTCTTGTTCCCAACCTCATGACTTTTGCTTCCTTGTACTTTCTAGGCCTTATGGCTTCTGCTCTCTGTCTCTTCTTTTGAAGTCCTTCTGCCTACTTGCTGCTGTCCTGGAGGCTTCAGCTGCTGCAGACTGTGACAGGCTCTCCCACAATCCAGCTTCTGAGAGAGGATCTGATTGGCCTTGAATGGTTGCTGCACAGTTTAGAGTTTCCCTCCGAGGCAGAGTTTTCTTGCCCCAACTTGTCAGAGGCCACTGGCCCGCTCTTGGTTGATTCAGTTGCTGTACCTCAACACTGGATGAGTTGAGGGAGGCAAGACCCCTGTTAGCCGATGGTGACCTTTGAATAGGGAATTGCCTGTGGCGAGCCCTTTCCTCAGAGAAAGGCTGTGGGCCATGGTCAAGGAGAGACGTCGGTCTGTGCTGCGCAGGTGTGCCTACAAGTCTGAGCTGAACTGCTCCGCTCTATAAAGGGAAGAAGATTCAACTTTCTGGGGAAGTCCTGCAGAGGCAAAGAGGCTGGGTGCAGGGTTGGAGAAGGCAGACAAAGAGACAGCCTCCTGATCATGGATAACTGGGAGGGCTTTGGGAATGTGCATTGTGGATTTTATTCCTTTCCTTCTTGCCTTCCTTCCGTTCTTTTTCTTTCTTCTTTTCTTTTTTTTCTTTTTTTTTTTTTTTTTGAGATGGAGTCTCAGTCTGTCATCTAGGCTGGAGTTCAGTGGTATGATCACAGCTCACTGCAGCCTCAAACTCCCAAACTCAAGCAATCTTCCTGCCTCAACCTCCTGGGTAGCTGGGACTACAGATGAGCACCACCATGCTCACTAACTTTTAATTATTTTTTAGGACCTGATCTCACTATGTTGCCCAGACAGGTCTCAAACTCCTGGGCTCAAGTGGTCCTCCCACCTCAGCTGAGACTACAGGCATGAGCCATGGTGCCCGGCCCATAGATTCTTGATTTCTGCATGATGTCAGTCTTTCCTTTTGTTCCCTTCTCTGTAGCACTTGTTAATTATTTTGTGACAGTGACGTTGAATACAGTAGGGAGCCAATAGGACACAGCCCAGAAGCAGTATGTGAAGGTGTGGAATCCAGAAGCAGAGGGCATCAGGGGAGGGTAAGGCCCTTCAATTGGCTGAAATTACAAGAAAGAATTTGGACGTTCAGAGGCCTAGAATTGGGTGTTTGTGTCAAGATCACCCACGTGTCCAGCAGACAGGGAGATCCTGTTTACCTGTAGGGGTCATAGACAACACAGTGTCCAGGTGTAGAGCAGGGTCAGACACACATGTGGATGAAATGAGAACTCGGGAGACCGGAGTGGAGGAGAGTAAGCTGGTGCCACCACAGTGGACAGTCAGGCAGAGCCCGAGGGCTCCAGAGCTGCTGAAGTGTGGAGATGGGGACTTTTGTATAGGGATGGCTTTGCCAGTGGGTGCAAGGCGTCCCTTAGGGACACTGCTATGAAAGGGAAAAGAGAAGCAGGAATGATGGAGAGAGAACCAGGCACCCAATTTTGACACACCCCAATTCTCCCTAATGGAGCTGGCTGGAAGATGTGACAAAATGCCTAAGAAATGCTCTCCAAACCCACTCTCCTGCCTTTCTCTCTTTTCCAGATCAGTGTCTCCACTTCCCTGTTCCCTTGGGCCCTCTGTGAAAGGTAGACTGATCCTCGGTGAAGGCTTTGTTAAACCCAGCCTCAGTGCATGCCCTGAAAATGAATGAACGAACACTAAGGAAGGAGGCTGCAGAGGGGATTTTTCGAGACTGCATCAGTGTTGGTCACCTGCCTCCTTTTGGCTATAATAGGAGTCATGCAGCTTAAAAACCCTGACTGCTGATTTGAAAATTTACCTCATGCAGTGATTGATAATAGAAGCTTTCAGAAATGAATAAAAAAAGAGGGGGAGGGGATGGCAAGTGAGTGCTGGGAAACATATGTGGATAAATGTTCAGATGTTGCAAATGAGGATGATTAAAACTTGAACCATTCATCTTCACCCAGTGGTATTCGGATGTCCAAATTTGCCATATCTGTGTTATAGGTAGGGAAACAGAGGCACAGGGAAGGGAAAGAGGCTGGCAAGCTCTCAAGTTCATCTTGGTATCATTTTTTAGGAGGGGTACAATGACCAGGTCACCTCTGGTGGCTTATTTTGAACCAACCATTTGCAGAAAAGTGAAGCCCGATCATTCTCATGTGTTGTCTTCTACAATTGCAGTAGCCATCTGACAGATAATAGAATAATAGGAAGATGTTGCCTTGGACAATGGGCCAGCCAAAGAGCTGAATGAGAGACACTAAAATAAATAAATAAATAAATAAATATTCTAAAAAAGGCATTTTGACAGAAAAATTCTCCAAAGAGGGGAGGCATTCTCTTGTCTTTTCCTATCCGCCTTTGCAGCAGGGTTTTTTTTCCCCCTCACTTGGAGTCTTTCATCAGCTTTGAGCCCTTTCCTAGCTCCTCTGCTCTTTTAGAGACTTTTTTTTTAGGGGCCATGTAGTGGTTTAGATTTTAATGGAAGTATGTTAGGTGGGGCCTGGCTTCCATTATGCTGAGCTCAGGCCTAGTGATGTGATCTGTCCTCTTCATTGTTGTCAGGGAAGAAAAGAAGGAAGAGAGGAAGGAAAGAAGGAAGGAAGGAGGGGAGGAAGGAAGGAAGGAAAGAAGGAAGGAAGGGGGGGAGGAAGGGAAGGAGTTAAATTAAGTTTAGCCCTAAAGCTATCTCCCTACATATTTTAAGTTCAGCCTAAAGGTTTCTCTGTACACAGTAAATGGTAACCCACCTGGACATGTAAACAGACTGTAATCTATTATTGTGCCAATCACCAAATTTTGGCCAATCACAGGGGGCCAACTGTTCAAGCCCTGTTCAAGTAAGGCAAACACCAGATTGTGACCAATCCAGCTGTTTCTGTACCTCACTTCTGTTTCCTGTCCATCACTCTCCTTTTACTGTCCATGAGTCTTCCACCATGTGGCTATGCTGGAGCCCCTCTCAACCTATTCTGGTTCAAGGGCTGCCTGATCCACGAATCATTATTTGCTCAATTAAACTCGGTTAAATTTTATTTGTCTAAGGTGTATCTTTTAACAGAGGGAGAGAGGGAGAGAGGAAGGAACTTATAGCAACTATCACAATGACAGTCGTATCATGCGTTCTTAGAAAAACAACCCTGAGGGTCAGCAATGGCTTTAGTATACTGAAGGGAATTTATAGTCGAAAACAATTAGTTTTAAAATGCAGCTGCACAGTCAAAACACTTGAAGAACTTAAAAACAATACTGGTGCCTGAGCCGCATTCCCAGAGAGCCTGGGGTGGAGACTGGACATCAGCACTTTTAAAGTCTCCCCTGGAGGCTGCAAAGCGCAGCCAGGGTTGAGAATCACTGTTCTAGATGGATCCCTCCTCACATCCAGGAACAGCTGTTTGGAATAGAATCTTTGGACGGTGGAGTTTTTCATATGGTGAAAGGGTTGGGAACTTGTGTGGGAGAAGGCTCTGGAAGCAGAAGAACAATGGGAAGAGCTTTGATATCATCCAAGGTGGTCGTGGAGAGACTTGGCTGAAAGGTCCTTCACACCAACCTGGGGACGGGGAGATTTGATTTCACACTCGGGGTTCAGGAAGCAGAGAATTTTCTGCTCTCTACAGTTGAGAGCAGCCTGGGAGGACATCCAGCCTCTTCTACTCCCCTGCTGTGTTTTCTAGGCTTTGTAATCTGCTGTTTGGAGTGACCTACCCCCTAGGAAGGGAGCGCCCTGGACAGGCAGCTGGTCTCAGTTCTCCGGCCAGGAATACAGGAGAACCTTACATAACCCTGCAATTGAGCTCTTGGAAAGGAATGGCTGCCTGATGCAAAAATGCTTAATGAGAGGTGAACAATTAATGGAGGATGGGGCTCTGTTCCCACGCCAACTAGGAGTGAGTGGTGACGGGTGCACAGGGTCTCGGAGTCACCCTGGGGCTGTGCTCATTCCTGACTCATCAGCAGCTCACTCACGACAGGCACATGCTGATGTCTCCATAGTTCGTCCCCAGGCAAGCATTCTGTTTCTATCTTGGTCTTGCCCTGCACACTCAGTTTTGGTATTTTAAAGGATTTGCTAATAATGTTCCTTTAGAATCGTTTTGTGGATCTGTCTTTCCCTTCCTTCTTTCCTTTGTGAGGGTTGTCTGGCATCTTTTTTTTACTCCCTGGCTGGTTATTCACAAACCAGAGGAACAGTCCTCATGTACATCAAACTTACCTCTCGACTCTCCAGGTGCTAAGCCTTCTCATGGAGAAGAACAAACTTGACTGCTAGCCCATTGTGCAGCAGAATTCTGAGAGCTAGGGCAGGCTCTGTTACACGTCGGGAGAATTGGTCTGATTAGAAACCATTTGAGGTAGGGAATGGGGGCTCACACCTGAATCCCAGCACTTTGGGACACTGAGGCCAGGAGTTTGAGACCAGCCTGGTCAATACATGAGACCCTATCTCTACCAAAAAAAAAAAGAAATTTGAGTACTCCGAATAAATGTATCAGTAAAAGGAAAGCCACAGTAATTCAGAGTCATGGTTTATATACCTATTTCACATAAGATGCCACTGTATCTTCTCTTACAATTAATAAGTTGTCTTTTTAGTACAATTCAGGTCTCTTTGCTTTTGGGTCTTAGAAGCCTAATTTTCTAGGCTCTGGCTATCTTTGACTACTAATAATATCATAAAACTATGATAATGATAATAACTCTTATTTATAAGAGTGATATCAGGCACTGGTGTAAGGGCTTTCCTTACGTTACTGAATCTAATCCGTACGTAAGATCAGTGTAGTCAACATGATTAGTATCATCTCTAGGTTACACATGAGGGAATCAGGGCTTAGAACATCTGAGAAAATCCAGTGACGATAGAGTTTGAATTCAAATTGACATCATTCTGATTCCAGAGCTGATTCTTAGCCATGTCATATTCTAAGTGACATTGAGATGACACGCATGATCTCATTCAATCATGTGGCTTTAAAATCCATCTATATGATGGGTGAGCCTCAAATTTATATCTCTAACTTAAACCCTCCCCAGGCTTGGGGATGCAACTGCCTGCTGTCATTGTCAGTCCAATTTCTTTCTTTCTTTTTTTTGAGATGGAGTCCCACTCTGTCACCCAGGCTGGAGTGTAGTGGCACGATCTTGGCTCACTGCAACCTCTGCCTCCTGGGCTCAAGCAATTCTTCCACCTCAGCCTCCCGAGTAGCTGGGACTACAGGTGTCTGCCACCACACCCGGATAATTTTTGTATTTTTAATAGAGGTGGGGTTTCACCATGTTGGCCAGGCTGGACTCAAACTCCTGACTTCAGGTGATCCACCCACCTCAGCCTCCCAAAGTGCTGGGATTACAGGTGCCCAGCCCCTCAGTTGAATTTCTAACAGGCACCTCACACCTAAGCTGACCTAACAAGCTTGTTCTTGCCCCCTTGCTCTCCCTGCTCCCTCAGTAAATTTGTCTCCATTCAGTTACTCAGGCCTCGATGAAGGAGTCACCCTTGACTCCTCTCTTTCACAGCCCACATGGACACCATTAGCAAATCCAGTGGGATGCCTGTATTCAGAATCCATCCACTCCTTCCCTCCTCCACTGTTACTGCTCCTCTACTGTCTGTTTTCAACACAGATGTCAGAGTGAGTCAGCTTTTGTCACTTCTTTGCTCAAAATCTTATCTCATTCAGAGAGTTCCAGTTAGTAAGTTATCATCTTTCAGCTCCAAAGCCTTCCTTCAATACTTGATTCTATGCTGGGCCCCTGAACACTGCATTTCTCCTTTGTTGGGCTCCTTGTTGCGCTCAGCCAGTAGGGGGTGCTAGAGAGGCTCTTACTCTTTCCCATGGGTATCCTGTCTGCCTGCGGCTCCTGTGTGCAGCACCCCGGTACTGCTGCTTCATCTTGGCAGCAGCAGTTTCTTCCTGCAGCAGCTGTTCAATCTACGTTGCAATTTTTCCTACACTCAAGAACCAGACTCATTGTGCCTTTTTAGGGCCACAGCACTGGCTGCCATTGCCCCATCTTTGAGGTTTGGGTTCTAGCCCCATGGGACTGTTTTCTAAGCTTCTAAATTTTAATAATCCGACAGCCCCCTTTTTCTTCTGCCAGCCCCAGGGGTGGAGCTTCCTGAAGTTGTTATACCAAAGACACCTTAGAGTTGTCTTTTTACTCTTTCAGTTACCTGGTTAAGACTTTATTCCTAGAAAATTATTCTTTATATTAAATTAGCTGTGTTAAAATAACTGGTGTGGCTTCTGTCTCCTGGTTAGGCCCTGACTGATGTGCTGAGTTAAAGGTGAAGTCCTTAAAATGGTTTGCAAAGTTGCAAGTGATCTGGCTTCCGGCCACCTCTCCTGTCTTAGATCCTTCCGCTGTCACCGTCATTCCTCGCTCCTTTTGGCCCCTTGCTGTTCTGTAAACACACCAATCCCTCTCCTGCCTCACAGCCTTGGCCCTTTCTGATCCCTTTGCCTGAAAAACCCTGCCCTGCAATTCTACATGGCCTCTCTTTCACCTGCTTGGGTCTTCCTGAGATGTTACCTCTTCAGTGAGACCTTCCCTGACCGCACCACATAATCCACATCCCCCACCCACCCCACCCCTGCCTGGATGATTTCTGCCCTTAATCTGCCTTGTTTTTTGCATAGCACCTATCACCATCTGATAGTCTGTTTATTCATACTTGATTATTTGTTAATTCCTGTGTCCCCCTAACTAGAAAATAAACACCCCAACAAGGCAGAACTTTTCCTACTTTAGTGATTGCTACATCCCAGACTTTATAACAGTATCTGGCGCATATAAGTGCTTGAAAAGTATTTGTTGAGTGAATAGTAAAATTGAAGTTCTGGACTGTCAGGATTAAGACTGTCCTAGGCCCGGTGCTAGAGGGAGAATCCTAAAGAGGATGCCGGCCTTAGAGGAAAATGGTAATCATGCTTCCCACACCACATGTCAGGGAGAGCAGATGGCAGTGTCAGCCCACAGTTTGCATGAGTTTGGGGTGTACTTTTGAAGACTGAGTAATGTCTTTTCTCTCCCTTCTCCAAATTGCTATTGTTAGACCTGAAAAAGCCTGTAATAAAATTTGGAAGCTACTGAGTTTATGGCATCTCAACTTTACCCTCCATTTCCACCCAAATGGCTTTTGAACTGACACTGAATTGCTGCCTTATTAAATACCATCCTGAGAACTTTACAGAACATTTTAAGTGATGCCGAGCTCCCATGAGCTTCAATCATAATGGAAGAGCCTGGGACCGCTGGTTGTCAGCTTTTTCTTGTCATCTACATGGGGACTGTCTGTGAGGGTGTGTCTGCTGGGTGAAGTGCCACACCTCGCTTTCAAGACGGGGCCTAGCTCGCTAATCCAAGAGGGCTAGCAACATTTGCAAACCGGGAAGAGGCAAGAGAGGACTTTCTTAACAGTAGCAGTTACTGGAGACCTAACTTCTGAGGGTTGCAGGTTGAATTGTCCCTAATTCCTGGGGATGACAGGTTCCACTCTGCCCTGCCAGATTGTGGGGACGCTCGCTGAATTACAGTGGCAGCTGTTGGGTTCCACTGCTGCGACTCATCTGTTCGGTCTTGTTGGCCTTGGATCTCAGCCACCCGAGCTTCAGAAGGTGGTAAGCTGGCCAGTGTTCTTGGCCCCAGAACACGGGTGTGATTGGTGCCATGTTAAATGCGAGTAGCAATTATGGCTGCCGATTTGAAAGGAGGCTGAACATGCTGGCTTTCATCGGGTCAGCTTTGCTTGGCCACATGAGACTTTCCACTTAGGAAAATGAGGGCTGAATTCTTGATCCAGACAGGCTCTTTCAAGGTGTTGCGTTTCTGCTCTCAGATAAGACAACCCTGTGAAGTTGGGTGCTGTCTGCACTGTCACTGAACTTGGTGCCCTGTGAAAGGAGATTCTTTTTATTTTTTTTTTTGAGATGGAGTCTTGCTCTGTTGCCCAGGCTGGAGTGCAGTGGCACGATCTCGGCTCATGCAACCTCTGCCTCCCAGGTTCAAGTGATTCTCCTGCCTCAGCCTCCCGAGTAGCTGGGGCTACAGGCATGTGCCACCATGCCTGGCTAATTTTTTGTATTTTTAGTAGAGACAGGGTTTCACTATGTTTGCCAGGCTGGTCTCGAACTCCTGACCTCATGATCCGCCTGCCTCAGCCACGTAAAGTGCTGGGATTACAGGTGTGAGCCACCATGCCCGGCTGAAAGGAGATTCTTAAATACACAAAATCCTTCACTCCAAGGGTTTAGATTTTTTGCTCAGTTTTAGCTGCAGACTTTGCTCAGTTTAGAGCTACTAGGGCTTTAGTTTACTGTGCCATATTTGAAACTAAAAGTCTGAATTATGCTTTATTTTTTGCATGTGTTATAGATAGCACGTAATGAATAAGCACCCTCAGAATACCTAGCGCCATGTTAGGGAAACACAACGCTGAAGCCTTGGTCGTTGTCCTCAGGAAACTCTCACTGTATTTACGGTCCAAAAGGAGGTCCAATAAAACAAGACTATATATAAGCATTAAAATATCTATAGAAAGTCAGAGGAGAAACAGGTAGTTGTGGATCTGTGTTTGTTGGAGAAGGCTTGATTGGAATGTGAAGTGGCCTTGAGGAAAGAGTGCAGATTTCGATTAATTGGGAGAAGGAGAAAGGCCGGTAAGGCCAGGGGGGCTTGAACAAGGTTTGGTGGCAAGAATCTGTGTAGTGTCCATGGTGCTCTGCAAGTGGATGAGCTCTCTCCAAGGGAATCATTAGGAGGGAGATGAGCAGATGGGAAGGACAAAGCATTGGAGGACACCCAATTGAGTTGGGTAGACAGGATATGTGCATAGAAAGAGATGAGCCAGACTGTTGTTTGTGCAATTTAAAATATGAAGAGAAGAAAAGGGAAAAAAAAAGATAAGGGATATTTGGCAATGTACCTTCAAAGCCAAATGAAGGTTGCAAATAAGAAGTGCTTCAGGACCTCAGCAGAGGAAGGAAACACCCAGGGCAGGATTTGTAGAGGATTGTTGAGGGGGAATAGGTCTTAAGGGAAAGGAAGGGGGAGAGGCAGGAGAAAGGGATGCATGCAGATAAAGGGGGCCTCAGAGCAAAGTTGACTCTAGAAGGGCTCTGGCTATTCGGTGAAGGAGAAGGGTATTCAACCAGGAATGGGGCTGAAGACAAGGTGAGAAGGTCTTTAACTGTTGTTCTGGGGAAGGAGTCAGGGAGTGGATGAAGGACAAATACCAGGTTTCTAAGTACCTGTCAGGGCCAAGCTGTATTTGGATGGCAGAAGCCACTGGTGGGCCAGGTCTAGGGGTCGCAAGCCCTTCTCTAGGTGTGTTTGTAATTCAAGCAGCCAGGATTGGGTGTAGGTGGGGCTGGCTCAAAGAGGGCCTGGGAAGATGAAGTCTTGGTTGCTGATGAAGGCAGCATTTATACAGCTGAATACAAGGTCTGCCAGACTTCAGAGAGGATTCTTGGGAAATTGGAGGAGAGCTGCTGTGTTAGGTGTGGAGGTGGAGCTGGTCTCAGGCTGATGAAGTCCTGGGAAGACCTTGATTGGCCAACACAGAAATGAGCTGAGGAAAAGAAATAAGGGAAGTTGGAAGGAGAGTATTTGAGAAGAAAGCAGAATATTAAGTATTTTATTTGATACTTCTTTATATACAGGAAGCTAGGTTGTCAGCAGTAGCAAGAATAACATGACAATGATGAGATAGCTAACTTAGAAGATCTTGGAACAAACCATTTTCCAAATACCTCTGGGTTTTCTTTGTTCTCTATCCAAACTCATTTTATTAAACACCCTTTGTTAATATTCTGATAGATTTTATAGAGGTCAAAAGAGCAGGGATTAGGCTTCGTTTGGAAACTCAGCTCCCTCATTTCCTAACTCATTAAATGAGTCCAAGTAGGAAACAAGTGCAGATATATTTGGAAGATATTAAAGAGACCTTGGGCAAATTACCTAATCTTTCACCCTTGGTTTTCTCATCTGATGACAGTGCCTTTCTGATGGAGCCGTTGTGAAGGTAAACATTAGGTTCCAACGCATGGGAACTACAGTTGTGTTAAAATGAGAATTTCCCAGGAGTTCATGTGTTTCATTGTGAGGTGCTATTCAGCTCTGTCTATTTCCCTCGCATCTGTCCTTTCTCTTTCTCATCCCCCACTCACTTAGTACATGTCTGCTTGGACCAATGATTGGGAGTATGGCGTGCTGAGCCCTGGTAACGGGAAGTTAGCCAGCATTTTCAACAAGTTGCTAATTATACCACTTTTAAACACAATAAGAGAAGAAGGAATGAACCCCATGAGCTGGGGCCACTTGGCAAGTCCCGATGGTCTTCTTAGGCCAGTCAGGATGTTTCTTAGACTCACATCAGCCTTGATGACGATCTCCTCCCACATCGACTGAGTCAGGGGTCGCTGTGTGCTGAGTAATGCAGTCCTTTGCTGGGCGGGAAGTGGGCAGCACTCTGAAGGGACATGAGAGTGGATGACGGTGAAGCTGTGGGAAACTGCGGGGGAGCTGCACACGCCTGATGCCTGTGTCAAAGCCACGCAGTCTCTGAGTCGTGTTCCCAAGCACAACTCACATCTGTGAAGTACATCAGGGAAAATTAAATGAGTCCAAGTAGGAAACAAGTTCAGATATATTTGGAAGATATTAAAAAAAGGAAAAAAAAATTCTCCAAAACGCCTGATCTCACCTTTCACTTTTTATAGACAACATTTTCCTTCTCTGGTTACATCTTTTCTTGAGGTGTATTAGCAACACTTTGTTCATTTGACAGCCATGATATTTCTTCTTTAGTATTGTATGTAGGGTGAAGTTCAAGTTCCTAGTTGCTCGACAAGTTCCAGTTCCTTGGCATAGGGCATAGAGGTCTGGCCAGGACTTTGTTTTCTCTAATTTAATTTGTCTAAAACACAAGAAAAGACTTTGTGGGCTGAGGCCGAGAAGTCATGCTTCATATTTGCTTGAATCTTTTGGCCTTACTTCACTGGCAGAGTCTTTGAAAGAACACAGGTTTACTTAAAAAATAATCTTAACTTAAGCCTTTCCATTGTGTGAATTTGACAAAGAAACTCGCCTTATCTGGGTTGTCCCCCATTTCTTTGCTTCTATAAGGAACCCTGGAGACTTCCTGACTTTAAAAAGCAACCAAAATGAATGTTAAGTTTTGGCATGTAAAAGTTCTTTGGTATACATTTTGCCAGACACGGATGTTGCAAAACTGTTTACTGAGGTATAATTTTGGTGCTTCTATGTAGGAAGGGGAGGAAAAGGGTTATTTATTACAAGTTCTATATAGGCATCTCTTGCTATTTGACCTCTTGCCATCCAAAGTCTTTCCCTCAGAACTCAGGAGGCAAGTGGATTCAGATAAACTCAGCACTTTCTGAAATTTCAATTTTTGTTTTCTGAAACTCAGGAGCCAAATAGATTTTTTCCTCTCCAAACCCATTGCCCAAACACTCACCATCAGAACTTAGGAATCAACTAAGTTTGGATAACAAGACATACTTTTCCCTCCTTCCTGTTTATTAGAACCCACTCATTGCTTGTAGAATATTAGGAAAAGTACAGAAAAGAGTAAAGATAACAAAAATGACTAATTGTCAGAGGTATAATTCCAAACGCTAATTTTCTGGTAATGGTTTATGTCAGGGAGTGAGGAATATACTCCCTTTGTCTCTTCCACATCCTCTTCACCCTCCCCAACTCAGAAACATTCAGAATCCATGGAAATTTCAAAAAAGTAGTTGGTCAGTAGCCATGAATGTTGGTTGGGATGCCTGTTTCTGTCTGGCCAGCATGTACTGTCTGCATTGAGGGCTTTGTGTTGCCAGCCTTCTGCACTTGAATTTGGATTCGGCCACCAAGCCTTCTCTTGGTGGCCAGCTTCCTGCAGGTCTTCCCAGGCACTGGGGGATAGTCTACTAGCATGGTTTTTCGGGGTGACATTTGAAGCCACAGGATCTGTGAAAATGTGTGATCAGTCGTTGACAGTGTCTCATCTCCCTACTGATAGACAAGGATAAAAATGCCTGGTTGAAATACTGCTTGAAATCTAAGCATAAGGAAGGTCAGAAATGAAAATGATGCAGAACTGATGGCACACGTTGACTTAAAAAAAAAAAAACACGCATTTTCCTTCAAGTTCTCAAAAAATAAGGACCACTGCTATCTGGTGTCCAACTGAGTGTGGGAGCAAAACAAAGGCAGATGCAGTTGATTAAGTCCAAGGCTGCTTTATGCAACACTGCCATGGCCAGTTTCCCTACTGCACTTATTTTCTCTAAATAAGCTTCCTCAGTTTCTTCTTCACTGCTTCTTGGGGATGCAGCCACAAGGAAAGAGGCAGGGAATGGAGACGCCAGTCAAATGTGAGGTAATGTAGCTGGGGTGCAAAGGCAGCTCTCAATCCAATATGTCTGCCTGCTTCCTGCTTCTGACCACAAATGTTCATCCCGGCTATGATTCTCTCCAAAGCAGCTCTGTTTGCAAACATTTCTCTCATCTGGCATTTTGCAAATGGCATCAATTCTGACAGTTGCTTCGTTCCTGGCTAAGGCTCAGGTCATCATTTGGTATCTAGAAGGGAATTCGAAAACGTTGCCTCTTCAGAGCTGATGAACCTTCTGGGCAAGGAGGGCAGATAGCACCCACATGTGAAGAAGAGGCAGCTCCCTCCAGTCAGATGTGGCTTCGCTCAAGGCCGAAAGAGGACTTGGCTTCAGATCCTACTTGTGCCCTTTTGCAGTTTATGGACTGCACAGTCATACAGGGCAGACCAGTTAGGGTAACTGAGCACTTGAAAGAAGACATTCTGGATGAAATTCTGGTGGTGCAAAGACACCTGTCTTGCATGGAGCTCTGAGCACCCTGCTGCACTCTCACGATTCCTCTGTACTCAGAGCAGAATGTTCTCATCATAGACAAGCAAACAGAAGCCCAATGAGAGAAATTACTTACCTGGAAGACCATGTACATCAGCGGCCCTGCCAAGACCAGATCCCTGGTCTTTTAACTGTTCTATAAATCGCCAGTAGAACTTGACTGAAATTTAATTTAGTTTTCAACCCTTAGCAAACCGGATACCGTGTGTTTGTGTAGGCTCATGCCATTTAAAAGGTTCTTGGAGTTTAGGTCTTGCATGTAATTTGCTACATTAGCTCTGGGCAAAAATATTTGCTTTTTGGTCCTTTGTGGTTTAAGTTCCTTCTCAGCATTGACCTGGCATGTTAGAGAGAGCTGCACTGTGGAACGCAGCAGGGGGTGGAGAGTTTAGGGAGAGTGAGTGCAGTAATGCTTATTAGTGATGGCAGCTTTTCAGACTGTGGGAGCTCACATGAGATTTTCCCAGTTAGGTTGTTTGTTTATGTATTTGGATTATGACACAATTCAGATTAGAAAGCTGATGCAGATCAAACGAAGCCTTTTAGATTTGGATTAAGCTTGGGAAATTTTCTCTCCTAAGATATTAGATTAAGAGTATCATGATGATTTTGTCATTGTTGTTCAAAGTGATAGTCATACTATTGTAATTGTTCCAACACCTCCAAGTTTGGCCGTCTTTGACATAAACAGACCCAGGATGGGTTATTTCAATCAAAAATTCGGGGGCCGGGCATGGTGTCTCACGCCTGTAATCCCAGCACTTTGGGAGGCCGAGGCAGGCAGACCACGGTTTTGAGACCAGCCTGACCAACATGGTGAAACCCTGTCTCTCTTAAAAACACAAAAATTAGCTAGGTGTGGTGGCGCGTGTCTGTAATCCCAGCTACTAGGGAGGCTGAGGCAGGAGAACTGCTTGAGCTTGGGAGGCAGAGGTTGCAGTGAGCCAAGATCACACCACGGCACTCCAGCCTGGGCGACAGAGCAAGACTCCATCTTGAAAGAGTGGCTGTCTTCTTGGATTCTCTAGAAGGTTAATCACTTCAACATTAGAGAATGGATCACCTACTAATTATATCGAATCACTATATATTCTTTTGGGATGATAAATAAGAGGCAGATATTATGCTCCCATTTTACAAGAGAGACGACTGAGGCACAGGAAAAGGAAGTAACTGGTTGAGTCATATGACAAATCTCGAAGCAGTACCATTCTGGGGATAGCCTATGAGGATAAATTCTGCACCTACACTAATTTTCAGCAGTGTACTCTCTCTCTCTCTCTCTTGCTCTCTCTTTCTCTCTCGCTCTTTAATACTAAGGCTAATACTTTTGTCTTGGAAGACTGTGAAGCTCTTTTTTCCCTGTCCTGCTCCATTGCCAACCTCTTAGTTGAATTTTCAATCCTAGTGTATATGCACTGGAATGACATTCTATGGGAGGTTTAGTTTCTAAAGTCAGCATGGAAGGTGAGAATCTATTATATTTTTAAAAATTCACTCTTAAAAAGTGAATTCACTTTTTAAGTGAATCTATTTTTAAGAATCTATTATATTTTTAAAAATTCACTCTTAAAAAGCTGCCCATTTTCTGCAGCTTGCATAGTTTACTCTATTGTTATACACAAAAACATACCACAGTTAAAGACTATGTAAGGAGTATATAATTTTCCAGTGCCATATCCTTAAACATTAGTATCTTGGCAAGAGGCTCTGAGAGATAAGCAGGAACAAAAATTGATTCAGGGCAGAATAGATTCACATCTCACATCTCCTGCTCACTCTGGTACATTTGCTCACTAAGTGAAATGGTTGGTAGAATCACCACGTAACTGGAAAATTTCTTCCCTCTCCTCACACTGACCCTGTGTGCTTCTCTCTCTCTATTTTTCTCTCTGCAATAGATGTACTTAAATTTGTATAAGTTAAATATGCATGTGGTGTCGTTTTACTGTATGTTTCACAAATGACAGCTGTAAGTCAATGAATATCATTGTGAAATATAAGAAAAAGAAAAGAAAAAAGGAAGCTTGTTTTTCAGCACTCAGCAGGAAAACACACTGTTGGACTTTATGTTTCTTTTGGAATATGGGTTTACTGTTAAAGCTAAATTAATAGTTTACATGGTAAGCCAATAAGATCAATGTCCTTTTGGAAAAACAAGGCTAATATTTTAGTCTGGGATGCACTAAGCCAGAAAAGCATGAGTTACAAGTAAGTTTAACACATTAAAAAGCATCTTGGGGAGAATTCTTGAATTTACACAACTAAGTATATATAACAGAGTCTTTACATCTAAACCCCAGTTTATCAGGCCAGGCCATTTGTCAGCACATCTCTTCTTAGTTACCCCCAAGGCATCCATACTTTACAGCAAGGGGTGATGGCAGCAGCTGGGGGCGGGAACTTCAAAGAAGTACCAGACCCGTAGGCCCCGTGTGGTGGCTCACGCCTGTAATCCCAGCACTTTGGGAGGCCGAGGCAGGTGGATCACTTGAGGTCAGGAGTTCGAGACCAGCTTGGCCAACATGGTGAAACCCCATCTCTACTGAAAATACAAAAATTAGCCTGGCGTGGTGGCACATGTCTGTAATCCCAGCTACTTGGGAGGCTGAGGCAGGAGAATTGCTGGAACCTGGGAGGCAGAGGTTGTCGTGAGGCAAGATTGCCCCAGTGCACTCCAGCCGGGGTGTCAAAGTGAGAATTTGTCTCAAAAAAAAAAAAAAAAAAATCCCATTCTGGAAAAAAATCCTCTCTGAAGCTACCATCAACACCATCTGGGTTGGTTAGTTGTTTATTTTCTCTCTGAGCTTTTTCTGATTTCCCCTGCTGTTTTTTACTTCATGAAGCTAACCCCTATAGACCCTATTCCCAAACGATCTTGCCAGGGGTTTTACAGCTGGGTTTGGCCATGAGAGTCATAGGAAGGTAGGAGAATGGGAGAAGCCAAGGTATTTATCCCTCTTGTTTCCTGCTTGGGAGAGTGTATTTGTGGGTAGCTGAGTCTCATCTGTTCTAGCTGTTATTGAACAATCCCTCCTGCTGGACCAGCCCAGATGTGGGCATGGGTAACATCACCTCCTTCCTTTATTTCCTCAGTCCTAGAAGAGGTTGTGACTTTTTGACATTGTCAATCTATGGGCTGCCTTACAGTCTCATTTGGGTTTTGTGTGTGTTTAAAAAATTAAAATTGACAAATAAAAATCATATGTATTTATGGCATACAACATAATGTTTTAATATTTGTATGCATTGTGGAATGGCTAAATCAAGCTAATTAACATATGCATTACCTCACACACTTATCTTTTTTTGATACCTTTGCTGCAAGAGCCCCATATTAAATTTTCTTGGTTGAGCTAGCTGATGTGGACTATGTTTTGTTGTTGCTGTTTGTCATGTTCCAGCCTCCATTGTGGATCTTGTTCTTGGCCTGATGGGTTTTTCCCTAGGTCTGACCTCACATTTAACCAACCCTTTGCTCCTCATGTACATCCTTCTATTGTTTCCTGGACTCAACCTTGATGCTTGGATCCCACTTGTTCTCTCAGTGGCTTTGATGCTTCAGCTCCCTCCTACAAACTTTTGTCTCTGTGCGTATGTGCGAGTCCATTTTGCATCGCTATAAAGGAATACCTGAAACTGAGTAGCTTATAAATAAAAGAGGTTTAATTGGCTCATGGTTCTGCAGACTGTACTGGAAGCATTGTGCTGGCATCTGCTTGACTTCTAGTGAGGCTTCAGGAGGCTTTCAATCATGGTGGAAGGTAAAAAGGAGCAGGTGTGTCATGTGATGGGAGTGGGAGGAAGAGAGAGAGAGGGGAGGTGCCACACTCTTTTAAATAATCAATTCTCATGTGAACTCAGAGCGAGAACTCACTCATCACCAAGGGTATGGCACTAAGCCATTCATAAGCAATCCGCCCCCATGATTCAATACCTCCCACCAGGCCCTACCTCCCACATTGGAGGTAACATTTCAACTTGAGATTTGGAGGGGACAAACATCCAAACCATATCAGGGAGTAAGACATTGTCTGACATATGAGATACTGGATTTTACAAACACAAGAGTCCTTAGATATTTGACCCAACTTCCTATTTTCATCCATGAGGTTGTTGCTGCTTAGAATGGGTAATGACTTCCTCAGGATTGCCAAGTTAATGGCAGGGAGGGAAAAGGAAAGGAAGTTTCATGTCTAGGTAAACGTCATATCACTTTATTTACTGTAACATGTGACAGGGAATGGGGACACGAAGATTGATATATTGATTACCCTATAACCCTCCTCATTGCCTGTCCTTTGCCTTTGAGCAAACGTTTTGCACTGAGTGGACAGAAATATTAATTCATTCAACTCATATTTATTGATTGTCACAAAGGGCAAGGCTCTATGCTGAACACTTTGGAAAGGACACATATGAGTAGAAAATGATCCACATCCTCAGGAAACTCTCTAGGAAGGAGTACAGCCTATAGGCCAATGATTCATATGTATGTTGCATATGTTATATACAAAAGAGAAAACAATAAGCTCCACAGAAAGTATGCAAATAAAGTGTTATTTGCACGTGGAGGAGAAAGTTGCTTCTGGCTTGGCAGTATTAGAGAAGACATAACAGGGCAGGTAGTATTTAAAATGGACAGGGGCTGGGAACGCTGGCTCACTTCTGTAATTCTAGCACTTTAGGAGGCTGAGGCAGGTGGATTGCCTGAGCTTAGGAGTTCGAGACCACCCTGGGCAACATAGTGAAACCCCATCTCTACAAAAATACAAAAATTAACTGGGCATGGTGGCATATGCCTGTAGTCCCAGTTACTTGGGAGGCTGAAGTGGGAGAATTGCTTGAACCCGGGAGGCAGAGGTTGCAGTGAGCCGAGAGGACAGGGCCGGGTACAGTGGCTCACATGTGTAATCTCAGCACTTTGGGAGGCTGAGGCAGGAGGATTACTTGGGTCCAGGAGTTCAAGACCAGCCTGGGGAACATAGTGAGACATTGACTCTACAAAAAATAAACAAAATTAGCTGGGTGTGGTGGTGTGTGCCTGTAACCCCATTTACTTGGGGGGCAGAGGTGGGAGGATAGCTTGAGCTCAGGAAATCAAGGCTGCAGTGAACCAAGATCGTGCCACTGCATTCCAGCCTGGGTGACAGAACAAGACCCTGTCTAAATAAATAAATAAATAGATAAATAAATAAATAATAAGATGGACAGGAAAGCACAAATAGTATTTGACCATGTATAGCTGAGAGAAAGGTGTTCAGGATGAGTGATCGAAAGCAGGTAAGGGGACAGTGAGGGCTTCAATGGAGCTGGAAAGCTGACTACCTGAAGGTGAATGACAATAATAATAATAATAATAATAATTAATAATAGCAATAGCAATCATAGCTGACATTTAGTGGGCTCCTATCACATACCTGAGCACTGTGCCAAGTGCTTTACATGCTTTGTTTTGGTCTATAGATGGGTATTGTTATTTCTATTTTGCAAATGAGGAAACTGAAGTTCAGAAAGATTATAACTTTCCAAAGTCATCCAGCTAGCAAATGGTAGAGCAGATTCCACACAGGTCTGCTTGATTCTAGATATACTGTTAACTGCTAAGCCAAATGGATGGGTTATCAAGAAAGGCAAGGGATTTATATATAGATCTAAAGGCATGAATAGCAAATGTAGTGCTGAGTTGTTTTTTTGTTTGTTTGTTTGTTTGTTTTTGAGATGGAGTCTCGCTCTGTTGCCCAGGCTGGAGTGCAGTGGTGTGATCTCAGCTCACTGCAGCCTGCGCCTCCCAGGTTCAAGAGATTCTCATGCCTCGGCCTCCCCTAGTAGCTAGGACTACAGGCGCACACCACCATGCCCAGCTAATTTTCGTATTTTTAGTAGAGACAGGGTTTCACTATGTTGGCCAGGCTGGTCTCAGACTCCTGACCTCAAGTGATCCATCCGCCTCAGCCTCCCAAAGTGCTGGGAGTACAAGCGTGAGCCACTGCTCCCAGCCAGCACCGAGTTCTTAGAAAAGTCATTAGGAAAAATTAAAAGACTCAGATTCCTGAAAAAAGATTTCTGCTACTACATCCTCCATAGAGAAGAAACCTAGAAACTGTTTTGATCCAACATCTTAGGACTTTTTTTTAGCATATATTTTTTTAAATTTAATTTAATTTAATTTAATTTAATTTTTTGCATATTGTCTTAATATAATGAATGAAGATAAAATAAAAATATTTTAGAAATATTATTTTTATTAATTCAAAAAGCCATTTATATTATTTTTATCATTAAGCTTAGTAAAGTTTTGTAAACCCTTGATTGGATATCACATGACTTTAAGCATAGAAACATTGTAGGTGATTGCTTTCAAGTTCTGTATGCTTCTCTTTTGATGGTTTGCTAATTGATGATTTCATACTGTCACTAGTTTATATCTCAGGTCACAATAGATACTTAATGCAAGGTTAATTATTAACTATTGTGAGTATAAGTCCTTATTTTAAATATGTTTATTATTTATTTATTTATTTATTTTTTGAGACAGGATCTTGCTCTGTCGACCAGTCTGGAGTGCAGTGATGCAATTTCAGCTCACTGCAACCTCTGCCTCCTGGGTTCAAAGGATTCCCATGCCTCAGCCTCCCGAGTAGATGGGATTACAGGCATGTGCCATCATACCTGGCTAATTTTATATAAGTTTTTTTTTTTAATTAGAGGGTTTTTTTATTGGCTGATGTTTGGCAAGTAAAATCTTCAACAGTGTTTTTTATCTTTTCTTCCCTTTTTAACATGAGCGATAAAGAGTTTGTCTGAGTGTGAGAGAAGTGTTGGTCTTGTCATTTTCTCATTGTTTGCTGGGGTTTGTAGTACTTGCAGTATTTTGGACCTGTGGTTTCTTTCTATGAGTCTTTTTTTTTTTTTTTTTTTTTTTTTTTTTGAGACAGAGTTTCACTCTTGTTGCCCAGGCTGGAGTACAATGGCATGATCTTGGCTCACTGAAACCTCCGCCTCCCAAGTTGAAGCTATTCCCCTGCCTCAGCCTCCCAAGTAGCTGGAATTACAGGTGCCCGCCATGACACCCAACTAATTTTTTTTTTTGTATTCTTAATAGAGACGGGGTTTCACCATGTTGGCCAGGCTGGTCTTGAACTCCTGACCTCAGCTGATCCGCCTGCCTCAGCCTCCCAAAGTGCTGGGATTACAGGCGTGAGCCACCGTGCCTGGCCTCTGTGACTTTTTTAGTTTTTTTTTTTTTTTTAATGATTTGAAAGTTAATTTAGTTAAAATTACGTGTTGCAATGCATATGGCCACTTACCTAGGCACAAGTAAATAGCAAAGTACTGAGAGCAAACACAGGGTTGAAAGTAAATAATCCCTTCCAACCTTACCATGTTCTGGAACCCTGGAAGATTCCCACTTTGCTCAGGAAACCTCATCTATCTTAAGTATTGCAGATTGAGTGAAAACTCCAGGCTAATCTGGATATAAGACATTGGTTAAGCTTAATGTATTTTTAAAATAAAAACATATAATGACAGCCCTATGGTCTAAATTCCTGCAGGCTTCTACTCTGTTGAATCATCGTAACTGTATACCTTGTATATGTTTCTCCATATGACTTAGGCTTCTGGTGAACCATGTGAAAGAAAGGAACGAAAGTATTTAGGTAACGTAATTTTCCCTAGAAAAATCTAAGGTGTAACTCATTATACCTGAAAAAATTCTCCCGGAGTTCCTTTGGGTATGTCTAACTAAATGCTGCTAAGAAGATGTGTTTCACATGTATAAATATTCATTATTTCTATATATTAGGGTTGAAGAACTCAAACATTTACAGGAAATTAAATCCTATTTTCATTAAAATTCCCCTGTTCAGAATCCTTAAAGTAGACAGCCCTGACATTTAAATTGGAATCCACTCTTTTCTTCATTCTGTTGACCAAAGTAATACTGGGAAAATATGGGAATTATCTGTTTACCAAAGTGATACCTATATCCTATATGCTAAACCAAACTCTGAAGCCTAGTGGATGAAATATCTACCTCCTGTGCTGAGGCCACCAGGTTCAATTCCTGCTGGGATGGTAGTTTTTTCAATTAAATTTCCATTAACTTTTCACCTCTGTGTCATTACACACTAATTCTTAACGTGCTGCAAAGATGAAAGAGTAAAAGGAAATATCTGATTCATGCATCATGTTGCTGACAAGTGAAATGTGAGGATGACAACTTTTTAGTGTGGGAGATATAGGGAAGCCAGCAAGGGGACAGGTCTTTTAGACCTGACACTGACCACGGCTGAGGAGTTGTGGCAGCTGCAGCACAGGAAGGCAATTTGGAAGATAGCGATCGTGCAGTGGAAGCACTCAGGATTCTAAATGCTGGGATGCAAGAAGGAGCTGGGCAGACACAGCAGGCTTCAGGAAGCCTGAAACACCGGATGGCGTGTTGGTAGGGAGAGGAGGTGGAGGGGTGCTGGCTATTTGGAACAAGCTGTTATGAATGGGGAAGGAAAAGCCATTTTCACCAAAGGAAAGAAAAACTGGGAATTCTTAGGTGACCTAAAGACAAAACAACAATATGTAAAATATGTGGAAAGGCAAGTGGCTCAGAGGTGCAAAAGAACAGTTCATGCATTTAAACATGGAAATGGCTGGGCGTGGTGGCTCACGCCTGTAATCCCAGCACTTTGGGAGGCTGAGGCGGGTGGATCACCTGAGGTCAGGAGTTCAAGACCAGCCTGACCAACATGGTGAAACCCCGTCTCTACTAAAAATACAAAAATTAGCTGGGCTTGGCGGCAGGCACCTGTAATCCCAACTACTTGAGAGGCTGAGGCAGGAGAATCGCTTGAACCTGGGAAGGGGAGGTTGTAGTGAGCTGAGATCAAGCCATTGCACTCCAGCCTGGCCAACAGAGCATGACTCCACCTCAAAAACAAGACAAAACAAGACAAACAAGAAACATGGAAATGGTAACAATTCCCATTGTTACCAGATGAAGACTCCCAGAAACAGACATAGGCTACAATTTTGCAAGTCAAGTAAGGATGAAAAGGCAAAAACCAAGCAAACAAAATGCAAAACATATGTTTGCTAATTGGTGGTGTGGAGAAATACTAACAGTTGATGCTGAAGAAGGCTTGCTTGAGAGGTCTTTTAACAAAGGGCCTGTATTCTTTCAAGGTTTCATGAAAATAAGGGTAAATGGTTTTCAGAGTTCTGTTTCACAAATCTTAACCAAATGAGCATAGACACAGAACTTAAAAAATAGAGGCAGAAGAGATTAAGGACAACTCATTCACTAGGGGGTTGCTTGGGTTTACATTTGGGGCATCTAAAGGATTGGATGATGAAATTTAAAAATAATTCCATGTTTTACTTGAGAATATAAAGTAAAATATAAATGATTGTATACATATAAACACATACGTATATGCAGAATGGACTTTTAAATACCCATAATAATGCCTAATATTTATCAAGTGGTTAGTGCTCCATGTACTATTTTCAACACTGTCCATTTACTCTTTTAAATAGCGTACATCTTAGTTATTTATCACAATTACTTTATTAGGGAGGTTCTCTATTTCCTCCCATTTCACAGATGAGAAAACTAAGGCACAGAAATTCAAGTCCAGGTTGATAGCATTGGTACATGGTAGAGGTAGGCTTGAGGACAAGGCATTTCAACTCTAGAGCCTGCTAGTCTATTAAATAGCAGTTCATAATTCAAAAAAATTACATCTGGAACAGGTTCAACATTCATATTTGAATATAGCTTTGCCTGAGGTTCTGGGAATATTTACTTCAAAATTAAAACTGAAATAAAATAAAAAGGCAAAATCGATTCAGGAGGAACTATTTTTTATTTTAATGCTGGAAAGAAACCACATCACTTGTTAGCAGGAGGCAAAACATCAGTTTAAAATAAAACAGGCTCATCTCGGCAAGGTTTCTTTCTGCTTCATTCTTGACCTTTGCTAGTGCCCAAGCCCTTGCCCTGTGCTTGTCTGTCTGTGCTGGAGTCTATTTTGGAGTCCGCCTTGTTACTTCCATCTACGCTCTGATAGTTAGAATGTGCCTCAGGCCTTCAGTCTGTACATGGGTTTGCCTTAGCTTCTCCTATGTAGGTGCCAACATCACATCGAAACCTGGCCCCAGTAAGCTGTTGTGTTAGTTCAGAATGCCTTTGGCCCCAAGCAACAGAAAATCCAGCCCACAGTAGCTTAAACAAATAAGGGTTTATTTTTCTTCTGTAGGGAGAAGTTTGGAGCGAGGCAGCAGCTGGTATTGGTTTATCTGTTCAATGTTATTAGAGTCGGAGTCTTTGCGGTGCTCTTGGCCCTTCCCTCATGTTTTTGCAATATGGCAGTCGCAGCTCCAAACGTTCAAGGCAGGCAGTGCGGGGAACAGGCAGCACCAGCCATGTCTGTTTCCTTTATCATGAAAGCAAATCTTAAAAGACCCAATACCCTTCCCTTTCCCTCTCTCCCCTCCAGGGACTTGGGTAAGACTGGGTTATGACTGGCTGTAAAGCAAGCGGGAAGAATGTCTTTGCAAGACAAGTGGAGATGGGTGTGGAATAGCCAAACTATGGAGTTTACCCTAACATCTCAGTAGACTTTCTAATTCAAGGAACAGTCTGAATTATAGAATTGTGTAATAGATAATCAAATAACTTTCAAGTTCATGCTATAAATTAAATTGGGCTAAATCGTGTCTTTGGTAAATTTTTACAATATTGAGTTTAATCTCTTAAATATTTGGCTCTAAAATCTTATTTAAAATATTTCTTTACACTGTCAGAAAGAAATGACTTCTTAAGAAAGGGTAAACTTAAATTCAGATCCTGTCTAAATGATCTCAAATTCCAAAATGTTGGATTTCAAACTAGTGAGATTTTACTAAACTCCACTTGTTTGAATAATGTTTACTTCTGCATCTATGCTCACTTAAATGAGATTTACAGAACAGAACTCAAATAAAATTACCTTGTTCCTGAAAGTTTTTAAAAGGTAGCATTACTACTCTTGTTTCATTTTGACTCACTAGCGCCCATTCTTGGTAATATAAAATCATATATTTTATATTAGGGTAGTCACCGTAACTGGACTTGGGTTTGAATCCAGGCTCAAAAATGATGGATATAGAATATAATATATTATATATAATGTATATATATTATATATAATTTATATATTTGTATTTTTAGTAATATATAGTAATATATATTATATAACATATATAATATATAATATAATATATTCTATATCCGTATTCTATATACATAGAATATAATGTTCTATGTGTATAGAATATATTATAATATAATATATAAATATAATATACAATATAATATATAATATGTAATATCTTCTATATATTATATATTTTATGTATAATATACAATATAATGTATTATATCTCATATTATATATAATATATCTCATATATAATATCATATATAATTATATATTTTAATTATCTAATATATATTATGTAATTATATATAATTACAATATATAATTATTATATAATTACAATATATAATTATTATATAATTACAATATATGATTATTATATAATTACAATATATGATTATTATATAATTACAATATATGATTATTATATAATTACAATATATGATTATTATATAATTACAATATATGATTATTATATAATTACAATATATGATTATTATATAATTACAATATATGATTATTATATAATTACAATATATGATTATTATATAATTACAATATATGATTATTATATAATTACAATATATAATTACATAATATATAATTATATATCATTAGATTATATATGTAATATATACAATTATATAATATAATAATATATAATATAAATATATGTTTTTCTTAAATTTATATTTAAGACAAAAAGTATGCAGTCTAATTTCAAATATGAAATTTAACACACTTGGGAGGTATGTTTCTACAAAAATTCAATTGGTAAAATAAGAGGAAAAAGTAAAATAAATTGCAAAAAAGAAACAAGTAATACTTTTTAAGAATAACTGATAATTAAGAGAAAAAGAGAGATGGAGGACTTTGCAACCAGTGGTAGGTAATGGGTTCTCTTTTAGAGGCAGATTTATGGGTTGAAGGGCCACATATTTGTCATCCACACAGAGACAGTTTGAGAATGAAAGGGGCACAATGAATACTTATGCCAGGGTGTGACAGGCATAAACTGGGGCAGTTTCAGGCAAAGCAGGATGGGTAGTCACCCTAACTGGACTTGGGTTTGAATCCAGGCTCAAAAATTATCAATTCAATAATCATGAAAAACTTTCATCATCTGTATTATGTTTTTCTGAAATATTTAATTTTGTATCCTTTTGGATGATATGTATAATTTGGAAAATGTCAATGAGGATTTTAAAAAGTATGGACAATGTGAGACTTGGAACTGAAAATATTCAGAAACTAAAAACCATTTTGTATTTTTTATCAGTGCTAGCACTTTATGTAAAAAACTTCCAAATGGTAGCTTCAGCACTTTATTTTTGTAGTTTATTTTTAGTCATTCATTAAATTTAAGTAATCTTTACTAAATCCATATTATAGATGAGATATTATATTGCTGGGCCCCTTAATCCTTATGATGACTCTATAGAGTAACCATTCTTAGTTTTATTTTTCAGAAAAATTTTACCTCTGCAAGGGTAAATGACTTGCTCAAAATCTCATGTCTGGTAAACAGTAGAGCCTGCATTTAAACCCAAGTCCAGTGCCCTCTCCCTTATTGTATAGCTATTTTGAATATATTAGTTAACAAAAATTATCTTTACTTTTTGAAATATGTGCTTAAAATGTATGCTGCATTCTTTTTTTTTTTTTTTTTTTAATTAATTTATTTTTTTTATTGATCATTCTTGGGTGTTTCTCGCAGAGGGGGATTTGGCAGGGTTACAGGACAATAGTGGAGGGAAGGTCGGCAGATAAGCAAGTGAACAAAGTTCTCTGGTTTTCCTAGGCAGAGGACCCTGCGGCCTTCCGCAGTGTTTGTGTCCCTGGGTACTTGAGATTAGGGAGTGGTGATGGCTCTTAACGAGCATGCTGCCTTCAAGCATCTGTTTAACAAAGCACATCTTGCACCGCCCTTAATCCATTCAACCCTGAGTGGATACAGCACATGTTTCAGAGAGCACAGGGTTGGGGGTAGGGTCACAGATCAACAGGATCCCAAGGCAGAAGAATTTTTTCTTAGTACAGAACAAAATGAAAAGTCTCCCGTCTACCTCTTTCCACACAGACACGGCAACCATCCAATTTCTCAATCTTTTCCCCACCTTTCCCCCCTTTCCATTCCACAAAACCGCCATTGTCATCATGACCCGTTCTCAATGAGCTGTTGGGTACACCTCCAAGACGGGGTGGTGGCCGGGCAGAGGGGCTCCTCACTTCCCAGTAGGGGCGGCCGGGCAGAGGTGCCCCTCACCTCCCGGACGGGGCGGCTGGCCGGGCAGGGGGCTGACCACCCCCACCTCCCTCCTGGACGGGGCGGCTGGCCGGGCAGAGGGGCTCCTCACTTCCCAGTAGGGGCGGCCGGGCAGAGGCGCCCCTCACCTCCCGGATGGGGCGGCTGGCCAGGAGGGGGGCCGAACCCCCACCTCCCTCCCGGACAGGGCGGCAGGCTGGGCGGTGGGCTGACCCCCCCACCTCCCTCCCGGACGGGGTGGCTGGCCAGGCGGGGGGCTGACCCCCCACCTCCCTCCCGGACAGGGCGGCAAGCTGGGCGGTGGGCTGACCCCCCCACCTCCCTCCCGGACGGGGCGGCTGGCCGGGCTGAGGGGCTCCTCACTTCCCAGTAGGGGCGGCCGGGCAGAGGCGCCCCTCATCTCCCGGACGGGGCGGCTGGCCGGGCGGGGGGCTGACCCCCCCACCTCCCTCCCGGACGGGGCGGCTGGCCGGGCGGGGGGCTGACCCCCCCCACCTCCCTCCCGGACCGGGCGGCTGGCCGGGCGGGGGGCTGACCCCCCCACCTCCCTCCCGGACGGGGCGGCTGGCCGGGCGGGGGGCTCCTCACTTCCCAGTAGGGGCGGCCGGGCAGAGGTGCCCCTCACCTCCCGGACGGGGCGGCTGGCCAGGTGGGGGGCTAACCCCCACCTCCCTCCTGGACAGGGCGGCAGGCTGGGCGGTGGGCTAACCCCCCCACCTCCCTCCTGGACGGGGCGGCTGGCCGGACGGGGCGGCTGGCCGGGCGGGGGGCTGACCCCCCCACCTCCCTCCCGGACGGGGCGGCTGGCCGGGCGGGGGGCTGACCCCCCCACCTCCCTCCCGGACGGAGCGGCTGGCCGGGCAGAGGGGCTCCTCACTTCCCAGTAGGGGCGGCCGGGCAGAGGTGCCCCTCACCTCCCGGACGGGGCGGCTGGCCAGGTGGGGGGCTAACCCCCCACCTCCCTCCCGGACGGGGCGGCTGGCCGGGCGAGGGGGCTCCTCACTTCCCAGTAGGGGCGGCCGGGCAGAGGTGCCCCTCACCTCCCGGACGGGGCGGCTGGCCAGGTGGGGGGCTAACCCCCCCACCTCCCTCCCGGACGGGGTGGCTGGCGGGGTGGGGGGTTGACCCCCCCACCTCCCTTCCGGACGGGGTGGCTGGCCGGGCGGGGGGCTGACCCCCCCACCTCCCTCCCGGACGGAGCGGCTGGCCGATCAGAGGGGCTCCTCACTTCCCAGTAGGGGCGGCCGGGCAGAGGCGCCCCTCACCTCTCGGACCGGGTGGCCGGCCAGGCGGGGGTCCGAACCCCCACCTCCCTCCTGGACAGGGCGGCAGGCTGGGCGGTGGGCTAACCCCCCCACCTCCCTCCCGGATGGGGCGGCTGGCCGGACGGGGCGGCTTGCCGGGCGGGGGGCTGGCCCCCCCACCTCCCTCCCGGACGGGGCGGCTGGCCCCCCCACCTCCCTCCCGGACGGGGCGGCTGGCCGGGCGGGGGGCTGACCCCCCCACCTCCCTCCCGGACGAGGTGGCTGCCGGGCGGAGATGCTCCTCACTTCCCAGACGGGGTGGCTGCCGGGCGGAGGGGCTCCTCACTTCTCGGGCGGGGCGGGTGCCGGGCGGAGGGGCTCCTCACTTCTCAGACAGGGCGGTTGCCAGGCAGAGGGTCTCCTCACTTCTCAGACGGGGCGGCCGGGCAGAGACGCTCCTCACATCCTGGACAGGGCGGCAGGGCAGAGGTGCTCCCCACATCTCAGATGATGGGCGGCCGGGCAGAGCCCCTCCTCACTTCCCAGATGTGATGGCGGCCGGGAAGAGGCGCTCCTTGTTTCCTAGATGGGATGGCGGCTGGGCAGAGAGGCTCCTCACTTTCCAGACTGGGCAGCCAGGCAGAGGGGCTCCTCACTTTCCAGACTGGGCAGCCAGGCAGAGGGGCTCCTCACATCCCGGACGATGGGCGGCCAGGCGGAGACGCTCCTCACTTCCCAGACGGGGCGGCAGCCGGGCAGAGGCTGCAATCTCGGCACTTTGGGAGGCCAAGGCAGGCGGCTGGGAGGTGGTTGTAGCGGGCCGAGATCACGCCACTGCACTCCAGCCTGGGCACCATTGAGCACTGAGTTAACCAGACTCTGTCTGCAATCCCGGCACCTCGGGAGGCCGAGGCTGGCAGATCACTCGCGGTTAGGAGCTGGAGACCAGCCCGGCCAACGCAGCGAAACCCCATCTCCACCAAAAAAATACGAAAACCAGTCAGGCGTGGCGGCGCGCGCCTGCAATCGCAGGCACTCGGCAGGCTGAGGCAGGAGAATCAGGCAGGGAGGTTGCAGTGAGCTGAGATGGCAGCAGTACCGTCCAGCTTCGGCCCGGCATCAGAGGGAGACCGTGGAAAGAGAGGTAGGGGTAGGGGTAGGGGGAGAGGGAGAGGGAGAGGGAGAGCTGCATTCTTAAACGTATCTTAAAATTACATTTCAGGGCCAAATTTATTTCCATAGGAATGTGCCTCTAATTTTATAATGGTATCAATGGGAAAATAAAAGAGGCTGTATGGAATTTTGCTTGACTGCCAACTCTGTGGGAGAGGTATAACAATGATAAGCCTAGGATTTGAAGACATAAAAAAAGTTAGCAATTCCAAAGCACTATTGTTATCAATATAAGATATTTGAAAGTAGAAACACACCTTTATTTTGGACAGGATTTCCGAGAACCCTGAACAATATAGTTCATTGTAAAGCAGATGTGATATAAGACAGGGAACATCCTGTACCTACAGGAGGAGTTTAATTCATTGCTCAAGTCCCAGAGATATTGTTATAAGTGACCTAATTTATAAGGAAAACACAATGTGAAACTTCATGATGAGGATGTCATTTTTACACATTTAGATATAGAATAATTGGCCGGGCATGGTGGCTCATGCCTGTAATCCCAGCACTTTGGGAGGCCAACCAAGGCGGGCAGATGACCTGAGGTCAGGAGTTCAAGACCAGCCTGGTGAACATGGCAAAACCCGGTCTCTACTAAAAATACAAAAAAAAAATTAGCCGGGCATGGTGGCTTGTAATCCCAGTGACTCGGGAGGCTGAGGCAGGAGAATCGCTTGAACCTGGAAGGCGGAGGTTGCAGTGAGCCAAGATTGTGCCATTGCACTCCAGCCTGGGCGACAAGAGCAAAACTCCAACTCAAAAAAAAAAAAAAAAAAGAACGATATAGAATAATTTTTTTAAGATTTCAGATCAGTTTATCCAGAACTAAAATAAAGATGCCAGAAATAAATAGCAGCTGTTTAACCATGTAACAGCAACATTACACAACAGTTCAGGACAGGAGACAAAGATGAATTATGTTTATAGGTTGTGAAGTGGCAACATCATTTTTGCCTTTTAGCCATCAGTCTTAAGTTCTCCATTACCCACTCCTTTTAAATGATTCCACTGAAAAATGCAAAACAGCTCAATCCATTCATTTTTTTATGTTCTCTTAAAATACCAGAGCTGTAATTTGCTAATCATATTTCATCACTCATGACAATGACTGCACAGAATTATGGTTGGTGAAATTGTTAAGCGTCTGCTTGGCTGTTATTGTATGAAGAAGGCCCATTTTGGCAATGGAAGAATGTGTTGATCAAGAGCAATTCATAGGATCACAGATTCTATACAGAAATGTAGGTTTTAGTAGAGATTTATTTTTATCCTATGGTAGCTTTCAGTTTTCTATGACAACGATAATTATTGACCTAGATGTTCAAAACAGTGGATTTATCCAGCTACTTGGGTGAAGGCCATGGGAGTTGAATAAAAAGGAAACTCTTCCTTTTATGGTAATGCCAATTCCAATGGAAAATGTCTGTTAGTGACTTTAGCCATGGTCCAACTGACTGACTTGTGCTGAGGAGCCAGGAACATATGACTCTTGACATATGACTGATCTGTGATGCTGATTATGTAGGTTTTTTGGGGGGGTGGTCGGGGGGGGTGGGGACAGAGTTTCGCTCTTGTTGCCCAGGCTGGAGTGCAATGGTGTGATCTCAGCTCACTGCAACCTCTGCCTCCCGGGTTCAAACGATTCGCCTGCCTTAGCCTCCCGAGTAGCTGGGATTACAGGAATGCACCACCACACCTGGCTAATTTTGTATTTTTAGTGGAGATAGGGTTTCTCCATGTTGGTCAGGCTGGTCTCGAACTCCCGACCTCAGGTGATCCGCCCACCTTGGCCTCCCAAAGTGCTGGGGTTACAGGCGTGAGCCACCGCGCCTGGCTGATGTAGTTTTAAGTATCACCAAGAATCCATTATTTTATTCAGAAGAGTGAGTAATATTATTTATGAGCCAAATCATTTTGCTGAGTGCTTCAAATTACACAATGCATTTCATCTAATCTCCCAACAACCTTAAGAGGTAGGTATTATTATTTCAATGTTATGAAAGAGAAAGCTAAAGCCCAGAGAAGGGAAAGCTATTTGTTAAGTCACGCAACTAATAAATAGTTGAACTAAGTTTGATCTCAGGTCACTGGTCTCGAAGTTCATTGCTATTTTCTTTAGACTACAGTGCTACTTCTCAATAGCTGTGTGCACGTAAGAAACTCTCAGGGATGAGTGATAGGCTCAAAGGTAGTTAGCAGATGTAGGCCTAAGTTAGGAAGCATGAAGAAGTATAGGATCAATGATCCTTCGATCAGGAAGTAAGTAGCCTGTGCCTCATTCCAGAATTCCTATATCAAGGGTGAATTTTTAGGGGTAGCTTGTCCAAACTATTTCTCATGTCTGGCCTTCTCCAACTGTCTACCAATTCACTGGGGCACCAAAGCCCTTTTGCCCCCATCACAGTGTGGAAGATTCATTTGTCAAATAGAGATGTTTACAGAGAACATATCTTTCAGATCCTAATGTTACTGTGTAGACAAACATAGGTTTGGCAGGCTTAAAACCTCCTTTTTAGATCTTCTTTAGTTCCCCCTTCCTCTTCCTCCTGTGACACCATTTCTAAAATAGTAGTAGAAATTGTAGAATGAATGAAAACATGAACATCTTCTGACAGAGAAGTCCTTTCTGTAGCATCTCTGCTGACATCAAGTTCTCTCTCATAGCACCCGGGTTTGTGTCTTATCTTTGTTCTTTATTTAGTTGAGTGACCTTCAGCTGACTTTACCTCTCTAAGCCATATTGAAAAGTCACTAGTCTTATAGGTGTCCTGTGAGAATAAATTGCGATGGTGCAGATAAGCACAATCTGCAAATTACAGAATGTTCTAGAGACAAGATCAAAGGTGGCTGCCACCTCCTTCCTATGGGGCCCTTTACCCTGCAGATAGACACACTCACTTCTCACTGAGTCGCTTAAAATATATGAAGATGAAGTGACATTTGGATCTAATACTATTTGAGGGATTCTAATTCCAGTGGTAGTGAAAATTCTTGACTTGCCAGAGTTAGGGACTCTCTTCAGTGTTCCCGCAGAATCTTGTATCTCTCTTCCACGCAGAACTTACCCCATGGAATTGTGACAACCGTTGACCTCCGTATCCGTGAGTTCTGCGTTCATGGGTTCCACTAATCTTGGATAGAAAATATTCAGGAACAAACCCCCAAACAATAAAAAACCCAATGTAACAATAAGAAATACAAATAAAAAACAATACAGTAGAAAAAACGATTTACATTGTATTAGATATTATAAGTAATCTAGAGATAATTTAAAATATAAATGGGTACTGTGCCTAGACGATATGCAAATACTATGCCATCTTATTTAAGGGACTTGAGTATCCATAGATACTGCCTTTGGTATCCACAAGAAGGTCTTGGAACCAATCACCCACGGATACTGAAAAACAGCAATATCTCTTTACATGTCTATTTTCCCCCTCAAGAATAAGAAGCCAATTTTAGTCACCTTTGTGTCCGCAGTGCTTGACATTCAACCTGGCACACTATGGTCACTCCATAATTGTTTAATAAGAATGGGTATTTGCTGAACATTTACTTGGTGCCACTGTTTCAAGTGTCTTACCTATATTAAATCATTTAATCCTTATATCAATAAAATTATCATTTTACTGTTGGGGGAACTGAGGTTTTAGGGATATTAAGTAACCTGACCAAAGTCACGTAGCTCTTCAGTGGCAGCTCTAGGGGAGTCCAGGGTGTGTCTGGGGTGGGGTCTTCTCACTCAAGACTACCCTTAAATACTGCAACTTGTTGCCTTTAAGACACCGCTCATGCCTGTAATCCCAGCACTTTGGGAGGCCGAGGTGGGTGAATCAGTTGAGGTCAGGAGTTCAAGACCAGCCTGGCCAACATGGTGAAACTTTGTCTCTACAAAAATACAAAGAAATTAGCCAGGCGTGGTGGCACATGCCTGTAATCCCAGCTACTTGGGAGGCTGAGACAGGAGAATCGCTTGAACCAGGAGGCGGAGCTGGCACTGAGCCAAGATAGTGCCGTCGCACTTCAGCCTGGGTGACAGAGTAAGACTTCATCTCAAAAAAAAAAAAAAAACGACACCAACATTCTGGCCGGGCAAGGTGGCTCACGCCAGGTGGATGGCTTGAAGCCAAGAGTTCGAGACCAGCCTGGCCAACATGGTGAAACCCCATCTCTATGAAAAATACAAAAACTAGCTGAGTGTGATGGCACAGGCCTGTAATCCCAGCTACTCGGGAGGCTGAGGCATGAGAATTGCTTGAACCCAGGAGGCGGAGGTTGCGGTGAGCCAAGATTGTGGCACTGTACTCCAGCCTGAGTGATAGAGTGAGGCTCTGTCTCCAAAAAAAAAAAAAAAAAAAAAAAAAAAAAAGACATCAACACTCGTAGAAAACTTGGACAATAAAGGAAAACACGCCTAAGAGAAAAATACTATTTCCTTTATTCTTGTGCATATAAACATAATTCTACCACCTAGAGCTAACTACAAGTAGCATTTTCGCTCATTCTGTGGGTGGTATTTTATATAGTTGAGTTTATACTGTAAATGAATTCATAGCTATTTTTTACTTTTAGCCTATTATAATCGCTTTTAATGACAAAAATATCTTTACATAAATAAGTAGATTATTATTTACCCAAACATTCTCCCATAATTGGGCACTGTATTTTTCCTTCCAGTTTTAAATCATTCTGTAATTAGCATTTTTGTGCATAAATCTTTTGTATGTATTGTACTTTTGTGTGGTTCACAGAAGAGGATATTATTGATACACATTGCCAAATCGCTTCCTACAAAGATGGTATTAATTCACATCTCCACCAGCAGAGTCTGAGCAGGCCTTAGACCTAGTTGGAGAGAAGTTTTGGAAGGAGATGAATGCAGAGATTTGAAGATTCTGAGGAAGGGAGACCGAGCATCAGGAAACAGGGAGTGAAGCAGTACTGGCCTTTAACACCCCTGCTCTTTATCCGCTTATAACAGGGATCCCCAACCCCCAGGCCACTAACAAGTACAAGTTTGTGGCCTATTAGGAACCGTGCCACACAGCAGGAGGTGAGTGGCGGGCAGGTGGGCGAGCCAGGCTTCATCTGTTTTTACAGCCAGTCCCCCTCGCTTGCATTTCCCCCTGAGCTCCACCTCCTGACAGATCAGTGGCAGCATTCAATTCTCAAAGGAAGGCGAACCCTACTGCATGTGAGAGATCTAGGGTGCACACTCCTTATGAGAATCTAACACCAGATGACCTGTCACTGTATCCCATCACCCCCACATGGGACCATCTAGTTGCAGGAAAACAAGCTCAGGGCTCCCACAGAGTCTACATTATGGTGAGTTGTATAATTATCTCATTATATACTACAATGTAATAATAATAGAAGTAAAGTGTACAATAAATGCAATGCACTTGAATCATCCTGAAACCATCCCCCACGACCAGCCAGTCCATGGAAAAACTATCTTCCACGAAAGCGGTCCCTGGTACCAAAAAGGTTGGGGACTGCTGACTTGGAAATGTGGAATGAAAAAGAGCTGCCCCAAAACAGAAGGAGGATTCTATTGTCTTGGGCTGTCCCTTCATTTTGGTCTAAGTGTTGGAACTGCTCCAGCCTTGCTAGGTGTGTCAAGTCATGAGGCCTTAGTTCAGCAGCAGGATGATAATGTAGTTTTAAATTTGACTAACAGTAATAAAGCACTTTTCAAAGACAAAGCAACCCTTCCAGAAAAGATTCTTTGAATGGTCCCCTTCTCTGTGTATGTGCCGTGCAGTGCACGTGTGTGATGGCATTGGTAGTGGGGGTGGGGGGAAGGGTGTCAGTTTGAGAACAGTTACCATTAAGAAGAAATCAACTGATCAAAGGAATTGACTTTGCCATTTCCCTGGGTTTTCGAGCGTATTTTGTTAGGTTAGGCACACCGCAGTGAATTTAGGGCACCATGCTGTGGCCTTTTCATTAATACCTGGGAGGCTGTCTCTAGCCTATGGCACTTAGAGAGAGGAATTAGAAATATATAATTCACCAAGTGTCTAACTTCATATCTTGTAAGACCCTGGTTTTAATTATCCAAGAAAAGCATTTACTTTTCTCTGCCTTTATTTTGTGCTTTGAATTTTTTTTTGGCTTTTCTCTCCCTTCTTTTTCTTCTCTTTAGCTCTCTAGCAATTATGTCTTGACTGCAGGGCACTCATTTTTCCATTCCAGTACATTCAGGGGCTTCATTTTTATTATTTGTCTTTGCAAGAGCTATATTCACCTGTTTATGTCTCTTGGCTTTTTTTTTTTTTTAAGCCCAAAGACCAAGTGTGCTTTGCTTACTTTGGTTAGGAAGAAGAAAATGACCTCTTGCTTCCAGAGCAGCAGACCTGGCCATGCTGGGATGCCAGCAATATGAGCTACAGATTGTTTGCAGTAAAAATTGCATCTTTCGACAAAAAGAGCAAGAATCCGCTGGGAGGGGATTGGTAGCATTTTCCTTGGGCATGTGAAAACTTTCATTTTGGCAAGGAGCATTGTAATTAGCACCATGGACTTTAGAATCAGATAAACCTAAATCGGAGGGCTGGCTCCAGTTAATAGGTTAGGAACTTGGCAGTGTTTTCTGAGTTTCAGTTAGTTCATCTGTGAAATGGGGATAATGACATTTACCCTATAGGGTGGCTGGAAAGATTATGTGAGATAAATCACATAGACCACTCAGCGCAAGGCCTGGCCTGTGTGCTCCATAAATGTTGGCTGCAATTATTTTAATCATTTTTTTTTATCATCGTCATTACTTGTTTGACTCATAAAATTTCTCACTTGGCCTATCCTATAGTAAGGATTCTTTTTTTCTTTCTAAGTGTAGCCTCTATTTTTCTGGTAATCTCAGCAGATCAAAGTGAGGGAAAAGTCTTTCCTCAGGAACCTGTTAATATTGTGATAAGAATAGCATGTTGGATGTATTTCTCTTCCTTTTACTGTTGTTTGGGAAACACTGTCTGTTTCCATGGCTTGAGCAGTAGTGTTTGATTATAGGGTTAACTGATCCCTAAATGGATAGGGAAGAACATGGAGACACCAGAGAAAATATTTATGAAGGAGAAAGCATCTGAGGCATAAATATGCATCTAGCTTGTAATGGAATCATTCAAACTAGTGCTTTGAGCTGCCACCTGGATGCCTGGTAAAGAGCTTGCCCGTACAGTTTCACTCCCACATACTCACTCCTATGGTGCCTACTATAAAAACAATAAAATATTAATAATACAAAAGGGTCTTCCTGAAGGTGCAGCA
This sequence comes from Gorilla gorilla gorilla, assembly GCF_029281585.2. Lineage (NCBI taxonomy): Eukaryota > Metazoa > Chordata > Mammalia > Primates > Hominidae > Gorilla > Gorilla gorilla. The sequence goes on along the minus strand of NC_073229.2, from coordinate 32,378,434 downwards.
TGTTACAAGTTGTAGGGCATTAACAGCAATTTTGTGAAATACAATTTGAGGCATGTGTTTTCAGAAACGCCTGCCCCAAATCTATGTCATGCTTGATTCAAATCGGCTACTATGGTCTAACATGTCTCCTCGAGTTTTTCTTTTCATTGCTCTGGTGTCCTTGTACAATTTCTTCCTTTCCTTTCCTCCTGTAATCAATTTCCCACTTGTACAAAGTACCAGATCTCTCCAAAGCTGGTTTCTCAACACTTAGCAAAGCTCTCTGTCTTTCTCTTCTGTAATTCTCGAGAGTGGGGTGAGGAGCAAGAAGACATTCAAGTTCTCAAGTGATTTTTCTGTGTTTTTTAATTCTCTAGAATCAAGGTCTTGATTCTTAGTTCTTCTGGGTCTTAAACCATTTTAACAGATCAACAGTCCACCCACTTGGGCTTTTTCCTCATGTAATGAACCAAGTAGAGGACAGTAAACCCACTTGGTTGGAACCCAGTGCCCTGGTGGGTCTGATTTCCACGTGGGCAACTGGCCTTGCTGGCTTTGCCATCACAGCCTAGAGAATGACCTGTTAGTGGCAGGATGACTGAAAGTGCTTGTCATTTGGTAGTAGTGAAATGGGTTCATTTTCACACACAGACTCTAGTGGGTTGGGATGAAATTATTGCCATTTTTATAAATTTGGCCAAAGCTAGTTTCTGAATACCTGGTGGAGAAGGTTGGGCCGTGAGCGGGGTATAATTCATCTTGCAGCTGTGAAACTCTTGGGAAAGTGACTTGATGGGCCAGTTGATGTGAAGAGAAGACATGTCAGACTTAGTACTCACCTGGTGTGATGGTTAATATTGAGTGTCAACTTGATTGGATTAAAGGATGCAATATTGATCCTGGGTATGCCTGTGAGGGTGTTGCCAAAGGAGGGTAACATTTGAGTCAGTGGGCTGGGGAAGGCAGACCCACCCTTAATCGGGTGGGTACCATCTAATCAACTGCCAGCAAATGTAAAGCAGGCAGAAAAACATGAAGAGATGTGATGGGCCCAGCCCAGCCTCCCAGCCTACATCTTTCTCCCGTGCTGGATGCTTCCTGCCCTTGAACATCAGACTCCAAGTTCTTCAGATTTGGGACTCGGACTGGCTCTCGTCGCTCCTCAGGGCTTGCAGACAGCCTATTGTGGGGCCTTGTGATCCTGTAAATTAATACTTAATAACCTCCCCTTTATATATATATATGTGTGTGTGTGTGTGTGTATCCTATTAGTTCTGTTCTTCTATGAGAACCCTAATATACATGGCGTGGTCTGGCAGGAGAGAGCTAAAATGCTCTGCATAAAAGGAAAACAGGTGAGGGAATTAGTTGCTGCTATCTGATTATTTGATGGCTAGAGGTGGGAAGTTTGGAGAGAGACTCTTGAAAATAGTAATACTAACTCTTATTGAGGGATTACTGTATCTCAGGGACTGTTCTAAATTCCTATGAGTTGACTCATTGAATACTTACAACACCACACTACTACACTAGATGATATATGTGTGTGTGCACATGTGTGAGTTTACTGAGTTGAAATCCACTAAACATAAAATTAGCCATTTTTAAATGAAAAATTCAACAACATCTAATATATTCACAACATTGTTCAGCCACTACTTCTATGAGGTTCCAGAATATTTTCATCACCCCCACAAGGAAACCCTGTATTTGTTGTGTTAGTGGCTTAAAACAGTGGAAACATATTGTCTCACAGTTCTACAGGCTGGAAGTCTGGAACCAAGGTGTCTGTAGGGCCATGCTCCCTGAGACTCTGAGTAGAATCTTTCCTCACCTCTTCCTGGCTTCTGGTGTGAACAGCAATCATGGTGATCCCTGGCTTCCTGCGGCATCAGTCCAGTCTCTGCCTCCATCTCCCAATAGTGTTCTGTCTGTGTGTCTGCACCTTGTCTTCCCTCTGCCTCTGTTTATCTTTCTCTGTCCTAATTTCCCCTTTTTACAAGGACACCATTCATATTAGATTAGGGACCACACTAGTGACCTCATTTTAACTTGATTACCTCCATAAAACCCTGTTTCCAAATAATGTCACATTCTGAGGTACTTAACAATTAAAATTTCAACGTATCTTTTCGGGGGAGCGCAATTCAACCTACAACACCCATTAAGCAGTTGACTCCTCATTCTCCTCTCCCTTAGCCCTGGTAACCACAAACCACAATCTGCTTCCCGTTTCTGTGGATTTGCCTGCTCTGGACATGTCATAGAAATGAAAGCATATCATATGTTACCTTTTGCGTCTGCCTTCTTTCACTTAGCTAAACCTCATGTTTTTGAGGTTTCTTCATGGGGTAGCATGTATCACTACTTCATGCCTTTTTAAGGACGAATAATATCATACTTGTTTTCCAGATGAAGAAACTGAGGCATGTTAAGGTTAAGTAACATGTCCAAGATCACACGATGAGGAGATTTCAGGAGAGGGCTCTGAGGGAGAGCCTGTTTCACTCAGAACCCAGTGGCCGGGGACAATGAACTCCTGGTCTAAGTTATTGGTGCTGCCCCTGCTGGCTCCGCTGTCCATGTACCGAGCCTCTGCCTGTCAGAGATGGTAGAGCCACCAGGACATGGAGTCATTGCTGTCACAGGGAAACATGAGATGTCTCAGGTTTGGTGTATGTGAAACATGCATGAGAAATAGAGGCCAAAAGTTCCACTGTGGAGCGCAGACAGAATGGTCTGAATGCTCTTGCAGTTACTACGTCAGTAGTTTGTCATCTAATATATATTATACATCTATAACCTATGTATTTACCTTATTGTGATAATACTGTTTTGTTTTGTTTTTTTCTAATTTTGCTTTGTGCAAAGCCAAATCCCTTTCAGCAGCATTGAGCTAAAAAAAAAAAAAAAAAAAAAAGTACATGTTAAGGGCTGGGCACGGTGGCTCATGCCTATAATTTCAGTGCTTCAGGAGGCCGAGGCGGGTGGATCACAAGGTCAGGAGTTCGAGACCAGCCTGGCCAATATGGTGAAATCACGTATCTACTAAAAATACAAAAATTAGCCGGGCATGGTGGTGGGTGCCTATAGTCCCAGCTATGTGGGAGGCTGAGGCAGGAGAACCACTTGAACCCTGGAGGTGGAGATTGCAGTGAGCCAAGATCGCGCCACTGCATTCCAGCCTGGCGACAGAGCGAGACTCTGTCTCAACAACAGCAACAACAAAAAAGTGCATGTTTCATAAAAAATTAAGTATGAAATAATCTTTTCTAAAGAATGTTGATGGTGATGTACAACTTGCAGAAATGCTTGTCAACATTTGCCATACACTCAGTGGCTGTAGTCATATCACTGACCACAGGTACACCCAGAAGACAAATTGTTATGAAAAAGCTATTTCAAAAACTAATAGCTATTTTAGGAAGATTATGACCGAGCTGATAATTTAAGCAATTATGTTTATATATCACTCTGGGTAGTATGACTTTGTAGGTAGTGATTTTTACTTCTAAATTAATTCTGCTTAATTTTAATTTCATTTTTTCTTGTGAGCATTGGGAAAGAAAAGTGATAGCTACTAACGGAATGGCTCTATCAGTAGAAGAAGATTTTTATAAACAGTTAAACGATGCAGATTTAGATCCATTTCTTGTAGAGAAAATCAGTTAATTTAAATAATGGTTTGATTTTTTTTTTTTTGAGCCCAAGGACTCAAAGGAAAGCTTTTGAAAGTTCATCCTGTCAAAGATATAGCCTCTAACACTGTAATTTATAACTTCACTTAAAACATTCAACAATTAAGATGGAGGAGGTACTATAAATATAGATTTTCATGGAGTACAGAATCATGGGAAAAATAGTGTTATTACTAAATTAAGAAATCTATGGAACAGAAATATATTTGGAATTAGATGTGCGTTCAGGGTTCATAATTGCATCCAAACAAGCTGTGATAGTCTACCAGCAAAATAGAAGCTATAGTTGACAAACATTATAAGTATTTTTATTTATACACAGAGAAACTGAACTACAAAATATTTGTGATAGAGACGATGTTGAATTAAAAAAACGCTGCAGCCTGGTGGCATGTGCTTTTTTTCTTCCCCCCTGCATGTTCTTAGATTTTAGAAATGTTTGAACCTTTGAAGGATTATTTGTAAATCAACTCAAGCATACTGCAATATACAGTGACCTTTTACTTTAAAAAAAAAAAAAAAAAACGAGGCCTCTAAATTGTGCTTGCTTTTTGTTCAAAACTGGTTGGTAATTTTTCATCAAGTAGTCAAGGAATGGTGAGCCAAAAGACTTCAGCTCTTGAAGCTTTTAGGAAAATGTAATTATTGAAAACTAACCTTCTACCTACAAAGCCAAAGGATAAACAAATTAAATAAGTTACATTTGAGATTAAACAGTTATGCTTTGAAATATCTTGATTTATGGGAAGGATATTTTGATGGAACTTTTATATTTAATTGGATAAATTTATGTTGTGTGCTGGAATGGAATAAAATTCAGAGGTCTATGATTTTTAAGCATCTAAATTTGGCAAAACATTAAAAAAAATCCTAAATAGAAACAACTTGTTTGATGAGTTTTGCCTTGTAAAATCTTTGTGAAAGTTTCTCTGTATGGAGATAAAAAGATGGTACCCGTGAAAAGATTTGAACTGAAATATTAACATACTTCAGGAAGAAAAAAGAAATAGAACTGGGAATGTCTTCTATTGACCAGAATTAATTCTTAGCTTACAAGGTGCTGCAGCACTTGTAGAAAGAGTATTTTCTTTATTAAAAATACTGTGGTCATCTGAGAAGAGTCAGTTGACAGTATCAATAATTTCAGATTTACAAACTATAAAGTTCAACTTTGAAAAAGACTGCAAGTAATTTTACGAAAAAATTAAAAATACATATATCACAAATGCTTTCTTTAGAAAGATATCAGTGATGGGCCCAGGAGTAGTGGCTCATGGCTGGAATCCCAGCACTTCGGGAGGCCGAGGCGGGTGGATCATCTGAGGTCAGGAGTTCGAGACCAGCCTGGCCAACATGGTGAAACTCCATCTCTACTAAAAACATAATAAAAATTAGCTGGGCATGGTGGCACGCATCTGTAATCCCAGCTACTCAGGAGGCTGAGGCAGGATAATGGCTTAAATACGGGAGGCAGAGGTTGCAGTGAGCGGAGATCGCGCCACTCCACTCCAGCCTGGGTGACAAGAGTGAAACTCTGTCTAAAAAAAAAAAGAAAGATACCAGTGACATGATATCAAATATAGATATGACTTCAAAACTGATTATGATAATTATGATCCAAAATAGTACACTGCTTCAGTTATTTCATGCATTTTCTTTTGCCTCCTGTTTATATTATTTTTATGTTTAAGCAAATCAACCTATAACTTAAAAAAACTATACTTTAATGTACGTTGATTTTTTTATTTTTAGAAATGATTTTCCCTTGAAGATAATTTTTGACTATAACTATTTTATATACCTACTGTTGTACAAAACCAATTTGTCAATCTATAAATGCATGCTTTAAAAATATAATTTTGAGTTCATGTCGTTTGCAGGGACATGGATGAAGCTGGAAACCGTCATTCTCAGCAAACTAACACAGGAACAGAAAACCAAACACTGCATATTCTCACTCATAAATGGGAGTTGAACAATGGAGAACACATGGACACAGGGAGGGGAACATCACACACCGGGGCCTGTTGGGGGGTGGGGGGCAAGGGGAGGGGAGAGCATTAGGACAAATACCTAATGCATGCAGGGCTTAAAACCTAGATGATGGGTTGATGGGTGCAGCAAACCACCATGACACATGTATACCTATGTAACAAACCTGAACGTTCTGCCCATGTGTCCCAGAACTTAAAGTATAATAATAAAATTTGTGATCTAAAAATATATATATACAATTTTATTTTTCTCTTTTTCACATTCAAAATTATTTCTGTGTAGATAATAAATTATATAATCACATAGTTAGAACAGATGTCTATTTTGAATGTTTAGAAAAAAAAACCTCATTGAGCCTCATTTACAGATTTTGACAAAGATTCACAGACCTCTATTCACTTGCAGCATCCTGAATGCCAAGAAGAGGAGGTGCCTACTAATGAGTTGGACATTCCTTGATTTGGAAATGGATGAACCTTGGGTGTTGATGGTCTCATTTGCTTTTTCCCCAGCTCACTTTGATTTAGCCCTCTCCACTGTCCTAACAGTAACAGTGATGTCCAGTTGGCACCCAAGTAACTCTTCATTCAGTAAATAATTGTTTAAAAATGTTTATTCATTTTGGTAATTATATTTGCATTCATTACATATCTTTAGGAAATCATTTTATTTTTTACAATACATGACTTTTTTCAGTGTAGAAGGAAAAGGTAATTCTTTCAGTATTATAGCATATTACATACAAACACACCCACTAATGAGCTCACTAAGTGTCAAATAATTAGGTAATTAGTGTTTTAAATGCCTTCTATCATATCATGCAGAAATCCACAGTGGATTGTCTTATGGGTGATTAAGAATATAGGTGATATAGAGAATGCATTATTATTTTTTTCTTTGATGTAATAGAATATAAGCTCTTGCCATCCAAAAGTTCACTTTGTGGTAGAATTTCAGAGAAGGATTGGATTCAGATAACAAAGACTACCTATATTTATTGAGAGACTTAAAATGCCAGGTACTGTTCTAGGCATTGGGGATTCAACAGTGAGCACAAGCAACAAAGTCTAGGAGGAAAAGGGACAATAAATGAAACATGGTACAAAATGTGTCAGGAGAGACACATCCAAAGAAGAAAAATCAACCAAGCTAGGGGGACACAGATGGGAGAGGTGCTGCTTTATGTAGTCAGGGAAAGTCTTTTTGGTGAGGTGCAGAGACCTGAATGAAAAGCCATTTGCATATCTGTGGGGAGGGCTGACCAGGCCAGGACTGAGACAGGGAGTGGCCTGTTGTGTTTGAGAAGGGTAAAGGGGCTGGTGTGGCAGGGGAGACTGAGCCTGGGGTGGAAGGGTCGGGGAGGTGGCGTGGGTGGGGAGGTGGGCGAGAGAGGACAGCAAACAGGTGGGTGTGGGGAGACCTTGGAGGACCTTGTAGGCAAGGGTAAGATCACTGAATTTTATCTTGAGTGAGGTGGGAAGCCACTGAAAGTTTTGAGCGGAGGAATGGCATAATCTCACATATCACAAAGGATGATTCTGGCTACTGTATAGAGAATATACTATGTGTGCGTGCATGTGTGTGTGTGCGTGCATGTGTGTGTGTGCGTGCATGTGTGTGTGTGCGTGCATGTGTGTGTGTGCGTGCATGTGTTTGTGCGTGCGTGTGTGTGCATGCATGTGTGTGTGTGCATGCGTGCATGTGTGTGCGCGTGCATGCGTGCATGTGTGTGTGTGAGCGTGCATGCGTGCATGTGTGTGCGTGCATGCGTGCGTGTGCATGTGTGTGCGCGTGTACGTGTGTGTGTAAACGTGTGCATGCGTGTATGTATGTGTGATGGAAAAGGCATGCGTGTATGTATGTGTGATGGAAAACAGAAGGGTAGAAACAGAGAGCCCACTCCGAAGGCTCTCACAATGGCCCAGGCAACACACGATGGAGGCTTAGGCCCAGGTGGTCACGCAGGGGTGGTAAAGAAACAGTAGGTTCTGGACATATTTTGAGGGCGAAATTGACATGACTTGAGATGAATCAGAGGCAGGAGAAGGTTGAAAGCTTTCCGCCTGGATATTATGAAGAACGGGGTCGCCATTGATGGAGTAGGGAAGATGAGGAGAGGAGTAGGTTTGGGTGGGGTGGGGTGGGGAAGGGGAGTCAGGAGTTCAGTTTCAGACTTCTTCCATTGGAGATGCCTCTGAGACGCGCAAGGGGGAATGGAGTGGTTGTCTACTCACCTGTGTTCGCTCCCTCATCAGCAGACTGGGTCTGTCAATAGTCCCTGCAGTAGGATTCCTGTGAGGAAGAAGAGTCAACAGGTTAAAGTGCTTTGCAAGAGCTGGTGGTAGTAACTATTCAAATGTTATTGTCATGAATATCTTTGATTAATTTACATTTTCTGAAGAAATTCATAAAGAAAATACCAGAGTATTTTAGTGCAATAGAACACATAAAATCAGAACCAGAGATGATCCCTAATCTCTGTTAATTCAAACCCTTCTCATTTTACAGGTGAGGAGACCAATGGATGGCCAGAGAGACTCATGGCCAGTCTAGATCCCAGGGGCTGCCCCTGAAGCCTGCACTCTTTCCACAACACAGGACTTCCTGTGTAAAGTTACACTTTCTCCATCAGGGACTCAGTTTTGAAGGGTGTTTGCTTAAAATCCAAGATGGTTTAATGTTTAGCAAGACTTCTCATAGGTTTAATCATCAGTGAGTGGGACGGGCGGTCCCAACCCAGAGAGAGCACGCTGAGTTAATGTTCATATTATGCCTTGTTTAGAAGGGTGGGACACGGGGAGAGTGTTTTAACACTTCATCACCTCCCTGTTGACCTGGCCTCAGGAGCATTGGCCTGGCTTGCTTCATGGGGGTGACTGACCCTGCCAAAGCTCTTTTTTTAATTGTCAAATATCACATGTTCAAGCTTCCTTGGCCACAAGGGCCCATTCAACTGGAGGGACTGGAAGACAAGATAGACGCATCTGCTGTAAAGTTAACGCCCCCATGAACTTGGATGTTTCTAGTACTCGCTGTATTTCATTGTCACCTAAGAGGCTCCTCTTCTCCTCATCTCACCCACGCTTCCCTTGTCCCCCTCCCCTGAACTCCAAGTTAATGCTGCTCAGATCTTTTCTATTCATCTCGAGATGGTGATTAATACATCACTTATACTTGAGTCCTCTTGAAATTCTGAAGTTTCTGCAGGAGGGGTTGTTGGCAGGCCTGGAAATCAGTGTATCAGATCCTTCTCCATTAAGGCCTAGAGAAGCTGTGATTTTTGCCGCAAAGTTGAGGGCCTGGCACATTCCTAGGGCTTTCTAACTCTTCCCAAAGTGAGGACCAGCTGCTGAACCAAAGGAAATGACCCACCTCTCTCCTTTCCATGGGAATGTGCAGTGAGCCAATAACCCTAATGATCAAGAGAGGCTCCACTTTGTGGCTTACCCCCAGCGTATCTTTGCAAGCAGGAGTGGGTGGCCAGGCAATAGTGCCTGATGCAGAGGGGCTGGATTCTGTTTAGAGGTGAGGTGGTGTGGCCAGGAGGAAAATGCATTGACACCGTAGGTTCCCTACCCGGTATCCTATCTCCTCTCTCCCTTGGTAATAATGAATGCTAGTTTTGTTTGTAGCAGGAATGCTACATATTCTTAATAAACCAATGAGATATAAGAGAAGGCTATTGAATGGGGCTTCTAGGAAAGCCATTGCTTTTCTAATAAAAATGTAGAGTCATAAGTAAAAATTTTGATCATGAAGATGAAAGTCTCGTACTAAGGATGGCAAAAACTGAAAAACACAAGGAACTTGAGATTTGGCTGACATCACAGATGTGCTGTATCAGTACCTCACTAGGAGTTACTGTTAGGTGAGAAAACATCATCCCCATTTGACTAAGCTGTGATATCAGTTTTGTTACATGCAGCTGAAAGCAGTCCTAAGCGATGACAGTATCTTACCCCTGCCGCTGAAAGTTTGGCTCTGCCCCTTACCTGTGCTGTAGCATTAAGAACAACACTTGAACTCTCTGAGCCTCAGTGTCTCCATTTAAAAAATGAGGACAATTAATACCTCCCCTGCAGGGGTCCCGAGGAAACTACAGGGAATCCTGTGATTACTGCTATGGTAGGTTTTGTTCATTTGCAGAAGGGGGAGAAGTATGATTTGACAGGATGGGTAAGGAAGGACGGTTTGGAGGGAGAGGAAGTTAACTCTCTGAAGTAATGAGCAAGCCAAGAGGTAGGGAATCTCAGAGAATGCTGTGCTAAGTTCAGTCACCAGGAAGCAGAACCCAAATGTGTCAACCCTGCCTGAGGCAAAAACCTTTCCAGCTATGTTCTCCTTACGTGCTTCTTGCCAAAGCAGGAAACCAGGGTCTGGGTGCGGGTGGGCTGGGTGTGCAGGTGCAAGCACTTGAGAGGCTGCAGCTGGTGAGGAAAGAGAGTCCTGGAGCCCCAGGTAGGTCCTTACATCCTGAGGATGATGCAAGAAGTAGTGAGTATGGGTATGAATGAATTTTCTGTTACTTAGAATACCTGAAACGGGGTAATTTATAAAGAAAAGGAATTTATTTCTTACAGTGATGGAGGCTGAGAAGTCCCAGGTTGAGAAGCTGCAGCTGGTGAGGGCCTTCTTGTCTGTGAGGCCTCTGCAGAGCGTGGACAGGCAAGGGATGCTCTGCAGGGCATCATGTGGCAGAGGCTGAGTGTGCTAATGGGCTCGCTCAGGTCTCTCTTCCTCTTGTAATAGAGTCAGCAGTTTCCTTCCCATGATAACCCATTAATCCATTAACCCATTAATCTACAAATGGATTAATCCATTCCTGAGGGCACAACTCTTCATAATCCCATCACCCCCTGAAGGCCCCACCTTTCAATACTGCCGCATTGGGGGCTAAGTTTCCAACATATGAAATCTGGAGGACACAGTCAGACCACAGCTTTGTGTTTGTGTGTGCCCTGCCAGGCCTTGGGCAGTGGCAGGTCAAGGAGGGCTCTTTTAAAAATGAGAATAGGCTTTTATGATTCTTCTGTTAAAAAACCTTTTGCTGCTCCTATGTTTGTGCCCAAGAGTAGGATTGGAAAGTGACAGCAAAGGGGTACAGGGTTCCTTTTGGGGCAATGAAAAGATTCTAAAATTGATTTTGGTGAGAAATGAAGAAAAAAGGCCATTGAACTGAATTCTATCTCAATAAAGTTTTAAAAAAGAAAGAAAAATGCCTTGCTGGTTCCTCATTACCAACAGGATATAGGCCCTTCTGGAATTGATTTCTACCAGCCTCTCTGATCGTCTGCAGGGGTCTTTTTGCCCAGGTGCCTCTTTATCTCCAGCCCCCAGGGAGCTATTATACCTTTAGTCTCCTATCTGCATCAGGTGTCAGGCCTCTGGGCCAGGGTACCTGCAGTTCCCTCTTCTTTACCTGGCAGAATCCTAGCTCTGGTCCTGCTAGCGGAGCACAGTTAAGCTCCACTACCATTTCTTTGGCAAAGCCTTCCCTGACATTTGTTGCTCCTCACATTCTTGATTCATTTAGCTGTCATTCTCTGCTGCTAAGCTACAGGCAACTTGAGGGCAGGGACTAGGTAGCTTTAGACTTTTTCTCCAATGACTTTCCAAAGGCTGTGTGGGTTATGAGGGGGAGTCATCCCAGCAGGAAGTAGTCTGCGTTGCTGACATCATTTAGGATTGCCTTCATACAGTGATCATAAAAAGCATACTGACACTTAGTGTCATCCTGGTGTCTACATTTTCTACGATGTGCCCTCTTGTTGCTTTGCACCCGAGGCTGACCACTCTCACCGTCCTTGCTTGGTACCTATTTAGTGCCAGACCTTGCACATAGTAGCTACTTTATAAATAAGCCAGGGTGGCTGCGTTCAGCAGGGGCCGGGCAAGGGCTGGGAGGGGGGTCTTGTTCTAGGGGAAGAAGCAGCCAACACTGAGGAACACTTAGACCATGCAAGAGAGAGAAAGACTCAGGGCCTTGGTAGGGCTAAGGCAAGGAAAAGGGGACTCGAGAGAGCTGACTGATTTGATGGAGTATTTACCAGGGTCCAGAAGGAGAAGTCAGAAGAAAATGTATATGGTGATGTCTTAGATGTGGCTGCTATAATTAATTATCACAGACTGGGTGCGTTAAACAACAAACATTTATTGCCCACTGGAGGCTGGGAAGTCCAAGATCAAGGTGCTGGTGGGTCTGGTGTCTGGTGACAGCTCACTTCCTGGTTTGGAGAGGGTGTCTTCTTGCTGTGTCCTCATGTGGAGGAGAGCAGAGAGTGAGATCACGCTCTCCTGTTTCTTCTTATAAATAATACTAACCCCATTCACAAGGGCTTCATCCCCATGGCCTAATTACCTCCCAAAGCCTCCATCTCCTCAAATCAGGGCATTAGGGATTTAGATTTCAGCATATGAATTTCAGGGGGACACATTCACTTCATAGCAGATGACTGTTCCTATAAAAAATTTTCCCCGTGTGCCTTTTCTCTAACCACTTTCCCTGTAGATCTGTCCCTGTGTTTTCACTGGTTTTCCATACTGAGAGCTTTGTCTTTCTCATCAGCTACAAAAGGCTCATGTTGGCTACGATGCTGTCTCTAGGGCCTCTAAGAAAAGCAACTGGTTGACTTTTTATAACCCTTAATTACTGAGCACCTACCATGTTTCAGGTAGAGTGCTATGCTAGGGACCTACTGTATATCAGACATAGAACTGGGCACTTTGCATGCATTATCTCATCCCATCTGTTAATAAAACCTAAGAGTATGTTAGCTAGAATAAGTAACGTTAGCCACTGTAACAAACAACCCGCAAATCTCAGTGGGTTAACACAATGTGATTATCTTTTATTCATATCACAGCCCAGTGCAGCTTGTGTATGTGTGTGTGTGAGTGTGGGTTGGGCTGGGAGGCTCTTCTCTTTGCAGTTTTTCAGAGACTCAGAATCCTTTCTCTCCTGTGGGGCTCTTTACCTTTATTCTCCTGGCTGCATCAGGTGTCAGTCCTCTGGGCCAGGGTGCCTGCAGTTCCCTCTTTACCTAGCAGAATCTTAGCTCTGGTCCTGCTAGTGGAGCACAGTTAAGCTCCACTACCAGAGTCCTCTGCTGGTTAATGGGGAAGAGACAACATGTGAGAGACTGTGGGAAAGGTTTTGGAGGTCAGGCTTGGAAGTGGCATTTAACTCTCCTGTCCATATTTCCTTAGCCAGAGCTCACACACCGGGCACTGCAGGGGATACTCAGGAGTGTTTAGCTGAGTGCCCTGCAAGAGAATGAACTGGATTTGGTGAACACATATCATTACAATCATGACTGTTTTACAGACTGGCTAGCTTTAGCTGTCTTCTGGCCAAACAATGAGCTATTCCCTGAGGGGGAGCTTGTCTTCTGCGATTCTAAAATTCCCTCACTGTGCACAGGTTCTGACACATCTCTCTTGAATTGGATTGAATTGGAAAAGCTAAATCCTGTTGCAGAGTGGTGAGTGATTCTTAAATACATCCTCCTTTCTTTAAGACTTTCTGGTTTTCCACTTGAGCTGACAGCACTCCCCTTCTGGGTTGGAAGGTTGACAGCTGGAATCCCTGGCTTCTGCCCAAGGCTGAAGTTGCACAGTGAAGCTCTCCCTTGCCAGGTGGGCCGCCCAAGGTCCTTTGGAACACTCCTTCTCTGTGGTTTCTTCAGTGAGATAAGAAAAGTCTAATGATGCAGAAATACAAAGGAAGTAGGTCGGAGGAGGAGAACGAAGAATGACTTTGTTAAACCTGGTAGTTTCATCTTTCTAATTGCGGAGAAAGGATGGATGCATATCCCAAAGCAGAGAGTTACCTACTTGGGATGATCTGATTGCTTTAGGGGCACATTTCCCCCGTTGTTACACAGACAAACTCAAGCTCAGGTTCAAGTGTTGGTCTTGACCCCCGTGTCCCCTTGTCTGCTACATGCTTGATGTTATACGTGATCCTATAGAGACATGTCATCCTCTTCATCTTCATCTGTCCTCTCACTGGGAAAAATAGCCCATGAAATTTCACATTGTTTCCTGACCCAATGTTTGACTCAGCAGTGCCTAAATGAGCCTTTCTTTCTTTTTTTAATTGTGTTTCCTTTTTAAAATGACCTAATCGGTGATTATCACTGTGGATATCTGAGAAGAATGGACAAAAATGAAGGTGAGAATGGTAAACGCCTTCCACAGGGGGAGAAAAAGGCCCCAGAGAGCGAAAATCATCAAAAACAAAGACTGGAGATACGGTTTAAAGAGCTTCATCATTATTAATTTAGGAAGCTTAAAGAGGGCTGGCGACAAGGAAAGGGCGGTAAAAAAAATCCTAATGATAAGCCTGCCAAGCATGTTGAAGGTTATCCGGGCCTCTGGGAGCCAGAATGATTGCAGCCCTTTACTTCCTTTGTTCTTCCACTGGGGCCGGTGGGCACTCCTTCTGTAGGAGGCAAGGATGGGGGATAGGAGGATATGGGTGAGCAGCACGACCCTGCAGGGCCCTGACCTGTCCCTGTGGGTTGTTGGCAGGGTTCTGAGAAGGCTCAGCAGTGCTAGGAAGTCTAATGGGGCTTCCTAATCAAATATGGAGACTGCTTCACAGCGAGCCTGGCAGTGGCATTGACCCATGAGAATGGAAGCCACCTGTCATGCTAAGTCAGGGCAGTGGCAGGCTCCTCTTGTGCCAGCCCTTGCCCAGTTAGTAGAGTTGCTGAGTTGGGATCATCTGGGGGTTTTAGAGAAGGGTAAGGACAGCTTGGGGAAAAAAGGTAGGTGGGAGAAGGACTTGGGGAGTGTATTTTGGTCAACCAGTAGGCAGTATTTCAATATCTTAACAACTAGTCCAGTTGTCCCAATGCACAGCAGCTGGATTTCTGCCTTGGTAACTTCACCCCTGTAATTTGCACTGCTGTAGGGATCGAACCACAAAATAGAAATGGATCTCCTTGGCAAAACCATTCATCGGTTCTACTGGAGAGAGTTAATCAGGCATCATAGCTCACAGTTCTCCATAATGCATATTTCAGGGAACACCAAGGCTAGTCACCCTTGACTGCTGCGGTTTTTAAAAATGTGTATTTCCTTAGGGTGCTGTGTCCTTTTCTCCATGGAGCCCTCTTTGGTCCCTTTCCCTCTCGGGGCTCATGCTCTCCAGTCCTCATGCCGATCCTGTGTATTTTAATCAAAGGCAAGGAGTAGGTAGCTCGTGGGTTGTCATGAGGATGATAGGATGTGAAATGACCACTGTATTGTTTTCATCTCTCCAAGACAGCAGCCTGGTGTTGGGCATTGCCAGCTCATTAGAGGATGTCACTGAGAAATGCAAAATAGCCCAGCTCCACATTATCAACTCCTTCCAATTCCCTCAGCACAGAACATCAGAGCTGGAGCATGCTAATCTGATTTCATCACTTGGGCAGTGGAGGTTTTTATTGAGCTCACTCAGAGGTGGCTGCAGGGCTAAAAAAAAAAAAAAAATCCAGGCCTTTTTGGGTGGGCAGAGGAAGGATGTGTTTGCAGACAGCAGGTGTGTTTCCATCTATATATTACATCTAATATATAACCTGCCTTGTTCCAAGAATGGTTTAATGCTGTTCTCAAACTGATATGCTTCTGCTTAAACCCAAGATAGGTAACTCCTATATATTAAAGTTTTTAAGAGAGGAGAAATTTAGGGCTAACAATTCCCTACATAAAAGAATTCTTGACTTTAAACAAATAACCTATCTTTTGACTCTTCAATGTAAGTTAAATTTCCTGAATTTATAATAAAGGAAGAGACCCTTTTATTGGCACAGAGTGGGTTCAGAATTGCCCCACAGTTTCTCACCTTCTCCCCCAAAATATGCTGATTGCAGAGGACCCTGACTCTGCATCCCAGGAGTCAAGCAGCAAGTTCCGTGGGACCTGAAATTTCTTCAAAGTCACATCTTTTAACGTTCAAATGGTAACTCTTGCATGCTATTCCATCATCGATCTGTTTTTAATATAAAATGATGTCTTTGATTTTTTAATATCAAAGGGGATCCCTTCTTCACCTCCCTACATTTTAGGTAAAGTTGATCCATCCCTTCCTTCCTTCTTTCTTTTTGAGACGGAATCTCACTCTGTTGCGAGGCTAGTCCGGGTTCAAGCGATTCCCCTGCCTCAGCCTCCCAAGTAGCTGGGACTGCAGGTGCCCACCACCATGCCCAGCTAATTTTTGTATTTTTAGTAGAGACGGGGTTTACACCATGTTAGCCAGGATGGTCTCGATCTCTCGACCTCGTGATCTGCCTGCCTTGGCCTCCCAAAGTGCTGGAATTACAGGCGTGAGCCACCGCGCCCGGCCAACACTTCTTATGGAACTTTCAGTGCACCCTTTTTTTCATAGTCTCTGCCCATAGGTACTGGTTTCCTTCAGGAAACACCAGCTCACACTCATTTGTGCTGCCGATTCAGCGAAGAAAAAGGGGCCTGAAAGAGTCCTGGCCTCATAGGGACCAGAGGCCTGAGGGCCTCAGAACTCCAGTTCCATGTCGTCTTGGCTTCCAAGATCCTGTCTGTTTTATCATTTTCTCCTCACTATTGGGCTTTGGAGACAGTCTGTTCAATTCCCAGCCCTACTGATTGAGAGAAAGAATCTGGAGACAGGAGTGGATATATATTGCCAGCTTTCAAAATTTTCCATTTGCTTTGAGTTTGAGTTGGGGTAAAACCACTCTCTTGAGTCCCAGTTTTTCTGTGTGTAAAATATAGCTCAGAAAATTCCATCCTTAGAGTGAAATCTAATATTATGAGGGCTATGTGTGTCTTAAAATGTATGAGTCCCCCTAAAGCCCCAATGATGATCACTAAATGCCACTTAAAGTAACCAAAGGTCCTTGAAGAAGTGGTAGATTCCAGTCTAGGACAGTAAATATGTAAGATATGCCTAGAGAATCTTATAATCCCAAAATGCAAGCTGGCTTTTAAAGCATAATAGGCTGTGCCAAAAAGACTCAGGAACCAATTTGAATAAGCTCATACTATCTAAAGACAGGGCAATTTAGGCGTCAGTAAGATAATTACTGCAAATGATTACAACACATCCAATTCCTTTATACCTATGGGTTCATAAATGATTCTTAAAAAAACAAAGAATCTCATTGGTCACCTTTGGAGGAGTCTAGAAAACTGCCTCATTATTTTGATAACTGATAAATGAAAGAATTGAGCACTTACTTATATTTACCATATGAATTCTACCTCACGAAAACCAAGTAATTGATTAGGAAGTTTTTCTTTATATAAGTATGCCAGCTAACAAATAAAAAGTAAATGACAGAAATAGAATATAACGTTTTGCAACCCCAAATGAGTAAATGGATCCAGCCCTGGGGTTCTCAGCTTAGCACGGGTCACATTTTGGGTAAGATCATCCTTTTGTGGTGGTGGCTGTCCTGTGCTTTGCAGGACATTCAGCAGCATCCCTGGCCTCTACCCACTGGATTCTGGTAGCATCCAGCATCTCCAGACATTGCCACATGTTCCCTGGGACTGTAAAATCACCTTTGGTTGAGACACTGCCATAGGTGATCATCACCAATGGCGGCTAATCACAAAACGAGGGACAACCAGACTTTATGTCACTCCTGATGGGAGTATATACGACCACCTTTGAAGTTTTTGCCAAAAAAACACAACCAAAAAACCCTAAAAAAGAAAAAAACTGATCTGAACTAAGCCTCTATATCTAATTTCATTTTACAGGACAAGAAATATGAGGCACACACATGTGTGTACACACATGCACACACACAAGGCAACCACCACTGCAGGAATGCAATCAGCAAAATCCAGACTGTGTCAAATGCTAAGGGCAAATGACATGGTTTGTTGAACAAAAATTGCAAGGAAGAAGCAATGATGGGGGCAAGCTATAAATTAAAAGAGTCTTATAATAAGGGGCATAGCAACAAATTGCACGGTGTGGCACCTCAATAGGATCCCAATTTAAACAAATTGTTAAAAAATTCTAAGATTCATGAGGAAAGGTAAACTTTGACAGGATATTTGGTGATATTGAGGAATTATTTTTTAAAGATGTTAGTATGGTATTGTGGCTATGTGTTTAAAAAGTCCTCATTCCTTTAGAGACATAGCTGGATAATTATAGATGAAATGATGCGATACCTGGGATTTGCTTTAACATGATCCAGAAAGGTGGTGCACAGATGCACTAAGATTGGTCATGTATTGATAATTAATGAAGGTGGGTGATGGGTCTATCAGGTTCATTGTGCTATTATCGGCTTTCACAATGTTGTATTTTTTTTCTTTCTAATTTGGTCTTGAGGTCTCTCTCTGGAGAGTAGTTATTTGGTTTTAGATGTTTACAATGTGCCTTTCACAAGGTACTTCTTTGTCCTGGTGGATGGCCTCATGCCTGAGTGTCTCCACCTGTGACCAGGTGTCCCTCTCACAGGAAACTCGCTTATACTTGTGCTCTCGTCTGACCTGTGTCTAGCTTATTCCTACTAAGATAGCCACACTCTAGGAGAGCCCTGAATGAGAAAGAAGTTAGGTTTGAGTGTGTCAGTCAGGTAAGACCCAGAGGAGGCAAAAGAAAATGCATGAAATAACTGAAGCAGTGTATTATTTACAGATCCTGGAGAGAACAAGACAGCAACCTCGGGGTGAATGGGAAGAGGAGAGCTGTCTGGGACATACGTGCTCGACCAGTGGGTTGGAGACTGGAGAAGGGACTTGTGGGCCAGAGCCTTTGTTGGGATCCAGGGAATTACCCAGACGGGTTTCCCTTGAGGAGTTGTCATTGGTGGATTTAGAGCAAGCAGGCAGGAGTCCCACTGGCTAACGTTATGACTGAGAAGTGGTCGTTGAGTCATATCTGCAGTCCGCCTGGGGTGCGGGGTCAGGGTGAGTCAAGTGGGCTGTGTCTATATGTCCCATAGGAAGTTGGCTGCCAGGAGGCAGTTGTGTAAGGCAGATACCTGGATTCATCACATTGAGGAACTGGGAGGAGGCAGAGAACTGGAAACTGTTTCACCTGCTTCTGGTATGAGAAAGTCCAACTTATATTTAAAATGGATGATGAAACATAATATATATATATATATTTTTGAGATGGAGTTTCACTCTTCTTGCCCAGGCTGGAGTGCAATGGCATGATCTCTGCTCACTGCAACCTCTGCCTCCCGGGTTCAAGCGATTCTCCTGCCTCAGCCTCCCGAGTAGCTGGGATTACAGGCATGCGCCACCACACCCGGATAATTTTGTGTTTTTTTCTTTTTTGGTAGAGACAGGGTTTCTCCATATTGGGCAGGCTGGTCTTGAACTCCCGACCTCAGGTGATCTGCCCGCCTCGGCCTCCCAGAGCGCTGGGATTGCAGGCCACCACACCCGGCCCCATAAATTTGTAAGACCCTGCTACACTTGTGTTTGACTATTTTCATAATGAAAAGTTAGAAATAAGAATGCACTCTCAGAGAAAGTCCCAACATTAAGAGAAGGTTGTGTTTCGTCCATCCCCTCGGCTTTGCCCCATGGCGACCCACCTGAACACACGCTAGCCAATGTGGGTTCTGTTTTCCGCCCTGGAGCCTGTCTGTAACAGGAAGCTCAGGAGTGAGTAGAGATGAATAGAAGGGTCAGGCCCTGTCCTCATGTTAATTAGCTATTCATTGTTGTAAGGAATGGATTAACTGATTCATGATTTTCATAAATTTATTGGCCCTCCAGTTAATGAAGATCCTAATGCAGTATCTTTTGGCATACATCATTCCTTTGCGGGACTGGCTTGTCCCTTTCGGCAGACTGCCGAGCTTGGCTATGCAGAGAATGACAGCTGCTCACATTTTGGGCTTGAGGAAACTGGTGTGTCCTGTACAGAAGGTGGAAGGAGGCGGGAAACCTGGAGAAACAGGCTGGAAAGGGTAAAAATGTCCCAGTGAATTAATAATGCATGTACACTTCCAGCACGCAGGCTGGCACTGAGAGGCTTGCTGTTTTCTGTCGAATCTGCACATCAGGATAATGGTTTTGAAGAGTTAACCTACGGCTACTCTGTCTCTCCTTCCAGCTCCATCATTCTCCTTTTGCCAGCCCCTCCCTCCCCCAAAGCAGCCAGGCCATCTAATGCTTGTTGCCTCAGGGGACGGATGTGGTAGGAGGGAAAGCAAATAGCCTGGGTGCCTTTTGCTGACTTACACGTGTTTCAAAGGACTGCGCCCTTAGGGAGAAATGTGAGAGGGTGAGATTGGCTCCCAACACCCGTCCTCATCCTCAAATCTAGATGAGGTTTCCCTGGGGTTAAGAAAGAAGGAAAGACAGTGGGTAAAGCATGATCTTATGGAGAGAGTAGCCTGCATTCTACTTCCTGGAGCTGGCTGCAGAGTCAGACCAGGATGGGGGCGGGGGGCCTCAGCAGACATTGCAGAAACTCCCAAGCCCCAGTGTGGCACAGGCCAGGCCAGGACGATTCCCCTCGCCCTCCACTCATCTGTGCTTAGACTGGTCAGGAGAGCCAGTGGGCCAGGAAGGCAGACAGAGGCAAAGGATGTCTCAGGGGAACCTGTGGGCCAAAGGCTGCCTCAGCAGCCACCTGCACAGGCAGGTGGCAGCAAGAACCAGGTGACAGCCCCTTTGACATTGCACTAGGCTGCACTAGGCCTCCCAAGGCCGAGATGCATAGCCATTACATCAAAAACATCCCAGCGGAAGAGAGCAACAGTAGGTAGTTGTACATGATCTCATATACGTACTATCACTCAAGACAAAAACAAAACAAAAAACCACCGAAACCTCAAACCAAAATATACCAAAATATACAAACAGAAAAACCACTCTCTTCCTAAGTAAAAAAACAGACATTCTTTAGCATCCAAATGAACTCAGAAAATTAGAGAAATACAGAATAACACAAAGAAGAAAATAAAATCTACCTATCAGTTTATCAAATATATATCATTTTAATATTTTTATGCCTATATTGTATAGATGAAAAAAATTGAACTCATACTGTATATGCCTTTTGTATCTTGTTTTATTCACTTAAATAGTGAACATTTTCCTCTTCTATTAAATACACTTCTCTAAAACACTTTTAAAATTTAGCCAATACCTTGTATTGGTGTTTTAGATTGTCCCAAGTTTTGTTATGTACATTATGTTTTTATGATAAATAACCCTTGGACATAAATAATTTTGCACATCTCTGTGTTTTTAAGCCATTAAATATAGTCATGTACCATGTAATGATGTGGCAGTTAATGATGGACTGCATATATGATGGTGGTACCATAAAATTATAATACAATATTTTTACTGTACCTTTTCTATGTTTATTTTTTAAATTTATTATTATTATTTTTTGAGACAGAGTCTTGCTCTGTTGCCAAGGCTGGAGTCCAGTGGCGTGATCTCTGCTCACTGCAACCTCCAGCTCCTGGGTTCAAGCAATTCTCATGCCTCAGCCTCCCGAGTAGCTGAGATTTTACAATCATGTGCTACCATGCCCAGCTAATTTTTGTGTTTTTAGTAGAGACCAGGTTTTGCCATGTTGGCCAGGCTGGTCTCAAACTCCTGGCCTCAGGTGATCCGCCTGCCTCAGCCTCCCAAAGTGCTGGGATTACAGGTATGAGCCACTGCACCTAGCCCTTTTCTATGTTTAGGTATATTTAGGTACACAAATCCTTACCATTGTGTTATAGTTGCCTACAGTATTGAGTACAGTACCATGCTGTGTAGGTTTGTAGCCTAGGATCAATAGACTACACCTTCTAGCCTAGTAGGCTACACCATCTAGGTTTGTGTAAGCTACTCTGTTGATGTTCGCACAACAATAAAATTGTCTAATAGTGCATTTCTCAGAATGTAGTCCTGTTAAGTGACATGTGACTATATTTTTGAAAGAGTTGTTTATCCTTGTTATCTTCTGGTTGTTTTCCATTTACACTTCTCATTATCTCCTCAATACACAAACGCTGGTCCCCATCACTCTATAGTAATGGATTAGGAAGAGGATAGCATTGACCTCCAGGGTGCAAAGCCAGTGGTCTCTTCTTTGTATTAACTGATGCCCTGGCACTCTCCCTGAAACCCCTGCTCTTTTGACCTCAGGGATGCTATGATCACTTAATTTTCCTCATTCTCCCATGATTCCTCTTCTGCAGCCTCATTTGCTTGCTTATCTTTTTCACGTTCTCTTTAAACTGGCACAACCCAACATGCTCCCATCACCCCTCCTGTTCTTCATCCTCTTCCCCCAAAAGGGTCCCCTATGCCTAATGTGCAGAAGATGCCTAATGTGCAGAAGACTGTCAGGCACTCCATGCGCTTCCAACAGCTCAAGGACTTACCCATTGCTTATTCTAGAGGCAACTCTGACCCAGGGTAACCCTGCACAAACCAGAGACTCATGCGGTCTAGTTTCAAAGGGAATGCTGAATTTAGGGAAACTGTCTAGCCTCCAAAGGAATTTAAAAATAACCCAAATCCTTTATTCCCATTTTCAAAGATCATCAAAAATGGAATCCAAATACAGAGTTCACAGCAAATGATTCTTCTCCTACTTTGTTCTCCATCCCAGCTTCCCCTGCCAATTATTCAGAGGCTCTTAACTCTTCAAATCCTAGAAAATGCTCTCATCCCTCTCCATCATTCCTTACTCTCATGACTTTCTTCTCCTGATTGCAGCGCTGTCACCATCTTGCACTGCCAGCTGTCCTCTCTGAAGGTTGAACTCCTAACAGAAGTTTCCTCATGTTTGTGGTAGCAGCACCTTGAGAAGTAGAGAAGACAAGAAGAAAAAAGGAGTCAGCACAGATGACAAGCTCTGCTTTTTAGTGTACATGGTCTTCCCCAATATGCACATTCTTTTCCTATTCTTGACTTATCTCCCTTAACGATAAAATGTCCAAGTTAGAAACCCTAGACACTCTTATTCTCTTTTCTTTCTTTCTTTCTTTCTTTTCTTTCTTAAGAGACAGGGTCTCATTCTGTCACCCAGGCTGGAGTACAGTGGCACAACTGTAGGTAGCTCACTGCAGCCTGAAATTCCTAGGTTCAAGTGATTCTCCTACCTCAGCGACTTCAGAGTGGCTGAGATTCCAAGCTTAAACCATTGTGTCCTGCTTTTCTCACTTTCATGGCTGTTATCCTGGGGGTCATCAACTTTTCTAGATCCGATTACAGAAATGTCTCTTCTTTTTTCTTTATTGCTGCTGTTAAAGCTTTGATCCAGATCTTTCTCAAGTCTTAGTTATTTTAGAGTCTATTAGCTGATTTTCCTGACATGCATCTCTCTCAGTCCTCTAATCTTCCATGTACACTGCTGCCGCTGCTGCTGTGAAGCAGATCTGGTCACCTCAGTCTCTTGGTTGACAATCTTGCATTGCTCCCCATTGCGTGCATATGGCTGAAAGTCCTTTCTTTGGCACTGACAGTCCTTCATATTGTCTTTCCTTCAGGATGTCTCTCTCATTACTCTTCTCCATGGTGCCCCAGCTCTCTCACATTGTCTGTTCACTGCTCCCCAATCCTCCCTTCACTTTCACTCTTTGACTTTCTGTTCATGATGTTTGTACTTCGTGGAACACCCTCCTGCCCTCTCTAGCTGGGTGACTCCTTCACGTTCTTCAAGGCCCAGCCTTGCTGCTTCCTCTTTCATGAAACCACCTCAGTGCTATTTTCCAGCTCAGGGCTTCATGCATCATGCTTTCCACTTTGTGCTCACAGGAGTTTGTTTGTGCCTTTATGATGTCACTTATCACACTCTGTTTATCTTTCCTACTACACTGTAAGCTCAAAAGCAGGAGCATTATTCGTTTTGGAAAAATCTCCAGTACCCAATCTGTAGAAGTTGCTACATAAATGATGCCTTATTCACATGCAAACAAATTAGTGTTTGTTCACCTTCAGCGTGCCTCTTCATCATATTATTGTGTGAAGCCTGAAAGAACCTCTGATTCTTGCTTGAAGGTGGAAGAATTTCACTCTAAATAGCAGCTAGGCTATCTGAATGAGGCAGCAGAGGAAATTTATTGGTGTAAAAAGAATGCAGTCGGGTCAGTGCTGCTGTGCAGCAGATCTTTAGCCAGCTGTAAACAAGCCTGCTATGTGTGAAAATAGAGACTTACAAAGCAGGTGTATTAGAGTAACGTTTTTCATCTTGTCAAAGGAATCATCTTTGCATTTGCTCCTCTTCTCTATTCTGTATCATAATCTGTAACACACAAGGGAATAGCCATTACAAAATTTTGTCGATTTTCTCTCCTAAATCTCTCTAATTTGATGACTTTCCTCTATTTCCCCTGCCTATGCTCTCGCTGTTTTCTTTCCTCTTCTAGATTATTGCAACCTGTCTGACTAGCTTCAGGCTTCAGCTTCAATAGCACTTCCTTTCAAACCTTTTCTACCCTCCAAGACTGGGTTAGGTGACTTGCCTGCATGCTCCTATACCATAACTGCCTTTAAAAATTTTTCCTTATCTCTTATCAGACTCCAAGTTTCTTAGCATCCTGAGCTCATTCATCTTTTTACTTCCGTTGCCTGCACATAACAACTGCTCAGTAAATATTTATTGCATGAAGGAATTACAAAAGTATATATCCAAATATTTTGAACTCTTTTTTTTTGCATGATATCTACTAATTGGAGCAAGACACATTTATATTTTGATGTGGAAAACCAGGCTGCTTAATGAAATGAATTTCACTGGATTAGGAAGTAGGCATTTTGTTTCCGCCTTTGTCTTTGACTTTTCAATACCAATTAAGATTTGCATAATGTAAACATGTATTGAGAGTTATGTCTTGGGGTGGGGCTAAGCACTTGCACATCCATTCTCTTTCTTCCCCATAGTTTTTCATCAGTTAATTGCAGATAGTAATTATATCTGTTAGCAAATAGTGCTGTAAAGAGTGAATTTTCATCTTGAAAGAATGTATGTGCTTCCCTAATCACCTGAGTTATTACTAGAATGTTATTTGTCCCCTAGGAGGACTAAGCCAGGTATTGCAGATGGTTTCCCATTCCCTTAATGGAAACACATCTATCCACCCATCCATTCACAGCCTCAACATTCTCAGAAGAAATCCTCAAGTTTCACATTTTTAAAGAAATGAGGACAAGTGTTATATTTTTAAATACCTTTACAAGTCATTCTCAAAAGCGTTATCTCTTCCTTTCTACCTATGTGAGTGACTTCCAGCAATTTGATTTTGCTTTTAAATTGAACAGGAGGAATTTGTATGAAATTCTGAGGGGGATGAAGTGGCTTTTTGAAATTAAAAGTGAAAAAAAAAAAGACTCCATGAAAAATAGGACCAGAGACAAAACAGAATGTTTTAAGTGAGATTTATATGCAGGAAAGTGAAAATCAAGTATTGATTCTCCTCTCATTTAGCTGCAGATGAAATCTCCTGGATTCTTGTACCCTCCAGAAAAGAGGGATGGGTTAAGATTCATGCCAGCAAGCCATTCCAGTTCTCCTTGCCTGGCAGCAGCATCCAAGGTAGGATTCCTGGAAGAGAAGTTTGCAGCCCCAGGAAACCAAGGCATTGACCTGGGCTGTCAGTGGCAGCTTAGGTGAGCTACGGAGAAATTACAGATGGAAAGAGGAAATGCTTGTCCTTCTTCCTTTATCAAACCACGTAAAACAAACTGGAACAAGATGCTGTTCTGTTCTGTTGTGAAGATGTGAGTGAGAAGCACTTGTGACAGAAGACATGAATTGAGTGAGATCTTAAAAGATTGCTCACAGGGCAGCGGAAGAGGAGAAGGGAGCTGGAGTCCAATCCTCAAAAGGAAGGAGGGATGAACCTGCATCTGTGATGAGAGAGGCTTGGAATGAGGCCACCAGGCACGTGAAGGGGAAGTTACAGGACTGCCTCTGAGTCGTTTGGCCTCAGGGGATCTTGGCAGCCCAAACATCATTCTCTGTGGTGATAGATACTAGAAGACCACAAAGCAATGGGAGCAGCGGGGCCATGTCAAGTACACCTCCTCCTTTTTGATAAGGTTATTTACTTGAGACCAGAGCTTATAGAGTGTGGACCCTAGAGAGTCTGGGGAGGGTTAAACTCTGTGTGTTGAGGAGAAGAGAATACATTTTTGTGAGAGTCAGTGCGATGGGTGGAATTGTGTTTCTCCTCAATCCATATGTTGAAGTCCTAACCTCCAGAACCTCAGAATGTGACCTTATTTGGAGATAGGCTCTTTACAAAGGCAGTTAAGTTAAAGTGAGATCATGAAGCTGGTCCCTAATCCAATATAACTAGTGCCCTTATTAGAAAAAAAAAAAAAAAAGCAAGTTTAGACAGAGAGAAACACACATAGACAGAACACAATGCGAATATGAAGATGGCTGCCCGCAAGCCACAAAGAGAGGCCTGGAATACATTTTTCCCTCACAGCCCTCAGAAGGAAGCCACCATCCCTAAACCTTGATCTTGGACTTCCAGCCTTCAGAACTGTGAGACAATACATTTCTGTTGTTTAAGCCATCACATCTATTGTACTTTGTTACAGCAGCCCTGGCAATTGAAGGTAGTTGGTGCTGGCAGCCTCTTCCTTCCATCAGAGGACACAGAAGAGAAGACAAGGGTCTAGAGACTGTAAAGCAAAGATGGGTTTCTTCTGGTGCTGTACCTGGAAACCGCAACAGTATTTATAGAAGTGACACACTGGCTCAGACCTCAGCTAATCCAGTGATTTCTCTCATCTTAGCAAGCAATGTTCATTGGCCTACAGTAATCGTGCATTTGCTGCATGATCAGTTGTCAACTGGCCAGATAACCTACTAGGCACATGATTCTGTGCCCATCTGCAGGAACACACCAGAGAGCTGGGCTGAGATGTAGTGAGTGAGAGCTGGGCTGAAAGTGTTCCTTGAGGTTTGCCTGAGTTTCTCTGAGCCTGCTCTCCTCAGTCCAACCACAGTCACTTCTGAGTGTGAGGGCTGGAAAAATCCAAAGCTTGGGCTGAAAAGGTTGCCTAAGATGTGTTCTGTCTTTACTGAGCTGAGCAGAGCCTCTTCATTGGATTTCTATCCATTTGAAGACAGCAAACTGTTAGAAGAGCTCAAATATTGATATTTCCTCTATCTCTAAGTGATTCCTTGAAAGTATCATTTTTCTTCCTTTCCTTTCCATTTCCTCCTAAAAGCATGTAAAAAATATGAATGCTAATTCGAATACAATTATCCTTATGGTGGATCAGTTTACTGGATGTGCCAAATAGATGCTTATCATCAGAATGATCTGGCATCAGCATAATCAACTATTTGTAGGAAAAACATGAGAGAGAGGAAGACAGGTGAGCCAACACACCAGTTAGAATGTACACATACACTGAATTTGGACACGCTCCATACTCTTCTTCACTCAGGTATCCATCAGAGTGCTCACCTTGTCAGTGGCTGTTGCTGTAAGTATGTGTCTTACATCCAGCGTCTTCTCTAGGTCTCAGATGCAATGAGGTGTTTCCAGGCTCTGCTACTCAGTTCTAAGTCCCACAATGCTGATAGGGCTATTGCAACAGTCAATCAAAGTAAAAGAAAAGAGAAAAAGTGATGGGAATCAGAAGCAAAGAGACATGCCCAAAGGCAAAGAGCTCTGTAGAGGTGGTGGATTTGGACTTGTGGCACGTTATTCAAATATCTTCTTCCACGGGCCCCCCAAATTATTTGTACAAAAGACCTTTCGACCCATCAAGGAGAAGTCCCTGCAAGCTTCGCTTTTCTGAAAGGCAGTGCAGCATGGTGCTTCACAGCATGAGCTTTGGAGTTAAGCCAACTTCAGTTGTAATCCTGGATCCACCATTTACTAGGTTTGTAAGTTATTTTTAACATCTTGGGTCTCAGTATTCTTAAGCTTAAACCTTAACCTTAAACTTTAACCTTAACCTTCAAATGGTCGCAAACCCATCATCAATAAAATAGAAAAAATAAATTGTGGTGTGTTTCTATAATGGAATATTCTACAATTGTAAGGATTAATAATCTATAACTACACACAATCCACAATACAACAGCACAATACAACTACTCACAAGAATATGGATGAATCTACAAGCATAATGTTGAGTGAAGGAAGCTGGATATGAAAGGGGAAATTGTAAAATGGCATTTATTTAAAGTTGAAAGTTTGGGGAAACGACTTTATGTGATTAGACGTTGGGACAGTGCTTGCCCCTGAGGGGTGCGGCTGGATGGAGGCGTGAGAGGCCTGGAGGTAGGTATTCTGTGTCTTGTTCTGGGTGATGGTTACTTGGGCCAGTTCAGTGTGTGAAATTCATTGAGTTTCATACTTAAAATATGTGTAACTTTCTGTATGTATGGTATACTTTAATAACATTTTTTAAAAAGTAGATAATTTTGGTGCCCAACTCATAGAGATGTGAGGATTAAATGAAAATGAATGTATAATAAAACAACTAGTGATAGAAAATGCTTAATATATGTTAGGCACTTCTTATTATTATTCTCATTACCCTGATGCAGGAATTGGTGACAAATATCATTTGTTTGCCAGCGACCTGTCTCATCTGAGTAAGCCTGTGACACTCTGGGGTTTTAAAATAGGACAGTAAGAGGCCACTTCCTTAAGAGAAGCAAACCCCTTTCATCCATTGGGTGTCATTCAGAGGCATATATTCTATGGGGTAAAGAATAAGAAAAACATTCAGCTCTGAGTACTCTGATTTGAGATAAGATAGCTCTCTAAGTATTTTCTTCAAATTGATTAAAAACAAAACAAAAACCCATCCTGTGTCTCCCTGAATGTGCAAAAATAACTTGGCAGAAAAAAGTAGGCTAGTTTCTGCTGTTCTTAAACTGGTTTACACTTCCTCTAGTTTCCTCCGTAGATGAAAATAGCAGTTTAATCTCTTGACAGATAAATGCCTTTCAAAGTACTAGCTCCATTTGGAGCTGTTGCTCTTCATTGTTGATTTTCTATAATACAGATGTTTTTGGCATAATGTATTATATTCTCCAGAATGTCCTCTGTCAGCTCCGTAAAGAAGACAAACAGCAGCCTAATCTTGAAAACAGGGCCTCTCCATGAACTAGCTGACATAAGCTCATTTGAGCTTCACCCCACATAAGAATTTTAATAAACAAACCTCGCTGGTCAGCATATTGCTCTAGCATATTTAAACATACCACATGCTTTCAGCTCCTCTTCACAGTTCTGCAGCTTTTGCATGAAACAAGTTCTGGTTAACAGAATTTAATGAGTCTGAGCGGGGGTAAAAGTCTCTTCTCTACATGCAATGATAAAGTCACGGTGGGACAGCGTTAAAACAGCAGGGCTGCAGCGGGAACCAAGGTTTGAGGTTCGAGTCTCGGTGCTCGGAACTGCTATTTCTCAACTGCGTTGGCATAAAGAACCCTGAGGAATCCAGTGTGAACTGTATTCCTGACCCACAGGACCTGCTCCATGTGTGTCTCTACCTAGTTCTCCTTTTCTCCTTTCTTTTACGTTTTGTATTGGAACCTTATCTGTTTTTCTGGCTTTTCATTCATCTACCTAGTCTGTTCTTCTGGCTCTTGAGTCAGACTGCCTGATTTCCAATCCTGGCTCAGTCCCTAAAGACCTCTGTGACTTTTGTACATGTTATTTAACCTTCTTAGCCTTGGCTGTCCCATCTGTAATATGAGGATGACAGTAGACCTACCTTTTAGGGCTGTTAGGAGGATTATCTATGGTAAGGTGCTTGGCTGGCTTGAAGTAAATACTCAGCAAATAACGGCTGTTACTCGGTTTCTTTCTGATTTCATCTCCATCTCTATGTGCATAGTCACTTATGCCACCCCAATTAGGAAAATCTATGATAGGGTTTGGATGTTTGTCCCCTCCAAATTTCATGTTGAAATGTGACTCTTGATGTTGGAGGTGGGGTCTGGTGGGAGGTGTTTGGGTCATGGGGGGGCAGATCCCTCATGAATGTCTTGGTGCTGTCCTCCCAAAAATGGGTGAGCTCTCACTCTGAGTTCAAGAGTAGGGCGTGGGTAGGATCTGGTTGTTTAAAAGAATGTGGCACCCCCTACCCCTTGGTCTCTCTTGCTCCTGCTCTTGCCATGTGATGCACTGGCTCTCTCTTCACCTTCTGCCATGACTGGAAGCTTCCTGAGGCCCTCAACAGGAGCACATGCCTGCACTATGCTTCCTGTACAGCCTGCAGAACATGAGCCAATGAAACCTCTTTTATTTATAAAATGCCCAGCCTCAGGTGTATCTTTATAGCGATGCAGTAGACTAATACAACCCATGATCCAGAGAGATGTGAGTCAGTTGGAGTCGAGGAATTTTAAAATAGAAATTAAAAGCAGAGTTTAGGAGCTAGTGGTTTCTTTTGTTTGTTTGTTTGTTTTTTCAACTGTGGCAGCACTAGTGACATTTTGGGCCAGATAATTCACTGTGGTGGGGGGCTGCATCCCTAGCTGATGCCTGCTAACCCCCAGGAATAACCCCCGCTATTTGTGACCATCAAAAATGCCTCTAGACATTGCTAGATGTCTCCTTGGGGCAAAAGTGTTCCTGATTAAGAACCACTGGACTAGACCAAAGCGCTAATTTTAGAACTACAGCAGGAATGAATTATAAAATTTGGGGGTAGGAGAGTTAGCCCAAGGAAAGTGCCTTCCTGACCTTATCCTGAAGCTTCAGAAACACATAGGAGTGGAAGACTGTGTCAAGATCCGACCCACACCTGTACTGACCATGGCAGGTCACTAGCTTAATAGGCAAAGACTTCCTGAAAACTTCCAGCTCGTAGGAATGTGTGAAAGCAGAACAATAGAAGAGGAAGGAATTCCCTTCCTAAAAGGCTATAAAAAAGATCGAATCCCTAATCATACCTCTGCTTTTAGATCCAGTCTATCAAGGAATAGTTACAGCATCTCATAAAAGTTTCTTAGTTTTGTTATTTTCCTTCACAGCTTTAAATCCACATTAGATTGCTCAACTTTCAGCTTTATCTTGATGGTGTTAAGTTCATAAGAATTAAATTTCAGAGCTTTTCCATTTCTCTACTTATTTTTATAAAACCATAGGAGGAAAACACAATAAAAATTTTCAAATAATTGCAGAAACATTGCTGTTCAGACAAAAATGGCAACATCACCCAAACTCAACTGTTGGCTGACAGCACCATCATGCAATAGCTCCGAATGTTCATTTTCCAGCTGATTTATACAGATTTGAATTTGGCATACAAGAACTGGTTGAGAGGTGTCAATGTACAATGTGTGAATGGATGGAGTATACAGAAATTTTCAGTGTACAAAGGTTGAAAACTACTAGTAATTATGACAAGGTGAGATATGGAGCACTAGGTCACCGTGTGTATTTTATCTTAATTAGAATATAAAGACTTCAAGGGGAAGAAAGCACTTTAAAAAAATTCTTCAGAATCATCCTTAGTATGCATGCAATAAACACCTATTAATTTCTAATTTAATGGATAATGGGTGGAATAAAATTAACAATTTCTTTGAAACAAGGATGCAAGGCTTAAAAGTTCCTTAAGTGTTTAGATTCAAAATTATTTTGTGCCTGGTTAAGAAATGTTGTATGTATTACATATAAGTGTAGATACATAGCTATCTTTAGAGATATGAAGACAGATAAATAGATATACCTGTCACTCAAACAGAAGGGGCAGGAAGGACATTGGTGTGTGGCACAGAATCTTAGTGCTATAGGGCTTTTTGAGAGACTATAATGAGGGCTTGGGGAGTAATGAGGGACCCAGAGAGGACCTTCTTTTTGTCTCTGATCTTTGTTTTTCTCTGGTATTTCTCCTATTCTTCTCTCTCCAGAGTGATTTTCTGCATCTGTAAAAATGCAGGAGATGGCCTCCTTTAAGCTGCCGAGTTCACTTGTCCTCTAGCACCCAACCAGCCCCATTAGCCTAACTACCTTCATTCCAGTTTCCAGGAGAGAAAATGTAATTGGTCCAGCTTGGGTCAAGGTGCACCCCTGATCCATTCAATTATAACCAGTCTAGTGGGGAGTGAGGAGGGAGTCAAGTGTTCAAACATGTCTTAGGGCTCAATCCTACGATGGTGGGGTATGATTTTCAGAGAAAGGAGATTAAATTGTTGAGGACAGACAACCCCAAAGATGTATTACTTGTATGTTAATAATGTATTCTAGTGAAAACCTTAAGGACATGTTTAGAGATCTTTTCTGGTTCCATTTTCTTTTCCTTGCTAGAGCAGTTTGGTAGGTTTTAAGCATGGTTGTTGACCAATTGATTAATCAGAGGTATGACCCATGAGAAAATAAAAGAAACCTGTGAGAAAGTTTGATAATGGTATGATTTGGCTCTCTGGATCATAAGGATGTAATTTGTCCTTGAAAATGAGTTAAGGTATATTTGTCTTGTAGAGCTTTTGTAACAAATCAACACAAACTAGGTGGCTTAAAACAACAGAAATGTATTCTCTCACAGTTCTGGAGGGCAGAGATCTGCAATCAAGGTTTTAGCAGGACCTGGCGCTCCCTCAGAGGTTTCCAGGGGAGAATCCTTCCTTGCTTCTGGAGGCTCCCAATGTTCCTTGGCTCATGGCTGCCCCACTCCCATCTGTGCTTCTGTCCTCACATGGCCTTCTTCTCTCCGTCAGTCTCTCCTCTTTGGGTCTTTGATAAGGACGCTTGTCTTTGGATTTATGGTTTACCTGTATAATTGAGGATGATCTCATGTCCACATTCTTAATTATATTTGCAAAGATCCTTTCTCCAAATAAAGTTAGATTCAGGGTTTGGGGATGTGGACATATCTTTGGGAGGCCTCCATTCAACCTGCTACATAAGGTGAAAATGGACTGACCAGTGGGGCCTTCTTGCAGTTTTTTCTTGCCGTGCCCATATCTTGCTCAGGGCAGGGCAGCTGCACTGGTGTAACTGAAATTTGGAACCCTTTTCCTGGGGCAGGCCTGGATGGTGGAGAGGACACAGTTGGCTCAGCTTAGAGCAGCAGGGACATGTAGGCTGGTCACAGGCCCCAGGCTGGTCCTTTCTGGCTGTACACATCCTCCACATTTTCATCAGTGTGTCTTACAGATATTTTCCCCCCTGTATTTGCTATGTCCTGAATACAAGATTGAGAAGCATTGGTTAGGAAGCCACTTTATTTGGTTAGGAAGCCACTTCATTTTATTCTCCCTCTTCTTTATAGTCTATTTGATCTTTCCTTGAATTCATTTTTGAAATGTCTTCTAGTTGCAGTTGTTAGTTGTTGACTGAATAAGACACCCTTAAATTTTCCTTCCAGTGGTTTCTTTTAGTCTGCTATAGAGAAGAGCTATAGTGCCAATGGGTGGGAGTTCTCAGGAAGGAAAGTCTGGTTTGATGTCATAAAGAAGATTTTAATCACTAGGGCTGGCCAGCGATGAAGCAGGCTGCCACATAAAGCCCTGAGCACTCCATTGCAAGTGGGAAAATAGATGCGGCAGATCATCCACCACGGGTATTGTCGAAGGAGTTGTCCATCAGTGGAGGGGGTGGACATGCGACCTCTAAGGGGCTCTAATTGGTATTCTTCTGAACAATCATCTGATTATGGGTATGGATACAGAATGTGATCGGTTCAGACTGCGAGGTGGGAAAGATTTGGCTTTTACTTTCCAGGAATTTTAAACAGGAGGTTTGGATTATATTGGCTTTTCCTGCACATAAAGACTGCTAAATTTAAACAGTTTGCCATTTAAGAGCTGGGCGATAGGAGATGACTTTAGAAGCTATGGAAACTGAAAAGAGCTCACTCTAATCAGGAACAAAAGGGAAGAAACTTTTCACAGACGTTTAGAATGTCTGGACCAAGAGATCTGCCTCCTTCAGTCAACAGCTTAGAGTGCTTATATTTTAATCTTTATTTCTATTTTATTTCTCTGTCTTATAAATTTAAGGAACATCTTACTAGATTTTTCTCTGACAATACTTTGAATGTTCTCCTGTAATATCGATTATCACATTATATTCTAATTTATTCAGTATTCTACATTCCCCATCTCTAATCCTTAGCACAATGCCTGGCACATAGTAGGCCCTCATGAAATATTTGTTATTAAAACGTTGTGAAAAAATTAATCCTGGAAGAACAAAGGGGACTGTATATGCTTAACAGTGCATCATAACACTGACTTCTTAAATGAGATCTGTAGACAGAATTTACCCATGCATTTCTCTCTATTTTTTGAAGGATAGAGTTTCTTGATTTTTCTAATAGACTGAATTAGGAAGCGTAAATGAATCAGAAGCTTTTTTTGTGTGTGTGGTAGACTCACTTCTATAATGCAATGCCATGTCTCACTGGAGTCACCCTGAACTTCAAGGACTAGATAGGGTCAGCACAAATTGCCCTCTTTTGGCTAAAGTGTAGGCTGAGAGAACCTAGCAGTTGGCTAGGTCAACTCCTCACTCCCTTCATAATATTTTTCGGCAGTAAAATCAGGTAGATGGAGATATTATCCTTTATAGTACTAGGGACGGTATAACAATTATTATTATTGTTCTTATTTGTCAAAATGTTATACTCAGAACTTAACAGAAGTCATTTTGAAGAGCAGAGATTAGAATTGGCAACATGGTATTTTTCAACTGCCATGCATCTCATGCAGAAAAAGTTCTTTACTGGGCAGAGTCACCAAAGCCTGGCTTTCTAGACAGTTTTGTAGCTGTGCTTTGAACTTTCTTTGATGGGTTCTTGCTAACTATTTTGAAACTCTCTTCCAGGATGCAATTCTTTTTTAAAAGATAATAGCAGGACACAAGATAAGGGCTCATTTCAGATGGTTCATCTAAATCTTATTCAGTGACTCTCAACTATGAAAATAATCATAAGAAAATTCATTTTACTACAAGATACCATGTATGCTTTTAAAAAGTAGAGTGTAGGACTCACTGTAGTAAACAACATTGAGTTCTATTTTTGAATCGCACTATTCCAGCCAATTTGCACATTGTCTTCTTACCCAGCTCCCTGATGCCTGTAGGCACCAGCTTTCAAGGCTGAACATTATCCACAGTTTGCCCCCTAGATTATGGAAGACTTTAGCCTCAGAAAGGAATCTCTGTTGTGAGATAGGAATCTTATAGAATCACTGCACAAAGTATTGTTTGATTTCTCTCCACCCAGTATCCTTAGCATCCTGAACAGCGTCCTACACAACCCCACCCTCCTCGCTACATAGAACATTTGGGAAAGGATCCTAGGATGACTGGTCTTGAAGTGAAGTGCTGGCCTTGTTTCCCTGTCTTTAAACCAAGCCATCTCCTATCTGGAGTACTAAACATGCAAGGTTTCACACAGGTCTCAGATACAGCCCCGCATGAGTAAAGTATTAAAATGCTTAAACAACTTAAGAGTGAAGGAGTGAGGCTGCTTCTTGGCGTCCATCCAAGTGGTCGATTTGTGCGCTAATCCATGGAGGCCTTTTCAGGGAGCCATCACTTCTGTCCATGTGTGAGCTGTTTCTGACTCTGAGATGCTCTCTGCTCAGACCTCAGAAGCATTTTACCCCCAGTGTAGTGTTTTTGTCAAATGTCTACTCTTATTCCTAA
The DNA here is from genome assembly GCF_029281585.2 of Gorilla gorilla gorilla. Taxonomy (NCBI): domain Eukaryota; kingdom Metazoa; phylum Chordata; class Mammalia; order Primates; family Hominidae; genus Gorilla; species Gorilla gorilla. The sequence goes on along the minus strand of NC_073229.2, from coordinate 32,343,210 downwards.
TATTCAGACAGACATATGTTGCCTACAGAGACTTCTCCGGGGAATAAATCTCCCTTGTCCCCCTTCCCACCCCCCTTTCCCCACCAGTATTCATTTTTCTGATTAAGCAGATTCAGTGACATATGAACAAAAAGGAAGGTGACACTGCTTGGAATATGAGAATTCTCAGGGAAATGGGCCATAGAATTCATGAGTGATGGGACTTTTCCTATTCAAAAATAGCATCTGTTATGTTGTAGTATAATGACCTATTTGTACTTCTGTCTGATTTACCTGATGAAGAACTTCTGTAGGGTGGGAAGCATGCCTCATTCATCTTGTACCTCCGATGCCAACGAAATATCCAGCATCCAATATCCAAACTACAATAATTCAACTTCTGCATAGGGGTGAACAGCATTACTACAAGAGAGCATAGTGAACTGAATGGTGGCTACCCCCAAAAGACATGTCCAGATCTTTACCCCCAGAATCTGTGAGTGTGGCCTTATTTGGGAAGTGGGTCTTTGTAGAGATAACTAAGTTAAGGACCTCAAGATGAGTTTACTCTGGATTATCTGGATGGGCTCTGAATCCAATGACAACTGTCCTTAAAGAAACAGAAGAGGAGAACACTCAGAAGAGGAGAGGACCACGTGAAGATGGAAGCAGCGATTGGAATGGTGCAGCCACAAGCCAAGGAACACCTGGGGCCACCAGAAGCTTGAAGAGGCAGGAAGAACCCTCCCCAGGGTCTTCCAAGGGAGCATGGTCCTGCCAACACCTTGATTTCAGACTTCGGACCTCCAGAACTGTGAAGGAGCACATTTCTATTGTTTTTAAGCCCCCAAATTTATGGTAGTTTATTATAGTAGCTACAGGAAACTAGTACAGGGGGTGACTTGCCCTTGAGAACAGCCATTAAAACTAACACACAGAGCTTGGCTCATGGCATTGAAAAGAAGAGACCAAGAAAAAGGCTAGTTGAAGGACTCCGGTTGGCAGAGCACAGGTAACATGGACTGAATTGTTAAAAGAGGCCAGAAGGGGTGGATCTTGAGTTCCAGGAGCCTTGAAGAGCTGAAAGAAGTTTCAACCTAGGCTGAAGTAATGGAGTAACAGGAGCTTATAATTCACCAGACTGCATGCATGATTTAGATCTGGAGCACGCACTGCAGTATGCAGTTGAGTTGACCAGAAAAATACTTGAAGGCTTTGCCAATGGGGAGAGAGAAGCACCTTGGAGAAAAATGGGGTTTGGGTAGCGGGAAGATGGCCATTTCTCAAGCCAGGCCTTTGAGAAACTATTTTGCCAGTATCAGGGACTAAAAGAAAAGGATCCAGGCATGGAAGGATTTTACTCCCAAGTAAGCAATGAAAATAAGCCAGTTTGGGGGCTGGGCGCAGTGGCTCATGCCTGTAATCCCAGCACTTTGGGAGGCCGAGGAGGGCTGATCACGAGGTCAGGAGATCAAGACCATCCTGGCCAACATGGTGAAACCCCGTCTCTACTAAAAATACAACAATTAGCTGGGTGTGGTGGTGGGCGCCTGTAATCCCAGCTACTTGGGAGGTTGAGCCAGGAGAATGGCTTGAACCCAGGAGGCAGAGGTTACAGTGAGCCAAGATCATGCCACTGCACTCCAGCCTGGTGACAGGAAGACCCTGTCTCAAAAAAAAAAAAAAAACAGTTTGGGTCGTCTGTTCCTGGCGTGTCCTGTGCTGCTCCAGCCTGAGGACCCTCTGCCTCACAGGGACTCAGTCCTCATGCACACAGATGGGGCGGGGGAGCTGATAGCACTGTGAGGAGCCAAGCATCCTCCTTCAGAGATGAGAGTGGCAGGGATGTCAGAGACGTCCTCAGCACCAGGGCCCAGTTGGAGAGAGCAGACTGTGTTTTGTTATGAGAAGATAAATGCAAGACACTGGAATTCCCAGCAGTGTGAAGGAGCGGAACGTACGCTGAATCGACTGCCAGGAGACCTGGGCTATTGCTCCAGCTCCATGATGTAGCAGCTGGATTACTTTGCAGGAGTAACGTAACTTCTTTTTTTTTTTTTTTTTTTGAGACAGAGTCTTACTATGTCACCCAGGCTGGAGTGCAGTGGCGCTATCTCGGCTCACTGCAACCTCTGCCTCCCAGGTTCAAGTGATTCTCCTGCCTCAGCTTCCCAAGTAGCTGGGAGTACAGGGGCGTGCCACCGCACCAGGCTAATTTTTTGTATTTTTAGTAGAGATGGGGTTTCACCGTGTTAGCCAGGATGGTCTCGATCTCCTGACCTCATGATCCCCCCACCTTGGCCTCCCAAAGTGCTGGGATTACAGGTGTGAGCCACCACGTCGGGCCCATAACTTCTTTGTCTTTCCTGCAAGGAGCTTGGGGAGATCACTTCCAAGGTGTCTATAACCCTAAGAGTCTACAATCGCTGCCTGGCTATTGAATGAAATGGATTCAGCCTGTGGAAGTGTCTTCTTGCTAAGTCACTCAAACCAATATGAAAAGTTTTCTGATATACACCATCCTCCCCACCACCAAAAGCAAAACAAAATAAAATATCATATGATATATAGGAAAAGTATATTCCTAAGAAAGGACTACATGATTATAGCATGGCTTGAGGTGGGAAGTCAATGAATTAATGTTGAATGATAAATGGATAAGGGTTGATTCATCTTTTTGCCAAAAATATAATATAGTCATACAGAGTATGTTCTTAGGAAAAGGACTACATGATCATAACATGACACAATGGGAACATTCAATGGATGAATGTTAAATGAATGGGTGAGGGATTTAAAAGGATTTTTTAAAAAAACATAGAATGCGTCATGAATTTGCATGTCATCCGTGTGCAGGCCCTATGCTAATCTCTGTTTCATTCCAATTTTAGTACATATGCTGCCAAAGCGAGCACTGTAAAAGGATCTTAAGGATTTTTGCTAAGTAATACACCAAGTCTTATTTCTGCCAGTTATCTGTATCATGACATTTAATTTGTTTAGCTCTACCTATCCTTTTATTTTTAATTTTTTGAGACAGAGTCTTGCTTTGTCACCCAGACTGGAGTGCAGTGGCGCAATCTTGACTCACTGCAGCCTCCACCTCCCGGGTTAAAGTGATTCCCCTGCCTCGGCCTCCCGAGTAGCTGGGACTACAGGCACCTGCCACCACACCGGGTGCAAATTTTTGTATTTTTAGTAGAGACAGGGTTTCGCCATGTTGGCCAGGCTAGTCTCAAACTCCTGACCTCAGGTGATCTGCTCACCTCAGCCTCCCAAAGTGCTGGGATTACAGGTGTGATCTTACTCTTTAAGTGAGAAGTGACTTGTACATGACACCCATATCAACTCTTCCCTCTTGGTGCCCTGAATCAGCTAGACAGTCTTTGGCTACCTTGGTGGTCAGTAAGTGTTGATGACTCATTGAGCATGGATTTCTCTCACGTGTACTTTGGACTATACAGAAAACCAAAGATAAACGACTGTCTTGAATCTATTCAGGGTCCTTGTGTTTTGCTCTTCAATGCATTCCACCTTCTTTTCTTGGACAAGGGTGCCACCTGACCTTATTATTCGTGCCTTGTTGACTGACTTCATCAAAAGAGTTGTAACAAACTGTTTTTAAACTGTTCTTATTTCTGGGGTAAAACATCTTTATTCCACTTGTAAGAACAAACAAAAATTATGGCACTATGCACATTATAATGGAGATGACTGGCATTCTCTTAAAAGAAATAGGCTACAAAACAGAGAAAGCTCAAAATGATGGCAGGAGGCCAGGCCAGGTAGCACTGAAAATCCCTATCTCCCTGGCCTGCAGTGTGACACTGCCTGGTAGGAGGTGATTTGGAGCCAGGTGTGCCATGCTGTGACTGTAGCCAGTGTAATTTCTGTGGAAAAGTCTCAACTATCACATTAACAGGCCATTTAACAGACGCTGTAACCACCCTGACGCTGGGGCGTTGGTGCAATTTCTTCTCCTGTGGCTGAGTGTGCGTTCAGATTTAATGAATTGGTTGAATTGATTTGGTGATCGGTTTTGGCAGGCTTCTTCTCCCTATCTCCCTGGTTTCCCCCTCCATGCCCTCCATGCCCTCCGTCACCACTGAGCCCTATTGGAGGGACACCTGTTATTGAAGACACGGCCGAATTATGTGCAGGACAAATACACACCCACATGCACATGCACTTTCATTACACTCCTGGAAAAACAAAAGCAAAGACAAGAAAATATTGCTTTTGGCTAAGTGAGATGAGGCTTTCATTGCTCCAAATTCTGTGAGTTTGGGTAATGAGCAGGAAACAACCACAGTTCACATATTCCGAAGCCATGAGGATATTTACCTCCTGTTTGGACTGGTGGATACATATTTGGGTCAAGGAAATCTATGTAGAGGACAAAAGAGCTTGAAAATTCATTCATTCATTTACCCATTCATCCATTCATCCATTCATTCACTTGTCTTAAAAGTCCCAGATACTCTGGGTGTCTGGAGATGTTGAATAATAGCTTCTGCCTTTCCTCCCTCCACCCTCTCCCTTTTTCATACAATTTAAAGAATGACACACATGAGCACAGAAGTAATTTTAACAACACGAGAAATGCTATTGTTGAGGAACAAACCAAATATCATCAGGGCACAGAAGGATCACCATGTAACTGCCTGTAGATGGCCAGGAAACCTTTTGAAGGAGATGATAATTGATCTGAGTCATAAAGAATAAAGAGGAGTTTGTCTATCTGGGTATAAATTAACCTGGCTTTCTGTCATTTGTCTGTCTTTCTGATTTCCCATCAGCTTGTTGAGGGCAGGAGCTGTGTGATTGGTTTCTTTATGCAGTGGGAACCTGGCCCAGTGCCTTGTGTATGGGAACCACTTGCCATATTTTACCTGAGTGAACAAATCTATAAATGACAAGTACTGAGATTCTTTATGGAGTGCACATTGACTAGTCATGGTCAAGATCTCCTTTTGGATTCAGGTGACAGCAGGAAGGTTTGTGCTGGAAAATTTACAGGGTACACAAGGACTGGGGGGCCTAGATGCTGTCTAGGTGGGCCTGGACACCTAGAAGGTGACCCCAGGACTGACCATGGGTACAGAGTCAACTAACTGTTGCACTCCACCTCTGGATAAGAGAAGATCACCACTGCTTCACTCCTCTGGTTGGGGTGGTGGACTCCCAGCTGCAAGACTCTGCCTAAGGGGTGCTTCGTGAGGAAGCTCCTTGGAAGTCCTGCCTCTCTCTAGGTCCTGGACAGCATGTGGGTGACCAGGGATTGACCACACTGAGTGTGATATGGATCAGAAGGATAGAAAAGGCAGCAACGACAAGTGATTGTCTCTTCCTAAGTTTTCCTGTCTTTTGTTGCCCTTTTATCTGCAGAGCATGGTCTAATAAACAGAGAAGGCTCAGGAGGGTCAGAAACACGGTGTTCGCTGAGTCTGCCTCATTTCTCAGCCTACTTGCCAAGAATTCCCAAAAAGGAAGCATTGGAGGATCATTCCAAGGCTTGAAGTAATCAGATCTTTCCAGAACTTGAATTAGGTGGCTTGGGAGATAAGACATTGAAACAAAAAGAGCCCAGTCTAGGAATCAGAAACCATTCTTTCTGGTTTGAGCCCTAGTTTATTGACTGGTGAATGACCTGCAGCAAGTTATTTAACTTCTCTGGAATATAGTTTTCTCCTCTGTTTCCAAAATCTAGCCCTCAAAATCATTTGTACATTTTGATTTATCAGGCACTCAACATATATACTCAATGTCTATGTGTAGCAAATACAATTTCCCAAGTAGAAATAAAGAATACTGTTTTTCAAAAGCTGTGGGGCTTATGAATATTTTTGTAGACTGCACGTTATCTGCAACCATTCTTACATTTAACTGTGTCTCTGGAAAGTGAGTTCTTTCTAAAGGGATAGAGGTACTAAATGGTGATATTCTATAGCTAATGTGGAAAAATTTATCACAGCACTGTGTGATTTGTTCCAGGGACTACCTTTCCCAAAACAGAGAAGCCAGTAGCCTAGATGTCTGATCTAGAGATGACAGACATCAGCTCCTTTATTCATTAGCTGGTATATTTTATCATACAATCGGATTTTGAATTAAATTACAAATAGGAATTTATAACATTGGGATTAAAGTAATGTTGATTAATTTAATTTATACTAAGGTGTAGATGACTGATACTACAGCCTGTCCTCAGGGTATATTTTAAGTAATGATAAGGAAAAAAAGCAAAACAGGAAAAGTGATGGGAACTCCAAGGGTGGTGGCAAGGTTATAGGAAGAGGGTTAAGGACATGGCAAGGAGAGAATGAATTTTCCAAGGATAAACTTCTTTTTTACTTCCTGCTTTTTTCCTAAGGTCAGACAGAAACCAGCAGTATGGGATCCAATTTCAGAAAATGTCACAGTCTCCTTGCTTTATGACCCAGGCTAATTTTCAAGACCAGAGCACTACTTCCTCAAAAATCAGATAAAGCTGCCAAAGTCGCTCTTGAGGGATTTTATGAAACTAACATTCTTTTCTCCTTTTACATCATGCATTTTTTTGGTGACTATAAAACACACCTTAATTGTAGAACATTTAGATACCACAGCAAAGCATAAAGGAGAAAAACCCATCCTCAATTCCACCATCTTTAATATCATAGTGCATTATGTTTTAAAGGCAAAAGGGAGTTTTCAGGCCTACATCATGGCAGTTTAAAGCGAGGAGGTAGCAAAGCCACCACAGCAAAAACAGAGGCAGGGCCTGCGCATGTTATGTCAGCAGAACTTGGGACCAATTTTTTTTTTGGAGGGGGAGTAAAACTACATTGTATACTCTCAATCAGATGTGTGTGTCTATATGATGGAGGGGGCTTGGCATGTTCGGTTACCACTTTTTCCATCTTATATTCTTAGTAACTAGGTTACCTGAAGAGTCCATTTGCCACATTCAAATCAGAACTGATTTTTAAATTAGTTGACGACTGTGTAGGTAACACAGATCAGAGAAATTCTGTGCATATACGTGGCACTGTTTGAGTGTGTGTGTGTGATTGTGTTCGTGTGTGTGTGTGCGTGCACGTTCTTGTACCTGCCCAGAGGTCAAGTAACCAAATTTGGAATGGAGTGGGTTGAGAAAAGCTTCTCTGTTTTCCTGCCTGTTCCCATCACTATGACTTGCAAATGAAGCCTTTCTTCACGAAGTAAGTCAGGTTGTGGGCGAGAGATTCAGAAGACTGGAGAGAGTTTTTCTGCACTGCCTGCTCAGCACCAGAGAAACCGGAGGACCCTTGGCTGTGCCCACAGCGAGAAAAGCCCAGGCTCCAGGTGAGGCCTCGCTTCCCCCTGGGTGGTTTGAAGAAGGGGCCGATGGCGATCATAAATATCATTTGCTGACATGGAGTCCTGGGGCTGCGCTGACCACAGGAGTCGCGGTCCCCAGGATGCAGGAACTGCTCACAAAGCAGTCATTTATGAACTGGTTGGCTTTGCATTAATTAATTCCCCATTCACCAACAGTAACAATCCCTTCAATGAGTGTCCAGGCCCTGGAAAGCCCTGGTGTTGATTGGAAGTGACAAGTGCATCGCAAAGTGTGACTGTGTTAATATGGAACAGCGCAAAGGGACCTGGAGCCCCTCTCCTGTCCCGCGCCTTCCTTCCCGTGTCATTTTTGAGGAAGAAAGAGGACTTGGCTTCTTAAGGAGTGTTTAATTTGGTTTTTCCTCTTTGGTGGTTCGCTTGTCAGCTGCTGTTTTCTCATCTGCTTCTTCTCCAGAATGGGTTAGTTCTGATGTAGTGAGTTCTGTCATGAGTCCATGGAGTGTCGCAAGGACCTCGAAGGGCCAAGAGCCCTGACAGGTCACAGGGGGCTGATAAGCCAGGGCTGATATACACACACACACATATGCGCACACACACACAAACGGATATGGACTCTGGGGAGGCTGGGCAAAGCCTGGCAAATTCGCTCATTGTTAAGAATTTGGGAACCAACAAGAGACTTGGGAGTTCCACAGGTCTTAGTAAAAGCTGAAATGGCAGGGAAATTGTAGAAAGTGGAGCTGATTGTCAATTCCCGAAGGCCAGGAAAACATCTCTTCTTTAACAAGCAGCTCTGTGCCATGTGCTTGCAGGCTCTAAATAAACGTTTGTTGGCTGGCTGACTGGCAGTGGGTTAGACACTTGCCCCTGTGATCCTCCAGCTTGTTTAATTGCCCAGTTATTTGGCTTCTTTCTTTCCAGTTGTCTTACTAGCTTGCCAGTTTCTGTGTCAGTTGCTGGTTCTAAGGATGCATGCACTTATCTGGCTGGGCCATTTTAGGTTTTGCTACCTATTTACACATTGGCCAAATCTTTCTTAGTTGATACGGTCCTTTATTACTTTTGAAGATTTTCCGGTTTGTTTCATTCTGAGTTTTTGCTTGCACTTTTAGGAAGTAGATTTAAAAGACTTCATTCACCCTTTTCTAGGTATACACTGTGCTAGAAGATACCAAAATGATTAAGAAAGATCTCCCCCTTACCACTAGAAAAGAGGATTAAACATAAGCACATTCACAAATAACTGTAAGGCAGGAGTAAGGCCAGCGCTGAAAGAGACATATAAATAAGGGTGATGGGGCTTCCAAGGAAAGCACATCACAGCTGCCGGATCAGTCAACAAGGGCTTCCTTGGGCATCTGCAATGAGTCAGGAAAGATGGTCAGGGTTTTGTCATGTAAAGGGGGCATTCTTATCAAAGGGAATGGGAAACATCCGAGGCTGTGTGTTCTGGGAAGGAGTGAAGAGTACACTTTGGGGTAAAGCATAGATTTGGGCAGGAGAAGTGGGAGGGACCAGGGATTGAGGACTTTGTCAGCAAGGGTGAGATGTCTGCAGTAATTTTTGCAGACATGCAAACCAGTTGGGAGATGTTTATTTGAGTAAGTGTGGGTGGGACTAGGGTGAGTCACGTGAGGGGCCTAGGGCACAAAACTTAAGGAGACTCGCTCTCAGGTGCCACCTCTGCCTTTGCAGGACCCTGAGTCAGGTCTTCTTACTGTGCTCCCAGCTTGGTCTAGGAGTGGGCTGACCAGTGAGCAGCAGTTTTGCATATTCGCAAGATAGCTGTGAAAGCTCCGCATAGGAGGGATTGGAGACGGTGGGCGCTGTGTGAGACTGTGCAAATAGAGTTAATAGACACAGAAAAGATGTGCAATCTGGATGGTGTGAATGGTGTGCTCCTGTAAAAGAGTCAACACAGGCCAGGGACAATTCCACATGCTTTTCACATGTTAATTAATTTCCTGATGAAAGATAAAGCTTCTAGCCAGGAGTCCAGACAGCTGAGTTCTAGTCTAGCTCTGCTCTAAGGAGTCCTGGGAGCCCCTGTGGCCTCAGCTTTTTGACCTGTGAAATGACCGAGTAACAGAACATTTCATAGGTCCCTGAGAGCTCTAGAATCTCACGTCACTCATGACATATGTTAATATCAGCTGGCCTCGAAAGAGAACCCGAGCCTTGGGGACCCCAATCTTGGATCTACAAGATCTCTCAGACCAGAAGCCCTGGGGGGTAAATCCCTCCATCCAGAATCTTGTCTTTCATCGATTCAGTGTAAACTACTGCTCAAATTTATACGTTTCTGGTCCCCCTTAAACACTGACATTCCAGTCAGTCTGATGTTAAATTCTGCTTTCGCCTTTCCACCTTGTGTTACCTACCACCATAGCCTGGCCCACATTTTTCTACCCCTCCCTCCTTCTGTCATTAACAAAACTCCCCAGACCCTTGCAAAAGCCCCTACAGCAGAATTATCCCAAGAGAGAAACAGTGGATTTAATAAGCTTCCCCTTAGATGGCCCCAAATCCCTTCCAGTTGATTAGGGGAAAAAACAACTACACACAGGACAGTTTCCTGATGCAGGAGGTGAGAGAGAGAAAGAATAAAGAAAGTTCCTGAAGTCCTGGGCCTCAGGGACCAAATTAAGAAAGCAGCACCACTTATTCAAAATCAGATGAATGTCAGTGGGATGTTTGTCAAACAAACTTGTCATTATTTGTCACAATTTGAGGAAGTATCAGTCAATAGTCACACTCGAGCGCATAACAGAGTTATTTATAGCTGCCAGTCTAGAGTTTTAACTCATGCGGGGCCAAGGTTCGGTGTTATAAACAGCTTTGTTTATAATGATTGCGTGGCTATAAATAGTTTGGTTCCCCGGGTGTCACAGAGCAGCCCCGGGATGGGCTGCCAAAACCAGCACCAGGAAGCAGGCTGCAGCAGGGAGGTGAATCCTGGTGGTGGTTTTTTTCCTTCTCCGAGTATCCTTTCTGTGAGTCCTTGGCCAGGGTATTTCATGTTCTTCCTCAGTGTCCCTTTTGGAACGGGGAGTCGGGCTCCCTGGTGTTCCTGGGAGATGGTGGAAGTTACTCACTTAATGAATTAACATCTGCCCCAAGATCTGCTGTTGAAAGGGAGCCAGTATGGGGAGCACCGCCTCTTTTGTGCCTATTCACGGACAATGAGCTAATTACAGTCTCTCTCCTGCTGGAGGGTGGAGGGAGATATCCTGTTATTCCAGTGAACAGGCAAAGCTCTAAAGGTTTGTTTACAGCTTCAGATTTAATTTGAACGACAGCAGCATCTCTTCTAAAAATAAGAGGTTGTCAGAAATTTAGAAATTTACTAGTTTCTTGTGTCAGCAGAACCTTATCTAAGGAGTGGGGAGTTGGGGGATTTGTGGGGAGCAGAAGAGAGGAAGGGGAATATGTATACATAAATTTTACATGTAAAATACATAGGTATGTCAGCTTAAAAACTGATCATTTTACCAATTGGCACAGGGGCAGTATTCTCAACATCTTCCTGACAACCTCCAACCCCACCCCCCAAAAATGCAAATCTATTTGTCATATGGAAATTTCTTGATCGCTAACTCTTTCCATCTCACGCTCAAAATCCTTACAGTCAATTTTAATACTATTAAGCTAACTCTTCTTTTGCTTTCTTTCTTTTTTTTTTTAAGAAAAGGTGTGGCCATGAAAAAAAATTTATTGGATCTTAATTTGCAAGATTAGTTCTGGTTCATTTTATTGCAGTAATTTAATACTCATAATGATTTTCTGACACATATGTTTTAGCAGCAAGATCTACTTCCTATTCATTTTTCATTTCAATGCAACTGACGTATATTAGGCAGGATGGTACAGATCTAAGGGAGCAGCATCCCGTGAGAAACTGACATCATTCTGCCATCTTGGCATCCTCCCAGACATGTGTTGAGCCCCAAGAAGCCTGCACCCAGGTATATCCAGGGATTCAGGACCGAAGGTGATAAGCAAGAAATCCTTCTTTAAAAAGGAGTTACATGTTTTTCATGTACAGGATTATTAACATCATTACCATTATCATCATTACTGCAATTCTGGCTAAGGGAGCTGTGAGTTGCATCCTATTTGAATGTCTCCCACTGGATGGGAAGGAAGCAGTGAGGGCCTCCTAAGTAAACCAACAATCACACTTCAGGGAAGGTGAATCATGGACTCCAATACCCAATGCCACAGGACCCTGACCCAGGTGCTAGGGAGGGCATCCTGGAGGAGGTGGCCTCCACATTGAATCCTACAGGAGGTTCCTTAGGGTGGTAATTGTGCCTTTTTGTTTCTGTACAGACACCTGCTGGCATAGTAGGCACATGGTACATCTTTGTAGAGAGAGTTAATGAAGGTGTATTCTTTTTAGGAAGTTGACAGTCCCTCTGGAACTCTATGTCATACATTAGCAATACATAAAAATAAACATGAATTTAAATGGTTAAAAATGAAAAATAAGAGAGAGGAGAGAGATATTTGTGGAGTGTGTGTGCTGGAGTAGAATGAGGACCCCCATCTGATTGGTGCTCTGGAATTCCTAAACAAAACAATCAACTCCCTATTGGGAGTCGGCCCTTGCATGGCAAGAGTGTGCAAGGCCAAGGTGTAGGAAATGAAATGGAGCAATGAGCATGTTGAAGTGAATTGATCCGAGTGGAGTGACAGGCATCGTCAGCATTTCCTCTCTGTTTATTTTTACATGAGGCTTTACCCATACGTGAGGCCAAGACCTCATCCGTCATGGGTTCCAATTCTGTGTTCAGGAAGGAGGTGGCATTAAGCTAAAAGGAAGAGGATAAGTACAAGGAGATGGATATTATATCAAGTTTCTCCCTTAGTCTTTCAGTTCTTCTCAAATACTTTTTCTTGTGGTTATACTTAGTTTCATGATTATTTCTACCATTTTTAAAACAGAGATTCTCAATGTTTATTTTAAAACAAAAAGGACAGATGTTTTTCCACATTGTTATTGGGTGAAGGGGGAATTTTAATATTCACATTATCAAGCATCTAATTTCAGAGAAGATTCTTAGAATTGGAAATCTGTTTGCCCAGTCACTCATAGCTCCCATCTCAGAGATATTATGACCATATATCCTGGACCTAAATGTTCCCATTTAAAGGAAAAGGAACAGAACAATCAATTTTGCAGCGTAACATGTAAATCTGATGACGGCTTATGCTTAATATTTTTGTTTATTTCTGTTTCTAAGAATTTTCCTCAATGCCGAGTACCAGCTGAGGAGGATGTGGTATAAATGTATTAAGCAGCTTAGGGTCTCTGGCCACTAATTCTTAGGATTGTAGATTTTTAGAGCTTCAGGAAACAATTAGAATTTTGTACTTTAGTTCTCTCTTTTTTACAAATGTGGAAGCTGAGCCATTTGACTTCTAAGAGACAGAATTGGGATAGAACAAATGTCTCTTGGCTCTTAGAAAAGATAACTAATATTTGTTAGACACAAATAGTTGTGCCCTTTACAAAGGTGCAGTGTGGTGGTTAAGGATGAGGGCTCTGGGGCCAGACAAGCCTAGGTTTGTATGTTGGCTCTGTCACTATTTGTGAGGCAGTGAAATGTTACTTCTCTTCTTTAAGCCTCAGCTTTCTTCGTCCATAAAATGGGAACACTAATGACACAACAACAGAGGCGTTGGAACGACTGAATGAGATAAAGCAGGTCAAGTACTTTGCGATGGTTCCTGACACATGGGATATCTTTAACATGTGACACAAACCACAGTGAAAACAAAACCAAAAAGCAAAACAACCACCCCACAGCTAGGCTTTTTGTTCTTTCAGCCTGGTAGGATCTGTACAGAGATGTTACTGGTGAAGCTTCTTTCTTCTTCACGTCCTTTTGTACATGTTTATTTCCATGGGGGCTGGAGAAGCCCTCTGAGAGAGAAACACACGAGTCCCATTCACCATTAGGCTTTGGGTACCATGACAGATCTGATGGATGGGTGGGTAGCGATGGGGAACAGGGAGGGGAGGTCCTGGTGAGTCATCACTATGAGCAAGAGGGGTTCTGATATGCTTAGCTGGCCCAGAGGGGGAGGGTCTGGGCAGTGGACCCCACTTTGTAGCCCAGCCTGCACCTGCTGGGGGTGCAGCTTTGCTCTGGGCATTGCTTTGATCAGCAATTGGAACTCAAGGTGGATGAGAGCTCCGTGAAAGGGACTGCTATACTGTCTGGCCTTGAGGACTCAGATGGTTGGGACCCCACCCCTGGGATGAGAACACGGGCAGCAGGGGCACAGGTTGGCAGCTTTGAGGACCTGAAACTTATTGGAGAGAGTTATTTATTTCTGTAAATACCTGGATCTCTTGTAAGTCAAGCAAGTGGGGACTTAGGCCACTAGAATTTGGAACAGTTGTCTTAATCACACAAGCCACGTGATTTCACTCATATCCTGGGAAATATTATTTGCACATAAAATTATCCTATTTAATCCCTCAGTAGCCTTGCAAAGTTTTTATGATATTTTGCATATCAGGAAAATGGAGGCTCAGAGAGATGTAAATCACACTTAAGGTCACAGACATCAAAATAAAGCCTAGAATGAAAACAAATATCATTGGTTTTATAGTCTATATCCTGTCCTTGTCCATTGACCCAGCTGAATTTTACTTTTAATGCATTTTCCTTCCACCTCCTACCTTCTTTGGTTTGTGAATGGAGAGGTAGCTGTGACTTCCTGTGGCTGAGCCACTTCCTGTGGCTGAGGGAAGCAGCAGCCTGTCTGGTTACCTGAGCCAGGTCTGGGGCCAGGCAGCATGCATTCTAGTCCTGCCTGGGACACTCACTGGCCTCAAGATCTTGGGCAAAACAGCTGACTGCTTTGCACCTCAGTTTCCTCATCTGTAAGGTAAGGTTTATTAGGATTCTCCAGAGAAACAGAACCAACAGGGTGGGGGTGGGGTGGAGAGAGAGAATGAGAGAGGGAGAGAAAAAAGAAGAAGAAAAGAGAAGAGAAAAGAGACGAGAAGAGAAAAGAAAAAGAGCAACTAGAGAAGGAGAAGGAGGAGAAGATGATTTATTTTAAGAAACTGGCTCAAGCGATTGTGGAGACTAGCAAGTCCAAAACGTTCAGGGCAGGCTGGAGACCCAGGGAGGAGTTGATGGCGTTCCAGTGGGAAGGTATTCTGAAGCAGGTTCTCTCTTCCCCAGGGGACCTCAGTCATTTCTCTTAAGGCCTTCCACTGACTGGATGAGGCCCACCCACATTATTCAGGGTAACCTGCTTTGCTCAAAGACTATGGATGTAAATGTTAATCTCATCTAAAAATTACCTGCACAGCAATACCTACACTGGTGTTTGACCAAATGTCTGGGTCCCATGGCCTAGCCAAGTTGGTGCATCAGATTAACCATGGGGCTAATAAGATGTACTACATAAGGTTGCTATGTGGGTTAAGTGAGCTGATATAGGTGAAGAATTTAGAACTCTGTCAGGTACAGATAAATTCTTGATAAGTGTTATCCATCATTCCTTCCAAAACGAATCATTCATTCCCAGGGCAGACTCTCCCTCTGTGGCTTGGACATGTCATCCTGGCCACTGGGTCAATGCCCCTGAAGTCAGTAGGCTTTGCTTCTCTTCCATTTACTTCTTGTGGCTGCGAAGAGTCTCTGTGCCTTGAGTGTGGCAGCCTGTGTCTGGGAGGAGAGTGAGCTTTCCCGGTGCCCACATCAGTGAGGACACTAGGTCCTGCCTCTCAGTAAAGGCCCAACAGGGGAGATGCTGCAAGGAAATGTCTGGGGATGGAATTCTCCTGAGAGGATCTCTGTTGTTGTTTATACTCACGGCAAGAAGCAAACACATCGCTCTTTCATCTTCCTTGGCAGGATGTGCTGCTGCTGCCAGCCTGTCTGCCCCGCCCCTGGATCGCCCCCACCCCCCAGACTCAGGTGGATGGCCCTTCAGCAAATGCCTTTCTTGGAAAAAAAGAGGAGAACTCCGCACCCCTTGCCGCCCACCTTCTTTTCAGTTCAAAACTCTGCTTTATCTCCTTTGCCCAGCCACACCTTTCGTGGCCCTTCCTACCTGACAAAGGGAGATACCTTTGAGAGTCAGGCCTGCATTGCGAGCTGAGTGAATGTTCTTTTTGGAAACAAGGGAGTGTTCTTTTGGCTTTGGTTGATGAAAGCAGGTGGATTGAGAACTAGGATAAATGCAAAATATCCTGGAGGACAATGGGGAGGGAAAGCTGCGGGAAGGAGACATGGAAAGGAGGGTGGAATGGGAGATGGGAAGGGGCTGGCAGGACCAGGGAAAGGGTAAACCACGCTTTCATCTTGGAGTCTGATCTGTTTCTGAACTCTGAAGAGTAAGGCCATGAATTTTAAAAGGTGTCTCTGCAGTATCTCTGCAGCTGACAGCTCCAGTCACAGAACCAGCCCTCTCTGAAGCTCAGGAGTGCCACAGGAGGCTGAGCCCAGGGAGTCTGGAGACCAGGAGGCTGGGGGAGCCCAGCTGGCCCTTGTCAGGAAGCAGGATCACTCGCAACTCCAACACACTGGCCTGGGCAGGCTTCTGGCTGCACCTGGACGTGGCTGGGGCTGAGTATCCCCTGGCAGCTCCTGGAGGTGTCCACAGGGCTGGTATCAGCAGATAACTTTCTGAGCAGGTCTCAAGGCACTGCTGGATGTGCTCGTCAATGGCAAAGTCACACAGACACCTGCTGCAGTCCCTGTTCACCTGTGCTGACTGCTGAGAGGACAGCAGGCCTCCCAGGGACTGGCTGTTTTCTCACCAGGGTTTTGAGGAAGGTCCTCTTCTAGAAAGGGCTGGGGGACCCTGCTTTGAGAGCTGCTCCTAGAGGGGAAGCCAGGTAGTTCCAAAGGTCCTGGAGGAGGCTCAGAGTCTGCAAGTCACCCAGTAGAGGGAGGGATGTGAAGGTGGCCTGCTGAGTGCTCTGGGCTGGAAAAGTGGCAGTGACTATTGTCCTTGGAGCCCTGGGAGAAGTGTCAGTGCATCTTACTTTATGAGAAATGCATGCTCTTGAGAAATGGGATGTGGACATTTAAAAAATATGTATTGTTATATCTTTATCAATATGTCTGATTTTTTTTTGAAACCCTGGAGTATTGGAATCATGACTTCTCTGTGAATTGAGCATTAGGAATATTGAGTTTTCTAAAAGCAGGGATATTGGTAATGGAAGCAAATGGACACTTCTGTAGCTGTCAAGTAGCCCAGAGCAGGACCCCAACAGCCACCAATGACACAGCTCCTTAGCTCGCTGGCTGAGCCAGGAAAACAGAGGTAGTAGCCCTGGGCAGAGGGATGCCACACACAGCCAATCCTGTGGAGACACTGGGAGGCATCTGGAAGCCCCACAAGAACCTACCCCTCCTCAGCTCTGTGTCCTGCCTAGTTACATCCTCAGAATTGTGAGGTACCCCTCCAGCAGCTGGAGGCCTGTGGAGGGGACTTGCCGTGTCTCAGCTTTGGGACTCCTGAGCTCCCGTTACAAAGGAGTTTTTTTTTAGAGGGTGTGTGGGGCAAAACGCCTTCTTCCTCATTTATTAAAAATTGTTCATTGGAGTAAAATATACATAACATAAAATTTACCATTCTAACCATTTAAAATGTACATTTCAGTGACATTAAGCACATTCATAACCTTGTGCAACCATCACCACCATCCAGCTCTGGGTGTTTTTTCATCATCCCTAACTGAAACTCTATACCTATGAAACACCAACTCCTCATTCTCTTCTTCCCCCAGCCCCTGGCAACCACCATTCCATGTTCTGTCTCTAGAAATATATGACCACTCTAGGTATCTCACATAAGTGCAGTCACACAGTATTTGTCCTTCTGTGTTTGGCTTATTTCACCTAGCATGATGTCTTTAAGGTACGTCTATGTTGCAGCATATATCAGATGTTATTTATTTATCTTTTTATTATGGTAAAAATATCATAAGATGTATCATTTTAAGCATTCATAAGCATTCATAAAGGCACAGTTCAGTAGCATTAAATCCATTCACAATGCTGGGTAACCATCACCGCTATCTATCTATCCATCTATCTATCTATCTATCTATCTATCTATCTATCTATCTATCTATAACTTTTTCATCATCCCCAATAGGAACTCTGTACCCATTAAACAACAAGTCCCTATTCCCGTCTCCTCCCAGTCTCTGGTAACCTCTATTCTGTTCTATCTCTGTATGAATTGGTCTATTGTTATGGACCTCATATAAGTGGAATCATCCATTATCTCCCACCTTTTGAGCACAGATTAGATTAGAACACAGATTTTCAAAGTCTTCTCAAAGAGACAGAAGGCCAGCACCTAGTGGAACTTAAGGGTTGCACATGGCTATGTTGGGGGTTTTCCAGCCTGCATCAGGAAAACAGAACAGGGAGCATCCCAAAGCAGCCTGGACAGGACCCCCTGGGCTTCAGAGGGAAGGTGCTCTGAGAGGGATGGCCTGGCAGGTACATCCAGCCACCGAGGGAGGCCCTGAGAGACTCACATCACAGTGCTCCCCTCGTTTGGATTCCAGCCTCAGTGAGCACCCTTCCGAAAATCTGCCTGTGCAGAGAAAGCATGGGACAGGGCTTTTCTTGATGGCTTGGCACTTATGCTTGTCTTGGCAACAGAGAGGAATGGCCAAAACGTAAATGGAGAAGTGGTTCCTGAGTTTGAAAAATGGCTCTGCCATTTATAATATGTGACACCTGGAGCTCAGCTTCCACTTCTGAAAAATGAGGATGAGAAGAGTCACCATCTCATAGGTATGGGTAGGCATGAGAAACAAGGAAAAGCACACATAATGCAGAAAAGTGTCCTGCTGAATGCCTGACCCACAGTAAGTCTTCAGCCGTGATCATAATCGTAATGTTAATTCATTGTGTTGTTACATATCAGTTTCTTATAAGTTTTGCTAGCATGGCTCACTATCCTCAAGTCCAAATAGTTTTAAGACATTGAAATTGAGTTTGGGAAATGCATGCCCCAGGGTCAGGCATTTCTGTGAATTTGTTGGGGTGGATAACCAACCACTTGTGCATCTTGAGAAATCAGTGGTTTGTCTCCCCGGTGACATCTTGATCTCACTGCTCATTTTCCTTCCTAAGCATTGATAGAAATAAAGAATTGAGAAGTGTGAGCTCATTTTTGGGTAATAAATCTTAAACTGCATCCTTATTTTAGTTTATCATATTGCACAAACCGCACATTGGTGGATGGGAGACCTAGTCAAAAAGGTGTAGACGGAACAATTTTATATCTCCCCAGACGGCCAAGTTCACAGTGATGGGATCCATAGTAAAGCATGCAGTGGGTCTTCGAAGCCCTGCGATTTGAACATGGGTCCCCCATCCCGCACATCTGCCCTGGGTGGCTTCAGGGATTCTGCTCAGGGCAGTAGCTGCTGCCGTTACCTCTGCTGGTGGGATCCGGGCAGTGGTCTTCATGATCTCAGGAGGCAGTTCTCAGGAGGGGTTACCCACGGCAAGGGTTCAGATATACTCACATGGGGGCAGTCTCTTTGCAGCTTCAGAACCCTGACCCTTTAATACCTGGCCTTTGGAGTAGAAGCCCACCCCACTGCTCCTATTTCCCCCAGCCTTAGGGTGGATTCTGTCTCAAAAGCTTCCTGATTCCTTTATGCCACCTCACTCAGGTTACCCGTAGATTTTTATTCACGACAAATCTCAAAGCCAGAGCCCTGTGGGCTTGGTCCCTCTCCCCTCAGGTGGCCCCTCTGCTCCTGTGTGCATTTGCTCAACCCCCAGGCTCCATTTAGTAGTGGGCGTGTCAGGGCGGGCGGTGAGCGCCCATCTGCCCACCGATCCCAGTTGGGTGGATTAATTAATGATTATAGAGGACTTTGAAGGTTGCAGGGCTAATTATTTAGCCAGTTCCCTCCCTTCCCCCAAGTCCCCTCGACGGCCTTTTGTCTCTTTCCTTCATGGGGCGTCCTTTGAAGTGAATAGGAGAAGATGAATCAGGGGTCAGTTATTAGGGCTGGCCATTACAGATGGCTGGCTGGAGAGTCCCGTCTGGACGCTGCTCCGCTGCAGGAGCCGAGTTTCTCCACGGAGCCCAGCAGCACGGTGGAGCTTTCTTTCTATCAGAACTGGCCCAGGTTCCCAGGACACTGTGGCTTCCCAGTCTCCCAGCTGGGCACATCAAACAGCAGGTCTTCACTGGCTGTGGTGTAGCCTGATGCCCTTGTGCTTCTGCAGCTTTTTCTCTCAAGCTGGACGTGAAATCCTTTACTTATGAATTCATTCTCTCCTCTCTCTCTTATTACTCTTTCCCGGAGCATGGCCCCATAGGAAGAACATGTGAGTTCTGCTCCCATTTCCAGGTTACTTCCAGGTTGCAGAGAACTAATTCTAAGCCGTATCATGGGAGCAGTGAGTTTAGGCTGCCTTGCAGAGCAAGAAGACCATAGGGTATTTCTGCCTTTTCTTTCTCCCCACAAACTAAGATATTGAAATAAAGTAGATTCTTCTATTATTGTAAATTCTTGAATTGTGTATACTTTTTTAGTCAGGAAAATCTAAGTGTAAAATAAATATTATAGTTAGTAGGATTACGCTTCCAATATTCCCTGCCTGAGCTCAGGAGTGGGTCCTCTGTGTATCTGTGTACGTATGAAAGGGGAGACATCTGTGGCTGAAAAATCCTGAGTTACATTAAATCATGCATTTGTTTGTACACATCTATCACATTTATTGAGAAGCTACTTGATTGTAGAGGTGTTAGAGAGATAAAACAGAGACAACACTCATTTCTAAAGCTATTTCCAGTCCAGTAGGGAGAAGAGTATAAAAACGTATCAATATGGCAGAATAATCTTTTGAGTTATTGTTCTGTGATTTGCTCTATTTTTACGTTCCCCGTGACCAACAGGTAGACAGGCCCTTTGCCTGTCCTTACTTCAGGATATTTGCAGGGCTGAGAGCAGAAGCTACTTGAAGTCAAAGGCTTTTGTAGAAGTCCCAAGCTCTTTGAAAAAAATGATGTCAGCAGGCTCTGAGGGCAGCAGGATGCAAGAGAGGTGACTCCCGGGGCACAAGGCTGAGCATGAAGGCTTTGAGGGTGACCAAGGAAGGGAGGGAGGAGGACAGAAAGGTGAGGCCTCTTGGAAAAGTCTCAAAGGTGTGGGTGTAGCAGCCCTGGAGAGGCTGGGGAGGCACTGGGGGTTCCAGCTTCACCCCAGACTCCCTAGATGTGAACCTGAGGCAGAGAGGCCACTGGCCCTGAGGCCCATGTGGGCTGGGACCATGCCGGACTCTGGGGACCAGAAAGGACTGACAATGGCCAGCGAGTGGAGGGGGCTTTCCAGCTCTTTGGTGATCTGCACAGTTCCCCTGGGCCAGTAGGCTTGTTAATGATGGTGCAGGGATGTCTGCTGCCCCAGAAGGGTGGGAGATCAGAGTGGGATCTAAGATTGTTTAAAATAAAAATAATATGGAAAAGTGGACTCTGATATTATACCCATGACACAATTCTGACACAATTTAAAAGGGGAGATGGTGGAGATATAGTCAAATTCCTAGAGATAGAAAGTAGACTGGTGGTTTCCAGGGGCTGGGGGAAGGGGGCACTGGGGGTTAGAGTTTGGTGGGTGCAGAGTTTCCATGTGGCAAGATGCAAAGAGTTCTGGAGATGGCATAATGATGGGAATGTACTTATCTTAGAGAACTGCATACTCAACAACAGCTACGATGGTTACTTTTATGCCATGTGTATTTTATCATGACTCACAAGCCATAGAATTTGGCCCCAAGAGTGCCAGGAGCAAAGATGGAGGTAGATCTAAGTCAGCTTGGGGACAGTCATGGAGGGCTTCACTGGCAGGTGCCAAGTGACTGAGACCCAAAGGATGGACTGGCAGGAAAGAGGTGGAGGGGGTGTGGAAACAGAGGGTGGGACTGGGGAGGTCGGAAGGGAGCAAGGGAAAGATGAGCACGCACATACACACATATGTGTGCTTTCACACTTACATCCACCTGCACACACACCCAGCCAGCAGAGCACCCTGGGTGCATCTGGACAGCGTGGCTAGAGTTTAGAACATTAGGTGGGATGGCGAGTAGAGGGGAGGGATCAGCCTGGTTTAGATTTTATCTGGTAGGTGATGGGAACCATTGAGTATTCTTGGTGGCGGCTGAGGGATGGTGACATAATCAGATGGGTGTTCCCACAAGATCACCCTGGCACCTGTGCGGAAGATGGGTTTGAGTCCAGAGGCTGAGCCCCGCCTGGGACTGTGCCTGCAGAAAAGGAACAGCTTCTGCCTGTCTCAGAAGCCCCCTGCTCTCCCAGCTCCCTGGGAGCATGAGAGTTAGCATCACCTGTCTCCTTCCCAGACCCCAAGGGCAGCTCGGCCATCTGTGGCACATCATCTCTGTGTGCTTGACCATCCTGCTGTTTTGAGAATCTCTGCTCTTATCTCATAGCCCTAATGGGGAGAAAGAGTGAGCATCACACACAGATCTTTCCCCAAGCATTGCCATTCATCCATGCCCCCAATCCCCATTCTATTTCTTTTATGAGCAGAGGTTCATTTCTATGCCCTGAAACCTACCCTTCCAAGGGCCGTCTATTGCTGTTTATGGAGGCACAATAGTGCTTCTGTGGGCTGGGCAGACTCGAATATCTCACTGTCTCGGTTTGAAGTCCAGCTCTGACAAGTTATTTAAACTTTGTTATCATGTCTCTAAAACCAGGATGTTGATAGTATCATCTCACTGGACTGTTACGAGGATTCAATGAATTTATCTTTTTTTTTTTTTTTTTTTTTTTGAGACGGAGTCTGGCTCTGTCGCCCAGGCTGGAGTGCAGTGGCGCCATCTCAGCTCACTGCAAGCTCCGCCTCCCAGGTTCACGCCGTTCTCCTGCCTCAGCCTCCTGAGTAGCTGGGACTACAGGTGCCCGCCACCACGCCCGGCTAATTTTTTGTATTTTTAGTAGAGACGGGGTTTCACCATGTTAGCCAGGATGGTCTCGATCTCCTGAATTTATCTTTTAAAAGCACTTAGAATGACATCTGGCACAGAGTTGATGCTGTGTTTATTAACTAAACGTCTACTCCAAAAAGTAATGATGGGGATTACATGGGACGCTGTTCCCATGTAGGGGCTTGGCATGGCACATAGAATACAGTAAGCACACAATACATATTAACTGTTGCTATTACTGTTAAGATGTTTAGAATTGTGCTGGAATATGACATGTGCGAGATGAGATGAAAGGAGATAAGATAGGTTTGGGTAGGGGGGTTGAATTCATGCAGATGCTTTTGAGGAAACTAAAGCAGCCCCCTCAGCCCTCTTGGTGGTCTTCGTCCAGTCTCTCTGACATCCCATCTGTCTCCACACTGCTGCTGCTGCAGATGCCTTCCTGACGAGCAGTGGATCTAGTCAGTCAACTCCCTGACTTAGAAACCTGGCAGTGATCCTTGTTATACGGGTTGAACATTGCCCCGGCAAAAGATGCATTGAAGTCCTAACCCCGAGTAGCTCAGCATGTGGCCTTATTTGGAAATAGAGTCTTTGCCGATGCAATCAGTGAAGATGAGGTCCTATCGGGGAGGGTGGGACTCTGATCCAATAGGAAGGTCCTTATAGGAGGAAGGCCATGTGAAGACACAGGCCCGGGGAGAGGCCACAGGAAGGTGGAGGCAGAGATTGGGGTGATGCATCTCCAAGCCGAGGAATCATACGAGTCACTGGCTGCCAGTAGAAGCCAGAGACATGGACCAGAGTATCCTGCAGAACCCTCCAAAGGGGCCAACCCTGCCTACATCTTGATTTTGGACTTTGAGCCTCCAGAACTGTGAGACACTCAATTTCTGTTCCTTTAGGCCAGCCAGTCTGTGTTACCTTCTTACAGCAGCCCCAGGAAACGAACAAGAAACCAGTCCAAACTGCTTAGCATGATACTTAGGGTTCATTCTCCTGGCACACACACACACACACACACACACACAAAACCACACCAGGCTATTTGTAATTCCACAAATAGGATTTGAAAAGTTATTTGTGGTAGGAAGAAATTATTTGATACCGATGATGACTGCTCCCAGAGTGCTAAGATCCTGGTGCCTGGGGCTCTTTTTGTTTGTGGGGCACCTGCACCCCAGAAGGCAGTGGGTGTGACAGAATGAGAGGATGCCCTAGAAAAGGAGGAGTGGAGTGGGCCTGGGAAATCCACAGGGCTGGGGATTTGGGCCTTGCAGGCTGTGGAACCCAGGAAAAGAATAACCTGGGGTTGGTGCCCAAGGGACTTTGACAGAGGTGGGCAAAGTGTTGAGGGGAGATTTTTGGAGAGAAATGCTGCCTGCCATGTGATGTGGGTTGTCCCTGCTCTCTCTCTATCACTGGTAAAATCTTTGCCTCCTCCCTACTGGTGGCATTCATTCCCCTCCCTTCCGCCTTACCCCTCCCTCCTCCTTCTTCCTCTCCCCCCATTTTCTCTCCTCTCCCTTCTAGTGGGTGGTAGTGGAGTACCTGCTTGGGGACAGCTCGAGGTGAAATCAGAGGCTGGGTTATCTGAGTGATCCAAGCCCACACTCACATTCCCTAGTTCATGCTGTTCCTCTCTTTTCCCTTGTTCATGCTGTTTTCTACACCTGGGATGCTCCTCTCTTTTCTGCCCAAAACCCCACTTGTCTTTCAAGTGTCCTGACTTTCGTGAAGACTTCTGTAACCCCTCCCCTTTCCCTACTCTTAGTCAGAATTACAATGAACCCTGCCTCTGAAATCCCCTACAGCTTCTCAAATCTTTCTATGGCACCCCTCAAAGAAGAGGAAGCTTGGGTCATCATTTATCTTTACCAACCCTCCACCCACCCTCGCACTAAGCCCAGAGGCCAGCACATAGTGGGTCCTCAGTGATGGGTGGGTGTGGGACCAGTGAGTGAGCAAAGGGAGGGGCTGTGGGGTGCAGAACCAGAAAGGGAGGGGCGCTGTGAGCCAACAAGGAAAGGAGATAAAAATGAGGAGTGGGGAAGGAGAGAGGAGTTCAATGAGGCCCTTCCTTTAAGCGCCCCTCAGAGAAGTCAAATTTGCATCATTAAAACCCAAATAACCAGGGGATGAATGGTGAGCGAAGCAGGAGATAGAATTGTGGAGATGGAAAGGAAACAGAGCCAAGGACAGGAGAGGAAAGGGGCTTAAAAACAGTCTTGCGCTAGAATTTTTTAAAAAGCGGCCGGGTGCAGTGGCTCACGCCTGTAATCCCAGCACTTTGGGAGGCCAAGGCAGGAGGATCACAAGGTCAGGAGTTCGAGACCAGCCTGGTCAACATGGTGAAACCCCCATCTTTACTAAAAATACAAAAAATTAGCCTGGTGTAGTGGCGGGCGCCCCTAATCCCAGCTACCTGGGAGGCTGAGGCAGGAGAATCACTTGAACCTGGGAGACGGAGGTTGCAGTGAGCCAAGATTGTGCGATTATACTCCAGCCTGGGCAACAGTGCGAGACTGTCTTAAAAAAAAAAAAAAAAAAAAAAGACAAAGATGGAGGTGGGACAAATACGGCAGGAAGAAGAAGGAGTGAGAAGGAGTGCAGGAGGGAGGCTGAGATTTGAGTTAAGAAAAGGTGTTGGGTTATGTTGGGACTGAGACAAACAAAATCCACAGCCTCACTCCACATAAGGCAGGTGGAGAACTGGCCGTGCACCGAAGCTCCGGAGCCCTTTTTGTGGAGAGGGAGGAAACGATGGATAATAATATGCTGTAGAGATAAATTAATAATA
Source organism: Gorilla gorilla gorilla (assembly GCF_029281585.2). NCBI lineage: Eukaryota > Metazoa > Chordata > Mammalia > Primates > Hominidae > Gorilla > Gorilla gorilla. Next base: position 32,318,133 of record NC_073229.2, on the reverse strand, counting down.
CTAAGCTACCTCACTGGGATGTTATGAGTGTTAATTAATTAATTATTGTTTGCAAAGCACTTTGAAGGTGGAAAGGCTCTATAATTATTATGAATAAAATGTCAGAGATAATCATCTGGCAGAATGCAATGACCTCGTCAGCATCTCATTTGCATGGCATGAAGCAGAGCATTGGTTTTAGGATTCTCTGTCAAAGGGGGAGACCTGCCGGGGCCGACAGATACCCGTCTCCATGCCCTGCCTTCTCCTGCTCCCCACCGCATCTCTCTGGGAGCCCCAAAGCTACGGCCTCCGCTCCCTCGGCGGCGAGTTCATGAGCTACTGTGTAAGGTGATATTTTTATGAGTCAGAAAGCTACATATGCAATAAGCTGGTGGCCGGATGACTTTACGATGGGTAGCATTCTAATGTCACAGGCCCGAGGAACACTCTTCACACTGAGCAGCTTTTGGTTTGGCAAGCTGTTTTGTTTCAGAGGAGATTAAGAACACGGTGGTCTGGGGCTGCCCTTCCAGAATGGGAAGGGCATGGGCTTTGCAGGCAGGGAGAAGAGGGACTTTATCTGGGAAGAGGTCAGGTGCCTGCAATGTGCCAGCTCAGGGTTTGGAGGGAAGGGCAATGAACAGACCACAATGCTGGCTCCTGAAGCTGACATGCTAAATATGGGAAATGGACAATAAACAAACACCTCTGCATCTCTATATGTAATGTGTCCGGTGGCAGTAAAGGCAAAGAAGAAAAACATAATAGAGGAAGGCAAATGGAGGGTGAGGGGAAAAGCTGTATAAGTTGGGTATGTAGGAGACCCATACTAGGTGTACCCACTGGTGTGAGGTCTGCGAGTTGTTCATCCGGGAGGAAAGATGTTTGAGGACAGTTACCTTCAGCCAGTGTTCCCCAACTTGGTTTAGATGACGAGGCAAAAGAACTGTGTGGAGTACTGACCAACCCTTGCCCATGTATTAGAAAAGCAAAACAACCCTGCCAACCAATTCCCCTTCAAGCCAATACGGAAGAGAGAATGTTCTTTTAATACTAGATAGGCATGGTCCGAATTACATGCACGTAAAGGAACACAAAAGCAACTATCAAGTGTGGACAGGATTTCACACCCATTTATACCCAAAAGACGAAACATTGAAAACTTCTTTTATCTCCTTGAGAGACAAGAGGACTCACTTTATTTTTTGTCTCATGTATTCCCTGTGAGAGATCTCGCAGCTAGTTCTAGAGGTAAGCGTTGACAGTTCCAAGGGTCAGAAAGCCAAGGACCTTGTGTTGTAAAATAAACCGTTGAGCCTTTTTATCAGGCCTAGTGTGTTCACAAGGAGACATCCTAACTAGGGGAGGGTGGGTAGGCAGAGGCCTCCTTCCTCAAAGAAAACATTTCCCCCTTACACTCCTGATGATAGTTATTAATCTTTTTAAACCTCAGCTGAATTAAGCGCTGGAATCGTGCTGTTACTGCTGAGACACCCATTCCTGTATAAACAACTGGCTACTGACTCCAATACTGTGATCTTAGAAAAAACAACACCAGCTTCAGGCCAGCTTTTTTTGTTAAGTGTGGATTTGGAGCAGTGATTCTAAAACCTCAGAATCCCTTGGAGGACTTCTGATAACACAGATCTCAGGGCTGCCCTATCCTCTCTCGAGATTCTGACTCAGTAGGTCTGGAGGGGGCCTGAGAATGTGCATTTCCAACAACTTCCAAAGTGATGCAGTTGCTGCTGGACCAGGGACCACACTTTGAAAACCACTAAATATGAGCAAATGAACCTGTTTTGGAGAGAGGGACTGGGGAGAAGGTAGTGGATAAAGATGAGACGAGACAGATGTGGAGGGGAGGTGAAGAGCATGGCATCCAATACAGAGAGCTCAGGGTTATGGACTGATGAGATGCACCAAGCTGTTGCGGACACAGTGTGGCTGGGAGCTCCAGAATGGGGGTTATCCTCAGTCAGGACTGCCACTCCCTGCTCTGGGTGTGGGCTACACTCCCTCTCCCTTCAGAGTGCCCACCCTCGAGGAGAAGCGCCTTCAAGGATGCACACTCCTGCCTCTGGGAATGTCAAAAGATAGTCGGCAGGAAGTGCCTGGCACAGAGGCGGGGGCTCAGTTGTTATTGGTAATTAGGAGCTCAACAGGAACTCGAACCAAAAAATAGTCCTCAGAGTGCCGAGGTATTTATTTGCACGGAGAGTTTGCCAAGTTCCTTCTGACTTCTCTTTCCCTTGCCATCCCCCACAGTGGCTGGGAACCCTGCAAGTCAACGGCTTTGAACTGGGACTTCAAAGAGAAGCCGAGCTCTGTTCTTCAAACAGGTTTATAAAGAGATTTTGATACAAGACAACAATACTTGTCAGCAGTGCCCAGTTATCGTCCTTCCCTTTGTAGTTTTATTAGGAAATAATTTCCCGGCCGGTGAGGCTCCTGCTGGCACGCCTTGTTTCTCTACTTGCGATTGGATCTGCCCACCGGAGGGGCTGCCCCTCGCGCTGCAGCAGTTTTGCCAGCTGGGGTCCCGAGAAAGACGTCACCAAAGGGTCTCCTGGCAGCCAATTTACCATCTGCCCCCCCACCCCCGCCTCCTCTCGCCCTTTGTAGCAAAAATGCAATTTGTTTGGCCTCTGGGGAGGTTTAAAATCCCAGCTTCTCAAGTGCCCCCCCATTACTATTTTTTTTTTAAGAAGGAAGAGAAAGAGGAAACTGACCAGAAAAAAAAAGAATAATTTAAGTCTCCGTTTCTATCATGTCCTGCGTTTTGGGTTGGCAACAGATTTCCCAATAGATGAAAACTAAAGAGCCCAGTTCCTTTGGGAATCAAGCAGGAGCATTTGGAGCCTGCATTTAAGCCTAGGCAGGGTGTGGCTTCCCAGAAGTGACTATTTCTTCCTCTTTCCCCGGTGCTGTTTCTCTCCCGATATTTTGGCACACAGGGCATTGAGTCTACTGTGTGTGGAGCACCGTGGCAGGTTCTGAGCAAGACAGAAATGACGGACACCGGGTCCCTCTGGTCATGTGTCTCTGCATAGGTGTGGTGAGCTGGGGGGACAAGCACGCTCCACAGGGGCTCTGCACAGAGGCCTCTGCTCACAGCAGAGGAAGGGACCCTGGGCTTTGGGGGCACAGCTGTCCAGAGCCATGCACCAGACCTGCTAGAGGTGGCTCTTGATCCTCAGCTGAGGGAGAGCCAGTGGTGAGGGAGGGTGTGTTGTGGTGGTGGTTTTAGAATGGGGCCCCTGGCATGCACTTCCACACTAGAAAAGGGTGCAGACAGAGAGGGAGGGTGGAGTTGTGGGTGGGAGAAAATAATGGGTGGATTCTGACCCTGGGAGAGGTAGGACAGAATAGAATTGGGGCAGAAGGGGGTACCTAGCCACAGAAAAACCTACGCATTTCACTTCCTTTTTATGAAATTGGGAAAGAATTGTGAGAGAAGGCGCTGATTGTTTAGGGGGTTAGGGAGCAGAGAATGTGGGCACGGTCACATTTTCTGCCCTTTATTCTCACTGGGAAATAGGAATTAATGGTATCTGCTGGGCAGGGGAGGGGATTTTGGAAGTTAGAGGCAGAAGCATCTTAGAGATCATTTAGTTCAAAGCCCTCATTTTAGCCAATGAGGTTCAGAGAGATGGAGGCATTTCCCAAGGTAGCACGTTGATGAGTGGGGGAGCAGGGACTTGAACCCACGTCTGCTGCATCCCAGGTCAGAGGCCACTGCTTTGCGGGGGGCTTGCTGCCTTCCTGAGGGTGCAGCCCTGTTCTGCATCCACCTGGGAGGCTGGAGGAGCCGTGGTAGCTGGACGAGGCCTTCTGGGATTCTTTGCCACCTCAGTGATGAGGTTGGCTCTAATGCCCTCCCTCAGCTGAGAGGAGAGAGGTCAGTGCAGAGGGGAACCTGCTGTAGTCATGGGTCACCCAGAGTCACGTCAGGCCACTGCACAATGCGCAGAGCTCCATGCGTGCAGGAGGCACAGAGCTGATGCCATTCCTCAGACTCCGAAGAAGTTTGCTGACCTGGTATTACTCACCTTCTCCTCAATAATTTCCTACTGTTGCCAGAGGAAATAGTCAATGCTTTCCCCAAGAAACTGCAGCATAGAAAGCAGTCTCAGAACTTGTAGTTTCTGAGGAGAAATGTGCAAGACCACAGGAATAGCAGAGACCTGCTTGTTCCTGCTCAGGATCTATGCCCATTTTATTATACCCATCGGACAGATGGGGAAACCTAAACAGAAAAATCAGTGATTTCCAAAGCTTCACCCAAAGGCAGTAAGAAAACTCATAGCTTAATGTTGCTGCATTTCTTCCTGAATCTTCCTCCTGCCGATCACTTTATATTTCCATGGAGTGTAAAGCCTTGACGGAGACAGACTGAAGATGAATGATGAGCCCTTTTCCATGGGATCTGGCCAGAGTGGACTCAACCCTAGCCATGGCCATCATTTTTTGAGGCAACCATTTAAAAAAAAAATTAAGCTGTCATGGAATAGAATCACAAAAGTTGTAATATATTTTACATATTTGAATTTAGGGAATGGCAAACTATGGCTTGCAGGCCAAGTGTGTTACAGCCTGTTTTTGTGCAGCCTGTGAGCTAAGAATGGTTTTTTATATTTTAAAAGGACTTTTTTTTTTTTAAAAGGAAAAACGAAGAATATTCTACAGAGGCCGTGTGCAGCCCATAAAACCTCATATGTTAACTAACTAGCCCTTTATAGAAAAAGTTTGCTGATCCCTGATAACATATAGTGCTTTTATTTCAAAAGATACAACTGTGGAATTGAATTATTCACAAGATAAACATAAAATGTATTAAAAATATTCATTTGTTGTATGAGTGGTCGTATGAGCTTATAATAAAATATAAATCCCAAGTCGTTTGGCCAGCTGCTGTTTATCCCAGTCACATCAGCTAACGTCTTGATCTTCACTTGAACGTAGGTCAGAAGTGAGCCTTGGAGGTCTCTGTGACCTTGAGGCTTGGCCGTGCAGTCCTCCTGGCACCCGGCCCAGGTAACATGCTCTGGGTTTCCTTTGAGCTGGAGAGGAAAGTGCAGGCCTGCTACCCTGGTGTGGCATCTTAGTTCGCCTGGCCTGCATCATGGAGGTCATTCACGGTGGGATGAGAGAAGCCCGGTCCTTCTGCATTCTTGGGGCAGCTCAAGCACCGAATGTAGCAGAGGTGGCCAGGGCTGTTGGGGGTGTGACTAATTGATACCCTGGCTCTCTGTCCAGTATATGCAACCAAAGCCTCATGATGTCTGTTGTACATTCACAGAAGGGCTGTGTCAATCTGGTCAGGGATAGCTGTGTTTCGGAACTGCCACACCCACTGCACAGAGGGTGCCAATGTGCTTTGGGGTCTCCCCATGAAGACGGGCGGCCAAATGAACTAACACTTCGTGGCACAGCAGCTGGCCAGGAGGAGCCCGGCACAAACACGCTGCACTGGGACAGGATCTGGTCGCCAAGTCAGGGAGGGTACACACCTAACTCTGCTCTACTCAGAGCCAGAAAGGCAGAGCAGTGGAGAGGAAAGGAGGAGGATGGCCAGTCACAGAGAATGGAGTTCAAAGCCTGCCTCTGCCATTGATTAGTCACGCGGTGTCTGGAATGGTCAGTTTCTTCACCTGTGAGACAAAGATAACAATAGGACCCACCCCTTGGAGTCACTGGGAGGTTGAGAAGAGATACTGGATGCAAAGACAATGGGCAAGAAGGCAAAAGCAAAAGTCACCAAGTCTTCTCTCTTTTCCATCCTGTGAATGGTGGGCTTATTTCTGCATAAATGCTTCACTTAAGGTCTAAGGGGAGTCACCAATGAGGAGAAAGAAAGAGAGAGAGAGAGACAGAGAGGGACAGACAGAGGGGCAGAGAGTGCACATTTTGGAATGCAGAAATGGTACAGAAAAGAAAAATGCTAGAGGGAGAAATTGTAACTAAACCAAAATTAAGCAGCACTTCTTAAACCGTAAGCATCATAGAGAAACATAGCCAGCAGGCACCTCAGTGATCGCACAGTCCAACTTATCTTTAGACCTTTGCAAAGGAAAGGAGGCAGACAGCCTGTGCTCAAATCCCAACTTTGCCATTTACTTTGGGCAAGTAGTTGCAGTTTCCTAAGCCTCAACTCCCTTGTTGGTGTGAACGTTAATTGTTGGCTTCAGGATCACGCTGTGAGTGAAGTTGAAGGCTGGTGCCTCCAGGTGCCAGGAGTCACTATAAATTGGGAGACCAGGGCATGTGTCTCCATCCGTGTCCCCCATAATCCAGGTTTAGACTTAATAGTGCCCAGAGGAGGCCTGAACAGGCTTTTCTTTGTGCAGGGCAATAGACTTTCGGAGACTGAATTCCATTAAATGACGCCAGCAACAATTCAGAGCTTCCGTCCTACGTCACTTAAGTCAAACCCGTGCAGCTCATTTCCTGTTTCTCTTATGGGTTGCTTTTCCTTGCTTTTGGTTGGGGAAAAGTTAGTTTTGAAAACACCCCTTGTAATAGGTGTTGCAAAACACTTGAGCATCGATATGAGCCTATTAAATTCTAATAGCTCTGTTGGCAGGTAAAATGCACATATAGATTTGAAAAATGCTCATGCCATTTGCCTTTTGGACTGCTGGGGCCATTCTGAAGAGATTTCATGGTTAAGGTCAAGGAGTTTGGAGGGGTAGAGTTGGTCTCTCCAATTCATTTCCCCTCAGGTTGTTTTCCTAGGCAATTATACGTTGCAGGATGGTTCATCTGACTAGCAAGAAGCTAGTCTTGCTAAACATCTATTGTTCCTCTTCAACCAAGAATATCTATTTTTTCTTTGTCAACACCACTAAGGGATTATGCCACCTCTCAGCTTTTCCTATTCTAACTTTGTTCAAATAGTTTAATTCTAAAAGCTGCTGATTCCAAGAAAAAAAAATCTACCGAGAAATCCTACAGTGTGGGATTCTGGTACTAACCAAATAAGGCTATTTGATTGTGTAAGTAAATACCCCAGGCCCAAAAGTTTTTGCTAAGGGAGAAAGATCTGAACTAGAAGACAGGCTGAAGTAAGGTCTAGCTTTTTGGGAGAAGGAGAGAATGTGCTGGGGGAAAAAAAAAATCCCTTGCAGAGGATTCTGGGTTAGACAGAAGAGAGAAAGGAGTAACGAGATCATCAGTGCTCACTGTTACCTATGATATTTAGCAGAAAGATCCTCTAGGGTGAAGTACTGGAACCAATGCATTCTAGAGCCAGATGTGAAACGGAAAATGTTGGGACTTAGGGAACTGCATCCTAGGAGACTCCTTAAAATGTTTCATCTCATATTTTGGCCTATGGTGAGGCAGCAAGGGCTGAACTGTCCTAATAGCCATTGAAGTTTTCAACATGATGTAGAGTCAAAAAATGATATCAGAACTTCAGAAAATGTGTTTAGACTAGACTCTTTTACTTTGTGGGAATTCAGTTGAAAGAATCACTAATTTTTTCATATGGCTACTGTCATTGATTTACAAAGAATTCTTCTTGCAGGCATACATAAAATACAGGAAACCCCATAATTAAATACCTACTCTGACCACAAAGTCAGACTGTCTTAAGCTATCTCCTTCATGCACATGCACATAGAAAGAAAGATCCATCTCTGAGCATCCATTGAAAACTTTTAGATTTTTTTCTTTACCCCTTCCTAGAATTGCTGTCAAATTAAGCTCCACTTCAGAAGACAAGCAACAGTGGGAGAAACTCTGAGTCAACGGCTTTAACTTTGGCAGCGTTCTTCACTGATTCGTGAAGTAGGCTAGCAACCTCGTTTCCCCTTTTAACCCACGTCCCATGCCACGTGTGTCTGGAACAAAAGAAATTTTAATATGGACAGCATGAACGAATGGAGGTGGGGTGTTCCTTCCTGACTCCACTCCTAGGAGTTAAGCTGCAAACACTGTCACCTTCATGCATTTGATTCCGAGGCTTATAAAGATTCTAGACTATGAGATGAAATGGGGCCAGTTCAGCTGCCTGAATGGGCTCTTCCATAGATGGCAGAGGGGCAAGCTCTTGCAGACTGGAAAAGCTTCCTAAGAGTTGCTTATACTATACTAGCGCCACCCCCAACAAGTACATTCAGCAGGCACCCCATCCCCCAAACCTGGTTGTGGAGGGCTGAGTAATGGCACCCAAAGATATTTGCATGTGAACCCTTGGAACCTGCAAATGTTACCTTTATAGCAAAACGAATTTTGAAGATATGATTACACCAAGAACCCTGAAAGGGGAGCATTATCCTGGATTATCTGGGTGGGCCCTAAAAGTAACCACAAGTATACTTATAATAGGGAGGCACAGAGACATTTGACTACAGAAGAGGAGAAGTCAATTGGATGATGGTAGCAGACATTACAGTGATGCGGCCACAGCCAAGCAATGCTGGCAGCCACTGGAAGCTTGAAGAGGCAGGAGTGGATGTTCCCCTGGAGCCTCCAGAAGGATTCAGCCCTATCAACATGTTGATTTTAGCCCCATAAGATTCCTTACAGACTTCCAGCTCCAAGAACTGCTGGAGAATAAAGTTCTGTTGTTTGAAGTCACTGACTTTATGGTAATTTGTTACAACCGTAATAGAAAATGAGTACATTCTTCTTTTCAGATTTGCTAAAGAATGACGGAATGCGTCCCTCTGGTTCTCACTGGGCTGCTATTGGGACACTAAGGGATACCTGCATAGCCACATCTGCCTGCCTCATGTAGAATACTCTGGCACTGAGTTCTTAGGGAGATAAATGCACGTTTTCCCAATCTGTCCCCTCAGCCTGTTTCTCAGAGCTGAGCTCTTCTGAGAACTTTGGTGGGGTGAGAAGCTGACCTCAAGAGTTGCCACAGTACCTCCCTTTTCCTTTTGCAGTCACTTTTTGCTTCTTCCCCACTTGCATAGTCACTCCCCAGTCATTCCCCAAAATAGCCTGGTTCTGTGTGTCATTCACTGAGAGGCTGGCGCCATTAGCTAACTGAAGCAAGAGATCTGTGTAGTTGAGTCAAGTTTACTCTCCCCTCTTCTCAACCTGGCAAGCTTCTTTCTCATCTTGTTAACCATGTATTTTTAACACTTGCCTCTCAGAGAAGGTGTTATCCTCCTTTCTTGACAGAGTCGTTGAATTTCCAGTTCAGAAGGACCTTTATTGAACACATTAATTCCAACTCCAGTAAAGTAATTAACGTGGGGCTTGGGCAGTCGGGAGAGGTAGTAATGGGGCTAAGGGACCCACAGTTGTAATACCACCCCAGGTAATTCTGAGACACATGGCCTGTGGGCTGCTCTTGGAGAAACAATGGCAAGATTGCTAAGTCAAAAGAGTGGAAGCAAGCAGTGGGGACCTTCATTTTTTGGAACAAATTCTACTTGAAGCCACTGTCGTGTCCCTTTCTTCTTGTTCCTACAGAAGTAGAAAACAGTCCGTGGAAGATTGTCCTTCCAATGGCCATGGGCTAATCCGTGTGCTTTGGCACATTCTGGGCAGATTCGTGGCTGAGTTTTGTTAAACCTGGGACCCGTAGGAAACTCTGGAAATTCGTTGCACTTGGGCAAAGCTAAATTGCAAGAGCACTTCATTGAGATGCTGAGCTATCTGGGAAAGGAGCAAGCAGTCAGGCGAACCAGAAAGACCCATTTAACCAACTTGGAAGATGGGCATTTTTGATGAGAGCATTAACCTTCTCTTGGCTGGCTGTCATTTCCAAATGACAGCAGCGTGCATGGCATTTCCATGAAATCTTTCATCTCTAAGAGAAGAAGGGGAAGCAAGGGTCACATCTAAGATATTAAAAGCAGGAAGGAAACCTTTGAGCAATTTGGTACCCTTTGGCCTGTGGACTTTTTCTCCCACTGAGGTGGTGCATATTTAAAAAGCATAACCTAGGAGATGTTTTGAAAGAACAAGTTCAAAAACTGGCTTAGACCTGCTTTTAGAATGTTAGAAATTGCCTGCCCTTGTGGATGGTCAGGACATAAATTCTTCTGGGAGTTGGGCCCTGACAGGATTCTTTTGGTTGCAAGTGACAGAAAGCCAAGTTTGTATTTTCTTAATTAAAAAACAGGAGCTATAGGTCTCAGGTATCTGAACTGTCTCATTACGGATGAGGCTTCAGGCACAATTGAATACAGAGGCTGAATGATATAAATGAGGATTTAGTCAGTCTCTCTCTCTTCCCTGTGTGGATTTAATTTCTATTCAGGCTTTCCCTTTCTGCTTACAAGAAGGCTACCCTCAACTGGAGAAGACACATTTCCAAGTTCAAATCCAATCCCTGTGAGAATCTACAGGCTTCCATGACTGCTAACGTGAAAGTCTAGGAATTAGATGCTCTTGGTCATAACTGGCCTAATTTCTCATCTCCAGGACAATTATGTGGAGGGGGTATTGACCCATGCCTCTGAAATTTTAATGTGCATATGAATCATCTGGGAATTTTATTAAAAGCCAGATCCTGACTCTGGAAGTCTCAGGTGGGACTCAAGATTCTGCATTTCTAACAAGCTCCCAGGTGAGGCAAAGCCTGCTGGTCCAAGGACCATCTCTTGAGTAGCAAGGATATAGACTGGGCATGTTGGTTTAATCTAGGAGGTATTTTCCATCTCCATAAACTGAGGATAGTCTCAGCTTCAACTGAGGACATGAGCTGAGATTTGGGATAGTTAGTGGGGAGTGTGTCCCCTCAAAGAAAGATGTAATACTGTCTCCACCCAAAAGACAATTTGTATTCTGATGGCAAAAACAGCATATTTCCACCATGGGCACTCTGGGCTTTTTTGGTGAACTGTAATATAAAACATCAGCCAGTGATGTCTGGGGATGTACGAATTGTATCTGTGCCTCAGTAGTACCCCTTGCAACAATGAAATAAATGACCTTTAGATGAAAGATGAAAAGATAAATACTCTTTAAGCATTTGCACAAGCTTATTATCATTACTATTAATTATTAATTGAGGAAGGACTAACACGAGCTTGATGTGGGTAGAGATTTTGTTTAAGCACCAGCCCAGAGAGGCCTGGAAAGGAAACCAAAGGAAAAGCATGAATTATAAATACAGATCCTGCCATAGGAAGATGATGGAAGCACAGGCGCCTGGAATGGAGAAGGGGTCTCAAGGCTGCAGGCTCCGGAACTGTCGCATGGAGTTAATGTGCACCTCAGGAACTGGTCCGCAGTGGCGTGGTAATGTTCATTAGGGGGCCAGCATCCAGCCTGCTGGAGAAAGACAATCAGTGCGAGAGCAGGACCACAACTTTGAGGATCTTTGAAGGAACTCACATTTCTTTTGACACTCATTATGTAGGGAGAAAACAAAAATCAAAGGCCTAGAGTTTTGTATTTTATTTAATTGCTTTGAAGATCATGGTAAACAGATAGTTAGACCTAGGGTATTCTATAATTAGTCGGTAAATTGTGACAACATGAGCTGGTATTCTGGAAAGCATGTATTTGGAATGTGGCAGATAAAGGAATGAGTTGCATAATTTAGGTATTTGAATATTGAAATGTAATAAACAATAGTAATAATAACCATAATAATCCCAGAGTGACAAGGACCTTGCAAGTTATAGAATGTTCTGGTTAGGTTACCAGATGGAGAACTGTAATTAGACTCATTTTTTTGGTAATTTAAGAAATGAAGGCAGCATCATTTTTGGCCTCTCACCACCTTCCCTTTATTTCTCAGCATCTCGATGCCTTCTGGCTGTAGCAAAAAATTTCTCTCTTTTTCTCTGTCTCTGTCTCTCTCTCTCTCCTTCTTCTCACACCCCTATTTTTATCTCTCCTGGAGCCCGAGCCGTTAGTGTTTTGCTGCTGGGAATCCTGGCATTGTGCATGTTCCTTACATGTTTCTTACACTGAGTGAGCCCTGTGCCATCTCTCTTGAATCTTCTTGGTGGGGGATGTCAAGACATTAGCTACAGCAGAATGAGTCGTCAAGGAAGTTTCTAAAGCTGTAGATACGTTTTTGCAGTGATCCTCTTCTATCCCTACACGTATCCTGGTTTCCATAGTAGAGCAGTTAAGTCAGGGTAATTTTTTTTTTCTGGCTTGAATTCAGCCAGCTAGGTGGTTCTGGAGTCTTTCTTCTACGAGTTCTGAGTGCCTAGACCCGAGCTCTAGACAACCCCTCCCACCCTCCTCGGGCTGCTACCCTCCGACTTCCTTCAGCAGAGACGTTTCCTGCCTCTCCTAGCATCTGCAAATACAAATTCTCTCTTTATGGATGTTCTACCCACTTTCTCCTCCCCTTTTATCGTGTATCTTAAAGGACCCAATTCTGCCCAGAATTAAGTCCAGCAGGAGCTATAGAATTAGACCAATTCCCTACATTCCATTTGGAGTGACAAGTTAACAGGAAACAGAACAACCACGAGTCATCACGCTCTGTGGTACTCAGTCCAAGTGCAACCGGTCTTGAAAAATAGTGGGGAGAAATGTGGTCCCAGGGACTTGAGAAGAAATACCCATTTTGTGGTACGACACCCTCACATCCTGATTTTTGCTCGTAATGGCGTTTAGCACTGGTTGACAACCGCTTTCATCTGGGATTTCCGTTGTTAGATGGCACACTTTCCCAGGCACAAACTGTGCCTGCCTCTTTTGCCTGTGCATTCCAGAGCCAAGTACAGTGCTTGGCTGATGTAGGTGCTCAAAGCTCATATATTGAATCGATTTATTAATTCATATTTTGGAGGCAGGGGTATAAGAACAAGGAGAGTGCACCCTTCCACTTTTAGAGTAGCAATCCATTAAAATGAGACTTCTTGGAAAATAGCAAAGTTTTAATCTGTTCAGTGTCTAGAAATTAAAACTAAAAAAAAAAAAAAAAAGGGTGATGGTACCTGGAAATAATAAAACACTAAAGGATCCTAAAATTCTACACAAAACATTTAAATTACATAGTTTTGTTTTTCTTAAGTAAATTTCTTACTGAAATACACCAAATAGATAAAAGTGCACAAATCATGTGTGTACTTCTTGAGGAATTTTCACAAAGAAAACAAATTGGGAGACTACTCCCAGATCAAGAAACAGAAGCCTGCCAGTATACCAAAAGCCCCCGGGGGTACCCTCCCCTTACTTCTCCTACAAAGATAACTCTTCCTAACTCCTATTGCTCTAGATCAGTTTTGCCTATTTTTGACCGTTATATAAATGGAATCATGCAATATATTCTTTTGTGTTTGTTTTCTTTTTATTCATGGTATTACATTTAACAATAGTTCATTCCTTTACATTGCTGTATAGTGTTCCATTGTATGAATATGCTACCATTTGTCTATCTAATTGTTGATGGCATTTGTTTCCTTTCCAGTTTTTGCCTATTAAGAATCATGCTACTGTGATCATTCTTGAATGTCTTTGAGTGTCCATACATTGACTATATACTCAGGAATATAAATGCTAGGCTAAAGGCTATGTTTATTTTCAGCTTTAGTAGATACTGCCAATTTGTCAACTGGTTATACCCATTTACACATCTGCCAGCATTCAATGGAAGTTCCATTTTTCCTGTTTTCTGGCCAAAAATTTGGAATTGTTATTATTTTAACTTAACCATCCCAGGAAGCATGCAGTGAAATCTTGTGCTTTTGATGAGCTCACTTGATGACCAGGGGCAAACACATTTTCATATGCCTGTTGGCCATTTGGGTGTCCTCTTTTATAATGTGCCTATTCATGCTTCTGTATATCATTTTGGCATGTAGTATTTATTAATTTTTTTAAGAAAGTTGGAAGGATAAATTTTCAACTTTAGGAGAGACTTTAGACCTTATGACGGTAGCTTTCCTATTTAAATAATTTTTTTTTTTTTTTTTTGAGACAGAGTCTTGCTCTGTTGCCCAGGCTGGAGTGCCGTGGTGCAATCTTAGCTCACTGTAACCTCCGCCTCACAGTTTCAAGCAGTTCTCCTGCCTCAGCCTCCTGAGTAGCTGGGACTACAGGTGCATGCTGCCACGCCTGACTAATTTTTTTATTTTAGTAGAGACAAGGTTTCACCGTGTTGCCCAGGCTGGTCACAAACTCCTGAGCTCAGGCAATCCGTCTGCCTTGGCCTCCCGAAGTGCTGGGATCACAGGCGTGAGCCACCATGCTGGGCCAATAAATGTTCTTTTATATCACCAGAGTCCTTTCTTCAGATGGAATCTTAGGCAGAGGACTAACATGCAAAGTAGGTTAAAGCAGAGAAGTTCTCACAGAAGGAAGGATGAAGAGCTCAGATCCTTTCCCATCTGTGACTCCGTGTGCGTTCCACTGAACCTTGAAACCACTGTCTTATGGCAAAGGTAGTTTTTAAGAACCAGGGTAACCAGTGAGCCAAGAAAAACCCTCACAGATACTTTAAAAAACCTGCTAGCATGAAACAATAAAGATAACAGCAGAAATAAGAATATGAAAGGCATTTTTACAACTTGAGTGGGTTATAATGAGCATTATACTATTAATTTCCATTTATGCTTTCTTGCTCAATGGAGACGTTTCATGATCTCCTTTCCCATAATCTCAAGATGCTTTCAAATTTGTTTTGATTCACTGAGCGAAATATGCACACCAAGAGGCTGTGTGTGTGTGTATTCACATGCGCCTTTCATCCAAATGTTCAATGCTTTTCTGATTTTATAACTTAGATGTGTCCTGAATCCTGCCTTAGTCCATTGACACAAAAGTACTTGGATATTTCAAATGGAAAAATTATGTGGTGAGCTTTATTTAACCCAGTTAGGTAGGCACTTTTTGTTTCTGATGCTAGAGTCCAATGCTCATCACTCTGAGGAATATTTTACTAGCCCTTCTCCACCCACCCACCTCCCTGACTCTACAGAGCCGTTCAGGGCTCTAGCTTCCTTCTCTTCCTTTCCCTTTATCTCTCCCAGAGCTTCAAGCCCACACCTCTCTTTCTTTGCTGCCATCTGCTTTACCTCTCTTTCCTTTTTTCTAATCCCCAGTTTCCTTTTTTCTAATTATCCCCAATGGGAGTGACTTGCAACCTGTAGATATATGAACCTAAAAGATACATGGAAGCAAATTTGCATACAGTGGAATATGGCAAAGTGAAGGAGTTCAAGGCAGGCAGAGATTGTGGTAGGCTTTCCGAAAGTGGGCAGTCAATGGTGGTCCCTGAAACGATTTTAGGTAGGACACTTGATGAAAAGTTTTGTTTCTGTTTTTGTTTTGTTTGTTTTTTGAGATAGGGTCTCACTCTCCCAGGCTGGAGTGCAGCAGCACGATCATAGATCACTGCAGCCTTGAACTCCTGGGCTCAAGCGATCCTCCCATCTCAGCCTCCCGAGTCGCTGGGACTACAGGCACCACCACCATGCCTGGCTAAATACTTTTTTTTTGTAGAGACAGGATCTCATTTGCCCAGGTCTTTTTGCCCAGGCTGGTCTTGAACTTCTGGCCTCAAGCAATCTTCTCACCTCGGCCTCCCAAAGTGCTGGGATTAGAGGCATGAGCCACTATGACCAGCTGTTGAAAATGTTTTTAAAGATTTAAATAGTTATATATTCACTTTAGAGATATTAATAAATTTCTTCTATTTGTGGTAAGATATATTTGTTTTCAGATGGATAAAAGGTTCTTTTAAATATTTAAGTTTAGAAAATGACTGTACTTCTCTGGAAAAACTTGTGAATTAGTGATGTTTGGAAAAAACTGGCTGGTTCATGCTCATTAAATCAGAACATTTTATTAGAGGACTGTGTTCTCCGATCAAGTCTTCATAAGCAAAATGAGTAAATAGTATATCAAATCCTGCTTCCTCAGTATAACGAGTGTTAGAATTTATATATATATGTAAGAGTTTTTAGCTGATTATACTTCCCCCAGGAGTCTCTACGACCCACTTTCAATGAGTCCATGAAGTTAAACTATTTTCGTAATGCTATTATTAAGATGTTACTTGCTTTTTTCCCAGTATGTTGTTGACATTTGCACTGCTGATGCAAAAGCAATGGGGGGTAAAATGCCGGCATCTTAGGATGAGTCCAGGCAGTGGCCCTGGGCTGTGCGAGTGGTCATTGTATACTTCACTACACTCCAGAGAAGTGAAAAGCCAGGGTTCCCTATAAATGACCTTGATAAAGCAGTAAAACTGATTAACTTTATAAAATCTCGACAGTTTACTCTTTGTCATATTCTGTGTAATCTTTATAAAATCTCAACACTTTACTCTTTGTCATATTCTGTGTAATCAAATGGTAAATATAAATAAACATTCTGCTGTGTACCAGTATACGATGATTGTTTCAAGGATGACAGTCACTCGTTGTGTGTGTGTGTGTGTGTGTGTGTGTGTGTATGTGTGTGTGTTTGCTTATTTATTTATTAGAGATGAGTTCTCACTTTGTTGCCCAGGCTGAAATGCAGTGGCACAATCATAGCTTACTGCAGCCCCGAACTCATGGGCTCAAGTGATCCTCTTACCTCAGCCTCCAGAATATCTGGGACTATAGATGTGCACCACCACACCCAGCCGCAAAGACTCATTTTGAGTTGAACTACCCACTTTTGTTCATGGAACACTGTTTTTATTTGAAAGAACAACTGGCAGACAAACTATAGTTATTTTGACTTGGGTGTTTTGCTGATATGTTCTCCAAAATGAACGTAATGAATGTTACTTCAAGAAAAATATTGACTATTTATAGCCAATGATAAAATTTAGGCTTTCAAGTGAAAATTAGAATTTTGGAAAACTTGTATTCTCCACCTTGAACTTGACTATTTTCCACTACATAAAGACGCATGATGAGATTGGTTGTAATATTTGCAAATGTGATTTCTTGACAGTTTGTAACAAAATATGCCAACATTTGGAAGATTTCAGAATTTCAGTGAATTATTTCTTTTCTTCAAATGGCCAATGCATGATGTTACAAAATCACACATCAGCAAATGATCCATTTAAAATGTAAGATAGACCAGTGAAATTTAATGTAGTAGAATGTAAAAAGAAAAGTCATTGTTGATGGTTTCAGATTCCACATTTTATAAGTTTTAAGAAACTATAACTACACCAAGTTTTGGTGTAGCATCAAAAAAATATACAATTACATGAAAAGGCTGTTAAAATACTTCTGCTTTTCACAGTGATACATCTATGTGACTGTATGAGGCCAGATTTTCTTCATCTAATTCCACCAAAACAACATCTTATAAAGTTTGGGTGCAGAAACAGATATGAGAATCCAGCTGTCTTCTATTAAGCCAGACATTAGAGATTTCTAAAAATGTAAAACATTGCCACTGTTGCTAATTTCTTTGTTTTTAAAAAAATGTTTTTATTTTGCATGAAAATGTTTATGTTAGTATATAATGAGGTTGTTATTTTTAAAAAATATAAATATTTTAAACATTCTTCAGTTTTTATTTTTAACACAGATACATCAATAGATATAGCCTACATAAAAATAAGTCTTTGAAGGTCTTTGATAATTTTTAAGAGTATAAAGGGGGCCCTGAAACCAAAAATTATGAGAAACAATGTTCTACAAGACAGATTCTTGTCCTGCTGGTCAGAACACTCCATTTCTCATTAGGTGACCATGGTCTAAGATTTGCGAGTGTGTGTTTGTGTGTGTGTGTGTGTGTGTGTGTGTGTGTGTATGTTTGATGGGGGCATGTGATAGCATAGGATCTTTTCATCATATATATATATAGTGACTGTGTGAAGGGGAAAGTTAACTCTAGCTTCAGTTACAGAGAGGTATCTAGTGACTTGTTTTGTGAAAATATACCTAGAAGACTTTTTGGGTGAAACTGATGGTTGAGACAGGAACAAATAATACAAATGTTGATTCAGAAGTTTAAAGATACGATAAAAGATATGGGTCCTCTTCCTTTTCAAAATGTATTTGGGTAGACAGCCTCTATAGTGGGCCCTGCCTCCTGAGATTCATACCTCCGTGTCATCTCCTTCCCTTGAGTGTGGGTGGGGTCTAGTAATGGCTTCTGATCAATAGAATACAGCAAAACAGATGGGATGTCCCTGCTGAGATTCCATTACAAAAGGACTGTGGCATCTGTCTTGTTTCTTGGCTCCTTCTGGGGAAAGCCAGCTGCCACACCATGAGCTGCCTGGGGAGAGGCACATGTGGCAAGGAACCAGTAGGCCCCCAGCTAACAACCTTTGAGAAACTGAATCCTGCCAGCAGCCGCACGAAGGAGCTCGACACTGGGTTTTCCTTCAGCAGAGCTTTCGGATGTGACACAAGTCCCTGACGGACACCTTGATTGCTCCTTGTAAGAGGCAGAGGCATCAGGGGAGCCACACCTGGATTTCTGGCCCACAGAAACTGTGAAATAATAAACGTTGATTGTTTTAAGCTGCTAAATTATAGGGTAATTTGTTACACAGCTATTGATAGCTAATATACATACACATGGATTTTCATGTAAAACTTGCATATAATTTCAGGAGACGTTGAGACATCCCTGAAGCCCATTAATGGACAATCTGTGCATCTCATTAACTCATTTATGCCTAGTGTTCCATTAGTGGAACGCTAAGCGTGTGGGAGTCATTTATATCCTACTGCTCAAGGTCATTGCCGAGGTCTGATTTTTCACACAAAAAATTTGCAACCTCCAGCATAAATGGGTTAATTACCCCTGCTCGAGGAATACCTTAAAAGAAAAGGCAGCAAAGACAGAAAATAAGAACAGCAGAGTGAGGAATGGAAGGGAAAATCCAGACAGTACATTTAGACCAGGGGAGAGAAGCAAGGACCCAGTGCCTTAATGAAAAGAAATGTTCACAAGAGCATTCTAAGGGGTTTGATTCCCAAGAATGGCAGCTAAATAGGTGAGGAAAACACTTTTATCATGAAATAAAATTGGGTGGATATGTTTCCAAGAGAAGAAAAGATCTATATTCTGTAGGGAATTAGGTATGTAGGAATAACATTTTCAGCTCAGCTTTGTGGGTGGGCAAAGTATTGAGTAACAATTTAAAGGAGACTAAAGGTGGATCTGTCGACTAAAACATAAGCATGTGTTAGAAATTTTGTGTTTAAATTACAAAAGTTCTAGTATTGGCCTATGTAATTTTCAAGTCCAGAGCTTGAGTTGGCTTCAGACATGGCTGGATCCAGGGATTTAGATGATGTCATTAGGTCTCATCCTCGACTGATCTTTTTGGCTGACCTTCAGATGGCCAAGGTTGGGTAGGGGGAGAGAGCTCCAGGCTTCATAAAGCCAGATAGTGATGCTCAGAGAAAAAGATTACCTTCCTCTCAGTGTCCACATACAAAATTTAGGGAAGATCTCTGCTGGCCGTTCTTGGGGGGGCCATTTTCTCCTTAGGTACCCCAGCAATACAAGGATTGACAGAAGGATAATTATCCAAAGGAAAAAGAGGTGCTGTTCTCAGACAAGGAGAAATGATGTTGGGCAGATAAGATGACATGTGTCTCCCGTAGTGAGTGACAATAACTAGGGGCTGGGAAGCTTATTTAATATTTAAAGTTATGCCAACCTAATTCAATAACTTGAGACTTAACACAGCTGTGCAGTGTTTGTGTATCAGCAGTCCCTCATTACAGGAAATTTGGGTCGTATATATGAATTGGCTTGGGATGATGGAGTCTAATGAAGAGAGAGTCATGACAGGGACAACACTGGACAAGGTGTTTCAGAATAAAACCATGAATTCAGAGGTTTAGATTTTATGGAAAATTTCAGCCATTTCTGCTTCCTGTGCATCAGCATCTGTTGTTTTTCTTCTGGAACACAAAGTGACTTGCAGAGCCCATACCCATTTGAATAATGTGGGAACAACCACTGTAGCAAGGGCTTAGCTGCCAGGTCGTCTCTGATGTGGCTTGGTAACATTTCTACCACTAGAATTTCTGGAAGAGGCCATAGCTTATCGGGGGTCTCCTAGTATTTTCAGAATTGAGAGTTAATTCCTGATTAATTCCACACATGGAAAGAGATGATACAATTATTCAATTTTAATATTCTCAGGTTATAAAGACTTATCATTAACTAAATTAAGAATCATTGTGAAAAGATGACAATTCATTTGAGACCATCAGTAATGTAGAAGTTGGCAGGCGAATGCTTTGTGGTGGGCCGTCTTTCTTGCCAATTTGCATGCAAAGAAGTGTCACAGTGGGGTTTGGTTGGGGATAGGAAAATGCTAAATAATACCATGATAAATAATTGACATATCATCTAAATTTTGTAAAGTTTTTCAAATTTGATTTGGAATTTGATTTCAAATCATTATGACTTGCAGACAGTATAAATGTTAGAAGCCAATTTAAAAAATTACGTTGTACTGAAATTGCTTGTTTTAAGAAGTAAAAATACTATTTTTAATTAGAAAGACATGGTCTCAATTGTATTTTATGCCCCTGTTCTAAGGCCAGTCTCTTACATAAGCTTCTTTTTTTGTTTGTTTGTTTGACACAGAGTTTTACTCTTGTTGACCAGGCTGGAGTGCAGTTGTGAGACCTGGGCTCACTGCAACCTCTGCCTCCCGAGTTCAAGTGATTCTCCTGTCTCAGCTTCCCAAGTAGCTGGAATTACAGGTGCTCGCCACCATGCCCAGCTAATTTTGTATTTTTAGTAGAGACAGGGCTTCACCATGTTAGCCAGTCTGTTCTTGAACTCCCGACCTCAGATGATCCACCTGCCTTGGCCTCCCAAAGTTCTCAGATTACAGGCATGAGCCACCACACCTAGCCTTAGGTAAGCTTCTGATAGTTCACTGCTGGCCCTTTTTGTGGGTACACTGCCTTTTGGTGGCTAAGATGCTTTGCAGGGACATGGCACTTTTATTAGTCCTCTTCAGACTTGAATTAAGCAGAAGCTCATGGTGTATTTCTGATCCAAACTCAAGGAATCTAACTGAAGTGCTTCCCACTTGATATGTGTATCTTGAGAATCATATCAGATATTAATAACATCCCTTGCTTAAAAGGTTTGTAAGCTGTGCCCTTCCTCCAACATCTGTGTTCCATACTCCACTTTTGTATTTTCACCAATGGTCTACCCATAGCTTTTAATTCTTAGAATAAATATTTGGGAAACCTGTCATATTTATGTTCTCTTCCCTGCCTTACATTTTCCATGCATGGATATCCCCAAAATTTTGAAAGGAAGAAGTACAAGAGAGAAATTTTTTCAATAACCACACTCTTCAAAGCCAGAAATTATAGGAGAGATGTACTTGTCTGTCCTTGCACTGCTATCAAGAAATACCTGAGGTTGGGTAACTTATAAAGAAAAGAGGTTTAATTGGCTCATGGTTCTGTAGGCTGTACAAGAAGCATGGCTGGGGAGGCCTCAGGAAACTTATAATCATGGCAGAAGGCAAAGGGGAAGCCAGCACGTCCTACATGGCTGGAGCAGGAGGAAGAGAGAGAAGGGGGAGATGCTACATACTTTTAAACAACAAGTTCTCCTGAGAACTCACTACTATCGTGAGAACAGCAAGGGGGAAATTTGCCCCCATTATCCAATCACCTCCCACCAGTCCCCTCTTCCAACAATGGGGATTACACTTAGACGTGAGATTTGGGTGGGGACACAAATCAAAACCATATCAAGAAATGTGCTCTGGCTCCTCTGAACTATTCCTCTGATTTCTGGAAATTACTTTCTTGGAGATTCTATCCGATATTGACTTTTGGGAAGGAGGGTAAAGAAACATTTACATGTCCCCAAAAATATCTTCTCAGTGACTTTTCTGTTGATTCATTTTGGCTCAATTATGAGCTATTGAATAAACTCTGTGCCCCCAAAGTGCCAGGTGCCGAGGGTACAAAGATGCAGAAGATGCAGTTCCTGCTTTCTAGAACATCATAATATATAAAATCAGAATTAAGGGAAGAGGCCAAGAGAACCAGAATCTACTGGCTGTGTGGTTGCAGAGAGACATTCTCCCAAGTGCTCTCATATGTATTACCTCCTATCAATTTCAGAACCACCTATGACCTTTGGCATTACTGTCCTCATCTTGGAGGCTCAGAGATATTAAACATGCATCCAAATCATACAGCTAGGATGTTGTGAATTAGGATTCAAGTCAAGATTTGATCCCATGCTTATTTTTCCTATATTATGTGACTCTTTCCTCCAGTGCTGTTCAGTATCCTATAATTCAATCTTAGGAACTACATTTCTGTTTCACTGCTAACAGTGGTTGGAAGAACATGCTTCCTTAGAGCCTAAAAACTGACCAGTTCTTGGAGGCTGTGAATCTCAACTCTCATATGAACTTTTGGGAATTGAGTTCATTGAAAGCTTACTATTTCTGAAGGAAAATTATAATGATAGCACGAACACATGTTGTGGCTTTTAGCAAAATATCTTTTTAAAGGAGATTATGGGGACCTCGAAAGAGCTTGTTGGGCAAAAAAATAGGTTTTTACAAGGTAACATTCAGAAGCATTAAGGAATCAGGAATTAAGGGCATAGGTGTTTGAAAATATTTCTAACACGTTCCATAAATCTTAAATCACATCTGGATTTGCCCGGCATTATCAACAGACTCTTTATTCAAGCTCAGTTTATCCAATAGATTTTGTCAAATTAAAGAACTCAATCACATGCTGTAGAATTAACATTATAGCAACTATCCCTAAATTCAGTAGGCGAACACTGATCTAGTACAGTATTCCAAAGTGTTCCTATAAGGCAGTGTTTGACTTGAATACAGATTAATCAGTGATTTGTGTTAGTAAACACAAACCTAACATTCATTATTTAAACACACAGGAATAATTGTATGAATACAAGTATGTAGCATGATGGGCAATTGGGCTATTACATGAATAATATATTAGTTAGTGAGCATTTAGTTTTATTTATCGTTCAGGCCTGGGGTGCTGGTCTGCCTCTCTGGGTCCAGCCTGCAGCTGGCACAGAGCCACAGCTGCCACAGAGTCAATGAAAAGGGTGTCAAGGCTGCAGGATGGAGCCTGTGTTTGTTTAAGAAGGAGCCTGATGACATCACGTTGGCCTCCTGCTCCAGAAGGCTCAGGAGCTGTGAAACGGCACAGCCTCCTAGCCCAGTTGTTGCAGACCTCTGGCAGGGATTTCTGTCTTCAGGTCGGGTTTCAAGGTGAACCAGGTTGGAACATTCAAGGAGAGACTTGGGACATTATAGATTTTTATACTGCTCGAATTGGCTGATTAGCCCCATACGTGGTATTTGATTAATGTCTGAGAGCTCTAATTAGCAACGTCTAATAGGCTCCACATACACCGGGATATTGATTCTTGCCTCCACAAAACTAATCTAATTGTGCTCCTTATCATTAGCAAGTGGTTGGTGTACGGAAATGATGAACCCACCTGGATACTGGAAAAGCCGCCCCGTTAAGGCAGCTTTGGAAAAGGGTAGAGGGGTTTCTGGAGGTAGGTCCAGAAGCGACCTTCCAATGGCATCAGGAAAAGCACCACGTTTTAGCTCCTCAAGCCTGTTTGGCTTTTCTGAGGGGGAAGAGCCACAGACATCCAGAAGAAGTTTTTCTTTTTAACTTTCCCAGAAGGGGAAAATAGGCATAGGAATCCAATACATCATTTGGACCACAGAGAAGAAAAAGGAAAACGAAGTTTGCCGACATCTCTTGTCTTCTGGAGCGCTTCTCTGATCATCTGTGCCCACCTTCCTGCTACACTCAAAGGATGGCATTTGCACTATGTGATGAAGACGCCTCCGCTACTCCCTTTGGTGGCTCCTTGTTTTTCAGGGATTGTAATGCAAAATATACTCCTCCCCCCCAAAAGTAATAATATTAATAATATTGGCATAACACTAAAAAATATACACAAAGATAACATACCTCGACTTACGTGGATTTTTATTTTCTGTGGTAACAACTGCAAACTCATGCTTTTGTTATAAATAAAGTTTCGGTGCTACAAAAGAAATAGCACTTGAATATAAAATTTTCTTTTTAATTCTCAGCAAGGCAAGTTACTTCTATAGAAGGGTGCGCTCTTACAGATGGAGCACACACTTGGATAAAGGAGAGGAAGGGTTTCTTATCCCTGATGCACTTGGCCTCTGCTTCTGTGTCGTTCCCCTATTGGCTAGGGTTAGACCACACAGGCTAAACTAATTCCGATTGACTAATTTAAAGAGAGTGACGGGGTGAGTGGTTTGGTGGGAAAAACGGTTATGACACAGCAGGTAATCAGAATGAGTCAGGGTGGAGCACGTAATCGAAAAAGGTTGCTTTATGAGGAAGTTAAGTTTAAAAGTAGAAGGCAAAGAATTGAACATACTGACATAATGATTCTTGAAAAGAAATTTAGAACTTATATCTAACACTTTCATGGCACTCTGAAGTCAAAAGCACCATCTAGTAAAGATGGTCTCCTTCATTTCTCTACCCATAGTACTAGTCTTAATTTTTCTGAAAATATTAAAATCTAAAATTTGATCACCTGGAAATTTTCTTGGGAGAAACACAAATGGGTTCATGCTTTCAGCCACAGGGGAAGAATCCTCCATAGCCCTGTCTGCTTAGTGCCACCTTCTAGTGAGTATTACTCTACGATACCTTTGTGCCATCTTTCCTCTTAACACCTATTTTTGTGAGAGCACTTCTCATACTGTATTGTAATTATTTATCTGTCTGCCTCTTTTATTATACTGGAAAGTCCTTGAGGGTAGAGGCTCTTGAATTCATTGGTGAAAAACACTCGTATGTCTTAGGTACTCGTCACCCAGTGATGAGGTCACATTTCCATTAATACTGCAGATTGTAATGGGTAGGAGCCCCATGTCATTGGTAGCAGCCTCAACCAGCCCCTGGTGTCGACTGGCCTCTCTACTGCTCTTGGAGCATCTCATGGCGTCTCATGTTCATGGAGCTCAGTTGAGGTTAAGCCTGGGCTGCAGACCCCCCTCCACCTCCCCACCTCTCCTTCCTCAGAATCCACATTGAGTTCCTGCTGCTGTCTCCCAACAGGTCCAGGACTACCCACTTCCCTTGGAATGGTGTCGCCATCACTGTTCTGGCACTGGAGGTAAGGCGGTGTGGCTTTCCTTCACCCAAAAGAAGACATTATGGCAGGAGTGAGGGGGAGAGTGGGATGAAATGGAATGAGTTTGGGAAGTGAGGTGGGCACTAGATTATGCAGAAGCTTGTGGACATGGTGAGGAGTTTGGTTTTTATTCCTAAGGCAGCAGGAGATATTAAGTAAAAGAGGCCATGATTTGATAAAACTGATTTAAAAGTTTACTCCGACTGCTGAAAACATAGTGGAGTAATCCACCAATATAATAAGTAGAGACACCCATAGGCTATTGCAACAGCCCAGGCAATATAATGGTAGCTTATACAATGGTGTTAGAAGCAGAGACGAGAAGAAGTGGATGTGTATTGGAGATAAAACCAATGCAACTTCCTGATCTGTTACCAATGAGGAAGAAAAGGAAGGAATTCATTTGACTTCCAGTGTTTAGTTGAGCAAATGAGTGGTTAAAGGCACCATTTCCTTAGAAGGGGAATATTGGTGGAGGAATAGAGTTTGGGATAAATCAAGAGTTCCTCTTTGGTGTTTAATTTGAGAGACCTATTGGGTAGTCAAGTGGCCATGCCAAGAAGGCAGTTGGACATGCAGGTATTGAGTTCAAGGAAAAAATGAGGGCCAGAGATATAAATTTGGGCATCATCAAAATATAGACGGTATTTAAAGCTCCGACAATGGATAAGATAGCAGAGAGAGAGTGAGGCAATAGAAGAGAGAAAGATCCACAACCAGGTCCTGAGAGAAGTGAACTTGGGTGGAGAATGAAGGTTGGAAAAGAAGTTTGAACAGGAGCATCAAGTGATGTAGGAGGAAAACCAAAAAACAGCAGCAACTTAGAGCCCAAGAGGGGAGAGAATTTCAAGATGGGGTGAGTAGTCAAGCGGAATGCAGGAAGCCTGAATAAGGAGAGTTATGCTCACTGGTTTCCTCTTCAGCCCAGCCTGAGGTTATTTCCCATGTCCACATTTCGCCATCCAAGACAGTGGAAATAACCTCAACAGGGTAAGCACATTAGAACACAGTATTCTAACATTAATGGATTTCCCAAGGGGTATTTTATTTGTTCTTAAATAACGCAGTGTGCAGGACACCCACATCCTAGTACAGCCTGAACCACAAAGAGCCCTGTTTACAGTTCTCCTTTTATCCTAAAGTTAGGATGACTCCTGAATGTCTGTCTCTCTTCAAGAGAAACAAAGGTTTACTGGTACAGGGTACCCCAGATCTACATAGAGAAAAGGCATAGTCTTGCCACACATTCTCTAGAAAGATAAGCAGGATGACAACAACAACAACAACAAAAAATTCCCAAAAGCTTTGGCTCAACCACAGGTAAAAATTTACAATTAGAGAAGGCTTTTGTTCTCATTCTAAAACAGCATTACTGTCACTTCACAGCTTTGGCTCTGAATAACGGTGGGTGTTTGCTTTGCATTTGGGTAAAGAGCCCACCCAGTTGTTTATCCCAAGCATGGGAATAATCTGACCCAAAGGTGACTGAATTCAGGTCTGTAATTCTTTTGCTAAGTTTCGAAATGAGAGTTTTTGTACCTTTAAGCTAAGTTATTTTCTCAAGGCCTAGGATAAGGCCCTGAGTCCATTATGTGACCAGTTACTATTTGTTGCATGAATAGATGAACAAGGAGGCTAAGGGACAAAGTGGAAAAAACACTTCAGTTAGAAAATCTGGATTCTTGGGAAGGTCATTTCTACTTTCTGAACCTTAACATTCTCAAATGTGCCACCTTAAAATCGAAAAGCTTTAAAGTCATATGTTGAAAAAGCACAGTTCAACAGGCAAAAATAATTAAAACAGATTCTATTAATTTCTCACATCTCACAAATGAAATTAAAGGAGATGCAAATAAATTGCCCATAGAACACATTAAATTTCTCTTCCCTCATACCCCACTGTTGCTTTGATATCTCTCTCTCTCCTTAACACCCTCCTAACTGTAGTTGATGAGACTTTATTATACTCCAACTTGCCTACCTCAGCATTTCAACCTGTGTCCCTTTCCAGAAAGGATTCTACATCGTTGGGAGAAAAGAAAAAGGAGAATTTGGGCTTGCACTGAGAGGATTACCTTTGGTGGTCTGGAAGTGGTGGTAAGTCCTGGACAATTCTCACATTAATCGTTTTTGCCTGTTTAAAATGGGAAAAATAATGCCTACTCTATAGGACTGCTAGGAGGCTTAAGTAAGTATGTGTGCTTGTAAACTCTCCACAGATGCATGCTGTCATTATGATCTTTGCTGCACAAGCATTATTTAACGTCCTAAGTGTGATTTTTTAAATTTCACTCTCACAAAAGATAGGTTTCCTCTTCATAATAAACATGCGTCTACTTCCCTTTTTGAACATAAGATCCCAAACAAAAAGGAAATTGATGTCCTTATAAAAAGGAGCCAATGCAAGAAGCATCTAGAAGTAACTTTAGATGCAGTGTCAAGAAGTTTATTAGTGACAGTCATGTACATAGCACAGTGTAGAGTAATGCAAATCTGTGCTTATACCACCCATTTAAAATAATCTTAGTTAGCACATGAACTTGTTGCATATAAACAGCACCTTTGACAAGTTATTTATTTAAAAGGGTCAGATTCAGGCATTGTTTCTAAAGTAGAACTTCAATGATAAAATCTGAAAATGTTATTCTTTCAATTAAAAAAAGTGAGTGTGTGTGTGTGTGTGTGTGTATCACTGGTTTCATGAGTATTGCTGATTCTCAGACAGATTAGAAAATCTGACCAACTCTGTATTAATTATCTATTGTTGCACAACAGATCACTCTAATACTTAGTTAAAACAACAGACCTTTGTTAGTGTGTGGTTTTTGTGGGTCAGGTACATAAAAGAGGTTCAGCTGAGTGGTTCTTGTTTGGAATCTCTTATGAGTTTTCAGCCATGCTATTAACAGGGGTTTTGATCATCTGAAGGTTTAACTGGGGCTGAAGAGCCTGCCCCCAAGATGAGTCACTCTTGTTTAGTGGTTAGCAGGAAACCCCAGCTCCATGCTGGCTATTGGCAGGAGGCCTCGGTGTTTCACAGTGTGTACCTCTCCATAGGATTGCTTGAGTATCTTCGCAACATGGCAACCGGCGTCTCCCACGGGGACTGATCTAAGAAAGAATAAGGAAGAAGCCTCAATGCCTTTTATGTCTTAATCATGAGGTCAAATACCATCCCTTCTTCTATATTCTGTTTGCTAGAAGCAAGTTACTAAGTACAGCCCATACTTCAAGGAAGAAGAATTAGACTCTACTTTTTGAAAGGAGTATCAAATAATTTTTTAACATGTTGCAAAACCAACATAAGTTCTTTGGTATAAATTGCACTTTTCTATTGTTGGTATTCCGAACAAAACATTTTTCACAATTGCAATAGCTACCTATATTATTGGATTCTCAGAATACAGAACATAAATCTCTTTATTGGTTATGAAGAAAATGAATTCAGAGGCATAAGTAGCTTTCTCCAGGTAAAGAGAAGTTCAGTGTCCAACTCTAGACTTAGATCTAGAATTCCGATATATAATTTCATATGCAGTCAGATTACATCCAAATAATAATAGCAAAAACAGGGCTCTTCCACTGTACTGTTATTTACTTTTCCAACTTTTGGCTACTTACAAGATCACAAACATCTGGATTTAAATTGGAAACATCTTCTCAAAAATCCAGATGTTTCCAAATATAGGTTTTTTTTTTTTAAGCCATCAAAAACCCCTTGGTGAATGAGTAACTATGCATGTTGAATGGTTATCCCATCAAAAATCTAACTCCCTTTCCCAATTTATGTTATTCTAGGTGGAAAATTTCTAATGTAATCCAATGTTAAATTAGGAGTTTGGACTGACTGAGGCAACAAGATATAAGAGATGTCAGATAGCAAAGTGAGGTGAGAGACAGGACATCAAGTTGGAAATTTTGAAAGAAACTCTCCTGAAACCACACAGCTTCTGTGCCTCTCCTCCAACATTCCTCACCTAGGCTGAGGTTAAGAAGGGGGATGTTAGAGTGAGGCATTTGAATGTTAGAAAAGCAATCCCCCCACCGCAAATAAGGGAACAGCCTCCACACCAGACTGCTTAGAGTTGACAAAAGACCTCTGTAGGCCAAAGGCGCAAGGAACTCGTACCTGGCTCATGACTTATAAGACTTTACCTATGAGAATTAGAAAACTCATGAAGAGTTCTTGAATTTTCACTAAGAGGCAGTGAAATCATTACTTCCACAGAACAGGTTTAAAGGGATAGCAGAAAATGAAAATAAAGATACTTTTATAACTATCCCTCATGCAGCCTCTATGTTTAACACATGGATCCACTAAAATATATCACAGACATTTTCTGCCTTTTAAACAAAGTATGGTGAGTTATTAAAAGGTTAAGTTATTTTCAATGTTATCATTACTAATGCAATAATTAAAAAAACCTTGGATTTGAATACTACATTTTCAAAGTAACTCAATACAATGATGTCCCCAAGGCTTATGGAGATCTATGGGGTTATTTACCCCAGACTCATAATTCTTACATGTGTGTTTCCAATTTTCCTGACACGTCATTTGGTTTCTATATTTTCCATTGTCACTTTCACTAATTTCTTCATGCTTCTGTATATTATCTCCTCTCTCTTCTTTTAATTGATGTTTGGGAGATAAACTTGTTGGAATTGTGAGTGAAATAAGATTAAATAGTACCATGATCTTTATTTATTAATTGCTTGCTAACCAACATTCTACATAGAGAAAGGTGCTGGATAACTGACTTATGAATAAGGGAATTCTGACTCAATTTATGTATTAGGTAAAAATTAAAAACCAGAGGTGTGTACATACGAGGTATTCATTGACATTAAGTATTTGATAAGTAATTTTGGCTTCATTTTTAATAGGATTTTTCTTTATGTACTTTTAAATTAGTTAATTAATTTGGCTAGTACATAGTGAGTACCTATTATGTGCCAGATGCTAAGCTGGTATCCATTAATGCTGAATTGGATTAAACTATTTAGTCAACTGCTTCTATTTGAGTTCCTGAGCTCAATCCTAACTGTGCTCTGTAACTTGGGCCAAGAAATGGATTTTCCATGTCTTTTGAGAATGGCAAATCTCTTATGCCACTTAAGAAGATGAAGAGACAATACATTTAATACCAGATGGGGAATGAATTCTAACCCAACAAATGGCAGAGGATTTGCTGTGAGGCCTGACAGCAATAAAACTCACACTTTACTTTCATATGATGCTTTAGTTTTCCAGATTTCTTTAAGAACTGTCCTTGTATTATACTTCCACAACAGCTTTCTGAAAGGTAAGAGAACTCTGAATTCTGTTAGAAGTGAGGCTAAATGTTCTAATTGCCCAGAGCCCATAACCAAGCCAGGGCTAGAATTGCATCTTTATTCTGTAAAATCCAGCCTTTTCTTTCTTAAATCAGGGCTCCAGCCTGGGCTTTGGAGACTTAATTTCTGCTGGTATAATATTTATTGGGCTGATTTTGATGCAATGCAGATCACATATTTAAAGATATAATTGGACATCCTTATAGCCAAGTGGTTTCTCCAGAGCTCGAAATGCACCGTCAGTGCCTGTGTTTGGGAACCTATATATTTCTGACCTCTGCTCTACTTCATAAAAGAGTTGAGTTACCAGAAACAGAACTGAAGGCCAAGAGTGGTTTTCATGCATTGAACCCTTGGCATTGGGTCCTGGTAGCAAACCTCTGCCCTTCATGCAGCAGGAAGCTGAGAGAAAGACCTGCTTCCCAGGGCTAGATGCTTTGGGAGAAGACATTCCTCACCACCAGGTCAGTGTAGAGGCTTCTGCTGAGGCAACAAGGAAGGACTGAGGCTGGAGAAGGTTCAGGGTGTCCTAATTGCCATTGACTTCGAAGTCCTGCTTCCACTGCAGAGTGAAACTACAAGAGGAAAGAGAAATTTCCTACCCTACTGACACTCCCCACTTCCAGAAGCTCGGCTTCTACCTATGGAGCTATCAGGCTCCCTTTTCTGGTCAGCACTGGGGAAGTCAGTGATGAGCAAGCCATTGAGGCTGAAACACACATTCAGGTTTGCAGCCAGCTCCAACATTTCCCTCATTGCACATATTGTGTTGGGACAATGGTCTGATCAAATGTTTCCTAATTTCATTGTGGACTTCCTCTCTCTAATGAGTCCCTTTCTCCCAGCTCTAAATAAAGAAGATGCTAAAAACGTGACACACACTACAGATGGGTCACCCACATCTGGGCTTTTCATCTTAAAGACGGGGTGGGGGTGGGGAGGGCAGTTAAGCAAGACATGGCTGACTTTTCTTATAAAAGGGGTGAGTGGGGAAAGGGGGGGTAGAGAGATGAGGGAACGAGGCCGAATCATCCACCATTGTTACTGAATGACAGACATATCCATTGGGACTAATTATAATAACGATCCCAGTCCATAACTGACTCAGAGCTTGAGTGTCCCTCTCTATGCCACATTCTCAAATGTGGGCACCTGGATTGCACCTATGAAGTTGACATTTACCAGAGAAACCCATGTACAGATGGATATTTGCATGTGAAAACTGGATAATTGTGTGTGTGAGAGCAATAGAGTTTCTGTACACAATTACCAGCCTCTCCTCGAGATGTTGGGAGCAGTTTCTGGTCCTTTGGGAAACTGGCCTGCAATTTGCTGGTGCAAACTGGAGTTCGGGGAGTGTATGAGACACATTCCCAGGTTTTAGGGAAGAAAGTATGATGAGTTGAGATGGATGCATTGACCATCTGTGATGCACTCAGCACTGTAACATGGTGTGTAAGACCACAGACTGTGCCATCGGATGGACCTGGATTCCAATTCCAGCTCCACTACAGCTCTCACTGATGCAAAGTGCAGGAGAGTGTAGTTTCTTTGAGAAGCTATAAATAACTATATGTTTGAGCATTGCGTCTGCATCGTATTGTAGCAGAATCACGTAGGTCTCTGTATTAGGCAAGGTTCTCTAGAGGGACGGAACTAAAAGGATAGATGTATATATGAGGGGGAGTTTATTAAGGAGTATTTACTCACATGATCACAAGGTCAAGTCCCACGGTAGACCGTCTGCAAGCTGAGAAGCCAGTGGTGGATCAGTCCCAGTCCCAAAACCTCAAAAGTAGGGAAACCGACAGTGCAGCCTTCAGTCTATGGCCAAAGGCCTGAGTGCCCCTGGCCAGCCACTGGTGTAAGTCCAACAGTCCAAAAACTGAAGAACTTGGAGTCCAATGTTCATAGGCAGGAAGCATCCAGCACGGGAGAAAGGTGAAGGCCAGAAGACTCAGCAAGTCTGCTCTTCCATCTTCTGCTTGCTTTATTCTAGCCAAGCTGGCAGCTGATTAGATGATAACCACTCAGATTGAGGGTGGATCTCCCTCTCCCATTTCACTGACTCAAATGTTAATCTCCTTTGGTCACACCCTCACAGACACACCCAGGAACAATACTTTGCATCCTTCAAACCAATCAAGTATGATGCTCAGTATTAACCATTACAGTCTCCAAGGGAACAGAGTTGGCACAGTGAGGTTAAATCTTTGGCAGAACAAGATTTGAACCAAGACTGTCCCTTTTAATTGTCCTGCATTTAGCCATCTCACATGGGTGTTCAGTGAGCACTTGGTGAGTAATGGGACTCCAAGCACAAAGATGTTCATCATTCTTCTGTGTGTGAGTTTTCCTCTTCAGTTCGTGAGCCACACTGGGTCCTGTAAAGAAGGAATCTTCAAGCCCAGTTTTAGGGATGCATGTAATTTCCACAGCCAGTGCTTCCTGTGGTCAGTATTGAGGATCACAAAAGCCTCAAGATGCCACAAGGAGTCTGTCAATTTTCTTTTTGTGTGTGTGTGTGTGTCGTCCAACCTGGAGTGCAGTGGCGCGATCCCGGGTCACTGCAAGCTCCACCTCCCGGGTTCATGCCATTCTCCTGTCTCAGCCTCCAGAGCAGCTGGGACTACAGGCACCTGCCACCAAGCCCAGCTAATTTTTTGTATTTTTAGTAGAGACAGGGTTTCACCATGTTAGCCAGGATGGTCTCCATCTCCTGACCTCAGGTGATCTGCCTGCCTCGGCCTCCCAAAGGGCTGGGATTACAGGCGTGAGCCACGGTGCCCGGCCAGGAGTCTCTCAATTTTCTACCCCTGGCTTTACTGTATCTTTGGCTGAATCCTCTGCCTAGAGTGAACCATGTCTTTCTCTCTTTCTCTTCTGCTCTTCTCTTCCTCAAGCTCAGATGAAGCTGTACCTCTTCTTGGAAAAACAAACCCATGAGAAAGGCACTAATCCTATCCCCATTATATGGATGAGGAAACTGAGTTACAGAGAGGTTAAGTAACCAATCCAACATCATAGAGCCAATAAGTAGCAGAGGCAGGATTTGAATACTGACAGATTGGTTCCAAAACCAGTGCTCCTAACCATTATACCATGCAACTGCTCAATTAGAATAGCCGTGTGTGTGTGTGTGTGTGTGTGTGTGTGTGTGTATACTGAGTTGGACCCTCAGTATATACAGTCAGTGAATTTTTTAATGAAGAAGAAGATGAGGAGTTTATTTTGGCCTTGGACAGATCACCAAGTATTCTTGGGTTTAAGGCACATTTTGGTAGTTTTCTAACTTTACCAGCAGAATGTAGTCAATGACTGGGAAGAGTGGGCCTTGGTGGCATTTTTATGCCACCAACTGGCTTTAGGTGCACCAGCTAAAAGCAGTTTCTTGCTGGAGGAGCTGCAAGAACCAGGGGAAAGTGGCATTATTCGTGCTATGGTGTAAGACATGTTGCAGAGTCACGTGTTCTGTTGCCAATTTTGGAGGAACGCCGTAACGTATTTTCTGTTGCAGCTTTGGGGCTTCTCCTAAACTCCTACTCCAATCCCCAAGGTCTTTTTTTTCCCCCTTCTGCAACAGGCTCTAGGAAATCAACACACTTCCCTCTCCCTCAGAAGCTGCCACTGTCCTTTGGGGTTGGTTTCCTTAACACCCTCTGAAGACAAACACAAAACACCTTTTTGTCTTTAAGGCTTTTACTGCTAATCGCAAAGGGAAAACAGAGCATCATAAAAATGGCAATGATGAGAAGCAGTAGATGGTCCAGCATCTTACAAAGTCCTTGTTGTCTGGATTTTTACAAAGTTGTTGTTGTCTGTAGTTTTAAATTCCTTCTGAAATCATGAAGGAAACCCTCAAAGATCTTGTGCCCACTTCTGAAGGTTGAACTTGCTTAATCTTCCCACTGTTTTCTGATTTCTCCTTTAGTGAGGTCATAGGAATAATTTTCTTCATGTGACTCCTCTTCCCAGCCTCAACATGTAGTCTCTGGGTATCCAGTAGGTGTTTGACTTCTGTAAAGACTTCCAGAGTGAGTTACTCTGGCTGGTTCAATGCACTGCTCTTTCTCTGGGTCTTTCCCTACACTCACTAAGGTCCCCAAAGGCAGGAACCATTCCCTGTTCTTCTGTCTCCCCTCTTGTTGATGGGTTTATGGCCAAAAGCCTGAGCTTATTGTCTACACAAGCAATGTAGAAATAGTTTATGGCTTGACTTGGGTCTTTGTCCCTGAAAGTAATTCTCTGATGGTAAATTTGTACTTTTATACTTATCATGAATCGAAGGGCCTTCAGGGGAATGTAATTTTTATTTAAAACCATCTAGTAGATGTTGGCAAATACAAAAATAGGAGAGTGGGTTGAGCCAGTCTGCTTGGGTGAATGTCTGCTTGGAAATCGCATACTAGGATATGCTGTATTGAGTAATAAAGTAAAGGCTGTCTGGAGTCAGATAGATGTGGAGGTGCAAGAAGAGGTTGTACAAATGTTCTTAGAGATAGATGTGGAGGTACAAGAAGAAGACGTACAAATGTTCTTACTGTGCTTATACCATTGAATGTACTTGATGATTTGGTGCCAGAAGAGCAGAGAAACACAACTGCAAAGAAACAAGAAAGGAGAAAGTAGGATCAGAGGACCTGGGGAAGGGGCAGCCAGACCTGAGAGGCAAAGCTTAGAGATCAGACATCATACTTGGGCTAGGAAAGGCAGCATTTGATGAGGCAAGGGAGCAGGGAATGGCTTCACTAAAGTATGACCTGAGATTGAAAGCACGTCAAGAGAAAGCCAAGAGCTGTATGAAGCAAGTAAGAAATATCAACCCCAAGATCTGCTCTCCCTTCAGTATGGGTGGCCTTTTCCTGTTCTGTTGTCTGCACTTTCTCAGGCAGTTGTGAATGATGAGGCCACCCAACAGAAATGATAAGCCCTCGAAACCTCCGTTTTGTTATGCTCTTTTTCCAGCTAAGCAATTTCTTCATGATGTGGGGCAGAGGGTTGGAACAACGGTTCCCAGCAGACCACCATGAGCTTCTCATGAGAGAAGCTGCCCTGAAAAGATACACGATTGAGAGCAGATGATGATAATCATTATCATCATTTTGGCAAACTTAAAGGAGAACGCATATAGGATACTAAAATCTTATGGTGCTGGCGATGCATTTTATGGGAATCTGGCATTGATTCAGGAGACAGTACTTCTACCCTGAGACTGTTGTAATTTCAACAACTTAAAATACATGCCCACTTTAAGACAATATGTCAAGACTATAGTGAGTGAAATAATAATAATAGCTATTGTAATTTGAATGGGAATTTCTTACAGTAGTCTGATTAGCAGAGGGTCTTTAGTCAAGGACATGCATTAACATCATCTATTGTACGAATGATAATCTACTAATGCAATACTATTAATACAAGAGTCGCTTTGTAGATTTGTCATCATTATGTTATATGTCCAATGAGTGTATGTAAAAACAGTTAAGTATTTCTCCAGTGTCCTTCTCCTTAAAGTAGCCCATATTTTAAGCTCATCCAGCTCTGCTTCACTTGCATGAGCATCTTCCCCAGGCTCCTGGAGAAAGTCTGTTGCTTGGTCTGACATCTCCTGCTTCTCTCCTTGGCCAATCTCCTTTTCAATGTAAAGACCTTATCCCTTATTTCAAGCTCCTGATTAGTTGTCTGTTTCTGTTGGTCTCATGGACCTCACTACCTGTTTTGGATGGATTATCCAGCTCTGAAGGGCTGTCAGACTCTCCTCCCAGAGGACATCCATCTAAGAACCCCTGTTCTTCATCTCAGCACACTTTCTCTTAATACTCTTCTTACTGAATCAAAGAGCTGGGAGCTTCCGCCTCAGTGTGGAAGAGCCATAGGTGCCAGACTCCAACCTATGAGCGCAGCTACAGGGGGCTGCAGCCTGGAATGCCCTAGGGGCAGAGCCTACCTCTTGCACCAGGTTGCAGGACATGGAGTCAAAAGAGATGGTTTTGGAGCTTTAAGATTTAATGACTGCCCTGTTGGGTTTCAGACTTGTGTGGGGCTTATTGTCCCTTTCTTTTGGCCAATTTTCCCCTTTTGGAATGGGAATGATACCCAATCCCTGCACCATCATTATATCTTGGGAGTAAATGACTTGTTTTTGAACTCACAGGCTCATAGGTAGAAGGAACTTATCTCCGATTGAGACTTCGGACTTGAAACTTTAGAGTTAATGCTGAAACGGGTTAAGACTTTGGGGGACTATTGTGAAGGCATGATTGTCTTTTGAAATGTGAGAAGGACATGGGATTTGGGGGGCCAGGGGTGGAATGATATGGTTTGGATGTTTGTCCTCTCACAATTTCATGTTGAAACGTGATTCACAATGTTGGAGGTTGGATTATGGCAATGTATTCCTCACAAATGGCTTAGCACCATCCCCTTGGTGATGAGTGAGTTCTTGCTCAGTTAGCTTATATGAGAGCTAGATGCTTAATGAGCCCAATTCTTCCTGCACTCTCTCTTGCTCGTTTTTGCCATGTCATACACCTGCTCCCCCTTCACCTCTCACCATTGATTGTAAGCTTCCTTAGGCCTCACTAGAAACTGAGCAGTTGCTGGCACCATGTTTGTACAGCCTGTAGAACCATGAGCCAATTAATCCTCTTTTCTTTATCAGTTACCTAGGTAGTTACCAGGATTTTTTTTTTTTTTTTGAAGTCTCAGTCTTGTCCCCCAGGCTGGAGCGCGATGGCGCGATCTTGGCTCATTGCAACCTCCGCCTCCGGGGCTGAAGCGATTCTCCTGCCTCAGCCTCCTGAGTAGCTGGGATTACAGACACCTACCACCACACCCGGCTAATTTTTGTATTTTTAGTAGAGACAGGGTTCCACCATGTTGGCCAGGCTGGTCTCGAACTCCTGACCTCAGGTGATCTGCCCGCCTCGGCCTCCCAACGTGCTGGGATTACAGTCGTGAGCCACTGCGCCTGGCCCAGGTATTTCTTTATAGCAATGCAAAAACAGACTAATACAGAGGCCGTTATGCTGCCTGCCACAGCTATGTAAATAGTGCTCACTACATGATATTATAGTACATGTTATAGGGAGTCATGATTATATTTCTTTTCTATACAACTTTTTATTTTCTTTGGACCTAATATTTGCCTCTTTTTTTCTATTTGCTTGTGTTTTACATGTATCTATTATTAATTCATCCTTAAACCATCTGATAAAGCTGACAATCTTAATTCCTAAACATGCCAACTATTCTTTTAGTTCCGTCTCTCTTTTCTTGGCATCATTCCTCAAGAGCTCTCTGTCTTTCTTCTCCAATTTGGGTTTTGCCTTTTTAGGGTGCAGCATAGGTGTTTTCTTGTGTTTTCTCTTCACTACCATCCTGATTTTTTTCTCTCTCTCTTCTGTTTTAGACTCTCTGTTTCCAGGATCCCATGTCTTTGTCGTTGTTGTTGTTGTTTATTCTCCCATTTAACCGACTCACATCAACATCTTTCTACCAGTTCTCCTGTTATCCTGGCCTCCTGTGTGATCTGTAACCCAAACACCTGGGTTTTTCCAGGAATCTTCAAGGAACAAGATCTTGTATTTGTGGCTTTGTCTGGGGCAGGTTTAAATGTCAACACTCCCTGGTCTGCTAACTCAGCCGCAATTCACCTCTCTTCCAGCTCTCAGCTTTTGTTGATATCAATTGTGTACTGTCATCTCTCAAAGTCTCTTTGGCCGTGTAGGCTTGAGCGGCTTCTTATATCTTGCTGATATTTTAGTGGGATTTCGGCAGGGAGAGAAGAATTGGTGTGTGGACGCCTCTGTGCCGGGAACTGATTATTTGGCTTCCACACTTGGTTCAGCTCTTCCACTGAAGGCATGGGATTGTTTATTTTTCCCACAGATATTTTTGAAATATTCTAAAATGGAAGCTATTGCACTAACTGCCACTACATTATTTATTTTGTCATGTAGTAGGGTATCTGCTGAGGTGGCCAGACCCCATTGCTCTATTTTTTTAATAGTATAATTTCTTTTTTGCTTTGCTTCAAAGACTCTAAATTATTTTAATAGGTTTATATATTTTTCTTTTCCTCTTGAATTAAGACAGAAGTACTTTTTCCAATGACTCTGTTATCTCAGTTTTGTATTAAAACTCTCCAACTTCACTTAGTGGCTCCAGCAGGACAATCTAAGGTGTGTAATAGGAATGTCTCAGTCTCACTTGCCCACTCATACAAATGAAACCATGGTTATAAAAATACTCTTGCTGGCTGCAGAAAACTAAACTGCATCCAGGATTCTTTGCTCAATTTTTTTCCATGAATCCCTAGGGATATTAACATGTGTCCAGAAATCAGTTCTGGTCATTTATGACTTCACTGCTGGCTAAGCCAGGACCACACAGTAGTCCCATGCTGGAAATTTCTGCAGGGTTCACTCTGTAGTGAGAACATTGCTGGTACTGCTGGAGGTACCATTTTCCATGAAAACAGGCTCCTCCTCTCTCTGACACAGAGGAACTAGGCATCTCTAGCCTCAGCGTCAGTCACCCTTGCAGGTGACAGACAAGCTCCAGTGTTGGGTGCTTGGGAGTGGAGATTCTCAGGCTTTCTGTGTTATGACTTGCCTGTTAACCCTGACATGGCTGAGCTTTGGTCTTCCAGCTCTAACCCTAATAGATCTGCAGGGATGGGGCTCCCATCAAGCAGCAACCTCCACTCACTTGCAGTAGGTCTTTGTTAATCCATCCATGAGATATCTCCATGGTAAGAGGAAGGATATTCTCACCCAGCTTTACTACCTGGACCCAGTGTAATCTGGCTCTATCAACTCACATACTCTCACCACAGCATCCATCCTCCTCAAAACTCCACCCTTTCCTGGGAATTCTCTCTCTCATTCATTAGGCATGCTTCTATATCTTAGAAACCGAAGGGGTATTGGAGTTCAATCCACCTTTTCCTCCATGAGCTCCTCAGTTCTTATGTGGATTTAAGTACAAATAGACTCAGGGGAGAATCCACCTTTCCTAGCCCTCTGTCCCAACTCTTCTGGCCAGCCATGTCCACTGCACAGTGCAACAGAATAGCTGAAGGGAAATTTTGTTTAAGACAGTGATCTCCAAAGTGAGTTTCACAAGTGGTATGGGAAGGAAAAAATATATAATTTCTATTTATTTATTTATTTATTTATTCAGAGACAGAGTCTCATACCGTTGCCTGGGCTGGAGAGCAATGGC
This sequence comes from Gorilla gorilla gorilla, assembly GCF_029281585.2. Classification (NCBI taxonomy): domain Eukaryota; kingdom Metazoa; phylum Chordata; class Mammalia; order Primates; family Hominidae; genus Gorilla; species Gorilla gorilla. The sequence goes on along the minus strand of NC_073229.2, from coordinate 32,278,542 downwards.
ATGATCTCGGCTCACTGCAACCTCCGCCTCCCGGGTTCAAGCGATTCTCCTGCCTCAGCCTCCCGAGTAGCTGGGATTACAGGTGTCTGCCACCACGCCTGGCTAATTTTTTGTATTTTTAGTAGCGACAGGGTTTCACTATGTTGGCCAGGCTGGTCTCAAGTTCCTGACCTCGTGATCGGCCTCCCAAAATGTTGAGATTACAGGCGTGAGCCACCGCACCCAGCCAATTTCTATTTATTTTTTTAATTGCATGCTTTAAAAAAATTTGCATTCATGTTTTACGTGTGTGTGTAAACATTACAATCTATGGTCAAACATTTTTTCTGAGTGGAGTACAGTCGTGTAACAGTAGGTAATCCAGCAGTGTCCACAAGATGGACCTGTGGGGCCCCAGAAACCCGTTGTGTTCGTGTATTTAATAATTTCACTTGAAGGCTCACTCTTGTAGTGTTTCTGTGTGGATATCAAGACTGCTTACTCGTTTTTACTTATCATTAGGGTGACGAAGGTTTTTGCTTTCCAGTCTCAGGAAATTCACACAATGTTTGCCTACCAAGGCTTTTAGGTTCATAAAGCAACATTAAAATATAAAATAAATCGCATTGAACTTCTGGTATTACTACTGTTATTACCTAAATTTTGTCACCTGTGGCGAGATAAATTTTCAATCTTTTTTCCACTTGTGAACCAAATGCTCCCTTTAGGTTTCTTTACAATTGCTAAGTGGCTAATTGCTTTCAGCTACAGGAAGCCTAGATATGTATGGGTTTGTCTTTGAATTAGGCCTTCGAAAATTTGAAACAAAAAAAAATTGACAAACCAATCCATTTACCACAGCAAACTGAACTGCATATATTCCTATTAAGGTCCATTTATGCATTGCTGGTAGACATGGCTGACTTCCCAGACTTTGGGCCTGGCTTATCCAGATGGACTCATGTGAGGAAGGGTAGCAAATCACTCAATGGCATAAACACTGAACTGCAATATTCGTGTGGCAAGAGGGCATGTGTGGAGAGCATGGGCCGGGTCTGACTTGCTAGTTGCATAGTCTCTAAGGTTAATGACTCAGGTGCCATAGAGCACTGCATCTGGGATTTATGCTGTCTAGAAGTCATGTGTTTCATTCCTTACTCCATATCCACTGCCATCGCCAGCCTCCAAGAGGACCCCTGGTGATCCCCACCTCCTGGTTTTCATACCTGTATGGACTCCTCCCACATTGGACAAGGGGTGGTCTGTGTGACCAATAAAATATGGCAAAAATGATTGCATGTCACTTCCAAGATGAGGTTATGAAAGACACTGTAGCTTTTGTCTTGGTCACTTTCCTTCATTCTCTTTCTCTCTTGGATCATTTGATTCTGGGGAACTGAGATGCCATGTCATGAGCAGCCTTGTGGTAGGCCCTGTGCTAAGTGCTGGGTATACAGGGAGTGCACCATAATTGTGCCTGTGAATAGCCACTGCTCTCCAGCCTGGGCAACATAGTGAGACTCTGTCTCTAAAAATTTTTTTTAAATTAAAAAAAATTTTTTTAAAATAGAGAAAAAGGAAATGTTGACAAGATAAATAATGTGGGAAACTTAATAGGCAGAAGTATCTGAAATTCAACTAGAAGAAGGAACAGAACTTGTATTGATATTCTGGGGCCATACATAGCTCCAAGAAGAATTGCTGAGTAGAAAGATACCTGCTAGAGGAGTGAGTTGCTTTATGATCAACTCATTTATTCATTTTTTCATCCAATAATTTCTACTGAGTATCTGTTGTGCATTAATCACTAGGGTAAGTCAGAGGTAGCTCTAACCTCCATAAAGCTTAATTGTACAGAGAGAGAGAGAGATACTAATTGTACAAAGAGAATTAAATCGCTATTATAAAATTATACTTAAATAAAAAGTTTCCTTTAAATACTGGGTATACAGAGATAAGATACATTCCCATTTAAAAAAAAGTATTCAGTTTTTCAGAGGAGACAGCAATCTTCTCAAGCAGTGCAGTGCACCATAGTACGTGCAACAGCAGAAGAGTGCATAAATCTTCCCTGGAGCTTCAAGGAAACCATGCTTGTCTCAGCTTTGGTTCATTGAAGAATTGCCTTCTAAACTGGAGAGGAAAAAAAATAGATGCCTTAAGGCAAATGGGGAGGTGGTGAGGGGAAAGGAGTCTTTTCAGGCAGACAACTACAGATGTAAGGGCAGGAAATTGAGTTCTATATGAATTTAATGGGGAAAAAAAAGGAACTTAGAACTTTCTGTCATGGACCCCAATGGAAATATAAAAGATGTGTAAGAGAAAATGTCTGTCCTCTAAAATCTTATGCCTTCCCAAGATTTGAAGCCATAAGAGATCCCTTGAAACTCTGAGAATGCTTGAACCTGATGCTGTCCAATATGGCAGCCACTAGACCTATGTGGCTATTTGGTTCTTGAAATGTGGCTGGTTTGAATCAAATGTGCTGTTAAGTCTAAAATACCAAAATTTGGAGATGTCACAAAAAAGGTAAATTATCTCATTAATAATTTTGTATTGATTACACATTGAAATGATGTTTTTGGTGTATTGAGTTACATAGAGCACATTGTTAAAAATCGATTTTATCTCTTTCCTTTCACTCTTCTCAAAGGGACTGCTACTAAGTTTAAAATGCTATCTGTGGTCTGCCTTGTGGCTGGCATTGTCTCCCTTGAGGACAGTGCTGGTTTATAGGCTGCTGTGGCAATGGCCCAAGGGAGCCTCTGGCACCAGCATTGTGGATGGGAAAGAAGGAAGAGGGCCCAGACATATTGAGAGGACCACAACCCATGTGCTTTCCTCGACACTCACTTGGTGCTGAGGGGGTCTAGTGTAGGGCCTGGGGAAAGCTGAGCTGGAGAAGAGGTGGTATTGGGTTCAGATTCAGAGACGGGTGCTGTGTGCAGGCAGCCCTCTGACATGGGTGCTGACACCCATTCCTGGTGACTGGTGCAAGATAATGCATTCACTCCACACCCTCCCACCACATCGGAAGCTTTTTAGTTCAGAATTCTTTGGAACATTTGCTTCCCTTTTGCTTCTAATATTATAGCATGGGTGGAAGAAAAGAGAAGGGCTGTGCTCTTAGAAAGGGAAGGGATACTTGGCAATAGAGGGGAAGCCTATCTAATGTCTTTAGAGGAGTTGAGTCTGGTTCTGGACACATTCCATTTGCTCTGCTGGAAGGTCTGAGAGTCTAACAAGTCTCTATCAGGCTGCATGATTTGGGGTCTTCACTGGGTATATGTTGGGGCAACCCATACCTTATTTTCTTGACTTATAAAGGCCTGGAACTAGGCTTTATTGGGCTGAAAAAGGAAATAGGAATTTCCTGGTCTAAAGACTTTATGTATTGACCCATAATTGGAGGGACTGACCAGATCAGTTGCTGGAAGTCATCTGAGTTGTTGACCAGGCTCTGAAATGGGGTGCTGATTCTATTTTAGTCTCTCTTACAAATTGCTGTGCGACCTTGCCAAAGATAGCAGCATCTCTCTGTCTTTATATCCTATTGGTTAACCAATTTCCGGATTTGAATAGCCAGGGTGCTCTGTAGATTTACTTTAAAACATTTTTTAAGTACAACATCAATAAGAACATCGTGCTTTTTTAGGTAGAAAGCACTTTGGAGGAGAATTATTGATTGTGTTCCAGGACCTCTGAGTGGAACTGTAATATTAATAGAAGAGAACATTGCCCAATTCTGGGAATGTTGAAGCAGGTGGAAATGAACTGGGGGAACAGCATCTTCCGTGACCCCTTCAGGTTACTCTAGACAGTTAAGGCATATGTGGTCTGAACTATCTCCACACAGCAGACCCAGGCTGGCTAGCCCTCCTAATCAAAGACTTCGTGTAGAGTTTTAGGGAATAACTTTGTTTTAGGTTGTTAGGTTGCCATAACAAAGTACCACAAATTGGGTGGCTTAAACAGCAGAAATGTATTCTTGCATAGTTCTGGAGGCTGGAAGTCTGAGATCAGGGTGTTAGGAGGGTCGGTTTCTTCTGAGCGTTTTGAGCGTGACTCTATTTCATGTTTCTCTCCCTAGCTTTTGGTGGTTTGCCGGTAATCTTTGGCATTCCTTGTCTTGCAGGCTCATCATCTAGATCTCTGCCTTCATGTTCACATGATGTTCTCTCTGTGTGCATGTCTGTGTCTTAATTTCTCCTTATAAGGACACCAGTTGTATTGGATAAGAGCCCACTCTAAATCATTGTAACTTGATTACTTTTTGTTTCATGGTGGGCAGGTCTATGCAACCCTACTCCCAAAGTCCAAGGAAGCTAAGAGGCTAAAGAAAGAGGCTGACAAATCCAGTTTCTTAGAAAGAACTGGGACTTATGAACAGAAGCCATGTCTGGGTTTCAGGGGATGGTGAGACAAGATGGTGGACCACTGCACCATTATCCCCCAGACCCAGGGCTTATAGACCATAAAAAAAGGGGTGGTTCAGAATGGATTTGTGGGACAATTGAAGTATGATAACATCAAGGTTGTCTTACCTAAGGGCAAGATTTACAGTAAGTACCTAAGTTTACGTAAGGAACAATAGATGAACTGGAAATCTTAGAGACCTTCCTGGAACTGTGGTTAATCAGAATCCAACATGGCTGATTAGCATCCAAGATGGAGTCACTTAAACCTCCACACTTCTGTAAAGAACTTGTCTCCAATCATCTTACATTCTAAGGAACTGGGGATTAGGACTTCAGTACATCAACAACATAAACTTGGGGGAAAAACAATTTGACCCATAACAAACTCCATTCAAGGAAAGTATTGATATCTTTTGCCTTATGTTATTTTTATATATACCAAGTGGGCCTATTGAGTAACCTCCCCTTGTTGATGGATCCATGTGAACTGGTGTTACTTTTCTATAACTGCTATGTTTGTTTTCTTTTAAACATCTTTTACTCTCTAGGTCCTCATTCCTTGAGCACATCCTACACTGATTCCATAACTTTTCACTCATTTGGTTATTATGATTCTGATCCATTCTTCCCTAAAGGGGAAAGAATAACAAAGAAGAGGCTTTGTTTCTAGTGGTATAGCTGGTATGATGGATACTGTACAGGACCCTCCCAAATGAAACAACTAAAATACTATTTCTTTAAAGATATAAACACCTTTTTCTTTCTTTTTTTTTTTTGAGACGGAGTCTCGCTCTGTCGCCCAGGCTGGAGTGCAGTGGTGTGATCTCGGCCCCCACGCCCGGCTAATTTTTTGTATTTTTAGTAGAGATGGGGTTTCACCATGTTAGCCAGGATGGTCTCGATCTCCTGACCTTCTGATCCACCTGCCTTGGCCTCCCAAAGTGCTGGGATTACAGGCGTAAGCCACAGCGCCAGGCCATAAACACCTTTTTAAATACACTACTGAGCTGAAATGAAAGTAAGACACCGTCAGAGTTTTTCTTTTCCAATACACTTTTTATTTTGGAATAATTTTAGATCTACAGAAAAGTTGCAAAGATAGCACAGAGTGCCACTTTCAGTTTCCCCTAAGGTTATTATCTTACATTAAGATGACATATTTTTCAAAACCTCCATATTGCACCTGTAATCCCAGTTACTTAGGAGGCTGGGGCAGGAGAATCGCTTGAACCCGGGAGGCAGAGGTGGCAGTGAGCTGAGATGGTGCCATTCCACCCCAGCCTGGGTGACAGAGTAAGACTCCATCTCAAAAAAACAAAGAACAAAAAACAAAAACAAAACCTCCATATTAACATTAGTACATCACTGTTAGCTCCAGACTTTCTACAGAGTTCACTCATTTTCCCATTAATGTCCAGAATCCATTCCAGGGTACTGTCCATGGTGTATTGAGTTGTTCTGTCCCATCAGTCTCCCTTGGCCTGGTCTATGCCAGTTCTTCAGTCTTTCATTGTCTTTCATGATCTGGACAGTTTTGAAGAGTCCTGGTCAGGTATTTTGCTGGATGTCCTTTAATGTGGATTTATCTGATATTTTTCTCAGGATTATAGCATTTTAAACAAAATAAAAATGAGGACACTGTACCGAAGTTGGCTTTCTCCCAAGAGCTTGCTGCCAAACCTTGAAGACTTCAGTCCTTGAGCATTCGTTTTGATAGCCTCACAGGGCATCTGGGGCAGGACATCTAGATTTTCCAAGGTGAGGAATATAATAGAAAAACACAGCCCACCCCCCACTCCACCACCTCTGTGTCAAGCTGAGAGCGCAAGTCCCTGTTAGATTGATGGGAAATAAATTCCACCATTCAGAAAAGGACATTGAGAACACCTTTCTGCCGCAACCCTAGGAGCTAGGTAGAGGAAAAAGAGATTTTCCTGTGAGAATGTGTAACCATAAGCCATGGTTACTTGTGAGCTTTCTGTCTGAATTCATACTACCTGTGTGGGCTGAAGACACTTCATGCAAAAAAGAAAAAAATAATAATTTAAAGAGATCCTGGGTTGGTATCACCACAAAGTATATTTAGTATTTTTTGGTGTGTGTGTATGTGTATATATGTGTGTGTGCATGTGTGTGTTATCTCAAAATATAATGTCTAGAAATAACATATATATATACACACATATATGTAACAGTTGGATTTTTTTAAAAAAATTAATGATTAAACAGACTAACAAAATTTTGAGCCAGAAGATTGATCTAGACAAAGCATTCATTCTGGGGTCCTGTGAGACAAAGAGTTAGAAAAGATGAAAGAAATATTAAAATAAGAATAGAATGAGATCTACCAGTCCCATCCAGTGGAATTTTCTCCAATGATGGAAGTGCCTTAAAATAGCTGCATGTGGATAGTGGCTAGTATATTGGACATCTCAAGTGTAAATGTTGTCTAATCAGTGTTTCAGAAGGAAATAATTAGAATGAGGAAGAGGCACTATCCAAGAAGAAAATGGCTGAGAATTTTCCAGAGTTATGGTAAAACACCAATATTTTTTCTAGAACCCGCCCCCCCTCCAATCTAAGTAAGACAATAAGAAATGTACACTTTGGCCCACCATAGCCAAGCTGCAGAATATCAATGGACAAAAGAAGATTTTTTACAAAGCAGCCAGCGAGAAAAGCCAGATCACCCACCAAGGAATGGTGGTGAGGCTGATGGGTGCTTCTCATCAGGAACAGAGGAAACTGCTGCACTGAGGAATAATATCTTCAGTGTGCTCAGAGAAAATTTGTCCACTTATAATAATTTATCTTGCAAAACTCCAGTTTAAGAATGTGAATAAAATGAAGACTTTTACAGACAAAGCACAACTGGAAAAGCTTGTCACAGAAAGACCATTGCCAAAGAAAATTCTGGAAGATGACTTTAGGCTGAAGGAAAATTATTCCAAGTGAAAAGTATGATATACAGGAAGAAATAGTGAGGCAAGATGCAGGTAAATCCAAATTAAAACTGCTTAAGCAATAAAAATGAAGTCTAGTTTGTGTAGGAAAAGAGGCTGAAGAAATTAAACTATTACAAAACATTAGCAGGTAATATGGGAGAGATTTGATCAGAGTTACACGTGTAAATATAGTCCTATTAAAAGGAAGAGTAGCACTAACGAATGCACCAAAGCTTTTAACTTGCAAACAACCAGAGGCTAAAAATATAATTTAAAAATTATAATAATTCAGAGGGAAGAAGGGATATAGATGATTTGAACAGTTTAATTAGCAAGCTTGATCAACTGGACCTATATAGAACATGACACCCAGCTCTAGAAAAAATATCTGACTTTCAAAACACATGGAATATTAATGCAGATTGCCCCAGTGCTAGGACATAATGCTAGATTTCAAAAGATTGTAGTCTCAGACCACAAATGAAGTTAGAAATAGTAGATTAAATAAAATGTAGAAAACCCTCACTTATTTGGAAATTAAACATATATACACACACATAGCCACACATGCTTCCAAACAACTTAAGGGTCAAAAAATATTAATGAAAATTTAAAAATACTTGGAACCGAATGATATTTAACATATTGTAAATCAAAACTTGGGAACGCAGTTAAGCCAGTCCTTAGAAAGTTAATGCCTACACTAGAAGAGCAGGAAGGACCAAAATGAGTGAGCTAAGCATCAGACTTAAGAAGTAAGAGAAAGACAGCAGAATGAATCTACCAAAAAAGTAGGAGGGAAAGAACAGATATCTATTAATACAACCTGTGATGGTTATGACATTTTTTTTTCATCCATTTAACCAATATTTATTGAGCACCCAGTACATAGTAGGAAAAGACAAAGTTCCTAACTCTCAAGCTTCTCTTCTCATGGGGGAACAGACAGTAAACAAAGAAACTGAATGAATGGACAAATAGCTTAATTTCAAGTAGTGAGAAGCACATTGAAGCTGAAGTAGGTACGGCAGAACACAGTAATAGAGTGATGAGAGGTGAGGAGTTGATGTGGCTGTTATTTATTTATTTATTTATTTATTATTATTTTCCCTTCAACTTTTATTTTAACTTCTGGGATACATGTGCAAGATGAGCAGTTTTGTTACATAGGTAACCATGTATCATGGTGGTTTGCTGCACAGATCATCCCATCACCTAGGTATTAAGCCCAGCATCCATTAGCTATTCTTCCTGATGCTCTTCCTCCCCTTACCCACCGGCCCCAGTGTGTGTTGTTCCCCTCCAAGTGTCCATGTGTTTTCATCATTCAGTTCCCATTTATAAATGAGAACATGTGTTGTTTGGTTTTCTGTTCCTGCATTAGTTTGCTGAGGATAACAGCTTCCAACTCCATCCATGTCTCTGCAAAGAACATGGTCTTGTTCTTTTTTATGGCTGCATAGTATTCCATGGTTTACATGTACCACAGTTTCTTTATCCAGTCTATCATTGATGGGCATTTCAGTTGATTCCATGTCTTTGCTATTGTGAACAATGCTGCAGTGAACATACACGTGCATATATCTTTATAACAGAATGATTTAATATTCCCTTAGATATATACCCAGTAATGGGATTGGTGGGCCAAATGGCATTTCTGCCTCTAGGTCTTTGAGGAATCGTCACACTGTCTTCCACAGTGGTTGAACTAATTTACACTTGGTAGTGGCTAGTTTAGACTTTAGGATGTCTTCTGAGGACAGGAACCCGTATAGCCATGAGGAAAGGTAAAAGGCCTGCATTCTAAATCATAGAGTGGTGATGGACTCCCTACTGGATGCCTTCCCGCATGTGGCCATTCGTGGCTGGGCCAGGGCTATAGATGGGGATATTGCCAGTCTGGACAGAGAGATGAAGCTAGCAGATAATTTCCCTCCAGGACTTCAAGCCATTTGCCCAATTCCTTGCCATTCTTCAGACCCATGTCTTCATGTTGTCCTTGACTCTCCTGTTCTCGTGGCTGCCTGCCAGCCTTCTTGCGAAGCCCTCCGTGCTGTGACCATTGTCCCTCAACCTACTTCTGTCAGGCTTTGTCCTGTTCCCCTAGGAGCCTGGCGGGGTGCACAGAACACTAGGCTGGTGGTCACTGCAGCCCAGTTCTGAGCCTGGCTGAGTGACATTGGCTGAATTGCTCCCTGGGTCTCCTTTCTTCATCTGTGAAATGTGCGGGTGAGTACATGATCTCTAGGAACCCTTCCAGCTCTATGGTCTCATGATGCTGGGAAATGTCAGTGTTAGGGATACTCAAAAATGCATCCATGTAGAAAAATGTGTATCCTTCCCAGGTCACTTTTACCATTTCAACACTTTTATATACCTTAGCCCAAAGAAATGGAGTTCTATCAACTTTTCAGGCAAAGTGAGGATGATAGGGAGGGGAAGGGTAATGTTGCCATTTGGGGAACTCAGTGGCCTCCAGAAGAGCAAAGAATCCAGGGTTTAATTGCAATTGGGAGGATCAGTAAAGAATTTATATACAAGGTGGAATTCAAGTAGGGTTTTGAAGGATGGATAGGACTTCAATAGGTAGGAAAAGGCCTTCCAGAATAAGAGACCAATATAAGCAATACCCAGAAATTAGGGAAGCGGATGGTGCATTCACCCTGTTTATATCATGTCTGGACAGGAGCAGGCAGCAGGCAGCAGGCAAATGTTATAAGTGTGTAGGGTTTGGTTGCTTGTAGAGTGTGTTATAGTGGCAACCTCTCTTTCATGCCAGGTTTCTGCTATGTGCTTTATATACTTTCAGAAGCTTAATCCTCAAACCAATCTTTTGAGGCTAGGTCCTACTGGAATCCCCATTTTAGGGATGATGCAACTGAGGCTTAAGGGCAATCTACAGTGATAGAGCTGGGATTCAAATGCAGGTCTAACTATAATTTATGCCAGGAGTAGGGGATTCAACAGGGCTGAGGTAAATGAAAAAGCCAAAAGTGTGAGCTGGGAATTTTGGAAAGGGAATCAGCAGATCTGAAATGCTGGGTCTGTGCTTGTGACGAGGAAAGTCATGAGTCTGTTGACTTTGGTGGTTTAGTGCCTTTTTGGAGTGAAAAGTTCATAATGAAAGTTCTGCTTGACAGATGATAATGGCTCTAGAGGGAATCATGAGGGAAGACAAGTGTGTACTCTTCATTATCCTAAATGCAGTTTCTGGAGAAAGAAGAATGGCATGAGGTTTGTCATTCTGTCTCTTGGGGAGACATCCCATGGTGTGTGCAGTAACAGGCTGATAAGCTGGCGCTCTGACAAACCACACACACACATACACACACTCATGCACACATGCACACCTTGATTTGTAGCATTTGTTGAGTTCATGGTGTACGTGGTCCTTCCATGGCTAATTTCAAGGTACCAGTGTGATGTCATGGATTTGGGAAGAGAGGCACACAACTAGCCCGAGAGCCTCTGCAAGCAGGGCTCAGCACACCCGTGGGGTTATATCACATGGCAGACTTGCAGCCTGGGGCAGATGCTGAAAGGATGAGGAAATACATTGCTCCTCCCTCCAGTGTCCTCTTTTCTGACAGATGGTCCTCTTTTCCTCTGTGGAGGTATAAAAAAACAGACGATGTGAGACTGCAAACAAGAACAAAGGTCTAAGAAATCAACCCCTTGGGGCCACTAAAGGTCCATCTCCTAATGCCTGCATGAGTACACTCAAGAAATAAGAGTTGAAATGAGTGAAAGCATGAACAAATGAACCTGCCTCTGAGAGGCTCCATTTCTCCCTTAATGTGTAGTTGAGCTGAGTCTGCTAATTTCCTTCCAGGGGCTAAGAGGCACATCCAGGAAACTCAGGCCAGGCAGTATGCTGCAGCAGTATAGAGAACAGTCTTGGAGAGGGGCCATCTGGTCTACCACTTATTAACTGTGTGACCCCAGACAAGTCACCCACCAACTGTCAGCCTCAATGTCCTCACCTATGAAATGGAGGTAAAGTACCTACTTCACAAGGCTGGTGTGAGGCTCAATTATTATAAATAAAGTGCTTAGAACCATGCCAGGCACATAGTAAGTGTCAGATGAGTGTTTGTCATCATCATGATCATTATCATCTGTAATTATTGCTCTCAGTTGCTGGTTTTTCCTTTCTACGTAAATGGTAGCTATAATTAGCATGCACAAGTGACTATTTATTTTTACACTTTAGAAAGTACCCTAGGTTTAAAATACCATCTCAATTTGAATATTCCTCAGTATAACTCTTCCCTGCCTGGGGCTCAGAGTTGGCCATCATAGCCTGGCCATTCGATAAAATGCGATGCTCCACTCATTTGATAAAAACATTTGAGCAGGTGAAAGAGTGATTGATGTTTAGCAAGGAGCATTGAGTTCAGCAGCATTTAATAAATATGCAGCTATGTCCATTTCTTGTGGTAGTAGTGGGGCTTGAGGGGATAATCTGGACAAATTAAATCTACCAATAATTCCCAGGCCTTATTTGGCTAGGGGCTTCACTATCATTCCTCATCTAGGCTTCACAGTTTTTTTTCTAACCTAGAGTTACAGATGGGTGTTTTAGTGGCTGACTGGGTAGGGTCCTCCCCTCACCTGCTGTATTGTGTCCTGGGGTTTCTCCAATGAGCAGCAGGCAGCCTGGAGGTTCCCCTCCTGGGACAAACAGCCAGTGAGCAATCAAGAGTTAACTCCACTCTGAAGGAAACTGCTCCCCACCACCCCTCAACCCCCCCACCCCGCCCCCATCTCATTACCAAGATACCTGGAGAACACTCTCATTTAACAAGAACAGGTAGCTGGATCTCAGTCAGACTAGCCAAGGATTTCTGCCCATGACATCCAGAGGCCCCAGGGAGAGCAAGGGCCACTGTCCTGACTTAGATGGAGCCACATACAGCAAATCGATTTCATCCATGTTCACCGTCTCTTCTGCCCTGATTTCCTACCTGCCACCCACCCTCATTGTTCTAGAAACACCTCTGGGTCGCCTCCGTGGACAGAAATATGCCTAATGTGTTCTACAAGTATACTTTATATTCCCAGAGTCATAACGTAGGAGAATCTAGATGTCCCTCAGAGTCATCCAGTTTTATTTGATGCCTGATTATTCCACACAAGACCCCTTATAGTGAGCACCCAGCCTCTGCCCCAATACATCCAGAAGGGGTGGGCTGGGGTGAGGCAGGTAGGTGGAATTACCTCTGCACTCCACCTCAAAGGCCTTGCAACGGGGCCCAAGCTTGTACCATTTCTTTATCAACAGAATATTTGTTAAACACCGACTTTGTGCCAGGCATGGTTTTAGGCACTGTGGGTTGCGATAATGAACAAGCCAGAGAAAATGCTGGCCTTCATCAAGGTCACATTCTAGAGAGGGAGGCCATAAACAAGCAACAGATGAATATATAAAATGATTTCAGGTCATGAACCAGGGAAGAAAAAGAAAGGAGAAAAAAGGGATAGAGAAAAATGGAAGTGGGAGATGGATTGGATGTGGTGGTGGTGGTAGGGTCTGAAACCTGGACAGAGGCGTGTAGAGGGCGAAGAAGCAGGTCACATGATGACTGGATAAGCAGGAATAGCTGGTCCAAAGGCCTTGTGGGGTGAGGGAACTTGGCTTGTTGGAGGAAAAGCAGGAGGGCCTGCGTGGCTGGAGCAGAGTGAGTGGGCAGAGGCTACTAGGTGGTTGGTTTAGCCCGAGGAAGTGGAGCAGCAGGCAGCACTCAGAGTATGTCGGGTCAGTGGGCATCGGAGACAATCTGGATGTTATTCTGAGTGTGACTGAAGGGTGCTGGGGATGACGAGCTCTGATACATGTTTTAGGAAATGCCCTCTGGCTGCTGAGTGGACAATAAGACAAGAGGAGGGCAACGTGGAATCAGTGAGTTGGTGTTTTGCTTTGTTTTTGTTTTTGGCTTTCTTTGCGATGGAGTTTTCGCTGTTGTTGCCCAGGCTGGAGTGCAGTGGTGCGATCTCGGCTCACCACAACCTCTGCCTCCTGGGTTCAAGTGATTCTCCTGCCTCAGCCTCCTGAGTAGCTGGGATTACAGGCATGCACCACCACGCCCAGCTAATTTTGTATTTTTAGTAGAGACTGGGTTCCTCCATGTTGGTCAGGCTGTTCTCGAACTCCCGACCTCAGGTGCTCTACCCGCCTCAGCCTCCCAAAGTGCTGCGATTACAGGCATGAGCCACTGCTCCTGGCTGAGTTGGTTGTTTTTAATCCGGTATGGTAGGACACACAGACACAGAAAGGAATGTCCTGAAGGAAGAAGTTATACCCACAATTCCTTAGAAGCAGGAGGCGGGCCATACAGGGCCAGGCGGGGAAGCACTGGGTCACTTAGGAGCCCGAGAGAACAGAAGACAACAGCGGTGGGCAAGAGCCTTGACCATGGTTTTCCCAGGAGGGACAGGTGAGGCAGGGCAAGCAGGCTTAGGATTGGCCAGTGTGAATAATTCCAGTGGGCTCTGTAGCATGAGGACTGTCCCTAGTTGTCTGGTACCTGGCCCTGGGGTCATTAGGACGGGTAGATGGTGGCCTAGAGTGTGAAAACCCAATAAAGGAGATGGTTGGGGTGTAGGCTCTGGTTTAGTTGGTTTGTATTTGAAAGACACATTGAATGATGAGTTGTTCTCTATTTCTAGGAATTGGCTAGCCCTGGAAGTAACAGTCCCTTCAGGGTAGCAAGACCCCAGATGTCAAAGCATCAGAAAACAGAAACTAAAAGACACGGTTAATATAGTAGAACAGTTCTTAAAGTTAGTAGTTCTTAAAGACCCTGCCAGGAGAGAGACAAATGAATGATAAGATTCAAACGTGGTCTAGAGGAGAGAATTTGATTCTTGCAGTGCAAATTGTGTTATCTTCAGAGACTTTTCAGGAAAAATGGCAAGAGCCTAGTTGGTGGAGAGAAATCAACCTGTAAGCAAAGCCACCTCTTCCTCCCCTGCCATGAGCCTCCATAAGAGCTTCCACTTCTACTTGCTTTTGCCCTCTTCCCACCATGGAGCCAGCAGACACCTGAACTCTCAATGGAAGATTCTGCTGGTATCCACCTGAAGCCTAAGGCAGCAGAATGTTCAACCCAGAAGACAGTTCTGGGGCTCTGTTCACCTAAGGGTGCAGGGAGTCTGGGGAGGGGGCTTCAAAAGCACACTGTGAGAGGGTCTTGAGGAAGACTGCAGGAGATAGGAGATGCTGAGGGGGAGGATGTGTTCACGTGGCCTCCCTGGGAAGGCTGAGAGGGTGAGTCCCACCATGTGGCATAAGGAGAGAAAGTAGCTAATCCAAGGCACAGGTCCCCAGCCCCATCCAGCCCCCCAACTCTGGGATACTGCTTTCAATTCTTTTGTAAAGGTCTACTAGAATTCAGTATTTAGTCTGGGCCACGCTGGCCAGGCAGAATTGGGAAAGGGGTAGCCCCTACTCCAAAGCCACCTGGTAGACAAATGGACTGTCCCATTTTGGATTGCTGTGCAGAGAGAAGCACCAATCTGTGATCAATCTTCCATCCAAGGGGATGGCTAACCGTCTCTGCCCTGATTTCCTACCTGCCACCCACCCTCGTTGTTCTAGAAACACCTCTTGGCCTCCTCCATGGATAGCAATGTGCCTAATGTGTTCTACGAGTATACTTTATATTCTCAGAGTCATAACATATGAGGATCTAAATGTCCCTCAAAGTCATCCAGTTTTATTTGTTGCCTGATTTTTCTACACAAGATCCCTTATACTGAGCACTCAGCTTCTGCCCCAATACATCCAGTGTCGAAGAACTCAGCTTCCTGAGAAGGCTGGTTCAATGTTCAGACAACTCATTGTTAATACTTGGTTCTAAATAGGGAAGTCTTTCAGCACATACACCCCCTCCCTACAAGCTTCTCAGTACTTGCTTAATCACTCTGGAACACACAAGATGACTTTAATCCCTTTTCCACAAAACAGACTTTGAGTTATTGAAGACAGGCATCTTATTCCTTTTTGTCTTCCATCAGCAAGCAAGACAGTTGCTTCATTTGCTTTTCATGTAGCTTGGTTTTATGTTCCCATACCCTGCTAGTATTTCTTCCTGAGATATATTTCAGATTGAATACTTGACTCTTTAAATATGGAAATCAGAAATGAATGCAGAATTCCAGCTCATCAAAAATATTTTTAGGCTCTGATTCTTCCACATCATCCCTGCGTTATCACACCTATCTCTGGTAGAAGTAGTGAGCATGCTCTTTGCAAGTCATTGGCAAAAATATTGAGTTCACACACAGGGCAGTGAACTATTTCTCTGGCAGAACACTGGGACACTAGGAACCCCTCACCAGGTTTGATATTGGTCCATTAATGGGTGTTCTTTGGATAAAACTTCAGAACAGTTAGAAACCCACTAAAATGTTCAAAGATTCTCTGTCTTACCCACAAGTGTATCATTAAAGATATGGCCACTTGTTTTGCTGAAGTCCAAACGCCTGAAAGGAAATGTGTGTCCATTGTCTTCATCGGCCAGCTCCCTACTGAGGAATGGAAATGGGCTGGGCTAACAGGACTTGTTCTTGTGAACCCATGCTGGGTCCTATAATCACTTCTTTGTCATTTGGGTGCCCATTATAGCATTGCATTGGTAATGATTCTGGAATCTTGTCAGAGATCCATATCAAGCTCAATCATCCGTAGTTTACAGAATCCATTTTCTATCCATTTTAGAAAATTGGAAAGATAGTGGCTGATTTCCAGCCTTCTAAGGTCTCTTGACGTCTTCCCAAACAACAGACCTATCCTGTCCTCGATCTCAAACTAGTCCCAAATATAGCTGAAAGGTATTTTGGTTTTATTTTTGCCTTTTTGTTTCTTTGCTAGCTGTGGGTCATTTTGTCAAAATTCTGTCTGTGTTACTTTCTTATACACTTTTTGTGTCCTTCTTCTTATTCTGTCCTTTAAAACCTGGGTTTCTAGAGCAGTCATTTGCAGGTAAGGGTGAATATTGGAATCACCTGGGGAGATTTTTAAAATTGCTCATGCTGGTTTCCCACCCTAGACAAATTGGATAAAACTTTGAGAAATAATAGAAGCATTTGTGTTTTTTTAAGACCCCAGTGGACAACCAAGGTTGAAACTGTAGCAGAAGAACACAAATAGTTTTGTTTGTTTGTTTGTTTGGTGGTTTTCACAATTGTTGAGGTTTTCTTTCTCTTTATCATTGGCCTCACCTGTATCTGCATGGTGAGATTTGAATGTTTGAGAAATTTCTGAAACATCCTGACCGCAATGAACCTTCCTTCTTCGTGCCTAAGGATTGTGTTTTTTTTTTAACCTTTGAATTTTATCTCTGAATCATGCTATTTTCACCTCTGCTCTCCTAAACTTTGTGAACTCAGTGACCTTTTCCCTAATTCTCTTATCTCATCCTCTTGGCTAAACATTACTTTAACCTACTTGGTCAAAATGTATCTAGGATAGTGGTTTTTCCATTTGTTTGCTCAGTCTTATTAGAAATTTAGTAAGGCAAGTTTTCTGCTATTCTGCTTTTGGCTAAATGAAATGCAGGTGTCTAGAAAGTCGAAATCTCCCATCATTACCAACTCATACCTATATGGTATTTAAGAAAAATGTGCTAGGACTCTATCACCCTTTCTATTCATCCAGCTTAGTAGCCTCATCTCTATATTAGAGATTAGTTGAGCAGTTGTTAAAATACAAATTTAGGATCCAACTCTCCAATTTATAATATAATAAGATCTCAAAAAACTCCTGTTTTTCGTTTGGTTTTTTGTTTTGTTTTGAGACGGAGTCTCGCTCTGTCACCATGCTGGAGTGCAGTGGCACGATCTTGGCTCACTGCAACTTCCACCCTCTGGGTTCAAGCAATTTGCCTGCCTCAGCTTCCCGAGTAGCTGGAACTGCAGGCACATGCCACCACGCCCAGCTAATTTTTTTTGGTATTTTTTAGTAGAGATGGAGTTTCACCATGTTGGCCAGGATGGTCTCGATCTCTTGACCTTGTGATCCACCCACCTTGGCCTCCCAAAGTGCTGGGATTACAGGTGTGAGCAACTGCACCTGACCAAAAAACTGCATTTTAAAGCTCTCCTGAGCAATTTTGATGATTAACCGGATTTGAGAAACACTGACCTGCCCACAGCAATATCCCTCTATCCCTGTCTTCTCATCTGTTCACTCTTTGGCACGCATCCACCTGCAGGTTCCTGAGTTTTCACATAGACGTCTGTCTTGTTGACATAGCTTTCTATTCAATCTCTTCCCCTAACAGGCCCATTTGTCATGCTTCCATCAGTGTATTTCAATTTTGTGTCTACTTTTTCCCAAGCTTGGTGAAATAAGGTCATATTTACTGCCCTATCTTGTAAGAATTTTTTTTTTTTCAGATTCTCTCCAATTCATTTTTTTACTCATACTCTTATGACTGGCACAAAGTAAGACATCTAAGGTTATAACAGTTTTTTTCTGTTTCCCTCTGCTTAATTGTTTTCTAGTAAAAAGAAAATCACAGATAACATAACTCATTCTTATTTTTTCCTGTGTCATATCTTCTGATTTTCAGAGCAATTAGTTTTATGAATTTATCTGGGGATTTTTATTTCTCCTCATCTGTATGTTTTATTTTTAAACTTTTTTTGTGGAGACAGGATCTCGCTATATTGCTCAGGCTGGTTGTGAACTCCTGGGCTCAAGCGATCCTCCCACTTCAGCCTCCCAAAGTGTTGGGATTACAGGGGCAAGCCACAACACCTAGCTTTCTAATATATACCTAATGTTTAATACATTTTCCCCTCTCTTTTAAATTTTCCTTGCTTTTTAAAAACTTTATGTTATGAAAATGTTTAAAATGCTGCAAAGTAGAAAGACTAGTATCAATGTTCATACCCATCACCTGGATCAACAGTGTGTCAGTTGGTTCTTTTGGAAGCAGATGTTGGGATGGAGTTAGGAAAGCAAATGCCTTGGGAGTGACACCCATAGAAGGAAATGGGAGGGGCAGGATTGGGCCAGCGGAGCTGTCAGGCAGTGATGCTGACCTGACAAAGTTTCTGCCAGCCCAGCAAGGAGGTCCAGGGCAAAGCTGGTCTTTAGAGAGGTTCTGTGTTGGCAGAAATGGCTGGGCCCTTGAACCATGGTCTTGCTTAGTCATTAGCTGGGGCCACCTGGAGAAAACTGTGACCTCTGCTCAAAAGCTGGTATACCTGAGGAAGTTAACTGCTAGAAGATGGCAGCAGATGACACTCCTCAATGCTGGGCAAAAAGCCCACTGGTACATATAACCTTCTCAGTCCAGGGTTACTGTACTTTTTAATTCACAGTCAAAGTTGAGCAATTGAGTGAGAATGGACCAATATGTATCCAAGTGGATTGCCTATGTCTACCTGTGCTCCTCCCTGCCGCCATGTGTAATGGCAGCTCTCTCTCTCCTCATGCTAATTAGGGTCCATTACCAGTGCCAAGATGGTGACTCCTTTTATTGCCTGCTGGTCCTTGGACATAGGAGTTCAAAGTGCCCAGGCAGGAGCCCAATCTTGTGGTTCAGTGAGTCCCTTTGGGGTCCAGGTCTTTTAACCCTGCAAAGCCCAGAATTCCATGAATGGGAAGAACAAAGATTCCTAGTAGGTCATTGGGAATGATGGTAAGTGGGCCACTACTGGATACATCCCTTTGTTCCCAGATCCATGTATTTAGCCTGTTGGGGTCACAACATCACACAGCATCAGATAGAGGTGTCTGATTCACTGCATGTACTGCACCTGGAGGGTAGTGTCCCACCTTTGCAGGTGTCACTTCAGCTGCTTCCTTAGCAGGCCATTTCCATTTCTGCAGGGATCAGATGGGTGAATTCAGCAGAGCTATGTAAGGGAGCACCACCTCTGAATGTTTAGATCTTTAAGAGGGGCATTAATGTGTCATCTCCCATCCCCAAATGTGATGATTATTTTTTATTTCACTGTTTTGGCTGGGGGTGATAGGGAGGGCAGTTACAGAGGCTTCTACATTTTCCCACTATGCTAGAGTTTACTCCAGACCAAGGATCTAAAGTGAGGATTGTCCCCATTGTTCAGTATGTCACTCCCAATATGTGTGAGAACTGGGAAAATAGCCACTGGTTGTGTCCCTGGGCCCAGTGAACTTACTGTAAGTTGGATTTTGGTAGGACTCTGTTTATTACCTGACCCCACATACCCTCACTCTAACAAGGGGCTGGGTCTCTGGAAATGTCAACTCAGACCCTGTGTCCAACTGTCCTCAAAAAGTCCAGATATTCTCCTTTCTCTAGTGTACAGCCACCCAAGTAAATGGCCATAAATCTCTTTGGGGAAGGATTGCGGGACTCATTATAGTCTTCAGGGTCTCTCCTCCTGGGACCTCTGCAATTAACAAATTTTGTATCTGAAAGCTGCCTCAGGTCTGGGAACTGGACAATGGATCATAACTTTTTAACTGGGATGTTGGTATGGTTTGGGCTGTGTCCCCACCCAAATCTCATCTTGAATTGTAGCTCTAATAAGCCTCATGTGTCATGGGAGGGACTGGTGGGAGGTAACTGAATCACGGGGGTGGGTTTTTTCCATGCTGCTCTCATGATAGAGAGTACGTCTCATGAGATTTCATGGTTTTCTAAAGGGCAGTTCCTCTATACATGCTCTCTTGCCTGCTGCCATGTAAGATGTGCCTTTGATCCTCCTTTGCCTTCTGCCATGGTTTTAAGGCCTCCCCAGCCATGTGGAACTGTGAGTCCATTAAACCTCCTTTTCTTTATAAATTACCCAGTCTCAACTACTTCTTCATAGCAGTATGAAAATGGACTAATACAGGTGTCCTCTCCCAGCCTTCTGCTCATCCATCCTCCTTTTACTTTGACTCTATGTGTTAAGTAGTACCCTCATTGGCTGCCTATATATTTTGCCCCTACGGATGCCATATTCTGTTAACCATCTTCACAACTGTCTGTCCTTTTGGCTGCTGATCCTGTATTGCTGGTTATTTCAATAATTGCAACCACTGGCTTCTGATATTAATGACTGTTTCTGTTTTTTCAAGGTTCCATAGTCCCTGCTGCTATCAATGAGCCAAATTTTGTGACAGCTTCTCTTTACTATTAGCCCTGGCCTGAAGAGGACAGCCACTGCTGAAATTCTCAGTGATGCTGATGTCCCTCCCGATAGGCTACCTGATTGTGTGGGCTCTAGTCCTTCTTGGTTAACATAGAACTCCAGTGGGTCTTCTGATCTCATGTAATATGTCCACTCTACCATGCCCATTTCTCTAAGCCTGTCAATCTCTTCCTCCTCCATCTCCCATGACAATTCAGGCATTTCAACATTGCTTAGCCTGGGCCATGGCTTTTTTCCAGCCTTTTAGGAACCATCCTACCAGCTAGTTTGTATTATTTCCTGGGGTTCTTGCTAGGTTATTAAAAGCCATAACCTGAGAGAGTGCCTCCATGTCAATGTACTCTTCTGTACACGGTCTTATATTCCAGCCCCCAACTAAGAACCCTTAGAATCCAGTCTCGTGGGTACTCCCCAACTCCTACTGGTGCATGTTAGCTAATTCTTGCAGATTCTTTGGTGTTACAGTCCTTCCTTTATCAGAATTAGTGTGTCCCCTTCTGGGTTATAGTCAGACTTTACCCCAGCTATTGGCTTACCAGCCAAGAGGGGAAGTGGGGGCAAGTTCTGGTGGACAGAAGAATAGATGGGGCATGGTGCCCTGAAGGTGGAGGCTTCCATAGTTTCTTAGCACAAGAAGGAAGCACTAGTTATTAGTATGGAGGAATGAGCCACCTCTGCAGGTTCTGCATTCACAGGAGTTTGGGGAGCCAAGGCATTGTGGGGTATTGTCCCCATCCCCCATGTCAGAGCCCCAGGCTTTCCCAGCCAGGACCTCGACTTTGGCACACCAAATGTGCCTAGGCTTATCTTAGCATCCAGTGTCTTGGAGCTGGGCCTCCATCTATTAAAACCTGAATTTGGTCTTTAGCTTTTTCTGCTCTGCTGCTGCAGGAGATAAAGACCTTCTTGTAAGATTCAGGGAGGCCCTCTGGCTTTCACACTTCGGTTTCAATTGTTTGTTAACTGCATTTAGCTTTTCAGTATACCTCTGTAGAGTGGCAATGCAATTTAATAACCATGAGGCCACAGTGAGCTTGTCTGCATTCTACCTTCCCCGCTCCACACACACATATCAAACATCTGAATTGTGGCACTGGCCAGCTCATGCCTAGCCATGGCAATATTTTCCCAGGTTACCAGGGTAAAAGTCTTAGAAGTTGGGCTACCCCCTTGTGTCAAAGTCTATAGATGACCCACATACCACATGGGATGAAGTCCTCATTGCTAGTCAGTTGTGAGTGATCCAGTCCTTAAGACCCATCCTTTTAGGGGAAAAAAAATTATTTTTAGTGGTGGTAAAATATACATAACATAAACTTAACTCATTAAGTAGGCAGTTCAGTGCCATTAAGTACATTCACATTGCTGTCTATCTCCAGAGCTCTCTTCATCTTACGGAACTGAAACTCTATCTTGATTAAATAACTGTCTATTTCTCTTACCCACCTCAGCCTCTGGTAACTACAATTCTCTTCTCTTCCTATGAGTTACATGTAACTCATGTACATGTAAGTGAGATTATGCAGTACTTGTCTTTCTGTGTCTGTCCTCTCTCACTCAATGTAATAACCTCAAGGTGCATCCATGTAGCACGTGTTAGAATTTCATTCTTTTTAAAGGCTGATTGGCATTCCATTGTATGTGTAGATCATATTTATCTATCTTTTCATTCAACAATGGACAGTTGGCCCAAGCCCTATCTTACTGCCTGCTTTCTTGGGCTGCTCCTGGTACCACCTCTGGGACACAGATGATGAGGTGGCATCAGGTTCTAAAACACCTGGGAAAGGAAAACAGGGAAGCAGAATTGGGCAGGGGAGCCGCCAGACTTCTGCACACATTTGCCAGAGTCTGCCAGCCCAACCGAGAGGTCAGGAGTAAAGATAGCCTTTTACAGGAGGCCATATTGGGCTTAGATGCTGAGCCCTGGGACCACAGCCTTGCTCAGGCATTGTCTGGAGTCTCCCAGAGAAGAGTATGGCCTTGGCTCAAAAGCCAAGGTGGATCTCAAGGAGTTCACCTCTGAGGGCCCTCCCTAGCTGCCATCTTTGCAGCTAGGCAGGGTCCTTTCTTAGAAGCAGGCCAGCCTATCTCTCTCTGCCCTAAAAAGTTTATTAACATCTGCCAGACTTGAACCATTAAAAAAATTTTTTTGTTATTCTTTCTAAAATTGTTGATTTCCTATTTATCTTTTCTTGTTTTAATTTCCAACTTTTAAGTTCAGGGGTACATGTGCAGGATGTGCAGATTTTTTACATAGGTAAACATGTATTGTGAGTTGCTGCACAGATCATCCCATCACCTAGGTATTAAGCCCAGCATCCATTATTTATTTTTCCTGATGCTCTTCCTCCCCTTACCCACCCCTTACTCACAGGCCCCAGTGTGTGTTTTTCCCCTCCATGTGTCCATGTGTTCTCATCATTCAGCTCCCACTTATAAGTGAGAACATGTGGTGTTTGGTTTTCTGTTCCTGTGTTAGTTTGCTGAAGATAACGGCTTCTAACTCCATCCATGTCTCTGCAAAGAACATGGTCTTGTTCTTTTTTATGGCTGCATAGTATTCCATGGCATACGTATACCACATTTTCTTTATCCATTCTATCATTGATGGGCATTTTGGTTGTTTCCATGTCTTTGCTATTGTGAATAGTGCTGCAATGAACATACATGTGCATGTGTCTTTATAATAGAATAATTTAAATTCCTTTGGGTGTATACTCAGTGATGGGATTGCTGGGTCAAATGGTATTTCTGTCTTTATGTCTTTGAGGAATCACCCCACTGTCTTCCACAATGGTGGAACTAATTTACACTCCCAACAACAGTGTAAAAGCATTCCTTTTTCTCCACAACCTCACCAGTATCTGTAAAACATTCTTAATTGAGTCAATGAGCTACTGGGCGAATTCTTTCTTTTCTGTCCACATGAAATTCGTTCTATTCTCAGCCAAGATTCCACCATTCTGGCATCTTAAACCATGGTTCAGCAACCTAGATCCTGCCCAAATATTGTCTATAGAGCCAACTGCTCACTTCCTCAACTTCCCTCTCTTGTTCTGAATCCCAGCTATTGATGTAAAGAAGCAATGAAAGCCTTATCTGTGCCTCCAAATCCTCAATTTCTTTCTTTAAATTTCAAAACCTTTAAAAATATATTTCTGGTCACTTCAAAGATGTTATTTGTACTCTTGAGAATAGTTGAGATGGATGTAGTTGGCAGGTGTAATAAATCTTGGGCTTTCTGTCACATCCCATGTACTCAATCCAAGAAATTCAGTCATGGCTGTCCTACAAAGACCTCCCTCCCCCTCCCTGGGATATTGAGAATCCCAATATCACAGCATGCCCCTTTCTTCTTAAGCTATTAGGGAATTCCCTTGCATTCACCAAGAACTGGTCAGACTCCTCATCATTCAACTTTTTGTCCCTGAATTTCGAGCCTCACCTTCATCGGACAAGTCTCATATCACTTGAAAGGCTCTAAGAATGAAACATTTCTTCATTTCCTTAATCTCTTCCTCTTGATTTCGGTTTTAATTTTTTCACCACATTTTGAACCTCCTGGTTTTCTTTTTGCATTGACCCTTGCATTTTCTTTTAGAATACCCCTAATATATAGCACACAAAGAGACAGTTCTTGTGCCTTTCACCTGGTTCTCAGTTATAAACAGTGTGTGCATTTGCAGTGGATGCTTCCCCTTGGAAATGACCCCCACAGGGTGCAAGTCACAAGGATAACCCCTGATGGCTTCCATTCCTCCTGGTTAGCTTGAGAGTCCAAAGGGAAGAATACTGGCCCTCGGGACTCTGCTTTATAACTTCATTATCCAGGTAATGAGGCAAACAGTCTCAGACTTTGGTAGACCTTGCTCTCTGGGTTACTTTTTACAGCTATGCCCATCATTCAGTATCTTTCATGATTCCCCTAGCCAGAGACAGTCAGTGATTCTGCACCATTGAATCATCAGCAAAATAAATGTTTGCTTAATGTTGACTGAATTGTCAATAATTAATACCTCTCTGCTGTAGCTACCAGATTGCAAAACACTAAGGAACCAGAGGGAAAAGCTCTAAGGATTTCAGTGAATCATTCACCTTCTCCCACATGCCAGCCTCTGCTGCAGTGTTAAATTTAATTTTTGTCTCCCTGGGCTTAGGCCAGCAAGAACAATTCTTCTAAATTGACTATCTCCACATGCAAAATGGGATCAACATTTTTATTCGAGTTGAACAATCAATTCTTACAAAAAAGTAAAACAATCAGTTCGACTCCTTTTCTTCCCCCTTAATTGTTGAGCTGAATTGACTGATCAAATAGCGACAGACTGTAAGGTAATGAAAAATACCGTTGGCAACTAGTCACATAATGCAGGAAGCTTTTCTACGGGAATCCTGACGGATTCTTTATTATCCTGTGAGTCTGCAGGATATTTGAATACTCCCAGTGATGTGGAAGGCTCTACTTCATGGAGCACTCTACTGAGTCCATTTATTAATAATTCATCTGGGTCCAATTTCCCTGGAGTTTGGTATGGAGACATTTAATGAACACTCACCTAGTTTCACCAAAAAGTGTCCCTTCAGCTTAGTGTCCCAGAACAGAGCCCAGAAATTATGGTTTTAGATCTGTCTTGGACACTTCCTTCAGTGTCCACCGTTTTGCTCTGGAGTCCCCTCCCTCCCCTACCCAGTTCCTCATGCTATCCCCTCTCCCATCTCAACAATGCCTTTTTTTTCTGAGATGGAGTCTCGCTCTGTCACCCAGGCTGGCGTGCAATGGCTCAATGTTGGCCCACTGCAACCTCTGCCTCCTGGGTTCAAGCGATTCTCGTGCTTAAGCCTCCCGAGTAGCTGGGACTTACAGGCGCCTGCCACCACGCCCGCCTAATTTTTGTATTTTCAGTAGAGACAGGGTTTCACCATATTGGTCAGGCTGGTCTTGAACTCCTGACCTTGTGATTTGCCGCCTCGGCCTCCCAGAGTGCTGGGATTACAGGCGTGAGTCACCGCACCCAGCCAACAATGCGTATGACTTTTAAGTTGCATCCCCTGGCACCATCTCCATTCCATGCATATATGTCTCTAGAAACCTTTCCTTGTGTGCCGCATATCTAGATAAGGGCCCATTGGACACCCTCCAAAAAAGCCTTCTCTACACTTAGAATCTTCCTGGGAGCAACACTATCTTTATGGTCTAGAAGGGAATGAGGAGGCTCCGTGACATGATGTCATCATGACCCCACCATCACCGGCAACCACTGTTGATTTTTTTCTTTAACTAACTCATTCATCCACCCATTCATTCTCTGTCTTAGATTTTAAGGCAACACATATGATGCATACAATAAGAAAAGAAAAGAACAATTTAAAGTGGCTATTTAAAAAACCGAAACAAAAATGTTAACAGTGGATGCTAAGGACTTTTTTTCTTAAAGATGGGACTAAAATCTAAACAGGTAGGAGGCTAAGAAAAAGCACATAGGACAACACAGTATATTTTTTCTTAGAAATATATCACAAGTTTCTTTCTAAACTTTCTAGTAGGTGCTCAGTTTGATGACTAACAGGACTCATACAAATTAATGAGCACTTATTGCATACCAAGTGTTTGCTAGGAAGCACGTTAGGCAAAAAGTGATACTTGAGTTATAGGATTCAATTTACAAAAACAAAAGTTCCTGTTTTTTAACCACATGATTGGCAAAGCTAAAAAAGAATGATGATACCTGGAATGAGGGGGAAACGGAAGCCTTCAGACCCAGCCATGAGGACCGGCAAGCGCTGCGGACTTGCTGCGGGGCTTTCTGGCATCTTGTATAAATACATCTTTTGGCCTCGCAATTTCATTTCTAAAAATGAATCCCACAGAAATGGGTAGACAAATGTACAGAAATATTGTCAAATGATATTTATTGCTGTCTTATTTTTAATAGTGAAAATTGAAAACAATCGAAATGTCCCTGAGTTGGCGACGTACTGAGTAGAAAGCCATGCAGGAATTAAAAATGAGCTGTAGCTCCCGGGCCTGTCGGGGGATGAGGGCCAAGGGGAGGGAGAGCATTAGGACAAATACCTAATGCATGCGGGGCTTAAAACCTAGATGATGGGGTGATAAGTGCAGCAAACCACCATGGCACATGCACACCTATGTAACAAACCTGCGTGTTCTACACATGTACCTCAGAACTTCAAGTAAAAAAAAAAATGAGGTGTAGCTATGGCCACACTGACCTGCAGACATTCATGATGGATACACTTTTTCAAATGTTAATAGATAATGTATAATGCACTAAGATTTTTGTGAAAAGACAAAAAACTACTTGAAAAAATATCTTCAAGGGTATACATTTGGAAGTTAATAGTGACTGTTTAAAGATGGTGACATTATATAATTTTTGCTTTTTTCTTTATGCTTTTTAAAATATCATCTGAATTATTTTAGAGTGCGAATCTACATGACTTCTATTATCACAAAGCAAAAGAAAACCTTGTTCATGCCTCTCAGAGATAATCGAGTTTATCCAGTCCAGCCTCCTTATTTTATAGAGGAGGAAACTGGCCCAGAAAGGCGGTCGTTAAGATTTTTGTGGAATTTCTGAAAGTCACTGTGATGATCGTGTTGGTGCTTGCATGGTACCAAGAGGTTCACATGAAAGAGGAACACTGGGGGATGCTCCGCAGCATTCACTCAACCAGCAATTATGGCTCAACCTTGGCTCTTGTGCTTGACATGGGAGGGAACTCTGAGAAAACTTGGAGTGTAGTCTCTGCATCTCGCAGCTTACTTTTCGTCTAGTAACTAACAATCACAGCAGTGAAGCCTTCCCAGCAGGGGCGCTCCCACCTCTGAACCCTCTCAGTGGTCCCTGCTGACCCACCTGGAGTTTGATCCACCACCCCCCCGAGTTGCTGTTCATCTCCGGGTGGATGCTGCTACCATCCCCACCCACGCCACCAAATGTAATGTATGCTGAAAAAGAGATTTGCCCTGTTTCATGTCTCTACATCTTCAGCAACTAGAACACATTTGTGCTCATGCAGAGCAAGTAATAGAACACTGGCCTGTAAAATGGAGAACCCAAAGCAAAAATCCTGTACAACATTGTGAATATGAAAGGAAAGCATTGGTGTCCCTGTGTGATGTGGTCCATTGGGGAACTGGATTCACTTTTCTCAGGCTCAGGAAACTGGTCTGATTCTGATTCTGTTTTGTGTTGGGTTGCCAGGAGGAGGGGATGATGGAGGCGGTTCTTCCATAAATCCAGGCTTGGAGATACAAGCAATTCCTTTTACTTCAATAGCACTGGTGAGTCATTTATTGGAACAACGTTTTTGTTCTCCTCACCTTTAAGAAAACATATCTCCATAAAGCATTTATGATGAAATAAATTTCTTGATGGTCTGGTGTTGCCAGCTGGTATTTTAGGCGCCCTGCTAATGCACTTTGTTTTGCCACAGTGTGGTCTCAGGAAGCCTGAAGCTAAAGAGAATTGAGAGTGGTCGCTGGCAAAGACCTCTGCTAATGCAAATGTCCCGAGAAGCTGACTGTTCATCTCAGAGCTTGGGAGTAGGGGTAGAGATAGAGACTTTATAGGCTTGGTCCAATTAGGACCTGAGTTATCGGGTCCAGGCCTTGAAGGAAAAGACAGACACAAATGCAATGTTGCTCATCTTTGCTCTGGAGGGTGCCTGTGAGCTGGCAATATCTATGTGCAATATCCAGATTTTGTGGAAAAAACCTAGAAAAGCCTCTGAGTTTGTCCAGACCCCCGTAGCCCAAAGCCTATTCCTTATCCTCCCACTCCCAAAACTGGGTAGGTCAGAGCCTGTTTCATGCCTTCTTTGCCCCTACTTTTCCCAAGCCTGGGCTTTAGAAGCACACTCTTTTGCATTCACAAATATCCCCACAGATTGTCTTTAACTAGTAGAGCAGCACTGAAGCTAGGAGCTGAACAAGATGGAAAAGGGTACCACATTATAAGAACCAGGATCCTGAGAAAGACCATATCCAAAATCGCCTGTCCACACATGGACACCAATGCCTGGCATTTCCCTCTACAATCACACAGCCCTTTGTTCACTCATAGTGTCAGGCATTGCATGGCCAAGGATTTAGTAGAAAACAGATCCTCATAGTACATAGACAGGCTGATGAAGAAGCAGATATTCATCAAAGGGTTGCAGCGATAAATGCATGGTTTAAAAACACAGTAAGTGCACAGTGCAAAGGTACATAGTGCCAAAGGTTAAAAAGTAAGGGTGTTGGCCGTCCCATGGACATCCAGGGAAGGACTTGTCATTCATGCTTGTTCCCGTTAGTTCAAGGAGCCGATTCCAGTTACAATCAGCACAGCCCATCTAGGGTGGGGCCTTCAAGAACGAGGAGAACAGGTCTGTGATTTGTTGGATGCCTGCTTTGTGATGGGAGCTTCACATTCTCATCCACATGATTCTCAAAAAGCCCAGGAACGTTGGGCCCATTACCCATGACAAATGAAAACCTAACTTCAGAAAGGAGAAGTGAATTGCCCGTGGTCAAATGCCTTGTGAGTTACAGAACAAAGGTTTAAGCCCAGCCACATTTTAGCCAGTAGCGATTTGTTTACTCCTTAGTGGAAAGGGATCATCTGAGGAACTGTTTCTCTTCTGGAGCATTCAGGAGGACTTGGAGGGCTGAGGGCAGGAGGAGTGAATGGGGCTCCCAAAGAAGAAAGGAGGAGAGAAAGGATGCGTAATCAAGACTCTGATCAATTTAAAGTTAACTTTAGATTTCACAGCAGTGTCAGTCCTACCTGATCCAACCGTCTGAGGGTTAAATGGAAAAGTATAAAGCTCTTGCCATAGGTAGAACACGCACTGCTCTGATGGTTACAGGGGGCAGGGCATAGTAAATGTGTTGACCCACTGGCAGGTACAAACACCAGCTAGTCAGAAAGGATGGCATTCTCGGAGCCACGGGAGGCCCTGCTGCCCCGGCATTAACCTTCAGCCTTTGAATCGGAGGTCCTAAGGTCCTGGAGAGAGGAGGCCCCCAGGATAGGGGACATGGGCTAAGGATGGGAGGTGAGGGACAGTGTCTGTTTACCAGGTGGTACAACTATATTTCAACATTTTAACAACCGCACCTCGACCCACCTATTGAACAACAGCCCCAGTAACTGTTATTTTAATTACAGTTTAGCCAGAGGTACAAACAAAAACAAATCAACCCCCCCCCTCCCCGCCCCAACAATATATCAATGCCTGTTATTTGGAATCTGGCCTGAAGTCTTGTCTTATTTAACCCATAGATAGAGTAATTAAAAAGAAATACAGGCCAACCTTCAAAACTGAGTAGTTTTACAGAAGAATTCAAAAGTCTGTTTGCCTTGTAAAAAGCAAATCACAAAATCTAGCATCTTAGGGCCCACAGTTTGCATGTGGCAATAGCCACCTGGAGCTGAGGAGAGGCTGCACCCTTATACAGGGTGGGCTTCCCCAGGGTGATAGGAACCCTAGTTTGCCCTGTTGTCTGCCTGGCCTTGGGGTCCAGTGTGGGTGGCCATTCAGACTGCACCCTTGTCTCATCACAGAAAATGATTTCCCAGGCTGGGCATGGTGGCTCACACCTGTAATCCGAGCACTTTGGGAGGCCGAGCAGGCGGATCACTTGAGGTCAGGAGTTTGAGACCGCCCTGGCCAATATGGTGAGACCCTGTCTCTACTAAAAATACAAAAATTAGCCAGGTGTGTTGGCATGCGCCTGTGATCCCAGCTACTCAGGAGGCCGAGGCAGGAGAATCACTTGAAACCGGGAGACAGAGGCTGCAGTGAGAAGAGATCACATCACTGCACTGCAGTCTGGGTGACAGAGTGAGACTCCATCTCAAAAAAATAAATAAATAAAAGGATATGAAAATGATATCCCCAGGCCTAGTGCCTATGTCTATAGCAAAATAGCAAGAGAGGGACAGAAGAGCCTGAAGAGCAGACTGTTTCAGGAAATATTACAGGCAAAAGTATATTTTCTCATGGAATAGAAAACTCTTCCTACTCACTTTTCATATCACAAAATTGTGTCTTGGCCGGAACACCAGACTCATCTGACTTTACTCACTGTGCCCCCTACCTGGCTTTCCTGGGCCTCTGGGCTTGTGACCCATCATGGACCATGTTCCACTTGGCTCTTCTGATGCTTCCTCTGCCACCTGGCTTGCATGGAACTGGAGACACGAATCTGCATTTTAACACAGTGATCCTGCTGCAGGTGGTCCAGGCATCACACTTGGAACAGGGCTTGGCAAACTCCTTCTATTAAGGGCAAGACAGTAAATATTTGAGGCTTTGTGCACCCTGTGGTCTCTGTCACAACTACTCAACCCTGCTGCAGTAGCTCAGAAGCATCCACAGACAGTATGTGAACAAATGAGCCCGGATGTGTTCCAATATCCTTTTTTTTTTTTTTTAACACAGGCAGCAGGCAGGCAGGATTTGGCCCATGGGTTGTAGCTTGCTGACCCCTCTAGAGCAGGGGTCCCCAACCCCTGGGCCATGGGCCACTACTGATCTGTGGCCTGTTAGGAACCAGGCCACACAGCAGGAGGTGAGCGGAGGGTGAGTGAGTGAAGCTTCATCTGTATTTACAGCCGCTCCCCATCACTTGCATTACCAGCCGAGCTCCGCCTCCTGTCACATCAGCAGTGACATTAGAGTCTCACAGGAGCGTGAACCCTATTGCGTGTGAGGGATCTAGGTTGTGGGCTCCTTACGAGAATCTAATGCTTGATGATCTGTCATTGTCTCCCATCACCCCCAGATAAGATCATCTAGTTCCAGGAAAGCAAGCTCAGGGCTCCCACTGATCCTGCATTATAGTGACTTGTATAATTATTTTATTATGTATTAATAATAGAAATAAAGTGTGTAATAAATGTAATGCACTTGAATCATCCTGAAACCATCCCCCCACCCCTGACCCCTAACCACTCTGGTCCCTGAAAAAATTGTTTTCCACGAAACTGATCCCTGGTGCCAAAAGGGTTGAGGACTGCCGCCCTAGAGGATGCATGAGATAACCAAAGATAGTGCCTGGCACATGATGGTATCTCAGCCTGAGCTCCTCACAAAAGCAAAGCTTGAGACAAAGACTGCCATGCAGGCTGAGTGGCTTATTTAGGAAACATAGCCGAGACAGGGGCACTAAACAGGGAAGGAGAGAGATTCAATATGCAGATGTGTCATTGAGTTAGCTGCCTCTAGGGCAACTGGAGGCTTGCTCCCCAGGACTCTCTAGAAGCGTGATGGAACATGTCTCAGAATCTCTTCCTCAAGGGGCATAGATGTCTGGGATTGTTTCTGTCCCCTATTGACCAAGGTCTACCCCTAGGGTTGTCAACTCTTTCTCATTGCTTTATCTGTATGTGGGCTCTGCAGAGGTTCTAGAAACAGAGGTGCCGGGGACGAACGTGAGAAGCATGAGGTATGTGCCTACGGTGAGGCATGATGAGGCTGTGCCTGCAGGAAACCTACATAAAACCAGTTGTTGAGGCAGCAGCTGGAATTGAGAGCGAGGGATTTGAAAAGCAGTGGACGGATAGGTCTGGCTCAGTGACCATTCATTTATGCTGAGGTCAATTGTGATGCAGTTCATTGTTCTTAGGAGGGAACCGAGGGGGACAGCAATGGTTTTCAAGCTTGTCACGCTTGGAAATGGTGCCATGTGGTGAGGCCGTATGGAAAAATCAGCTGTAGAGTGCCCTTTTAAGAACTGCTAAGCAATAGTTGATTAAAACATGTAGACATTACTTGTTTCTTTTTAATTTCCATCATATAGTTTATTTATGTAAATATTTATTAAATGTAAATCATCGTAACAATCCTGTAAGACAGTGATCATCATTCCTATTTTACAGATAAAGCTTGAGCACAGAAAAGTGAAATAACTTGCACAATGTAACAAATATTTCCTTTTTTGCCTTTTAATTTTGAGACAAGTTCTCTCTCTGTTGCCCAGTCTGGAGTGCAGTGGCATGATTACGGCTTACTACAGCCTTGACCTCCCAGGCCCAAGTGATCCTCCCACCTCAGCCTCCTGAATTGCTGGGACTACAGGCATGTGCCACCACACCCACCTGATTTTTAAGAAAAAAATTTGTAGAGACAGGGTCTCCCTATGTTGCCCAGGCTGGTCATGAACTCCTCGGCTCAAGCGATCCTACCACTCTGGCCTCCCAAAGTGCTGAGATTACAGGCGTGAGCCATCGTGCCTGGCTACAAATATTTCTTGTCTCTTTGTGTGCTAGGTGCTTCAGTTACTGACTAGCAGAGGGAGATTTAAAATCCAGGCCCTCTGATTCTATGTTCTTTGTTTTTTCTAATAGTGATTTGGAAGGGAATGGAGAGACCATTCACCACTTCTTCTCCTTCTCCTTCTCCTTCTTCTTATTGAGATGGAGTTTTGCTCTTCTTGCCCAGGCTGGAGTGCAATGGCGCAATCTTGGCTCACCACAACTTCTCCCTCCCGGGTTCAAGCGATTCTCCCGCCTCAGCCTCCCAGGTAGTTGGGATTACAGGCATGCGTCACCACACCTGGCTAATTTTGTATTTTTAGTAGAGACGGGGTTTCTCCATGTTGGTCAGGCTGTTCTCAAACTGCCGACCTCAGGTGATCTGCCTGCCTCGGCCTTCCAAAGTGCTGAGATTATAGGGGAAGCCATCGCATCCAGCCAAGAGACCATTCACTTCCAACCTTTCACCCAGTAAAATAATTTCTCTTGGTGTACCCCTGGTGATGAGGGGAATGCTAACTTACCTGTCAGCTCATTTTATTTCTAAAATGTACTTAGTATTCATTTACATCTTTCATCAACCATTGATTAGAAGCAATTTGGACATAGGAGAGGATATCCAAGTCATGGTTACGTGGTCCAGAAGAGAATCATCCACCCAGCAATTTGCATGGCATGTATGGGATCCTTAAAGCAAGGCCACCGGGTAGAGAAGGATCCTGAGAGGCTGAAAAGCAGGTAAAGGAGGGTGAAGACAGGTAAGCAGAGCTGTGCAGTAGCCTCGGAAGTTCAGACTCTTGGGAAAACTGTTGTCTCCTTTAAGGGCATGTGACTCCTTTGAAAGTCACCCTTGTTGAGCTTGGAGAAAGTGCTGGAGAAGAGAATGCTACTGGATTCACTCCACCAGAGCCCTCTGAGTCACACTTAAAATTAGATGGGGCAGTAAGAGTGTAGCTTAAGGGGAACTGTATCTGCCTAAATTAATGCTGACCTTGTTGGAATAACTCGCACTCTTCAGTATCTGCAGCTGTGGAGTCCCGAGGGAGTTGTCTGGCTACATGTGATTTTACATATCTGACAGCTAAATCAGAGATCCAAATGCCAAATCCTGCACTCAGGAACATTATGTGGATTTGTGACACTCCCAAGGGGACTTTGGATCCATAAAGCAATGAATGGATTACAATGAGGCATAAATATAGCATTTTCGTCTGTGACATACAATCTTGCTCTATTATTTCTCACATTGTTATGTGAAGGAAATCTATACCCACTCTCTCAGGTCTGTTCTCAGAAATTAAAAGAATGAAAAAGAGGTCTAAGAAAAAAAAAAGCCTCTTGATGCATCAGGAATAAACCAAGAATAGGGTGTGATAATTCCATGGAGGTAATTTGCAATATAGGGTAAACTCTGAGATCATGCACATTATCAGGAAACAGCGATCTCAGGCCAGCATGTCAGCTCAGTCACCAACTAGCCAGTTGGCTTGGAGCAAATCACTTCATCTCTCTGGTCCTCAGTTTCCTGATTTGTCCAGTGGACTTCAATGTTAAAGGCATGTACTCTCAAGAATGGGCAAGATGATCCACTGTGTGGTGCCAGAAGAAAATATTAGAACTTTTTTTTACACTTTAAAAATGTCTAATTTTGTGTATGTTTTTAAAATGCCCATTTATATTAGTACACATCTATTGTCTATAAATGAATAAATAGGCATATATTGGAAAGTTATATGCAAAAATGCATTCCTGCTAAAAGCATGGGAACAAGAAGCTTGGAGGCCACTGATTCAACCCATCAAGGTTCTACTGTAGATGGGAAGGCCCCTTTGTATCTGGTAGTCCGTGATTCTGTGAATTTGAGAATTCTCTCACTTGTTTTCCTGAGATCCCCCACTCCCCATCAGGGCTGAATACATCAGCTGTCCAAGGAAAAAGTTGTGTGCCCATTTGCGATGCGCCACAGATGTGTGGGCTCAGAAACCACAAGATGCGATTAGTGGACCTCTTGAAGTTGTGCCTTCCATATCAAGAGTCATGCAAATAATTATAATAACTTTCATTTGCTTCGTACAAGAGAGCTCGCAAATCAGTTTCATAAGTAATTTCACATATGTTTCACTGAGAACTTCAGAACAGGTGTTTTCCTAGGTATGAGAAAAGAGGTACAGAAACAGCCACCCACCTGGTATGCGACAAGGCTGCCACCCAAATTCTGCTCTCCTGATAAAGATTCCAGGACTCTCTGCACTTATAACCAAGTACAAATACGCTCCCTGGATCCCAGGGGGAATTAGGTGGTGGTGTGTGAGGAGAGCAGTATGAACGCAACCCCCAGCTACTTACAAAGAACGGCAGTGCTTGGGGCCCACAGTGGGAGGATCAATAGCATCATTCGTGTGTACATAAGACCTCCCATTATTCAGGGAGACCTGGCAGAGGGAGAAAAGCAGATGCATGGGCTCCTCGTGCCACCAGCTGTCATGGCTTGCTACGCTGCAGCTCCTGACAAGTGCTGTTGTGACAGTCTTTCTACACAGTTGCAGGGAGCAGCTTGATGGGAACAGCAGCAAAAAGCCTTGTTTACAGAGGTGTGAGAGAACAAAGAGCACATATATACTTAAGAGAATGTAATTTCAAGGACTTTGGTCCTGCCAGGTGTGGTGGCTCTGGAGGACAGCAGGTACTACCACATCTGTGAACTGGTCACCCTGTGCCCTGCCAGGAAATGGGACTTGAGGTGCAGGAGAGAAGCTTTCCCTGTTCCTTGTCTTCATTCAGTCTTGTGATAATGACCTGCAGAAACGTTTATCCTTTTTACTCTAAAGTGGCGTTATGGCAGCTAAGACGTGTAATATTTCACCGCTAACCATGATGGCTCTTACGGGGTTGTAATAGAATTTAAATGTTTGTTTCCTCCTCTGCATTGCAAATCTCTTAAGGGTAGATATCCTGACTTGTTTATTTCTATATCCCCAGACCTTTCCCCTACCGAGTCTAACCCATAGAAGATATGTAATACTTGTCTATTTAGTGAAGGAACTGTAAATATATTTACGTATTGGCTGTCCTTTTGGGAACCTCTTTTTTTTTTTCCTGCATTAGCCTTAAAGTAGGACTCAACACTTATTAAAATTCACCATAAAGGATTACTTTAATGAATACTTGCCATGATGCGTGTCACCAGCAGAGGATTACTATCAGGGTATGTAGAGAATGCCTACAAATCGATAGAGAAAGACACATACTCCAATTGAGAAATGGATGGACCAGCGATTGAACAGGAAATTCAGAAAGAAGGAAACCTAAATAGTCTATACAAATATGAAAAAAGAAAGATTTCCATATTTGTAATGGCAGAAATGCAAGTTCAAGACACTGAAATGCTTTTTTACTCCTTTCAGAGTAGCAAGCATTTTAACAACCTGATTTGTTGGCAGTGCTGTAGAGCTGTGAATTCTCTTACCAATGAGTGTACATTGATACAACCCTGTGGCACCGTCAGGTACCATAGAAATTGTGCACCCCCAGCAGAAATTCCACTCCTAAGATACATTCTAGCAGTTTTTCTCAACCATTTATGCAGAGAATGAAGCCCTAATGTCCTGGGGCATCCATTGTGTGAAATGAACTAACTTCTCATTTCTACGTCTAGAATGATGTTAGTGATATACCATCCATGGGCAACTTAAAAAAATACTCATTCGAACCATCTTCTGTGTTCTGTGGTTTTGAAATTTTGCATTTATTATTTTTGGACTGCCCTTGACCATGGGTGACTAAAACATTGGAAAGCTAAACTGCAGATAAGGGGAAACTACTGTATTATTACACATTATAATATTAAGTATATTATACATTTATACAATATATAAAATAATCCATATATTAAAATAAAATACATATAATTATTGTTATTGATATATTTATTCTTTATATTAATCCTTTTATTTCTCTGTGTGTTAAAATCGGTAATTTCAAGAATGTACCATGTTAAAAGAATAAATGAAATATACCCCCGCCAGTCCATTTGTACTGATGCAGTTGTGATGAATGACTCCTCTTATGAAGGGAAAGAAGTTTTTCTTTCCTCAAGTTTTTCTTGAGCAAATTATTTTAGGCAGAATCTGATCACTTCACTCCCCAGTTCAAAAATGTATGCTGGTTTTTGAGTGCTGCTCGACAGAGTCTAAATTCTGAAGTCTGGTGTTCAGAGTGCTCCACAAGCTGGGTCCAGACCAATTTAGAAGCAGTGCTTCAATCTCTTGTCTTCAAGCACTTTACATTCCATTCAGATTGGAGTGTTTGCCATTTTCCAGACATACCCCCATGCTTTTCCATTTCATGCTGTTGCTGATCCCATTTTCACTTCCTGAGAACTCCTTCCCTCATTCTTGCAATTTGACGTTATATACCAAAGCCTTAATAACATGCTTACTCTTTGACACAACATTTCTACCAGAAAAATAATTCGGGTTGTGCGTAAAGATTTAGCTTGAGGATGTTTACTCTAGCATTGTTTCGAATGTCAAAATATTAAAACTAACCTTAATGTCCTCAGGGGATGTTTAAATAAATCCACTGCACATGGAACACAGCGCGTAAAAGCATAGGCTCTGGAACTAAAAGGCAGACTACCCCAGCCAAGTCCCTGTTCTGGAACATTCTAGCTCTGTGATCTTAGCCTTTCTGTGTCTGCATATTCCTAATCTGTAAAATGGGAATAAACCAATATTTCCTTCACAGAGTTGTCAGGGGGATTTAATGTGTCAATATTTGTTAAAGCACTTAGAATAGTATCCGGCATACTGTAAATTCATTTGTAATTGGCTGATGTTTCTCATCCATAAACCCTTGAGGTAAGGAAATGTTGCAGTCTATTTTGATGTCCTGGTTAAACCTGACATTGTACTAAGAATGAGTAAGGGTTAAAGGCAGGAGGGGTGGTCCAATCTTTTGGCTTCCCTGGGCCACACTGAAAGAAGAATTGTCTTGGGTCACACACAAAATACACTAACACTATTGCTAGCTGATGAGCTAAAAATAAATCACAAAAAAATCTCATGATGTTTTAAGAAAGTTTATGAATTTTGGGGGGCTGCTTTCAAAGCCGTTCTGGGCTGCATGTGGCTTGCAAGAGTGGGTTGGCCAAGCTTGGTTAAAGATATATGCAAGAATCACCGCCATTCTAGCTGAGTGCTTTTTAAT
Organism: Gorilla gorilla gorilla; assembly: GCF_029281585.2. Classification (NCBI taxonomy): domain Eukaryota; kingdom Metazoa; phylum Chordata; class Mammalia; order Primates; family Hominidae; genus Gorilla; species Gorilla gorilla. Next base: position 32,240,586 of record NC_073229.2, on the reverse strand, counting down.
TGGGGGTTCTAAAGTAGTGAATTTGAACTTGAATAATTTGTGGTAGGTGGCAGGAGACTGAAGTAGGAGAACCCCAGGGTTGGAAAGTGAGTTTTATAAGGAAAGTATGAAGAAACTGGTTTGTTCTAGAAAGCCAAGTCACTCTAGAAGGAGTACGGAGTAATAGATTATTAGAAGTACTTGGGTTCTGGAGTTAGAGCAAGCCACTCTAAACTCGAACTGTACCACTAACTACGTGGGTGGCTTTAGGCCAGTTTCTTTCACCTCCAGCCTAGGGTTTCTCTTCTGTTGAAGAAGTGCAATAAGATCCACCCTTATGAGCTTATCGTAAGGTTTAGAAAGAATAAGTAGTTCATGTTCCTATGTTCCAGGCACTGGTCTAAGCTCTTTTCATATTATCTCACTTAATTCTCACAACATCCCATGGGGTACTACTGTGGGTTGAACTGTGTCTTCTGAAAAGATCATATTGAAGTCCTAATCCTAGGTACCTGTGAATGTGACCTTATTTGAAAATAGAATCTTTGGAAATGTAATTACATTAAAATGAGGTCATACTAGGTTACGATAGGTGCTAAATTCAATATGCCTGGTGTCTTGTAAGAGGAGAAGACACAGACACAGGGCAAACATCATGTGGTGAGAGAGACAGAGATTGGAGTGATGCAGCTATGAGCCAAAGAACGCCAAGGCTTGACGGCCACCACCAGAAGCTAGAAGAGGAAAGGAAGGAGTCTTTCCTGGAGCGTTCAGAGAGAGCGCATGGCCCTGCTGACACCTTGCTATGGAACTTCTGGCCTCCAGGACTGTGAGAGGATAAATTTCTGTTGCTTAAGCTGCCCAGTTTGTGATGACTTGTTTCAGTTGCTCTAAAAAACAAATACAGATACCATTATTTTCCCTGTTTTACAGATGGAGAAACTGAGGCAAAGAATAAGCAAGTAACCTACCCAAGTTCTCACATAACTAGTAAGCTAGCCAGGGTTTAAAAGCAGGGCAGACTATGGAGTCTGTGCTCTTAATTATTAGCTGATATTCAGTTGGGTTCTGGGTAATTTCATCATTTTCCTGGGGAACACAAAGTTTTTATTTTCAGCTTTTAAATGTTGATATACTTCACCATCCACCATCCCCAAGAGGCATTATTCTGTGGAAGGAGAGTGATCTCGTCACATGGTTATCTGAAGTCCTGTCCTCATTAGCCCAGCTGAGTCTATGTTCAAATCATGCAACTTTTACAATATTCACACAGCCAAGCTTCCAGCCCAGCTGGGTCACAGCAGGCTGGTGACAGAGACTCTTCCTCCATGGATCTTGGGTAGAATCCTCAAATGGCTTTTTCAGGTGATACCAGAGAGAGGCCTACCTCCTAAGACTGGCTGTGCTTCCCCTAATAATTGTATCACAGCAACTATGGATAAAGCAAATTGCTATAGGCAGAATATTTTACAGTGACTGTTAGAGGGCCCTACTGACTTAAAGAGAGAACAAGAAAGAGAATAAATGAAATCTGAATTACTCCTAAATTCCATTTCATCCAAAAGCTTTACCTTCCTCTTCCATCAAAATGATTTTCTCAACTGCACCCATTAGAAAGATTTTCAGATTTCAGCATCATATGTATTTACTTCTCTCTCTCTCTCTCTCTCTCTCTCTCTCTCTCTCGATACTCAGGAAAATGCATGCCTGAGAGAAGAGCAGAGCAGAGGCAATCCAAAACTGGATTTCCAGTCTAGAATCTTCTAGGTTTTTCTTAATCAGTTAAACCTTAAAAGACACAAAGCCTTACTAAGCAGCTACCATCTATTTTTCTGTTTCTTTTGGCCTGATAATCTGCAGTTTTACCAAGAACCCACCCCCAATCTGATTCCCTTGAGAATGTGCACTGGCTCTTGGCTTTTGGATGCAGGGCAAAGAGAAGCTTATTCATTGCCCTCTGCAGGCACCACGCTGCAGCAGGTTGTTATTCAAGTTGATAAAGGCTCCCATCCCTGGGGAAAAACTCCATCTTGCCAACCGTGACCCTGACTCAGGGTGTAAGCTGAGCCCAGGCACACCTGTACATCTGACAGATGAGGCAGGCTCTGAAAAGCCTCTGCTGACAAGCTTATCGGAGTGCAGACACCTGCAGAGGGGCCCACACCTTTCTCGGTGAGGGCTCCAAAAGCAGCCTTGATTCATCAAGTCTGTGTACTCAGTTGAAGAGAGATTACTTGGAGAATCACAAAGGGGTTGAATTATGCCAAGACCAAACATCATGCTTGGAAGGAAATACAGCCATTCATTCATATCATGGCTCTGTTTGATGGAATTCGTTAACATACCCTTGACTGGGTTTTGTTCCAGATAAAATCCTGTCTTTGTCTTGGGGAGATAAGGGTGAGGACAAAGACAATTTAGATTGATTAAGCCTACTATGTTGCCTGGCACAAGAGGAGGTGTTTTATATTTAGCATCATGTTTAATCTTCCCAAGAACCCATGTGATGAAAGTGCTGTTATCTTGATTTTACAGAGAAGAAAACTGAGCCTTAGAGAGCTTAAGTCACTTTGCAAGATTGCACATCTAATTAGTGGCAAGGCAGGATCTGAAAGGGTTCTCCCAGCGTTTTATGTCCACTAGCAGCTGTTCCCAAGCAAACCAACTCAGGAAACCCAAAGCCCAGGAGTTTGGGGACAATTAATTATGTTTGTGGTCCTTCATGAGTGGGGCTCATGTTGCTATGTGTTGGCTGTATGGGGGAAGGTTGACCTGAGGCATGACGCTGTTACCCAGAATTCCAGGCAGATGGTGCAGAATGGCCTGGAATGGCCCAAGTCAAAGCTGACAAGGATTGCTGTCGGTCTCTGTGCTCGCCTGAACTAGAGGCAAATGATCCCAACCTATCAATTTAGAGGCATGTCAATTTATACTCTAAAGCAGTGGTCCTCAACTGGGGGCAAATTTGGCATCCAGGAGACATTGGGCAATGTCTAGAGACATTTCTGATGGTCACAACTGGGAGGGAGTGAGATGTTACCAGCATCTAGTAGAAAGAGGTCAGGGATGCTGCTAAGCATCTTACAATGCACAGAAAAACCTCCTATATAAAAGAATTATCTGGTGCAAAATGTCAGTAGTATCAAGATTGAGACACCCTGCTTTGAAATACTATCCCACCATATACGTGAAGTTCTTAGCACAGTGACTGCTACACAGCGATCAACAAACATCAGCTTTGTCATTATCAATCACCAGGTTCCAAGCATTCGTATGTGAAGGCTGAGTTGACGATTTTTGGTAGGTGATCCCTGGGGTCCTCCCTGGGGAAAGCAAGGAAGAACGGGATGCCTTCCTCCCCTTGGTGACTGCGCAAGTCACGCACTGACACCAGTTCTCATTAATGCGTCAAGCTCCTTATGAATCAATACTTGAAGATTTTTGCTTTTATTTTTTAAGTAGAGTTGGCAAGGTGTGTGGCTAGCAGTGGGTGGCATGTACTTATCTCTGAAAAGATGTTTATTGAGTGTGAACTCTAAGACGTTGGCAGGGGGGAGTGCTCCAGAGGTAGCATCTTACAGCACACAGCTGCCCGGGGGAAAGAGCTCAGTCACTGGAGTCAGACCAGCTTCTCAGAGCCACCATGTCCTAAGGTGTAAAACAAGAGCCATAATTTTTACTTTCAAGGGTTGGCGTGAGAATTAATTGAAGTAATGAATGTGAAGTGCTTAACACAGCAGGTGGCATAATGAACACTTTCCTGGTACCTCTCATCAGGAAAAGAGTAGGGCAGGCTGGCCTCAGAGGATTGGCAGGGGGACAGCTTCTAAAATGGTGACCCCAGTGCTTTTTGGTGGGCTCTGTTCGCCTTCCCCCTGGTCACCACATACCCAGGCAATACTTAGAGTACCCAAGGAGTGAGCAAGGGGATGTTGGCCACGACCCTGTTCTCCTGCTCCCTGCCAGGGAGGCAGCTGTGGTGCAGCAGCTGATGCATGACTCTCAGTTCCACCCACATGCTAGCTCTGTGATGCTGGGTGAGTCACGTATGCTGTTTGAACCGGGATCTCCTTACCTCGACAATCGATTACATTTGCTACTTCACAGTAGTCATGTAAGGATTAGGTGATGATGATGATGATGATGACGATCATGACGATGATAAATAATCAAGATGAAAAAAGTAACTGGTTGTGTCAGGAACCTGATGAAAGTTAATTTTTTTGTTGTTGTTTTTCTGTGAGAATAAATTCCTCATTATGCAAGTGAGGATCCGCCTTGATGGTTTGACTTCACCTGACTACACATTTCTCCCATTTGCCGTGGGCATGGTCCTAACACAGATAGGCCGGCCACCTTTCTCTATATATCCATTCTCATTCCCACCTCTACGTCTCTGCCAGGGGTGATCGGCTCAGAGTAGCCTTCCTTTTCTTTCCATCTAAATCCTCTCCCTCTTTTGTGGCACAGTTCTGGTTTCACCTCTCCTGGTCACCCCATCCTCCCTAGTAGCTTCAGTTACTGTCCCCTGAGCACCAGAGGATGACTGCTATGCCAAGCCTCACGTGGCTGCCACTGAGGGCCACAATAAAGAACTCACAAGCTTCCTGCTTTGTTTAGAATGTTCTGTATTTAGGGATATCTATTATACAGAGGCAGTTCGTGTTCTTCCCTCACCTACTATATCCATTAAGTACTCTGTGCCCAGATTTCAACTAAGTTTTCTTGCTATAAAATACTAACAAAAGAATTAAGTTATGCCCACATGGTGCTTCCCTCCTTTAACCTCAGAAACCATGTGATATTTGGCTTTGTATCTCCAGTCTTGAACAGAGACTCAGAAATATGGTAGACACTTAAACATTGATGAATGAACGAACCAATGCATGGTTTTGTGGTAAGAGATTTTCTTCCCCTCTACGTGACCACATTTTTCATCTCATGAAGCTCAATTAAGATGGTTGAAGATACAGACAGGTGGATATTCAGGTTTCTTCACAGCGTTCCTGGGATCAGACTCGAACCTACAGGACTCTCAGCAGAATCCTGGATACAGGCACACCCTTGCTATTTTCACAGAAGGTGGAGAACTGGACCCTATTTTCCTTTTCTTACCCTGCTTTCTTGCTTTTCCCGGGGCAGAGAGAGGTGTTGAGCATTCTATAGGTGCATTTTTTGATATCAGGCCATTTACAGTCTATTTCCAAAATAAGTAGCCCACATGCCTCTGACCCTCGAGGGACTTGTTCTGGTTGCCTTACCCGTACATTTTAGTGCTTGGTCATATTCCATTTAGAATGTCATGCCTCATTCTGTGGTCTTTCCGCTGGTTTTGTTTATTGGCTGTTTGTTTTGTTTTGCTTTTTTCTTTTATTTTTAAGGGCATTCTTTCTGATTAGGCAGAAATTCTCAGAAGGCATGCATTGAACTTCCCACTGTCTTCATCAGAGCTGAACATAGGCCTAGGCAAACAGCAGGTGCTCAGTAAAAGGTTGAACCAATGGAATCAAACAAAACCTTATCTTTCTAATTCATCTTCCTCCAAGCTTCTGCGATGACCAAGTCCAGGATGTAGCAACATAATCCTGAGTGTGGATTTTTAAAAGGGGGAAAATGAGAAGAATGGCAAGGTAGACAAAGATAGCAGGCACAAGATGAAAACACCAAGACTGACACCCACCCCACCTGGCCCTCAGCTCCTGATGAAAAGAAACCAAAGCCCTCGGATTCACTTCAATTGCTCTCTGGACCTGAAATGACTCCCTCCCCCAGGCCTGTAGGAAAATTCAATTAAAGGGTCCATCTGCGAGGCAGCAGCTGAAGGGGAATGACAGTGGGGAGGCCCATATTTTCATAAAAAAGAGCTCTTCTCCTCCTACCCGCCCCCTCCTCTATGCACCCTCCCCTGCTTGCTTATTAGGCCCAACCCTTACCTCTAAACTGCAATTCTCTCCAATTAGGCGGGCTCAGAGGAGCAGCTTTCATCTGCTCCTTTCAAATACGCGCACGGGAAAGACTGGGTACATCCCACAGACACGAGGCTTGCTGGGAGAGAGCGAGAAAACCCGCAAAAATAGCCCACAGAGGCTGGGAGCTAGAAGCCCCCTAGCCCAGTTAAGCCCCCTGCCTCAGCGGGCTTAGTGGCCATGCACTGCTGGGCATGAGTTCTGCAGGCCATCCAAACCGAAAGGCAAGACACTAGTATTAATACCACTAATAATAAAAATCACGACCAGGCAAGCTTTCTGGGTTTCAGTGAGAAACAAAGAGAAAGGCAGAAGGGAAGGATTAAATGGGATGACCTCCAAAACAAGCCTTCACCCTCCTGAGCCTTCTCACCCACAGGGCTGCCTGCCTGCATTAGTGTTTGTTTTGGACGAAGGGAGCCGGGCCACGCTGCTGGCCGCAAGGACGGTGGCTCTGGCCAAGGGGCAGGTAAGAAATCCACCATCCTGTGACTCACTGTCATCTGGCAGGGTTGACTGAGGCTATTTTAAACATGAAGGATGGCCCTTCCAGGGAGTGAGTGCCTCTTCCTTCTGTCCACATTCCCTTCAAACCCATCAGTGCTCATGACAGTCCTGTGGGGCAGGACTGAAGCACAATCTCCACAAAGTTCTCCCAACCCTGCGCCCCAGAATGTCCTGCTGTACCCTCTGAGGACTTCTTGTCTACCTTGGCAACTTCTCAGGCCTCCGTCCCACTTCCTTCTGCTCCCTTTTGATGATCCGTGTTGAGAGAACATAGGTAAAAGGGCAGCTTATTGCCCTCCTTTGTACCTAAAGCTGGAGGAAGCAGAATCTGGCACATGAGAGTTGACTTAATATAGGCCCCATATGAGGCTGGGCACTGGGACTGGTGTACGTATTTGTCTGCTCGGGATTTTTGCCCTAACAAAGCACCACAGCCTGGGGGGGCTTCAGCAACAGAAATGTACTTTCTCATGGTTTTGGAGGCTGAAGCCCGAGATCCAGGTGTCCACAGGCTTGGTTTCTCCCGGGGCCTCTCTCCTTGGCTTGTAGGTGGCATCTTCTCCCTGTGTCCTCGCGTGGTCTTCCCTCTGTGTGTGGCTGTTCCTCCTCTCCTCTTCTTATAAGGACATCTGTCCTCTTGGGTTAGGGCTCCATCCTAATTACCTCGCGTTAACTTAACTACCTCTTTAAAGAACTTATCTCCAAATAAGGTCACATTCTGAGATACTGAGGCTTATGACTTCAACACATGAATTTTGGGAGGGTTGTGGGGGAGACACAATTCAGTCCATAACAGTATGCCTTGGTTGTTCTGTCTAAAAAATGACCTATTATTTACCACTTTAATCACAGGACTTCAGAAGTTTTAGGGCTTCGAGGAGACATCAACTTTTCCAAGGACTGGAGCCTTCTAAGGAAAGGTCTTCACTCGTTGGTGTTAGTGTGCTCCCAATTTATTAAGTGTAAAATAGAATTGGGACACTGCTCATAGCTACTATATAAAATGAGATAGAGAGGATCCTATCACGTGAATTCTATTAATTTAATCAAGACATAGTCCAGAACATCTATTTCTGGCCCTGAAGTAGCTAATGTACCTCAAGGATACACACAAATGGAGCAAACTCACCTCCCTTTCCTGGTTGAAATCCATCCAGGTCCCACCAGCCTCTTGAGACCCCTCATCATCCTTCAAAGGTGGCCTCGCTCCACTTTTTTTTTTCTCTGAGCCTTTGCACAGGTTGTTTCTCCTTCTTGAAATGTCCTTTGCCTTCTTAAAACTGCAGAGCATTACAGAAGGAAAGGGGAGACTAGATTAGTCATAAATATTCTCTGGCTTCCGTTCTGAGAAGTCGGCTGTCCTCTCAATTAGACATTAGACTAGAAAGGCTTAAACTCTTTCATTCTTCCAAGACTGTCAATGTCGTGGGATTCCAGGGAATGCCTAGCCCACATTTCTCTCTTTTAAGTGAGGGGCTTATGCAGACAGGCCTTTGATGACCGTGAGCTCCAGCATCCTGGTCACCCTCTTTCAACAGCTTGGGCCACACTCTGAGCTTGACTCCTCCGGTGAGCTGGGGCAGTGGAATGGCTAGAGATGAATGAAACAGTGAAAAATGATATGGTTGGTGTGATGTTCATGATAATGTTGGTGTGGTGTTAAATGATGTTTGTTGTTGTGATAGTGTTAGAATAAATTATTTTTTACTTTGGCGTTTTAAGTGTTCAGTATACTTAGTAGTGCTATCAATTATATTGAACACAGATCATAAAAAGATACTCGTCTGGTAAAATATTAACAGTATGGTTTGGCAACTGTAAGTATGTTGAGCTACAAAAAAACTACAAAATCTATTCTGTTGATTGCGTTCATGGGAAACCAGAGTCTGCTAGAATTGTGTGTGTGTGTGTTTTTATTTATGGCTCATTTCTTCCTTTTCAAGCATATCACCTGCTAGTCTTCAAAAAAAATCTCACTCCCTGGAAGAAACCTAGCCTTGGAACAACCTTTTTCATCCTGCCTCCGTATCCCATTTTAGTTCCTTATTTTAGAAAATAATTTGTCCCCCTCTTTTTTGGGGATTAGCATGGATATAGGGATTATAAAGTCCCAAACTGCATCCCCAGTTCTGTCGTTTAACTGGGCAACTTCTGGCTTGTACTTACAGTATTCTAATTGTGTTTTATGAATTGGGCATAGCAAGGGCCTTGGTCTTCCGTCATTATTTGTGTACCACCCATCTCTCCAGATCATATAAACCTCCCCTCTGAGTATGCTAATATAGTGGTGCATGTTATCTACCCCTTTGGACCTATTCAAGGAAGGTGTTGTACTATGTTTATCTATTGATGTTACAAACAGCCTCAAAATCAATGGCTTATACCAACAACCATTTATTTGCTCACAATTCTGCAATTAAGCTGGGTTTAGCTGGGTGGTTCTTCTGCTGGTCTTACCAGTGCTCACTTATTCAGAGGCAGCCTTTTAACAGCTCACCTAACATGACAACACCTGGCATCTCTGCCACTTGTTTAGAAATTAAAGTTTAATGCCTATCCTCCACAGTGATATTCAGAATATTTAATAACCTATACTTGATGGTCACTGGCCAGTCAGAATGGACAGGGCCATGATAGACAGGGTTGTGGAGATGGCCTGTAGTGGAAAGCTTCAGTGCTTCAGTTGCTGATCCTGGGAGAGTTTTTGGGAGCTCTGGAACCTGGAGGAGGAGCCAGGAACACGGTGCAAGGGCTTGGGGATCTCAGGAGACTTGAGTCTGTTAATAGGGAATTATTTCAACAACTTCATAACCAGTATGATAACAATTGTTTAAACCAACTTAAGCTCTATTGATGTCATTTTCCTGTAGGCATGTGATCTCTCTTTTCATCTAGACAGAAAATCCCTTGAGGTCTAGAATTATGTGTTAAACTTCTTAGTGTCCTGTGGAACTTAGCCAAGAGTCATCCTTCAATTAAGAGTTGTGATTCTGTGCCATGTGATTAGAGCTGCCAGACTGGGGACACTTGGTGCTCAGAGGTAGGCAGTGCCCGATTTTACAGATCAGAACATAAAATTGAGCCTTTCTATACTCAATGGCGATCAGAATTAATTTCCTACTCCCTTTGAGATCTGGGTCCTTGTGCAACCAACCACCTGACTGGCTTCCTTTTTCAGAACATCTGGAATGTGGAAAGTCTGGAAAGATGTTTCTTTAATGCAGTAGCACTTGGGAGAGTTTTAGAAGTAGCTACTACTTTCTACTCCCTCTTTCCCAACTTAAATGGGGGTGGCAGTATTAAGGAGTAGAAGAGAGAGAGGGTGTGTGCATAACATAAACTTGACATGCAATGTTGAGATCAAGAACTCACCCTTTACATAATGTGACATGGTGTGGAGGTAATTGAAAGAATATTATTAGTACCACCTTCAGGCCTATTGTGGGCTTTTGTGGAGCTGGCCTGAGAATTTGGCTACTATGTATAGCATGACTTTCTTAATTGTCTTGTCTCTAAAAGGAAGATGTTGTACTATGTGTATCTATTGATGTTACAAACAGCCTCAAAATCAATGGCTTATACCAACAACAATTTATTTGCTCACAATTCTGCAATTAAGCTGAGATTAGCTGGTTGTCTTCTGCTGGTCTTACCAGTGCTCATTCATTCAGAGGCAGCCTTTTAGCAGCTCACCTAAGGTTGGGTAGTCCAAGGTGTCTTCACTCACCTGTCTGGTGATTAGCCTGGGCTGCCAGCCAGGATGCCCTGTGTCTTGCAGGATACTGAGTTTCTGACTGGTGCAGCTGTGTTCCAAAAGGAGGAAGAACTGAAGCAAAAGCATTTATCAAGCCTTTCCTGGCATTATATTTGCTGCCATCCTGGTGGCCAAAGCAAGTCTCATGGCTGAGCCCATAGTCAATGGGAAAGGAGACTACACAGGATGTACTTCATGGAGGCCGTGAATGTAACAATCAACCGCAAACCACATGATCTCTAAGGTTCTTTCAACTCCAACCTTCTGTTTTCCTGGGAACATGAGCTCTCATGTTTGGATATCAAGTTAGAAACACCACAAGCAGCCTGCAAGTTCCCCACTATCACCAAGACAACAAAGTAGAGTAGGGGATGATCTTTTCCCTTGTGACACACAGCCTTTTTGTATATATTGACACTTAAAATTTTGGCCCTTTAACACTGCACTATGCATTCATTTTAGTCAGATGTGATTTGTGAAAAACTGTAATAGGAAGAGAAGAGTTTGAGAATGAAATCTGAACCCATTTCCACAGTCCTCAAGCTTGACTCAGACTACAGAGTGTATGCGCGTGGCATGTACATGGTGCATATTTAAGAAATGTTTGCTCATTGATCTCTACCCAAGGTGTATTAGTAAAATAGTAAACTGCATCTCCTCATTTGTGACAGCAGACTAAATTCATCAATATGCTTGTCCTCTGCAATGGACTAAATGTGTCCCCCAAAATTTGTATCTTAAAATGGTAGCCTCCAAGGTGATGATATTAGGAGGTGGAATCTTTGGGAAATGATTAGGTCATGAGGGTGGCCTTCATGATGGGATTCATTCTATTACAAAAGAGACTCCAGATAGGTTTTTTGTTCTTTTAACCATGTGAAGATACGATGAGAAGTCAGCAGTCTGAAACCCAGAAGAGGGCCCCCACCAGAACCTGACCATGTTGGACTTCCAGCCTCCAGAACAGTGAGGAAGAAATTTCTCTTGTTCATGAGCCTCCCATTTGACGGTACTTTGTGACAGCAGCCAGAACTGTCTAAGACATCCTCTCTCTCCCCCAGTCTCATTGAAATTACACGAAATATGTTTCAAAAGAATAAAGTTATATAAGCATTGGGAAACATGAAAGGGTGTATTAAAGAAAGAAAATAGGTGGGATTAGATCAGGGTTTCTCAAACTTGGCTCTACTGAGACATTGGACTGGATAATTCTTTGTTGCGGAGGTTGTCCTATGCATCGTAGGAGGTTTATTAACATGCCTGGCCTCTACCCACTAAATACCGGCGATACTCCCCCTAAATTGTGACAACCAAAAATATCTTCAAACATTGTCAGATGCCCCCAGCAGAGACCCACTTAATTTGATGGACTGAGAGAACTGAAATCCAAAACCCATGCAGGAGGAGGCTGCTACAGAGGTGGGAGCCTTTCAGAAACTCCCAAGTTGCCAATACCTAGAGCACGAGTGGGCTGTGAAGGAGATATACAAGGTGAGCAGTGGAAGAAGGGCTGTCTGCAGAACGGCTGGGACTCTTACAACCTTCTCCCGCCTGGCCCAAGGGGACTGGCTAGCTTTGAGGTGTTTGTCCCCAAACCAGAGCTCCTAGACTACGGTTTTAGTCTAGGAAGGATCTGGGGATGGGGGGCTTCTACTTTAGATGTTGAGGCTGGAGAGAGAAGCAGAGCCTGAAATGTCTGTAATAGCTTGGATGGAAGGAAAATCCCCCAAATGCAGCTCCTCTCAGAAGTGACACGAAGGCTCCCAGAACAAAGCCTTCCTTCCTTGGAACTGATGAGGCCTCCAGCCTTTGTACTGGCTCCCTACCATGCACTGCTCACTTCCACCAAAGCCCTCCAATTCTGAGGAAAGTTTTATGGAAGAAAGAAAGAGTAAATAAGAGTAATAATTGCAGAAGAAATGCAACCCAACTATGAATACTGTTGAATTTATTAATTTTGTTGAATTTTATTAATTTGTTTGCAAACAGTATGATCAACAAAGGATGATCAGATATTTGATGAAATCTGTAGGTACGAAAGAGAAGAAATAGAGAAACAAAAATCAATAACTAATGAGATTTTTCATCTTATTGATAATAAGGTGAATGCAAATTTAAACAGAGAAATGCCAATTAAACCATATTGTTAGAGAGTCAAAAAAAAATCTGGTAACATCCATTGTTGGTAAAGCTGTGAGGAAATGGACAGTCTCATGGACTATCTCTGGAATGATAAAAATCCTTTGGGAAGTCAGTTTGGCAATACCCATTAAGATTAAAAATGCACAAACTCTTTGACCCAGAAACTTTTCTTCTAGAAACTTTCCTACAAAGATATTCATGTACACACTCAAAGATACCTGTACAAGGATGTTCATGGAAGCATTACAAGTAGGATCAAAAATAAGAAGCAGCTTAAGTGGCTTTCTACAGAAGAATAATTATGATGTGACTATTTTATGGAATATCATACAGCCTATGAGTAGGATGAAACGGATTTGAATTTGATTGGAAAAATGTCAGTTACTAAATGAAAACAGTAAAACTCCAAACAATATGTATATGTGGTATCATTTATATACCAAAAAATCCATATGTTCACATGTGCATGTGTGCACACATGAGGTGTACAGAAATTGCACAAGGATCTGGCAGGGAGGAGTCAGAAGAGGGAAAAGGAGACCATTTACATTTTACTCAAAAATTCCACATTGCTTGACATTGTTGTAGGGGGTTAATAATACTTTTTTTTTTTTTTTTTTTTTTACCTTGCAGCCCCAGCTGGAAGAATACTTTTGTAAGCTTAAAAACAACTTTTAAAAAGAAAAGTAACTGAGACTAATAAACCTTACAGAACTCATAAAGACCATAACTACTTCCTTCAGATAAGATGAGGACACTGGAGCCCTAGCCTGGATCAAGAACAGCAATGTCCTGGTTTCCCATCTTATTTATGCTCTTTCCACTTACCATGTTCCTTTTGAATGCCTAAGAATTTCATTGTTTATTTTAAGCCATTTATCACAGCTGTTATCTTAATCGTAGTTGCGTTTGTTTAACAACCACTGCGGCTTATCGAGAATTTATCTAACATATTTTATAGAATAAGCATACCCTTTACAAGAGATATCAGGTATTATGAAGAAAACCTTACATAAGTTATTTCTCCAAGCATAAAATGTTCACATATTTTTAATCGAGGTTTCCCTGTAGCAGATCAAATGATGCATTTGTTTTGATGATTAGTGCCAAACATTGACACAGTGAGAGAGGCAGTTAGACAGCAGCAGCAATGTGAGGGGGCTCTGGGGACACAGTTCTGTCCTGCATACTCTGGGGAGACCCACACTGTTCTCCAAGACTGCATTCCAACAAAGGCGAATGATGTGTATACTTGTGAGAAAAATGAAACCATTCTTATAAACAAAAGGATAATTAACTGCAAACAAATATAATCCTCTCTGAGAATATAAGAGAAAAAGGCGGACATGGTGGAGATTTAATTTCAAGGGTGTGGGATACATTTTCACAACTGACTTTCCAGGTAGGTAAGATTGGAGCCAAACTTTGAAGGGATGAGAGGGATCAAAGTATCCCTTAATAGAGGTACATTCTCTCCTCGAAGATGACAGGGACAATTTGGTCAGGATCTCAGATCAGATTCCTTTTGCTTCATCTTCACTTACCCCATATGGTTAATCCCAAGAAGCCTGTGAATCTGAGCAGGAACAAACAAACAAACAAGCATCACGGCTGACCCACTTTGGAGATGTGGAAACTTAGTAAATGACATTTTTCTAAGACATCGACTGACATTTTTTTTTTCATGGCAAAGAACAGATGCTTTTTAGCCTTGGGAAAAACTACTTAATATTTTAAGTGGATGCAGTTTCACTTAGTTATTTAGAATCTGACCACCAAAATGTCCAATATTTATTTACTAGCTTTGATTTATCTTTAAAATGACATTTCTGTGTTTGAATATGAGCCAATTGGAAGAACTCAAACACAGGCCAAAGTTTGGTGTATTTCAGAGTCAATGTCCGTTTCTCACAGTGATGATTTCAGCTCCCCATCTTGCCCAGGATTTGGTATAAATGCAGATACAATGTGCTCATGCGAGCATGTATATGTTCCATGTCATTTAGAGCTAGAAACTTCCCAAGAGAGGGTACCACCCACGGCTATCAAAATAGCACCAAAATGCTCCACAGGGGAAATATCATGAATATGCAGAGACTCTTAATTTTCTTCTTTATTTTCTTTACATTACATGGAAAATCTGTCAAAACACTTTCTTTAAAGGATAAAGGGTTCTGCTTCTTTTTATGCATGCTGTTTACTTGGGGGATACGGAATCGTTTCTACCAGGCACTTGATCTTCTCAGAAGTGTTTTCTGGGTTTGCAGGAGGGGAGGGCATGTAGAGCAGTGCTGATGGCATCAGCCTAAACCTCCCAATCTGTAGGAATAAAGACGGCTCTTGGACAGACACATGGTGTCTGCTCTGATTGCACCGCCTCCCTGGTCACAACCTTTCACTGTGGTCATTCTGGTAGAAAAAGAGCATACCTAGGTTTCAGACACCTGGAGCTTTTTTTTTTTTTTTTGAGATGGAGTCTCGCTCTGTTTCCTAGGCTGGACTGCAGTGGTGTGATCTTGGCTCACTGCAACCTCCGCCTCCCAGATTCAAGCGATTCTCCTACCTCAGCCTCCCAAGTAGCTGAGATTACGGGTGCCCACCACTACGCCCAGCTAATTTTTTTTATTTTTAGTAGAGATGGGATTTCACCATGTTGGCCAGGCTGGTCACAAACTCCTGACCTCAAGTGATCCGCCCTCTTCGGCCTCCCAAAGTGGAGCTCTTACCTCTAAGAAGGTAACCATGATATGAACTTCCAATGAACAAATAGAAACGTGGGTCTTTACTTCAATCCAGACAACATTTTCATCAGACCATGCACCCAGGGCTGCTCCCTGGGCTGTGACTTGTGCAGTCTCACAGGGTCCTGCTTTTGGTTTCACACTCTGCTCTCACCATTTTGAAGTCCTTACTAATTTTTTTTATAAAAGGCCCTGCATTATCATTGTGTGGGAACTGGGTTCTGCACATTATGCAGCCAGGCCTGCCTGCAGCCTCGGATTCTTCACCCTGGTAGGGAAAGGTGTATGTTTGGAGAGTTTTTTGTTGTTGTTGTTGTTGTTTGTTTGTTTTTTAAGACAAGGTCTTGCTCTGTTACCCAGGCTGGAGTGCAGTGGCCTGATCATGGCTCACTGCAGCCTTGACCTCCCGGGCTTAAGTGATCCTCCTGCCTCAGCCTCTGAGGCACTAGGACTACAGGCACACACCACCATGCCTGGCCAATTTATTTTTATTTTTTGTAGAGATGAGGTCTCCCCAGGTTGCCCAGGCTGGTCTCAAACTTCTGGACTCAAGTGATCCTCTCATTTTGGCCTCCCAAATCACTGGGATTACAGGCGTGATGGTTTTTTTGTTTTGTTTTGTTTTGTTTTTTAATGCTCAGCCTAGGTGGTTTTTTTATTTTATTATTATTATTTATACTTTATCAGAGTTTGCTCAGAGCATCAATGGAAAAGAAAAAGGCCCTAGTTCTCCCACTGCAGCTCACCTTCCTGTCAAGAGAGAATTCTCCAGGCAGGCCTTTTGCATTGCTTCTGCCCATAAAAACATTTAACAAGAGCTCCACACTGCAGAATTGGAGGCCCGCACAACCTTGAAGGGAGGGCTTGTCCGAGTGATGGACCTTGGCCTTCTTCAGGTGGACACTGTCAAAACCCCAGATGGAGGAAAGCTTTACCCTTTGTGCTTGAGAACACCTTCATCATTTCTGAGCTTCCTAGATGTTTTATTTCCAAGGTCAATAATGGGATTTGCTTGAAAAGCTTCTGAGTTTATATGCTGAGATTATACATAAACAAACTCCAAATATCTCACCTTTGGTCAACAAAAATATCCTGAACTATAAACTTCCTGCTACTCAGTCAGGCAAATGAGAACCACGATGTTGAGAGGGCTGTGAGTTGTTCCCATTCACTGTTTCACAGTGCTCTCTGTTTCACAGTTTCACGGAAGCTTAATTGAAACCTTTTACCCATTTCACCAGGTGAAGAAATGTCAATCCCCTCTGCCTTTGTTGCTCTCCACATCTCAGAGTGTGGGTAGCAGAGCTAGCTGGTGGGCAGAGCTGTGAAAGTTCATAATGAAAACAAAGGAACACTCAAAACTTATCTAACAGGGGCTCATGCCTGTAATCCTAGCACTTTGGGAGGCCGAGGTGGACGGCTCATCTAAGGTCAGGAGTTCAAGACCAGCCTGGCCAACATGGTAAAATCCTGTCTCTACTTAAAATACAAAAAAATAGCTGGGCATGGTGGCAGGCACCTGTAATCACAGCTACTCAGGAGGCTGAGGCAGGATAATCGCTGGAACACAGGAGGCGGGGGTTGCACTGAGCTGAGATTGTGCCACTGCACTCCAGCCTGGGAAACAAGAGTGAAACTCCATCTCAAAAAAAAAAAAAAGTATCTAAATAGATGTTATCATAATTTTAATTTTTATCAAAGTAGTACATATACACAATTTACAGTGCCAAGTAGTATTACAAGGCATATAAGGAAAAAAAAATGTACCTGTCATCCATACCCCTGAGTACCATACCCCTGAGACAACCCATTTTAATTCTTTTAGTGTTATTTCTTGTATTTACATCCACTTGTCTAAGTGACACACTTACTATTCATTAATTTTTCCAACTTGGATATTCTCTATTGACTTGCGTAAAAGATACCTGGGAAATTTTATATGGAAAATTTCACAGATACCTTTAGCCATACACACCTGTTTGTGTTTGCATCCTATATCCTCCCAATATAGTTACATGAACATACATAGCTAAAATATAATTAGATGATTATGTTATTATAACTGTGGAAATTTTGTTCACAGTGAGGATACATAGCATATTATGATTCTATTTTCTTTCTGATAGTACGACTCTTTGTTTTTCCTGGAGTTAGTCATTGTTTGTTTGTTTTTTTATTTGTCTTGTTTTCTGTGTTCCTATAACTAATACTTTTACCAGATTTCCCAACAAAAGAGATCCACTGATTTTCTTGGAAATATGTTCCCTGGGGCTTCTTCCCTCTCATTCTCTAGATTTGCTGCACAGCTGTCATCCTGGTATCTGTCTCATCATTTACTAGGAGATTGTAAATGTCCCTCTCCTTTGAAAGATCCCCTGTTCCTGGACCCCATGTCTTCCTTTCTTAATTTATTCTCTTGTTTGGGGGGAGCATATTCATCAAGGCATTGGAGGTAAAGTTTCAGGCTTGCATATTTGAAAATGTCTTTATTTAATCCTCTCACTTCGTTGATCATTTAGCTGGAACAGAATTTTCAGTAGGAAAAATTTCATCTCAGTTTTCAAAGGCATTGCTGCATGGTCTTACAGCTTCCAGCATTGCTGTTCAGAAGTCCACCCATGATCTTCATTCCTGATCCTTTGTAAGTAACTCCAGAGAGACCATCTGGGTCTAGAGATATTCTGGGGCTGGGGGAGGATTTAAAATTACAAACTCTATTTTCTTAACAATTACTGGGCTATACGAGCTCTCTCTTTCATATTGGGTAAGTTGTGGTAGTTTGTATTTTTTTTTTTTTTTTTTTTTTGAGACGGAGTCTCACTGTCGCCCAGGCTGCAGTGCAGTGGTGCAATCTCGGCTCAGTGCAATTTCCGCGTCCCAGGTTCCAGCGATTCTCCTGCCTCAGCCTCCCAAGTAGCTGGGACTACAGGCACGCGCCACCACACCCGGCTAATTTTTGTATTTTTTAGTAGAGACCGGGTTTCACCACTTCGGCCAGGCTGGTCTCAAACTCCTGGCCTCGTGATCTGCCTGCCTCAGCCTCCCAAAGTGCTGGGATTACAGGCGTGAGCCACCGTGCATGGCTGGTAGTTTGTATTTTTTGAGGAATTCGTCTATTTTATCTGAGTTGTTAAATTTATGTGTGTAGAATTGTTTATAGTATTCTCTTATGATCCTTTTAATATCTGTAGGGTTTCTAGTAATGTTTCATGTTTAATTTTTCTTTGTTTCTTTCTTTTCTTTCTTTTTCTTTCCTTCCTTCCCCCCTTCCCTTCCCTTCCCTTCCCTTCCCCTCCCCTCCCCTCCTCCCCTCCCCTCCTCCCCTCCCCTCCCCTTCCCTTCCCTTCCTTCTTCTTCTTTTTTCTGAGAGAGAGTCTCACTCTGTCACCCAGGCTGGAGTGCAGTGGTGTGATCTTGGTTCACTGCAACTTCCACCTCCTGGGTTCAAGCAATCCTTCTGCCTCAGCCACCTGAGTAGCTG
The DNA here is from genome assembly GCF_029281585.2 of Gorilla gorilla gorilla. Classification (NCBI taxonomy): domain Eukaryota; kingdom Metazoa; phylum Chordata; class Mammalia; order Primates; family Hominidae; genus Gorilla; species Gorilla gorilla. Next base: position 32,222,016 of record NC_073229.2, on the reverse strand, counting down.
GGGATTACAGGTGTGCACTACCACACCTGGATAATTTTTGTATTTTTAGTAGAGATGGGGTTTTGCCATGTTGGCCAGACTGGTCTCGAACTCCTGACCTTAAGTGATCCAACAGCCTGGGCCTCCCAAAGTGTTGGGATTATGGGCGTGAGCCACCGCACCTGGCCTCCCATGTTTAATTTCTTATGTTGGTAGTTTGTGTCTTCTCTATTTTTTCTTTATCAGTTTTCTTAGAGGTTTATTGATTTTATTGAGCTTTTCAAAGAACTAGATCCTGGTTACATTGGTTTTCTCTACTGTTTTTTCTGTTTTTCATTTAATTGATTTCTGCTCTGTACTAGTGCCTTCTGTCTGCTTACTTTGGGTTTATTTTGTTCTCCCTTTTCTAGTTTCTTGAGTTTGGAGCTTAGATTATTGATTTGAGATTTTTCCTCTTGTCTAATGCATGTATTTAGTACTATAAATTTGCCTCTTAGCACTGCTTTAGTTGTATCTTAGAAATTTTGATATGTTGCATTTATCATTCAGTTCAATGTAGTTATTTTTTAAATTTTCCCTGAGATTTACTCTTTGACTCATGGATTATTTAGTGTGTACTTTAGTTTCTAAGTATTGGAGATATTTTTGTTTTCTTTCTGATATTGATTTCTACTTTGATTCCATTGTGGTTAAAAACAGTCTGTATAATTTCAATTATTTAAATGTGTTGAGGTTTGTTTTATGGCCCAGGATGTGGTCTATCTTGCTATATATTTCATGACTACTTGAAAGGAATTTGTATCTGTTCTTGTTGGGTGGAGCATTCTATAAATGCCAATTAGATCCTATTGGTTGATGCTGTTGTTGAATTCTTCTGTGTCTTATATCAATTTTTGATAGAGGAGTGTTGAAGTCTCCAACTATAATTGTGGATTTGTCTATTTCTCTTCAGTTCTATCAGTTTGTGTTCACATATTTTACAACTCTTTTATTTGGCATACACATTTAGAATTGCTCTGTCTTCTTGGTAGATTGTGCCTTTTGTCATTATAAAATGTCTCTTTCTATTTCTAGGAATTTTATTTGCTGTAAGTCTACATCTGTATTAGTATAGCCGTTCCTACTTTCTTTAATTAATATTTGCTTGATAAATCTTTTTCCATCCACTTACTGTCAACCTACTTATATTATATGGGCAGCAAGTTTCTGTAGTTGGTATATAGTTAGATCGTGTTTTTTAATCCACTCTGCCTATCTTCACCTTTACTAAAATGTAATAATCCATTTTCATGATTACTGGGCAAGGGTGGGAGTTCCAGTTTCAGATCCAATTACTACTGATATTGTATTGAGGGTGGCCTCAGTGGGTGATGGTAAAAGGGCTCACTTGCTATTGGGCTTCTTCTGATACTACCCTGCAGGCAGGGAGAGGGGCACCTCACAGCTTTGTGAAGGTGAAATTCCAGGCTGTCTATGAGGTCTTTTCTTGTGTGGGTGAAGGTGGGTCACAGTTTTTCCTGTGATGTATGCCTGGAGCAGAGCAGTTCTTGTCTAAATATTTTCTGTCTTGGTAGGCTGCCCATTTCCTCAATCTTTGACTCAAGATATTTTTTATGTCTGTGTCTTTGGTGTTTCTTGGTGTAGGCTTCTTCAGCAGCAAGTCTAGAATACATGGGGCAAAAATAAAAACTCAGGAAACTCACCATCACATTGTTCCTTGAGTTTTGAGGTCCCTAGACAGTCTGCTTTCTTCTCTCTACCTTTCAAAGTCTTCTTATATTTGTTTCACGTACAATTTTTAGGGTTTTCAGTTGTACTTTGCAGGAAAAGTAGGAATGACACAAAAATTCCTGATTCTAAGGTTTTGACCTAAACCATGGGGAAAAAGGAGTTGTGGAAGAGTGAGGTGAGAAGATTGCGGGTTTTAAGAAGGATAGAACCGGAATTTTGTTTGGAAATGTGAAGTTTTGAGGTGTCATTAAAGACATCCAATTGGAGATGTCAAAGAAGCCATTGAGATTTCTATCTCAAGTCTGGAAATTAGGGCCAAGTTATGAACTGGATTTAAATTGAGGATTGTGAAATGATATTTAAAGATTTAACTTCCAAGAGAGCAAACATTCCAATTCCTGAGTATCCCTGGGGTTTTACTGTGTGAATCAATGAGCTTCACTGGGGAGCATACTTGGGTATCACATCCCCCTGCCCCTCAGAGTTCATCATTCATCCACCTGTTTTCCATTTTCCAAATATTTTTCACATCTCTTGTCTATTCCTGCATCACCTGGCATTCTTTAGGTTACTATGTGTTAATACCTTTTATTTTTTGTACTTCTACCATAATTGTAGCAGGCTTCAGGAAAAGCAAGAAATAAAAGCCTGTGTTCAAATCACTATGTTCAACCATAGAAATATATTTATAAAACCCTCATGTGAAATTATATGTTGACTGATAAGACTGAGCTTCTGAGTCGCTCTTTCTGCCAAAAGCTGACGAACCTCCATTAGCCTGCTTAGCTCAATCCAATTTAATTGGGTAAATTTCCCATTGGTTTGGTTTATTAATTTGGTGCTGCCTGTTCTTTGTATATTTTAACCTTCCTTGGTCCTGCTCAGGGACTCCTAAATACATTTCTTTTCTTCTTCTAAAGACCATAGTCCTTGAATCCAAAACAGATCTATTAGAGTCCTAGCTGGGTGTAGTGGCTCACACCTGTAATCCCAGTGATTCAGGAGGCTGAGGTGGAGGATCACTTGAGCCCAGGAGTTCGAGGCTGCAGTGAGCTATGATGGTGCCACTGCACTCTAGCCTGGGCAAGAGAGCAAGACTCCGACTCAAAAAAAAAACCAAACAAACCATATATTAGAGTCCTAACCCTTAGTAGCTCAGAATATGACCTTATTCAGAGATAGTCTTTACAGATGTAATAAAGAAAAAATGAGGTCATTAGTGTAGGCCCGAGTTCAGTGTAACTGGTGTCATTATGAAAAGGAGAAATTTGAGCAGAGACATGACACAACTAATGGAGGGAAGAGACACAGGGAGAAGACGACCATCTACAAGCCAAAGAGAGAGGCTTGGAGCAGATCAGTCCCTTTATGGCCCTGAGGACAACCAGCCCTGCCCACACTTTGATTTTTGGACTTCCAGCCTTCAGAACTGTGAGGCAATAAGTAAATTGCTGTTGTTGAAGCCACCCAATTCATGGTACTTTGTTTTGCGGCAGCCCTGTGCAACAAATCCACCATCTGAAATTCCACCGACTCCAAGAAAAATATGTCTGTGTTCATAATGTTTGCCCAAATTCTGTTTTTTTTAAATTAACCATTGATTTAAATAATCAAGTTGAAATTCTCTATTTGTTCTACTATGCATTTGCTGCCAAAAACTCCCTTTCCCAAATTTTAACTTATTTAGAAAAGACACTGGAATGTTAAGGGGTATATTTTCCTTCCTTAATTTCCAAAGGCAGTTATTTGATTTTCACTTTCAAGCAAACTTCCTCAGTTACATAATATTTGGAAGAGGCTGGGGGCAAAACTTATCTTTCACTCGATACAGCTTTATTCAATTATTTATTCATTTCTACATGTGTTTATCTCAATGACTGTCTCTTGAAATGAACTCAGCACTGTCCATATACTGCTGATCAAGACTTCTTCTGTCTCTCCAGAACTCACAGTCTCATGGGGAACATGCATAAACAATCAGTCTAGTGCAGTCAGTGGGCCAAAAGCAGTGTGTCCAGGGTGCTACAGGATTGTGCAAAGGCAATGACAGATTCTGCTTGGGAAAACTGAGCAAGCTGCCATGACAGGGGACTTCCAGGCTATGTCTTCAAGAATGTGTAACCCACAAGGCTGAGTTGCGGAGGAGAGAACATTCCAGGGAGATCGAGATATGTCTGCCAAGGTTTGACGCATTTAGGGAATAGTGGCTCATTCAGAAACACAGGGCCAGGTCTAACTGTTTTAGAGCATGTCGCGTTGCATTGAAATCATCAGATCACCTAGCTGTTTCTCCCCAGCAGTCTGTAAGTTTCTGGAGGACATTATTGTTATTTGCTATATCCTAGTGTTTTTGCACAGTGCCCAGAACAGATATGAACCTGCAATAAGTATGTGTTCAATTAATTAGAAGAAAGAAGGAATAACAGATCAAGTATCTGGAAACTTTTTTATTTCTAATTTTGAGGGACATTTTATACAGCGTAAAGAAGCTTGAACTGAGGGTAGGAAGTGTGATGGCAATGGGTAGATGCAGGAGCCTCCGTCCATACTGGAGAGAAGCTGGCCATGGAGAGGGAGAAGGGGCCGCTGGGCACCTGGGCCCAGGTCTGAGTGGAAGGGCAGCCCTGTGGAGGGCAGGGGCTGGGGCTAACCACGGGGGAACTGTGCCCATGCCATAGAGGGAGTGTCTGTGCCTTTCACCAGGGCATGCCAGTGAGTGAGTGTTCCTGGGCAGAAACTTGGGCTGTCTGTTGGCACATCTTTGGTTACCACACCCAGTGCATTAATCTTGCCTCATTGAAAGGAAAGATATTGCTTTCCTACCCTGTACAGTTTCTGTGAAGTAGGGGCCTGTGAGCGATCCATTTTCCCACAACCTGGCATCAGGGAAAGAGCTACGGAATCTGCCGTTCACTGAGCCCAGGGCCTTGCAGTGGGGGACCCCAGGGGACTGGTGAGGAAGCACAGACGGCTAAGCCATGGGGCTTCTTAGAATGGACATAAGCACATACAGACATTGCAGCAGAGGAACAAAATCTTATTCTTCTACACTCCTAGGTTCTCCAGCTGGGGTCCTGCAAATTAGACTGACAAAAGACAGGTTAACAGGAGAAAAGCAAACAGTTTATTAACTCATGCAGTGTGCATACATGTGCAAGAAGTTCAAGGATGAGAAACTCAAAGGGTGGTCAGAACTTGTTTTATATAGTATTTAACAAAGAACAGTACTTTTGTAGAGAGGTGACAAGACTAAAGAAATGGCTTTATAGGGGTGGCAAACTGTGGGAAGATTAATATGTGAGGAGAAACTAATGAAGGATAAGGGTTGTTCAGTAAGGTTAGTTACATAGATGCTTCTGATGCCATATCTGGGCTGTAAAAGTCTAGAGTTGTCTCCAGTGACTGAGAACCACCCTCCTCCTAGTAGAGAGGAGAGGGGCAGAGAGGTTTTCCTTGTGTTTGCTTCTTCTCAACTGCCTTCAGCTCAAAATGTCCTTTCGAGCTGAAGGCAGTTGAGACTTATGTCAAAGTGGCATATTTGCAGGTGGCATATTCAGGGTGGCATATTATGATTCCCTACAACATGGTGGGACTGTCAAACAGAGGGAGGTGTCCAGTGTGAGGAGGTCACAGTAAGATTCCTCATTAGCACACAACTGTGAGAATGGGCAGAAGAGGACAGGTCAGCAAAGGAGGTGAGAAGTGGCAGGTAGAAAAGCGGTGGGAAAAGTAACACTCGGAAGCCATGGGAGAAGGGAGCTCAATGTGCAGGGTGTCAAGAGGGTCATGTGCTCCAGAGAGGTTACAGGATGAAGATCAAGACCAGGCACTGAATTCGTGAACTGGAGGCCACTGGCCTTTCTACAAGCAATTTCTGTTCCATGGAAGCTGGGCTTCCATGGAAGCTGGGCTACCATGGAATGAAAGATGACCCAGGAGTGGCAAAGGGGAGAGACACATGTGAATTCATCATACCTCCGTTTTTCCTATTTTAAAGATATCTAATGGTACAAAGAACAAGAGAGATGAGACGGTAGTTTGAACAGGAGGTAGGATTATCTGGGGCGGGGTGGGGGGGCAGGGGTTGTTCTCATGTATTATTAGTTTAGTTTTAAGGTTGGGAAATAATTAAATATATTTGTGTCCTGAAGTAAGGCAATGACGTGGAGAGAGAGGCTGAAGCAGAAAGACAGAAGGAGTAACTGGAAGGGAAAGTCCATCAGGAGAGGCAGAGGCATGCAATCAACCACAAGGAAAACAGTTTAGCTTTTGATAGGCAGGAAAACACCCAGAACTCCAGAGTCATTTGTAGGAACTGCAGGGGAAGGTGGGGCAGGAAGCTGATAGCACTCTGGGCTCTACTGTTAGAGAAGGAGGAAGGAAGGTCGGGGGGAGTTCCAGTTCCTTCCATTACTGTGAGTTCACACAGACTGCCGGCTCCCTCCTCGGGATGGGTCTTGGAGAAACAGAGAGGGAGACAGAGGGAAACAAGGAAATAAAATGCATTCATGAAAAGCCACTTTTTACAAAATCAAATGAGATTCTAAAGAAAAGTTGCAAACAACTTATGGGTCAAAGAAGAAATTCTAATGGAAATTTGTTATATATTTAGGTCTATGTGATAATGAAAATGCTCAATATTAAAACTTGTGAGTTGGGAGGTCGAGGCAGGCAGATCACGAGGTCAGGAGATTGAGATCATTCTGGCTAACATGGTGAAACCCCGTCTCTACTAAAAATACAGAAAATTAGTCGGGCCTGGTGGTGGGCGCCTGTAGTCCCAGCTACTCAGGAGGCTGAGGCAGGAGAATGGTGTGAACCCGGGAGGCGGAGCTTGCAGTGAGCCAAGATCGCACCACTGCTCTCCAGCCTGGGCCACAGAGCCAGACTCTTGTCAAAAAAAAAACTCGTGAGAAGAAGTGAGGGGTAAAGCCAAAGCACTGAATGCTTCTACTAGAAAAGAAGAAAGGCTGAAAACGAGCATCCTAAGTATCCAACTCGAAGAGTTAGAAGAAAAAGAACCAAAGAATAGAACTCCCCCACCACACACATAAAATAGAATAAGATCCCAAAAATGATCATAGAAACCAATGAAACAGAAAACGTAGTTCAATAGAGAAGAACCTAAAGAAAAGTCTAATTTAGTAAAACCTAAACGTCTTCAGAACAACCCTCAAACTCGATGACTCTGGCAAGGCTGATCAAGAGAAAAAGAGAAGACAGAAGTACTAATACCATGAATGAAAATGGACACAGTGACGATAAAGTAAGGTATAAAAAGAAAGTGGGGAAAACTATGAACACGTTTATGCCAACAAATTGGAAATGTAGACAAAGTGGACTGAACAATATGCTTTTTAGGAATACAGGATAAAAACTATCTTCTTAAACAGTAAATGTGATGCTTAATTTCATGTGTCCATTTTACTGGACCATGGAATGCCCGGATATCTAATTCAAGATTCTGGGTGTGTCTGTGAAGGTGATTCGGGGAAAGATTCACATTTGAATCAGTGTACTGAGTAAAGCAGGTGGCCCTCTGCATCGTGATTGGGCAGTGTCCAATCCACTGAGGGCCTGACTAGAACAAGAAGGTGAAGGAAGGTTGGATTTGCTCTCTGCCTGAGCGTATGAGCTGGGACATTGATCTTCTCCTGCCCTTCAGCACTCCTGGTTCTCAGGCCTTCAGACTCGGACTAGAATCTCCACCATTGGCTCTCTGGTTCTCAGGTCTTCAGACAACATCACTGGTTGTCCTGAGTCTCCAGGTTGCAGATGGCAGATGGTGGGACTTCTCAGCCTCAACGCTTGCATGAGCAGATATCTTATAATAAATTTCTTTATAGAGAGATAGATAGGTAGATAGATATCCTATTGGTTCTGTTTTTCTGGAGAACTCTAATACAGTAAACAATGATAAGCACAAGCTTCACTACTGCCATTACCAGGTGAAGAAGTGGGGAGGCAGGATGGATATAAAAAGTATAAATGACTGTCAGGGTTTTGGTTCTCATGTTGGATGAGAAGTTCAAGGGAATTTATTTATATTGTAATTATTTACTTCCTTAAAAGGAGGACCTGAGCCAATGACCAGTGTTTCAAAACCCAAGAATTATGATGAATTCAATTCTGTGTTTTTGAGGCCCCCAAAGGAAACTTCAAGAAAAAAAAAAAAAAGATCATTTGCATCAGGTCTCAGGAGAGTAGTAAGGGGTTGCCTAGCTGCAGCGGGGAGAAAAAATAAAGTACAGGTTAAACCCAGAGAAGGAGTCATGTGTCAATTGATGACTCTGTGGCACACAGTTTGGCAAGTGTTTTGCAGTATAGCTGGTTGCTGAGCTAGAGTGAACTTGTATTTTCTTCCTCTGCTCGGGTTAATGAAGTATTAGAAAGTCACCATCTCAGGTGTTCAGAAGGAAAGTTATCACTGAAACAGTGAATTTTGCTGCCTACAGGCAGCCAACTACTACCAGAGAAAGGGGACATAAACAGACCTCTGTTTTTTGGGGGGTTTTTTTGTTTGTTTTTTTTTTGAGACAGAGTCTTGCTCTGTTGCCCAGGCTGCAGTGCAGTCACGCGGTCTCAGCCCACCGCAACCTCCGCCTCCTGGGTTCAAGTGATTCCTCTGCCTCAGCCTCCCGAGTAGCTGGGACTAGAGGCATGCATCACCACACCAGGCTAATTTTTTGTATTTCAGTAGAGACGGGGTTTCACCGTGTTGGCCAGGATGGTCTCAATCTCTGACCTCGTGATCCACTCCCCTCGGCCTCCCAAAGTGCTGGGATTACATGTGTGATGTTTTAAAGATCCTATAGCAGGTTGGTTTCTCCTGAGACTTCCCTCCTGGGCTTGCAGATGGAAGCCCCGTGTCCTCACATGGCCTTTCCTCTGTGCATGCACTCCTGGTGTCTGTGTGTCCAGTGGGATTAGGACTCAGCCTAATGGCTTTGTTTTAACTTAATTACCTCTTTAAATGATCTATTTCCAAATACAGTCACATTCTGAAGTACTGAGGGCTAGGACTTCAAATAATAAATTTGGGGAGGGGGAACATAATTCAGCCCATAACCGATCCAAAGGAGAAGCTTCTAGACCTCAAGAGGGGACTGAGGGGAAAGAAGGTTAGGGTTGCCCTGGGTCTGTGAGTTAGCACATGCCTGGGCAGTTCTGATCCAGTACTCTAGGGTGAGGGTGCAATCTACCAAGTGAACAAGAACATGTGGATACGTGAACAAGAAGTGGCTGGAATGGAGACTGGCCAACTGGACCAACCCTCTCAGTTACTCATCTTTGGCCACCAATGCTCTCATCATTGTCACAGTGGAAAAAACAGACCCTAATTCCCCAGGTCCCACATGAATCACAGCTGGGGCTATGCTCCCGAGTGGGCTGATGGACTGGAGGATACTGGTTGCACTTTGAACCACTCAAGTGACACACCCAATGAACTGAGCAGATAGTTATTATCGTCCACATTGGGCCATTGAGGTAACGGAGTCTCAGCAGGGTCACATGGCTTTCTAGAGACCCAGACTTAGTAAGTGGAGGAGCCAGAACTCAGTGTAAATCTGCCCAACTCCAAAGCCATGCATTTTCCATGGCATGCTGTAGAGACAGTGCTTTAAATATCTCATGAAATCATCTTAGTCTCTATGATGGTCAATTTTATGAGTCAGGTTGACTGGGTTATTGGGTGCCCAGATATTTGGTTAAACATTATTCTGAGTGTGTCAGTAAGAGTGTTTCTGGGTGAGATTACTATTTGCATTGGTAAACTGAGTGAAGCAGATTGCCTTTCCTAATGGAGGTGAGCCTCATTCAATCCGTCAAAGAGCTGAATAGAACAAATGACTTAGTAAGGGACCATTCGCTCTCTCTGCCTGTCTTCAAGTTGGGGCATTGGTCTTCTCTTGCCTTATTACTCAGCCTTCATAACTGAGTGAGTCAATTCCTCATAATAAATCTCTTGATTGAATGATTGACAGATACACCTCCTATTCCTCTCCACAGCCCAGACTATTACAGACTCCCAAACACTTCGCTAATATTCTTCCACATGGATTAATAAGCTATTCACAGATCATTCTTGTTAGCTCAATTTTTAAAAAGGAAAAGCAATTTGATTAATTCATTCCAATTACTATGTCTAATTGAAAACAACAGTACAATATTTCCCACTTATCTGCATTTTTTTTCTGCCATTTTGCTTTCCACGGTTTCAGTTACCTGTGGTCAACCACGGTCTGAAAACATTAAATGGAAAAGTCCAAAACCAAACAATTCATAGGTTTTAAATTGAGTGCCTCTTCTGAGTAGGGCGGTGAAATCTTGGGCTGTCCCACCCCGTCCTGCTTGGGATGTGAGTTATCCCTTTGTCCAGTGTCTCCACACTGCAGACACCACCTGTCCGTGAGTCACTTAGTTGCTATCTTGGTTCTCAGGTCTACTGTCACAGCACTGCAGAGCTTGTGTATCAGTCACCTTTAGTTTGACTTAAAAATGGCCCCAGGCCAGGTGAGGTGGCTGATGCTTGTAATCCCAGCTCTTTGGGAGGTCCAGGTGGGTGGACTGCTTTGAGCTCAGGGGTTGGAGACCAGCCTGGGCAACATGAGACTCCATCTCTATAAAAAATACAAAAATTAGCTAGGTGTGGTGGTGCACACCTGTAGTCCCAGCTACTTGGGAGGCTGAAGCCCAAGAATCACTTTAGCTCAGGAGGTGGAGGTTGCAGTGAGCTGAGATCATGCCACTACTCTCTAGCCTGGGTGACAGAGTGAGACCCCTATTTCAAAACAATTTTTAAAATATGGCCCCAAAATGCAAGAGTAGTGATGCTGGCATATTGTTATAATTGTTTTATTATTAGTTATTGTTGTTAATGTCATACTGTGCCTAAAACTAATATTGAAATGAATAGATGTGTAAGTTTAGAAAAAAACCATAGTATCTATAGGGTTCAGTACTACCTGATGTTTCAGGCATTCCTCCGGGGTCTTGGCACATATCTCCTGCAGATAAGGGGGAACTATTGTACCACTCTTAAAAAAATATCCTCTATCCTAGATTTTTATGACTTAAGATTGGCTTTTCCCGGCAGGGCGCGGTGGCTTACGCCTGTAATCCCAGCACTTTGGGAGGCCGAGGTGGGCGGATCACGAGGTCAGGAGATTGAGACCATCCTGGCTAACACGGTGAAACCCTGTCTCTACTAAAAATACAAACAATTAGCCAGGCGTGGCGGCGGGCGCCTGTAGTCCCAGCTACTCAGGAGGCTGAGACAGGAGAATGGTGTGAACCCGGGAGGCGGAGCTTGCAGTGAGCCGAGATCACGCCACGGCACTCCAGCCTGGGTGACAGAGCGAGACTCCGTCTCAAAAAAAAAAAAAAGATGGGCTTTTCCCTAAAATAGCTGAATGAAGGAGCTTTTAAATGTTTCTTTCAATTTTTTTGCATCATAATATATAGGGTTGTTTATTTAACTAAAAATGAATTATTGGGCATAGGAAGAGAAAAGACATTGTTCTTTCCATTCTTAATATCAAATCGTGCTTATCAGGTAAAAGGATGAGACCAGTGTTTACGAGCGATCACTCTGTGCCAGACAGTGGCTTGAAATCCTTACTCGTCACAGGCGATCTTTACAGTCATCGCCTTATTTAATGCCTTTCTTGGTCCCATGGGGGATGGATGGCTTCCCTGAGACCAGAAGGGAATCAGCTCCTTTGCTGGGAGGCTGCTCCAGTTTGTCAGGATTTTATAAATCCACAGAGTATCTTTAGCAAGCAAAGGGCTGGATTCCAAATACAGCTGGATCCAGATGAGCTTCTCAGGGTCGTCACAATTGGACACATGGGAGACAGCAGCACACGGTGTGCAAAGAATCCCAGCTGAGCAATTTCTCCCAGATGCTCTCCTCTCTGTCCTGCAGAGTTGTTGGTTTTGGAAAGCCACATGGCCATCAAGGGCCTCTAACTTCAGAGGGTATCCTGATAACGCCTGAGCCCTGTGGTTGTCAAAACCGTGAGGTGAACATTCAGCCTTAATCACAGTTCTCTTCGGCAGCACTTAAAAATGTAGGTGATGAATTTAACAAGAAACACATGTTTTCATTTAAATTACAATTAGCAATTAGAGAGTTAAGTGTGCCCTAGATAGAATATATAATCGTTGTTGAGTTTGTGGCATAGCTACTTTACTGTTACCATTCTCTTTTTATGTTTTGCTTTATGATTTTATGGTAAATTTATGCAGAAACTGTGAGAGAACCCCAAGCTAAGCAAAGCTGCAGGACTGAAGTTATTTGGCTTCTAAATAAATGGTCACCAGTCTAGGCCCACTGCAGATTCATTGCCTAGCACGATTCTCTTTGTTTTAGGAAATGTGGAAAGACATTTTACCTACCCTCCAACCAATCTGAGCTGGATAATTTGTTAGTGATAGCTGCAGTGTAAATTACATACTTCTGTAAGTATCGTAGAATGATAGACTAGCTCTATCTACCTACTGATCTTTGATTTCCTGAAAATTCAGAAAAGGAAAAGCAAGCCACCTTCTCCTTCAGAATATTCCGTAGTAAAATTACTATTTACCTCTGCTTTTCAGTGGAGATTATTAAGAGGAAAAAAAAAAAAGAGGCCAAGAAAAAGAGCCAACACATACTATTCGGGTGACAAGTCAGGTGCATTCCAGATGGTGGGGAGGCCTGGTTAACGGAATTCAAGGGGGAATCCACAGGGCTGGACGGCCAGGGCACAACCACTCCTGATCCGTAAAAGGTTTCTGGAGCAAGGCAAATTGGCAGTCGTAACAAATAATGAAGCCATCTAATGGGAACATAATTCCTGGTGAGGAAATACCCTCCTCCCCCAAATAAAATAAAAAAGAGAGAGAGAGATATGGTTTATGGCAAAGTTACCAAGGAGGTTGAGTACCAGACAGATTACAGCCAAGACAAGTAATTGCATGTAGCTTGGAGACCAGAATATATAACTACTTGGCACTAGCTAAGGAACCACAGCAGTTTCTAAATTTTAGCAAAACCAGACACAGAGGTGAGGGGAGATTACTCTTCCAGGTTATGCCAGAAATCAGAGACTTTTGGCAGTGTTTGGGCCACATGTAACTGTAGACATTGGAGAGAATGATTTCTGAATTTCTTTAAAGTCATATGCGCCAAGGGGAAGGGAATAATTTGGTTTCTTCAAAACAACCAATATTTTAGTTTCACTTGCAGACACATAGACCTGTCACTCAAATGGATCGTCTTTTCCTTATTTTCCTAGTGTTTAATTAATGTTTCCGGTCAAAATACCAGAATTTTTTTTTTTAAGTTTCCCTGTCTAATGCTGCAGGAAAGAAATGGTTCATTGGACTCTACTGTTGTCCAAGTTCACTGCTCCACACGTACAGCAAAACTTCTTTGAGAAGACAGAAAGGCAGGTTCTACGTTCTCCTTCCGCATTGTTTTTCATTTCGTGGAACTGTTTGTCTCCTGCATCGGAGACAGGGAGTAAATTTTCCTCGACACGCTGACAGCCCTTGTGCAACATCTGCATAACGATGGAATTTATTTTGTTCATTATGACTGCTGCAGCGCACGGGGCTGTATTTCACTCCCACAGACGATTTCTGTTTTCATAAATTATCCAGCATGCTCCTCGTGGAAATGGCTGGCAGTCTTTGGAGAACTGGCAAATAATCTCTGAGTTGTCTCTGCTTCTTCATTTTGGTTATTTCTGTGTCATAAAAGTTATGACCTATCAGACAGAAGAAGCATCAAGAAGGCCTCTAATAAATAGTGTTCAACAAGCTCCAGACAAATCTAATAACAGCCATGGAGGCCTCAAAGAAACCCTAAACACCTCCCCAGCCCAAGAGCTCAATGACTAAGGCACCTTCCTGTGGCCATCAGCACCCGTTTCTTCTTGAAGCGTTTTGTTTTCTGTGTATTGATAGAAACTTCATTTTGCTCCCTTATAGACCGTCCAGCTCTGTGGTGATCTTTGTGTTCTTAACAATGCATCTCCCCTTTGATTTTTTGAAAACATAGCAGACATAAATAGAAGCATTCTATAAGTGCAAAAACAAACAAGGACCCCCAAGTATTCTGGACAAAAGCAGGGCCCTCGCAGAAGTCCCATCAGATGTTCAACATCAATTAAGACTTCACATACCATTTTCTTCCTCCTCTTCCATTTATCTCTTTCTTAGGATTTGGCACAAAAAAAACACCGGCCTGGAACTGGAGTTGTAATTTGAAACAGTTGATCTACAGTTCAGGACACACTCTGAAGGGTCTCCCAGCATTGCCTTACTGAAACATGCATAGTCCCCATGGAAGGGGAAGGTTCAACCAAGGGGGAGCTGGACTTCAGGTGGATGGGAAGGGGGCTGACGTGAAATGTGACCCTAGGAGACATGCTCTGTCTCTTATTTATCCCTGAGATAGCTTGGGAAGAGAATTAAGAAGAGGGTAAATTGGGGAGACGGTTTTCTACCTGATGAAGTCTGAGCAGAGCAAGAAATCATGCCGCCCACTCCCACACCCTTGCGCCCACCAGAAATAACAAGACTCTTCTAACATGGAAGACTCATTTTATTACAGAAATTTTCAGACTGCTGGATGATTTGTTCTTATGGTCTCGGAGTCCAGGTGGGGTAGAAATGGACTGAAAGGGAAGGCAGGCAACAGACAGGCTTGGTTCTTTGTCTATGAGGATCACCAGGTTTGTTGTTGGCCACCTATTATGCAATGTTGTGCTTCACATCAGTTGGGTGGTGCCATGACCTTTATGGAGGCACCCTGGGCCGTGCATCATGGAGCCAGTTCTCCCGCATAGCCACCCAGCTGCAGCCCTATGAAGTCTCGCCACCTCCCAGGGGTTGCCTTGGAGCAGAACCCTGGCCTCTGCCAGCCTTATAGTGACTTGAACCCCCTTTTGCTCCCATTCTCGTGTTTTTAGCATCAGTCCTGTCTGCCTATTCAACCCAAAAATGAATTTCCTTAGCTGAGTCTTGACTTGCCAAGCAAACATCTGGGTATCCGTTATATAAATGCAGCCCCTGAAACAAATGAAAAGCTTCTCACATTCCCGTGGGGCAAGGAAGTGCAGAAGTCTAGGTCCCAAAGCTTCACAAAGATTCACTGACACGTGCAAGTGAGGGCAGGGTGGGGAGGGTGGAGTGTAGAAGTAAGAGCAGGGAGACATTTATTCTTCTCTGAAATTATAGGACAGGCTACTAATACTATTAGTAATAGAAATAATAATTTCTGAGCTAATACTGCTAAATCTTCCATATCCCAGATACAATATTTAATACTTTTATAGGTTTTTCATTGAATTCTCGTAACTTTATGAGGCAAATAGCATTTCCTTCATATTGTAGATTAAGCCAGGGATGGAAGTTACATTTTCATAAAGTGCACTGTGCTGGCCACTTTAGATATCTTTTCATTAAATTTTTACAGCCCTGTAAGATATCAAATTATATCCACTTTACAGACGAGGAAACTGAGGCAGCTGTCCTGTTCAGGAATAATTCAAAAAGGTTATAGTTATCAACTTGATGAACATCAGTATGAAGCCTCCTAAATACAGAGTTTAAAGATCCACGCCACACCACAGTTCCTTGGGGAAGTCAGCTCTAGGCTAAGATACCCTGGATCCTACACCCTCCCCCGAGTGTCTTTCTGCAAGTTTTTCTGAATCAGTGATCCTGGTGTCCTCCAATGTGAACCCTCAGGCCTGTGGAGGTTATTTAAAAGGAAGGAAGGGCCGGGCACGGTGGCTCACTTCTGTAATCCCAACACTTTGGGAGGCCAAGGCATGTGGATCACGAGGTCAGGAGTTCGAGACCAGCCTGGCCAGAGACACAGTGTTTATGAAGTGGATACAAGTAGAAGACCAAATGAATGCTAAGTGAAAAATTCTATTTGTAGTTCTCACTTCTGCCCATTGGACTGCTCTTCTCTCCTTATGGTGTAGCAACGATAACGCTACTTTTTAAAAAGCTGCATAATTACCTTTCATTGTCACTGAACACTATTTATTGATTTCTACTTGATGTGCCAGTTGCCTCTGAAAATCATGATATCTGCTGATGGACAAATTTACAACATGTGCATGTGACCAAAACTTGTGCCTCTGGTGCAAAGCCACAAGTTTAGAAATAATAAGGATTTAGGAATTCCTTCTCCAGTGCACCAGGCTGAGCCGTCCCTTGCCAACCTGAAAGGTGGACTGAACAGAGCATATCTCCCTCCCCACTCAGTGCCCACCTCCCCTCCACCCTTCAGACCCAAAGCAGTGAAACACTGGGCTATTTGTTCCCCAAAACCACAGCATGAAGTTTTCCAGCAATGGCAGGAAAAAGTTTCTGCATTCCCCAGCTCCCCCATTCCCTCCCCTTCTCCAATTAATACCAAAGGTTTCAATTATCCTGGAAATCTGAGCTCTGGTATGTTATTAGAATCCTGTTTCAGGAAAACACATTCCCAAGCCCCCAAGTCCTATGGAGATTTTTCTTTCTCCAGAAGTCACGGGGTAAGACTGTTATCTGAGATCCTTCTCAGGAGGTGGTTTGTTCTTTTCCCCTTTCATGGAAGGCTTTTTCTAGTGAGGAGTGGGATCCTGATGTGATGGGGCCTCGGTTGCCTGGTGGTTAGGAAGTAAGAGGAATTTGAGATTTCCTTCTTGGTGCTTGAAGCTGGCAACATCAGAGAGCCTGCTTCGTCTGACCACCAACTGACACCATTCACCTCTGACCAAAAAGTGTGCTGCTCTGAGGATGCGTCTTTGTGAAACTACACCTTTCCTTTTTCTTTTCTTCTCTTCTGAGCCATAGTATAAATTCCTTTAGGGGAAGATCAGATACTTTATCCATTTTTTAAGAAAAGTAATCAAGAACTAAGCCTACTAGATATGAACTGAAAGAAACCACAAACCCCAAACTAGAAAAAACTATATTCATTTGTCAAAAATGGAACTTCACCCAAATTAACATCTGAAATAGATTTGCTTGAACAGCCACAACTCAGCACTGGGCAAACATTACATTTTAATTTTTTTTTTTTTTTTTTTTTTTACAGTTCTCCAACTAACCATTATCAATTTTGCTTCTCAAGCCTGGGTAGATCAGGAAAAATGAAAAATTTCAAGTTAAAGGTGTAAGTGTCTTCGTATGACAGAATTTTAGAATTTTCATAGTCAGGAACTTTCCAACCTCTTCTGGTTAAATCAATCACTTTTCTGGTGATTTTTCAGTCAGTTCAAAAATGAATTCCTCACTGTGGTAACCATGTTTCAAGATGGCCCCCAATGAGCCTCACTTCCTGGGATTCGTACCCTTGCGGGATCCCCTTCATCATGACACCAGGGCTTTTCTTTGTGACCACTAGAATATGGCCGAAGTCATGCTGTCAGAATTCTGGGGACAACGCTGCTTCCACTTTGGTCTTTTGGATCACCCTCTCTGGAGGAAGCCAGTTGTCATGTCATGAAGACACTTAAGCAGCAACTCCCTGTCAACAACCAGCACCAACTTGGAAGACGAGTGAGTGAGCCACCTTCAAAGTGGATCCTCCAATGCCAGTCAAAGCTCCAGATAACTGTCACCCTGGTCCAAGTCTTGACTGCAGCCACATGAGAGACCCTCAAGACAGAGGCAATGGCTAAACCACTCTCACATTTCTGACTCGGACAAGCTATAGGAGATAATATATATTTAGAGTTGTTTTAAGCCAATAAATGTTGGGCTAATTTGTCACACAGTGACAGATAACACATACAATATCTGAGCTGTTTCTACCTCGCTCCCTCTTCTTTCCATGATGTCTGGTGTGCAGGGCCAGGAGCCTGTGTGACCCCAGTGGTGAAGGACAGGGATCTTGGGCCTGTGTAGTGTCCCTGGAATATTCTGGTCTCTTTGGTGATCTGGGTAGGGTTGTGTACTGCTTGGATCTGGTCTCTGAGCTGCTTTCTGCTGATGAGACCCCTATCAGTTATTTTTGTGGTTTGTTCTCTTAGCTCAAGTAGGGTTGGCAGCTCTCCTCAATAGGCCTCCCCTTCAGCTCCTGCCAGCACTGCAGACCCATTCCTGGGTTCAGGTTGTCATTCGTGAGCAATCCCTGATCTGGAAGTTCTGCCCTGCAGCCTTCAAGGGCTACTGGTCACTTTGCCAAGGCTTCTGCAACCTTTCTGGCAGTGTTCCAGTTCACTTCTTTGGCCACCTTTCTTGTTCCCATGGGGTACAGGAAATTTCTGGATTATTCCATGGTGCATGAATGCCAAGGGAATGTCAGGATTGCCACCTCAGACACTCACACGAACAGTACCACACCATCATTTTTTTCTTTCGACTGCAGCCTCAGGCTCATTCCATGAGAGATCACCCTTGTGGAGTTCCAGAGAGGGAGAGGGAACTAAACCCCTCTGCTGGGGGCTTTCTCGTCTGCTCTGGGCTGCTGGAGGGTCAGGACACACGTACCTGATCATTTGCTGCAATTCCTCTGCCTCTCTTCTTTCTACACTCCATAGGAGGCTTGACCAGGATTTCTACTTCTTCTGTTGGAAACTCCTTTTCTGCCATGACTGCCTTCTTCCCCAGGGCAGTAGACCTCCCAACCTGTCAGTCACAGGCAGCAGCGGCTTCTCTATATGGTGGAAGGAACCTTGTGCAGGTTTGCCAGACTGTGCTCTTGGTTTGGGAGCTGCAGTGCAGTGAGGAATGAGGCTACTGCAGATGAAAATAAATGGATTTAATATGCTCAAATTATTATCCTCATTATCCATTAATTTTGACTGAACTATAAAGTAAAACGCATTTCCCCCCTCAATAAACAAACTACACACACACCAAACCAGTTCGAACTGGAGTGACACGAATATATGTTCTTTAACAAGTTTTTCCAAAAGAACTAGATCTAGAGCATCAAAATCACCTGCAAACTGTACCTGTAATTCATTCAGTTCCAAACCTTGTGTCTGAAGTCAGACTGGTGCAAGAGACAGGTGGAGTTAAGACACTTACAGCTACCTTCTCCGTATATGGACCTAGCTGTTTTTTTTCACCCAGTGTCTTCTAAAATATTTGATTACAAATAACTTTTTAAAAAGTTACACTTGTTTATATACTTGGCACTCTCTTTTTCTTATGGCATATTTCAGGAACTGCTACCTTTAAAGTCTTCTGCTCATAAAACCAGCCAGAAAAAAAGTTAGCAACTCTGAAGCAATCTTTGGGATTCCTAGGCTCCACCCTTGAAAGGGCACTGGGCCTATTCCCAACTGTTGCTTGGATGTTCTTCTAGATCAGGCTCACAAATCAGCAACCCCTATGATACAGCCAGCCTTGAGATGCACTTTGTTTCACTTGGGCACATTTTGGCTTTTGTGCATTTGAGAATATTTAAATAACACAAGCAATCTCCAGTTGCCTCCTTTCAGAGGCTCGTGGACACAGTCAGTGATGTGCTATGGGGACTGTAAGAAAGTCTCTGCTAAATGATAGGAAGGAGGGAGTGGCCATTTTTATCTGGGAGGATCAAGAAAGGATTCACTGGGAAATGATATTTGAATCAGAAAAGATGAGGCAAGCTTCACCTAGAAGCAAGAGACAGAGGACATTTCAGGAGAGAGCAGTGTCGTGGAAGTCAGATTAAAATATGTGTATAAAGCAAAGGGAAATTTCATATTTTTAAAAAATGGGTATAGAGGGGGTAGTCAGCAGAGTCAAATATTTCAGAAAGAGAAAGTAAAATGCGTCCCAAAGAAAAATTCAGTTGGATTTATAACATGAATGGATAACATTTGTCTCAGCAGGGCGGGCTCCGTGGAGTGCTGGGTTCTGTGGAGTGCAGGGCAGGTTCCAGGGAGATGGGTCAGGACAGCAGATTGCTCTGGTTGAAGATAGGGAGATGAAATATAGACTGATTTTTCCTGGGTTTGAGTATTAAAGGAGGGAGCTATATAGACTGTAGCTAAGGGAAAGTTGACTGTCTTCTCAAAAAGGGAGAGTGTCGAGCATGTTTTTAGGCTTTGGAGAAGGAGCCAGTGGAGAGGGAAGTGTTGAACCTACAGAATAAATGCCTAGAGCATCTTTCCGGGGAAAGAGGAGTAGGGGTTAGGCAGCACTCATCAGTGCAGATACCAGCACAGAAGTGGTGGACCATCCAGTTGGTCTAAGAGTGGGGTTTGCTGAGCAGGATTTGTGGAAAGGCAAGGCGTGAAGACATGAGAGAACACTGAAGACAGACAGTGGTTGGAGCCATGGACCTTAGATCCCAGGTTCAGACAGGAAAGGAAGCAAAGCCGTGATGGGAAGGTTGATAAGAGGTCTCCCTGACAACATCTTACAGTGCATATTTTGAGGTCTGTATGTTGAAGCCTGTTAATTGTTCGATGCACTAAAGCAAATTTGGAGCGCCCTTCCAGCTCATTCATGCCCACTAGGGTGCGTTAGAACTGATTTGAGCAAAACAGAAGAAACAATCGACTTCCCAAGTGGAATGTAGTTCCCTGAGTTTTTCTCTGCCTTTTCGAGTTATCAAAACAGTCTCCTTCACCCAAGTCTTGAATAAGTTTATATTTCTGTTATGGTAAGCCTTCTTTGAAAGACGCATGATACTTCATCGGGAGAAGGACACGAACATTCGAATCCATAAAAGGTAGTATTCATCTGGATGTTCAACTGGAGCTGAGCTTATGGTCCCAAGTTCCTCAGGTTCACCCACATGTGTGAGCAGATGAGGCCACCTCACCAGCAGCACAGACCATAAGACCTCCAGTCTCCCCAGCTAAACCTGGGCAGCCCCAGGAGCCTACTGTATGGATCTATGAACACTTCTAGATCCCTTGCCCACAGTCATGTTTTCTGGCATCCTCACAGCCGTAAAACCCGTGTGCCGACAATGTGACATAGTGTTCTTTATGTTCATATGTTCTTTATGTCCTTATGTGAGACCCTGAGGGCCACTGGGTGGAGGCCAGTGGGTCGAGTTGCTGGCAGAGCTTGGTGGAGTGTTCCGTCATCCTCCACTGTGATCGAGCACAGGGAGAAATGCCCTTCCCTCACTCTGCCTGCCACTTTGTCACCTGGCTTGGAAGCAAAGCCTCACACGGAAACCACCCCCTCAGCTTCTCTCTCTTTCAAGGGCTCAGATGAGGAAGGCGGCAGACCCCATCTGATCCTCTTGTGTTTTCTCTCTCTTCCTACAGATACCCCTCTACAAGCTGTCTCCCTCACGGGCATCCTGTCCTCAAGAAAATCTATCACTCTAAAAGATTCCCACAGTCCATTGGCCCATCAGGTCATCTGGCAGGAGGATTTTGATCTCATTCTAGGCTTATCCTGAAAACCTGCTCAATGCATAACGCAGTTTGGATATGCCTATAGCGTCTTTTAAGTTGGCCACTCCCTGTCCCTGCCGCAGGTCTGCCTTATGGGAAGTCCTAATAGATTTTTTTTTTTCCAGTATACTTTTCTCATATCTAAGAATTCTAATTTGAATATTCACAAATGTCTCTTGGTCCCTGATAAAATCAATTAAAAGAAGCTGGTAGTAAGGAAGGCAAAAGACAGGCAAAGGGAGGGTAGGGCAGAGAGAGTAGCTTTTGCAACCTGGTTGTGTCCATCTGCTCAGGTGGTCATAACAAAGTATCCCAGGCTGGGGGGCTTAAAGAACAGAAACTTATTTCCACGCTGTCTGGAGATTGAAAGTGTGAGATCAAGGAGTTGTGAGGGTTGGTTTCTTCTGAGGCCTCTCTCCTTGGCTTGTAGAAGGGGGTCTTCTTTCTGTGTCTTCACCTGGTCATTCTTCACCTGGTCATCCCTCTGGATAGTATCTGTGTCGTCATCTCCTTTTTTAAAAAAACAAAATAAGGATACTAGTCATATTGGATTAGGGCTCACCCATAGCGCCTCACTCTACTGTAATTACGTCTTTAAATAAACTATCTTCAAAGTTACATTCTGAATTATATTCTGAGGTACTAGGGGTTAGGATTTCAAAGTATGAATTGAGGAGCACACAACTCAGTCATAATGTTGGCCCTGGGGGAGTCAAAAGAAGGTGAGGGCAGTGAAGCAGGGCCTTATATGAGACCCTGAGGGCTACTGGGTGGAGGCCAGTGGGTTGAGGGGCTGACAGAGCTTGGTGGAGTGTTCCATCATCCTCCGCTGTGATCGAGCACAGAGCCATTGTGGGCAGAACTGAAGGTGAGTGGCTTTGGAAAATCCCCTGTGCTGTCATGCACTTTTATTAGTTAAAGGCTTCTCAAAGATTTATCCACCTTGATCAAACAGATGATTTTATCTTTCCAACCACAGTGCACCCTGAGGGATGGGAATCAGCTGGTGGACAACTGCAACCTCAAGACACAAGGTCAGAAAGGCACAAGGTGTTCAGAAAGACCCGGGACAAGGAAACCACTTCATAGTCTTCATATCGTTGAAACTGTGGGACATAAAAATTTGAAAGGGTTTGGAGTGTGTGAGGAATGGTAAATGCAAATTGTACCTGCAGTGTATTCTCATTTAAGAACTCGTAAGCACCAGTGATAGCCCGTTGATTTATTATGCCATCTTTATTGTTTTTAGTTTTGAAAAAAATTTGTATAAGGGTAAAAATTGTAAAAGTTTTTATAAGTTCACCTGAGATCTTGCTGTTCAAACTCTAAACTCTATTTTCTCTGCTAAGACTTTAGTTCCAGAATGGTACATGATAATGTGTAGTTGCTGGGGAAGGAATATATGGTACACTTTTTAAATTTTTTCATGTTATTTTTATTTATTTAGAGGCAGAGTCTTGCTCTGTGGTCCAGGCTGGAGAGCAGTGGTGCAAGCATAGCTCACTGCAGCTACTCCTGGGCTCAAGCAATCCTCTCACCTCAGACCCCACCCCCACCCCCACCAGTGCACACCACCATGCTGGGTTATTATTATTTTGTTTTTTGGCAGAGATGGAGTCTTGCTAGGTTGTTCAGGCTGGTCTT
This sequence comes from Gorilla gorilla gorilla, assembly GCF_029281585.2. Classification (NCBI taxonomy): domain Eukaryota; kingdom Metazoa; phylum Chordata; class Mammalia; order Primates; family Hominidae; genus Gorilla; species Gorilla gorilla. The sequence continues at coordinate 32,199,316 of NC_073229.2, read as the reverse complement.
GATTTCCTGGCCTGAAGCAATCCTCCCACCTCAGCCTCCCAAAGTGCTGAAATTACAGGAGTGAGCCAGCACACTTCGCCCAATACAGTACATTTTGAGACAAGCCCAAGATACTGTGGGGGCTGGGAGGAGTCACACGCTTGAGATAGACAGACTTTATTCTGGTGTATGGCTCAGGACTTAAGAAACACATTCTTCATTTTTATTTCGGGATCAATGTAAAAACATCTTTCAAGCATATTGAGTACTTTAAGGGATATACTACAGTTGGCTATTAACAATACATTAGTGATGGTATACACCTATTATGTCCTTGGAGTACTAATCCATTATTCACTCATTCACTCAACAAATAATTCCTGAGCACCTTCTATACACCAGGCACTACATCCCCAGGCATGAACTGACAAAGGCCCTGCCTGCAGGGAGTTGATAGAATGTGAAGAGCTGGGGTGACAATGGGTAGGGAGGGACTGATGGAGGCCTCAGGAAGGGCAGTGCAGGATGAGATGAAGAGGTAGGCAGAGACTGGCTCATGCCTGGGAAGGAAGCTCCTGAATGATTTCATGCTTAAAAGAGAGAGGTTCCCATTCATGTGTTTGAAAGATCACTCAGCCTGTTGTGCAAACAATAACTGTAGGCACAGGGAAGTGAGCTAGGAGGCTGCAGTGGCCCAGTTAAGAGGAAAAACAGTCCAGAAACAGAGAGTTGGAATTGGGAGTCTGAGAAGTAACATAGACAGAAGAATGTGTATGCCGTCAACACGGGGGCAGGAAGAATTGCTCAGGACATAAAAGACTGCAGTAAGGAAATGGGTGTACACCTAACAGGTAAAATTGAACTTGGGCCAGGAAGGTGCTCCTGACAGCAAGGACTACTTCATTCTGAAAAGGGCTACAGAAGAGAAATGGGGGCATCTTCCCAGGAGGGCGACAGGAAAGAGACTAGAGAGCCAACCATAGGTTAAATGGCTGAGGTGTGCTTCTGCATAAAGGCAGGTGGCTAGAGTGGAAGAGCTGACATTGCTCCAGGCATTGATTCCAATCTGTGGCATTTTACTGTGCACACTGGCAGAGCTCCTTCCTCTTCCTACTGCACCGTCCAATATGGTAGCCACTAGCCATATGTGGCCATTTAAATTCTAAAGTATTACATTAAATTAAAAATTCAGTACCTCAGTTACATAAGCCACATTTCAAATGCTTAATTGTCCCATGTGGCTGGTGGCTACCTCATCCGTTAGTGCAGCTGTAGCACACTTCCATTGTCACAGAAAGTCCTATCGGGCAGGGCTGCTATAGAAAGTTCTCACTCTGTTGGAGCAAATACCTCCAGGAATATTTCTGGGCACTGCCTGCTAATCTTAGTTCCACCTTGCTGGTTCTCTGTGGCTAACCCTTTTGTCTGGGGCCGTATGCTTGCTCTCTGCCCCCGGTCTTAGGCCTCCTGTCCTACCCTCTCTTTCGTGCCCAGCTTGTCCTCACCTGGGATGTAAACCCAGGTCCACTCCTCCAATTCTCCTCCAAGGCTCTGCGCCATGCACTTCAGCCTATCCACTCCTAAGCCAAGAACCAGCTCTTGGACCACCTTAGGCTCAGCCTTGGGCCCCATTTGCTAAGTCTAGCAGGCTGAAGATTATAGAAGAGCCTGTGACCCAGGAAACAGAGAGCCCAGGCTGAGAGGAGAAATGACATGCCCGTGTTCCAGCCCCAGAGTGACCGCCCGGGTTTCTGAAGGGTGAGGGTTGATGTTTTCTTCAGAGGAAGCAGCCCAGAGGGGAAAACGGACAGGGGAGAAATGTCATTCCCTGGGCTGTAAAGAAGAAGTTAGGGCCTCAGAAGAGAAACAATAAATAAAATAAAAGGTGCAAGAATTTTATGCTTTCTCTGTACTTCAGAAAGCAGGTTTCATATATATTTCAATACCCAGTGTGCTCAAGAATGGATCAGATGTGCACGTGCCTGCAAACCCAAAACACAGCTGGTAGGCCTAATTTTAGGTTCCCAAGCATTGGCACTGTCCCTCTACCCAATAAGCGCTGTCTGATCTTCCAGAGCCTGCATGTAGAGCGGGACTCAGCTGAACTCACTGACAGTCCTGTGTGTGAGCGTGACAGGCACTTTATTCTCGGCTCCTTGAGAGGGGTCAAAAGGCTATGTCCACTCAGGTGTGTCCTCGCAGGACCAGAGCAAAGGGCAGCCCTTCCCACCGGCTCACTCTGGGCCTCAAGTTGTTTTGAGCACCTCTAAAAAAGCAGTTTGAAAGGAAGTCTTGTAAGAAAAAAGATAACAATACCCAGCTCGTCTGATGGGCTGGATGGGGTCATTCAGATAGAGAATGTCCCTGCCTAGAATAGGTGTTCCATGGAATATTACTCCACATCTTTCCTCGAATGATCAGGGAAACCAGGGTACTGGCTGATGGGAACTTCTGGAGCCATGATGCTTCGGTTAGAATCTGGTTCTGTCATTTATTGGTTATATGACTTTGGGTGAGTTACTTAACTTCTCTGTGCCTCAGTTTCCTCATCTGAAAAGTGGTGCTAATAATAGTGAATGAGGTGATGTGTATAAAGCCAGAGTAGTACCCCACACAGAGTGAGCACTTCATAATTGCTAAGGTGGGGTCAAGGGGCCTTCCGAAGTTTCACTGAAAAATCAACTTGCAAAAGACAGATTAACTGGAGAAAAGGCATACAAACGTATTTAACAGGTAAACACAGGAGCTTTCAGAATGAAGACTCAAAGATAGAGTCTGGAAAATTGTCCTTTATTGTTTTGTGAGACTGAGTCTCGCTCTGTCGCTCAGTCTGGAGTGCAGTGGTGGGATCTTCGCTCACTGCAACCTCTGCCTCCCAGGTTCAAGCAATTCTCCTGCCTCAGCCTCTCTAGTAGCTGGGACTACAGGAACGTACCACCACGCCTGGCTAATTCTTTGTATTTTTAGTAGAGACGGGGTTTCATCATGTTAGCCAGGATGGTCTTGATCTCCTGACCTTGTAATCTGCCCGCCTTGACCTCCCAAAGTGCTGGGATTACAGGCGTGAGCCACCATGCCTGGCCAATTGTCCATTTTTATGCTTAGGTTTCACAAAGGATGGACGACCCTGTAGAAAGGTGATTGGACAAAGAGGGTATGATCTAATACTAATAGACTGAGTGGGGACACTCAGCAAGGCCTGCCTTTCTAGATTCTTCTTGGCTTCTCTGTGCACCATTTCCTCCTTTTGGGAATGGGACAGGACTCTCTCCGGAATGGCACAGGACTCTCTCTGGAATGGCAGTGGAGGTCTTATGACTGACAGTCAAACAAGGTAGATCAGATCATTTCTGAATGTCCAGTTTTTACACAGAAAGGTGGAAGGGAAATTAGAGTAATACTTTTAGGTTTCATTCCTAGCTTTGGGGAAAAGAGGTTCTGGTTTGTATGACTCCACTTGGGAAAGAGGGAATTCCAATTTCTATGATTAGTCTTGGGGGAGAATAGGACTGAGAGACAGGAGGACAGGAGAAGGTTGAAGAAAAATGTTTGCTTCTGAGGATACTTCTTTTTTATTTTTTTTGAGACAGAGTCTCGTTCAGTTGGCCAGGCTGGTGTGCAGTGGTGCAATCTCGGCTCACTGCAACCTCCGTCTCCCAGGCTCAGGCAATTCTCCTGCCTCAGTCTCCCGAGTAGCTGGGATTACAGGTGTGTGCCACTATGCCCAGCTAATTTTTATATTTTTAGGATTTCTCCATGTTGGCCAGGCTGGTCTTGAATTCCTGAGCTCATGTGATCCACCTGCCTCGGCCTCCCAAAGTGCTGGGATTACAGGCGTGAGCCACCTTGCCTGGCCCTGAGGATGCTTCTGAAGCCACTTCTGAGGTCTTCATTTTGGGGTGTTGTTTTCTGAGCCCCAACAATAGCTATTATAATTTACTGAATATTTTGGTCTGAGGCACTTAGCATTGATAGTATCACAAGAGACAGCAAAGGGTAGTGGTTAAATGCATAAATGCTAGAGTTTGCCTTGGTTCAAAGCCCAGCTCTGTGAATTTAAGCAAGTTCGTTAAGCCCTTTGTGTCTCAGTATTTTCACTGATAAAATGAAGGTAATAATATAGGCATAATAATAGTATCTTCTCCAGATGATCATTAGGAGGATTAAAGGAGCTAATATATGTATATAATAAACACTCAGAAGAACGCCTGGTATTACAGGGTAAGAACTTGATAACAGCTAACTGCCATTATTATTATTATTACCATTATTATTATATGGATTCTCAACTTTCACAGAGCACAGTAGTGTTCACTGAAGGTTGAAATGAGACTAAGCTTCATTTACTCTTGCTTTGAAGAATCTGAGGGAGCTGTGGGATCTTACAGGCCCCAATTCAGTTAATCAGCAAGTATTTGTAGACCGTGTACAATGTGTCCAGAACTGGTTGTTGTTGTAAATACCCAGTAGCACTGTGTTGGCGAGTTCTTGGGTGATGAGAGTTCAGACATTGCTGCCCATGCAGAGGTCAGTCTAGTCTTCTGTGGTTTGTCTAGGCAAGGCATCGCCAATGCTACAAATATTATGGTGTCTCAAAAACATCGCCAGCCTCCACACCAAGAACCCAAGAAGGAAGACTTCTGTCTCAGACCTTTGAAGATACCCCTAGTGTGATTCCAAGTGGAATCAAGGCTCAGGCTAAGGAGGCAGAATATAAGGAGGACTTGTGGCATTTCCTAGGCCTCCCTGTACTGCCCTGGGCCTTCTCTTGTCACTTGCTTCTTATAAATGGGGGAGCAATCCCCTGTGTGGGGTCTTTAAAGATCACCCCACATGGCCATGGGAATTATACTCGGAGAGCATATTAAGTAGATGGATGGAGGCTAGCAAAGGTCGTGAAGAGCACCCTGCCACGTGGGGCCACATTGGAGGAGTGCCAAGGGAGCTGACTCAACCAAGGTAGTGCAGAGTTGAGACAGAGAGAGAGAGAGAAAGAGATGAGAGAGAGAGAGGACTCGGACAAGCGCCTTTATTGGACTTCAGAGGGGAATCCACAAGCAAAAGGTGTGAGGGGATTGCACTGGTGGTGTTGATGTCACTAGGTCCCAGTCAGGGGAGCACAAAGTGGGGAACCTGTGGCCCGGACCAGCCTTAGCACACTGGTGCACCTGGTCACCTGGGCAAGGTGCTCACAGCCCATTTGCAGGGATGTTGAGGCATCAGAAAATTCTAAAGTTTGAATAATTGACAATATAATATCTCACCATTGCCAGCCTTCTGTGTTGCAGAGATGCCAAGAGGGAGACAGGAGACTGAAGGGTAATGATCATGGTGCCCTCACCCTCTTGAGTCCCCCTAACTCAAAGTCATTCAGTGCCCTCGTCTCCATCTCATCCCAGGGAAGCCTCATCAGTGGCAGGTAAAGCAGTCACGAGGCAGAGGAGGCCATGAAGGGCCCTTCCTCCTTCAGCAGCCTTGCTCTTGAGCCTGGCTGAGGCTGAGAAATAAGTCTGTGTGAGTCATGATACCGTCTTCAGGTTGGCCTGTAACTCTGGCTCTGTGAAGAAGTGAAGTCCAAAGGCAAGAATGTTTGTTCCTGGTCTCTGTGGGGTCATGTTGGCAACCTTGCCCCGGGGGGGCCTTCCTTCCTCTGGGAACAGCATCCGCTGTGGTGAGGACCTGCAACCCGGCTCTGTCTCCTCCTCTTCAGAAGGTGGACAGGAAGAGGAGGAGGGATTCTTCTTGCTGCCCTTGTGAAAACTCAACCTCCGGGCTCACCAGGGATAGAGACCTGTAGATTCCCATTCTCTTCAGGAGTTAGGGAAAATGAGGGAATGGATTTAGGATTTCACTTTCTCCAGAGGAAAAAAAGGAAGGCCTTCTCAGAAACAGCATCCTTCTCGCTCTTTCTCGCCTTCAGTTGCTTTCAATTTAAGTCAATTAGACAGAAAACGAGCTCGCAGAACCTACAGCTGAACACACCTGGGGTTCCTATTTATCTATTTATTTATTTGCCTTTTATCCCCCCCTTCTCCCCCCCAGCACCTTGTTCTTGAAACTTGTCTGGTTCAGCATTTCACTGGCTTGGTTAAGTATCTTGTAAGGAAATCATTTATAATAAAGCTGGTATGCTTGGGTTTATCATTTCTAAGTGCGGGTCAGGATTTAGTTCGCTATGTTAAACTCTCCATGCTGCATGTGATTTGTCAAGCTTTGTCAGGAACAAAAAGTTCCGGGATGTGCAAAGCAGGACTGCTTGGTTTCCATGGAGATACTTCTAGTTAGGCTATGGAAATCCTGAAAAGGCCAGAGGATGAGTGACAATACAAGGATTTAGCGGCTGATCTGAAGAGCCAGACTGAATTAATGAGATTTTTCACAGAGCGTTATTAGCAAGGCTAGCACCGTATGGCTCTTAGGCCCTCGTGTTCTCAGCTGCAGTCTTGGAAAACAGAAATGGAAAGATTTAATTGCTGTTTTTTAAACCCTTTAAGATTATTTTAACCTATAACATTTTAAGGTTGTAATAAAAAATGGGGCTCTTTTTTTTCATCACTCAGTTACTGTTATTACTGTGTTTTTGGTGGCAGTTGCCCTCCATGTGCATGGAGATGGGAAATTCAATAGTACTTATTATATTGAGCAGTTAATTCCCACATACTGTGAACACATTACTGTTCAAAATAGGTTATCTGGCATTCCATTTAGAGCTGAGGGAGAGATACCATGTTGCTGGCTTTATGTCTCCTAGGGCTATATTAATTATTTATTATAGACTGCTGATGTCAACCGTTAACTCAGGCAGGTCAGAGTTTGTACATATATCTAACCGATGTCTGGCTTTTTGGAGTTTGGATGTGGATTTCTGGAAACTAGCAATCTGTGTGTTTTGTGAGTTTAATTCCATGTGCTACCACTGCTGCCGTTAACACCAAAAGGAAAGGAGCTAAGGAGTCTTCTCCGCTATCTTCAGGTAGCAGTTGCCTCCAAAGTTTGGGCGACACACTGTCAGAGGCCTCCTTCTTCTCCCCCGCTCCCCGCCAGCCCACTTTTTTTTTGGTTTGGGCATGAGTCTCGCTTTGTCACCCAAGCAGAGCGTGGAGGCGCGATCTTGGCTCACTGTAACTTCCGCCTCCCGTGCTCAAGTGATTCTCCTGCCTCAGCCTCCCGAGTAGCTGGGACTACAGGTGCGCATCACCATGCCCGGCGAATTTTTGTAATTTTTTTTTTTTTTTTTTTGTAGAGCAGGGGTTTCACCATGTTGACCAGGCTGGTCTCGAACTCCTGGCCTCAAGAGATCCGCCCGCCTAGGCCTCCCAAAGTGCTGGCATTACAGGCGTGAGCCACTGCACCCAGCCTCTTCTCCCTTTTTTGCAAGGATTAATACCAGAACTCCTAATTCCAGTTCTTTTTTTATTCCCCACAACCGTAGTGAACCCAGCTCTGAGCTTAGAAATTATGGGTGCGATTAGCTGGGTTGCCTTTTCATTTCCCACACTTTCCCTGCGCAAACTCTCCATAAAATGTCACTATCTGCCACCTCCTGAAACGAGACGTGTGGTGTAGGGGAAGCAGCTCGCCAGGCGCTGCTCTTGCTTGCTGGTTTGCAGAAGGGCACATGCCCATATGTTTCTGGGAGATGTAAAACTATCGTGTTGCTGCTGAGCAATCCACAACAAAAGCACATGCTGCCTGCATTCCCCGGATTCCTGTACAGTAGACTAATCCACTTAATCTCACTGTTAGCTTCCCCGGGCGGGAATTTCACAGTCTCTTTTGATTTAGTGGTTTGTAAAATCTCTGATTAAGTGCCTCTGCCCTCCTGTTATTGTCTCTCTATTCCCTAAATGATTTTGTGGGGAAAAAACCAGGGAAGTTGAAACAAGGGTCAACACACCCTCATCCTTACCTACTTGGTTTTTCTTTATCATTCTTAATTTTTTCAGTTTTATGCACTTTTTTCCCCCTTGAGTCTGCTGACATGTGACAGCATTTTGCTTCTTAAATTATAAAATATGCCCTCTACTTTGCCAATTCTTGCTGGGTCCTCCCAGCTGTGTTGATCCCAAGTTTATCTCTTGGCATCTAAGGATCCACTCCTCTGTCTTTAGAAGGGTGGTGATGCGAGCAAAGGTGATGGAAACGACAGACCTGACCTTGAGACCTAGTTCTGTCATTTGCTAGCTGTGTGATTGTGGGCAAGTTGCTTCACCTCTCTGGTCCTAATTTCCTCATTAAAAGTGAACATTAAATGCTATAGCATATAGAAAGTTCCTAAGTGGGCCAGGTGCGGTGGCTTATGCCTGTAATTCCAGCACTTTGTAAGGCCAAGGTGGGAGGATCACATGAGCCCAGGAGTTTGAGACCAGCCTGTGCAACATAGGGAGACCTCATCTCTCCAAAAAATAAAAATAAATTAGCCAGGCATGGTGGTGTGTGCCTGTAGTCCTAGCTCCTCAGGAGGCTGAGGCAGGAGGATTGCTTGAGTCTGCTAGGTCAAGGCTGCAGTGAGCTATGATCATACCACTGCACTCTAGCCTGGGCAACAGAGCAAGATCCTGTCTCTAAAAAATAAATAAAATTAAATTTTAAAAAAAGTGCCTACATGCCTGCATATAGTAGATACTCAACAAATTATGATAATAATAGCTATCATTCCTATAAGTGTATGTGTTGTGCACAGCAATGATTTGACTTGGGGCATTTTACTAAGTCCTTTGATGTGTGTTTTCCTGATGTCTCTGCTTAGATTAAGCTTCTTGAAGTTAAGAGCCCAAGTTTTCTATTTATTTTGTAACTGTTCCCTGCATTTACTTTGTGCTATTTTCCTGCCTGATTCTCTGCCTCTTAAAAATGCCTATCATCATGATAGCAATGCCCAAACTAACTCCAGCTCTACAAATAAAGCTTACACCCTCTCATCAGAGTGTAGCAGGTACGAATTGCACTCTAGAATTTGGAAGTAGGAAACATGGCAGTTCATTATTTAAAAAAAAAAAAATGAAATTACATGTGGCTCCGAGCTCCCACTATGGAAGTGGGAAGGAAGGGAGGAAGGAAGGAAAGAAGGAAGGAAGGAAGAAAGGAAAGAAGGAAGGAAGGAAAGAAGGAAGGAAGGAAGGAAAGAAGGAAGGAAGGAAGAAAGGAAAGAAGGAAGGAAGGAAGGAAGGAAGGAAGGAAGGAAGGAAGGAAGGAAATACCTGGAGGTATTTTCAGTTGTTGGCAGTGACTTTTTTTTTTTGACAGTCTTACTCTGTCACCCAGGCTGGAGTGCAGTGGCGTGATCTTGGCTCACTGCAACCTCCACCTCCCGGGTTCAAGCAATTTTCCTGCCTCAGCCTCCCGAGTAGCTGGGACTACAGGTGCATGCCACCATGCCAAGGGTAATTTTTTGCATTTTTAGTAGAGACCAGGTTTCACTGTGTTAGCCAGGATGGTCTTGATCTCCTGACCTCGTGATCCACCCGCCTCGGCCTCCTAAAGTACTGGGATTACAGGGGCAGTGACTTTTTAATTTACCATATGTGTCACTTGCTCCCATACTATCTATCTCTGTACTCGGATTATTGTCCTCTAGTGGGCTGTTTCCTTCCTTTTAGTCCCTCATACCTACCATGCTTGCACCAGTGTCTCAGACCAATTATGGCAGCCAGTCCATTAACTGGATCCCTCCAAAGGTATCCCAAGACTCCACTTCCTCATTCAGTACCTCTGCTCCAGCACTAGATTGAGAAGGAAAGAAAAATTAGTATTTATTGATCATTTCCTATATAACACATTTAAATGTGTTGCCTAGTTTAGAACCAGGCTGTAATCCCAGCTCTTCCATTCCAAGCTGCATGACCTCAGGTAAGACACTTACCCTCTGCAAGATTCACCTCACCTCACCTGTAGAAAGAAGATACTCCAAAAAATTTAAAAAAAAATCAATTAAAAAAAAGATTCTTTGGTACTATTAAGCTTTGGCCCTTATCTTTATCTGCTCCTAACAACCTAATTTTCTGACTCTGTAATTTTATTTTTTCCATTTTTTTCTTCTCTGCTAGACAAGAAATAAATGGAAAGCCAATCTTCAGATAAACTAATCAGTGCTAATGGATGTTAATGATTTAAGGGGTTTACCTCTCAAAGGGATTTGAATTTTAATAGGTAAATTCCATTTCTTAGTTCAAAAAATATCGAGTGTCTAGTGCCTGTCAGATTAACTTTAACCTAAAATTTCCCAAAATGTGCACCATGAAAAAGAGTTCCCCAGCCAACTAAATTTTTAAAATGCAATGCACCAACTTCTGCTTCTGCCCAAGGTGAGATAAAAGCACGTGACTTTATCCTCCTTTCCAAAACAACAGTAGAAAAACATACAAAATATATGAAAAAATGATTTTCAAGACTTCTCAGCAGGAAACAAAAGGCAGTGATTCAGACAGAGCATGAAGGGGAGTCCTAGGAGTACTCCAGCTTACTGCCTTAAGAAAACTTCCAGGCTGCAGTGCAGGGAGGGGAAACCCAGGTAGAGCAGAGGAGATGGGGCTGAGGATGTAGGAGATCACCATGGCCAGAGGTCATGGGATGGCATACAAAGGGAAAACCCTGGATATCTGCAAAGGTTCCCCATGTGTGCACAACAGAGTACAGACCAACACATGCATGTGAGGAAGCTACCCAAGAATGGGGCAAGAAAAAAAATCTGAAAGAATGAGAGAATAGTGCCTGACACATACACAAAATAGTGACTATTCCCACCAACCAGACTGGAAAACTCAATTCATGAGGCATTTGGGTAGAATACTTAGCAATGTTGTGCCTTAGTAATGGAGAATAATTGGCCTCAGATTAAGCAGTTATGGACCTGCCTAACAAATCATAAAAGTTACAGCTGAAAGAATCAAATCATTTCCAATACATCCCAGAACAAAGCTCAAGAATAGTTATACAAGAATATTTAAACAAAAATATCCAGAGCTCAACAAGGTAAAAATCCTCAATGTCTGGCATCCAAATAAAGATATCAAGCATTCAAAGAACCGTGACCCATAGTGAGGAGAATAATCAGTGAATTGAAGGCAATCCAGAACCAGCACAGATGTTAGAACTAGCAGACAAGAACAAACCAGTTGTCATAACTTTATTCTATATGTTCAGATAGTGAAGTAGAGATATGGAAAATATTTTAAAAGACCCAAATGAAACTTCTGGAGAAAAACTTTACTGTCTGAGATTAAATAATAAATGGGATTGATGGCAGATTAGACATAGTAGAAGAAAAAATTAGTGAACTTGAAGATGTATAGTAAGGGCAAATATCCTAGATAAAGCACAGAAAAAATAGACTCAAACAAATGATAAAAGTATCAGTGAGCTGTGAAAAAACTTCATGTAGCTTAATATGTACATAATCAGAAAAATATTCAAAGGTGTTCTGATTGAGAATTTTTCAAAATGGTTTTTCAAAACAGGATAAATACCAAACAAACAAAAATACTAGAATAGCATGGTAAAACTGCAGAAATCAAAGACAAAGAGAAAATCTTAAAAGCAGCCAGAGAAAGACACATTACATTTATGAGAACAATAATAACATAGACAATAGAAATAGAAGCCAGACACACCTGTAATCTCAGCACGTTAGGTGGCTGAGGTGGATGGATCACTTGAGGCCAGGAGTTGGAGACCAACACGGCCAACATGGCAAAACTCCATCTCTACTAAAAATACAAAAATTAGCTGGGTGTGGTGGTGGGCCCCTGTAGTCCCAGCTACTCAGGAGGCTGAGGCAGGAGAATCACTTGAGCCTGGTAGGTGGAGGTTGCAGTGAGCCACCAAAATTGCACCACTGTACTCCAGCCTGGGTGACAGAGAGAGACCCTGTCTCAAAAAAAAAAGAAAAAGAAAAAAGAAAAGAAAGAAAGAAATAGAAGCCAGAAAAAAATGTCATTATTAAAGTGTTACACATAGATAAATAAAGTAAGTAAATGACTGCCCACCTAGAATTGTATACTCCAAGACAACATCCTTCAAGGTAAAGGCATAATAAAAAAAGTATTCAGATAAACAAACTCAGATAATTAATTGTTGGCTGAACCATGCAAATAAAATACTGAAAAGAGATCTTCAGATTGAAGGAAAATAATTCTGGAAGGAAACACTGTAAAGCAGATAAGGACCGAAGAGCACTGGGCAGGATAATTGTGTGGGTAAATCTATATCAACCTTATCTGATGAAAACAGAAATAAAAATGTCTTGTGTTTAAAATATACATGGAAGTAAAAAACATGAAAGCAATAGTACAAAAGGCTGGAGGAAAGTAAATGAAGTGAGTATTCTAAATCCAGGAAGTGGTAAATATACAAAGTTGACATTGACTCTAACAAATTGAGTTTGCATATGGTAATCTCTAGGGCAACCACTAAGATAACAGTACTAAAAGATATAAATAAAAAGCTGATAGACCGAAAAGGAATAGTAAAATATACTCAGTAAATACTAAAGAAGGTTAGAAAGCAGAGAATAGGGACACAAAGGACACATGTGAAAAACAAAACATAATTGCATGGTAGATACAAACTACATTTATCTGTAATTATTTTAAATGTAAATAGAACATATATTCCAATTAAAACAAAGGAAGTTAGACTGTATTTTAAAATACCACAACTATACACTACTTACATAGACACAATCTAAATGTAAGAAAACCGAAAGATCGAAAGTAAGAGATATACCATATGACCAGTAACCAAATGAAAGCTGAAAAAGCTCCACTATTAGTAGAAAAAGGAGACTTTAAGAAATTCTACTAGAAATTCTACTAGAGATAACATGAAATTTTTGTTAATGAAGCAGACAAATTTAGTTAATAAAACAGGGTCAATTCAACAGGAAGATATAACGATGCTGAAGTTGTACATATAACATATAACTTTAAAAGAAAACTTCATATAACATATATAAATAAATAATAAAAATATATAAATAAAATATATTAATATATAATAAAACTTCATATAACATATAACTTTAAAATATATAAATAAGTTTACAGAATCAAAAGGAAAATTAGACAAATATGCAAATGTGCTAGAAGATTTTACTAGTTTTCTCCCAGTAATCAAAAAAACAATTGAATATATAGAATATTTAAATACTTTTAACAAGCTTGATCTAATTGACATGTATTAAAAATTGTACCCTCAAAGTGCTGAATATAAAGGCATTTTTAATAGAGATGGGGGTTTCACCGTGGGGCGTGGTGGCTGGCACCTGTAATCCCAGCTACTCGGAAGGCTGAGGCAGGAGAATCACTTGAACCCAGGAGGTGGAGGTTGCAGTGAGCCAAGAGATCGTGCCACTGTACTCCAGCCTGGATGACAGAGCAAGACTCTGTCTCAAAAAACAAACAAAACAACTCGTGTTATGTGACTAAAATAATGCCAAGATGGGACTTTTTTGTTTTAAATGCATATATGGAAAAAGAAGAAAAGTTGAGATTAATTAAGCATCTATTTCAAGAAACTAGAAGAAAAAATTTAAAGAAAATTGAAGGAATGTAATAATAAAGTTAAGAGCAGAAATCAATGAAATGAAAAACAAAAATAGACAAAATCAACAAAACAAAAAGTTGTTTTTTAAAAGATTGATAAACTTTTTTAAAAAAGATTGATAAAGTTGACAAACTCTAACAAGCCTGATCAAGAACAACAAAAAAAAGACACAAATTCTCAATATGAAGAATGAAAAATGGGAAGTCACTACAGTTTCAACAAATATTTAAAATAAGTTGTGGAGAAATTTAGAAGTAGAAAAGTTCTTTGAAAAATACAACTTACAAAATGAACACAAGGAGAAATAGAAAAACGTAAGCAATCTTATTTCTCCTAAAGAAATTGAATTTAAAATGAAAAACCTGACTTCAAAGATAAATCCAGGTCCAGATAACTTCAACATGAAGTCATCCTTTTAAGAAAGAAATAGCACCAATTATCCTGAAATATAGAGAAAACATTTTCTGTCTTATTCCATGAGGCTAGCATAACCTTGACAAGGATACTACAAGAAAAAAAATTACAACATAATCCCTGTCATAAATAGGCGCAAAGATTCTAATAAAAAGAAAAAATAGTAAACTGAACCATTAATGGATAAAAAGATAGTGCATAATGGCCAAATTGTCTTTATTCAAAGTGTGCGAGGTTGGCTTAACATTCCAAAATCAATTAGTGAAACTCTCCACATTAACAACAGATGAAGGCAAAAAATCATATCATCATCTCCCCAGATGCATTAAAATTATTTGATAAAATTCAACACTTATTCATGATGAAAACTCTCAGTAAATTTGGAATTAAAAGAACTTCTTTAAACTAACAAAGAGTATACACAAAACATCCATGGCAAGCATCCTACTTAACAGCAGTGTACTGAAATATTTTCACTTGATTTTGGGAAAAGATGAGGATTTCAGCTATCATTATTTCTATATGACATTTTACTAGAGGGCGTACTGCAATAAAGAATAAAAAAATTAGAGTTATAAGAATTGGGAAAAAGTCTTTAACAACTATTACTGTATAAAGAAAATATGCTTATGTATGTAGAATCTCAAAAAGAATCTACTGATAAACTATGATATTTAATAAGTGGATTTACCAAAGCCATTGGCTTCAAGGTCAGGGTGCAAAAAAAATTAATCGTATTCTTAGATTGGAACAAATAATTAGAAAACAAAATTTTAAGATGATGCCCTTTAACCTAGAAATTGTTTTTGAAGACCCCTACCTCTCTATGAAGCTTTACTAAGAGAAATTAAAGAAGACCTAAATAAATGGAGGGATATACTGTGTTCATAGATTGGAAGATTCAGTGTCGATAAAGGTGTCATTTTCTCCCCTAAATTGATCTGTGTAGTCAATGTAATCCCAATAAAAATTTCAGCCGGTTTTTTTTAAGAAATTTACAATCTGATTACAAAATTTATATGGAAATGCTAAGGATAAAAAGTGTCCAAGACAATCTTAAAGAAAAACAAAGTTGAAATAAAGTACTGGCCGGGCACGGAGGCTCATGCCTGTAATCCCAGCACTTTGGGAGGCCCAGGCAGGTGGATCACCAGAGGCCAGGAGTTCGAGACCAGCCTGGCCAACATGGTGAAACCCCATCTCTACTAAAAATACAAAATTAGCCAGGCATGGTGGCAGACACCTGTAATCCCAGCTACTTAGAAGGCTGAGGCAGGAGAATAGCTTGAACCCAGGAGCTGAGTTTGCAGTGAGCTGAGATCACAGCACTGCACTCCAACCTGGGCAACAGAGTGAGACTCTGTCTCAAAAAAAAAAAAAAAAAAAAAGAAAGAGAGAGAAAAGAAATAAAATACTAGATATTAGGAAGTATCATAAAGCTACGTTAATTTAAAACAGTGTAATCTTGGTGGCTAGTAGACCATTGGAACAGACTTAGAAGTCTGAACATACACATTTAGATCCCCTGATTTACAACAAAGCTGACACTGCAGTGCAGCAATTATTAGAAAGTTCTGACATTCTGGTAATGTCCTATATCTTTATCTGGGTAGGAAGTCCATGGGTGTGTTCACTTTATTGAAATTCATTCAATAAAGAAAAGTTCAAAAGCTAATTCAGGTATTTTGCTTACGGGACTAATTTTCATGCTTAGCAGAATGGCTAAAAAGGTTGATGTGACACAACTACTTACTCCACGTTCTTCTGCCTGTAAGATGATGTGAGTCTGAGACTGTAGCTGAGACATTTAAAGCTTACTGTTGTTTGTGGCTCTGTTTAAACTGACTTGCTCCAGCTACCTCAGTCTCACACTAGGCAAGTTTTTGCATTAATTTGGCTCCCTAGCATTCTGTAGCCTGGCCTCATGCTTGAGGCTGCCAACCCACACTAATAAAGGACAGCATGAAGACCAGCTTAGAATTGTCTCTTCCTTCCTATATGAATCTTTAGTGGGAAAGAGCTACCCTTCTCAACACAGATCTTTCTGTTGAGAGTAAAAGGGTAGCCCCCCAGCCTGGGTTACAGCTTTTAGTGGGAACTGGCTCCAAATTATAATAAAAGAACTAACCTTTGTTGTGTGCATCCTATGCTCCAGGAATTATTCCAAGTACTTTATATATATATTAACTTATTTAATAACATAACAATTCTGTGAGGTAGGGAGTATTATTTGCCCTATGTTTCAGGTTAGGGACTAGAGGCATAGAGCAGCGAGGAATCTGTCAAAGATCGCACAGCTAGAAGCAGTGAAGCCGAGCAGTAGGGTTCTTTCTAGAGCTCTTTGTTACAGAACCAACAGGTTCGTATGCCCGCTGCCCAGTAACAGACCCATTACACTGAGACAGTAGGATTTGCAGCAGAGAAAGAGTTTAATGATTGCAGGGCATTTGTGAGGAGATGGGAGGAGACCTCCAAATCTGTCTTCCTGAGGAGTTCTGGGCTGGGGCTTTTAAGGGGACTGTGGAAGGTGAAGGGTTTGAAAACTGAGGTTGTTGGTTGGTTGGGGCAGGGAAGAGGAAATCATGGAGCTGTGGAAGCTGCATCCATTGGTGAGTTAGCTCCTTGTGGGCCCTTCAGACCAGTTGAGTCAGTTGTTACATCAGTTTGCAGGACCTGAAGGAATATCTCAAAGGGAAAACTTAACGTTTCATAATGTTCAAGTTGTTATCTAAAGAGCTGTTCAGGAGAACTATCGTCTAAGGTCTATATGATTCTAGGACCATAGGCACCAAACAGCTTTGAGGAAGCAGGGCAGAGAGTAAGCTCACTTAATGATTAATGTGGAACGTGCTGCAAGCTTAGTTTATTTTTGTTTCTCCCTCCCTTCTTCTCTAACTAATTTTATAAAGTTTATAGGGGCAGTTTCACCTTGCTCTTTCCAAACACACCATATAATACACAAGCAATAAATGTCATGCTACACACGGTCTTAGTTTCTTCAGTTTCAGAAGATCCAGAAGAAGACTTGCTGCCTGAAGATTCTTCTCTACAGAACCCAGCTCTTTGTGAGAGGCTGGCTGTGCAGCAGAAGGAAGCCCATGAGATTCAGAACCTAGGCTTGGCCAGGAGTCTTGCCAGGAAGAGGCAAGAGAGGAGAGGCCTCTCTTGCCTCTTCCTGGTGGTGGCTGCTGAGTAGCAGAATTGTAGATTTTGTTTGATTGTAAAAAATAAAAAGTATTACAGAGAAATGCAGTCATCAGCAAATTAAGGTTGGAGCAACAATGACAAACATTTTAAACACACACACACACACACACACACACACACACACACACAGCTTTTCTTAGTGCCTGATGTTCTTCCTGCTTTCACCCTGTTCCTTGCTCCAGAACCGCCATTTTCTGAGCTCTCAGCAGTAAACTTAATAAAGATTGATATCAATGACGAATTCTGTCAACTTCCATGCTGCAAAACTTAGTCACTGTGCAAAATGGACCAAGGAAAATAAATAACCCGAGGAATGATGGAGTGTGTAAATATTGATGTGGATGCTGGGTGCAGGGAAGTTGGATGAAGCAAAACAGAGCTTAGTAATGGCTCGTTCCCGCACCCTGGTTGAATGCAGAAAGGTCTTTTCATGGTGATTTTAATCCCCTGGCATTATTTTCTGGGTGGGAGTGTATGTTGTAGGTGAAACTAAATTCTTAGATTCAAAAAACCCATTCTAGAAAGGGCATATTTTTTAATATGCCCTTCAATAAAAACTTACTGTTACAAAAATAGTGCTGTATATAGAAAAATGTAAAAATGCATATAGGAAAAATAGAATAATAAAGAATACCCATAATTCTGCCACCCAAAATACTATACTAGTGGTGAGCATTTTCCAGACCTTTTTCCATGCCTACGTACACATTTCCTAATTCCTAAGATGCAAATTTTCCAAAGTTTGGTATTTTGGGAATCAGTTTAAATATGTGAGTGCATATAATATGATAGTATTTCCTTTCATCTGAAAAAACTGTTATTAAGTTAATAGTGTTTCATACAAATAATGACATTTTAAAATTAAGGAAATATGTGGGTGTTACATATTTGTAAAAATATTATATTATACATACAATGTTTTCCATTTTTACTGTGATAAAGTGTACATAAATGGCAATATACATAATAGTAAACATAAATTTTGCCATTTGGTTTTTTTTTTTTTTTTTTTTTTGAGACAGGATCTTGCTCTCATCCAGGTTGGAGTGCAGTGGCGTGATCTCAGCTCACTGCAGCTTTGACCTCCCAGGCTCAAACGATTCATCCACCTCAGCCTCCCGAGTAGCTGGGACTACAGGCATATGCCCCCACACCAGACTAATTTTTGTATTTTTGGTAGAGATGGAGTTTCGCCGTGTTGCCCAGGCTGGTCTCAAACTCCTGGACTCAAGCAATCCGCCTGCCTTGGCTTCCCAGAGTGCTGGGATTACAGGCATGAGCCACCATGCCCCGCCCATTTTAACAATTTTTGAGTGTACAATTCAGTGGCATTAAGTACATTCACAATGTCATGTAACCATCGCCACTGTCTATTTCTAGAAGTTTTTCGTCATCCCAAACAGAAACTCTCTGCCCATTAAACAACAAGTTCCCATTCTTCTCTCCCTCCAACTCGTGGTAACTTCTATTCTACTTTTGTCTCTATGAGTTGAATAGTTCCTCATATAAGTGGAATTATACAATATGTGTCTTTTTGTGTCTAGCTTATTTCACTCAGCATAATGTTTTCAAGGTTAATCCATGTTGTAACATGTAGCAGAATTCCATTCCTTTTTTTAGGCTAATGTGTCACATTTTGTTTATTCAATCATTTGTTGATGGACACTTGAGTTGTTTACACCTTTCAGCTGTTCTGAATACTGCTGCTATAAATACTGGTGTATAAGTATCACTTTGAGGCCCTGCTTTCAATTCTTTTGCGTATATACCTAGAAGCGGAATTGCTGGATCCAGTGGTGATTGTATGTTTAACTTTTTGAGGAACTGCCATACTTTTTCCACGTGGCTGCCTCATTTTACATTCTCATCAGCAGTGCACAAGGGTTCCAAGCTCTCTGCAGCCTCAGCAGTGCTTGTTATTTTCCCTGTTTAATAGTAGCCATTCTACTGAATGTGAAGTGTCTGTGCCTGCTATATGGAACCTGCTTCTCCCAGTTAATGACATATCCTGAATATCTTTCCATGTCAGGTAATAGTCTTCTACAATCCATATGAATTGCCATTTTAAAGGCGGTGTATTATTTAGCTGTATGTATGAACATGCATACTTTCCAAAATAATCCTCTATTGTTAAATATTTAGATTGCTCCCAGTTTTTTTCCTATTGAAAATGATGATGAAATAAATACTTTATGGCTATTTTTTGCACACATTCTTAGTTACTTCAATGGGAATACATTTACAGATATGATACTGTTGAATCAGACAGGAATGCGTGAGGCTTTTAATTCATAATTCTAAATTGCCTCCACTTAGTCTGAAATGGAAAAAGTCAAGAGTCCTTCACTGAAGAACCACCCACACCACCACTGCCAACCCCAAAGATTTAACTGGAAAACATTTACACTTATGAGAAAAGGAGAAACTGGTGTGAGAATTTGGTCAATAATATAAAAATTGTATCAGTCAGCTCTTTTGCCAGATGGCTTGACAGTTCTGGAAAGATGAAATTCTTTCTAATTTTCATCTTGGATCTGGGCGAAAACTTTTTTTCAGAGAAGTATGATTACTTTCTTTCTAACCTGATTTTTGTATATCTCATCTGCCATTCTTGCCCGGGATGTGATAGGAAAATGAAAAGAAAATAGAGTAACAGCAGACACTTGAGCCAAAGAACTCCTCTAGCAGTTACCTGTACTTGAAATTCTAGAGAATTTCTATGCAATGTCTATAGAAAAAAATAAAAAGAAATTTTCAATTGGTATGTCTAAATTAGTGCGCATAATGTGCCAAATCTCTGCAGTAGAAATTATCTGGAGAGTTTTCTTCTTTCTGAGAAACTGGGTGATTTTACCAAAAGCATCCTATTTCATCCCTCATTGCTTGTTAGGGCAGATGCTGCAGCACTGACCTGGCAGCAGGTATGTGAACAGCCATCCTAGGTAATTAGAATGACCTGCTCTAGCTAAGTCACCTCAGTAACAACCATGGCCTAATCATGTGGCCCCCAAATAAGTGCCTCTCAGACTTAGTTGTACATCAGAATCACTGAGGGCTGTGAACACACAGATTGCTGGGCGCCACACCAAGAGGTTCTGATGCAGTAGGAGTGGGGAGGGCCTGAGAACCTGCATTTCTAACAACTTTCAAGGTGCTGCTGGTTAAGGGGCTGCACTATGAGAACCACTGCCTTCCTTGAGAACACCTTGCACCCTCCTCCCTCCGAAAAGCTTTGGATGATTATTTAGGTGAGGGATTAAGAGGAAGGAAGCTAAAAGATAAACACAACAACTACATAAATTGTGATAATCATGATAAAAAGCTCGCCATACTAGTGTCACAGGATCATTTGGGGTGTCACAGAGGCCGGAAACCTCTGTGGCTGGTGGCACCTGTGCCTGAGTTTTGCTCAGGCCCACTGGGTTTGTTCTGCCCACTCAACCTGGCAGACTGCGTTCGGCTCATGATACTGGCCTGGACCCCATGCCTGCCAAGGGAGACTGCGTGGAGTGGCAAGGGGTGTGTGAGCAAGTGTGGGGTCTGGCCACTGTGCAGTCAGACATGCCAGCTACTGCAGCAGGGCAGGCAGCTCCAGGTGCCAGCATGGGTGCCGGCTCTCTGTGAAGCTGCAGCTGGACCAGGTGCATCACAAGCAGCTTCCACAGTTGGCAGCTGGGAATACAGTGGCACCCAGAAGCTTGGAGATGCCAGAAACTGTGGGGCCCCAAAGAGGAAGTCTAGCCCTGGCTTAGGCAGCTCCCAGGTCTGGGGTCCCTGAAGGGCCCTAGTTCTTCTTTTTTTCTTTTTGCCCACAATGTGACAAGCAAGGTGCATATCTCAGCCCTGTTGGTGTTGCAGCTTTTTTAGCCTCACTATTTGGCGGGTTCCAAGTTCTTGTCCTGAGACCAGGAAGAATAAGGTATGCAGACAATTGGAGGGTGACCGAGATGAAGAGGAGCTTTATTGAGTGATAGAACAGCTCAGAGGAAACCCGCACTGGGTAGCTCCTTTCCACAGCCAGGGTGTCCCAGTGAGTGTTCAGCTCCTAGCAGAGAGGGTAGCTCCTCTCTGCTAGGCAAGTCATCCTGACAAATGTTTAGCTATCAGCAGAGAGGGTAGCTCCTCCCTGTAGCTGGTCTTCCTGTTGTCTGCAGCTCTCAGTGGAGGAGAAGAATGGGTGGCTCCTCCCTGAAGGCAGGTCATCCCAATGTTGTCTCTCTGTGCTCTCTGCAGCTAGTCATCCTGACATCTGCAGCTCTCAGCAGAGAGGAGGCCCTGGAGTGGGTAGCTCCTCTCTGCAGCTGGTCGTCCCGACGTCTGCTCAGCTCCGGCTGAGCCCAGGGCTTTATGGGCCTCAGAGGGGAGGAATTACATGCCAGTTGGTCCAGAGGTGGCCATAGGTGGGCCCAGAAAAGGCACCACAAGTTCCTCCTCTGGTCTGCTGGATGGGCAGGCCAGCCCCCAGCCTTCAGGCTCTCCCAGGCCTGAAGGTGGGGCCTCATCAGGTACCCACCCTCTTATGCCCAGGATCCTGTCTGCCTCCTGCTGCCCTCCATGGTGCCCAGGCTGCTTTTGCCAAGGGGCACCTGCAGGCCAGTGTCAGGCTGTCTTCAGCCCCACCTTGGCCTTTCTCTTGTGCTTGCTGGTGCCAAAAGTCCAGAGGGGGGCAAGACAGCAGGGGGCTGGTGTGTCAGTGCTGCCCTGAGCATGTGCACTCCTGGCGGGCTGCAACAACACCTTGGCTTGGCTCCACATTGCTCCAAAATCGGAGCAGGTGCTGACAGAGAACCCAGGAAGCAGAAGTAGGCACTCCCAAGCCTGCAAGGGCAGGAGGGGTGGTCTTCTCAGGCCCCCAAGGGCACGGGGAGGCTCGGGTCCACAGCCCTGACTTGGACGGCTGCAGTCGCACTCAGGAGGGTGGGGCTCCTGTCTGCTCTGTGGAGCAAGAGGCCCAGGTCTACAGCTGCAACTTGGATGGCTGTAGCTGCACCCAGGAGGGCAGGCTTCCCCCTGCTCCTGGGCCTTGAGAGCACAGGGATGCCCGGGTTGTGGCTTGGGTGGCTGCAGTGGCACCTGGGGAGCTCCCACCCCAACTTGGAAGGCTCCCACTAGCTCCACAGAACACGTAGCCCCAGCAGCACCTCCCTGCTGCGGTCAGTGTGATTTCAGTGGCCGCTCCAGATGGCCCGCTGCTGCCATCACAAGGGCTACAACTATGTTTCATTCATGAGATTTATATTTTTTTTCCTAAGGAATTGCTGGAGTTCTCTTTCTTAGAATTGGTATCAATTGACAACAAGCTTCTCTGGACAGGGATAGAGGTGGCAACCTAGATCACATAGCAACTCTGACCATTGAAATTTTCACTGTGCTTACTTCAGTGGCTTTAGTGACTCATATTTATATGATATGCATAAAACAGCACTGGTAGATGGCTTAAGATATTTTCAAATCTGTATAGTGTAAGCCCCCAAATAAAATATATAGTCTTTGAGGCAAGGAGCCTATTTTCTATCACTTCAGGGCACTTGGCATCTAGTCAGCATTCAGTGTATGTTATGAATCAACTCAAGATAAGGGAGTCCATCTGCAAGGCTCACTGGAAGTATTAAAATATGTGACAAGGAAATACTTAGGAAGGTATAGGAAGTGTGGTAAAACTGTGCCTCACAGGGTTAAACAGACCAAAGAACAGGGCTAAAAGCGATTTTGGTGATTAACAAAATGTATGAGCTTCTTTATAGGATGTCCACTTACTAAACCACGGGGCCAGTTAAAACCAGCCAGAACCAATATGGCTGGCTGGAGCTTGTGCAAAGGAGATCAGCTTGCTGGCTGCGTGACCTTTGACATCACATCCCAAATTTCCACCACATGTTTTATACCAATCCCCAACCCCGGAATTTACAGATGTGACTTATGAAGGATAACTGTATGCCCAAGAGAATTTCCTTTTTTTTATTTCTTTTATTTTTATTTATTTACTTTTTATTATTATACTTTAAGTTTTAGGGTACATGTGCACAATGTGCAGGTTAGTTACATATGTATATATGTGCCATGCTGGTGTGCTGCACCCATTAACTCGTCATCTAGCATTAGGTGTATCTCCCAATGCTATCCCTCCCCCCTCCCCCCACCCCACAACAGTCCCCAGAGTGTGATGTTCCCCTTCCTGTGTCCATGTGTTGTCACTGTTCAATTCCCACCTATGAGTGAGAATATACAGTGTTTGGTTTTTTGTTCTTGCGATAGTTTACTGAGAATGATGATTTCCAATTTCATCCATGTCCCTACAAAGGACATGAACTCATCATTTTTTATGGCTGCATAGTATTCCATGGTGTATATGTGCCACGTTTTCTTAATCCAGTCTATCATTGTTGGACATTTGGGTTGGTTCCAAGTCTTTGCTATTATGAATAGTGCCGCAATAAACATACGTGCGCATGTGTCTTTATAGCAGCATGATTTATAGTCCTTTGGGTATATACCCAGTAATGGGATGGCTGGGTCAAATGGTATTTCTAGTTCTAGATCCCTGAGGAATCGCCACACTGACTTCCACAATGATTGAACTAGTTTACAGTCCCACCAACAGTGTAAAAGTGTTGCTATTTCTCCACATCCTCTCCAGCACCTGTTGTTTCCTGACTTTTTAATGATTGCCATTCTAACTGGTGTGAGATGATATCTCATTGTGGTTTTGATTTGCATTTCTCTGATGGCCAGTGATGGTGAGCATTTTTTCATGTGTTTTTTGGCTGCATAAATGTCTTCTTTTGAGAAGTGTCTGTTCATGTCCTTTGCCCACTTTTTGATGGGGTTGTTTGTTTTTTTCTTGTAAATTTGTTTGAGTTCATTGTAGATTCTGGATATTAGCCCTTTGTCAGATTAGTAGGTTGCGAAAATTTTCTCCCATTTTGTGGGTTGCCTGTTCACTCTGATGGTAGTTTCTTTTGCTGTGCAGAAGCTCTTTAGTTTAATTAGATCCCATTTGCCAATTTCGGCTTTTGTTACCATTGCTTTTGGTGTTTTAGACATGAAGTCCTTGCCCATGCCTATGTCCCGAATGGTAATGCCTAGGTTTTCTTCTAGGGTTTTTATGGTTTTAGGTCTAACGTTTAAGTCTTTAATCCATCTTGAATTGATTTTTGTATAAGGTGTAAGGAAGGGATCCAGTTTCAGCTTTCTACATATGGCTAGATCAGATAGTTGTAGATATGCGGTGTTATTTCTGAGGGCTCTGTTCTGTTCCATTGATCTATATCTCTGTTTTGGTACCAGTACCATGCTGTTTTGGTTACTGTAGCCTTGTAGTATAGTTTGAAGTCAGGTAGCATGATGCCTCCAGCTTTGTTCTTTTGGCTTAGGATTGACTTGGCAATGCGGGCTCTTTTTTGGTTCCATATGAACTTTAAAGTAGTTTTTTCCAATTCTGTGAAGAAAGTCATTGGTAGCTTGATGGGGATGGCATTGAATCTATAAATTACCTTGGGCAGTATGGCCATTTTCACGATATTGATTCTTCCTACCCATGAGCATGGAATGTTCTTCCATTTGTTTGTATCCTCTTTTATTTCCTTGAGCAGTGGTTTGTAGTTCTCCTTGAAGAGGTCCTTCACGTCCCTTGTAAGTTGGATTCCTAGGTATTTTATTCTCTTTGAAGCAATTGTGAATGGGAGTTCACTCATGATTTGGCTCTCTGTTTGTCTGTTATTGGTGTATAAGAATGCTTGTGATTTTTGCACATTGATTTTGTATCCTGAGACTTTGCTGAAGTTGCTTATCAGCTTAAGGAGATTTTGGGCTGAGACAATGGGGTTTTCTAGATATACAATCATGTCGTCTGCAAACAGGGACAATTTGACTTCCTCTTTTCCTAATAGAATACCCTTTATTTCCTTCTCCTGCCTAATTGCCTCGGCCAGAACTTCCAACACTGTGTTGAACAGGGGTGGTGAGAGAGGGCATCCCTGTCTTGTGCCAGTTTTCAAAGGGAATGCTTCCAGTTTTTGCCCATTCAGTATGATATTGGCTGTGGGTTTGTCATATATAGCTCTTATTATTTTGAGATACATCCCATCAATACCTAATCTATTGAGAGTTTTTAGCATGAAGCGTTGTTGAATTTTGTCAAAGGCCTTTTCTGCATCAATTGAGATAATCATGTGGTTTTTGTGTTTGGTTCTGTTTATATGCTGGATTACATTTATTGATTTGCATATGTTGAACCAGCCTTGCATCCCTGGGATGAAGCCCACTTGATCATGGTAGATAAGCTTTTTGATGTGCTGCTGGATTCGGTTTGCCAGTATTTTATTGAGGATTTTTGCATCAATGTTCATCAAGGATATTGGTCTAAAATTCTGTTTTTTGGTTGTGTCTCTGCCCGGCTTTGGTATCAGGATGATGGTGGCCTCATAAAATGAGTTAGGGAGGATTCCCTCTTTTTCTACTGATTAGAATAGTTTCAGAAGGAATGGTACCAGTTCCTCCTTGTACCTCTGGTAGAATTTGGCTGTGAGTCCATCTGGTCCTGGACTCTTTTTGGTTGGTAAGCTATTGATTATTGCCACAATTTCAGCTCCTGTTATTGGTTTATTCAGAGATTCAACTTCTTCCTGGTTTAGTATTGGAAGAGCGTATGTGTCGAGGAATTTATCCATTTCTTCTAGATTTTCTAGTTTCTTTGCATAGAGGTGTTTGTAGTAATCTCTGATGGTAGTTTGTATTTCTGTGGGATCAGTGGTGATATCTCCTTTATCATTTTTTATTGCATCTATTTGATTCTGCTTTCTTTTTTTCTTTATTAGTCTTGCTCGTGGTCTATCAATTTTGTTGATCCTTTCAAAGAACCAGCTCCTGGATTCATTAATTTTTTGAAGGGTTTTTTGTGTCTCTATTTCCTTCAGTTCTGCTCTGATTTTAGTTATTTCTTGCCTTCTGGTAGCTTTTGAATGTGTTTGCTCTTGCTTTTCTAGTTCTTTTAGTTGTGATGTTAGGGTGTCAATTTTGGATCTTTCCTGCTTTCTCTTGTGGGCATTTAGTGCTATAAATTTCCCCCTACACACTGCTTTGAATGTGTCCCAGAGATTCTGGTATGTTGTGTCTTTGTTCTCGTTGGTTTCAAAGAACATCTTTATTTCTGCCTTCATTTTGTTATGTACCCAGTAGTCATTCAGGAGCAGGTTGTTCAGTTTCCATGCAGTTGAGCAGTTTTGAGTGAGTTTCTTAATCCTGAGTTCTAGTTTGATTGCACTGTGGTCTGAGAAATAGTTTGTCATAATTTCTGTTCTTTTACATTTGCTGAGGAGAGCTTTACTTCCAACTATGTGGTCGATTTTGGAATAGGTGTGGTGTGGTGCTGAAAAAAATGTATATTCTGTTGATTTGGGGTGGAGAGTTCTGTAGATGTCTATTAGGTCCGCTTGGTGCAGAGCTGAGTTCAATTCCTGGGTATCCTTGTTAACTTTCTGTCTCGTTGATCTGTCTAATGTTGACAGTGGGGTGTTAAAGTCTCCCATTATTAATGTGTGGGAGTCTAAGTCTCTTTGTAGGTCACTCAGGACTTGCTTTATGAATCTGGGTGCTCCTGTATTGGGTGCATATATATTTAGGATAGTTAGCTCTTCTTGTGGAATTGATCCCTTTACCATTATGTAATGGCCTTCTTTGTCTCTTTTGATCTTTGTTGGTTTAAAGTCTGTTTTATCAGAGACTAGGATTGCAACCCCTGCCTTCTTTTGTTTTCCATTTGCTTGGTAGATCTTCCTCCATCCTTTTATTTTGAGCCTATGTGTGTCTCTGCATGTGAGATGGGTTTCCTGAATACAGCACACTGATGGATCTTGACTCTTTATCCAATTTGCCAGTCTGTGTCTTTTAATTGGAGTGTTTAGTCCATTTACATTTAAAGTTAATATTGTTATGTGTGAATTTGATCCTGTCGTTATGATGTTAGCTGGTTATTTTGCTCATTAGTTGATGCAGTTTCTTCCTAGTCTCGATGGTCTTTACATTTTGGCATGATTTTGCAGCGGCTGGTACTGGTTGTTCCTTTCCATGTTTAGTGCTTCCTTCAGGAGCTCTTTTAGGGCAGGCCTGGTGGTGACAAAATCTCTCAGCATTTGCTTGTCTGTAAAGTATTTTATTTATCCTTCACTTATGAAGCTTAGTTTAGCTGGATATGAAATTCTGGGTTGAAAATTCTTTTATTTAAGAATGTTGAATATTGGCCCCCACTCTCTTCTGGCTTGTAGAGTTTCTGCTGAGAGATCCACTGTTAGTCTGATGGGCTTCCCTTTGTGGGTAACCCGACCTTTCTCTCTGGCTGCCCTTAACATTTTTTCCTTCATTTCAACTTTGGTGAATCTGACAATTATGTGTCTTGGAGTTGCTCTTCTCGAGGACTTCTCGAGGAGTATCTTTGTGGCGTTCTCTGTATTTCCTGAATCTGAATGTTGGCCTGCCTTGCTAGATTGGGGAAGTTCTCCTGGATAATATCTTGCAGAGTGTTTTCCAACTTGGTTCCATTCTCCCCATCACTTTCAGGTACACCAATCAGATGTAGATTTGGTCTTTTCACATAGTCCCATATTTCTTGGAGGCTTTGTTCGTTTCTTTTTATTCTTTTTTCTCTAAACTTCCCTTCTCGCTTCATTTCATTCATTTCATCTTCCGTCGCTGACACCCTTTCTTCCAGTTGATCACATCAGCTCCTGAGGCTTCTGCATTCTTCACGTAGTTCTCGAGCCTTGGCCTTCAGCTCCATCAGCTCCTTTAAGCACTTCTCTGTATTGGTTATTCTAGTTATACATTCGTCTAAATTTTTTTCAAAGTTTTTAACTTCTTTGCCTTTGGTTTGAATTTCGTCCTGTAGCTCGTAGTTTGATCGTCTGAAACCTTCTTCTCTCAACTCGTCAAAGTCATTCTCCATCCAGCTTTGTTCCATTGCTGGTGAGGAACTGCGTTCCTTTGGAGGAGGAGAGGTGCTCTGCTTTTTAGAGTTTCCAGTTTTTCTGCTCTGTTTTTCCCCCATCTTTGTGGTTTTATCTACTTTTGGTCTTTGATGATGGTGATGTACAGATGGGTTTTTGGTGTGGATGTTCTTTCTGTTTGTCAGTTTTCCTTATAACAGACAGGACCCTCAGCTGCAGGTCTGTTGGAGTTTGCTAGAGGTCCACTCCAGACCCTGTTTGCCTGGGTATCAGCAGTGGTGTTTGCAGAACAGCGGTTTTTTTGTGAACCGCAAATGCTGCTGTCTGATCATTCCTCTGGAAGTTTTGTCTCAGAGGAGTACCTGGCTGTGTGAAGTGTCAGTCTGCCCCTCCTGGGGGGTGCCTCCCAGTTAGGCTGCTCAGAGGTCAGGGGTCAGGGACCCACTTGAGGAGGCAGTCTGCCCGTTCTCAGATCTCCAGCTGCGTGCTGGGAGAACCACTGCTCTCTTCAAAGCTGTCAGACAGGGACATTTAAGTCTGCAGAGGTTACTGCTCTCTTTTTGTTTGTCTGTGCCCTGCCCCCAGAGGTGGAGCCTACAGAGGCAGGCAGGCCTCCTTGAGCTGTGGTGGGCTCCACCCAGTTCCAGCTTCCCGGCTGCTTTGTTTACCTAAGCAAGCCTGGGCAATGGCGGGCGCCCCTCCCCCAGCTTGGCTGCCGCCTTGCAGTTTGATCCCAGACTGCTGTGCTAGCAATCAGCGAGACTCTGTGGGCATAGGACCCTCCAAGCCAGGTGTGGGATATAATCTCCTGGTGCGCAGTTTTTTAAGCCCATCGGAAAAGCGCAGTATTCGGGTGGGAGTGACCCGATTTTCCAGGTGCCGTCTGTCACCCCTTTCGTTGACTAGGATATGCAACTCCCTGACCCCTTGTGCTTCCCGAGTGAGGCAATACCTCACCCTGCTTCGGCTCGAGCATGGTGCGCTGCACCCACTGACCTGCGCCCACTGTCTGGCACTCCCTAGTGAGATGAACCCAGTACCTCAGATGGAAATGCAGAAATCACCCGTCTTCTGTGTCGCTCACCCTGGGAGCTGTAGACCGGAGCTGTTCCTATTCACTTGTTTATTTCTTGAATGAGAATTTCCTAAATTCCCTTTGCTTTCCACAAGTCCTTAACCAGCCCCCAAATCCTCCTCCTAAAATTGCTGACCTTAAATATACTACTTGTGAGCTGAGATGAGCAGATAGATTTGAACCCATCTCCTATCTTCTTGTTTGGCTGCCCTGCAATAACACTTTCTTTCTAAAAAATTCAACACTTCAGTGTTTGGGTTTCTGCCCTGCATGGTCAAACAGACCCAGCTGGGTTCTGTAACAGTGGTAGACTATCACATGCCCTCGCACGGTCCCTTCTGCATTGGTACAGGACTTGGCCATGGGGCTTGCTTTGGCCAATGGAACAGCAGCAAATGTGACCGAACAGAAGCTGGATAAGCACTTGCACACTGGGGCTTGTCCTCTTGAAATGCTTCCTTTTGGAAGCCACCTGCCATTCTATGAAGAAGTTCGGGCTAGATCACTGAATGATGAGCAACCACGTAGAGAAAGACCCCCACAGAATAAGAGACCGTCAAGGATGTGTAAGTCTCAGTGAACTTCCAGGTGAATGCACCTGATGAGTGACCTGAGCTATTGCACTTTCATGCTGAAGAACTGCTAGCTGAGCCCTGCCAACCACCAACTCTTAAATAATGGGAGGAGATTGTTACCAAGTAATAGACAGCTGAAACAAAGAATGCAAAAGCAGAATAAATTAAAATCTAGAAAATAATTCAATAATCACATATGAGATTCCCCTCAGGGAATTTCTGCTTTTGTGATACTTGTAGGATAGTCTTATGTTGAAATCTGAGAATAAAAATTCAAACTAAACGTCAAGAAAATTTTACTCATTTATTAATTCCTTCAACAGTCTTTTGTTGGCCTTCTGTTATGAGCCAGGCTCCGTGTGAATAGAGAAGACAGGGAAAGGGAGAGAGAAGAGGGAGCTCATCTCACCCCAGCACAGTGTGCTAAGTGTTGTGAAGGACGGCTGTGGGGAGTACAGTGGAGGGTAGGAGGACGGGCAGAGCTGAGGGAACCTCCCAGAAAAAGGTGGCCCCAGAGAGAAAGATTTTGCTGGCTAAGGACTTTTATGGAAACCTAACTTGGGATGATTTAATTCCAGGTATCTTTATGAAACTTAGGATTTAAAAAAGACAAATGGAGAGTTAGATAAGGAGAGACAAGCATTTCCTATTTATTTAAAGATTCCAAATACAACTCTTCATAAGATATGAATGATCCGTCTTGGCTCCGTTAAAGCACATCCTGGACACATGGCCAAGAAACTGCTTCCTTCAATCACCACGACAGAGTGCCTTGTGAAACAATGTTCTGCACCTTCCCCTCTCCTCCCCTACCGACACCCATCCTCACACATGCTCCTCCCTGCCCCTGACACTGACAACCTAGGAATCGCTAGGAGAAAAGCCTGGCATATGTGGGAGCCACCCTCAGAGAAGCTGTCCCAAAGGAAAGGTGCTAACTAGGTGAAGACATATGACTGTCTGAGCACTATTTCTTAATTCTAATGGAGGGAGATTGTGGCATGGAGCCAGGAAACAGAAAAGGCATGAAAAGAACTAATTTGGAGCTGGCGGGGTGAGTGTTTCCTGGCTTATTTAAAAACATAGATACAGAATTCAAACATGGAAGAGGAATCTGACTACCAGATGGAGACAGGATGTCAACAATGGAGTCAACAATGGCCAGGCCTGAAGCGATGTATTTTGACACTAGGGAAGCCATATAAAGAATACTGCTTGGTGGATCGGGTGGGTTCATCTTATACTCAATGTTTCATTTCCATTTAAATCTCTCGGAGGCAGAGGTTGAGGTTATTGGCTTGGCCCCATATTAAGGAAAAATCATAACCCAGGCCTTCAAAGACCTTCCAGACTACAAGAGAAAAAGTCAAACACATGGCTAACGGGCATATATAAGGATCTTCACTGAACACGGACTTTTGAATGTCTATGATGTAGCAAGCACTGTGCTGGACACCACAGGTGCATTAAGGCATATGCCGGAGTCCCTTCCCTCAGGGAACATCCCTTCTAATTGCCACTTAAACATGGCAAACCTATGGAGGTGTGCCAGGACAAGGGCAGTCAGAAGGGTGGTGTGGTATACTGGGAAGCTCATAGACCACCTTGCTTTGAGTGCCTCTCAGCCGCTGTCTTGCTCTGTGATTTTAAGGAAGTCCTTGAACCTCACTGAGCCTGCTTTTTCCATCTGCAGATTGGTGATCATGAAACCTACCTTGCTGTTTCATGTTGAGGAATCACTGTGAGAAGGTAAGGTCGTAACAATTTGTCGGAAGGAGAAGGAAGGTCAAAGCTTTGTTGAAGAGCTTTATGCTATTGGCCAAACAGAAACATAGAGCCCTGTGTGTGGTAACTCTCAGGGGACATGGTTGCCTCATGGATAAAAATGTGAGAATTAGAAGAACAGAAAAAGCCAGCAGGAAAACTCAGAGGAAAGAGTCAGAGAGAACAAGGATGTTGTCTGTCTCCAGCATAATTGTGTAGAGCCTGGGATTCATTGCTAGTGACATTCCCTGGCTTCTCCCTCAGTGTGACGTCATGTGCTCTGTGATGTTTATTGCACTGCATTCCAGGGATGCTGCACAGAGCCATGTCCAGTGTCAGAAACCTTGGAAAATAGTCCTCGGTTTAATTTTAACTTTTTATATAAACAGTGACCTAATTTGAGGAAGGCTCGGTCTGGCCAGGCATCCCCACTCCCACATTTCCTCCTCTTCACTCCCTCCTTCTGCCCTTAGTCAAACTGTCTCGCCTTCATCTCCCATATGGACTTTGCAAACAAGCAAGGGGGATGTGTGAGCTCAGCTAACTTGAAAAGAGAAGATGTGTGCCAGCGAAGCAAAACACTCCAGCCAAGTCATGCACCTCTGCGGGAGGGAGCCACCTCCTCAGCTCTCATCGTGAAATGTTATCTCACCAGGGCAGATGGAGGTACAGACAGAGGACTCCAACGCAACACAAGCAGCCGCCTGTCCAGAAGAGAGCCCTTTCTCTCCCTCCCAGTCCCAGCTCCAGCTGTATTTTCTTTCTTTCTTTCTTGAGCAAGAGGTCAGGTTCTCTCTGTATGCTTTGTGCAAATTAAGTGAGCTGTGAGTGCTGCCTGCGGCTGAAGGAACTACCCTCTGGTCTATGGTTCATCCTTCCTTCACTCCAACCACCACTAAGGGAGCTGAGCCCTCCCTGCCCAAAAGCACAGGTGGGCAGCACCTCCGAGAACACAGAAGAATATGAAACGACCCTTCTAATTACTCAGGTGCAAGCAGAGGAGCTAACCATCCCACCGGGAGCCCACCCATGAGTGATGAATTCCAGTGACTGAGCCCAGTGTTGGGGGCTAGGGTAGAGTCGCTTGTGGACACGGTGGGAGGGAGGGAGGCATGAGGGGACAAGCAGGATGCCCTGACAGATTTTAACCCAGAAGCATGAATCCAGGTCTGAGGTCAGCAAACGTTTTCTGTAAAGGGCCGGATAGTAAATAATTTGTACTCTTTGTGGGCCATCCGGTCTCTGTCTACTTGACTCTGCCATTGTAGGGCAAAAACAACCACAGACAATAAATAAACGAATGGGCGTGTCTTGTGTTCCAATAAAAGATGGTTTACAAACACAGGCGGCTACTGGATCTGGCTCATTGGCTGTAGTTTTCTGACTAAAAGATCTAAAAGAACACCCTTTCCCATTGGTTCTGTCCACATTTCCATATAGCTAACAATATCCTGGAGACCAGTTTGCCGCCCCGTTCCCCAAACCTTTATGTGCCTCTGATTTCTACACCCTGTTACTCTGTCTGCAAAAACCCCCAAATGCTGTAACTGGTTATTCACCTGGACAGAATGGCCTCCTTCAGGGAAAGCCAGCAGGGATGGTGAATTCAGATTTCCTGATTTCGTTGACAAATTCCTCACCACTGGCAGGAATGGGAAAGGTAGATATTGAAGGTGCTGAAACCCACCCCTGTTGTCAGTTCAGGAGTGAGGTAAAAACATTCCTTGAGCAATTTGGTTTAGAATCATAGAGCCTCCTATTTTCTAATCCTTCTCTCTTTCTAGGTCTGATCATCTGAATATTGGCACTTCTACTTTATTCTCCATATTTCTTACCTTTTCTTTTTGTTTTCTGTTACTTCATACATTCCTCATGCTTTCTAGAAAAGCTCCTTGGTCTAATATTGCAACCCATAAGTTCCTTTAGCTATACTCACTCTACCATTTTCCCCATTCATTGCTGTGTTTTGTTTTGTTTTGTTTTGTTTTAGAGTCAGGGTCTTGCTGTGTTGCCCAGGCTAGACTCAAACTCTTGGGCTCAAGGGATCATTCTGTCTGAGACCCCCAGGTAGCTGGGATTACAGGTGTGCACCACCATGCCTGCCATTGAGATCTTTAATCAAGTGTGAGACCCGGTGGAATGGCTAAGGGCTGGACACAGAGATAGATTACTTGTGTTCAAATCCCAGCTCTGCCTATAATTGCAGACAAGTTACTTAACCTTTCTGTGCCTTACTTCCCTCATCTGCAAAATGGGCTTAATAATAGCACCTGTCTTATTCTAGTGAGTATGTAAATGAGC
Source organism: Gorilla gorilla gorilla (assembly GCF_029281585.2). Taxonomy (NCBI): domain Eukaryota; kingdom Metazoa; phylum Chordata; class Mammalia; order Primates; family Hominidae; genus Gorilla; species Gorilla gorilla. The sequence goes on along the minus strand of NC_073229.2, from coordinate 32,165,519 downwards.
AATGTTCACAGAGCACAGGGGAGAGCAGCATAGTTGAATCCACATTATTTTCAGACCTAGTGCTTCCAGTTCTTTATTCTTACAATTTTTTCCCAGTATTTTATATTGATATTACCTTCCCTTATTTCTTCACTCATATTAACCAGAATCCATTTGAATCCCAACTCTTGCAACACTTTTGCACAATTTGTGGCCCCTTTCAGCAGGAGTACTCAGCAGGAGCATGGTTGTGCCCAGGTGAACTTGCAGTCCCCCGGAATACCACTGAGGGGTTCCAGTGCTGCACATTCCAGAGGGCCACAGGAGTGGCAGGGCATAAGCCCCAGGGCAGGGTGAGAGCCCCACCACCCAAGACACTGTCCATCACTCACCAGAAACTTCTGTGGGGAGGTTTAACTTGAAACCCTTAGAATGATTCAGCACATGTAGGAGGCCGTCTCCAAGGTGGCCACCCACCAGCCTGGGGGCTAAGAGTGAAGGTTAGGGAGATCCTGAGTGCAGCTGCTCAGACACCCTCTATTTTCATCAACTCCCCCTTCCATCAGGTTTTCTTCTGCCAGATATAAATGCTGCCTCACCCCCACACCCTCAGACAACAGGACACCAGCACTGAGCCACTGTAGCCATTTTTGTGCTGGGGCAGTCAAGGCTTGTCCTCAGGCAACTCCTGGGTGGAGCAGATGTGGGGACACCAGAGCAGAATTTGTAAAGCTTATGTCCAACCTCCTCTCCCAAGGCAGCTTTGGGCCTCTTCCCTCAGCCCCCCACTGCAGCCACTACGTCCCCCACCCCATGCCAGATGAGACAAGCTGCTGTCACTCCAGAGATCTCTCAAGGTTTTGTGTTGTTGCAAGTGTTGTCAATTCCTGGAGTTCATCTTTCCCTCTTGCTTCTATGGTTTCTCAAGGGTTGATTTTGGCAGCAGAAGCCTGTATGTTGTGCTAATTCTCCATCTCAGGAAGAAACAGAAAACAGAATCATGAAGTCTAAAGAAACTGAGGTGCTATCCAGCTTTCTGTCCTGGGTATGATTCTCCTATGATTGTCCAAATAAGATGTCATTTGGGCCTGGCGTGGTGGCTCATACCTGTAATCCCAGCACTTTGGGAAGCTGAGGCAGGTGGATCACAAGGTCAGGAGTTCAAGACCAGCCTGGCCAACATGGTGAAGCCCCATCTCTACTAAAAATACAAAAATTAGCCAGGCATGGTGGTGGGTGCCTATAATCCCAGCTACTCAGGAGGCTGAGGCAGGAGAATGGCTTGAACCCAGGAGGTGAAGGTTGCAGTGAGCCAAGATCGCACCACTGCACTCCAGCCTGGGTGACAGAGTGAGACTCCGTCTCAAAAAAAAAAAAAGATGCCATTTGGTCTCTGCTTCAAAATCCCCACCAATAGAACACATATGCATGACGGGATGGTTCTTCTCATTTTTTGCACTTGTTACTGAAAAATAACATACATACAAAAAAGTAGTTCATAAGCTCAACAGACTTTCACAAAGAGAACACACAGAAATATTCTGCACTGAAATCTAGGAACTTTACAGGTAGGTTTGTTCACTTAATACGTCTAGTGGCTATAACCGAGAGCTATCACAAGAGCGTCCTTGTTATAGTGAAGAGTTGCATTTCTATAATTTCCACCAACTGTTTCAGTGCTACGAAGTTACACAAAATAAGTGCAATATTTTCTTTAAAAAAACAAACAAACAAAAAAACTTTCTTAGAGCCAGATGTAGTGGCTCATTCCTATAGTCACAGTTACTTGGGAGAATCATTTGAGCCCAGGAGTTCAAAACCAGCCTGGGCAACAGAGCAAGACCCCATCTCTAAAGAAAAGTTTTTTGTTTTTGTTTTTGTTTTTGTTTTTAACTTTTAAGCACTTAAAGCTACATATTTGTTTTCCTATGAGAAATTTTTGTCCCCCATCTTATATAATCTTACTCCTTTCAACCAATTTTGCTGTAACAAGATGGTACTATGGTGATGAAATATGAAAATCTACAGGGTGGGAGGACTGACAGGCAAAGAGATGTTTGGAGAACAGATGTTTGGGGACAGAAAGTGACTTTCTGGGCTAGTCACAGCTGTATGAGGAGAAAAATAGAAACAGGATGGTGTCGGCCAGCAACAGCAACCCAGTTCTTTTCTGCTGAGTCACGCTGGAGGGTTTAGTTTCTCTGGGCCTCCCGGGTGGGCAGACACCGTATCCAGAGAAAGCAAGAGATACCAGCTGCAGGACGAGGTCTTTCAGAGGGCCTGACATGAGGCAGTGGCAGCCCAAGAAACCAGGGCGGTGCAATCAGAACTGACAGCAGAGCAGGGAGATGACAACTCATCTGAGGTGGCACTGAGCAAATGTTCTAGCCGCTTCCAAGATTCAGCCAACCCTCATCTGAGAGTTAACTATAGAAGCAAGTGCCCTCCAAGTTCTCACTGACAGCCAAGGAGAGGGAATAAAGCATTATGTGTTGAGGATGACATGGATAAGAATTGCAAATTGTGGTAACTGAGGAATTGATGCTTGGTGTCAAGATACAATAGAAATGCTTATGTGGACAACATGAAGCATGAGCCTGGGGGCCATGGGAAGGGACTGGGCTAAGAGGGTGTGCAAAGTGAACATATTAAGCAGGCATCACTGGATGTACGTGCTTGTCCAGCTTTTTCCATATCCATGGGCCTGTCCTTTTAGCTTTTCTATGGGAGAGCTCTGAAAAGGAGAGCATGAAGTTATCTGGTCTACAGGAGCCTTAGGAAAATCAGGGCCTTCTCCTTCTCTTCCTCCTTCCTTTTCTTCTGTGTTAGTCCATTTTCATACTGCTATGAAGAAATACCCAAGATTGGGTAATTTATAAAGAAAATGAGGTTTAATGGACTCAGAGTTCTACATGGCTGGGGATGCCTCACAATCATAGTGGAAGGTGAAGGAGGAGCAAAGGCACGTCTTACATGGTGGCAGGCAAGAGAGTGTGTGCGGAGGAACTGCTCTTTATAAAACCATCAGATTTCATGAGACTTATTCACTATCATGAGAACAGCATGGGAAAACCCACTCCCATTATTCAATTACCTCCCACCAGGTCCCCCCATGACACTTGGGGGTTATGGGAGCTGTAATTCAAGATGAGATTTGGGTGGGGACACAGTCAAACCATGTCATCTTCCCTAAATACTGGGTGAATTTAATACAAGGTATGGAAAAAGAACCCCTAGACTTGCATGGTCCCAACTATGCATCATATCTGTGCATACATTTATGTAGATATTTTATATGTTCTTTTGTATACTGTTTTCTTCTTTAATTGATGCTCTTTGTGTGTACAGGAAATCATTGAAAATAAAAGTGGTGTGATTGGTCTACTCCATGTATAGAAACTACATGTCTTATGTCTTTGTTACTAGGATAGGTGTTTATAGCTTCTCCTGGATGTATACTTCTAACGTTTGGTCTTCTGGGTTGTAGTTACTTTTGCTCAGAAAGAATTCATCTGTTTCCTGTAGCTATGAGCTTAACTTGTTGCCTGTGGCTGTTTTCCCCTAGCATTCCATAGCCAGACTATGCAATTTAAAGCATAATGGCACTGGCTATGGAGTGTCCAAAAAGACCACCAGAAAAGAAAAAGTGTTGGTTAAGCAAAGCTGGGTTTTTATAGACTTATTGCAATAAGAGAGAACATCAGCTTGATCTAGATACAGAATCCGGTAGCATCTCAGAAGAGAGAAGTCAGGGGAGGATTATTTAGGGTTTTAGGGCCTAGGCTGGGTGATTCTTAGGTGGGTCTTCAAAGGCAGGGAACTGGTTGGGATTGGGCAGAATTTATGGCACAATAGCTTTGGATTGGTAGGCACCGCAAGGTGAGAATATAAAAGTGAGCTTTGATGAGCGACCCGTTAGTCCTGATAAGTCAGCTGTTTCAGTAGCTCCACAGTCTTATTTTCCAGGAGCGGGTATCCACTGGAGCAAGTAGCTGAGTTGTTTTTGCCTGATCTCAGCATTGTTCAACTAAAAGCCTATTCTTTATCCCAGAGTTGTTTAGCTAAGGAACAAGAAAATACATTAGTTTCAGTTCTTATGGAATTACAAAATTTGCTTAACTACAACTTAAACATGCAGAGAAAATATGGTTTTAATATTTTTCCCATAACTGATATGCTTTTATGGGTGAGCTGGTTAGTGGGGAAGTAACAGCAAAGCTGATGATGCACTCATTTAAACAGCCCCTTTAATGGATACCCCACATCTTTAAGTAAAAATGCCCAATCACTCCAATTTTTCACACTTCTACTTTTCTCTGCAGCTCCTCTCCCAGATAGTTTCTTGGTATATAGGGGAAGGGATGTGACTTACGTGTCTTCTTACAGAAGGAAGAATAGACAGGTCAAGGTCCAGGATCTGGTTCCTGGAGTCTCTCGCTTGCCACTTACCCCACTGGAGTTCATAGCTCAAGCTCACAGCCAGGATAATACTTGTTCTGGTTCCTCTCACTTGGTCAGGCCTGACAGCTCTCTCTGGGTGACTTTATCTTCCCTCAGCAATACCCATTTGTAACATACTCTGATTCCTCATTCAATTCTCCAGCCTAGACAATCTATTTCCTGCCATAGAGGCCCTCATGTTAGACCAACTGACTCTATTCTAAGCTTCTCTACTGTAGAAATAAACGAAGACCAACCAAATGAGAAAAGCAAAGGCTATTTATTCAGAGCTTTCTATAGCAAGGGAGTCTGCCACTGTCACTTTTGGCAGCAATGCAAAGGCGGGCAGAGGAGTGGAGGAGCCTTAGGGTGGAATGAAGGGAAGGCTCCAGGTGTATGCTGATTGGAGGCTGTTGGCATGGGAAGCTGGAGGTGGCTGGCTCACTAGGAGCAGGGGCATCCTAAGTGATTACTTAGGGGTGAATATTTGCCTTTCTCTGGTTGGCCCTACATTGGAAGCATGGACAAAAATTAGGGAAGCTGTCCATTATTCATAAAGTTCCGGTCATTTTTTGCAGATTATTACAGAAGTTACTATTCAGCTTCATTGATTGTTACTAGAGACAGCAATCTGGCCTCCTGCAAGTCTGACTTCAGGCAGGCTGGCTTCCTAGGCTGGTTATTGTAGATAAGGGGGGTGTTATATAGATAAGGTGGGCAGATTCCTGCAGATTGTGGGTCAGAGTTCTATTTTTTTTTTTTTTTTTCAGACGGAGTTTCACTCTTCTTGCCCAGGCTGGAGTGCAATGGCATGATCTCAGCTCACTGCAACTTCTGCTTCCCAGGTTCAAACAATTCTGCCTCAGCCTCCCGAGTAGCTGGGATTACAAGCATGCACTACCATGCCTAGCTAATTTTGTATTTTCAGTAGAAACAGGGTTTCTCCATGCTGGTCAGGCTGGTCTCAAACTCCCAACCTCAGGTGATCCACTTGCCTCAGCCTCCCAAAGTGTTGGGATTACAGGCACGAGCCACCGCACGCGGCCAGAGTTCTATTTTTAAGTATGGTCTGGTCATTGTCCATTTGTATATTCAATCTCCCTTTACCAGATAGCAACTGATGGAGTCTTCCAGAAGGGCAAATTTCTCCCCAACCCCAATCCATCCCCTTGACAATGCTCCTCTATTTTGTCTCAGTGCCTCCTTGGTGTTTGCATTAACTCCTTTTGGATAGTCCTAAATCAGCCCCCTCCCCTTCACTCTCTCTTCATTTTTCCTCTCATCATCTCCTGGGACAGGAAGAGTAGGGCTTGCCTGTCTTCCTCTGTGGTATCTCCTCTTCCTATTGACCAGCAAGCTTCGTGGCCTACCTGTTGTCTCCAAAAGAATAACTTTTCTACCCTGCAGGGAAACTTGTAGATCTGGGTGATTCTTGTTGGTGCTGAATAGGCTGTTGTATTTCTAATTTGTTCTTGAGGTCTCTCTCCGGACAGTGAATATAAACTCTAGTGCTGACTTGACAGGGCTCCAGGGATTTTCCTGTAGATGTTTACAGTGTGCCTTTCTTGGGGTGCTTCTTTATCTTGGTGGACAGCCTCATGCCTAAGTGTTCAACCTGTGACCAGGTGCCCCTCTCACAGAAAATTTGTTTATACTAGCAGATGCCCTTGTGGCTTTTATCTGGACTGTGTCCAGTTTATTCCTGCCAAGATAGCCATTCTATAGGAGAACCATGATTTGGAAAGAAGTTAGGTTCACGTGTGTTGGTCAGGAGAGACACAGAGGAGGCAACTCCACAAAACACATGAAATACCAGAAGCAGTTTATTACTTACAGATCCCAGAGAAAGGAGGGCAGCACGTTTTGCCGGAACAGCAGAACAGAGGAACCATCAGGGACATATGTGCTCACTCAGTGGGCAGAGAGCAAGGAAGGGAGAAAAACCTGTGGGTCAAAGCTTTTATTGGGGTCCAGGGCATTATCTAAGCAGGTTTCCCTGGGGGAGTTCTAACTGGTGAGTTCAGAGCAAGCAGACACGAATTCCATGGAGTTGTGCTGTGACTGAGAAGTGGTCACTGGTGCACATCTGTGCAGTCCACATGGGGTGTGGGGGTCAGTGAGGCAAGTCAAGTAGGCTGTGTCTAACTGTTCCCTAGGGAGGTGGTTGCCAGGGGAAAGGAGTTGTATAGGGCAGATGTCTGGATTAACCAGCTTGAGGAACTGGGAGGAGGCAGAAAACTGGAAACTGTGTTGAAGAAGATAAAGCCCTGCTTCTGTATGAGAAAGTCCAATTTATATTCAAAATGGATGCAAAGATAACATAAAATGATAAGAATTCAGTACATAGGCCAAAGGAGGAGATAAAGCAATTCAGATGGGTCTCAGGAAAAAAAAAAAAGTCTTCTTTCAAGACTATTATCTTGCTTGAAATCCTGTTTTAAATATCAAATGCTGAATATCCTCTTTTTTTCCCTTTGCACACCATAGAACACACCCACAGACCTCTGGGCTGATGACCTTGGAACCAATTAGAAATAAAGATCTATACTTGCAAAATTGAAAGAGAAAATTACATTAATATTTTTTCAAAATATGGCTCCCATCATAGAAGGTATTCTTCACTAGGCTTACGTAGAATTCTTTTGTCCTGCTTGCTTCAACTGGCTTTCTTTAGGGGAACAGAGGTTAATAGGGAGAAATGAAGCTATTTCTTGTGCCCTGTTTAGAAATGATCTCTTCCTCTTCATTTTAACTGCTGGAGAATAAAGTCTCTTTCATCCTCTCAATACAGGGCTCCCTCTTCTCAGAAGGGCCTCCATTGGCTTTTCTATTTCCTCCCCATAATTTGAGCTCCCTACCCCCACGTGCTTGAATCTTAATGGAAAAATAGAGCTGCAACCCTTCACTTTTAAGAATCTTCTTCATAGGGCTCCCCAGCTACCTCCCCCTTTACTGAAAACCCTTTAAAGTTTGTGCATGCACATGTGTGTGCACACATGTGCATGTAATAATAGGCCCTCTATCCCTTCCTTGTCTTGATTGCTCTTACAGACTACATGTACTAATAATTTCATATTTGACTTTGACTGTTATTTCATTCCCTCTAGTTCTAAACCATTATTCTACATTTTTTCAGAGGCTCATTATGACTCACTGGGCAGCCAAAGAAACATAATGAGTCCAAGATGATTGCACATGGTGGTACTCCACAAATAGATATTAAACAGCTCATGAAATCTATAAATGTCCTTACTATACTGGGTGCATTATAAAGCTATGAATCAATAATTCAGGCAAGTTTTTTTTAATGCTCTCTAAAAATCTAGCTCTCTAGACTTTTTTTTTCCCGGACACAAAAACTGTATGCATATAGGAAAAAGAAAGCCGAAGGAAATGAAGGAGGAGGAAGAGGAGGGGAAGGGGGAGAACAAAAGGAGAAATGGAGAAGAATACAAAGAGAGAGAAGAAATTATTTAAATAGCATAAGCCCTTTCTCACAGCTTTTTGACAGTTGCCCACATAAGGAATAAACAACAAAAGGCACGAAGTAGGCACTCAAAAAGGATTTATTGAATGAGCAAAGACGTTTTATAACCATATTTTGGACTGAGTTTACACATTGGTTTTCATAGTAACCTCTATTCAATGTTTAACTCTGTGCCTGGAACTGTGCATGTATTCACTCAGTAGTTTTTAAATGTGAGGAAGGAACTGATATCGCCCCCACTTGCTGGGTCGTAATAGCAGAGGCCACTGAAGGGCAATATGCAAGCTGAATGTTGAAAAAAAGCCAGTGATCAGGGGACGTTCCTGAGGGTACTGGAAAAAAACAAATGAGGAGTTGAGTTTGGTTCTTGATATGGTTTGAATCTGTGTCCCCATCAAATCTCATGTTGAATTCTAACCCTCAGTGTTGGAGGTGGAGCCTGATGGGAGGTGATTGGATCAAGGGGGTGTAGTTCTCATGGATAGGTTAAACCATCCCCTCAGTGCTGTTTTCGTAATAGTGGGTGAGTGAGCTATCATGAGATCTGGTTGTTTAAAAGTGTGTAGCACCTCTTCCCTCTTTCTCTCTTTCTCCTGCTCTGGCCGTGTAGTGTTGGCTCCCCTTTTGCCTTCTACCATGATTGTAAGTTTCCTGAAGCCTCCCCAGAAGCAGATGCCACTATGCTTCCTGTAGAGCCTGTGGAACTGTAAGCCAGTTAAACCTCTTTTCTTTATAAATTACCCAGTTTCAGGTATTTCTTTATAGCAATGCAAGAACAGATTAATACAGTTCCCCCTTTAGGATCCCGTCTGTTTGTGAATGATTCCACCATCTTTTAACTGGCCCAACCCAAACATCTGGGCATCATCTCAGACTTACTACCGGACCCAATTCCTCACCAAATTCCTCAATAGTTCTCACATACACTTCCTGCTGCCCCACCACCACTGCCAAATTTCAGATTGTCACTGATTCTTTTGTTGATCATTGAAGGAACATGCCAAACAATCTCCCTGCTTCTAGTCCTGCTTTCTCCCACACTACATACCAGAGGAATCTTTTGAAATTCCAATCAGATTATGTTACTTTTCTGCTTAAAAATCTTTCAGTAATTTCCCATTGTCTTCAGGATAGAACCCAAAAGCATTCACAGAACATACAGAGTCCTTCATGATCTCTCCCTCGCCTCCCCTCCAACCTCATCGCTTATCATCCTCCTACCTACCAGTCCTTCCCTGCAGTCACCTTGATCATTTGCACCTTCCCCAGGACACTTTCAAGTCTCTGAGCCTCCACATGTTTCTCTCTGAAATTATTTCTCCCTTCTCATTATTTCTTTCAAGACGTTGTGTCTTTTCAAGACATCTTTTAAGACTTAGCTCTGTTTTCCTTTGGGACGCTTTCCCCATTCTCCTGCCCTTTCTTTCCTTTTAACTAACTGCTCCTTCACTACCTCCAATATACACACACCTCAAAAGTGGTTTTCATGCCTACATCATCCAGGGTCCCAACAGAAAACAGATGACACCCTCTGATCAATCTAAATATGAGGAAAGTTTATTTACAAGGAACTAATTATAAAGTTGTGGGTGTAGTTAAGTGAAACTACAGGAACTGGTATAGAAACTTTGGACTAGCAGCAGCAGTGGAGCTCTCATTATCTGTAGGTCATAAGGGAGAAGGTAAGGGAGACAGTAGGTGAGTTTGGGATGAGCAGTGATATTTGATGGAGTCATCTTCCCAAGGAGAGAAAGAAATACTCCAGAGCTGCCTCTCTTCTCTGCCCCAGTCTCCTAAAGTGCTGCCTGTCAGTTGAAGCCAACAAGAAACCAGACGGCCCAGGAGTCTTGTTGACATGGTCCATGTAGACCAATCTCCCAGGGAAGAGCAAAGGTGGTGTAAGGGAGGAAAGATTTTTCCTCTCCCCTCTTAGGTTCTGCAGCTGGGCCTGAGAATTAAACTGACAAAAGACAGAGAAACAGGAGAAAAGCATAGACATTTTATTTGATGTTAATATTTTTGCATGGCATAGGAGACTTCACAGAAAAAAGAAATGAAAAGGCCCGAGAGGGTATATACCATTTCAACAAAGAATGATCAACTGTGGAGATGTGAAAGATCAACTGTGGAGCGAAAGGAGTTGGGGCTGGGGCAGCAAATTGTGGGAAAGTGACTAGGAAATATTGGAGAAACTAGTGGAAGATAAAGGTTGTTTTAGTAGGTTTGTTTGTACAGATTCATCTTGACATTGACTCTCTGTCTTCAGTAATAGGAATGTTCTCTTCTCCCTGGTAAGGGAAAGGAAGGCACTTTTCTTGTAGGAAGTCTGTGCCAGCTTTTGGGTAGAAAGGGAGAGATCAGAGAGCCTTTCCTACAGCTGCTGTTCATTCAGCTCAAAATAATCAATATGTTAAAGTTGCCTGTTTTAGAGTGGCATGTTCTGATTCCTATCAGTGGAGAAAGATCTAGTAAATCTGGAAGTGCCCAGTGCCCTTTTTCTGTGCCCCACAGCTTCCTGTGCACACCTCTTCAAACCCACGCCTCCTGCTAAATTTTAACTGCTCCACTCCCTAGCTCATCTCTCAGCCATATGAAAGGCAGCTGGGCCTTTCACCTCTTTTCACCAGTGTGTACCACAGTGACTGGCACATAACTAATGGTAACTGAACTCAATAAATATTCTCTAAAATTAAATAACAAAATTTTGAATGTATACATGCCAGAATTGTTGGAGACTTTAGAAAATATTTAGTTCACTCTTCTTATTTCAAAGATGGAAAAACTAAAACCAAGAGGTGAATAGCCTTGTTCAAGAGTTAAAATTAATACACAGCATTAACGGTATGGTATATACACAGTATTAATTTTCAGGACCAGATCTTAGTTTTTCTAATTCCCAATCTTCCTCTACTACTTAATTTTAACTGTAATCTCAGGTTATTCCTTGGAAGCAAATTCACACGACTTTTCCATTAAACTAAGAGTCTTATGTTTTGGCAACAAGAAAGAGACAGCGAGAGGGGTTGGATCTGCCTGCTTTGAGTCCTTTGCCAAAAACAATCTCTGAGCTCTCTGGATAAGCAACACTTGCAAACCTAGCAAAGTGCCACAAGTTGGAGTCATGAAATGAAGCGCGAGGCTCGGGAATAACGCCTTTACACAAACTACCTCTGGTGGTGGGTGGTGAGAGTGGTTTTGTTTTAACATCCTATTAGCACATTATCTTTCATTTCCAAAGCCTTTATTGGTTCCAAGCCTACAGGTGGTGATGGGGGGTGGGAAGGAGATTGAGTAAGAAAGATGTTCCTTAGTTGGGAGGCAAAGCTGTTGGTGCCTCCTCGTTTGATGAGTCAGCCATCGGCTGCTGCTGCTGCTGCTGCTGCTACCACTGCTGTTATTTTGTTGTTTTTTTTTTTCTTGGGAAATGCAACCATTGCTTCTGAAATGATTGCATGCCAAGTGCAAAAGATAGAAGCATTGATCATACTGGGCTGGAATCCCCTGTTTATTTATCTGCCCTCACTAAACTGTGTGCTCTTAGAGAGCATAGATTATGCCCTTTGTCTAGGTAACTCCAGACCCTGGCCAAGTGTCTAATGCTTTGTTGGTGACACCACAAAAACATTAAAAAAAAAAAAAAAAAAAGCCAGGTGGACTTGAGAATATGGACTCAGTGGTCAGGGATGCAATTCTTTTTTTTTTTTTTTTTTTTTTTTTTTTTGAGACAGAGTCTTGCTCTTTCACCCAGGCTGGAGTGCAGTGGCACGATCTCAGCTCACTGCAAGCTCCGCCTCCCGGGTTCACGCCATTCTCCTGCCTCAGCCTCCCGAGTAGCTGGGACTACAGGCGTGTGCCACCACGCCTGGCTAATTTTTTGTATTTTTTAGTAGAGACAGGGTTTCACCATGTTAGCCAGGATGGTCTTGATCTGCTGACCTCGTGATCCACCCGCCTCAGCCTCCCAAAGTGCTGGGATTACAGGCGTGAGCCACCGCGCCTGGCCAGGGATGCAATTCTAAGTCCTAGCACTCTGATGAGCATTCTTATGTCACTTCACTAGCAGAGGGTGGTTCTAGTACCATCATGCAGCTGTTGCAAGGATCCAAGAAGATTGTGTGATTGAAACTTCATGTGATACAAACTGTAAAAGTTGGGTATAGCTTAATTTCGCAGAAGCTATTGGCTAACCCCATGATTTTGGGCAAGTTAAACCACCTGTGAACCTCAGTATCCACAGCAGTAAAATAAGAAGTTCGGAAACTATGATGTACAAAGTCCTTTTCTGCTCTGAAATTCTCCTAAATTTCTTTGCTGTCAAACACCCCAACTCTCTTCTTTGACAGGGTAGAAGACAATCCATGAAGCTGCCACTAAAAAGGATAAAAGGAACTATGTGGGTTTATGATCACAACCAATTATGCTACTGCCAAAAGAAAAACAGCACTGAATATTTTAGTTTCTCAGAGGACGTGCAATGTTTGAAAATCATCTTCCTTCTTGCATTAAAAAAAAAAAAAGAAAAAGAAAAAAAGAAAAGTGGGAGAGCCATCACATTCTGTGCATAACTTTTCTACTTATAGACAAAATTTTCAATTCATTTTTTTCCTTTCTGGAGGTGTGAGGGAAAATTCCCATAGCTGGAGGAGTGTGGAAGTCAGGGGACTGTAGGAGAATGTAAGTGTGATCGTGGGACTACACTTAATTCATTAAAATGTGTGGTTTATAAAAACCACTTTGCCAAAAATGAGCTTTGTGGGAAGGAGAAGGCAGCAGGGATATGGATGCGTGGGGGAAAGGGAGGAGTAAGAAGTGCCAAGAGAGAAGGAAGTCTTATTTGTTGCTAAATGTTGAATCCCACATAAGAATATGTCATGAGCCAATTTAGGAAAATTAAAATGCAACTTGGGGGAGTGAAAATCTATTAGGCACAGATATTACGTGTTGACATTATTATCATCCTATTTTTATACAAATTGTGAACATTCTCCAGTGACTTTAAAAAGTTTGGGGAAACTTTTTTTTTTAGTTATCCTCCTTTCACATTTTCTCTCTTTTCCTAGGTGAAATGGCAGTAATATAAGAACATTGTGCTTTTATTCCTTTCCTGTCAATACTGTGAATTGTTTTGGAAACAAACTGCATTATTTAGGTTAACATTGGCTGCTGTAACAAATAAACCTCAAACTTTTGTGACTTAACACAACAGAATTTTATTTCTCATTCACAGAACAGTCTGGTGGAAGTATTCCTGGTGGGCACACCACTTTCCTCAATGAGATAACTCAAAGATTGAGGCTCTGCTATGGCTTGAATGTGTCCCATCCAAAATTCGAGTGTTGCCAATGTGATAGTATTCAAAGATAGGGCCTTGAAGAGGTGATTAGGCCATAAGGTCTCTACTCTCATGAATGAGATTAGCTGTCCTTATAATAGGTGTTGATAGAGGAAGTTCATCCCTTTTTGCCCTTCTGCTATCTACCATGTGAGGATACATCTCTTTTTCCCCCCAGGGGTTGCAGCATTGAAGGCAGAGACTTGGAAGCAGAGACATTGAAGGCATCTTGGAAGCAGAGACTAGACCCTAACCAAGCAATTAACATCCTGGTGCATTGATCTTGGACTTTCCAGCCTCCAGAACTGTGAGAAATAAATTTCTGTTCTTAATTAATTACCCAGTCCCAGGTATTCTGTTACAGCAGCACAAAGCTTAGATGGGCTCCTTACATCTTGAGGCTCCATTATCTCCTGGGAACTGGGAGTCCTTAGGTTCTAGCCATGGAAAGAGAAACAAAAGATGGAGAAGGCACACATGCTTCTTAATGGTCGTGGTTCAGAAGTAACAAATACTAATTCTATATATTCTACTGGCCCAACACAAATGCAGGGGTGTGCTGGGAATGGAGTCTCTGATTGGGCAGCAGGGATCAGGGATCATAGATCAGGAAATATTCCAGGGTGAATATTTTACTAGGTGAGGAGGACCATGAATTTTGACAAACAGCCTTTGCTGCTCTACCCACTCCTCATCATCATTGTTAGACACAAAGAGAAATGGCAGCACTTTTTGCCCATTGATTGTAACTCTTTCTTTAAAGACTTTTAAGGCAGAATCTCAATTCATCTCTTCTATGAAACTTTCATGATTCAAAGGGAAGTCCCTGCATGGGCACTGCCAGCTTCATTGCACTTCTGCCTCTATGCTTTTTCCTGAACCTTCTCCACCTCTGGAACGTACTTCAGGTAAGGCACCTGTGCCTGATCCTTGTGATGTCTTCTTGCATCTGTTATTCCTCTGCTTATTCACTTCAGGGGATCCCCTCTCTCAGAGACATTTGTTCTGTCAAAGAATTACTAAGCATTCACAAACTAGTAGGAAGATAGCTTTTCTTTAAGAAATCTCTTGGCAGGCAGACCCCGCCCCCCAAATCATACCCAGGACATCCCTATGTCAGAACTCACCAGGAACCAAAGGGTTCCCTTTCCTTATTTATAAGTCAATGTTAGAGCCAACTCACTTTTTAGAGGTGTAAAAACTGAGATCTAAGGAGGCTAAGTAGAGCTATGCCTGAAATTTCACAACTAGTTTGTGAAGAACCAAGCTTAGGATCCAGGAGTCCTGACATTCCACTAGCACTCTTTCCATTCTGTCATGGAGTCTTAAGAGCCAATACCAGTATGCATTCTCAACCCATGGAAGAGACAGACACTTAAGTGAGTGTGTGTATATAAATGTGCTGTGTGTGATGATTTTTTCCTGCCAGGCTTGTCATTTCCCTTTACCACCCAACAATTTTTATTTCTTAGAGCATGTAACATTGTTTTGGTCTCCACAGTATTTCCACTACGGCATGGCATTTGCTGGGTGTATTAGTCTGTTCTCACATTGCTATAAAGAACTACTTGAGACTGGGTAATTTACAAAGAAAAGAGGTTTAATTGGCTCCTGATTCTGCAGGCTGCACAGGAAGCATGGCTGGGGAGGCCTCAGGAAACTGACAATAATCAGTAGAAGATGAAGAGGAAGGAGGCACATCTTACATGGCCAGAGAAGGAGGAAGAATAAGAAGGGGTAAGTGCTACACCCTTCTAAACAACTAGATCACGTGAGAACTCACTGTTGTGAGACTAGCAGGGGGAAAATCTGCCCCCAGGATCAAATCACCTCCCACCAGGCCCCTCCTCCAACATTGGGGATTACAATTTGCCATGAGATTTGGATGGGGACACAGAGCTAAACCATATCAGTAGGTGACTAGTTAGTAGTTTTTTTCTTTTACACAGAAGCTAGTGTTGACATAAATTATCATAGCATCAAAGATACCTAGAAATAAACCAATCAAAATATGTACAGGATATCAAAGTCAGGTCTAAATATTATTGAAAGAAATTGAAGAAGACCTAAATAAATTAAAAAATACATCACTTTTATGAACTGGAAGGATCTCATCACTGTGAGTAAGTCAAACCTCTCCAAATTGATCTACAGAATCAATATAATGCCAATCTAAATCCCAGGAAGGTGTTTTGAGGAAATTGACAGGCCTATTCAAAAACTAATACAGATATGTCAAGTCTTAACAGTAACAGAGACAATCTTGAAGAAAAATAAAGTGGGAAGATATCATGACTCACTTTTAAAAGTGCACCAAGTAAAACAGAGTCGCATTGGTCATGGGATAGAAAAATGGACCAAGAAAAAGAATTGAAAATCTGGAAACAGATCCACACATATATGCATACTTGATTTGATTTATGACATAGGGAATCATGGGGAAAGGCTAAGCCCTTAATAAATGACACTGGTTCAATTACATATTCATATGGAAAAAAATCTTGATCCCTACCACACACTATACACAAATACCATTCCAAATGTGAAAGGCAAAACAATAAATCTTCTAGAGGGTTTGGCATACTTTTTCTGTAAAGAGCCAGAGAATAAACATTCTGGGCTTTGTGTGCCATAAGGTCTGTTGTAACACAATGAATGAGCATGACTGTATCCCAATAAAACTTTATTTACAAAAACAGTTGGCAGAATGGATTTGGATCACAGTCCATAGTTTGCCAACCCCTGTTCTAGAAGTTAACATGGGAGAATATCTTTATGATCTTAGAAGATTTTTAAATAGTCACAAAATGTCCTAATCAATCAAAAAGGCAAAGATACATTGTGGTCCTTTAATTTTAAGATGTTCTGTTCACCCCAAAATACCATTAAAGTACCGAAGAGGCAACCGACATAGTGGGAGAAATTATTTGCAACACATATAACGCATGTCCAGAATAAGTGAAAACTACAAATTAATAAGGACAAATAACCCAGTGCCATGTTCAGGCATTTCACCAAAGGTAGCCAAATTGCCAATTAACATTTCCAAAGGTACTCAACTTTATCAGTCTTCAGGAAAATAAAAATTAAAACCACAATGACATGCTACTACACACCTATTGGAATGATCATAATTTAAAAGCCTGACAATACCAAATGTTAGCAGGGATTTTGAACATACACACTGTTGGTGGAAGCGTAAACTGGCACATTTCCACTTTGGAAAACTCTTTGGCAAGTTTCCTCTAACGCTGAGTACTACATGCATACTTTCTGACTCAGCAATTCCACTTGCAGATATGTACTCCCACAGAAATATACACAACAGACATGTATAAGAATGTTTGTGGCAGCATTATTCATAATAACCTCAAATTTTAAACAACCTAAATGTCCATTAAATGGACAGTTGAATGGGTAAATAACTCATAGTGTATTTATAGAATGGAAAACTATTCAGCAGTAAAAATACATGAACTCGTATTACATGCAAATCTACTAAAACTTTCAAATGTAACAGTAAGTGAAAGTCACCAGACCTGAAAGAATACAGAATGTATCATTCTAATTATATGTGGCTCAAATGCAAATAAAACTAACCTATGGCATTGTAAGTCAGGACAGTGGTAACCTTTGGAGAGAAGGAAGAGCATGATAAATTGGAGGGAATATTCAGTGGGTTTCTTGGGTGCTGATAATGCTCTATTCTTTAACCTGAGTGGCACTTACACAGGTACATTCATTTTGTGATAGCTCACTGGACTATATACTTATGATCTATGTACTTTTCTGTATATATGCAGTACTTCATTTAAAGGTTTTAGAAATCTATTGAAGAAAAAAAAAAGCCACTGCCTCCTGTTCCAACTATATGTTTCAATCCCCAGAGCAGGTCAGACACAATAGCTGTAGAGATGCTTAGGTAGCACTGAAACGCTACTGGACAAAGGAACGTGGCTTACAAGTGTTCACACGGTCTCCTTACACTGGCTCAAAGACCCAGCTGGCTCTAATACATTAAACTTAAAAGGTTACCAGGCCTGGTGACCACCTCACAGAAGGAATAGATTCTAGATACACCCAGAGAAGTTCGTCTCAGAACTATCAGGTCAGGAAAATGAGGTTGTGAAGTCAGAACTGTAAAGCAATTCTGTTGTTCTAGCAACTGCCTTACGTTGGTCTCTTTCCTGCTCCTATTCTCTGTTAAATCTTGTAAAAGTGTCTTTACTCACAGGACAAGTGGCTCTCTATACTAGGTGGCTTAGATTTAGGTTTCCCTAAAGATGGGATGGATTGATTGCATGTATTTGGAGCTCTATTGCTTTTTAATACCCAATAGCAAAGAATCCTATTCCTGAATCCTAGAACTTCAACCTTCATGAGACAGCGAAAGCGAATTTTGACCCTCTCAATCAAAGTAGAAGAATATTTATTCCATCTCCTTCATATTTTCCTCTTCTCATCCTTGAAATCTTAATTAAACTTCCTAAATTCATTTCCTCTAAGTATACCACAGTAGCCAGAACCCTTATTGGCACTGAGAATTTTCTTTGGCAGAGGTATAATTGCTCCTCTGTCAGTGTCCGGTGGAAGCTAACCTGAGTGGCATGTTTTCATAAGCTTTGGTGGTTGAGAGAATGCCACCAGGATGGCAAGCAGGGGATGTGTCAAACACCTCACCTTGAAAGGAGCACAGGCCTTGAAGTCAGACAGACCGAAGCTCCAACACAGTGCCCAACACTCACTAGATGCTCGACCTTAAACAAATTACTTAATGTAGTTTAGAATCAGTTCCTAAATTATAAAATAAATAAAATAGTGTTTATCAGAATGGCATAAAGTAAGAAGAGGAGGAGGAGGAAGAAAGAAGAACATAAATAGCACTTGCTGTGTGCCTAGCATTGTTCTGTGTGCTATATACATGTTGACTCATTTCTATGTAATTGTCACAGCAATCCTAGAACACAGGCTCTATTCATATCACCAGTTTATAAATGAGGAGCCAAGGCATAGAGAGGTGAAGTAACTTGCCTGAGGTCAGATGGCTACAAAGTGGTGGAGGGAGGACACTGATCCAAGCAGTCTGGCCACAGGGTCCACGTTCTTAGGCACAACACCCAGTTGGTTTCTTGCCCCTAAAGTAGAGGCAATAAAGCATGGATTACTCACTTCAAATAATGCTTCTTTCGTCCCCTTTCTCACAAAGTTCAATGGCATATCTAATTTTTAGGTTTAGAAAGAGAGAAATTAAGAAGATCCTGGTATGTTTCTCTCATTTAATAGCACCACCTATATCTTGCTTTCACCTCCTCAGTGAACAACTATAGAGAATAGGGCTGCTTTGGTAAGTTCTTTACTCAATACACACACGATGAGCACCTATGGCATGCCAAGCACTATCCTAGGTAATAAAAGAGCCAAGGGGCCACTCCAGCTTCTTCTCTCTCACTGGATTCATAAGTCCACATGGAAATGCTGTGGCCTCAGGACTAAAGAATGAAGTCTGGGCCAGCGACAGGCCAATGCTCATACAGCCCTAACTTGTCCATCAGCTGCCAGAGAGGTCTGCATGAATCCAGAACTAAATCCAATCCTGGGTTATGCAGAGAGAGCCTTCTCCAGCCTGGATTTGCTCCTGAAACAGCAAGTACATTGTTCCTAACTCCAGGCCACGCTTGCCAGTAGCAGCTCATGACCTTCCAGAAATTGCTTTGCCTTTATAGAGCAGACTGTAATTTTAACGCCCACTCCCCCGCCCCCAACTTTATTTTTTCATCAAAAATTAATTTAAACACCAATGAAAGCTCAGAATCCATTCACTCTGATTGGCAAGAAAGGAAAGAGAAAAGAAAAGCAAAAACACACTTTGTTGTTTGCCACACCTGAACTGGCAGAGTCTTCAAGAGTTGTGCTGAGGTTGGAATTTAACACTCCCGCCTCCAACACAAACACTCCCGCGGTGGGGGGAGGTGGGGGGATGTGCTCACTAGGCCGCCCTCAGATCTGTGCGTTGATGGCGAAAACAAGGCCCTAAAACACATGTCCAGCAAAACTTGAATAAGTCATGACTTACACAAGGCAAACCTTGCTACCTACTGCTTCTCTTTTCCTCTCCCCACTTCCGTCTTTTTCCTTCCCACAGAGCTTCTCCTTTCCTTCACAAAGCTTGGGAAGCACCCTCTGTATAAACTAAACTGTACATGAAAATCCAGGTCCAAGTCCACCATTCCAAGGCCATCAGTACCTTCAACATGGGAAGCTAAGAATTGGGACTTGGAGAGCTTTCCTGAGACCTCCTTTCCTGTCGTATCTGCCTTCCTACAAGCCCTTGTCTGAGAAGTATGTATTGAGATGGAATAAACTGTAGGACTTCTGGGTATTTCTCTCTAGGCTTCCGGCCCAAGCTTGTATCTTTGGAATGTTCTCAGGGTTGGCCCAAGAGCCATGGTGATCATAGCAAGCCCAGACTCTAGTGATGTGGGCACTGTGGAAAGTTTCCTGGGGAGTGTGTCATGTTGAGTCAAATGCGAATGCTTCCCCTAAACTAGATGTTCTTGAAGTTTATGTAAATAGGAGGCAGGAGAAGCTCGAGTAACTGCAGTTCTCCCCATTTGAATCATTGGTTTTACTCTTTGCACTGTGTCCAATGCAGCCCACTCTGCAGAGCAATAGGAGTCAATTCTGAGGCTCCAAGGGCCAGGAGGAAGGAGAGAGCTGACAGCTCCCAGTAGAGGAAAAAGCACGGTCACTGTCCAGCTTTCTGGAGTTGCAGGATTGGTTTTCTGCTGGACTCCCCAAGTGGCAATCTAATCTACAGGCCTCTTTCCAGAATTACCAGACTCTGGGGAGACAATAAGAAAGAAACTAAAACAATTTTTGAAAAGTTTTCCAAAGTTGGTGAATGCTATATGTAGCCCCCAGTTGGCTTTGATATTTGCTCGGCTACAGGGAGAGGGGAACATGATGTGATTTGTGGGTGTCTTGATTGCAAGTTTTGGCCAAGGCCTAGGTTGTTCTGAATTAAGACTGAGGAAGCAGAATTTCTCTTAGGGCCTTGGTACTGACTTTGAGCTGGGATCTTCTGGAAGACTCCATAGAGTGGAAAAACAGTTGCCTATTATGCTTATGTAACAGGATTATAGATTCTTTCACTCCGAGAATCTTTGTGAAATGACCTAGGATGCCTGAACTTCATAATGTTGAGAAATCATCTAAGCTGAGGGGATGCGGGGTTGATTCTGGGTGTTGGAACAAATATTGCCACTTGGGTCTTGTGTTGTCCGAGGTTGGACTCCCCAGAAGCAGACCCTGAGTGATTCATTTAAGGAATATTACCAGAAAAAACTGGTTAGGGGTTTGAGAAGTGGGCCCCAAAAGGAAAGGAGGATGCCAGGACAGGGTGCAACACTGAGCAAAGCCCCAGGAAAGGAAACGCTGAGATGTGACTTACTCTCTCTCCAGATCTTCCTGTGTACTGTCACTGCTGTCCTGGCCAGGGGCCAAGGAAGCTAGAGTATTTACACCTCCCTCTCACCTGTCATTCACCGGTTAAGGACTGTCATTTCTAGAAGGAAGTCAATCTTCATTATTGCACTATCAAAATAGTTTCTGGACCGAGGGCAGCCCTCTGATAAACAGATACAGCTGCTGCTTGGGCACACCTGGACCTGGGTGTATGAAAATAATAAAGGGCTTGTAAGGGGAGTGGTCCAAGCACTAAGTGAGTCAGCTATATTTTGTCTGGGCTTGCTATGGACTGAACTGTGTCCCCACCAAATTCGTATGCTGAAGTCTTAACCCCCCCCCCAATATGACTATATTTGGAGATAGGGCCTTTATGAGGTAATTAAGGCTAAGTGGGATCACAAGGGTGGACCCCTAATCCAACTGGACTGGTGGCCTCATAAAGAGAGGAAGAGACACCAGGGATGTCCGCCCCCCGTCTCTTTTCATGCACACTCAGAAGAAAGGCCATGTGAGGGCACAGCCAGAAGCCAGCTGTCTGCAAACCAGGAAGAGAGCCCTCACCAGGAATCAAATTGGCACCTTGATCTCGGACTTCTCAGCCTCCAAGACTGTGAGAGAATAAAATTCTGTTGTTTAAGACTGTGTGTGGTATTTTGTTATGGCAGCCCAAGTGGTTAAGACAGTACCAAATAGCTCTGGGCTGGCAGGCATTGCTTTGGGTCAGTCATACACAGAGTAGATATATGTATCTGTAAGAGAAACTCTACTGATGCAATCCATGGTACACAAGTACCAAAGGCTGCGAGCGGTCACCATTGATTTGTCAATGCTGTGGGCCCTGCCCTTGGTCCCAGAATTAGTGTCAGCCAGTGGTCCTTTGGGGTCTTCCCCTCACCTCACCTTAAATTTTTTGATTCACATTCCCTCTGCTTTGCTTGACTGCATGAAGGTGGGACAGATGCTGTGTTCGCAGGAGGGCACCAGTGTGCTTTTCTGTTTTCCCCCCTACTTCCCAATCATTCCATCTGAAAAGAATGCATGAAACCAGATTCTAAAGAACCAGCATGTCTTTTTAAACTTCCTGGCCACCTCTTAGTGGGTGGAGATCCCACAACAAAGCAGGAACTATCTAGAGTATAGATGTCCGGCCAACCTGCTCACGTGGCCCAAAGGTGAGACCTGAGCTCACGGTTGCTAGCCACTGAGCACCCAGGCCATGCTGAGCACAGCACCGCAGGGCAGAGACTTCTGAAGTTACAGCCTTGCCACTTAACAGCGAGAAAGAGCTTCCCGAAGCCAGAAGCTCAACTATGTGCTGCTCAAGAACGGCATGCTGGTGGTGGCAGGCAGCCTACAGAGGAACAGAGAAACGATGTGGAGAAGCAGACCTGGGCTCAGTGTTACCTCCTTCTCCATAACTGTGGGACCGGCAAGGAGAAAGGAAAGTGGGGCAACAACCAGGAGAAGAGCCCAAATGACTGCTTTTGTCCGGGCACAAATATCGCTAGTTATGCCATGCCCCTACTGAGCCTCTAGATCCTTGTCAAATCCTTTTCCGCAGACTGAAATTGATCATTCACATATAAACAAATGTAAATATATTTTTAGCATGCCTCAGAAAACCCACCTTCCTGTTGGGTTTTGGGGCTCTCTCTCCAAGTCAACTGGCATATCACAAAAGCAACTGCAACTGCTTAGAACTTTCCACCGCATACAGGCGACTGTGACCCCAGGTGACATCTGACTGTGGATGCCAAAATGACTTGTGTCGTGAGATTAGAATCTCTAACTGCCTTGTGGTTTCAGAAGGCAGGAGAGGCCAGAACTTAAGAGAGGGTGAGGGCTTAAAAATTCAAGGTGAGGAGTTCCAGAAAAACCCACACATTTTGAGGGTCATTTGTGTGGCTTCCTGCGGAAGGTTTTAAAAGCCAGAGCACAGTACTGTTGAGACGTTAGCCAGTGGAAATAAAGGAAATCCGCCACCCAGCCAAGCAGCTAGCTGGATGGCAGCCCCCAGTTGGGGATGGTATTTCACCCTGTGAGGGCAGGCGGCGAAGGAAGAGAAACCGACCAACTGTCACCAATCTGAAAGAATTTGAGGGCCAGAAGGATAACAGCATGATTTAAAAAAAAAAAAGTATTCTTTTAAAGGCATACACAGGACATATGATCCCTAAGTAATAGCTCGTAATTAATAAAATAACTCTGTGTTCCTGCCAACGTACTCTTTTTCTAACTCATTTGCAGACATTAGATACCTCTTACCTCTTCTTTGCACTTATCATCATTCCACGAAAATAAGCGATTGGGGCAAATGAGGATTTGCATTGACAGGACATCTTGTGCTTTTCAAAGAGTAGTCCGTTCCACCAAGAGGTAAGGATAACATAATTAGAAGAAAATTGTGGGATGTGTCCATGGCTGGATGTGGTGGCTCACGCCCATGATCCCAACACTTTGAAAGGCCAAGGTGGGAGGATTGCTTGAGGCCAGGAGTTCAAGACTAGCCCGGACAACATAGTGAGACCCTGTTTCTACAAAAAAAAAAAAAAATTAGCCAGGCATGGTGACACATGCCTGTAGTCCTAGCTACTCAAGGGACTGAGATGGGAAGATCACTTGAGCCCAGGAGTTCCAGGCTGTAGTGAGCTTTGGCCACACCACTGGACTCCAGCCTGGGTGTCAGAGCAAGACTGTCTGTCTCTAAAACTAATTAATTAGTTAAAAAAAGAATTGTGCCCAAATGGCTTAGAGCTGGTTAAGTGACAGATGCATGTTGCTGCGGAGCAAAGTTAAGGTTGCTTGACTCTTAGGCACTTCGTTGGCCATGACCTCCTGCTTTTGGTTCGCCTGATAAAATGCTGGAGGCTCAGTCCAAGGTAACCAGCAAGAAGTGGGCTCAGGAGGACAGAGCTCTGGCTTCCCAATTGCACGTTCGTTCACAGGCTCCTACCTCTGCCATTGCAGGTTCCTTGACTTTGGCCTTCAGTCCTGACTTAATTTCTTTGCTTATGGGTAAAACAAGGAATTCCTGTCACACTGCCAACATCACCCCCTTTCTTCTCACCCCAAGGAGAGTGCAGAGAGGAGGCGAGACCAAGCCTGCCTAGAGTTGGAGTCTTGAGACGTGAGGTAACGTTGGTTCCCCATCTATGCTGAAACCTGAGGGAACTTGGCAGGGCTCATGAGGAGGGGAGGGCCAGCCTTGAGATTTTCTTTATGTTTGGCCTGGATGTAGTCCAACCTTAAACTCAAATGAAAACTTGAGAAATGTTATATTACCAAAGAGCGCATGTGTGTGTGTTGAGATGAAGGTAATGGGGTGGGTGGTGGCGGCCAGCCACAAAGTGCAGCTTCAATCCAGCTAAACAACTAAACCCTCACTGCAGAATCCAGGCCGTCATGACCGCACCATAAGGAGGAGTCTTTACTACGCCGATTCTTGTATTTTGTGTTTGTGCCCATCCAGGGAGCTCTCGGAACTCCTGGGTTCCAGTCCCTCATGTGGTTACTCACCTGAGCTAAATCTCTTCACTTCTCTGATCCTCAACTTTTCCCATGCTCTAAATTAGAGGTATAAATCGAGTGTCAGGGATCTTTTCATTCAAAGAACCAAGTTCTAGTGCAATCACTGACAAATGTAATTTCTAAATGTTAAAGTCATCCATGCTTCCAAGACGCAATTGAAAAATGGCAAATGTTGAGAGGCTCAGTGCATTTCGTTTCTTTTTCAAAGGGCCTTTCCTATTTCAGGCAATGGCGTCTGCGGTGAGTATGTGTGTATGAAAGCATATGTTTGCAAAACAGTTGAAATATTTGCGTATAATAGCATTTTCACAGCAGTTAGTATCAACAGGGAGAAACCTAGGAGTGGCTTTTCGTGGGTGTCTGTGAAATGACAGATTGTGCAATTTTTAGGAAGGAAAAAAAAGCTTGAAGGGAAAAACCCTAGAGGCAATAATATTTTGACCTTGAGAGAGAAAAAAATATGCTAGTTTGTGTATAGAAAATAAACTCTCCTCCAAAGTTTAAGTTCAGAAAAACCTTGGTTGCTTGCTCATAAATAAATTGAGGACAGAACTGTTGATTACTGAGGTTAATGTTCTTTTACTAAAGTGGAAACATTGTATGTAATTAGATTAAGAAGAGGCTTCGGTAGAAAGAGTGACGATGTGAGTAATCTCGAGTCAACAAAGGCACATTTTGATTTTATTAGCTAGCTATTAGAGCAGTCTTTGGCATTTTATGTGTGATGCACAGCATCAGGATGTAGCTGTTGAAAGTCATTTGTGTCCGCTGTCTGGACTAATTGAGCGACAATAATAAAACACTGTTTTTAGATAAACAATGGGTGGCGGAGCTCCATCGGTCCCTGCAGGGAGCGTGTTGATGCCTTTCAAAGAGCAACTGGCTGAGCTCACGTGCCACAGTGATTTCACAGAGGAAAGTCAAGTCGTTTAAATCAACTAAATTGAACGCAGTTTTGAAATGGAAATCAGTAATCCCAGTTTGGAGCTGCCTCCTTGTCAATGGAAAGCTAGAGGCTCGGATCGCCGTCTGGTTCTCTCCCAAGTCTTATTCAAAGGCAGGAGGCCCCTGAGCCACGGAGATTGCAAGTTAGCAATACCAGGGAAAAGAATATCACGTGTCGAATGTTTTGTGTAGTGCGTTGGTGCCGAACAGGCTGATATGGAAATATCATCATAAACCCCAGCTGCCTGCTCTATGTCCCTCCCTTCAGTGCACACAAGATGGGCCCTAGACAGACGGACAAACAGAAGGCTTCCAGGAGGATGTATGTGGGTAATGTGCTGCTGCCCTCGCCCAGTAGGAAGGAATTTCTCTTAGAGGCCTCCCTCCTCCTCAAAATGTGCTCCTCCCTTTCTCCTCCCCCCATGCCCTTTAGAATAAAGCATGTCCAGAAGTGAACCTCAACTTTGCATCAAGATTAGGATCTCTGGTTACAGACTGAGAACAGAAGAAAGCAGGCTGACATCCTCCGACTCACTTTATCTTAACATAGGATCACACAACCACCAGGCTTTTGTGGCAGCCAAGGGGTGGCTGGGGGTGCTTTAACATCTCCCGCTTTTCAGCTATCAGCCTTGTGCAAACAGCCACATGACCTAGGGAAAGACAGTGTGCTGGCTTGACAAACACGGCTTTGAGATAGGTTCACTGCACTCCGCAAACTAAACTGCATCTTCCTCACCCTGCTATAAACTGTTGTTGTTGACCAGCACAATTGCTCACTCCTGTAATCTCAACACTTGCATGAGGCCAAGGCTGGAGGATCACTTGGGCTCAGGAGTTTGAGACCAGCTTGGAGAACATAGTGAGACCTTGTTTCTACTAAAAATAAAAAAAATTATCCTGTAGTCCCAGGTACTCAGGAGGCTGAGGTGGGAGGATCACTTGAGCCCAGGAGATTGAGGCTGCAGTAAGTGGTGACCATGCCACTGCACTTTAGCCTGGATGACAGAGTGAGACGGTCTCAAAAATACACACACACAGACACACACACACACACACATATAGTCACCTGAGCTTTAGGAAGCTGGATGCAGTCCATTGACATTCTCATTCAATAGCTCTTACTTGAATGCTTGCTAGGCATAAGGTCCTGTGCTGCCTGCTGGGGAGATATCCTTGCAAAAGACCAACACACGGCACTTGAAGTCTGATAGATAGGTAGGTAGGTAGGTAGGTAGGTAGGTAGGTAGGTAGGTAGATAGATAGGTAGATAGATAGATAGATAGATAGATAGATAGATAGATAGATAGATAGATAGATAGACAGACAGACAGACAAACAAATACAATACAATAGACTATTGGTCTGTTGATACACGTTTAGGAGGTCACGGGTAGCTTTCCCCCTCCCAGCACACCCAGCCCTAGATCATCCAGTTGTCTTTTAGAGCTTACAAGGGAGGAAAAAAATTATTTTTTCTGCTACTCTTCTAGATTCTCCAGCTGGAGCCCTATAAATTGGACTGACAAAAGACAGATTAGCAAGAGAAATGCAAGCAGCAGTTTATTAACATGTGCATCATGATTACACATGGAAGTACCCAGAGGTGAGTAACACAAAGGAGTGGTTAGAACTCGGGCTTATATACCACCTTAACATAAAACACAGGAAAAGGGGTTTGAGGCTTCTGAGTGGGGGAGGCAAGTTATGGGATGGTGACCAGGAAAAGTATGGTAGACAAGAGTTGTTTAGTAAGGTGTGTTATGTGGATTTAAATCAGTACCTTCTTCATTGATAAGAGTTGTTAAGAGTACTCCTTTTCCTGGTATGGGAGAGGGAGATATCTCTACAAATCTAAATTTTGTTTATTAGGGGAAACTGTGTGCCCTGGTTTTAGAGCTTTTCCTGAGACTGCTGGTTCTCAATGGCCTCGAGCTCAAAATAATCCATATGCCAAAGAGGCATATTTTGGGGTGGCATATTCTGGTACCTCTCAGGCTACTCATGACACTATTTTCACTTGACTTCCCAGTCACCTCATCTGCTCTTCACCCTGGATGCTAGAGAAAATTCTCTGGCTCTGTCATAACCGAAAGCACAAAGTTCTTCCTGTGCATTCCTCTGATCTAAAGCATTGTGACAGGTTAAAACTAGGCTTTGTACAATCTTTCGCTAATGACTCCTCTGAGTCCTGCCCCTCTGGAACACAGCCCAAGACAAGCAGCCAAAACATGTCTTCACCTTCTCTCTTAAGAGCTTCTTCCTGACTTTCTCCCATCTTGGACATATTTTAGTAATTTCTCAAAAAGTATTTGCAATGGTTAATTTTATGTATCAACTAAACTAGGCTATTGTGCTCATTTGCTTTGTCAACCACCAGTCTGGATGTTGCTGTGAAGGTGTTTTTTTTAGATATGATTAATCTTTTAAATCAGTAGACTTTAAGCAAATTAATTTTTTCTGCATAATTTAAATGAGCTCAGAGGACAGAGCATTAAGCCAAAGATGATTATTCTCAAAGCTTAAAATCTAATGGAATTTATCCTGCTAGGTTTTGAACCTGCTTGGAACTTTTGAGTCCCCTTTTCCTTCTGATTTCTCCCTTTTGGAATGGGCATGTCTGTCCTATACCTGTCCTAACATTTCTATCTTGCAAGTAAACTTGTCTGGTTTCATAGGCTCACAGCTAGAGAAGAATGTTGCTCCAGAATGAATCACACTGAGTGTCACGCACACCTCATTTAGATGATATTTAAATGAGATTTTGAACTTAGAGTTGATACTAGAATACCTCAAGACTTTCAGGAGTGTTGGGTTTGGGTGAATGCATTTTGTATGTGAAAAGGATGATCCAGAGGGTGGTCTGTGATGGGTTGAATTATGTTCTCATGACCCAAATTTATGTTTTGAAATCCTAACCCCAGTGCCTCAAAATGTGACTCTATTTGGAAATACAGTTGTTGCAGATATAATAGTTAGTTAAGATGAGGTAATACTGGAGTAGGGTGAGCCCCTGATAGAATATGATTGGGTATCCTTATCAAAAGAAAAAATTTGGGCCGGGCATGGTGGCTCATGCTTGTAATCCCAGCACTTTGGGAGGCCAAAGCAGGTAGATGACCTGAGGTCAGGAGTTCGAGACGAGCCTAGCCAACATGGCGAAACCCCATCTCTACTAAAAATATAAAAATCAGCTGGACGTGGTGGCATGTGCCCGTAGTTCCAGCTACTCAGGAGGCTGAGGCAGGAGAACCACTTGAACCTGGGAGGCAGAAGTTGTGGTGAGCTGACATAGTGCCACTGCGCTCCAGCATAGGCGACAATGAGTGAGACTCTGTCTCAAAAAATAAATAAATAAATAAATAAATGAAAAGAAAAAATTTAGACACAGACACACACACAGAGGAAAAACACCATGTGAAAGTTCGATTCATGCTTCCACAAGCCAAGGAACTACCAGAAACTAGAAGAGAGGCCTGGAACATTAGATCCTTCCCTGGTACCTTCAGAGGGAGCATGGTCCTGCCAACATCTTGATCTTGGATTTCCAGCCTCCAGAACTATAAGACCGTAAATTTCTGTTTTTTGAAGCCTCTTAGTTGGTGGTACTTTGTTATGACAGCTCCTATAAACTCATAGAGTGTCCCTTCCTTGTCACCTCTGCATTGCACTCCCCACTGGATCAACTCCTGGAAGCCCACCTTATTGGAACCCTTATGTCACACAGGGGTGACAAGAAGGTCCTGCCCCTCAGCCCCATGTCATTGGCCTTTCTGGATTTTGCACCCTGCCATTAGCACAAATATTAGCATGTTCGTCACACAGACACGTTAGGATTGCTCTAGCTCCAAGTCATAAAGCCCTCTTAAAAAAATTAAGCCAAAAAGTGTTAAGTGGCTTAAGCACATCAGCACCTGAAGTATAAGGATTTTATCCTATACTTTTCCTGCTGAAACATACATTGGTATAAAAAAAAAAGTGAAAGGGGAGAAAGCAGCCTCAAAACTTATCTTTGTGTTCACTAAAAATGTTGGCACTATTAGGGCTAGGTTACTCTGCAAGGCTCAAGTGCATGTTCAGTTACCTAACTCTGAAACGAAGGATCCAGATTATTTCTTTCTTCAAATGGTTGCCTCTGATGAATTAGGAACACAGGATAAAATAAGAAACACCAGTTTAGGAGTTTAGGACCTGGGTTCAAATTCTCACTGGATCTCTTACCAGCTGCATGATCTTAGATAAATGACTTGTCAAGCTCTTTGAGCATCATTGTTCTTATCTACGAATGAGAGGTAAAAATCCCTATCTCAGGGAGGTGTATAGACTTTCCCTTTCTTAGGCCTCTGATTCCTGGAAGTGGGGGAGTATTTTAGCATGAAATATCCAAGTTATGCAGTGAGAAATCCATCATTATTAACATGAGGAAGGGTTGTCTTATAGATGCTCCGCCCTGAAGATGGGAAAAGACTACAGGGAGCTACCCATGGTTTCCCTTTGGGACCAGCAATACCTGTCATCTCCCAGGGGAGGGGTCATGTTTTGTGTGATCTAGAGCGTAATTAACTTGGGAGGTCATTTTGAAGGAGTAGAACTCATAAATTCAAATACAAAAGGAGGTGCAGGGCTTGGAAGAGGCTTCAGTTAGCGACAGGCCCTGAAGCATGAGCTTCTTCAGCTGCAGAATAAACCTAACCACGTCCCTTTGGGATACAAGGAGACTAGACTCAGGACCTTGGGCAGAAGAGTGAGGAGGAAAAAAAGAGAAAGATTAAAATAATAATAATAAGAGGATTCTAGAACTCCCATCTGAATCTAATTCGGTGTGACTGGAGTGTGGATAAATGTCTGTATTCAGGATGTCTATAAATGACTGCTACTAGATTACATTTCTTCAAAAAATTTTTTTCTGCTAACTGAGTAGACCTCAATGCCTGCTCAGATCTGAAAATATTCTATCTTATTTTTTCCTAATACGATGTTAAGGGTGGATTTCTTTTTATGAAACTCCCATGTGTAGTTGGGATCTGGCTTTAGTTCACGTGTGGATCACCCCCAGTGGTCATACTGAACCTGGGCAGGCCTACCAAAAGCTTGTGATGGGGTTCAGGACACGCTACCTTAAAATATAGCACCTTGGCATTTGGGAAAAGCACAGAAGCAGGAAGTTCACTTTTACATGTATTCTCCCTTCTCCCTTGAAGCAGGTCAAAAGACCTCATGTGACAAGTGCCCTCCTTACTCCCAGATAAAAGGAAGGAAGACACAGAAACACCACGAAGAATATAGACAAACAGACCTTGCTAAGTTCCCCCCCCCATTTATTACCATGA
Organism: Gorilla gorilla gorilla; assembly: GCF_029281585.2. NCBI lineage: Eukaryota > Metazoa > Chordata > Mammalia > Primates > Hominidae > Gorilla > Gorilla gorilla. Next base: position 32,135,011 of record NC_073229.2, on the reverse strand, counting down.
CATCATACTCCCTTTGTCCAATCACACTTTCATCAAACCTGAGCATGAAAATACACAGGTTTCTCTGTTTGAGGGGTGGGTCTTCATTTTTGAAGTTTCCATGTCATGTAAAACTTATATTAAAGAAATGTGCATGTTTTAGCCTTGTTAATTTGTCTTGTGTTAGAGGGATCTAAGCCATAAGCCTAGGATAGATGAGGAAAAGATACTTAACACCTGTTCGTCTGAAGGCTGAGGGATGGTTCTTATCAGACAGGAAGGAGCCACGCATCGAGAAGTTGACCCTGTAACAAAGCCCTGGAGGTGGGAAAGAAGGAAGAGTTCAGAAGTGCATTCAGCACGTATTTATTGACATGTGCCTAAGTCCACAAGCACATATCAGAAGCCCTTGAGGCCAGATGTGTTTTAGAACTCAGAAATTTTCAGATTTGAGAAAGGCAATGTGCATAAACCAAATATTATATAACATCCCTAGAGGGGTTGGAGGCAACACTTTGCAAATCAAACACGGTATTTCCACAGTCCTGTCTCAGCCAAATATATGAATATTCACACTAAGTGGGATAAATGCCGCCTTACTTCACTTCATGTTTTGCCACCAAGGTGGTTATAAAAATTTTTGTGTTTTCAGAGGTTTGGGGATTTTAGAATTGTGGATAGGGCCTGGGCCAGGTGCTGCACAGTGTTCTGATGCTGGGGAAATAGCACTAACAGGACCAGAGCAGAGGCCTGAGGGAGGTGGTAGGCTCTGAACAAGGGATGGTTCCCCATTGGGGCCCTGGCGGATGCAGGTGTAATTCCCATGGGGAGAAGGGGAGCTTTTTAAAGGGAAAGAAAACAAAACAATAGAAATGGTGTTCCATTAAAGCCCTAGAAAACATTAGTGCATAAGCTTGAATGCTTTAAAAAAATATCTCCAACAGAAAATCACACAGAGAACAGAGGCCCCCTCCCTCCTTCCTGTCAACAATAGGCAGCTCAGTGGCTCTGGTGACTGGAGGGCCATGGGCCTCAGCTGGAAGATGTGAGTGCCCAGCAGACTGGATGGGCACAGCTGATGCCCACCCGACAGAAGCAGACCCCGATGGAGAGAGACCCACTCTGAGCAGTGGTTTGCAACTGTGTGTTGGGATATGGGGGAGACAAAGGTACCCTTGGGACAGGTGGCCAGAATATTTCCTGGTCTATAACCTGTAGGAACTGTCCACAGAATATACACATATGTGTATGCATGTGTGTTCATATATATATATTAACTATTGGGAGGAAGACTTTTCGTCTATTCAATTAGTTTGGAATGCTTGGGGGCCTGCAAATTAACTGGCAATAGACAGATTAGCAGAAGAAAAGAGAAGATTTATTTACGCGTGCATTTGACGTCACTAATGAGTAACTCACTGAATACCCAGTGGTGAAGGTTTCTATACAGGTTGAATATCCCTTATTTGAAATGCTTGGGACTTAGAAGTGTTTCAGATTTTGGATTTTTTCAGATTTTGGAATGTTTGCATACGCGTAATGAGATCTTGGGAATCTCAGGCCCTATATCTAAACACAAAATTCATTTATGTTTTCCATGCAACTTATACCCATAGACTGATGATAACTTCATACAGTTTTAAAAAGAATTTTGCACATAAACAAAGTTTGTGTTCCTTTCGTATATGTGTCTGGAATTTTCCACTTGTGGCATCCTCTCAGTGCTCAAAAACTTTCTGATTTTTAGAGCAGTTTGGATTTTGGATTAAGGATGCTCGATTTGTACCAATATAACAAAAAAGGGAGCAGCAGGAATTTAGGGATTCGATGGGAAAATGTGTAAGGTGCTGTGAGTTTTTCTTTGTGCTAATGGGAAGGGACAATTTGTCCACTTCCTGGAATTCGCAGGAAACCCCCTCAGAGCAGGGTTAATAGCAGCCTGTATTTTTGACTCTGCGTTAGTCAGATAAGGAAAGTTCAGGTAAGATTTTATATATTTTCACCTCTAAACAATCTTTATGCCAAAGCTGTCATCCCTTTAATACATATATGCATGCACATACACATGTAAATATATATTATATAGGTATATATACATACACATATGATTTATGTATACCTATATAATATATATTTATATAGGTATACACACACGGGATATTCTATACTTACAACCACTTATGGCAATTATTTTTAAAATCTCCCTCTGCTTTTTCTCTTGTTCATCTCTGCCCCCTCCCAAGATCCTGGCTTGCCCTCCTGAGGCCTGCAGGGTCAGGACCAGATCGAGGAGAAATGAGGAGGTCGCAAAGCGGCATGTGTAGACTGCGTGGTTTGCTGAGAGCCTTCAGTATGACGACAGGGTAGCACTAGGCTCTTAGGTCCGCCGTGAATCTAAGTGCAAGTCAGTTATGCTTGGCTCAAGCTCTTTACCCTCTAAGTAGATTTCCCAGGGAGTTTCAGAAACACCAGCACAGGACGGAGGAATTTTCCGAGAGCGCGTGCTCCTGCATTAGCGGGTGTACGCAAGAGCCAGAGAAATCTGGGCTCTCACATTCACTGGGCTCCCACTGGCTAGAAAACTCAGGGTCTAAACTCCAGCGAACATTCTCAAAAGAATCAAAGAACCTCTCTACCTTTTCCTACATTGTGTGGCCACTGTTGACTCTCTCCCACAGCACTCCCAGAAATTGTTCTGGATCTTTCCTAGAAGACAGCTTAGGGACATTTATCTTTCCCCTGCCCTCCTTGGGGAGAGCATGTGTGGACCACTCCCCACTGGTTGGCATCTCATCTCGGCCCCTTTGCCTCATTTCTGCGCTGCAGAGAGTTTCCCACAAAATTTTCCCACAAATTTTTTTTTTAGCATTTAGCGGGGATTTCACCAGCAAAGCAAAATACTCTGCCTGCAGGCTGATTGGTTGCAAAAGAAAAGGTGAAGACATTTCTGAAGAATGGTTCCATTTGAGAAGTGAAAAGCAGCCCTGGTCAAACTTGTGGCCTAGTCCCCTGTGAGTGTTTTTGTCGCTCAGTAGACTGCTTCTGCCACTGTTTATCCAGCACAGGGAAGGTGCTTTGAATAGATGTCTTTGCTGACACGGATCCCTTTGCTTTATGAATAGGGCGATTACTAAACAATGAAGCTGTTACATTAGGAGCAGGAGCTGGCTGGAGCCAACAAATCTCCTCTACGTTTACAGAGCTATAATTATCCAAAGTTTCAAAACACAATGGTATCTGCTGAGAGGGAACATCTGGGAGGGAACCAAGCCATCCCAATTAAAGGAGCGATGCGCAGCCCATGGATTGGATGAGTCCGCATTAATGGGGTGGTGATTTTTTTAGATGTCACTCAAGTTAACAAATGTGCTGAAAGGTTTAAGCAGAACAAATGTGCAGGGGGAAGAAAAATCACATCAAGAAGAGAGATCTGTTTTATAAGAACATCTACAAATTGGTTGCAGAAAGCATTCCAGGCTGCTGTTATGAACACTAATCAAGAGAAAAATGTTTCATGAGGTTTTTCCCATATGAAAATAAAAGCTTTTTCCAGTTGCCATTTCATTTCAAAATAAATTCTTTTAACCTCCAGAGGACCCCGCGTGACAGAGTGGGGTGGGAGGACAGCATTGTGGGGAGGTCTGAGTGGTTCGGGGTTATGGGGCTGTGCCGGCACTTAGGCTCACCATAAAGATTAGGGGAAATTGGTTGTTTTGAGAGATTGGAGACTTGATCCTATAAATAGATTCGGCCCAGATAGTAGCACTGGACTCTGCTTTGCCAATGAAGTTTACAGTATGCTCTCCGCCATAACAATCTGTCCTAAAATGGGTATGGGCCACATGCTTAGGGCTCCTGAGCACTTCAAGACCTACAATCTAAATCAAGGGTCTATTGCACCTATTACATAAGTTGAGGGCAATTCTTCCAGGTAAAAAAAAAAAAAAAACTAAAAGAATAGTTATGAGGGCAGTAACAAAACCAGACAAAAGAATCTCTCATTCATCATCTTATACCTCTGGGAATGTTTGCTCTAATGGAGTGAGAGTTCCATCGGGGGCGGGGAGTGGGGCCAGCATAGAGGATTATTTCTTCAATTATGCTTCCTTCCCATCTGTTTGGGGGCACTGCAGCAGCATCACACAGGGGCTCAGCTCAGTTCTGAAGGCAGAATCCGGAAAATGATTTGGGTCATCACAGGCTATACAGCAGAGGCAACAGTAGGCTAAATCAGGAAAGTGGGGTGTTGGCCAGGTTTTTCCCAAGCTGTCCTTTTCTGGGCTTTTGCTGATGCTCCTGCTGCAGTGGGGTCCCTCCCCACTTTCAGTGCCCTGTTGGTCCCCCTTCTGATTATTTCCCACAGAAGTACACTAAAACATGCTGACAGAGCACTTGCCAGCTTTCACTTACTCCAAGGGGAGAAAAAGTTTAAGTCTCTTTATCAACTTTCCCATAGGTATTTGCATGATTATTGCCGCAAAAGCAGTATTATAGCAACATAAAAAATGAATAATTAAAAACAGTTACCAATTAACCCACCACCCTACTACCATTTGAGTACCCCTAAGCCCATTTGTTCACTGAGCCTTCACCTGCTTTTTCCGTTCTGCTTTGTGAGATATTTGCCTATTTCTAAGTTTTACTATGGAAGGTAATACCACCATCAACACGTGCATTCTTTTTAACCTTCTGTGAAAGATCTCTCCAGAAATCTTGGACCGATGCACAGTACTGGGAACTGAATTGTGCCAAAATTCATATGTTGAAGTGTTAACCCCCTGTATTTGGAGATACGGATGTTAGAGAGGTAATTCAGGTTAAATTAGGTCATAAGGGTGCAGCCTAAATCCATATGACTGGTGTTCTTATAAAAAGAGAAAGAGAAAGCAGAGATCTCTCTCTTCCTCCATGTACACAGAAGAAAGATCACTGGAAGACACAGAGAGAAGGCGGCCATCTGCAAACCAAGGAAAGAGGCCTCAGGACAAATCAAATCTGCAATGCCTTGATCTTGGACTTACAGCCCCCAGAACTGTGAGAAAATCAACGTCTGTTGTTTAAGCCTCCCAGTCTGTGGCATTTTGTTATGGTAGCCCAAGTAGACGAATACACACAGTGTTGGGGTTGAAAGGTTAGGAAGAGAAAAGCAGCCTTTGACATTAGGAGCAGGCCTGGCCCTCACAGCTAGCCCATGTGTTCTCCTGCTGAACACAAACAATTTCACAGAACTCTAACATCAGACAAGGCCACTCTGAGGCCACGAAGGGTCAGGACAAGAAAAAGGCCACTGCACAATCGTGTCTGAATCCAGACAAATACACAAACCACAAAAATGACCCAAGCATCTTCCTATCCTGGATAAATGAATGACTGCCACAGCTTTCTTACCCATTTTAAGCTTTAGCCTTGCTCTAGTTTTTTTTCGCCTTCTAGATTAGATTTATTCATAGAACTACTCACACTTCCTGATAGCATCCAATCCAGAACAAAGCCCCACTTCCTTAAATCTTCCCCCTAAATACCTAATATGAGCCAAAATCCTACCACAAGTCCTTTCTAAGCTCCTACTGAGCAACTCCATGGTTCCTTGTAAGCACTAAACCCAGCTTGGTGTGTGTATGTTTCTGGTGGTCACTGGCTGAGCAACGTTATCAGTGATGTGAGTGTTTTTGCGGTTTTTAATAAGCATTTAACATTGCTTATCAAAGAAGCTAATAAATTTTGATTGCTTTCAAATATTTTACACAACCTAACCAGCAACTTAAGTGTTAGGGTCTTTTTCAATTAAGTTGATCGTGTAAACTGAATCTTGTTTCAATGTGTATGTTTTATTGGTTTGTAGGCTAATCATTTTCCCAGGTATTTGATATTTCTCCTCTACTAGTATTTCTTTTTATCTGTCACGAGTTTGATATTCAATGATGAAAAAATAATTTTTGTCTCCTACTGAAAATATTTCAGAAGTTTCCTGGAAGGTGAGCGAGGTATTTGAGGGGTTGTAGTATTGTTAGTGTTTTTCACTCCTGCTTCTGAAATGAAACTCATGGCCTGGGATTTAGGGTCCTCATAATAGAAACAGCATTGCATGTGCACACACACACACAACAAAAAAGGGGGAACACTCGGCAATTACAGTCCTCATTTCTGTAACTGGTTGTGTTGTCATAGCTGGTGGTTATAACCGCTTTCTTTTACTATCCATTCTGTATTTCCCTTGCCTTCAACAAGCGCCTCAGCTGGTCACAAACCTTCATTTCCAAAGAGTCTGAGCCACTGTCCTTCCTGGAGTGGGTTGTTACAGTTTTCCATTGGCCTTAATCATAGGGCTTGGTAATATTAAGAGGTGTCCTAAGGGATCTCCTGTAGTCCAGAAATACTCTTCCTTACCTCTGTTGTGGAGTAGTAGTCCAATTTCCCCTTGGTAGTCAGATTCAGTCACCCTAACCAGCACAGTAACTCCTTTCTTTGCCTGTTGATTCAGAGGAATAAGGAGTCCAAAATGGCTGCATGGCAGTCTTGACTTCCAGTTCAGTGGAAGCATTGCTATGTCTCCCTGTGGAAGCATTCTTTCCTCTGGAACTAAGACCTGTGGGCCAGCAGAGCATGAAGTCATGGGAACAAAAAGCAAAATTTACTAGTGGGTAACCAGGAGTAACAGTGAGTGGTAGAACTCCTATTTCAACCCCTTGATTCCTGGACCTGTGAGTTTCTGGCTATAGGAGAAACAGCATCATTAATTGAATGCTGATTCAGAGCATATACAGTCTTATAGAGAACCTTGTCCTAACCCTGCAAGGTAGTGCTACTTAGCTGGCACTAGACTGAGTCTTCAAAAGGCCATTTCACTGTTTTATCAAGCCAGCTGCTTTGGGATGATGGGGAACATGGTAAGACCAGTGAATTCCATGAGCATGAGCCCACTGCCACACTTCATTTGCTGTGGAGTTCTTTGGTCAAAAGCAATGCTGTGTGGAATACCATGAGGGTGGATAAGGCATTCTGTGAGTTCATGAATGGTGGTTTTGGCAGAAGCACTGCAGGCAGGGAAGGCAAATTCATATCCAGAGTAAGCATCTATTTCGCTAAGGACAAGATGCTGCCTCCCTAATAGAAGTGGTCCAATGTAATCAACCTGCAAACAGGTTGATCATCTGGGGAATGCTGCCATATCAGGGGCTCAACACTGGTCTCTGAGGCTGGCAGATTGGGCACTTGACAGTGGCCATAGCCAGGTCAGCACTGGTGAGTGGGAAGTCCATGTTGCTGGGCCAAGGCATAATCTTCATCCCTGCCACAATGGCCACTTTGTTCATGAACCCACTGGGCGATGACAGGGATGGCTGGGGAAAGAGGCTAACTGGTATCCACAGAATGGTTCATTCTGTCCACTTGACTATTAAAATCCTCCTCTACTGAGGTCACCTTTTGGTGAACATTCACATGGGACACAATTATCTTGACTTTTTTTTCCCCATTCAGAGAGGTCTAACTACATATGTCTTCCCCAAATTTCTTTGTCACCAGTTTTCCAATGGAGCTCCTTCTACATCCCTGACCATCCAGGCAAACCATTGATCACAGCTCATAAATGAGGATAAGCAAATGCCAACCTATTTCTCTTTCCAAGCAAAGTGAACAACAAGGTGCACTACTCAAAGTTCTGCCCACTGGGAGGAATTGCTTTCACCAGCATCCTTCAGAGATGTCCCAGAAAGGGGCAGTAGTGCTGCAGCTGTCTGCTTTCAGGTGGTGCCTTCATATTGTGCAGAACCATCTGTAAACCAGGCCTGAGCCTTCTCTTCCTCTGTTACTGATCATAGGAAACTCCCCATGAGACTGGGAGAGATAAGGCAGTGTAGCAGAAGTGGGAACCATGAGCATCTGTGTCACTTCTTCATGTAACTCACTTGTGCCTGCAGGGCCTGCTCAGTCCCAGTCAGTCGAATCACTTCCATTTGATGATAGAGTGCTTCTGTGCACACTGACATTATAACTTGCTGTGTAAGAAAACACCCAGTTCACGATGGGCAGCTCAGGTTACATGGTAACAGGGTAACCCATAGTTAAGCATTTAGCCTTTACTAAGGCTCAGCAGCAGGCCAAAAGCTGTTTCTCAAAAGGAGAGTAGTTATCTGTGGAGATTGGCAGGGCTTTGCTCACAAATCCAAAGGCCTGCATTGCAGTTCACCCGTAGACGCCTGACAAAAGCTCCAAACAGCATCCCTATGTGCCACTGACACTCTAAGCACCATTGCTTGGCCCTGCTGGATCTTATGGCCCAAGCAGCAGAGCAGTTTGCACAGCAGCCTGGCCTGTTGCAGAGTCTTCTGTTGTTCTGGGGCCCACTCTATATTAGCAGCTTTTTGGGTCACAGTAACACACTCCAATGAAGAATATGTTGCCTCCAAAATCCGAAGAAGCCCAGTAGGCATTGTGCTTCTCTTTTGGCTGTAGGAGGGGCCAGATGAAACAACTTAGCCCTCCTTTAGAAGGGATATCTCAATAAGCTTCACAACGTTGGATGCCTAAAACTTTCACTAAGGAGAAGACCCCTGAAGCTTGTTGGATTTATTTCCCACCTTCTTACATGCAAATTTCTTACCAATAGGTCTAAAGTAGTTACTACTTCTTGCTCACTAGGTCCAATCAACATAATGTCATCAATCAAATGGACCAACGTAATACCTTGTGAAAGCGATTGAGACCCTCATGAATTAGATTATAATATAGTGCTGGAGAGAGTTGACATACCCCTGAGATAGAACAGTAAATGTGTATTGCTGGCCTTGCAGTGAAAGAAAACTGCTGTTGGTAGTCTTTATTGATAGATATGAAGAAAAACGCATTTGTCAGATCAATAGTTGCATATCAGGTTTCAGAGTATATGTTAATTTGCTCAAGCAATGAAACCACATCTGGTAGAGCAGCTGCAAGTGGAGTCACCACCTGGTTAAGCTTATGATAATTCACTGTCATTCTGCAAGATCCAACTGTCTTCTACATAGGTCAAATAGGCAAGATGAATGGGAATGTGGTGGAAATCACCACCCCTGCATTTTTCAAATCTCCGATGGTGTCACTTATCTCTGAAATCCCTTCAGGGATGCAGTATTGCCTTTGGCTTACATTTTCCTACATAAGGGCAGTTCTAGTGGCTTCCTCTTGGCCTTTCCCACCATAATAGTCCTTATCCCACAGATAGGTAACCCATGTGGGGATTCTGCCTGCTGCTGAGTGTATCTATTCCAATTATGCATTTCAGAACTCGGGAAATAACCACAGAAAGCTTCTGAGACCCACTGGTCACTGGGACAAGACCTGAGCTAAAACTCCATGAGTCATCTTACCTCCATAAGCTCCTACTCTGGCTAGTGGACCACAGTGATGTTTCCTGTCTCCTAGATTCCATGTCAGTTCAGAGCCTTTGTCTGGTAGTACCCAGAATATCTGATTACTTCCTTTTCCTCAAGGCACATTTACCCTGGTAAAAGGCTATAGGTCCCTTTGGGGAGGCTTGGGGAAAAAGTAACAGTATAAATTATTGGCAGTGTACCACTGTCCTTTATCAAGGGGGCCCAACTTCCTCTTCATTCAAGGGGTTCTGGCTCTGTAAACTGGCTTAAGTCTGGGAATTCATTTAGGGGCCGTGATTCCCTGCTTTTATGATTCAAGATAGACTTTTGCTCACTTAAAGTTTGCTGTTTACACGGAGCAATTAATAATTTAGTAGGCTTTCTATCTGTTTCACTTCTGAAAACATCATGATCAACTAGCCAATGCCATTGGTCTGTGGAAGCCAGGCTATTCTGATTGCTGCTTTGACTCTACCGTCCTTTAAGGTAACCACACTCACTTTGCCTTTGGTGGTTAAGAGCTGCCACATGGCTCCTGCCACCCTAGGATCCAATTACTCCATTGCATTTAGGTTTCCCAGTTCAGTGACTGCAGATCCCACTGTAAAGTCTCACCTACACAGAAGAGTGATCACGGAGTTTTTCAAGGATACCAGGGATTCCATCACAAATTTATGTCTCACAATCGTGGTGAAAAATATGTCTTCTGGACTCTCCCTGAGTGAGGGGGAAGATACTAAATGACAAATCCACTCTAACATTTCAATCTCCCTAAGCCTTTGAATCTCTTCCTCTATATTAAACCAAGGCAGTTTTAGCATTTTGAACTCACTCAATATTGCCCACCTTTTGGTCCATGTTTCAGCCAACCAACCAGATTTAGTCCCTTTGTGTTGCTATGAAGGAATATCTAAGACTGGATACTTTATAAAGAAAAGAGGCTTCTTTGGTTCATGGTTCTGCAGGCTGTACAAGAAGCATGATGCCAACATCTGCATCTAGTGAGGGCCACAGGCTGCTTCCAGTCATGGCAAAAGGTGAAGGGGAGCTGGTGTGTGCAGATCACATGGCAAGAAAGGAAGGTGGTGGGGAGGGAGGTACTGAGCTCTTTTAAACAACCAGCTCTTGTAGGAACAAATAGAGCAAGAATTCACTCACTCTTGCAAGAATGGCACCAAGTCATTCCTGAGAGATCTTACCCCTGATCCAACACCTCCTACTGTTCCCCACCTCCAACACTGGGAATCAAATTTCAACATGAGATTTGGAGGGAACAAACAAACTAAAGTATAGCACAAACAATTAGAGCCCTTTCGAACTGCCTGAGCTGTAATGTTAAATACAGAATCTCTGCTTAGTGAGCCCATATCAATGAATTCCACCTAATCCAACTTTATGTTCCTCCTGCCATTATCCTATACTCTCAAATATCCACTCCCACATGTTTCCTAGACTTCTATCTGTGTAAATTAGAAAATTCCAGTAGTTCTTTTGAACTGTGGTATGCTTCCTTGTGAGTTACACTTTGTACCTTACCTTTAGGAGCCTACTAGGACTTGAATCAAGTTATAGGTCTAGAAGCACAGAGGGGTGATATAAATGGATCTTGAGGAGAATCACTGTCTAGCATAGCATCTACCACAGAGGAGGTCATTACAGTTTTCGAGGACAATGCAAGTTTAATCCCACCAGTTGAGAGGTGAGGGGGTGGAGAAGCCACTACCACTGGGAGTGGGAAGGTGGCTTCCCTAGAGGTTAGAGAGGCCTCTTCCACTGGCAAATATTTATCAGATTCCAGGGGCTCAATTTCCCCAGTTTCATCAGGTCTTCCTACATATCCCCATTCCAACTATCACAGTGCATATCTTCCTCACTTCAACGTTAGACTTTCTGTGAGGCTGAGAGTTTAACCTGGGCAGTAATTCAGCCAGTCTCAGGATAAGATTCTGTGTTTGATTTTCAGCAATCATACCCCTGCTGCTAAAGGCAATAATGATCTTTCAGGGCACATGTAGAAGATTTCAGGTCTTGTACATGGGGCTTAAGCTGAAGATTCAAATCCTGGAGCTCATCCTTTCCTTTCCCCACTTTGCCCAGTGACATTTGGATCAACCAGCCAATCTCATACTTGTTAGTTTGCAAAAAGTGTTCATAAGTATATACATAGCTCCCCACCCCCCGTCCCCCCACAGCTCCTTGCTTCTTACAAGAGGTTGCTAAGGAGTATCCAAAGGTGCTATTTTACATAACTCTATTGCCAGATCATGCCATGGACTACCAGTGCTCTCATTACTACTAAAAATAAAGTCATTAGCATCTTGAAATCTAATCAGATTAGAGAGTCAATTCCAGAAACCACAGAACCATTTCAGAAAACCTGTCCTTAACATTCTTTTTTTTTCTTTTTAATTTAATCATTTGATTTTTTTGAGACAGGGTCTCATTCTATTGCCCAGGCTGTAGTGCAGTGGTGCTATCGCAGCTCACTGCAGCTTCAACTGCCTGGGTTCAGGCAATTTTCTCACCTCAGCTTCCTGAGTAGCTGGGACCACAGACACACTACCCTATGCCTGGCTAGTTTTTTTTATTATTATTTGTAGAGAAGAGGTCTCACTATGTTGCCCAGGCTGCTCTCAAACTCCTGGGCTCGGGCGATCCTCCTACCTTGGCCTCCCAAAGTGATGGGATTACAGGCACAAGCCACAGCGCCTGGCCTTCATCCTTAGCATTCTGTTTCTCTAGAACTATTCAAGGAAGTGGGGATAGTCATACAATATTGCAAATGTACTAAATGCATGGAATTGTACACTTAAAAATGTTTAAAATACTAATTTTATGTGTATTTTGCCACAATAAAAAAACCACAGTTACAAAAAAGGAAAAGAAATAACCCAGCCTGAATGAAAGTAGGCAAGAGGCAAAAAGACCCTCAATTCAGAGTTTAACTCAACAGAAAGTGCTGATCAATTTGTTAGTTGGATAAGGATAAAAGCTCAGAGTTTTAGAGTTTTAAGAAATAAAATACGAATCTAAGGTTTTCTATCTGTAATTTTACATTCATCTTTCTTCTAGGATTTAGTCAAAAGTCTTTTCAACTTTTGGCCCGATGATTCTATGCTAATTTGCACTTTCAACTTAACATTCATACGGTAATTTTGTCCCAGGCAGAATTAAAGATTCAAGATGTACCTACTTCTTCCGGGGACAACATTCATGATTCTTAAAGATTTCACAAGTGTACCTTCTAAGGTAAATTATAAACAGTGCCAAAGAATTTGCTTCACCGCATGCCTATAGGGTTGTGAATCAGGCTTAACTCTTCCTCCCCCACCCCCATTTCCCCATTCCCATCTCACCTGACATCTTCCTTTGACCTACTTTTTCAGAAATCAAAGAAGTAATCTTAGGTGGTGATTTGAAGTCCCACAGCCATTTGTACTTACTCCTCTTAATCTACTCTGCTTTCTGTTCCTTCTTTCTACTGCCCAGGGTAAGTGGCTGGACGTAGTAAGAGGTCAATGCCAAGTGAAATCCTCTGGCGTTTTCTTCTGACAACCAGGAGTCTGCAAAGTGAGTTTGCTGGGAGCGTCCAGTTTTTTCAGCTTAACGTTAGGTGTACTTTCTGTCTTCGGCACAAATTGTTTCCAAATGCCTGTGGGTTGCAATATGATTTTCCCATCTTGAAAATCTATTAAAAAGGAAGAGATTCTTCACTTCTCCCCACCCCACCTCCAGGCACTGCAGATGGCGATTAACACCCTACACAGCCCCTCCCCATAGCATCATCAATTTTTTGCCTGCATTGCATCTACTTCACAGTTCGAGACATGCCAAATCACACACGTTCTAAGTACTTGTTGCTAGCAACAAATCTCTCTTCCTCAGTGGCCAAGCAGACTATATTTGGAACGTCAGAGCACCTAGCCCTTCCCTGGCCCACTTCCTTTAGCTGAGAAGTCTCCAAGCCTTAAAGTAACCTCACTCATGTTTCCTTGAGTTCTGCTTGTTGAAGCAACTCTTTGGATTAACTCGGCAAAACACAAAGTGACAACAAAACAGAGAAACAATCAGATTCTTTTCCATGAACTCCTTTCTTTTCTATAAAAGTGAGTGTTATTAATCCCTATCTTATGGGACAATTGTGAATGTATTTAATGAGCTCATCAAAATATACATATACATACATATATATATGGGGGGGGGTGGTGGGGGGGAGAGAGAGAGTCTCACTCTGTGGCCCAGGCTGGAGTGCAGTGGCACAATCTCAGCTCGCTGCAACTTCCATCATCTCCCAGGTTCAAGCAATTCTCCTGCCTCAGCCTCCCAAGTAGCTGGGATTACAGGCGCTCACCACCAAGCCCAGCTAATTTTTTTTATTTTTCTTTTTGGAGACAGAGTCTCGCTCTGTTGCCCAGGCTGGAGTGCAATGGGGCAATCTCAGCTCACTGCAACCTCCGCCTCTCGGGTTCAAGCATCCTGCCTCAGTCTCCCGAGTAGCTGGGACTACAGGCAAATGCTGCCAAGCCAGGCTAAATTTTTTTGTATTTTAATAGAGATGGGTTTCACTGTGTTGCCCAGGCTGGTCTCGAACTCCTGAGCTCAGGCAATCCACCCGCCTCAGCTTCCCAAAGTGCTAAGATTACAGGCATGAGCCACTGTGCCCGGCCTAATTTTTGTATTTTTAGTAGAGACCGGGTTTTGCCATGTTGGTCAGGCTGGTCTCACACTCCTGACCTCAGGTAATCTGCCGACCTCGGCCTCCCAAAGTGCTGGGATTACAGGCATGAGCCACCTTGCCCAGCCTGAGCTCATCAAAATATTAAAACTAGTGCATTTTTAATGGCAGTGTAGAGCTAGCACATGGCTGGCAGTGTATAACTGCCAGGTGTTTCTCCTCTTTTCCTCACCCTTTCTCTCTCTTTTTTATTGAGGTGAAATTCACATAACATAAATCAAATCATTTTAAAGTGAACAATTAAATGGCATTTTGTACTTTCCCAGTGTTGTGCAATCACATCTCTATCTAGTTCCTAAATATTTCCATCCCCCCCAGAAGGAAATGCATCCCCATTAACCACTCTCCATTTCCCTCTCCTGAGCCTTCACAAACAACAATCGACTTCCTGTCTCCATACATTTACCTGTTCTGGTTATTTTATATAAATGGATTTATATAATATGTGTCTGGTTCCATTCACTTAATATAATATTTTTGAGGTTTTTTCACCTTGTATCACGTTTTGGTAATTCATTTCTTGTTATATCTGAACAATATTCTGTTGTATGAATATACCACAGTTTGTTGTCTGTTTATCTATTGATGAACATTTGGGCTGTTTCACCTTTTGATGTTTGTAAATTGTAAGTAGTGCTGCCATGAACACATATGTACATGTATGTATTGGTTTGAGTGCCTGTTTTCAATTCTTTTGAGTATATAACTAGGAGTGAAATTGGTATTCACCCTTTTTTTTTCTGTTACTTCTCTTAATGATCTCATGTCGGCGTGATCCTTATTGATGCCCCGTTTTAAAATTCCTGACATTGTTTGTCACTAGGTCATTTGTCTCTAGTTTAACTGATCAATCTTGACAGCAATTTTTCACTTTTATTAGTATTTTAAGGAATCAGCCTGTGGTTGTTTTGAGAATCTTGTCTGCTTATACATTTGAATTAGTTATAATGATTGCTTTCTCTTTGGATTTGTTTCGCCACTCCTTTGGTAATGTCCAGAGAGGGCTTCTTAACTGACACGAACGGGGCTCCATTGGTATGTCCTGGGATCCCTCGTCAGGCCTGTGCACTCCCAGACCTCCAAGGGCCGGGACCTGCATTTTTGTCCGAGGGCCGTCCCCAGGCTGCCTGAACTTACTTAGCCTATGGGCATAGTGGGCTGGAGGTGCCTGGGAAGTAACAGCCTCCAGAGGAAACCTTTAACTGAAGACCAAAGGCTGTCAGGGTGTAAATACTCTTCTTGCCCTTCAGCTGGGATAATTCTGAAGCATATTTTACTTAGTTTTCTAGAGTTGTTCTTGGTAATTAATGCAATCAAGCTCCAGTCTCCTGCTGTGATGACTGCCTTCATAACATACCCTTTATTATTTATCTGTCTTCCCTCCGTATCTCACTTCCTACCTGTTCCTACTTGTCTATTTCCCTGTGAGGGACTGAACTGTGAGCCCCTCAGATTCAACGTACGAAGCCCCTAAATTTATTTGTTTGAGTCTGAAACCAAAGTACCTAAGAATGTGGCTTTATTTGGAGATACAGCTTTAAAGAGGCGATGAAATTAAAATGAGATCATGAAGGTACACTCTAATCCACTATGACTGGTGTCCTTAAGAGATTAGGACACAACACACACAGAGGGGATCCCATGGGCAGACACAGGGAGAACACAGACATCTGCAAGCCAAGGGCAGGAGCCTCAGAAGAAACCAAACCTGCTGACACCTTGATCTCAGATTTCAGCCTCCAGAAATGTGAGAAAATAAATTTCTGTTGTTTAAGCCACCTAGCCTGTGATACTTTGTTACGGCAGCCCAAGCTAATTAATTCGCTCCCAATTAAACTGTTCGCCCTTGAATCCTTGGCTCAAGGTCTGCTTCTGGGGAACCCAAGCTAAGATTCAAAGTTTATTGATTTTTTTCAGTGTTTCTTCTTTTCTAAATATGCATTTGAAGCTATAAATTCCCTTCTAAGCAAGGCTAACACTCAGATATGTAGTATTTGATAGTGTCATGATAAGTATTTGTAGTATAATGGTAAGCTTTGATACGTAGTATTATTATTTAATTTGAAGTATTTTCCATTGCAATTTCTATTTAACCTGTGGCTTATTATAACTCAGAAGGGTTTCACATTGGCCTTATAGATGCTCCAGCCATGTGTGTCACTTCTGCTCACAACTCAAATGACCAGAACTAGCCACAGGGCTCCACCCAGCCACGGGGGAGCAGAAAGCACAACCTACCGTGTTGGTGTTGCATAGAACATCTTTCTACATCTTTCCTCTTGCGTAGGTGCTAGAATTGCTTTAGAATAGGCTATAAACCTGGGGGTGGAGTCACTAAGTCGTCTTATTAAACCCATCTTCCATTTTATTAGAAATTGCCAAGCTGCTTTCCAAAGCGGTTGTGCGAGTACACATATTGCCCATGCATATTGTTCTGCACCTTCACAACCCTTCATATTATCAGACTTTTAAAATTTTTTGGCAATTTTGGAGGCATGAAACAGTATCCTTTTGCATTTTAATTTTCATTTCCCTAACTAATAGGCAGGTCAGATTTGTTTGTTTGTTGTTGTTGTTGTTGTTTGAGACGGAGTCTTGCTCTGTCACCAGGCTGGAGTGCACTGGCACGATCACAGCTCACTGCAACCTCCACCTCCCGGTTTCAAGCGATTCTCCTGCCTCAGCCTCCCAAGTAGCTGGGACTACAGGCACCTGCCACCACGCCCAACTAATTTTTGTATTTTTAGTAGAGACGGGGTTTCACCATGTTGGCCACGATGGTCTCTTGACCTCATGATCCACCCACCTCGGCCTCCCAAAGTGTTGGGATTACAGGTGTGAGCCACCGGGCCTGGCCAGGTCAGGTCTCTTTTATACCACATGTCCTGTGATGGTCTCTACTTTATATAACTGTATTTTTAAAATAAATTTTATGAAACATTTTCCATTTTAAGAAAAATTAAGTTTATATCCTATTTGATAATAATTTGTGGCTCATTTCCCAATAGATTACATCATAATTCTCTAAAACTAATCCTTGCATTTTAGCAAGACTTCAGGTCTATTTAATTAGCAAGGCTGAATTTAAGAATGAACTTGAACTTTATCAGGGGTCAGAAAACTTTTTTGGTAAAAGACCAATAGAAATATTTTATTTTATATATTTTTTTGCTTTGCAGGCCACATGGTCTCTGTTGCAAGTACTCAGCTCTGTTGGTATAGCTGAAAAGCAGATATAGACAATATGGTGTGGCTGTGCTTCCATAAAACTTCACTTGTGGACACTAAAATGTAAATTTTGTGTAATTTTAGCTTGTCACAAAATATAACTCTTCTTTTGACTTTTTCCTCAGTTATTTAAAAATGTCAAAATCATTCTTGACTCAGGCTATATAAAAAAGAGGCAACAGGCCATAGTTTGCTCTTGGGCCCTAGCTTGGCACCCCCTGAACTATATGAAAGCTTGACTCTAAAGGCAAAGAATATGATAGAAGCAGTGTACCTGCTGTTAATGCAACTCACATTGCAATCAACATGAAAGATTAAGATCTCGGGCAGGTCTTTCAATCCTCTTTCTCTGTTTTTGTGCCTTACAAGGATTTTCTTAGATAAGTTTCATGAGCATGGTAGATCCAATGGTCTCAAAAGATTTATCCTGCATTCTGCATGCACAGGTGTTTCACACAGCAAAGCCCAGGAGCACAGGTCTTGCAGCCTCTGGATAACCAACTCGTCTCTCACCAGTGGTTCAAAAAAGCCCATGCTATCCTCATCCAAATAAACTTATGAAATGCTTTACCAAATGATTTGTTCAGAACAGTGAATACTGGACACCACTTTGTGTGGAAGAAGAGGAGATCCAGTAATGACAATACATCTTTTGTTAGAAAGACTTACAAAGGCTGTGACATTCTTCTTTGAAGTGTTGTCATTGTGTTGGATGGGATGAAGTGGTTCTAGAACACACAAAAAAGGATCAAGAACATCTGAGAAGGCTACAGATAAGTCCTTACTGCTGATTTTGGACACAGGTAGGTTACAGAGATGTTACACAAGCCCTCTGGCTTGTCAGTAACCCAGGGATCTGCCTCTGCAAGGCTAATACCATGGTCATTATACTTTATCTCTCTGAAATGCTCTGGAGTCTATTCCGCATATAATTGGATGTTTGTTCAGATAGAAAACCACACTTTGGCCAAATAAGTCTTTGGTTTCTTCCAGGTCAGCCATATGAAGATTCAGATGAGCAGTCTGTGCTTCCTTTGCCTTATCTCTCAAGAGCTGAGACCTTATTTCTATTCCACCTTGAACAATTTTGTTTGAGTACAACATATTTACTGATATGATCAGCTCAAGTCATTGTGGAATGAATACTTAGATGCTGCGTTCTTCCAAAAACTGAGCAGAACCTCCCTTCTGTGAACATTTTCAATACGTTGTTTTCAAGGTGAGAAAGTGGGAGGGAGAAGGGGACGAGCATTGAAGTAAATATTTTTTTCTTCTTTTACTTTTGTTACTGGGAATGTTCCTATCCAGGAAGGCAGGTTCCCTTTTATCTTATCAGATCCAGAGGAGTTATCGTACCTCTGTTACCAATTCTTTATCCATAATTTATGTTAGTAACAAGGGACCTGTTGCTAGCAGTTACTGATGAAAACAAAAGCTGGTGGCTTTCTGGAAGAAGCGGGCGTGTGATCTCAAGAGAGTTGCATCATGGCCATACTCCTCTAAGTTTCTAATTTTCTTTTTTTTTTTTTTCTTTTTTTTTGAGACAGAGTCTCATTCTGTTGCCCAAAGTGGAGTGCAGTGGCTCAATTTCAGCTCACTGCAACTTGCGCCTCCCGGGTTCAAGCAACTCTCCTGCCTCAGCCTCCCGAGTAACTGTGACTACAGACCTGTGCCACTATGCCTGGCTAATTTTTGTATTTTTTGTACAGACAGGGTTTTGCTATATTGAGCACGCTGGTCTCAAACTCCTGACTTCAGGGGATCTGCCTGCCTCGGCCTCCCCAAGTGCTGGGATTACAGGCATGAGCCACCACGCCTGGCTTCTAATTGTCTTTTTAAAAGCCTATTCCCCTTTTGTGTGTGTGAGTTATCTTCACTCTCACTGGCCACCAATAACAAAAAAAAAAAAGAAAAGAAAAGAAATAAAGAAGTGGAAGATGTTTAGAACATTTCTGTGATGTCAAGGCAGATCCAGTAATTAAAGTTTTCCCTTCTTCCTATCTCGATTTGATCCCAATGCACATTTTTTTTTAGGTAAGTAACTTCAGATTTCCTAATCCACTATAGCATTTAATTCTCAGGCTGTTAATGGAGTAGAAGTCATTCCTGTGGCTGGCATATCTGAACTGCCTGCATATCAATATCTGTTGAGACATAGCACCAAATAATCATTCGAAGCCCAGAAGTGAATAAGAACAATCCATTCATGCATGGAACATTTATTGGATATCGTCTATTTTAAAAACATTGGCTCATCACTCTGGGATATGAATAAAAAATTAGAGGAGAAAAGATGAATATAAAAACATATGGTAACTGAAGAAGGACTGAAGAGCTGATGGCAAGGATTCTGTCTCAGGTGTTTCCAAAGGCAGAGAGAGTCTACGAATCAATTCCAAAGACATGTGTTCTCCCTTCCTCCAATTCAGCTACCACCAAGGCTCCACCTGGCCCTTCAGGGACTCACGCTCCACTTATATTTCCGGGAGGAGAACAAAACTGGTTCTTCCTTAGGAACCAAAACAGTAACATGGGCCCTGTGCTAATCTGAAAGGTATTTTTATTTAAGGAAAAGACTTGGCTTTTTTCATGTTAAGGTTAAATATTTTCTCTGGGGACTGTGATGAACACCTCCTGAAAAGTAAAAATCTAACGGTGTGTGTGTGTGTGTGTGTGTGTGTAGGTGTGTAGGTGTGTAGGAAGTTTTTTCTAGAATTCTAAAATTTCTTTTCTTAGGTAATAATTTTCACATTTGCTAAGTTCTGAATGAATCTAAACTATTTTGCTTTGAGTTTGTCTTCCTATTACTAATCCATTTTCTGCTCAAGAAGATTTTGAAGATAAGGTAGGTTTTGAACCTAGCCCACTGACTGCCAAGCAATAGTCATTTACATGGAAAGCAAAAAAAAGACGTTATTGGCATCATAATTGACTCAGTCATTAAAATATTCCACACCTAGATTTCTCAAAGAACTAAAAACAAAACTACTATTTGACCCAATCTCACTACTGGGGATACACCCAAAGAGAAAGAAGTCATTATATCAAAAAGATGTCTGTACTCAAATGTTTATCACAACGCTGTTCACAATAGCAAAGACATGGAAGCAACTGAAGTGTTCATCAGTGGAGGACTGGATAAAGGAAATGGGATAGACTATTCACCATGGAATACTTGTCCATCCATAGAAAAGAACAAAATCATGTCTTTTGCAGCAACATGGATGGAACCGGAGGCCATTGTCCTAAGTGAAATAACTCAGAAACAGAAAGTCAAATACCACATGTTCTCACTTATAAGTGAGAGCTAAACAATGAGTATACATGGACATACACAGTGAGTGGAATAATAGACGCTGGAGTCTACAGAAGATGGGAAGGTGGGAGGGGCTTGACAATCGGAAAGTTACCCATTGGGTACCATGTTCTCTATTCGGGTCATAAGTTCACTAAAAGCCCAGACTTTACGTCTATGCAATATATGCCTGTAAGAAATCCACACTTGTACTCCCTAAAGGTATAAAAATTAGAACTAAATAAATAAATAATTAAATAATCCATACCTAAACCATTTGCAGTGGAAGATTTTTGCACAGTTTTATTTTCTTGGGGTCATTTCCTACCCTGAGTTTTGGCCATCTGCATATGGTTATGGAATTACTGTCTCTTAGGATGCTCTTTCCTCTTTCCTGAGCTGGTGAAACCTAGGGGAATCACTAGAATAAACTTCACTCTCTATTTATGCAGATTTGCTTCACAGGGAATCCTTTGTATCAACTGAGTCACTGCCATCAAAATATCCATGAGAAGTTCACATAACCTCATTTCCCTCTGTTAATGTTACTGAGTAAAGCACAAGACAGGAATATGCTTAGAGGATATATGGCTTCCTCTTAATCAGAGCTGGCTTAGAGTGGAGAAACAGGGTCCCTGGGGACAAAGCAAGGCACTCACGAACTCTGGCCACTGTAAGACAAACAATGGAGACCTTATTCTTAATTTAGATTCTAAGCAAAGGTTTTCCTGGTGACCTAGTTCCTCTGGAGCAATCGCACTGCTCCAGTGATGTTTTAGCGACTTGCCCTGGTACCCTGAGTTCCCACCTTGCCCCTTGTCTCACATTTTCTTTCAGGATATCTGGATTTTTCCTCTGATTTACACATTTCCTCTATAATTCTGCACAATACCAAAAATAAATATAATTTCCTTCCTCTTAAAACTCAATAACCATTAGGCTAGAAGAAGAGGTACCATTTGGCAAAAAAAAAAAAAAAAAAAAAAAAAACCTCTCCATATCACATCCTGCCTAGCAGTAACCTCAAACTTGATCTCACAGTGAGGACAGCCTGATTTTTCTCATGCTTAGGAAATCACCAAGCCATGGTAACACTTTCCTGGATGTAGCTATTGTAGCGTACTGGGGCCCCTGAGCCATGCAGGGTCACACAGTTTGTCTGGGGTGAGAGGTCTCATTCAAAATGCATTACACCAAATTTTCCTTTCAATGAAGTTTTGGCTGTACCACCTCCACTGCCCCACCTGTAAAATGAGGAAACTTCTCTTATAAGAGAATGAGAAAAGAGGGAAGAAGGAGGAGTGTCCAGACGGATAGAAGGGGAGGGGAAGGTGGTTTCTTTTTTTCTTTTCCTTTTTTTTTTTGAGATGGAGTCTCACTCTCTCACTCAGGCTGGACTGCAGTGGTGGTATCACTGCAACCTCCGCCTCCCAGGTTCAAGCGATTCTCTTGCCTCAGCCTCCCAGGTAGCTGGGAACTAAAGGCGCACGCCACCACGCCCAGCTAAGATTTTTGTATTTTTAGTACAGGTGGTGTTTCACCATGTTGGCCAGGCTGGACTTGAACTCCTGACCTCAGGTGATCTGCCCGCCTCGGCCTCCCAAAGTGCTGGGATTACAGGCGTGAGCCACCGCACCCAGCCCCAGAAGGTGATTCTATAAAGACCTGGCCTTCCTCCGGCTCTCATCTGCCGATAGTCTAGAAGAGCAGATTCTGGGAGGCCTGATTCTACAGCTGCGCACGGATGTTTAGAGGCACTGACGCACCAGCTTTCCTCTACCAAGGAAGATCCCTTAAATCACCCACAACGAGCAGTGCATCATCTTTCAATGGAGGCAATTCAGCCCGTTTTTCCCATTATTGGAACATATCTCTGCTTCTCTTCCTGAGCACTAAAGTAGTTGGCATGCATTTAGGAGCCATGTTGTGTGAAAAATATGGCTCACCATGTAGTTGGATGTGAGTAAGTTGGATGTGACTGGGATCTGTCTCCACTGTAATGCAAAAGGTATGGGCATTCTCCCGCCTGGTCCTTGAGATCCCTGGCGGAATATTTGTGATCTTCTAAGTTTAATATAGTTACAGGGTAATTGACAGGCAGGACTACACTTCCCTTCTTCCCCAGGAAATGCCTGTATTCATTCTGTGTTAAATTTGTTTGATCTCAAAGATCCACTGGGTAATTCATGGCTTCCTACTCTTTCCCTTACCCAAATGCCTTCCCACTCTATTTATGAGTCCAGAGCAGGTCAACATTTGAGGACCCAGTAAATCAAGTTGAGTTTGGATTTCCGTTGCAATTTTGTGACTTCCTATATGAGCACTTTATTATCACAGAGAAGGAAGTCTGGGGTGCAGGACAGAGATAGTTCAGAGAAGTCTCCACTAATATTTATGAAGACATTATGTAAAAGCATTCTCCCCAGCCCCCACATCTCCCCTTTTTTTAACACCCAGAATTCCAAAAGAATGAGCATTATTTTCATTGATTGCTGCCACAAGCAAGAAGAATAGGGCCAATCTATATTTTCCCCCACAAAATTTGGAGAGGCATGATATATAGAGAGAAGCCTAAAGGAAAAAAATACATGCAAGTATAATAGAATGGTGTTTGCTTATTGTGATTTGTTAATATATGTTCCTTGAACTGGATAAAAGTAAATAAATACTATGAAGATTTGTCTTGTGCCAGTATGCTTAAAAAGGAATTTTATTTCATCCTTCCTGTCATCTTGCAACATTTCCAAATATTAATTTAAAAATTTCATAACTCCAGTATATATTTTGCATCAGGATAAGTCATATTGTGTTGAAAAAATTGTCACAATTTTCTTTTCTTTTTTAGAGACAGAGCCCACTGTGTTGCCCAGGCTGGCCTCAAACTCCTGGGGTGAACGAATCCTCCCACCTCAGCCTCCCAAGTAGCTAGGACTATTGGTGTGCACCATCAAGCCCACCATCACAATTTTCTAATCCATTCCCAGGCTGATATAATTATTGAACCTGAAAGAGTAAATACAGATGGGTGACAAAATCAAAATTGGAGGTTAAGCTTGTCTTGTCCAGTCCAGATCCTGCTTTCAAACAAGATTTGGGATATTGTCTCAGAGAATTCCCAACAGATATAGAATGAAATAAAATCCATATGAGAGAAACAAAGAGCTGTGGGAAAGCAAAGGAGGAGGTGGTCAGGTCTGTGAGAAAGTTCTGAGAACACTTTCACAGAGAAGATAATAGTGGAGCAAGAGGCATGGACCCCACTGGTTCTGCCTTACATGGTACCAGAAGCAGCCTAGCTTAACAGTAGAGTCTCAATAAGAAGTTGTTGAATTTATAATGGAAGGAAAGATGAAGAGAAAAGAGCTAAAGTTATACCCTTAGAAAATACCTATATCTAGAGGGCAAAAGAAAGAAAAGGAAGACGACAAGAAGAGGAAGTAAACAGAAAACTATGCAATGTATGAAGGGATGTCAAAGAGAATTTGGTGGGCAGTATTTTCTAATGCTGTAGAATAATGCTACTTAAAGTATGGTCCTCAGACTGGTAGCATAAGTATCAACTAGAAACCTGCTAGTAATACAAATCCTTGGCCCATCCTAGACCTACTAAATCAGAGTCTCTTGGAGTGGGGGCCCAGAATCTGTGTTCAATGAGCTCTCAAAGTGATCTTTATGCACATTAAAGTTTAAGAAAAAATGTGGCATATTTCTGGAAGATAAGTTGCTACTGACATAACTCAAGTTTCTGATTCTTAGAACCAAATTCTTGCAACCTCCTAGGATCTTCCCAGAATTAAGTTGCGGGGAAATTACTGTATTAAATTGCTAATGTATAAATGGTTCAAGGTAAACAGCTTATTGCATGCTTTATTTCTTAAAACCTTTCTTTCATTGTAATGTCCCACTTCAGTTAGAGTGAAAAGGAAAACAGCATTAAACTTCCTCAGTTAATCATACCTAAAAACCACTCCGGTATATTATTAAACAACTCAGTTCACCTCTGTCAGCTACCATCTCAAGGAAAATTACAAAATGTTTTGCATTGAACAAAAATGAAAATACAACATCTCTGAATATACAGGATGAAGATAAAGTGGTACTTGAAGGGACATTCATAGCATCAAGTGATTTTATTAGAAAAGAAAAAAGACCTCAATTTAAAAATCCAAGCTTCCAATTTAAGAAACTAGAAAAAGAAAAGCAAAAGAAACCCAAAGGAAGCAGAAGAAAAAATATGTAAAGATAAGAACATAAATCAACAGAATTTATAAAATAAAACAATAGAGAAAAATCAATGAAATAAAAAGTTGGTTCTTCGAAGGATCAATAGAATTAATAAACTTTTAGCCAGTCTGACAAAGAGAGAAAACACAAATTACTACTACTGGAAATAAAAGAGGGCACATAACTACAGACTTCACAGATGTTAAAAAGATAATAAAGGAATACTACAAAAACTCTACAGACATAAATTCAAGTTAGATAAAATGAACCAATTCCTTGAAAGACACAGACTATCAAATTCACCCAAGAAGAAAGAAATAACCTAAATAGCTCTATGCTTATTAAAGAAATTAAATTTGTTGTTTAAAAATTTTCAACAAAAGAAATCTTCAGACACAAATGCTTTCACTCCTTAATTCTACCAAAAATTTAATAATAAAATAATACCAATTGTATATGACTTTTTGTTAAAATAGAAAAGAAGGAGGTTTTATTTATTTATTTATTTTTTAGAGACAGAGTCTCCCTCTATTGCCCAGGCTGGAGCGCAGTGGCACAATCTCGGCTCACTGCAACCTCCACCTCCTGGGTTCAAGCAATTCTCCTGCCTCAGCCTCCCTAGTGGCTGGGACCATAGGCGTGTGCCACCACGCCCAGCTAGTTTTTTTGTATTTTTAGTAGAGATGGGGTTTCACCATTTTGACCAGGCTGGTCTCAAACTCCTGACCTCATGATCCACCCACCTCAGCCTACCAAAGTGCTAGGATTACAGGCATGAGCCTCTGCGCTCAGCCAAAGGAGTTATTTTCTAAATCATTCTTTTAGGTCAACAATACCCTGACATAAGAACCAGACAAAGACAGTATAGGAAAAGATAACTGCAGAAGAATATCTCCCATAAACATAGATTAAAAGTTCTCAAAACAATATACTAGGAAATCAAATCCAACAGTATATAAAAAGAATAATACATCACAATTAACTACAATTTATCCTGGGAATCCAAGGTTTGTTCAATAGCAAAAAGTCGATCAGGCATGGTGGTATGTACCTATGGTCCCAGCTACTTGGGAGACTGACGCACGAGAATCAGTTGAACCCAGCAGGCAGAGGTTGCGGTGAGCCGAGACCAAGCCACTGCACTCCAGCCTGGACAACAAAGCAAGACTCTGTCTTAAAAAAATAAGTCAATCAATGTAATCCATCATATTAATAGATTTAAAAAATATTATATCAATTGATGCAGAAAAACCATTTGACAAAATGCAGCATCTATTTGTGATGAAAACTCTCAGCAAACTGAAAAAAAGAGAAATTTTTAACTTTGTTTTTTCCTATGATTAGGAGCAAAATAAAAAATCTTTATTCTTAGGCAACATCATACTATAAGTCCTAGCCAGTGTAATAAGGCAAGAGAAAAAAATAAAAAGCACATAGCTTTTTATTATTTTTTATTATTTTAAACTGTCCTCATTTAAAGACAATATAATTATCTACATAGAAATAGCCATGGTATCTAACAAAAAGCTCCCTAAAACTAAGTATCTGGAATCCACTCCTGAAATAACTAACCCACTTTCACAATAAGAACATTATTCCATTTATGATGGTGAAGACCTCATGGCCTAATCACGTCCTAAAGGCCCCACCTCTTAATACTGCTACAATGGCAATTAAATTTCAACATGAGTTTTGGTGGGGACATTCAATCCATAGCAAATACCATTTATGGAAACTCCCCCAAAATGGAATTTTTATGTGAAAATCTAACAAAACTTATAAAGGATCTGCATGCTGAAAACTACAAAATGCTAGTGAAAGAAATCAAAGAAGACATAAATAAATAGAGACATATACCATGTTCATGGTTATGATGTCAATCATCCACCACTTAATCTACAGATTTAATGTTATTACCATCAGATTTTGTTTTGTTTGTAGGTACAAAAACATTCTAAACATTATACTAAAAGGCAAAAGAACTAGAATAACTGAAACAGTTTTGGAAAAGAAAAGAATAAAGTTGGCAGACACACTACTTGATTTTTTTTTCTTTTTTCTTTTTTTTTAAGTATGAGGCCAGCCACAGTGGCTCATGCCTGTAATCCCAGCACTTTGGGAGGCCAAGGCAGGAGGATTTCTTCAACCCAGAAGTTCAAGACCTGTGGGCAAAAAAATGAGACCCCATCTCTACAAAAAAATCAGAAAATTAGCCAGACATGGTGGCTCAAGCCTGTATTCTCAGCTACTCAGAAGACTGAGGCAGGAGGATTGCTTGAGCCCAAGAAGCCGAGACTGCAGTGAGTCATATTCCTGCCACTGCACTCTAGCCTGGGCAAGAGAGTGCTATCCTGTCTGTCCCCGCCCCTGAAGAAAGGTGTGCCTACTGTGTTGCAAACATTGTTTGCTAGGTTCTGGTACTGAGAAAACAAGGAATAAGACATTATCCTTGCCTTGAAGCTGCTTACAATTTGATGTAAACTCACTCTCAGTTTCACCCTGTGACTCCCTTCATCTTATGTTCACAAACACTTTTGTGGCCCTGCTTCCCAGCAGGCAAAACTAATAACAATATATATAGTGTTTGACAGATTTAGAAATACCTAGGCTTTGGACAGGCGCCATTCCATTAAAGCTAATGCTTTCCAGGTCTGCCTGCACTGGGTACTAGAATCTTGACCAAATGTTAACTGGATACCCGGCTTAAATAGTTCTGCTTAAATAATACATTAATGCCGCATTTATTGAGCACATTTTACTACATTTGCATTTGAATTAGGATAATATGCTCTCTGCCTTCAAGGGGCTCTGAGGTTAGTGGGGAAGTCAAACTATAAATAAAGAAACTAATGAAAAAGATGGCATGGGACTGAAAAACAGGCCAGATGCCAAATAATCAAAGGCCTCAAATATTGTGCTAAAAATTGCAATTGTATCACATAGATGATGACAAGCCATTGAAGATTTTAAGCAAAGGAGGGTTCTCAATGACTTTATTCACTCGTTCATTCAGTAAACAGTTACTGAATGTCTACTATACACCCGTGCTAGTCAAGATTCAGGGAATACAAAAATAACTAAGCCATGACCCTGCTTCTAGCAAGCTCAATACCAAGAAACACCCCACTGTGTGACACGATTCATTTACAAGTGAAGCAGGATATTATCTTGTGGAAATAATCCATGAGATTTTTTTTCTTTTTTCATTGCCCTCCCTCACCCCTCATATAAGTAGCCATTGCTTTAACATCCCCATGTGAGAAGAATGACTGGGTTGAATGCAGAAATCAGCTCACATACTTCCTAGCTTTTGGTTTCAAAAGCCTAAGCTCCAGAGTGGAGAGAATATCACAGAATCAACCAATACCTGGAGCCGGATGAAGGTTGGAGGATTGGGCTAAAGGGTGGATTCTTTCTTCCTCCATCCACTCTCTACCAGACTAGAATCCCTCCTCCCATTGCAGCAAGGAGGAGGGGAGAAAGAGCCTGGGGTCTGTGCATCTCTGAGCAATAGGAGGCCAGATGTGGCTTCTTGGGTATGCTGCTGCAGCTGTAGGAAGTCTGCAGAGAGAGATGGATACCTGGCCATTCAGGCAGCAGATGAAACCAAAGGCAGGTTTGCAAAGATGCCTGTGTTCTAGCCACAGCACATAGGCAGCAGAATGCCAGTGCACCCAAAGGGGCTGTGTGGAAAGAGACCATGGAACTTAGGGGTAAACTGAGTCAGCAGAGGACTGCCAAACAGAGGGCTCTAATACCCCAACTCTAGTACCATGCAGGGCCTCAGACCTATGGCACAGTCCAGGAGTGGGAAGAGAGGGCCCCAAGGGTGACTGAATTTCAAGTTTTTCTAGCCTGGCAGAAAGTGCACTGTGCTCTAATGAATACAGTGAGATGTCTGTATTAGTCCATTCTCACACTGATATGAAGAA
The DNA here is from genome assembly GCF_029281585.2 of Gorilla gorilla gorilla. NCBI lineage: Eukaryota > Metazoa > Chordata > Mammalia > Primates > Hominidae > Gorilla > Gorilla gorilla. The sequence continues at coordinate 32,106,265 of NC_073229.2, read as the reverse complement.
TACCTGAGACTGGGTAATTTAAAAAGGAATGAAGTTTAATTGACTCACAGTTCCACATGGCTGGGGACACCTCAGAAAACTTACCATCATGGCAGAAGAAGAAGGGGAGGCAAGGCACGTCTTACATGGCGGCAGGAGAGGGAGACCATAGGGGAAACTGCCCCTTTTAAACCATCAGATCTTGTGAGAACTCCCTCACTATCACAAGAACAGCAGTGGGGAAACCGCTTCCACGACCTAATCACCTCCCACCAGGTCTCTCCCCCAACAGGTGGGGATTCCAATTTGAGATGAGATTTTGGGTAGGGACCCAGAGCCAAATCAATGTCCTACACAACTAAGCAAGTAGACTGAGATTGAGTCCTGCTACACATGTCAAATGACTCTGAGACAGGATAGGTGACAGATTCTGCTAGGTCATAGTGGCTGTGCAGGAGAGGAGAGAGGTCTTCTCAGAGGGCTCAAGTCTGAGCTGAGCTTTGAAGGGTAGGATGAGAACCTGTGTGTTGGAAGGATATTTCAGATAAATGGGACATTTACAGGTATGGTGCCTCCCAGGAAAATTTAAGAAGTTTTGTTTTGTTTTCACACAGTTATATTTTGGATATATGCTAGGGGAAAAAAGTTGGAAAGTCAGGCACAGAAACCAATGTGAAGGGCCTCACTTCTAAGGGTAAGGATTTTGTACTTGAAGATTGAAGAGTTTTAAGTAGTAAATAAACATTATTAGAATGTCACAGATAAACAAGAAAAATTTTCAAGGGTAGGCTGTCATTAAAAAAAAGACAAGAAAAATATGTTAGTGATAATGATCTAACCTACAGTATGTAGCATAAAACTGCATATTATTCCTGAAACTATTAACATAAACATATGCAGTAATAGCTAATGTTCAATTAAGGCAAGAATCACTTCCTTTTGTTCACTGTTTTAGCTTCTAGCATAGTTCCTAAAACACCAAAGTGCTAAAAAAAAATTGTTAAAATGAAAACAAAAGATATTATCTATCTTGTATAATAAAAGCCATCTTGATTATTCAACATTGTATTCTAAGATCTCAGTATAGCATTTGGCACATAGGTGTTCAGTAAATATTTGAATAAATGAAGGAATTATTCTGTAAGTATAAAAAAACAAAATAATGAACACATAAAGAACATCAATTAGTATAAAGTTGCAACCACTATAGCTTTCACATGTGAACCTCGTACTTCTGGTGGGAATCCAATGAAACTCTTACTGAACTAGGACTCCTGTAAATATCTCCACTTTGGCCTCAGTCTGTGGCCCACTGTCAACCTGATTATGAACCTCGATCACATAACAGTCTGTGTCCCATGGTGGTTCACACCAGAGGAGTTGTTCCCAACACTGTAAAATTCATTCTCTCTCTCTGTTTATGGTTGTTCAAAATTGACTTAAGGGCCTCGGATCTGCACTATATTTGTACAGCCTTGGATAGTTATTTTTGTTCATATGTACTCTCGCACACATCTATGTACTATATATAGCTCATACAATTTTTTTTTTTTTTTTTTTTTGAGACAGGGTCTCACTCTGTCACCCAGGCTGCAGTGCAGTGATGCAGTCATAGATCACTGCAGCCTCGAACTCCTGGCCTCAAACGATCCTCCCATGTCAGCCTCTCCTAAAGTGCTGGCATTAGAGATGTGAGCCACCATCCCTGGCCTACCTCATGCAATTTAAAGAGGCTATTCTCGGCCAGCCATGGTGGCTCACATCTGTAATCCTAGCACTTTGGGAAGGCAAGGTGGGCAGATCACTTGAAGTCAGGAGATCGAGACCAGCCTGGCCAAAAAGGCGAGACCCCGTCTCCACTTAAAAGAAGTACAAAAATGAGCCCAGCATGGTGGTGCACACCTGTAGTCTCAGTTACTTGGGAGGCTGAGGCAGGGGAATCACTTGAACCCGGGAGGTGGGTTGCAATGAGCCAAGATCTCTGCACTCCAGACTGGGAGACAGAGGAAGACTCCATCTAAAAAAATAAAATAAAATAAAATAAATTATTTTTTAAAAAGAGGTTATTCTCTAATGTTAGACCTACAAAACCCTCTGCTCTTGTGTGGACGACTAGTACCTGGGGTGGCTTCTCTGTGCTACTGTGTAGGCAGGTTTTGTAAATCACCCTGGTTTTCAAAAAGAATATAACACTCTCTAGCTTAAGAGTTAACAAAAAGTCTTTCTCATAATTCTGTAGTTTCTGGTCCTGTATTACTTTATCAATGGGAAATTATTCAACTTTAAAATGGAAGAAAATTCTGACATGTTACAACATGGATGAGCCTTGAAGACATTATGTTAATTGAATGATATGATTCTACTTATAGGAGGTACTTAGAATAGTCAAATTCTTAGAGACAGAAAGTAAAATACAGGTAAGCAGGGGTTCAGAGGAGGGAGTGGGGAGTTATTTTTTAAAGGATAGAGTTTCTGTTTGGGGTAATGAAAATGTTCTGGACATGAACTGTGGTGGTGGATTTGCAATGTGAATCTACTTAATGCCACTGAACTGTACACTTAAAAATGTTTAAACTGTTAAGTGTTGTGTTATGTATAGCTTACTACATAAAAAAAATTTTTAAACATTTTTAAAAAGCTAATTGGAGTCTCTGAGCTCATGGCTATGGTTTACACACTGTGAGGTCCAGTAGAATGATCTGGCTCAGCTATTTCTCTGGGGACACCTCTTTGTCAATTTCTTAGTCTTTCCTCTTGGACTAGTTGTATTCTCCAGAGAAAGACCTTCCAAACTTTTGCTTGAAAAATAGTGACAAGTTACCAACATGCTGGAAGCAGAGTGAGGGAAGAGGGCACAGGTCTTGACAGTCAGTATATAAATATGTATTGAACTCTCCTTCAAATCTGCTTAGTCCTCCTTTTATTAAATGACCCCTGCCCTAAACTGCGTCTGGTGGAACCCTGTCCAGAGACCCTCTCTTTGATCCTCTCTGGAGAATAGACCCTCAGGCTTCTGCTGGGCCGAAGGAAAACTGCACAGAGAGGAGGAGATTTCAAGTTTTAAATGGATTTTAACAAGTCCTCCCATTTTGCCCTTGCCCCTTAAGCCCTACTTCTAGAGACAACTGATGCCACCAATTTCCGAGTGTTTGGGGAGTTTTTCAGTGTCATGGGGTTTGTACATCTACTGATTCTTCTACTGGTTTAGATTCATGTTTCTTAGGTCAGATAAGTCAGTTGCCATTTGAGTATCTGCTTTCCAGCTTTCAAGATGTTATTACTATTTCCTTCTCTCTCATTATCTTTGTTTTTGAGGGTTTCTGCAAGTAAACAAACAAACAAAATGCTTTACTGTTATCTTAGTGTGGCTTAGGAAGACGCAAGAGTAAATGTGTACGTTCATCGTCTTTGCCAGAAAGTCTCTTAGGTAGTTTGTAGGATGCCATTTTTAAAATTGTTGTGTTCTCCTAGCCTCCGTTAGCAGAAGGAAGCCATCTAAAACAAGAACAGTGAAATGTTACTGTCACTTGATGGTGGTCAGTGAACTCTGGAGTACTCTTTTCAGTTCTGAGCACAAGCTTTAAAACTAGAAAAACTGGAATTGTTTTAGAGGATGGTGGCTAGAATATTAATGGAACAGTTGAAGGGACTGGGAAGGTTTTCAACAGAGAATGGAAATTTTCAGAAGTTGACCTCAAATATTCGAAAAGCTGATGTCCATTCATTCATTCATTTATCTGGTAAATCTTTACTGAGTTCCTGTCATGTGTTAGGAGGCATTCTTCTAGCATGGGAACACAGTGGTAAATGTGACCAAGTCCCAATTTTTGAAAAGTTTATATTCTAAGGAAGGAAAGAGTGATTTGCTCTGGATGGGCCAACTACAGAAATAGAACAAATGGGTAAAAGCCATAGAGAGACAAATTTCAAATGAATGCAAGAAAAAACTGTCAAGTGTTAGAGCGGTTGAAGTGTGATGAACAACCTGGTCAGCCCCTCAGAAGCTGATTAGAACTAGGATACTCTCAATGAAACGGTTCAGCAGAGAGGCTAAGAGCATGGACTGTGGGTGGCATTCCAACTCTACATCTTGCTTGAGGTTGACTGTGGCCAAATCACAACCTGTCAGGGCCTCCACTGTTTCAAGTGTAAACTGGGGATGATAGTAATATACCATCTAAGGTGTCGTGAGGATTAAATCCAGTTAATCTGGATAAAGTGCTTAGAAGAATGTGAGGCACATAGTAAATGCTACATAAGTATTACTAGTATTATTTCTTTTCTACTTTTATTTTTGTTTTTAACCTACTCGTTATTTTGAAAAAAATTTTAAACCTACAACAAAGTTGCAAAATAATACAACAAACACCTATATTCTCTATCAAAATTACCCATTTGTTAACATTTGGGGCACTTGCTTTATCTGAGAGTGGTTTGTTTTTCATTTGTTTGTTTTTGGACCATTTCAGTATTAGTTCCAGCTATCATGACCCTTCACCTCTACATATCTCAAATACCATTTTCTGAGAATGAGGGTAGTCTCCCACATAACCACTGTAGAACTATCATACTCAGAAAATGTAATATTGATACAATCCTATTTTCTAATATATAGTCCATATTCACTCTTCCCCAATTGTCTCAAAACTGTTTTGTCCAACTTTTTAAAAAATCAAGATCTAATTAAGGATTCTGAATTTAATTGCATTTCATTGTCATGTCTCTTTACCCTCTTTAATCTAAAACCTCTCACCAAACTTTTTTGTCTTTTATGACATTGACATTTTTGAGAAGGCCAGGCCAATTTTTTTGCAAAATGTACCTCAGTTTGGACTTGTCTGATTCTTTCCTCTTGATTAGATTCAAATGGAATATTTTTGACAGAAATCATATATAACTGATGTGGTTCTCTCGGTGCATCACATCAAGAACCACCTGATGTCAACTTGTCCCATTACTCTGGAGGTAACTTTGATCATTTGCTTAAGGCGTTGCCTGCCACCGTCCCTTCCTATGATTAGGCAGTCACTGTACTGTGAGTGGTGTGATTAGCCAGAGACTGTGTGAATGTCCTATTTTCTGAAGAGTTTCTCACCCAGGGGTTTTAATTCCCATTGACAATTCTGTTATTATTTTGCAATGAGCATTGAACACAGAAGATAACTTTAGTTCAGAGAGAAGATTGCCATATGTGCAGCAAAAGCATCCAGCAGGTAGTTTGCTCCAGTTAGTAGAAAAGAAAATGAGCTTTGCTATAAACTCACATCTCTCTGCCAATTACCAGTCTAATAACATTGGGTAAATTTCCTTAAGTTTAACCCTCTGCAAAATGGGAATCATCATTTCAGTCTCACAGGGTTTATTTGTGGATTGAATACAAAGAGAAGCTATCCTGAAAATGAGGATGATAATGATGGTGATGGATGTAGTATTACAGGAGGAAGATGATTAAATTTTCAGCTAACTTTGTGAAGGTTGGAGAAAGAAAGAATGAAATGGACACACAAGATAGGATGTCGGAAAAGGGCCTTACTTTATAATTAATCACATAAGAGAAACAAAGAACATGAGGGAAGACACAATGATCAAATATTTGTTGAATGCTTCTGATGCACAAGTGGCTCTGGGATTGGTTTATTTCATCGATGAGTGATGTTGACTCTAAGGTTTATAACAGGTCAGGGAAATTGTAGCATTGTCTCCTGGGTTTGGGCAAATTGGGAAAGGTGGAAGTAGGGAGAACAAAGACTAAAAGTTTTATCTTCGTCATATTTATCCTGAATTGGTGGTAACCCAGCCAGTTTGAATTGCACTGCAGAGTGGTGGTAAGCATTAGTATTGGGCTGTTTGCATAAGAATCACCTGAGAAGCTTATAACAATAGTAAGTTTCTAAACTAAGCTGCCCCTCCAAAGATTCTGACTTGATATGCCCTGGGTGAGGTTTTGACCCACTGCAGGGATAGATAAAGTGTCACATGAACCAGAGAGGTCATCTCAGGGGAAGAAAGTTGATTTGTGTGTCAACAGATTATAGACAGTAATTGTATACTCAGGTGTGACAGCATTGGCCTGAGAATAAGGCACCAGGTCTTTTACCAATAGATTGAGGCAATTTGACTTTGACGTGTACATTGCTGACAGAGGTGACCTAGAAATAGCCAGAGAAGTCTGTAGCCAACTCCAAGATCTGTGCTGTGTGTGGCCACTAGCCACACGTGATTAACTAAAATTAAAAAAACAACAGTTGATATACTTTTAGGATATACTTCCTTGAGTACTCAGGGTCACTAAAAAAACTTCTATTGTAGAAAATTTTAATGTAAACTGAACTGAGAGTTAATTTAAATCAACTAACAATCATATAAAAATTTAAAATATAGCGGCCAGGCGTGGTGGCTCAAACCTGTAATCCCAGCACTTTGGGAGGCCAAGACGGGCAGATCACTTGAGGTCAAGAGTTTGAGACCAGCCTGACCAACATGGTGAAACCCTGTCTCTACTAAAAATACAAAAATTAGCCGAGCATGGTGACATGCGCCTGTAATCCCAGCTACTCAGGAGGCTGAGGCAGGAGAATCACTTGAACCCGTGAGTCAGAGGTTGCAGTGAGCAGAGATCGTGCCACTACACTCCAGCCTGGGCAACAGAGTGAGACTCGTCTCAAAAAAAAAAAAAAAAAAAAAAAAAAAAAATATATATATATATATATATATACATGAGAGAGAGAGAGAGATCCTCAGTTAAACTAGCCACATTTCAAATGCTCAATAACCACATGTGACTAGTGGGTACTGTATAGGACAGTGCAGATATACATTTCTGTCATTACAAAGGTTCTATTGGATGAGCAAATACTGATAACCTGCCAAAGGCCCACCCACAGTAGGAAATAATTGTTACTGGCCTCACTCTAGACACCAGGAAAGATTTGGCATTTAGTGTACTAAGGACTATTTTAGTTTGTCTTATTGCCAACTAAAAAACAAAAACAAAAAAAGACTGTAAGAGGCTGTCATAAACTCCTGCAAGTCAGGAGACTTTTGATCAAGTGAAGAAACCACATCCATTTAAATCCATTCCCTGTTTTTGGCGTATGTGTTGGGGTGCAGGGAGACTGAAATGTTAAACCCTATGGCCCCAGCAGCAAGCACTGTAGAATATCCTGTCTCCAGGGATGGATTCTATGAGCCATTGTTGGATCTGACTCTCCGCCTGGCCTATGCCTTCCCATTCCCCAGGCAGTCTGACTGCCAAGATGGTTGGCAGTGCCCAGGTGTGATGCCAGGTAGCTGCGTTTCCTCTCTGTGTGTGCTCTGTTGGCCCTCTCTAAGTATAGTCTTCATCCATCTGCTCCTCTCGCCCTTCCATGCTGCAGAGTTAGGTGTTGTTTTGTCCCCTGGAGGAAGCCCATATTGTTCTATTCCTACCAGAGAAGAAACAAATGAGGAGCAACAAGGAAAAATATGGAGTGTAAGCATGTGTTTCCAGGTCATCAACATGCAAGCAAACGTGCATGAAAATGAGTGTTAATTTACTGCATGATTCAGTGTTTGCAAGACTATCAAGTCATTTCCCATAGGCTGCCCAACAGCCATCACATGGTAATGAATTTCTATTATAACCCATGTATGATGCTTGAACCGGCAAACTAACAATCAAAGAAAAGCACAAAATAATAACAATGGTGATAACAATAATGATAGTGTAATAATTAACTGGCAAAGGCATTTACAATTGGGGTCAATTGGGTAAGAGAATGTTGTGAGGCAGCTATAACAGGTCTGATTTTCTCATTTTAACATTCGTGGTTTCTGCTGCCTTTATTTTAAAAAAATAAAAATTTTGAACTGTGAAAATAGACCCAGCCCAACAATTAAAATAAAAACAAATTGTGTCGATAGCAGGTTGCACTTTTATTTTTGTTTTTCATCTTAGGTATTGGAGGTCCTTCTTTGGACTGTTCTGCAGTAATTGTCAAACAAAACCAGAAAGCCTCATTCTTGGGGATTTTGTATTCAGTATTGAATTATATTCACCATTACCATTTTCTCATTTAAACATATGCGTGCCTTTGGTTTTGCTTTAGTTCTCTGGAAAACTCACGGTGGACTTGTACTTTAAAATGGACCAAACCATTTGAAAGCAAGACCATTTTAAAGATAAATAGGCATTTAAAATTCACTTTATCCTTTTTCTCCTTGTTATTATTTTTCTCTTCTCACTTCTTTCTACTCTTGGTTATCATTAAGTATAATTTAATATCTAGCTGAAAGGAGAGTCGATCTGATTGTATCATTGTAAATGTTCATGTTGAATTTAAAATGTCCAGAAAAGAATTCTAAATAATGGAACTAGAGTTTAATGTTTAGTTAGTTCTTTTTTCCTGAAAAGTTGTCTCAGTTCATGCTCATTGTCTTTAATGGAGTGTCGTTAGCTACCTTGTTTTGGGCAAATATCCTTTCGCAGGTTTCACCCCAGAACAAATATTTACAGTTCAGCCCTAAACTCTAGAAAATGGCTTTGTGGCTGGTGCTGGAGGTGGAGTGGGGCTTCAGTGGAAAGGCTGACTGTGTCTTGGCTTTAGAAACACACATGGAGCCACCACAATAAATCATTAAAGACACTCAAACGGGTGTTTATTGGAAGAATGCTCACCTCGGGTAAGCTAAGGTAGAGGGTTGAGAGTCTATGGGGGCTGGGATCCCACATAACTAATGGGCACACTTTCTACAGACAGAAGGGCCATGCTTTAGTCATAGTGGTAAATCTGTAGTGACAGACGTTTGTTCTATATTTGTGAATGACCTGATTTGGCATGCATGCAGCTCGTTCTACTGACAATAATGGTAACATGGTGTGAGGGAGAGAGAGAGAAGAAAGGAGAAGGAATAGGGTGGGGGAGCTTGGTGGAGGGAGGAGAGAAACCCAGGCCGACAGAAAGGGAGAAGGGGAAAGGAATTTTAAACAGTTGGAGATCCTGAGCATGTAAGGGTGACCTAAAGGCAAACTGCCTTTAGTATCTGATTATTTTAATTTGAGAGGAAGTTCATGCCTAATTGATTCAGAGAGGATCGCCTCTCCTTCCTCCGTGCTCCCTCCCTCCCTCTCTCACTCCTCTCCCCTGCAATCTCTGGGGAAGGTATTCAGAACAGCTGTCAGACCATAATGGGATGCTTCTGCATCAAGGAATCCCTTGCAATTTGCAAAATTTGCCTGGCCCTCCATTCTTTGCTGCAGTCCTGCAACCCACGGGCACTTCAAGTAAGAAAGAAAGCAGCCTGAAGTGACAAAAAGAATGAAGCGCTGTCACTCACTGGAAGGGAAGTAGCATTATGCTCTCTGCCTCATCTCTTTCTCTTAAGCCATCTCCTTTTTAAAATCACAGATATAATCCATGGGAAGAGCAATTACAACCCCCACAGAGCCCTCCACAGAGAGAGAGGTTGGGGTGGTGGGCAGTGCATGGAATGAGGAGAGTACGGAAATTCTTTTTTTTTGAGATGGAGTCTCGCTCTGTCACCCAGGCTGGAGTGCAGTGGTGCAATCTCAGCTCACTGCAACCTCTGCCTCAGCCTCCCAAGTAGCTGGGATTACAGGTGCCCGCCACCATGCCCAGCTAATTTTTTTTGAATTTTAATACAGACAGGCTTTCATCATGTTGGTCAGGCTGGTCTTGAACTCCTTACCTTCTGATCCACCCACCTCGGCCTCCCAAAGTGCTGGGATTACAGGCGTGAGCCACCACGCCCGGCCGGAGAGCACAGGAATTCTATGTCCCGTTCCTAACTTGCTGTGTGACTATGGACAAATTACATCCTTCTCTGAGCTTATTTCCTGGCCTGTAAAATGAAACAATTCAAAAGATGATCTCTAAGAAACCTTTTAAGGCTAAAATCACAGCTCTCATGGTAAGGACATAGATATGTAGGTAGGGAGCCCTAACGCCACTTCCTCAGCGAAGTCTCCCCTGGCCAAGCAATCCAAAGTATTGCTGCTCTCCCATCAGTCTCTAATACAGCACTTGCCACCATCTGAAACCATCTTCATGATTTCTTTCGAGTTGTTTTATTAACCTTCTTGCATGCAGAGAGGGACGCTGTCTGTTTTGTCCACCGCCTCTTCTTTGGTGAAGAATACATATATCATGAATGTTTGAGGAGTGTCAAATGAATACATCCAGCGATTTTTCTGTTAAGTTCTCTCCATTTGCAAGCAACAGAGAGACATATTCAGATTACTTGACTGAGTGAGCTTTTATGAGGGCTATGTCAGCAAATAAGGGAGGAGGAAATAATCTCTGGAGCCCGCAACCAGGCCCTACTGAGAAATGAAACACAGTGCTTCACTATTTAGGATGCAGCTGAAGCTCTGTAACCTGACAGCTCCTCTGACAGCACAGTATCACCTCCGTCCACGATCCCCTCAGATCACGCACCCATCGCTCCCTACTCCATGTCTGCATTTTCATGAGACAGAGTTATGGTCTCACCTCTTCTGTTGCTCTGGGTTCTCCAGGGTAACCAACTCTCCGTGGGTGTCCTGAGGTCACACTCTTCCAGAAAGGATTTGATTGGCTTACTTAACCACTATCCAGTAGAGGAAACCCCTTTTGGGCAAAATTGGCTTTGAAATCAGCACATAGGTGTCCCTTACAGGGCAGCATATCAGAAGCAACCGTGCAGCTTTTATCAGAATACACTTCCTGAAGACTGACTGATAGATAATGAATTAGAATCTCCATCTGGTGTTGAGTTGGACATCTGGTATTTTGAAGAGTCTCCCCAGGCATTTCTTCTGTTGTGCGCCTCTGGGCCACTGCTACTGCCATCGCTGGCTGCCTTTGGGCCAGGTGCTCAGCCTTGGTCCACTCAACTTCAGGGAGGCAGAATCACTGGCCCAAAGCAAGGGAGTGAGAATGACACACTCAGAACCCCACAGGATTCTTTCACATACCCTGTCCATCTCTCCATCTACCTGTGCATTCTTCCCTCTACATATATATGTATATATACACACACACATATATATATATCATAGGTATATCTATATATATATATCTTCATGGTATATATATATATATATATATATCTTCATAGGTATGATATTTAGATATTGAATCTGATTCTGGTATCTCTCTCCTTCTCCTTCAGAAAGACAAGGATTAAGACAAGTTAGAGTGGATTGCGTGCTGTGGGTCATGCCTGTAATCCCAATACTTTGGGAGGATTGCTTAAGCCTGGGAGTTTGAGACCAGCAAGAGCAACAAAGAAAGACCTCATCTCTGCAAAAAATAAAAATATTTAGCCAAGTGTGGTGGAGCACACCTGTGGTCCCAGCTACTTGGGAGGCTGAGACAGGAGGATGGCTTAAATTCAGGAGGTTGAGGCTGCAGTGAGCTAGGATTGCACCACTGCACTCCAACCTGGGTGACAGAGCAAGACCTTGTTTCTAAAACAAAAGACAAATTAGACCAATTAGAGTGGTTCTAGAAACTGGGAGGGTAAGTGTGTACATTCCATCAAGGGTTATAGAAAATAGAGCATACAGGCCTGGATTTCATTTTAGGGTTATTAATAGAATTCAGCTTCTTGAAGTAATAATCCTGTCTACAGCCATACCACCCTGAACGCCCCCGATCTCGTCTGAAGTAATAATCCTTTATTCTGTAGTCATTTTCATCCACAGTTCCTCCAAGTCAGGAGAACCTAGAAGGAAGGTATTTGCTGAGCCACGGGAGGGGCAGCCCACTGAATTACTTATGAAATATAATGTTGCTCATTTCCTTTACCAAAAACAAAACAAAACAAAACAAAGATGAAGGAGGTGGAACAGAAGAAAAAGGAGGAGGAGGAATTGGAGAGGAAAACAATATCAAACATGGGTCAGTGTCCACAGCTGACATCATGAGGCTCTTGGGAAAGAATGAGTGAGCACAGAATGAGGAAGGCTGGGCAGTAATTTATCCAGCATTATGTGTACTGACCTCTAATTTGTATATTGTATAAAAGAAATAGAAGATGCAGCCCCTGCCTTCACTGAGCTGACAGTCCAATAGGGAGGATGCATGGAAAGGATCTACAATAGTAAATTAGATAATGCAAAAACGAGGCAAGCCTACTGTGTGATCTCAATAGATGCTAGTTTCCTTTCATCTGAAACAAAAAAGTGAATTAAACAATAGCAATGTGTGTCAAATTTACCTAATCTCTACTGCAACTTCTCTGTCCCTTACCAACCTCTACTTGGTTTTCTAGGATCCCATGCAACCGAGGTGGCCGTACAACACAGAAGTCTGCTGGTATTGCCTCTAACCCTTTGTAATGGGCTGTATAGTGTCCCCAAATAATTCATGTTCACCTATACCTGTGACATTATTTGGAAATAGGGTCTTTGTAAATGTAATCAAGTTAAAATGAGGTCCTACCGTACCGGGACAGGCCATGAATCCAATAGAACTGGTATCCTTATAAGAAGAGGGAAATTTGGAGATGGAGTCACACAGACATACAGGGTAGAAGGCCATTTGAAGCAAAGATTGGGGAGCTGCACCTACAAGCCGAGGAACACCAGGGATTGCTGGCCCTACAGAAGCTAGAAGGGGCAGGGAAGGACTCCCCCCTAGGGCCTTCAGAGAAAGCCTGGCCCTGCCCATGCCTTGATGTTAGGCTTCCAGCCTCCAGAACTGTGAGAGAACAATCTCTGTTGTTTAAGCCACCCAGAGTGCGGTACTTTGTTAGGGGAGCTTTAGGAAACAAATTCAACCTCCTTCCTTTCTTCTTCATTGAATGAGGATGGGATGCTGAGAGGAACAGCAGACATCTTATGAGTATTAGGGCAGATGCTGTACCTAAGTAAAGACAGTAGACCAGAAAGACAAGAAAAGCTGGCTTCTTTGTGGCAAGTTCCCTAGATTAGAGATAAGTCAATCTCTACATGTTTCAGTTCTTGCCACCGAGATTTTCTGTGACAGATGACACATTCCTGACTAATGCCCTATGGTCAAGTAGACATAACTAGAGTTACCTGACTTCATGTCTCAGCCATGCTGTTATGTAGATGGGTGGCCCTGGACAAGTCATTAAAACTTCTTGGGCAAGGTGCGGTGGTTCACACCTGTAATCCCAGCACTTTGGGAGGCCAACGCAGGTGGATCACGAGGTCAGGAGATCCAGACCATTCTGGCTAACATGGTGAAACCCCATCTCTACTAAAAATACAAAAAATTAGCCAGGCGTGGTGGCGGGTGCCTGTAGTTCCAGCTACTGGGGAGGCTGAGACAGGAGAATGGCGTGAACCCAGGAGGCGGAGCTTGCAGTGAGCCAAGATCTCGCCACTGCACTCCAGCCTGGGTGACAGAGCGAGACTCCGTCACAACAACAACAACAACAACAACAACAACTTCTGAACATTTTATTCCCCTTTAAAATGGAAACAATCATATCTACCTGAGTTTAAGTAAGATATTTTATGAGAAAGCCAGATGTCATCAACGGGGCAGGAGAAACTAATACACATTATCAGGGCTGTCAGATCCCAAGGGACCTGAATGCTGATATACCTGACATATAAAGACCATTTTCTCCATCTTTATCCTTACTGGAGGAGCTCCCAGTTTTTGTTTTTTTTTTTAAGCAGGAAGCAGTTCTCAGCAGCCAGCCCTGGTAAAGGTACTTCGTAAAATATAAAGGACCATACCAACACTGGAGGATATTCAAGTGCAAATTAAATAGGTCCATCCCACAACTTATATGAAGGGCCCAAAACGTTCTCATCCAACAAAAGAAAACAGAGGTGATTTTTTCTCAAGTTCATTCTGGGGTAGTTTCACCCCCATAAGCTTCCCAAACCATCCTTTTCTTGACCTGGGTATGTCATCCCCATCACAAGACCCTTCCTTTGGTTAGGAGCAAACAGAAGACATGAGCTAGTGGCCTGTGGAGTCAACTCTTCCTAGTCAGAAGGCGGCAGAATGACCAAGATGGAAACCTGTTCCACAGGTCCTTGCCCCCTGATGTAACTGAGTAGCAAACTTCAGAGTAGACCCCAAACACACACCACAGCTCCCTGGGGAGGCTGAGGGGACATCTGAACGTTCCCAGCAAGGCACATTGAACAGAGTACATCTTTTACCCACTTCCCACTTGGTAGGTGGGTCTGTCGTTGAGCGAGCCCAATTTTCCAAAAGGCTGGAGCCACCCAGTGTTCAGCGCCTCCAGACTCAGGGCTATGCTTGGCCTAGTGTCCCAGCTCCATTCATCTCTTGTCCCTCTCAGAATTCAATTCAGATCACCTTTTTGCAGACTGAATCTAAGCCCAGGCAGGCCCTGGTCTGTCTTTCCTTTTCCTCCCGCCTGTCCTCACCCTCTCACCACTTTAGAGCTAAGTGAATACAGTTTTCCAAATATAGTTTTGCAGCCGGTATGCTAGGCCTCCTAATGAGCCATGATAATTGCTTTTGCTATTTTCCAAAATGAAAATCAACCTCTGAAGAGCAGCTGGTTTGTTGTAATGTTCTCCTCCCTCCAGTTACATTCCACATTCCTGCAAGTCAGTCAAATCCCAGTCTTGACTGCCCCATCCATGAGCAGGGCCTGTGGGAGAGGGCAGGAGGAATGTGCTGATGGTGAGGAAACGGGCCTCGCCACTCGAATAGGCGAGCTATTGTGTCCCTTTTATATTTAAGGGACTAGGGAAAGAGAAAGAGTAGGGGGAAGATCTGGGTTTGTTTTTGAATTCTAACATGTCTTATTATGTGTTGTGCTTATCAATGTATCTGAAAAGATAACCAAGTTTTTAGATGACAGAGCAAAGATGGTTCCACTCTCCTTTTTTCAAGAATCACTCCAAAACAATAAAGAGAATGAGAAACAATAATGAACCCCATATTCTACAAGGGCAGGAGACATCTGTAATCTGGAACTGCAACGGATGAAGATGAGAAACCGATGGAAGAATGGGAGCCACTTATTAGATCTCTGGAAAGTCAAACCCAAGAGCCAGGAGGTGATACCATTGTGAATCAGGCTGATTTCCCACTGTGGAAAACAGGGAAGTCTGGAGAGTTGACAGATCCACATACTGCATTGATCAGAAGTGAACATGGAACTGAAAACAGCCCTGTAGTAGAAAGATAATAACACCAGGTACCATTTGTGGCGCACCTTTTCTTCTTTTTTACAAACATTCTCTCATGCAATCCTCGTGACAACAGCAAAAGGTATTATTTCCCTCCTTTTATGGATGCAAAATCTAAGGCTCAGAGGGAAAAAGTCTTTTGTCCCAGATTGCAAAGAGAGAATAAGACACTGCATCAATGTATGTATCCTTAATTCCAAAGCCCTACCACTAGACCCCACCACCTCTCTGGGTAAAACCGAGCCATGAGTGCCCAGTGTACCCATGTTGAATAGGTGGCCAGGGTGACATATGCCTGGCAACGGTGATGGCAGGGACTGGGTAGGGCTCATGCTGCCTAGGCTCTTGCTTCACTCCTTGGCACAGCCATTTTGCCTAAGCTGCTCTATTGTTTTGAAAATGCTACAGAAACAAAGTCTAACCACCTCCCCCTTGTCATCTGCAACAGGATCTGATCTGATGGGGCACTCTTGCTGGGATGGGGTACACCTAGTCCTAGAAGGTGGGTTCTTTCAGTTACTAAGAGTCCACCAAACACTCTGGCCTGTATCCTGGGAGGGAGGATGGATATCAAGGAAACAGCTCATCCCTTCTTACCCTCTCATGTTTACTACTGCCCTGTTACCTGCCCTGCACCAACCAGAGTAGGCTGCAGATCCCACTGTTGCTTTTTCCCCCATTGGATCCACTGGTCACCCAAAGTGCAAAAGTCTGGGTGAACCCAGATCATGAAGAAACAAAGCGCACAGTGTCAAAATTGCAAAATAAAGTCTTCAGTGTCTATTCTCTAGTTTGTTCGTGGTGCAAAAATCTATCATCAGACGCTTCGTGAGAATCTACTATAAAAGTATTCACTCTGTTAGGCATTTTGGAGGTGAAACAGACCAAGGGCATGGTGTCTGCCCTCAAGAATCCATAATCAGTCAGAGAGCTGCAGCATCAGCCCCTGAAAAGAGAAGGAAAGCTATCAGGCTGTGTGTGATTAAGAGCTTGTGGAGAGCTGTTCTGAGTTCTGAAGTTTTCCTCGTGGACTGTTTCTCTGGCTTTTCCAGTAAATTGTGAATGCTTTGAAGGGAGGAGTTCTTGTTTTTGCTTTTCATTTTTGTATTTCCAGTGCATGGCAGTGTGTGGGGCACATATCAGCTGATGAGTGAACATTTGTCAAATGAATGAATGAATTAATCAGTCCATCAATCAGTCAGTATGTCCAGAGGAAGGAGTTCTGCAGAGTGCAGAGAGCTGGAGTGGGTAGGGAATGCATTCATGAAAAGATGGGACCACCGCCAGGTAAGCAGGTATTATCCAACAACTCCGTAAAACCAATGGAAACTTCCAAAGGATAAGACTCCTAGCATGGAAATCAGACTTGTCGTAACAGATTTTGGTGAGACTGAAGGAGACAAGCAGGGGTGACACCAAGGCAAGCCCTTTCCAAAATGTAAGTGCAAAGGCAGCCATGAATAAAAGAAATACCTAGAAACAGTTATCTACTTGGCTGTAAGTATTGCCACTGCATCTAAATTCCCATGTCGTGAAGACAGGGAAACTTGTATCATACATTTATCTTTACTCTAGAGAGTCAGTCTAATTATTATTGGCCTTAATTCATACCCCAGGCAGCTGCAACAGTCTTTGCCTGCCATCAAATAGTGTTTCAAAAGGTGTGAAATTCTTTTCTGGCATTGAATAACATCAGAGCCATGGATTCTATTTACTACTTACACTGAGATACCCAGCAAACAGGGCCAAAACAACAACAGCGACAAAAGAAAACAACTTTGAGAAACCAAATTCTGCACGTTACTGACAGGTAAATTGAACTGCTGGTTATTCCCTCATTCAATATTTATGAGCATTCACCAAACAGGCATTGGCCATGCAGCAGACAGAGCATGGAGATTCAGTGGAGAATAAACACACAGGGTTTCTGCTCCATGGACTTCAGGTTCAGGTATCTGTACAGGCACTGTGATTTCACTAGCTTTTAGTACTTCTAAGACAGGGATCAGCAAAGTACATCCCACAGGTCAAATTCAGCTCATCCCCTGTTTTTTACAGTCTTTGCACTAAGAATGTTCTCTGTACTTTTAAATAGTTGAAGAGAGTCAAAAGGATAATATTTTGTGACATAGAATATTATATGAAATTTACGTTTGAGTGGCCATAATCCAAGTTTTACTGGAACACAGTGAAGCTTATTCGTTTATGTATCATCTACAATGGCCTTCATGCTACAACAGCGGAGTAATTGCGGTAGGTTCTATATGTGGGGCCCACAAAACTGAACTTTTAATTTCAAAAAAATAGTTTGCTCACCCTGTTTTAGGCTAAATTTTCTCAAAATTCTCTCCATAAAACATGACTTCTGAGGAACATTCAGAGTGTTAGATATTTTTAGAGTTTCATTGTCAATATATTTTAAAACAATGTGTTATAGAAAGTTTCAAAAGCTTCCTCCTTACTCAGTATCTCTCTAATTTTGAGCATGCCAAAAAACATGTAAGATAGTGCTATAGGTTGTGGGGTTTCCCAGACCTGCTTGTATATTTGTTTATTTTCAGGAAACATAGCACCACTCTTTGGGAAATGTTGACCTCGGTAGATTTCTTGGTCATAGGTTTTATTTGTATTATTTCTAAAACCAGTTGCCAAAAATCCACGGCAGCATCATGGAATAGGATAGTGTTCTACTTAGAACTGAATCTGAAGCCTCTTGCTCCCAAGCATAGTTTGATTGTTCTCAAGGTTTCCAGTTTGATTCCAGCCAAAGACTTAGGTATTTGGTATCTATCTATCTATCATACTTGAAGAGCTTCCATATGCACCCTAAAATGAAATTGTGGGAGAAGATTCACATCCTCCATGTGTAGGGTACGCTAAGAATGGGCGGTTCCTGATCTATACGAGACTACACCATAGCCAGGCATCGCTTCAGCTCTGTGCGATGGAGGGCCCAGGATGAGCCCAGGTCGGGTTAGCATGCTGGGACACTCTAGAAAACAGAAGTTATATTGTAGGGGAAACTGAGAAGCCTCCTGGGAGAGCATTAGGGGAGAAACGAACCAGTGACAATGAATCTGACTCAGTAAAATGGTCATAATTATTCTCTGGGAGGGGCAGTCCTAAGAATAGTGTGGTCTCAGCCACTCAGATGTATCTTCTGGCTCAGTACCCACTGGCCACTTGTTTGAGTCCTGTGAGGAGAAGGCAGTTGAGGAAGGAGGTTGTAAATAAAAACTAAAAGAGCTCTTTCTTTAAACTCTTAAAATCTTGTGGGTTTAGTGACACTGTTTCTAAGAAGGATGCATTCTTCCCACCGCATTGCAAGAATTTGGTCTGGAAAGTACTCATGGCACTGGGGATGCTGCTGCTCAGATAGCCAAGGTCGCATAGCAGCGCTGCCTGCTGGGGGCGCTGTTTGCAATGGAGCAGCCGTACCGCACCACCTGCTCAGCAGGGCAGTGAGGGCAGGAAACCGTCAATCAGCAAGGGGCGACCTGGCCAGGCTGATCACCCAGCGACTCCAAGCCGGAAGAGCAGCAGTTGAGACAGCAATCAGCAGGGGCAGAGATTTTGGTATCCAGTGGGACAGACAGTGGGGCAAGGGGAGCAGCAGGGGACAAGCAACAGTATCTGCCAAGCCCACACTTATTAATGAGCACAAGAGAAACCATCTACTGTCCCGGGGTGGGGGAGTGGTCCCAGAATCCTTGGGGGTAGTATGCACGGGGTTGCCATCCAGCCTTATGCTTGTGACTTTGTGACTCAGAGCTAGTGATATCTGATCTCATTCCTAGTCACAGATTGAAGGAGCTTGGGGAGATTTGGATTTCTTCTATATACTCATATAAACACAAATAAACTCACACACTTGCATGTATATCCTATCCAAGATATGTGCTATGAATGTAAATGTTCACACATACGAAAGCTGTGCTTGTATATGAAATCATAAATTGTGAAAACGAGGTGGGGGTGGGTGGGAGTTGGGTGAGGGGTGTCTAAGCGGGTGAATCTTAGGGTCTTACCATTCCTGCTGCTTCTCTGCTTTGTGTGTTATGTGCTTCTACATAAGATTTCTTTTAAGAAAGATTTTCATGGCTAAAAAACAGTTTTGAAAACTCCCTCAATATAATCCAACCCTATCATTTTATAAATGAGGAAATGAGTACACGGACAGGTTCAATGATTTGCCTGTGGTCATGAAGACAAAAGTAATGAATTAAGGGTTCAAGTCCAGTGTTTTTTTGTTTCACTTTGTTTTCCTATTACAGCCTGCAGAGGAAGAAAGAATATACACTAAAACAAAAAGCCGAAATATATTACAGAACTCCGTCTGTTTCTTGGTTTTAATGGTTGGGGGTTTGAGAATTGGCTTATTAGATCTTTTAATTTTTCTAGCTATGATTTTATAGCAAAAGAAATATTAGCTATGGGGGCAATAATGTGGATTAAATTAACAGTTTTGTATCAAATGACCACATTTAATACAATTTAAAATTTAACTTTAAAGTTGAATTTAGACTGTACCAGACATATTGTACTAATCAGAAATGTATAACAAAATGAATCATTGTGCTTTAGAAAGGGACTTGAGAAACATGGACCTCGTTTTCTAAGCACAGTAGGAAACAAAAATGATGACAAGAAAGTTTGAGAAGAAATTCACAAGGAAATGTTGAGAGAGTAGAATTACTCACCCTGGAGAAGAGAAAGCAAAAAAGGTGAATTTTTTTTCCAGGAATCTAAAATGTCTCTTAACAGAGATGTGCTACATTTCTCATTTCCAAGGAAGACAGAGTAAGAATAGACCTTTACAAAGCATCACGAGAGATCTGTGTGGTAGAGTCAGTAGAACGGTGATATGGACCTTGGTGGTCCTCTAGATCATGCAGTTATAAGGACTAGAGATAGCGCTTGTTAAGTGCCCAGGACAGGGAGAAATGGTAGCTATTGTTATAAACTCAGAAGACTCACAGTCTCTGTTATTTCAGAAAACATCAAGCATCACCAGATGGTGGAGGCTGAAGGCAATTCCCCATGGAGTCATAGCGGGTAGGGAGGAGAAGGCTGGGGTGTCACTTTGGATAGGTGTATTGCATGGTCACTTAGATTGCACCCACACCTCAGGGCTGTTACCTAGGTTTGGGTAGAGTGCTCTTCTATGCCCTGCCCCTGCCTCTGCCTCTTCTGCTATCCAAATAGAGATTCCCAGCTGCCTGCTGTTCCTGTGCCAGAAGTCTATGGATGGGCAGTGGAAATAAGGCAGGCCATTTAAAAAACAAAACTTTAGGTGCATCTGATGTCCTAATTTCTTAATATGCTGCAATAAACATCTGAAACAGTATAAAATTCTGGACACAGATGGTTATCACAAATACCACCCCCTAGGTCACCATTTTTCTTCATCATCAGAGAAGGAATCTGTAGCTGGTGGCTATGGGACACACGGCAGCTAGAAAGTGGAGGCGGGCACATCATCCCAGAGGGGGCTGTGATAGGGACATACTCATGTGAAAGGTGATGGAGATGGTACACACAGGAATTCCTAGCCTACTTTTGTAGGGAAAACTTTTCTCTAACCGTGATTTTCCTCTGCACTCACACCACTACAATCATCAGCACAGAAGACTTCCGTGACCAAATGCATGGGTTTTTTTCCCCCACAAACAAAGCAGCAGACACCAGCTGTGTGTCCTCTAATTCAGTTCTGACACCATCTACCAGGAGATGCTGTAAGATCCCACAGATTGAGGGCTCAGTCCCCAAAACTGCCCCCCAAAAAGGTGCAAGTGTGGCCCTCTCTGGGACTTCTGATGGACTAGCTTCAGGTTGGGGTTCCCATGACCCCCTTTTTGGATTTGATTGATTTGCTAGAGTGGCTCACAGACCCTAGAAACACTATTACATCTACCAGTCTATTATAGAAGAGAGAGCAAAAGAAATGGATGAGGAGATGCATAGGGCAAGGCATGGGAGAAGGGGGGCGGAGCTTCCATGCCCTCCCTGGGACGCCACCCTCCAGGAACCTTCCCGTGTTCAGCTCTCCAGAAGCTCCCCGAAACCTGTCCTCTTGGGTTTTTCTGGAAGCTTCATGACGTCACCATTCCTTTCCCTAGGATATAAGGTGAGACCCTCTCATGGAAGGGTCTTAAGACCCACAGTCAGAAAGGTGGGGGAACATAGCGTGAAAGGAGGGCAGGAGGTTAGAGGGCTGCCCCTGAGGCCTAACCCCACCCAACATTACAACAAAAGACTGGAACAAGGGCTATGGGAGTTACGAGCCAGGAACTGTGGATGAAAACCAATATGTGTCTTAACACCACACTAACGCTTAGTACCTCGGCAGTGTACACAACAGGAGAACAGGACACTATCAACTGTTCACTTGTCGGTCTTCCAAGCTCTGTTTTCCTCCGAGTTTAGGTGCAAAGTTCCAGTTCTGCCCTATATTCCAATTCTGCAAAGAATCAAGGATCAAAAGAGCTGCACAGAATCTTTTTGAGCAGATGGAAAGGGGAAGAGACTCTGGGTTATTTTAAAGTATGCCCCTGGCTGACAGACAAAATGGACTCCCTGTGGCTAACTGAGGTGCTCAGGGTTCAAACAGAACCAGGCAGCCATAGCTGGGTGAGGGAGTGGTCATGTACTCTGTGAGCTCAGAAAGATGTAAAAGTGTCACCGGACCTCCTTTCTACAATCAAGCCAAGCCAATTTCTGTTGTCAGTGCCAAGATAAACTGCAATCAGAACCATGCCCCAACACACACACACACACACGCACACACACGCCATTTGAAAGAAACATCTGACAAGAGACTTCTGGGTTTGGGCTTGGAAACCGCCCAGTCAGGGCTCCACTGTTTGGATCAATCAGAACTGAACAAGTTTAAATCTGCCATTTGCATGAATAAGCCAGATCAAGAACCAGGGCAAGAACTTTCCCTATGTAAGCCAGACCCTCCCTTTGTTCCTTGGTGAGCCCACTTTCACTTATGATGAAGGCTGTGCCTCCCCAGTCTGCAGATCGTTTTTTATAGAAAATAAAACTCTCCCTTTTTCCTCCATAGAGCTCATGGTCTTCTAATAACAGTTATTACTGATTTTTTTTTTTCTGTCACACATGAAAAGCCATAGTACAATGCCTGGTCCCTGGTGAGGAAAATGATCGATAAATAATTCATTAATATTAGCTGATAGTACACATAGACTCAAGCTGTCACATCTCCCCAGCGATACCAGACATCAGTATTATCATTACTGAAATGCTTTCCACCGACACAGATATTCTCTGGTCTTCCTTCTTTCTTCCTCTCCTCCTCTTTCAACTTCCCTCCTTCCTTCCTC
Source organism: Gorilla gorilla gorilla (assembly GCF_029281585.2). NCBI lineage: Eukaryota > Metazoa > Chordata > Mammalia > Primates > Hominidae > Gorilla > Gorilla gorilla. Next base: position 32,083,804 of record NC_073229.2, on the reverse strand, counting down.
CTTTTTAACTTCTTGCCACCTTCAAGGTTATTCAAGGATCAAGATGTTAGAGGAGGGTCAGGTTGTCATAGAGTGTCTGTCTAATTCTCTCCAGGAGTGGTCAGAAATAGAGCCTTCCAAATGTGAGGGAGGACAATGGTAACATGAATTGACTGAGTACATATCAAGTCTTACACTGTATACCTCACATGCACTAACTCTCCTACTCTTCACAACAAGCATGCAAGGTATGTCTACAATTACAATGGAGTTGCACACATTTGGCTTATTCAACCTAGACAAAATCAACTGTGCATACTTGACCAAGAGAGAGGGATGGAGGAAGAGGACCTAGAGGATGAATTTAATATAATTTGCACAAGTGATTTTGCTCCCAATTCCACTCAGTGAACTTAGACCCAAAGAATGCACAAGATGTGAGTTCCCTCAAACTACCTGTGTTCCCGGGATGCTTCCCATGGTGTGAACATCTCACAACACCAGAATGATTCTGATGATTCAATTTACAATCTAATTTCTTTTCATCCAAAATGGCCTGTAAACTGAGGCCAAGAATTTGATCTGTTTCACTGTGGAAGAAAAGCTGGCCATGTATACCCACTGGGAGATGATTTAGGAGAGAAACTTTATAAACATTTTGAAGAATTATCAGGAATAAATTTTGTCTGGGCATGATAACTCAGGCCTATAATCCCAGCACTTTGGGGGGTCAAGGAGGGCAGATTGCTTGAGCTCAGGAGTTCAAGACCAGCCTGGCCAGCATGGCAAAACCCCATCTCCACAAAAAATATAAAAATTAGCCAGGTGTGGTGGCTCACGCATGTAGTCCCAGCTACTTGGGAGGTTAAGGTGGTAGGATTGCTTAAGCCCGGGAGACGAAGGTTGCAGTGAGCCGAGATCATGCCACTGCACTGCAGCCTAGGTGATACAACAAGACCCTGTCTCAAAAAGGAAAAAAAAAAGAATAAATTTTGACACATGCTATATCTTGCCTCATGTTTAGTTTTGTCTCATAGATGACACTTCATTTTATCTCCATTTTACAGGTGGGAAAATAGAGGCTGAGAGAAATTGAGTAACTTGCCTCAAGCCATATATTCGGCACCGAGATGTGATCTGAGCCAGGTGAGTCTGGCTCCAAAGCACATGCTCCTTCTGCTCAAGTCCAGTTCAGCTCTCTCTTTAAGTCCAGTTTCAGACGCTCACCTTCCTCTTGGCCATCTCCTGGCTGTCTGCATCATCTTGCTTTCCTCTCTCTTCCAAAGCCTCTGCTCAGGGCTATCTTCACAGTCATCACGGGCCAGGATGGACATTCAGCCAGCTCACACTAGGCCAGCCATACTGGGCCTTCATCTGTTGCAGGCTGTCATCTGTCCTAATGGCCACACTGCCTTTCCAGTTGTTGGGATATGTATCCTAGTGCCCAAGCATTACTCCTTGTCACCCTGATACAATAGTAAAGAGAGATTTATATAAAACAAAAGTAGCATTCTAAGTAATTTTAGAATGGCTTTGCCACTTAGGTCATGGATGGTCACTGACATCTTCATTTTCCAGAGCCAAGAACTGAGGTCCAAACAGCATGCCTTGCGCAAGGCCACACAAGAGGTAAGTTGGGACCTGAACACACCTGATTCTGTATCATTTCATGCTCATGTTTGTGCCCTGCCCAGGAATCCCCAAACCCACCTGCTTCAGTCTTTGCTGAGAATTTACGGTGACAATTTATGGGACTCTCTTCAGGAGAATGACAAGTTGCAGGTGAACTCTTGGAACAAATGTGGATTGTCTTGTCTTCATTTGGAATGTATGACAAACTCATAGGGCCATGTCAGAATGCAGAGTGACTGGGGGCTTCAGGACCCCGTGGGGGTGTGGGGGGCATTGTGTGTCTGCCTTGTTTTGATCCATTCTGCTGCTCCAGATAATGGCACTGGCTGTACCAGTGGCCCAGATCCTTCACTTGCAGAAGAGCTTCCCAGAGAGGAGCAAGCCCTCCTGCTGTCACCTCTGGTGTCATCCTATAGGATATTAAAACCAACTCAAGATTGTGTTGAAAACTGTTTTCCTTTTGAGGATGCTAATAAGAACAAGATCATATCAATGGGTATGGATCATGGCAGGATTTTCCTTCAGCTGAGTCTTTTAATGAGCCGTTTCATAATGAGGGCTGAATCTACACACAGTATCTGCATGCTAGCCAAGGTTTAAAGACTTTTATAATATTTTCCTCCATTCTCACCCTCTTCGAAGCCCTGACTAATTCTTTTAAGCAGTAACATTCATTGGCTGTTAAGTAAAACAGGAGAGAACACAATAAATTTATGATATTTTGAGAAGCTATGCCAGTTCTCAAGCATTCAGAGAAACAAGCTTGGCTTTTATAAGGTAATTATGATTTAGTGTTTTCTCTCGCCCTGTTGAGTCTGTGGGCTGCCTCTAAAATGGATCTGGAATGAATGTCAAAGTCAGGATTTACAGTCAAACCTTTTCAACATATAAAGTACAGGAGAAGTTTATTGTTTTGTTGGGTTTTTTTTTTCTAAGCAATATTTCCTTCTGCATTTCTGTGCTGTTAGGTTTTGTAGGATTTCTCCCCTCCCATTTGAAATGGTATCTATAAATTACTTTTCCTGATAAGGCTGCAGTATCATCAAAAAGTGATTGTCTTTGCAAGCAATCATGACAAAGCATGTCAATTTAAATCATTTCTTTCTCTTCCTCTCACTCTTTTTTCCTCTTACCTTCAACAGGAATCTATCATTTCAATGTTTCCACCCTTTCAGAAATGAGCAGGAATTGACTAAGCTTGATGAGTTTGAGGTATAAGAGATCTTCATGCTCCTTCCTTCTACCATCTTTTTCCCCTGTTCTCTCTTTGAAATAAAAACTGTGTTTGGATGTTACCTTCAGGGAGAGCAGACTCTGGGATCATCAGGCTCCAAGGCTTTCCGCCCTTACTCTCCCGTTAACATGCTGGGATTGACACCACCTTTGCAAAAATTATGACAGTGAGAAAAATCTGACATAGGAAAATTATGTCAGTTAAAGAGATCTGACCTGACCAACTCCATCTTGCTTATAACCTCCAAGCTGCCCTTGTTCATTTTGGGGCATAGGCTGAACTAACTTTGGGAAGAATTTCGTTTATAGCTTAACTTTGAAACAACTATGATAACAGCCCTTTCCCTGAAATGAACCCCCTCTTTGCTTGGGGAACAGACCATTTTTGTAAAACCAACAAATTTGCCACAAGATTAGAAATTATGGCTCAGGAGTCATGCAGCCAGAGGCCACAAGATTCCTAACCTCTCCAGGCACTCTTATGAATAACATCACTATTGTAAAACCTAAGATTGGTGTTCAAGATATTTTTCAGACCCTGCATTCTGATGGACCGGCTGGCACCACCCAGACCAGTAATCTGGGTCAACCTGTTCTGCGATCCTATCCAGGAACAGAAGATAGCAAGAAGAACCTGCTTTGACCCTCTGTGATTTCATCTCTGACCCAACCAATCAGTACTCCCCATTCCCTCGCCCCCTGCCTGCCAAACTATCTTTAAAAAACACTAACCTCGGCTGGGTGCTGTGGCTCATGGCTGTAATCCCAGCACTTTGGGAGGCCAAGGCAGGTGGATCACCTGAAGTTGGGAGTTCGAGACCAGGCTTGCCAACATGGTGAAACACCATCTCTACTAAAAATACAAAAATTAGCTGGGTGTGGTAGCAGGCGCCTGTAATCCCAACTATTTGGGAGTCTGAGGCAGGAGAATCACTTGAACCTGGGAGGCGGAGGTTGCAGTGAGCCAAGATCGTGCCACTGCACTCCAGCCTGGGCAACAGGAGTGAAATTCCATCCCAAACAAAACAAAACAAAACAAACAAACAAAACCCTAGCCTCTGAATTTTCAGGGAGGTTGATTTGAGTAATAATAAAACTCCAGTCTCCCAGTTAGCCAGCTCTACCTGTCTTAAACTCTTTCTCTATTAGAATTCCCCAGTCCTGATAAATAAGCTTAATCTGGGCAGCGGGTAAAATGAACCCATCAGGCAGTTACAGGATCTTAGGCAGTTGTTACTCAACTGAACTTGGGTCCACTTACCCAACATGCAAAAAAAAAAAAAAAAAAAAAAAAAAAGCCAAACACTGACACTGAAGTTTGCAGCAAAAGAAAGTGAGGCATTTATTGCAGAGTTCCAAGCAAGGAAGACTGGGCAGCTCACACTTAAGATCCAAACTCCCCAGTGGTTTACAAGCAAGAGTTTTCAAGGGCAGGGGTACATTTCAGGAAAGCAGAAGTTACAGGCAAAATGGTAAATCAATGCATAGAGGTTAAACATTGGTTTGGCCCAAAAAGGCAGGATATCTTGAAGACAGGGCTTATAGGTCATAGGTGGATTCAGAGATTCTTTGATTTGCAATTGGTGAAGGGAGCAAGGCTTTGTCTAAAAACTTAGGGTCAGCAGGAAGCAATGTTAATTAAGGGTTTGGCCTGAGGGTGCGACTCTCTTGAAGCCCGTCAGGAAGAAATTTAGAACAAAAACATTGGTCCGAGTTCGGTCCTCACTGCCCCATTATCTGAGCTCTATGTGACAGCAGTTGGCATCTTCCACCTGATGGAGGTCTGGGTTTCTGAAAAGCGACTCAATAACATATGCTAAGATATGACCATTTATTTTCTTTGGGGAACCAAATCACCTTGTGACTCTAACTTGCTTGAGACACTATTGCTTAAATTATTACTATCTTCTTGCTTATTAGGATGTTCATTAACTTCTCAAGGCTAGGTAGGTGCCTGGAATTTTCCTTGAAAAAGCTCAAGATTTTTCCTTTATTTCTCTGGAGGCCTCTAAGAGGGGTCCCTGCTCCATCTCATAGTCACCTTGCCTCTAGGAACCCCCACCCCCATTTCTTAATTTGTCAGATAAGGCAGTGAGTGGTTTCAAAGTCCTCTTCCAACTCTAAAATGTTAAGATTACCTACATATGGCCCAATAGTATTACATTAGGTCAACTTGGTATTTGCATGTTTGTCTTCAGAGGTAACAGAGATAGAGGGGAGGGAATGATGTGACAAAGACTCTGATCTTTTTTTTTTTTTTTTCTGAGACAGAGTCTCACTGTCACCAAGGCTGGAGTGCGGTGTCGTGATCTTGGCTCACTGCGAGCTCCGCCTCACAGGTTCATGCCATTCTCCTGCCTCAGCCTCCCGAGTAGCTGGGACTACAGGCGCCCGCCACCTCGCCCTGCTAATTTTTTGTATTTTTAGTAGAGACAGGGTTTCACCGTGTTAGCCAGGATGGTCTCGATCTCCTGACCTCATGATCCACCCGCCTCGGCCTCCAAAAGTGCTGGGATTACAGGCGTAAACCACCGTGCCCGGCCAAAGACTCTGATCTTAACCAAACTTTAGTCAGGCTTCTCTAAGCCCTCTAGACCTTGACATTCAATATCTGTCCTCGTTGGGCTTGCATCACCCAGTTTTAGCAAAAGCAAAACTCTTGTCAGTTTAGAGAGAATTCTTCACTCTCAATGTCAGATCACCCTCTATAGCTGACCAAATTCCTCATCTTCCATTATCCCCCAGTGATATCTGATCACCTTGGCCTGTCTTCAGCAAGAATCCTATTAGGTCAGTTTAGCAAAACTCCCCCTACCTTGGATGTCTCTTCTTCATGTTTTCCATCCACTCCCCATCCCACTCCTATGCTCCTTGGCTATAAATAAATCCCCATTTTTCAGAGTTGAGCCCAGTCTCTCTCCCATACTGCAAGACCCCTTTACAGTAGTCCCCTTCTTGAATGTGGGATATGATGAGGTTTCTCTTCAAATAATCTGATCAATCTTTTATTCTTTAATTCATAATCCACCCCCACATTTTTCTCCTTTTTTCCTTCTTGCTTTTGTTAAATGCCCAGGCATGCCACAGTATCAAGCATTATCAGTACCAGCTCATATTCCGTTCCTTATTAAAAAAAAAACAAAACTAACTTTCTGGCTCATTACAGACACCCCTTCCCCTTTCCCTCCACTTTCTTTTACGTGCCCACCCTATCTAGAAAATATCAAATGTTTAGCCAACCAAAATTAGTTTAGATTGTATGACCCGACCCCGGCCAATGGGGAAAGGGTACAGGGGCAAGAATTGTATCAAAAATAAAGGCTCTCGTGCCTCTTTGTTCAGGTGTGCTCTCATGATAACTGGCCAAGGAGGCACCCCTCTGCGCAAAAATAAAATTGCTTTACTAAAAATCCTTTGTTCAAGTGTTCAATTTCCTTAGAATTTTAAGCGTTATTCCTAACATTGAATAAAGTCTTCCTTACTGCCTTTAACAAGTCTCTGAATAATTTTCTTTCATTTAGCAGATGTGAGAAGTTGTGAAAGAAAAAGGCCTATTCACCATGCTTCTTTATCTCCACCAGGAACCCCTCTGTGGCCTCCTTATCAGTGCAGCCCACCCTTTCCAGGGTAAGGGGACCACACTGACATGCCCTGGTGTTTTGAGGGGTGGAGAGGAGAGAAGGGATAGATGTCCATTCAAGATTGTCAGCTTTTTGATATAGTCAGACCACAGTTTCCAATTGAAAAGTGGTTTTTGCTTTGTTTTCTTCTGGTTTCTATCTCACTTTACAGTTCTTGGTGGTTGTGCCCAGCAAGTTGAAAGGAGGAAGTTGCCCCTTTGTCTTGTTCTCCGATGTCTTCAGGGAAGAAACCACATAGCAGCTCAGACCAGAGACTAGAAATTGCCTCTGAGCATCTTATTAGATTACATATTAAATGTGAAGGTGTTCAAGACATGCCACCCCAGAATAGACTGCTTTGGTACATTGATTATTTTAATCTGAAGGCGCTTGAAAACAGCAAATCCAAGGAAACACTTTCTCTGAACTTCCCTTATCGGCCTAAAGACAGAACCTCCAAAAGGAACTCAGTTGTTCCCCACTACCATCCTGGTGAGTTCCATCAACCAGGAAGATTAACTCTTATCACAGGAGAGGAGATTAGAAGTCCACATTGCCCCACTGTGGTTTGAATGTGTCCAGGCCAAAATCCAGGTGTTGCCAATGCAATGGTATGAAGAGGTGGGGCCTTTGGGAGGTGAGTGGGCCATGAGGGCTCCTCCCTGGTGAATTAGTGCCCTTATAAAAAGTCTGGATGGAAGGAGTTTGACTATCTTGCCTTTCCCTCTTCTGCCATGTGAGGAGGCAGCAAGAAGGCCCTCTCCAAACACCAGATGCCGGCCCTTGAACTTAGACTCTTCAGTGTCCACAGCTGTCAGAAATAAATTTCTGTTCTCTATAAATTACCCTACCTGTGGTAGTTTTTTAGCAGCACGAAAAGGGGGAGGATATACCCCCAGATGAACTTTGTCACCGACTATCATATCTCCCATTTCTTCTTCTTCTTTTTTTTTTTTTTTGAGATGGAGTCTTGCTCTGTCGCCCAGGCTGGAGTGCAGTGGCGCGATCTCCGCTCACTGCAAGCTCCGCATCCAGGGTTCACGTCATTCTCCTGCCTCAGCCTCCCGAGTAGCTGGGACCACATCCCATTTATTCTTCTAAGGGCCCATGCATCTTCCTAAAAATCATTTCCTCTCCCCAATGTCACCCACACCACCACTCTACACACCTTCCCCTATGAGGATGGGATATAAACTCCCAAATCTCACTGTCTTTTTAGGTAGTCGCTTTTTTCCTGTGATGTTTCTGTGTATACCTGTCTTCCTGTTAATCTGTCTGTCGTCAATTTATTTCCTAGGCCTAGCTGTCAAACCTAGGAGGGTAGAGGGAAAGCCTCTCCCATCCTTACATATGCAATATACTATGTATTATATACAGCACCATTGACAGTGTAATGCATCTGTCATCATATATTCTATATAGCTCTATAACACAGTTTATTATAGCTACAACTGATTTAGTATTAACTATGTACCAGGCTTGTTATAATGTATTTTTCTTACGTTTTCTCATTTAGTTTAGATAATGTAGTTTATTTAAATGGCAATTCCAAATAACATACAATGTTAATTTCTTTCAAAGATTTACTCTGTCTTCAGCATAAAGAAATTAAGACACATAGAAAATGGCCCAACAATAAGAATGTCCTCAAAAAATCGATGAGAATAATGACTTAGGGATTATTACAAATCCTAACCCTTCCTGTCCCCTACCACCTCCTCCCATTCACCCTAACCAAACACACACACATCCTTAAAGGTCTGGTATAAAATAATTCAGGGATCCCATTATATTCTAAAACCTTCTCAGCTGGGATAATTGGCTTTGGAACCTCCCTTTTCCCCACGAGTCTCTCATATGCCAATATCTCCAACACATAGATAATTTATGAAAACAGAGTAGACACTTTTTAATAATTAAGTGATAGATAATAGGAGCTTTTAAAATAAGCTGTAAGAGCTTGGAAAAGGAATGGGGGTTAGTCATCTGCATATTTATTTGGAATGACCCAAAAGGCTATTCATTTTATACCCCATTATCTGCAACTGGAGACCCCAAGAAGTTTGCTTTCTCTGCTAGCTGGGGTGTTTTCCAGCAGGCATTTGGGAGCCGCAGTCAGTGGGAGGGAGAACTGGAGAACCAGATGCCTGCCCCAATCTAAATCACCCGTATCACCCACTCTATTCTCTCCAAATTACAGTGCAAACAATAACACAGGTAAAATTAGCCAAGATACTAATTATGTAGTGCAAATGTGTAAAGGATATAGAATGATAAATGGCAAACGCAGAACATGTTGTGTCATATCTTGTAATCTCTCTGGCTACCAAGCCCAGGAACAAAGGGAGAATTGTGCTCTGTTTGTCTAACATGCTCCATATCACAAATTGGAAATCCTTCCTAATTAAGATATTGTTAAATGTCCTTTGTTAGCAGATTTTAACAATGTTAATTAGGAGGTTAGAGTGATCATTGTTCATCTAGCAAACAATTAGGGTGATTTGCACTGTAGCTTTTGAGAAACTTCTCAGCAAATCAGGAGTTTCCTCTCCGCGGAGAGGGGAGCAGGCCAGAGAAGGAAGAGGACAGGCAGGAGAATAGGCAATGTTTTGCCTAACATTTTTAGCTTACGGGCTAGGGTAAAGCATGAGGAATTGTTAGACATGGGCCTGGTAGCCATTGAGATATCAGTGTTGACCTTGACCTGGTGGCATCACTGTGTTTGCAGATACGCTATTTATCCCCAATTCAGGAAAGCCTGGTCAGAGAACGTGTATGAAACAGCAGGAACCCCTCTCAGGAGCCTTCCGAGCTACACCTCCCCACCTAGCAAAAAACAAAGGGAAAATTTTGAGTCCCTTCAAGGGACATTCCAGGCACCTAGCTAACCCTGCAACCAGCAATTAAGGAAGTAAATGAATAACCTGCTAAGCAGGAAGATAATAGTAACTTAAACAATAGCCACCAAGTAAGCCAGAGTCACAAAATGTTTGCTTCCCTATAGAAACTAAAAGATATTATCTTGACGTATCCTTGAGCTATTTTTCAGAAACAGGAGCCCCACCAGATAGACAATGTTGACCACTGTCACATAGACCTCAGATAAGGGGGCACTGAGGACTGAACTCTAACCGATGTTCTTTGTTCTAAATTTCCTCCTGAGGTGCCTGGAGAAAGTCACACCCTCAGGCCAAAACTAAACATCGCTTTCTGCTAACCCCAAGTTTTTAGACAAAGCTTTGCTTCCTTAACCAATTGCAAATCAAAGAATCTCTGCATCCACCACTGACCTGTAAGCCTCTGCTTCAAGATGTCCCCCTATGAAGGGCCAAACCAATGGGTAACTTCCTTGTTTTGGTTTACAATTCCTTGTATTGGCTGCGTGCAACCCTTCCTTGTCTTGGTTATGACTGCAACTATACATTTAATGCCTTTAAATGTCCATTTCAAAGTACATTTCAGGAAAGCAGAAGTTGCAATTGTAAAAACCCTTGTTTGTCATCCGTCTGGGAGTTTGAGTCCTAAGTGTTAGCTGCCCAGTTCTCCTTGCTTGGCACCCTGAAATACATGCCTCTCTTTCACTGCAGATACCAGTGGTGTTCGTTTTTGGCTTTTGGCTTTTTCTGTTCACTGAGTGGGTGACCCAAAGTTTGGTTCAGTAACACGCAGTTTTCAGGTTTCTTAATCGTCTGGGCAAGTGAGGGTATCTTCCTAAGGCAACAAAAACAATGCCACGCCAGCCATATTTCAACATTTTCTAAAGTTAGAATTTTATTATTTTTAGCAGCAGATGAGCCTGGGCTCCTTCTGCTATAGTCTCCAATCCCTGCCACTTCTATGCCCCCAACATACATCCGCATGATAAAAAACACCTGACAGTCTTTTTTCTTTTTCTTTCTTTCCTTTCCCACTCCCCACGGCCTGATACTTGTAGAGGGATGTAAGGAGGGAGAGAAGGAAGGAAGGAAGGAAGGAAGGAAGGAAGGAAGGAAGGAAGGAAGGAAAAAGGAAAGGAAGAAAGGAAGGAAGGAAGGAAAGAAGGAAGACAGGACTTTGCATTTTGCTACTTTGAAACTGGAAATACAAGAGCAAAGTATATTTTGAGAGGAGGACAGAACTGGCCATTTGAAAACTACCAGAGCACTTTAGTTGCTTTGAGAATCTCATTCTCTCTTGGCAAAGGTGCCCGTGCAGAAGGAGGGCAGGCAACCCAGTGAGAAGAGGGATGGGATTGGAAATCGAATGCAAAGACTCTGAGTTCTATTCTGGGTTTCACCAATGATTTCTCATACAAACTCAGGAAGTCACTTAACTAAAAGTCACACCTGCTTGGAAATGGCACTAAGTTTCTAACCACACACACCCAACACTTGGGGAAAAAAAATCCTAATAGCTATCGGCAGCTGCTGGGTGCCGGGCACTGTGCTAGGTGCTTTACATAAATTTAATCACAGCCAGCACTTAGCTTCAATACTGAGGGTCCTGAGGCCAATTTAAGTGGCTCTCAAGTCTCTTTTATCCTTGGGGGGCCCCATCTGCTGGGGGAATAAAAAGCCCTTTTATGTTCTACAACCTCACAGACCACCCACCCCAGCAGTTTGTGCTTTGTCACAAAAACCCTCCATCTAATTAACAGGGCACAATTTTGATGAAATATTGAAGTAAATTATTCATGCCTGTCAGTAATCAAATATAGATGGGTCATCTTGTAAACTGTCACAACATCTGTCATTTGCTTTAAAGTACTTTAGCGTAGATAATGTGATGTCACGTACATATTAGTTACCTAAAGCCACAACCTAAGTGACAGTAATAGGACTTTACCTTGTAGGAATCTACCTTCAGCCGTGTTCTTATCGAGCAAGTTCAGAAACGGGTATTCATTGGGTATTCACTGGGGAAGCCGGTGGCATGTTTATCAGCGTAATGGCTATTGTAAGTGGGCTCTCACTGAGGAAATTTGATCTGAGTCATATGAAGTTAAGTATGAAGATGAACCCAGTTTTCTGTTTCTTTGCACTGGCATAAATACGTATTCAGCTGTGCCTCGGTGCTCCTGGCCTGCCCTATTTTTTCTCCTCAGTGCATCCACTGCCTAGTACAGAACAGATTTTCAACACACATCCCTTGAATGAAGGAGAAAAGCTACTCTGTCACAACTGGGGAAAAGTTAAGTAGGGTAGAAAACCCACCGACCTTTTTCAAGACCTGATGGAAAACCTTGGCAGGTGAATATTACCCTGTCCAAATTTCCAGACAGTGCTCTCAGGATTTCCTGTGTTGCCAGTAAACCTTTTACTTCCATGAAGAACCTTTGGTCATCTTAAAGCGGGTCAACTTTTCCAGCTGTCTTTATCCACGGGCAGCACTGACGGAGACCATAAGCTCATCCAAATTTAGGCACACAATAAACTGGAAGAGTGGAGAGGGTATTCAGGCTATGAAATTCTGATGGCTCATTACCATGACAAAGGTTGTAACAACTTGGACAGGAAGCCGAACAAAAGGCAGCCACCGTTCTATTTACAATTCTAGGATTGTATTTGTAATCTCTCTTTGCAGGAGAAAGAGACCGCCAGTTAAAAAAAAGACTGAAACACAATAGGAAGAGAGAGTCCACAATGCTGAGAGACACCAAAGGGATCAGAGTATGAGCACACACACTATGTGTGTATATCTTCTCTGTGTATGTACACAGTCGATGAGAGTAAATTATTGTCATGGGTAAGGGTTTAACATTATTGACCTATACGATGGCTTTTAAAAAATGTATGCCACATGGCTGGAATGCCAATTTGAAGTGGAGAAGCATTTAGGAAAATGAATATGCTGAGCTGGAGTATTTTCATGGAACAGAGCAAGCCTCTTTAATTTGTTCACTGCAGAGAGCCTGAGAGTCAGCTAACGTTGTAACCTGCTAAGTAAAGCACCATGAACATGATTATTAATGCAGAGAAGGAAGGCTCAAGAGTTATTGTGCTGTGCAGGTTTTGGTTTCAGGAAGGCAATAATTGTTCCAAAGTCACTGACAATTTTGGTTAACAAGTGATACAAATGGATCGGGTCCGTTGGCCGTTCTCTGGGGGCCCTCCCACACCCGTAGCAGCTAAACTCTGCAAATTCTGATTCATTACCACTGACTCCCCTTTTGTTACCTATCTAGCCGGTGTCGATAGTTGGGAAGTGTGTGGTGGCAGGGACCATTCAAAAGGGCTCCCCTGCCTCATAGTCCCTGGAGCTCGAGGAGCAAAGACATTGCTTTTGTTCAGATGGAAAAGAATGAAACCCACGTTCTAGCCTATTGTCCCGCTGCAAGCCAGGCTTTTTAATTGGCATGTTGGAGTCAGTAAAGAGGTGTGCAGTGACAGCTCAGAAGTGAGGCATCATGGGGCAGCAGTGACTTCACCTCCAGTTTAATCCTGGTTGGAATTTTTGTGTGCTGTTACTGTTCCTGGCTCCTAGGAAATGTGTGTGGTTGCTGTTATTGGAGAGGCAGATAGGGCTGCACTTAGATTACAGGGTTGCACTTAATACGTTGCATTAATCCTGTGCTCTGATGCATGGATCCTTTCTTTCCCATCCACCTCTTCGGCCCCTGATAAACATGAAGAAAGTTGGTGCCTAACCACACTTCTCATTCTGCTTCCTCTGGTTTCCGTCTTGTTAGGTGCACATGAATAAAAATGTCACTTTGTCAATCCCCTTTATGCTTGCAAAGTGCCCCTCATGTGAACACCTGAGGATGAGACAGACAATTAACATTGAGCAATTCAATGCAACAAACATTTATTGAACCTCTGACTGTAATTGATCGAAGGTCTTGAGTCATTAACAAAATTGCTTTTGTGACTTTCATGACAAAGTCAAGGTGATTCTTCCAGTTAGCCATGTGAGTGTGTGTTTATGTCTGCTGGTGGTGTCTAGGACGTTTGGTGCTGATGAGTATATCTAGTGTAGGAGACCAGAATATGCCACCCCAAAATATGCCTTTTTAGCATAAGGATTATTTTGAGCTGATTATTTCGAGAAGCTGCAGACACACGACTGAAAATGGAGTATAAGTTACCCTTTTGCAGAGGAAATTTGCATCTATAAAGGAAATCTCCATTTGTAATCTCCATCCCTGTCTGTACCAGGAAGGGAAGAATGACTAAATCGACTCATCAATGGAGAAGGCACCCACATAAATCTGCATAACAACCTTGCTCTTGTTTACCCTACTTTTCCTAGATAACTCCCTATTAGTGGGCTTTCCCATGTCCTTCTTTGTTTCACTTGAAGAATGTATTTAAGCAAACTACTCAGAGTCCTGTGGTCCATGTCTACTCAGGGGGGCATCAGCCTACTGTCTATTAACTTGCATTAAGACTGGCTCTAGGGTTTCTCTGATCTGATTTGATGGAAGGCCACAGTATGGGTGATTGTGGAGAGTATATTCCTACTATAAAAGTATTCAATTTATGAATTCTGGAACTGGAAAATCTGGTTATCCTCACCTAGCCTTCATTTCACCCAGCCTGCCAATCCTCAAACACTAAGCATCATTACTTTTTTTATACACACACGTATTCTTAAGTCATCTGTCTCTTAAATCACCTTACTCTTAGATAATGCAGTATCAAATTTGTAGTAGAATGGTGCATCAATGGAGGGAAATATATTTAATTTTTAAAAAATGCTAAAATGAGAATTTTCTTAAAAGCCAAAGGGTAGGATTAAAACAGTTTTTCTTTTTCTTAGTACTTCAGACTTGTATTTTTGTGAAGAATTTTTCTTGCAAGCTTAATTCTGAACATAGAGGATTCAGAGTTATATATTATTATATGGAAGTAACATAAGCTGATAAACACATGCTATTAAAACAATAGTACTTTTATTAATTGGTGTATTTTCCTAAAGAGCAGCTTGTCAAGATGTATCAAAAGCTTCTTGAAAATGTGCACACTTGTTGACCTAGTAATCCCCTTTCTGGAATTTATCAGAGAGAAATAAATAGATGAATGAACAAAGACTATTTAGACAAATGACCAAAGACATTTATTGTAGACTTGTGTATAATGGGGATAAATTTGGAATGTTTTAAATGTCTAGTCATAAAGGATTTGTTAGGTAAATGATGGTATATTTACACAATAGAATATATGATGACACTTAAGAATGCTGTTGTAGTAGAAGAATATATATTATCTTGAAATAATTCACCCAGTGTGTGATCAAGTACAAAAAGCAAGTTCTACAATATTAGGTAGAGTAGGTGAAGGGTGGTGCCAGATTTGCCACCCCAAAATATGCCTCTTTGGCATATGGATTATTTTAAGCTAGAGGCCATTGAGAATCAGCAGACACAGGAAAAACTCTAGAAACAGGTCAGAAGTTTTCCTTTTAAAATTGTAAAGGATGTCTCCCTTACCTGTACCAGAAAGAGGAGGACTTTTAACAACTCTCATTAATGGAGAAGGCACTGACTTAATTCTGCATAACAAACTTCAATAAACAATCCTTGTTTACCATACATTTCCTAGGTCTCTCCCTCCCTTTTCCTTGTTTTAGCCTAAGACAGTATATAAGCCCTCTAACCATGCCTTTGGTTTACTCATCTTTGGGTGCTCCCATATGTAAGCATAATATGCATGTTAATAAGTCTGTTTGTTTTTCTCTTGCTAGTCTGTCTTTTGCCAGTCTAATTTATAGGGCCTCATCTGAAGAGCTTAACATGGGTGAATGAAGAGCTTTTTTCTCCCCTATGTAGGACCCCATTGTAACAAAATAATGGGAATATTGCATGTGAAGAAAATAACAGCAATTACTTTAGAATTGTGGTATTATAATTAAATTGTTTTTTTAATCAATGTAGCATAAATTTTTGGCTATAATCATGTATTCCTTGTGTAATTCTTTGAAAATAATTAAAACCATACCAAAAATGCTTAGATTTTTCTGTCTTTCTTAATTTTAATGTGAAGTGATACCTTCCACCACCACTGACTTTATCAGGAAGGAATTTGGTAAAACACTAAAACTGGAGTTCATGAGAGACAGTGGTTAATTTTATGTGTCATCTTGTCTAGGCTATGGTGCCTAGTTGTTTGGCAAACACTTGTCTAGATGCTGCCGTGAAGATATTTTTTCAGATGTGATTAACTTCAAATCAGACACTTTGAGTAAAGCAGGTTATCTACTCCAGGAGACAGAAAAAAATCTTTGTTCTCTACTCTTCTTAGGTTCTCCAGCTGAGGCTCTATAAATAAGACTGACAAAAGACAGATTAGCAAGGGGAAAACAAACAGATGTTTATTAACCTGTGCATCGCACATACACACGGAAGCACTCAGGGATGAGGAACTCAAAGGGGTGGTTAGAGCCTGGGCTTGTATACCATCTTAGGCGAAAACAAAGGAAAAGGGGGTTAGGGCTTCAGGGGAAAGAGGATAGTTATGGGAAGGTGACCAGGAACAGTATGATGAGCAAGTGTTGTTTATTAAGGCTTGTTATGCAGATTTAAATCAGTGCCTTCACCATTAATGACCACTGTTAAGAGTCTTCCTCTTCCTGGTACAGAAGGGGACGCCTTTCACAAAAGGAAATTTCCTTTACAAAAGGAAAACGTGTGACCTGTTTTTAGAGTTTTTTTCTGTGTCTGCTGATTCTCAGTGGCCTTTAGCCCAAAATAATCCATATGCCAAAGAGGCATATTCTGGGATGACATATGTCAGCACTCTTCACCTCATAACCTGGGTAGCCTTCATCCAATCAGTTGAAGGTCTTGATAGAAAAGACTGGGGCACGCTGAAGAGGAAGGAATTCTGCCTCCAGACTGCCTTTGGACTTTGGGACTGAAGACTAAAATATCAATTCTTGCTGGAATTTCCCGACTGCCTGGCTATCCTGTAGATTTCAGACTTGCCGGTTCCCATAGTCATGTAAGCCAATTTCTTAAGATAAACCTCTTCTCTCTCTCTCTCTCTCTCTCTCTCTCTCTCTCTCTCTCACACACACACACACACACACACACATATTGATCAGTTCTTTTTTCCTGAGAACTTTGACCAATACACTAGGCTAATGCAAAGTCATTTGCATAAGGAATTCTGATGCCCTGGAAACAGAACATTGGTGACTGAGTTATCACAGAAGTTGTATTGATTGGAATTGGGCAGCAACGCTGTCCGCTTCATCTCAAGTGACTTCCATTTGAGGAGAGATTGGCTGCTCAGTTGTGCTTGCTGGTTTGGCTGGTGCACTGAATTAATGGGGTCAAATAAGAGCTGAACTTGACTGGCAGATGCCAATTGGCTTTCAACAATAAAGACCTCAGCGCCAGCAAGGCCTGTGGTTCCTTCCCTGGCTGTGTGGAGCAACAGACATCCTTGATGTGCTTGCTAGTCGTGGCTGCCATGTCAGGAGAAGGTCTCAAAGCTTACTTAAGCTATACCCTCATTAAAGTTTAAAGCTGTGTGATCCAGAAACACAGTCAGCCCAGTAAGGATTTACTTGAAAAATAGACCGTGAAGCCTTCTGAGGGCAGGGATGTTGTTTAACATTCCATTACTTCCTCAGCATCCAGCACACTCCCCAGCACCTACTAGGACTTCAGTTAACTAAAGAAATGCTAAATAAATAGATGAAAGAAAGAATGAATGGGTGCTCTGTGGATTTAAGGGAAGTCAACACAGGCTTGGAAAGGAAAATCCAACTTCAGAGGCTGTCAGGTAATGTCCTGCAAGGATACAGGTATGGCCACTTTAACTGGCACTCACATTTCATTCTCAGCCATGTGCAGTGAACTGGGTGGGTGACGTTGTCACATTATCATTGTACCACACATCTCACCTCAGATAGTTCCCAGTCATTCTCTCTATAAACCACAAGTAAAGCAACTAAGGAAAAAATCTGCAGTGAAATAGCAGAAGTTTCTACAATGTAGTTTCATTTTGTTAAAAAGTCAGGCAGAGGAAGCTATAAAAGTTTGGGAGAAAATTGGAGCAGATGCAACGAATACTGTTTTTGTGTGTGTTCTTAAATAAGGTAATTGAAGAGATGGCAATTGGCAAAGGGGAAATACACATTTGTGATGGATTCTCCAATGAGCAAAAAGCAAAAATGAGGCAAACATCAGTGTGTGCTTGTCTGTTTCTTCACTTTCCTGCCTGGTATATTCCCATGCCACTGTTTGCAAAAAGCCCTTGGTAGGTGATCTATTAAACAAAACATTCAAATCTGACATTTCCAGAAAGGCAATTTCCTTTATACTTCTCCTAGCTGTGACCCCATATTTCTCCTAGCCTTCGACCTCCCTTTCATTTCTGTTTTTACACCATATTTCTTCAGCTTCTTTTCCTACCACTCAAGAGTTATAAGTTCCCAAGGTGTTATCAATCATGCTCAGATATTCTAAGGTAAAAATGAACACATAGTCTGAAAAGTGTAAATGAAGCCATGCCACGGTGTGGTTGGCTCCTTTCAAGCAGAGGGCAAGATGGAGTTAGAAGGTGAAGAGATTTATTGAAGGTAACATCATGAAGGATAAAAGTAAGAGGGAGCAGGGGTGATCAGGGAAAGCCTTCAGACTATCATGCAGATCTGATGTCTATGAAAGAAGAGGGATGGGCCACCGCGGTGGCTCATGCCTGTAATTCCAGCACTTTGGGAGGCTGAGGCAGGCAGACCACCTGAGGTCAGGAGTTCGAGACCAGCCTGACCAACATGGAGAAACACCGTCTCTACTAAAAATACAAAATTAGCCAGGCGTGGTGGCAGGTGCCTGTAATTCCAGCTTCTCGGGAGGCTGAGGCAGAAGAATCACTTGAACCCAGGAGGTGGAGGTTGCGGTGAGCCGAAATGGCACCAATGCACTATAACCTGGGCAACAAGAACGAAACTCTGACCACCCCCCCCAAAAAAAAGACATGGATTAGTGAGTGTTCTCCAGAGAAACAGAACTAATTAGAGATGGTTTGTTTATTTTAAGGAATTAGCTCATGCAATTGTGGAGGGGTGTCAAGTCTGAAACTTGCAGGACAGGCAGGCTGGAAACTCAGGTAAGAGTCAATGCTACAATCTCAAAGCAGATTTTCTTCTTCTTTGGCAACCCTCAGTTTTGCTCTTAAGGTTTTCAACTGACTAGATGAGGTCCACCCACATTATTAAGGGTCATCTCCTTTACTTTAAGTCAAGTTTTTACAGTAGGTTGTCAGGCAGACGTGAGCAGGGTAGGAGAGCTCCAGTGATCCCACCAGGGACATTGGGCAACCATCAGATGATGGTCAGGCAGTTGTTCAACTGATTCTCTGAAATAGTAATTGGTCACACTCAGCATCAGGGAAAAGTAGTCTCCCAATAGAAAGAAAATACCTGAAGCTGGTGATCAGCAGCTTCCTGATAAGATCTCAGGAGTTGGGCAAGTGGGCTCAAGCATGCACCCTAAGAGGCAAAATGGTGGAGTTTACCTGGTATATTACTTTCTTCGAAGAACACTCGACTGCTAGGGGAAAAACACCTCAAGCAAGCATGCACGCAACTTCAATAAACACACTGTGCATGCGGCCCCTCCCAAGGGCTGGCAGGCCACTGTGCATGCAGACAGCCCACCCCAAGGGAAGAATCAGAGGAGAAGGGATGCAACCCCCTGGAAGCCTGCCAGTGTAGAAGACCCCACGTCAAAGGTCAAACAGTGGACTTGATCTCTCGAGTCATCCACTTGGCCCTCTTTCAAGTGTACTTTACTCCCTTTCATTCCTGCTCTGATACTTTTTAACAAACTTTCACTGCTGCTCTAAAACTTACGTCGGTCTCTCACTCTGCCTTATGCCCCTCCGTCCAATTCTTTCTTCTGAGGAGGCAAGAATTGAGGTTGCTCCGGCCCCGTACAGACTCGCCACTGCTAACAAACTGACCATAAATGCTAACCACATCTATAAACACATTTATAGATACACTTAGATTAGTGTTTCATTATATGACTGTGCATTGTCACCTAGCCAGGTTACCACGAAAACTAACGATCATAAGGGGGAAAGGGAGGAAGGTAGGGTAGGAAAAATCTTCACCTACAGGGCAGCTCTGAGAGACTGTCACCCAGTCTAATGAGGAACTCTGGAGCAGAGTCCCACATCAGGTAAATATTGGCCAGGCCATGAAGCACTCACCATGCTCAGCCATTGCCTGGGGGCTACCCAGGAAGATCTGGGGGAAGAGCATGGCCTCAGTTCAAATGCTGCAGCAAATCTTGAAGGCACTGCAGCTGGAGCTGGTCCACCCACCATGCCCCTGACCAGAGACTAGAAAGAGATCTGGGACATAGAGTCACTGTAGATTCCCATCTTTTATTTTCTTCTCCTACCTTATTCTGGTGCCTAATTTCCCCTTTTCATGTTGGCCATGAAACATTTACATTCATGACCTTCTTTCCCTTTTCCCCTTCATTCTGTTCCAATATTTCCTCCAGTTGTCCTCTCCCACTCTCTCCCCCATTTTTTCTCCAATTATCTCCCAGTTTCCCTTTGTCCTATATAAAGTCTGCTGTCCTACCTCCTTTTCCTGACCTTCCAGAGGAATAGGGTTTGCAGGAGCCCCAGACCTGCTGGTGTGAGCTGGGGGAGGCTTCTCAGCATCCCTTCTGAGCCGTGGTGATGAGGGCAGGCTGGCACCAATCCAAATGCATGCTTAAATAATGGGCACGCCAGTGCCAGAAAATTAAAACACAGCATGGAATTGCTGAATTCACAGTTTTATTGTCAGCGATTGTCTGGTGGCTCTGCATATTGAGAAAATCTTCACAGCTTCTTCCATTTTCCATGACTTGGTTAATGTGCAGATAATTCTAGTGGTAAACTTTTTATTTCCCCTAAAGCTTCCCCTCCTTTCTTTTTCAACCAGGCAAATAAAATCACAACTGTAACAAAGCATGCTTCATATTTCATCTCATCGTTCACATCTCGTAGATAATGATATTCAATATCTGGAAGGTGCTTGGAAATCACCTTGGAAATCACCTTACTCACACTTTATAGATAAGGAAATCATGGCTAGAGGTTGTCACGTGACTTGTTCAAGGTCACATAAGGAAGTTGTGGGGAAAGGAAAGTTCCTGACCGCCATCTCAGTGAGTACTAATGTCCCCCTTCTGAGGGGTTCAGTGAAGAGACAGATAGGACAGATGCCATTATTTTCCATTGACACATAAGGAAACTGAGTCTCAAAGCTTCCCAAGGAGGAAAAGCCATAACCATTTGACCCATTTATTACTGTTTTCAACATTAATAAGATGCTGTCTTTTGCTAAGCATAAGAATAGTTAGCTTCTTCATTTTAATTAAAAATGAAGTCAAATCCTGTTTTTGGTGACAACTTATACACAAAAATATAGTCCTTGTTGGAAAAATATTTATCATTTTCCTAATCCTTTACAATTTTCAAAGTCATCCCTTTTTTGTTACTTCAGTTGCTCAGCACTTGACCCAGGTGGCAGGTAGGGTCTTTTATTGAGAGCCCCATTTTTACGATTGAGGAAACCAAACCTCAGCAAGTAAATGATTTGCCCAAATCTCATAAGTGAAGAAAGCAGGACTTGAAGGCTGGATTTTTTGACAGCCAGTGCTCTTTTTTCTCCTGACTCATTAACTGGCCTGTGGATGCTGGAGATCTCTAATGGAATAGTCTTATTTGCAAACATGGAGTGACATTAACATCTTGCTTCAATTTAGCCACTTCTTTCTACACTCAATGCCGTTATGCTGGTTCCTGACTCTATCATTTCTATTTGGGTCAGTGCAACAGCCTCCTAACCAGCCTCCTTGCCTCTGCCCTCACTGTCCTCCAATCCATGTTCCATGCTGCTATAGCCTGCAGCCAGAGTGACTTTTCTAAAGCAATCACCCCTGCACTCCCAAATACGTGTATATTTATAAATTATGTGCACGTACTCCTGCGACTATATTAAGTTTATGGGTAATAAATCTATTAGAAAATTTTAAAGGTTACATTTTAAACAATGTAGTTAAAGGATCTGATAGTTTCTTCTTATTACCTTACTTTAGAGAAAATTGTTCGGAAGCGCAAATATGATTCTTCCCTTGCGAAAAATCAACACTGTCCTAAGATTAAAATGCAAACTGAATGTGGTTTATAAAGCTCTTCAAGATGCAACCCTGTCTATTTCTCAATTATAATTTCTTGTGATTCTCACTCTCAATTCCACTTTCCAATTTCTCCGCTGTTCATCTCTCTGCAGCTTTTATCCCCCTGCTGTTGACTCTGTCTGAAAAACACTTCTCTTTCCTCTGCTTCCTTCTTCTTCTTCTTCCTCTTTTTGTCCAGTCAATACCTACTGGTCCCTCAGGTCTCCAATTAAGCCTAACTTCCCATGGAATGCCTCTGAGACAAGATCAGGTGCATCTCAGCACCCTTAGCAATACCTATCATGTTGAAAAGTCACTTTCATTTTCTACTTACTTGTCTTCATTTCCCAGTAGACCATCAGCTCCTTGAGGGTAAAGCATGAGGTTTGTTGAGTGTTGCTCTCTAGCACTGTCAAGTGCCAAGTATGTCAACAACTACAGGTATTTGTTAAATGAATCTGCAAATATCTGCTGTCAGCCCAAGAGTTTCTATTGAGTGGAAAATAGAGACTGTAACCAGCCCATCCATCATCCAGGCCTCATGGGGCATAATATTTTTGACACCCACGTTCTCTTTTACACTGTCTGCCAGGGAATCTTTCCCTTGTCTGGGAATAAAATATAGGACATTCCCCACAACTTTCTGTTCAATCTTAGCAATAGAAAAGTCAAACAGTTCTTTGAAGTCTCAGTCATGTCTCAATTAATTTAGAAATGATGTCCAGCCCAATACATCAAGCAAAACTTCAATACTCAGGAAGGTACAGTGTCCCTATTTTCACCAGTCACACTGCCTTTCTTTGGGGAAGAGGATATGGTTGGCTTTTTTGCTTTCCTGGCTAATCTTGTGAGGGCCCTGGAGGTTTGCTGAAAATCACTAACATGAGGTAGATTGATTAATATGAGAAAAAGCATCCAAATTTCTTTAATGTGTATATACAGGAAGCTTCAGAATGAAGACCCAACCCCACACTGAGGTTCAGAAGCTAATATACCATCCTGACAAAGCAGGCTATGGGAGGGAGAGAAGAAGGATTCTGCTGAGGGGTAATAAAAGATTACTAGGGAGAAGGAATGGGATAAGAGAGGAATAAGAGATTAACTTGTAAATAGCTCTCTGACAGTGAAAGTCCTGCTCTGGTATGGTTATATTTTTGGCCTTGGAAGCAGAAGAGAAAAACAATTGTTCTCCTTGGTGAGCATGGATCTTAGGCGGATAAAGGAACTTCAACTTCTTTGGAAGAAACAGTGGGAGAGGGAAACTGAGCCTTCTTCAGTTCAATATGTCAAAGCACCATTATTTTGGAGTTAGTTTTTGAGCCCCAACAATCTTCTACTCCATCCACCAGCTGGAGTGCAATGGCGTCATCTCAGCTCACTGCAACCTCTGCCTCCCGGGTTCAAGCGATTCTCCTGCCTCAGCTTCCCGAGTAGCTGGGACTACAGGCATGTGTCACCACTCCCAACTAATATTTGCATTTTTATTAGAGACGGGGTTTCATTATGTTGGCCAGGCTGGTCTCAAACTCCTGACCTCAAGTACTCAAGTAATCCATGCACCTTGGCCTCCCAAAGTGCTGGGATTACAGGCGTGAGCCACCGCGTCTGGCCTCACCAGCTACTTTCTAACCTGACGGGTAAAATGGTTGGGTAGAAAGGGATGGAAAGGAGGGGATAGGGTTCAGGGCATGCCACCCCAAAATATGCCTCTTTGACAAAAAGACTATTCTGAGCTGTCATTTTGAGAAACTGCAGACCAAGGAGAAGGTCCGAGAAGTAACCTCTTTAGGAGAAACATTTACACCTCTACAGGAAATCTCTATTATAAGCGTGTCTCCCTCTCTGCACCAGAAAGAGAAGGAGGCCCAAATGAAACCCTTAATCTATGGAGAAGGCATCAACTTGAATTTGCATAACAAACCTTCCCTTCATTTAAGGTGCCAGTCACAGCCACTTCAACCTGTGTCCCCACACCCCTTTCTCCTTGTTTCAGAGAATGATGGCATTTAAGCCTGAAGTCTAAGATAACCCTTTGAGATCTACTCTAGAGATTTACTCATTTTTTTCTGGGCTTTCTCCCATCTATACAAGAGGTATAGATGTTATTAAACTTCTGTTTGTCCTCTTGTTAACCTATCTTTTGTTACTGGGAGTCGCAGCTAAGAACTATGGAGGATAGAAAGAAAATGATTTTTCCTCCACTAGAGGGGACAGTAAGGTTCTTAATTGACTGATGCTGCCATAAGATGACACCACAGCCTCCAGACCTTATAAATGCTTCAAGTTGACTTTGTCTTGTGGGCACTTTCATGTATTCTCTCTTCTCACCTCTTCAATGCTTTCAGGATGTCTTCTAAAACAGCCCAACGCCAATATTGCCAAAATGGGCTGGTCCCTAGGAGTCATGCAATGTTGACCTGCCTTTGGGGGAGTGTAATGACACAACCCTCTCTCTGGGCACCACTGGTCACTAAAGCTGTGCTAGGGGGAATCTGTCACAGATGCTTCATTACCTCCCAGTTACAGAAGCTGTGTCCAGCTCTCTGAGTGGTACATTGAAACCTCTCTCGCTGGGTACAAAGGGAGGCTGAGATGGAGCAGGGACCCCACTTAGGGGCCTCCAGGCTCCCCTCAAGCATGGAAATAAAGGAAAACCTTGAGTTCCTTCAAGGCAGATTCTAGGCAGCTAGCTAGCCCTAAGAAGGAAATGACAACCTGATAAGCAACAAGGTAATGATAGCTTAAAACAGTAACCAAGAAAGAGTCACAAGATGTTTGTTCCATATAGAAACTAAACGTAACATCTTAACATATATTCCTGATTTGCCTTTCAGAAACTTAGACACCCACCAAATGTATCCACTGGTACATAGACCTCAGACCAACAGGAACCGATGACTGAACTCGGACCGCTGTTCTTTGTACTAAATTTCTTCCTGAGGGTCCACAGGCCAGACCTTAATATTCCTTTCTGCTGACCCCAAGGTTTTAGACACTTTCACTTCCTTAATCAATCACAAATCAGAGAACTTTGAAACCACCTTTGACCTGTAAATCCTCACTTCCAGATATCTTACCTTTTTAGTTCAAGCCAACATATAACCTCCATGTGTTGATTTATGATTTTACTGGTAGCTTCTGCTTCCCTGAAATGTATCCCTGCCTTTCAAAAGCCTTGCTTGTCAGCCATCAGGATGGCCGGGTCTTAACTGTGAGCTGCTCGATTCTTCTTCCTTCGTGCCCCACAAATAAATGCCCTCCTTTCTCCCACTGCAAAACCTTCGTGTGGATGTTTGGCTTTACTGTGCTGGGTGAACAGACCCCCGTTCAAAGCTCACACATCAAGTTAGAGGCTCAGTTAGTGAAAGTTGGTCCAAGAGGGAGGCCACTAAAGTAAGATTACAGCTTTGATGCTCTAGCTGCTCATGGGGAATAGACACAATGAGTCCCGGACTTGCCCAGGTGCTGAGGACACAAAGACAAAGCCCAAGAGTCAGGGCCCCAGGTGCTCACAACCCAGGAGTTGGTATACATAGAGTTAGTTTCCCTTCCTACCTGGGAGTTATGTGATTCTGTGTAAAGAAGGAGTTTATAACAGGAAAGCCTAAGTCTGAATTCCGTTTACTGATTGCAGAAAACATTGGGTTAAAAAGCTAGGAAAGGTGAATGGAGGCCCTGCCCACTGTGGCTTTTCTGGAACTGGCCTTTCCAAGTTGCAGATAATTCCTCTTAAATTTGCAGGTTGAAGATGGAGATGAGCAAGCTGTGAGTCTGGGTGATCTGCATCTTGTTGATCAAAGCTACAGCTTTTGCTTATTTAAAAGGTAGAATTTTCCAAGTGACCAGGCTGACTTTTAAAAATTCCACTAATAAATTTTAAAAATACACTGGTATCTTGAATTGACTGATTTGTCCCCATAAGCCTGGCTTAGATTATTCCATTCCTCAGAGTGTGTTGAAAGATAGTCATTTTATGTTATGTGGAACCCCTCTAAGGTAACTCTAACAAGATGAGACTTCCTGCAGCCTATTAGTGAAGAAAAAAAAATTGTTTTTAGGGGCACTGCTTAATCAGCAGTTTTTCAAGACCCAAATGAAGTCATAAAATGCATGCATGTCTCTAAAAGTAAGTTCATGAGAATATCATCAAAAGACCTTCCTGAAATACAGCCTAGAAATGGGAAAATAGAGGCATTTTCCCCTTGAAAGCAGCACAGGGTCCTTTGTTTCTCAATTTAATGGAATTCTAACACAAAAAAAAGTACAATGATTATTTAAATAACAATACCAGGTCTGCTGCAAAAATTCACAAAAACAAGGAAATCAACACTTAAGCTGAAAACTCAGCACAACCATGCTCCCCTCAGCTCAGATAATTGAGCCAACAAGTTAAAAGGAAAGGCCCGAGGTAGGGCAAAAATGTGTCACTGTGTGTTTCTAGACACAAGTGTAAAATTCCTGCCTTTGATAGCAATACAAATTTCTCCTCCTTAAGAAACTATTTTAGAGCTCAAATTACAATTCCTTTGTTTTCTTTGAGGGAAGAGGGTGTGGGTATGTGTGTGTGTGTGTGTTTCAAACTAAATGGCATTTGAGGGCTTAAGTGTTTGAGTCCACAAAAAGTGAATAGATCATATGGTCTATTGTAGGATAAGTAATTATAAACTTATTAAAAATACATGTTAATTTTACTCACTGACACTCCATGATAATGGCTTCCTCAGGATCTAATCCATTCTGCTGATTACACTTCGCTATTTCTGGTGCAGGAACTTCTTGTCCTGAACAAATGGCTTGAGCAAAGTGCAAGTTGACCCAATCCCACGCCAAAAGATGAAATCACC
Organism: Gorilla gorilla gorilla; assembly: GCF_029281585.2. Lineage (NCBI taxonomy): Eukaryota > Metazoa > Chordata > Mammalia > Primates > Hominidae > Gorilla > Gorilla gorilla. The sequence goes on along the minus strand of NC_073229.2, from coordinate 32,057,381 downwards.
ACCTTTCAGCAATGCAGACAATTTAAGATTATTTTCCCTGTTGCCCTCTAAAGTCTTAGTTTAAGCCAGAGGCAGATAAGCAGAAAAAGAGATTTCTGCTCCCTTCAACCCCTCAATCTGATAAACAAGCAAAAATCCTTGATAATTTCACAGGAGGTAAGACAGAAATTTCCCTGGGCTACTCCCTTAAAGAATGTAGTACTCACTTTGGTTAACAAGTAAATCCTTGATACTTGAAAATGGATTTACAAATTTCATCCAAATCTGGTTTGGGGAAACGCCTTGACACCTCCTCCAACTGCTAATGGCCAAGTTACTTATCAATGTTTCTTAAACTTTGATGCTATTATGAGTTACCTGGGGATCTTGTACAATGCAGATTCTATTTCTTTTTTTATTTAGAGGTGGGGTCTCGCTATGTTGCCCAGGCTGGTCTCGAAGTCCTGGGCTGAAGCAATCTTCCCACCTTGGCCTCCCAAAGTGTGGGGATTACAGGCCTGGGTCACTGCACCAGGCTAAGTAAACTGCAGATACTAAATCAGTAGGCCTAGGATGGGACCTGAGATTCTGCATTTCTAGCAAGCTCCATGGGTGATATCGATGCTGCTGGTCCAGGGACCATCCTTTGAGTCACAAAGACTTTGCTGACCGACAAAATATTTTAGCAGTGAAGCATGCATAGTCAAGCTTGTGAATGGGGCAAATGGCTATTAATATATTGATTACTATTTGAATGTAGATTATGATCCAGGCCTTAATACAGATTATTAAATTTTATTTTCTTAGAGTTTCTTTATCCATGAAATCTCTTTACAGCTGGTTATTCTAATAGAAGATCCTGACCATCCATGGGATACCATTCTTGAATACAATTGCAGAATAATTTGGAGATCAGTAAATCACAAAAACTTTTTTGCCTTTGAGTATACACAATTCAAACCAAAGCCATGTTTCTTTTTTTAAATGAAAATATATTTACTATTTCTGATAATTGCAAATAATATGTGCTCCTTGTAAAAAAGCAAACAGGAAATAATCTGATGTGTATTCTTCCAAAGGCAATTTAAATTTGTATTTCAGAAAATTATTACACTTCATGGATATTTGAATGCAGTCATGCACCATGTAATCATGTTTCAGTCAACAACAAACCACATATAGGACGATGATCCCATAAGATTAAAATACCATATTCTTACTTCACCTTTCCATGTTTATATCACAAATACCATTGTGTCACAATTGCCTATGATATTCGGTACAGTAACATGCCATATAGGTTTGTAGCCTAGGAGCAATAGGCTGTATCATATAGCCTAGGTGTGTAGTAGGCTAGGTTTGTGTAAGCACATTCTATGATGTTCCCACAAGGATGCATTTCTCAGAATGTAGCCCCACCATTAAGCAATGCATGACTGTAGTTGAATCAAATGTGAAATCCTGGAATGCCAAAGCTAATAGTAGAAACCCTGGAATGCTAATAATAACCATAGTTCCCTTGCATTGAGTGCCTACTTTCATGAGCATTCTGCTAGGTGCTCTGGCAGTATTATGCTCTTTACATATTGTAATTGATGGGGTTCAGGACATGCTACCCAAAAATATGGCACCTTGGCATTTGAGAAAACCGCAGAAGCAAGGAGGTCTCTCTGACCTTCTCCCACCCTTCTCTTTTGAAGCAGATCATAAAAGAATTCCCTGAGCTTCCTCCGAAGCAGGTCTTAAGACCCTGCTCATCCCAGAGGTGCCCTCCCTATATCTAGAGGAAAGGAATGTCTTTAACTCTGAAGACACAAGGACACAGAGAAGAATCTGAACAAACAGGCCTTGCTAAGTTCCCTCCTGTTTATTACATCAGACCCCCTTTGTCCAGTCACAGTTCTGCACAACTGTCCATCCAACACCAAACCTAAGCATAAAAATATACATATTTTTCTGTTTTTTTTTTCTGGGGGGGAATCTTCATTTCTAAAGCCTCCCATGTTACATAAAATGTAAATACATTTGTATAATTGTTTTCTTGCTACTCTTTTATTGTGGGTGTCTTAGCCATGAATCTTGCAATAGGTGAGAAGACATATTACTTTTTCTCCCCTCGATAATGGTCACAGCTTCTGGATTCAAGCAAAAGACAATACCTATTAATTTTGAGCAGAAAAGGAATTTGTTGGAAAAGTGTCAGTAATTCATAGAATTGATCCAAGGGCTAGAAAACCAAGCTGTTAGCATGAGTCAACATGAAGAAGAGCTGGGGAGTGGGGATAATGTGTGGATTTTGTCACAGGTTCACTCCGCTTAGGATCTGCTTCCAGCCTCACCACCATCAGAACCTGGATCCCTGACGCAGCTGTATGGGTAAAAAAGTAATAAGTCTTCCTTATCCATTCCAAGGTTTATGGCTGACACCCCTATTACAAAAGACAGACTAAATGCATAGCACATTTATCAAGTTTTACATGACATACGAACCCTTGGAAATGAAGGCCTAAAGACACAGGGAAAACTATTTTGATGCTAAGTCTGATGAAAGAAGTGTGTGGAGAAACTCAACTGGGCAAGAGGGTGTGATCTAATGACATAAAACTGAGTGGGAATCCCAGCAAAACTATTTGTTCATATTCTTCTCAATCTCTCCATGTAACATTCCTTTCCTCCGGGTATAGGGCAGGACACCTGTCATATGAGGATCTTATGACCTATTTTTGGAGAGGTAGGTCAGAGAGTGACCTTTCCATGTTTTATGGCTTGCTTTTGAGGAGAGAGAGGGGCAGAAGACAGGAGGGTGAGAGACCTCCTTGCTTCTGAGGCCTTCCTGTCTCCTTCAGCTCAAAAATAATCAGCACCCCAAGGTGCCATACTTTGGGGTACAGCATTCTGAGCCCCGACACAGACACCACAGGTAATTTTGCAGCTGTCCCCTGGAAGGGAGAACCTGGAAGAAGAAATATGAAAGGTTCAGCTTCCATGGTGGCCAGAATCCTACCTCCCCATCAGGACTCACACAATACAGGAATCCAAAACAACATCCACCACTTCTCATTATCTTGTTTAATTCTCACACCAAACCGGAAAGACTGCTATAATTGTTGTTATTTTAAAGAAGAGGTTACTGGACCTCCTGGAGGTGAGGTGACTTGCCCAGGAAGCCAAGGGCCAGCCATTTAACCCAGCACTGTCTCACCCCAGATCCTGTACTTCCCCACTTCCTAGCTCTTGGTGCCACTCTTCGCCCTGCCGTGGAGAGAGTTGCACACCATTCATCTGTGTGTCTTTTGGATAATAATCTTATTTGTTTTCTAAGTAGCGGGGCAGGAGAAAAAACCCACACAAAAATAAAGGAATTGATTTTTTTCCCTCCTTCTGATAACCTTCACTTGGAGAATTTAGGTAATGGTATTAGTCTTTCAGGCTCATCTTCAAGGGAAATCCCCTTCCCACCTCCCCAACCCGGGGGCTCCTTCTGCAGCTGGTGTAAATCTTAGATGTTCACCACCAGTTTCACCTTATGGAGTGCATTCAGTCCTGAATACCTAAAAACGACCCCTTTGCTAATAATGATGGGGTTCAGGATGTGTCAACCCAAAATATGACAATAAGCACCAGAATATGCCACCCCCAAAAATGTCCTTTTGGCATTAGGATTATTTTGAGCTCATTATTTTGAGAAATGGTAGCCACAGGAGAGGCTCTGGAAACAGCAGAAGTGACCCTCTTATAAGATAAATTTGGCCAAGTGTAGTGGCTCATGCCTGTCATCCCAGCACTTTGGGAGACCAAGGCGGGAGGATTGCTTGCCTCCAGAAGTTCAAGGCAAGCCTGGGCAGCATAGCAAGACCCCATCCCTACAAAAGTTTTTTTTTTTTTAAGTTTTGCCAGTAATGTGGCACATGCCTGTAGTCTCATCTATTCAGGAGGCTGAGATGGGAGGATCACTTGAGCCCAGGAGGCAGAGGTCAAGGTTTCAGTGAGTTATGATCACACCACTGCACTCAGCCTGGGTGACAGTGAGACCCTGTCTCAAAAAGAAAAAAAAAAAAAAAGAAAGAAAAAAGAGAAATTCACGTGTAAGAGAAATCTCCATTTGTAAAGGTGTCTCTCTCTGCACAAGGAACAGAAGAGTGACTAAGTCAATAGAGACTCTGATCAAGGGAGAAGGGACCAAGTTAAATGTGCATAACAAACCTTGCTCTTGTTTATAGTACTTTTCTGGTCATCTTCCCATAACTGGCTTTCCCTACCTGCTTCTTTCTTGTTTCAGCAAATGATGATATTTAAGCCTGAAGTCAAAGCCATAACTTTGAGATTTACTCTTGAAACCCACTCATTTTCCCTGCATGTTTCCTGTATACATGAGATATACATGTTCATAAACTTCTGTTTGTTTTTCTCTTGTTAGTGTGTCTTTACAGGTGTCTGTCCTAACTAAGAACTCAGACAGGGCAGAGGGAGCATTATTTTTCCCTCCCCTTTACTGTGATAAGCTATAGCATGGGAATGAAAACCTTTTGGCGCAGGGAGGGCTCTGGAGTGGGTGGCTCATTGTTCTAATGGAACTTCTAGCCCAGACGTGACCTGGAGTGTTGGCTTTGTTCTTAAAAGGTCACAAAACCAGGACTGAGGAGGGTGCAGGGTGCTCATGATAAACTGAATTCCATGGCTCTCGGCCAGCCAGGGCACTCTATCAAGGTGCCTTTTTGAGGTTAGAGAAAGATAACGACTTCATATATTTTCTGAATTCTGGAAATGAAATTTTTCCCCCATTACTTTCACAGTGCTCTGGATTTCACTTCCTCTCCCAGCCTTATTCCCACTTTGGTAGAAAGAAATGCTAAGATCAGCAGAAAGATTAATATATCAGCAATTCTGTTATTGTGTGTATCGATTCTCAAGGGGCCAGAAGAGAACCTCAAAGGTGAGTGTAAGTGGAAAATACATGCAGGCAATATTCCACCAGTTGTATTTATGAGCCATTTAGAGTCTCCCAGGAGGGCTCCAGTTTAATATCTATCAAAGCTTTGGGTTTTCTCTTCTTCCCAAGGAGATACCAACAACTGTTTATTTTGCAAGCTCCTATAAGGTCTGAATATTTCTCATGAGTGGTACCTGGAAGGAAAATAGTGATTGTCCTGCCTATAAATGAGAAAGGCCCAGTAGTTGGGGGAAAGAAAACCTGTGATGTATCATTCTAATGTTGAGAATACGACATTCCAAGCATGTCAGTTGCCTTCAGTCTTACATATGGTGAGTTTTCTCATTATCTATAGGCATGCAACATTTTAAGAACCAAAATATTGAATCCAATTTCTTCACTTTGTTCTTTTCCCTGTTCTGATTGCCTCATTGTTTAGAATGGCCTCTAATCTCCAATAGGTCCCAAGAAACAGGCCCACTGAATAATGCACAAACCAAGCCAGGCTATTTAAAGATGTCCATTAATTCCCATTAATTCATTCATCCAAAACACATTTATGTAACGTCCACTCCATGCCAGCTTTTGTTCCAAAGTTCAGGGATACAAAAATAGTCTCAAAAAGAGCTCACAGTCCTGAGGGGAAGACAGACAAGTGAGCATGATCACTGTACAGTGTGGGAAGTGCTAGAATAATAAAAATAGCTACCATTCTTGAACATTTGCTTTTTTGGTACTACATATGCTGATGTGTATTATCTCTAATCCTCCTAGTACACTGCAAGAAGTTTTGCTATATCTTTTTCTAAGGAAATAGACAGATATTCAGAAGCTTGCTTATGGTTACAAGGCTACAAGCATTAGGACTGGGATTTAAACTCAGGTCTTAAACGAGCTAAAACTCCTGTTCTTGGCATGTTGCTCCTAAATGCACTGACAGAGGGCGAGGATAACTAATCCTGACTCAGGGAGGGCTCAGGGAAGGTTTTTAAAGGAGATAAGGAGGAAGAGGAGAGAGCCCAGGGGAGGGGAGAGACTTACCTTCCCCATGACTCTTTAGACAAAGACTCATAACAATGTGCCCAGACTTCCAAGTTGCAGGAAAAGAAAGGTGACAATCCCAGCTTTCTTTATTTGCTATAGGAAAACCATAACCAGGTCAGGGAAGGAACAAAGACGATAACCAGCAAGATGGCACAGCGGGCTCAAGAGGCAGCTGCGGTGGGGAGAAAAGGTGAAGCATCTCTTGGCCATAGCAGGCCTGGAAAGAAGGGGCTGTCCATGGGTAATAGCCAACAGTCTACAACCATATCGAGTCAACTCTGACACTTTGAACAACCATGCCTCCCTCCCGAATTAGCTTTCACTGACTCACTTGTCCATGGCTAAAGAAAGCTGCCGAGGAATGGGGTCCAAAATCAATACAGTAAAATCTTACTATTTTGAAAGATGGGAGATTGTGAGTCCCAATTGAATTAATTTTTATAAAACATTCAAACTCTAGGATGTGTTAAAAGAAACACTGATAATTATGTTACATGTTACAGATGCTATAAACTCAGAAAAAAATGGGGTGCTAATAAGAAAAATTGGCTAAACGAACCTGAGATTACAACTTATAAAAACCCTGTGGCTTATGTATAGTGCTCATAAAAGTACAGATTTCTAAATTACAACTCTTCTTTCAAACTTCTTACCGAATACAATCACTGTGTTGTAATTAATACAAATTCCAAAATGCTGGGCCCAATTAGGGAAATTTTACTATACAGCAAAGAATGAGGTGAGTTGTTGTAACATTGTACTAATATGAAGAAAGACCTCTTAAAATAGTGGTATCAAAAAAATTTTAAATCAGTGGGGGAGATTTTGTGCATATGCTGTATTGTGTCAGAAGTCCCTAATTGCCCTGGGACTACTTAACATTTTATTTACTGGTCCCTGAGTGCCTACCATGTAATCAAGTCTATATGTATGTGTATGGCCTAATCATTAAGGTGCTAGAGTCTAACATGCCTCTCACACACGTAAATGTTGAATGCATATACAACACACAATCCACATTCTTCTATGGCCCCATTTTCCCTGGAGAGTGAGTTCTGTACTTGGACAGAGAGATAAATTATCCTACTGAAAGAAAGCGTGGGGAAGGAAAAAAGAATTTTCTCTCTACCCTTAGTTTTTAGTTGGAATGGACCCCTGTAACAAAAGACAAATTAACAAGAGAAAAAACAAACAGAAGTTTATCAACATGTCTTTCAACTATGCATGGGAGATACCCAAGGAATGCATCATTTTCACAGAGAGCTTTGATTTTAGGCTTATATAGCCTCTTCAGCAAAGAACAGAAGATTTTTAGAGAAGTGGCAAGACAAAGGAAAAGAACCTTGAGTCTCCAGAGGCAGCAAAGTGTGAGAAGGAAAATACAGTCATGCAGCATTTAGCGACAGAGATACATTCTGAGAAATGTGTCACTAGGCAATTCCCTGATTGTGTGAACATCATAGAAGGTACTTAACACAAACCTAGATGGTAGAGCCTACTACATACCCAGGCTGTATGGTAGAGCCTATTGCTCCCAGGCTATAAACCTGTACTGCTTGCTGCTGTACTGAATACCGTAGGCAATTGGAACACAACGGGGAGTATTTATGCATCTAAACCTAGAAATGGTATAGTAAAAACACCAGGTGAAAGATAAGAAATGGTACACCTGTATAGGGCAGCTCTATTATAATCTTATGGGATCACCATTACATAAGTGTTGACCAAGCATCATTATGCATTACTACATACGGTAGCTGAAGGCTAGTTAGTGAAGTTTGTCATGTAGATTCCTCTAGTGGTGGTCTCCAGATAAGTGATCCTTATTTTTATCCTCTCATTGGTAAGGATCCTAAGTTGTCTTTAGTGATCAACCTTTGTTCATCCTGGCAGAGAGGGGAGAAGGGACACTGTTGTCTATATAAATGGATGTCCTGCTTTTAGGCAAATGGGGGAGGCGGAGAGCTTTTCGTCTGCTTCTTCTCAATTACTTTCAGGCCAAAATAATCCTTATGCCAGAGAGGCATCTTTTGGAGTGATCTTGTCTCCTACAGAATGTAACAATGGCTTAGAATTCCCCCACCATCTCTCCAGGACCCAATTTCTAGGAGAAATATCAAGGATGGGAAAATCAGCCTTTTGTAAACAGATAGAACCTGAAGTATGCATCCATCAGGAAGGGTTCCGGCTTTGGCTGAAACAGCACACTGGGATCACAGATAAATGGGAAAGAAAGGATTACAAGGGAGGAGGAGTGTGAGGGTGAGAAACAGAAACAGAGAAAGGAAGGTGGGGAGAGAAACAGAGAGAGAGAGAGAGAGAGAGAGAGAGAGAGAAAACCAATGCTTTCTATGCTGGAACTTGCTTTTTAAAGTACCTTATTTTAATTATGTTAATCCTTTTAAACCAGTCTCAATTCCCAGCTTAATGAGAAGGAGAGTTGAAGGATGGAGAAAGAGGACCCTCTTTGCATCCCCACTCCCAGGCCTGTGTCCTCCTGCACAGTTTATTTGCCCAGCGATCTGACCCACACACCTCCTACATAAGAAGGTGAGGCCCTTTCTACTGGGAACTGAAGGGAAGGAACAAATTGCTTAGTGTCCTCCAAACTACTTATGGGATTTTTCTAACAAAGATCAGAACTGTGCCTCCATCTCAGCCACAACTCTGACTCAGTGGCCTTGATAGGTTTTTCCACATGTCTCAATTTGATGCTAAAAGTTTCTGATTATTTCCTATCTCTTACTTACAGGAGGCACTTTCTGCAGCTGGACAGATGAGCTAATTTCCCCTGTAGGTTTCATGGCTCCTAATTTCCCCTTCCTCTCCCCATAATCCCTTTCCTGCTTGTTGGCACCCACACAACTATTTTCCCCATATTTACAATACAATTTATTTATTTTTTTCGATGCATAACTTTATTCATCTATTCCTTAAACAAACACTTATGAAACACCTATCGATGCCAAATTCTGCACTGGGTCCTATCTCCAAGTTGCTAAAAATCTGCAAGTGGATGGATAGAGGTGTCATCAGCCTCAGTACTGGGTGGGCTGACTGCAGATTCCTGTCTCTGCAGCTGTGTACAGTTGAAGCCATCCTCGTGGAAGCCACCCTCAAGAATTCTGTACATAAATATAGTTATAATTAAGCATTAATCAAGCTGCACTTTGACACACTTCCTTGTAACTGAAAGTCACAATACACTAGATGCTGTCCATTTGCATCCCATTGTTCCTATAGTTAGGATTTCTGACATGAAGATTATAGGGCTTTTGTTTAAGAATTGCTTAAACAGATTGTGAATTCCCATGGAACAGGTGACACCAATCTGTTTGAAGACCCCTACAGAGAAACTGAATCAGCAAGAGGATACAGTTTCTTCATCTCCCTGTCCCAAGACGTCACCTTGCACTCTTCAGCCAATCAATGATACCCATTGATTCAGCCCATTCCAAAACCCTTAAAATCCCTAGCTTCAAGCTTCTCTGGGAGACAGCTTTGAGGTTTCATCTTGTCTCCTCGTTTGGCAGCCCTACATTTAAACCTTTATCTCTGCTGCAACTCAGTGTCTCATTGTATTGATTTGCCATGCACATTGGACAACAGATCTATTATTAGAGAAAGGAAGATGGGGAGAGAGAGAGAGAGAGAACCAATACTTCAACTTTGTATGGTTGAGGAAATCTCATAGTCTCCCTGAATTCTCTTTCCTCCTCTACTCATTGCACTTGGAATCAGAACACTTGAGTGTAAACCTGGATACCAGGTGACTTGAACAAGTTATTTAACCCTGCTAATCTCAGTTTGCTCCTCTGTAAAATGGGCATCTGCTAACACATATCTGACAAGGCTGTTCTTACTAGTACATGTGATAATATGTGCCAAATTTGAGTTTTCTTTGAAGTTCTAAGATGCCACCTTCTCTTTGTGAAAATACCTTTCTCTACCAAAAGAGATATACAGACCAATGGAACAGAACAGGAGCCTCAGAAATAACACCACACATTTACAACCATCTGATCTTTGACAAATCTGACAAAAACAAGAAATGGGGAAAGGATTCCCTATTTAATAAATGGTGCTGGGAAAACTGGCTAGCCATATGTAGAAAGCTGAAACTGGATCCCTTCCTTACATCTTATACAAAAATCAATTCAAGATGGATTAAAGACTTAACTGTTAGACCTAAAACCATAAAAACCCTAGAAGAAAACCTAGGCAATACCATTCAGGACATAGGCATGGGCAAGGACTTCATGTCTAAAACACCAAAAGCAATGGCAACAAAAGCCAAAATAGACAAATGGGATCTAATTAAACTAAAGAGCTTCTGCATGGCAAAAGAAACTACCATCAGAGTGAACAGGCAACCTACAGAATGGGAGAAAATTTTTGCAATCTACCCATCTGACAAAGGGCTAATATCCAGAATCTACAAAGAACTCAAACAAATTTACAAGAAAAAAAACAACCCCATCAAAAAGTGGGCAAAGGATATGAACAGGCACTTCTCAAGAGAAGACATCTATGCAGCCAACAGACACATGAAAAAATGCTCATTGTCACTGGTCATCAGAGAAATGCAAATCAAAACCACAATGAGATACCATCTCATGCCAGTTAGAATGGCGATCATTAAAAAGTCAGGAAACAACAGATGCTGGAGAGGATGTGGAGAAATAGGAACACTTTTACACTGTTGGTGGGACTGTAAACTAGTTCAACCATGTGGAAGTCAGTGTGGCGATTCCTCAAGGATCTGGAACTAGAAATACCATTTGACCCAGCCATCCCATTACTGGGTATATATGCAAAGGATTATAAATCATGCTACTATAAAGACACATGCACATGTATGTTTATTGCGGCACTATTCACAATAGCAAAGACTTGGAACCAACCCAAATGTCCATCAATGATAGACTGGATTAAGAAAATGTGGCATATATATACCATGGAATACTATGCAGCCATAAAAAAGGATGAGTTCATGTCTTTTGCAGGGACTTGGATGAAGCTGGAAACCATCATTCTCAGTGAACTATCACAAGGACAGAAAACCAAACACCACATGTTCTCACTCATAGGTGGGAATTGAACAATGAGATCACTTGGACACAGTGTGAGGAACATCACACACTGGGGCCTGTCAGGGGCTGGGGGGCTGGGGGAAGGGTAGCATTAGGAGAAATACCTAATGTAAATGATGAGTTGATGGGTGCAGCAAACCAACATGGCACATGTTTACCTATGTATCAAACCTTCACGTTGTGCACATGTACCCTAGAATTTCAAGTATAATAATAAAAAATAAATAAAATTAAAAAAAGAAAATACCTTTCTCTTTCCTAGCACTCCCTACTCTCTTCTTTCATCCCCCCATTTGTAATGGAGCTATATAATTTTAGTCCTAATGATTTTGTTTCCTTCTTCTCTTCCTCCTCCTTCTTTATCTTTATATTATTATTATTAACCAAAGTCCAATATCACAGATTAATTAATTTAAACAGAGACCTAGAAGAGGCAAAAGCAGTGGAGGAGGTGAAGAAACAGAATCAGCAGCCAGTCAAAGGTGCAAATCAGATTGGCCCCAAGTTATTAGATGTGAATACTGTTAAGATAAGTCAACTTGAACTTTCTTTTGGACAAGTTAGTCACAATAAGAATGATGCATTACTTCTGCACTGGCTCTCAGCCAGGCCAGCCCTGGGAAGTGCGGTTAGTCTCTCTAACCGAACTTGGCTCCAGAAATAGAGTTAAACCTCTTTGACAGTAGGAAGAGTTTCCCCTGCCCATTACACTATTTGCAAAAGAAAAGAGAATGAGAAGTATAAACACTGGAAGATCATAAATGCTACTAATAATAAATAATGCAATCCTCTTCTGGTCTGCACACACAACCAGGTCCTTGTGCCTCTCTTCCTCCAGCCATAGGGTAGCTGCATGCAATTTGTTCCCTAGGTCAGGGTGTGGCTGGGTGAGGGGTGGTAGGGTCAGCCCCTTCTGCACTCATCAAGCTGTTTGCATGTTAGGCTGCACTTACCAGGAAGAGGTACCATTTTCTAATTCATACAAAGGCATCATGGTGTGAGCTGGTGTTAGCCTACTCTTCCTCCATGTTTCGTGGAGAAAGCCTTTCAGAAACCACTTTCTCCTTGTGTATCCCTGGCATGCTTTAACCCATCTGGATATCATTCCACCTTTTTTCTCCCTTCCATGCAGTGTTTGTGGTGGAGAAAGTGTAACTATTTGAAGTTAGACTGAACTCAGATTGAATCTCACATCTGCTGCTTTCCATCCAAAGGACCATGTCTGCCTATTGTACCTTCCCTAAGCTCCTATTTCCTCATCCGTAAAATAGGTGCAACAATAGCTGTTCCTGAAGGATTGTTTAAGAATTAGAAATGGTCTAACTTATATACTTGGCACAGAGTGAGTATGGACATGTAGTCAGTAAATCACCGAGAAGAGAGAAATGCCTTTCTTCAAGTTTCTAGGAAAACAAAACAAAACAAAATAAAACTTTTGGGCCTGGCCCCTATCTTAAACAAATGATACCAACTGGAGTAGGTTTTGAAAAACTGTCTGCAGCTCATGCTAAAGTAAACTGAATGTATAAAAATACAGATTTACCAAACAGAAATATGTCGCATCCATTTTTTTATTCTCTCTTTATAAAAATACAAGCTGCCTACTACATTGAAAGAAGGATTCAATTTGCAGTTCCTTGATTTGTTTATTGTTTTCCAAGGGAAGCATATAGTTTGTAATTAAGTATACCTCTAGATTTTGGATGTGGGCATGTCTCTTACAGAATTGAATATTACTAATAATGACAAAGGTAAAGTGTCTGCAAATGACAAATGAATCGGGGCAGAGAAACAAGCACAATAGATTAAGCAGTATATCATTGGGAGAACCTAGGGCCTAGGATGAGAAACACAAGTCAACACCTGAAACTTTCAAAATGGGTCTCAGGATTCATTTGTCTAGAAACAGGATTGAAATAAGGAACTCAAATGCATTGATGAAGTGCTGGAGATGAGAAGGACCTAGACATGATACGGCCTAAACCTCTGGTTGCACAGATGGGGAAATAGGCCCAGGGAGTCATACCACTTATTTAGTGGCAAAGTTAGTACAACTACCCAGGTTTTCTGGCACTCTGGCCACTGGAGAATTCTGTATTTCATCTGTAGGGATATCACATATTTTCCTAAAAGGCCCATTATTATTCTGATGGTAGAGGAAAGAAGTTTAGGTTTAATCTTCTCGGCCTGCACTTGTCCAGGTTATGTTCCTCAGGGGGCAGCCCTAACAGAAGAGGAAATGCATGCAGTGGGGAAGGGGGGCTCACTCTCTAGTTTTCTGTGTGGCTCACCATGTCTCCATGCTAGCACAATGCCTGACATAACAGCAAGAATTTAGTGACTCTTGACTGAACCAATTTTGAGTGCACACTTTCAAATCTTGTTAGTTTAAACAATGCAATGATCATGACCTTTTGGTAACTTTCAAAGAAAGAGAGCGAGGAAGTGGGGGACAGGGTGGCTGATATAGCGTTAAGTAGAAAGCTCAGGGTCTAGGTAGTCAGAAAGAGTGGGCTTCCTATCCTGGCTTCACCACCTACCTACCCAGTGACTCCGAACAAGTAGTTACTTGTCTTTTTTGAATTTTGTTTTTCTCAACTGTAAAATGGAATAAAATGTCTATTTCATGGAGTTTTATGCAGATTACATGATAATATTTATTAATTGCTTGGCACTGTACCCGGCATAGGCTAGGAGCTCAATAAATATAACTGAGACAAAAAAGAAAGGAGATATTGTGTAAACAGGGTCCTGTTGGGTTTTAAGTGCATGCAGAGAAGTAGCTTCATCTTACATTATATTCCGGCAAACTGTGAATGCCTCCCCACATCCATTCAAATCCAGCACATTTGCCCTTAAACCTAACAGGAGGTGGTCTCCAGTCTCCGCCATTTCTCCCTTCCTTTTGCTTCTTTTCAATTTTTTTTTTTTCGGGTTTTGGATGCTCCATCAGCTCAGGTCTCTGAAAATCCATACAATCAGGAAAACTGAGAGTTAGTGGAGCCAAGGACCAGCCCTCTAGTCCCAGAAGGACAGCCATGGCTCTGTCCTTTCAGCCCTGTGTGAGTCTAGAAGCAAGGCCCTGAAGCCACTTGTCTCCAGTAGGGACCCAGGCCAGGAGAGGCTCAGGGGGAAGGCTACAGTGCTGGAGCCCTGCTCGGAAGGCAGGCCCACTGGGGCAAACCTCTGAGCAGCTTGGTACTCCTTTCCCAGTGACCAGGGTAATACTTGAGGCACCAACCCCACCACAACTTCATCCCACCCACACCCCCAAGTGCCATCTTCTGCAACTGCTTGAACCATTTCCCTATTTGCGAACATGGGTTCAAATAAGCAATTTAAAATCAAAGCAGAGGGAACAGTTTGCAGCAGCAAGCGAGTCCATAGGGAAAGCCTGTCAGAAGAGTTATATCTGTGTAGCTACTAGCAGGCAGAAGCCCACTGCTTAAATGCGCATGCTTAGGGAAGATGCAAACTCAGGCTGCAAATGCAGCCACCGGACCCTAGAAACCATGCTGCCTCCATGCTCCCATGTCTCCTTGGCACTTGCAGTTTGACAAGCACTTTCACAGCCCCGTTTGCACCTTAAGGAAGCATGATTCTTTCAGGCAGTATTACTTCCATTTTACCATGAGAAAACCTGACGCTCAGAGAGGTAAAGTGACTTGTCCAAAGTCACGAATGACAGAGTGGCAAAACTCGACCTAGAACCAAGATCTGCTAACTGCTAATTAGTCCAGAGCTCTTGACTCTACCCCATTTGGTTCACGGAGGCTCCTCTGGAGTCTATAACAGTGAGATTTGAAAAGGGGTGTTTACATTGCTGGACTGTTTTCAGTGAGATGGACCTAGAAAATTCCCTTCTAGCCAGCCTCTTTCTGAAATCTCACCTGTGGCCCCTGGAGTTCCTTGGCTGGTTTCACTTGTCTCTGTGGCCTCTCCTGGGAAGCAGGACATTGAAAAGTAGGAGCAAGTGCACTTGATTCTCTTCCCTGTGAAGCTGGGAGACAGTCCCTGCCTTCTGACAGAATGACCGTAGCAGGTGCTGTTGCCTAAATGTCTGTGATCGTCCCAACATTCATATGTGGAAACCTAACTTTAAAGGTGATGTTATCAAGAGGTGGGGCTTTGGGGCAGTGATTAGACACATGAAGGTGGAGGCCCCATAAATGGGATTAGTGCTCTAAGAGGCCCAAGAGATACTCATCAACCCTTCCATCATGTGAGGACATAGCCAAAAGGCCATCTATGAACCAGGAAGCAGACCCTCACCAGACACCAAATATGCTGGTGCCTTGATTTTGGACTTCCCAGCCTCCAGAACCATGAGAAATACACTTTTGTTGATTACAAGCCACCTATCTATGGTATTTGGTTATAGCAGCACAAATGGACGATGACAGCAGGGTTCCCCACATTTTCTCTAGAAAATCCTTCCTTGCCTCTTCTAGTGTCTGGTGGCTCCAGACTCGCCTTGACTAGTGGCTTCATCACTCCAATCTTTGCCCTTAAGTGTCCTTATAAGAGGAAGGCAGAGAGTGTTGTGAGACCCACAGAAGAGGCAAAAACACACGCATAATGTGATGTGAAGATGGAGGCAAAGATTGGAGTGACGTATCTACAAGTCAAGGCAACCTTGGAGCCATCAGACACTGGGAGAGGCAAGGAAGGATTTTCTCCTAGAGGCTCTAAGAGGGAGTATGGCCCTGTGGACAACTTGATTTTGGACTTCTAGCTTCCAGAACTAGAACCAGAGAATAGAATAGCTTCCAGAACTAGAGAATAAGTGACTGTTGTTTAAGCCACCCAGTTTGGTATAATTTGTTACAGCAGCCTCAGGAAACTAATGCCTTTGGGAAAGCTCATGGTTTCCATTCCTGTTTCCTACATACTCTGGCCACGCTTGGCTTTCTCAGCCAGAGTCCAGGAATCATCGACTTCTAGTCTCAGCTAGATCCCTGGGTCCCCACTGTGCTGTCATTGGCCATGCTGCCTGCAGAGAAAGCTCCCTGCTGGTGCTGGCCCTGGCCCATCCATGACCCTGTTGCAGGATGCTGAGACCATACAGTCCTGGATTATATGTAGTTCACAGACTCCTCAGAGCCAACAGACCAGAAGAAAGGAGTCAAAGGAGCCCAGGGGGCAGAGACAGCATGGGATGGTTGGTGAGACCCTTCTGGATCCTTCAGAACTTGCAGAGCCTTTCCCCTCCTGGGGGTGTGCACTTGGATGGGCTCCTGCTCTTTGTTGCTTGGTGAGGAGGTCACAGCAACAGAGCGAGGATTTTTCTGTAGGAAAACACCCCAGAACCCAAGAGCTGCCTTGGGTTGCCAGTGGTATCCTTGCTGAAAGGATCCACAGCTCTTGGCAAATAAGTGCTGGAAACCTCAAAGGGAATGAGGCCCCTCAAAGCCAGAGCTTTGTTATTTCTCAAAATCCACAAGGGAGCCCTGCTTTCAGACATGGGACTCAAGTGCCGGCTGCAGCTGAGCGCGGCCCAGTTCCCCAGCAACCCCATCAATCCCAGCCCTTGGGTCTGTGTTTCTTTGTAATGTGTGTGCTTTATATGACATTAGTTATAAGCATTTCTGTGCATTGGTAGGCAGAGGCTCTCCTTCCCTGATTTGGACTCATCTTTCCTCTTTAAAGCTTTCCCCTCGGCCCTGTGTGCTCTTCATTCAGACTAACAATAGCCCTGGCAATATCGAGGTGGCAGCAGGGAAGAGCTACAGTTTAATAAAGCCAGGGCCCAGCGGCCTCCCCCAACCCACACTAGGGCTCTAATAAAGCCCTTTCATCGTTCCAGGCTGCATTTCCACCCCAGTGTCTGCAAATGGCTTTCTCAACTGAAAGGACGCTTTGTTTGTACTTAGGACGCAGTTGAGAGTGGTCACAGATTTCAGCCACCCTTCGTGGGATGGGAAAGAGAGTCAGGTGTGGAACTGCATCCTGAGAACCCCGCTCCCACCTAATCAACTGACAGCACATCCAGGGACTTTGCAGATTCTGGAAGGTTCTAGAAATGTCTAGCACAGATCATGTCCAAGTTCACCTTTAGTCAAAAGTCCATGTGGGCTACTTCCCTGCCTTAAAACATAGCTAGCTTTTTCTCCAGACTTTCCTGTGTAGAGAAACTGTCTTTTCACTCTCCTTTCTGAAATCATGCAATCAAACAGGAATGAAACTCTATTAGCTGTCTGCCTTTCTCCACATTCCACCATTTGATAGCACTTTACAGAATGTGAGCCAAGAGCTTTCATCACCCTGCTATATTTACTCAGTGAATCCTTGTGCTGTTACTACACGTGTTTGTATGCTGTTGTTATAAAGTGTTACCTTTTTTTAAATCACAAAATCATACATGACATTGGTGAAAAATTCAAGCATTCATGAAACGTATGATTTAGGAACTGAAAGACCCCTGTAATCCTACCCTCCCAACACCTGTGTAATGTATGTGTGTGAGGTTTTATTTTAATTTTCCATCTTAGTCATGGGGAAAACAAAATGATGGCTGTCTGGATGGGAAATCAACAGGAAATCCACAAACAGAATCAGGTAGTTCTCCTCAGCCCACCACATTGAGCCTCCCTCCCTGCAAATGGGGACAGTTTTAGCCTCTGTGACAACTTTCTCCACTCAGAAAAATACCTACTTTCAGCAGGCAGGGTACCTAGGAATCTTGGCTGCTGTGGAAAAAGGACAAATGGGTCAGTGTGGGCCAGGATATGTTCTGAAATGGGGTGCTATGGGCTGAACTGTGACTCTCACAAATTCCTATGTTAAAGCTCTATGTTAAAGCGCCTATGTAAATTCCTATGTTAAAGCTCTCCTGACTCTCCAATGTGGCTATATTTGGAGATGGATCCTTTATGGAAATAACTGAGGTTAGCTAAGGTTATAAAGGTGGGGCTCTGATCCAGTAGGATTAGTGTCCTTTTAAGAAGAGACAGGAGAGAGCTCACTCACTCGACCACGTGAGGACACAGCAGGAAGGCGGCCATCTGCAAGCCAGGAAGAGAGCCCTCACCAGAACCTGACCATGCTTGCACCTTGATCTTGGACTTCTAGCCCCCAGAACTGTGCGAAAAATACATTTGTATTGTTTAAGCCATCCAGCCTGAGGTATTTTGTTATGGTAACACGAGCTGACTAATGAAGTGGTGAAGGAGTGGAGAGTATTGTACCTGGTCTAGCTGCCCCCCCAACAAATCCTTGCCTCTGCCCAATATTGATACATTCACATTTCTTTCCCTACTGTCACCCTACTGTCCCTAGAACTCTGAAAATGGAGGACTGGGTGGAGGTAATAGGAGTGTCCTCTTAGAGACATACGTGTCTGAACCTAGCCTCTTTCCTCACACTGGGACTTTTGCTTCTCCT
The DNA here is from genome assembly GCF_029281585.2 of Gorilla gorilla gorilla. Taxonomy (NCBI): domain Eukaryota; kingdom Metazoa; phylum Chordata; class Mammalia; order Primates; family Hominidae; genus Gorilla; species Gorilla gorilla. The sequence continues at coordinate 32,038,952 of NC_073229.2, read as the reverse complement.
TTTTCATCTGCAGCTGGGGGCCAGTGTGGCTAAACTTGATGATAGTAGCAGAGAGAACTTTGGGGCATACACTGGGCACCCTTGAATCACATTGACAGTGCATTTTGGGCTCTTGGTAGTCTTAGCTCAGAAACAAATCTGCTCACCAAACAAATACCTCTGATGGCCTTGATTTAAAAGTTTAAAATTTCCCCTTCCACTCTTGCAAGTTCCTAGCTTTCTCTAAGTGAAAATAATTGCATTACTGATGCTTTAGCCTCTTGCTCTCCCTGTTTTGCCCACAGACCCTATGTGTGGACTCTAGGTTTGCCGCCTCAACTTCAGGACACACAGACCCTACAAGCAGCTCCAGCAACACAAGGCCCACATGCAACCCCCCAAAATTAAATAAACTAAATCTCAGGAAGCATGTGGAGTTGAAAGGATGATTTTTCATTTTTGCTGTCACTTTTAGGAAAAATGTCACCAATACCACATAGGTTTATCCCAAGATGCAGGGTGTCTTTTTGAAGTGGCTGTGAATGGGGAGAAGGCAAACTTGAGGAAATAAAGTGATAGAGGAGTGGTCCCTTAAATCAGTGCTTCTCAGACTTTTCTGTTGTGACCTGCAATAAATACACTTTACATCACCACCCAGTAGTCTGTGTACATATACACATTTCAAAAAATAATAATTACCCTTATTACCTGGGGTGCACTGATACTGTGTAGTCTAGTCTGGTCTGTTTCATTTAAAATGCTGCTTGGGAACTAAATTCATTTCATTCATAGGCAGCAGCATTTGTTAGTATTCCCAAAGGTATGGAGAAGGATGGGTGTTTACATTTTAGCAACACACTGATCAGAGAGCGCATAGGACAGTGGTTGAGACCCTTGTCTTTGGAGTTCAGCAACAGCTGTAGGTTTGAGTCTCAGCATTGCTGTTTAAGCAGCTGCACAGACGTGGATAAGTCCTCTAAGGTCCCTGTTCAACGGGGATAATGAGGCTTTCTTCGTAAGGTTGTGATAAGAGCTTTGAAAAGTAAATTACATGCGATGTTTAGCACAGTTCCCCAGAAACAGTAAGTTCCTAAGGAAATAGTTATTATTATTAACGGGCACTGAGGCATTTGAGGTGCCCTCCCTGGAGAGACACATTGCTCTGTGTCATCTGCTTTTGCTGTGAGCTGGTGCTGTGCTGTAGGGTGAGCAGCAAAGTCTGTTTTAGAGGAGGCTCCACGACGGAGACACTGAGAAGTTTATTAATAATTATAAATGGAACATCATTCATTTCAGCTGCTAAACATGCTCATCCCCAAACAGACTAGGGTCTTAGATCTTGGTTTCTGCTCTGCCATTTTGGGTCATTTTGCAGCACCATGATCTTTCCAGGGATGGGCACGAGGAGGCTGGAGTTCTAGTCTCTCTCAGAGGCTAATGTGTTATATGAGCTTATACAAGGCATTTCATTTTTCTGTGTCCGTTCTTGTAATAATGGGGATTATAATACCTGCCCACCCTGTCTCACAGGCCAGTTGAGAGGCACAAGCACATTGAAAAATACAGAAAGAGGTTTGGAACCACTCACAGAGAGGCATAATATCAATACAAAGGCTTAACTATTTATTATTACTATCTATCTTTCCTCAGTATTCCATTGTGAAGATCTGTGGTTAGCACTTCATCTTTTTTTCTTCCTTTTTAAAGGATAAAATTCATTTCTAACTACCTTTTGAAGGTCAATTTATGCTCTGGTCAACTGATTTATAGGAGTGGGGGAGAACAGCTTCCCAATCAAAGTGCTTTTGAATAATGCAATACCCGATATTAAAAGAGGAGCGTTGCTGCCTGATATGGTTTACTTTCTCCATTACAGAGAAAATCAGAGCTGCCCTACAGCATGGAGGACATCTCGGTCCAGCCAGCTGGCATCCGTGTTCTCCCTCTCGCTGCTCAAATGAGTACTACCAGTCCCATAAATGGCTGTGGAATTTGTGCATAAATATAAAAACCCAGTCAGGACCAGCCCAGCCCTGTGCCCTGCCTGGGGCTGAGGGCCCAGACTCCAAGGAAGGGATGTCTTTCCTAATTGGTCCACCCCTAGGAGCTGCCATTTTCAAATGTGCACAAAGTCACTGTCTAGACTAGCAAAGGTCTCTCTACTAAGTAAAAAAGTTTGGGAAAATATGAGGCCAGGCAATGTCCCTGCATAGACTCTGTGGGTCATAGCTGCAAAGACCTTGCAAATACCTGAATGCAACTGACATCTGGACTGCAGAGCCCCAGCGCGCAGGCGGCCCCAAGTTGTCCGTGTTAGCATAAAGCAGGAAAGATAGGAGCCGCTCTCCTCTCTCCTTCCAGCGGCAGTGCCTGCAGTCCTTAAGACTGTGGCCTCAGGTATTGAGCAAACCTGAGGTGAATCCTCGCTTGGCCTTCCAGGGGACTTGGCAGCTTAGAGTAGTCAAGCTTCAATGTTCTCATTTCAAAGACTGACATGTATATTAAGTGAGATATGAGGACGTTATGACCATACTGCTCAAGAAGTGCCAGCTATTGCTCCCTTCCCTCCACCATTCATCATCCACCTCCAACTCTTTCCACTCCAGCCCCTTTGCCCTGTTTCTTCCTTCCTCCTCCCCTCTCTCCTCTTTTCTGTTCCTGAATCCAGGCCTTTGAACGGTTCCCATAGACTCCAGCTGTGTCGTCCATCTAAAATTATCCCCTGACATCAATATTCTAGCTTGCTTCCTCCTTCCTTAGTTTTCTGGCTTTCTTTCTTGTTTACCAACTTCCTTCCATTTTAAGGGTAAGATAAATGAGAGTACAGATGGTGGATTTTTTTCCTCCTTCCTTCTGGAAACTCTATGCTAACTGCTTCAAAAGCAAAAGTCCTAGTGTGTGCAGTGTACTCTCCCAAAATGAGGCTGGGGTCCCTGAAGCCACACACATGTTGACATTGGTCCTAGTGCCGCCAGGCGCTCTATGGCCATGGGATCCCAAATCTGGCTGGGCAAAGGTGGCAGCTGACAGTGAAGTTCAGATAGCACGAGACCAATTTGGAAACAGTTGTTTCCAAGGGCTGGCATTAGGCATAGTCAAAATCTTAGTGCTCAATATAGCATGTTTTGAGGAGTATCTAAAAGTCTACTCTTGGAATTGAGTCCTTCTATATTAAACACTGTTCTAGAGGGGTCTTATTTTACAATTAAAATAACTTACCACACTTTACTGCGACTTCATTTATCAGATTGTAGAGGCAGAAGAGACAATTCAGTCCAACGAACAATGACCGGTTTTACCAGAGTATAAACTTCTAAGGGCAGAGACAGTTAGAAAACTGTCTTCTCAGTACCTCCTGAATGCCCAGCGCATGAGAGTCTCTCAACAAATGCTTGTAGAATGAATAAAGAAGAGAATAACATGTGCTTCATATGAAGCCAAACTCCTTGGTTTACCAAGATGAGAAGGCTGGTAATGGAAGCCCACATAACCACACACTTACAATCTGTTATAGTAACTATCATAATAGTGGATGGGTAAAGACTTTTGGAAACACAAATGAGGATCAATGAATTGAGTGGTGTGTGGACTGGGGAGGGTGGGAAAGACCATTTACATAATTCAGAAAGAGGCCAGAATTTACCTCCTGGACAGACAGACCTCATGTCAAAATAGGCCATCTTTTCAAGTCACACATAAAAATTTTAACAGAAAGAAAAACATTTTAACTTAGGGTAATACAAATTCCCTAAATACAGCTAAAAACCGCAGGACAACTATACACCAAATGATAGCAATGGGTAGTGAGGGTGGCAGCCCCCTGTCCTGGCGGCTTCTTGGGGCTGCTCCCCTGAGCCCAGCCTTACACTGGGGCTTAGGGGTTTCTGGACCAGCCGTCCCAGAGTGGAAACAGGCTCCTCACCACCGCTGCCCCTTCCTTTCTTCTCCGTCAGAGCTGGGAAGAGACTTTAGTAATCAGCTGTGTTAACCAAATGAGTGTGGTTGCATTTTCTTTGATTCTTTCTTTGCCTGTGGTAACCCAAAGCAATGAACCACCTTGGGAGGCTTAATAAGAATGAGAATGACTGGGCTTCACCCCAGATCTATTGAGTTAGAATCTCTGGAGACGAAGCCCAGGGATCTACATCATATTAACTCAACTGCCCTAGATGAATTTTTTTTAATGAATAGACTTTACTTTTTAGAACAATTTTAGATATTACAAAAACACTGAAAAGCTAGTGCTGAATTCTCACATACTCCTTGCGCAGTTTCCCCTATTATGAACATCTTGCATTAGTATGGCACATTTGTTACAAGTAATGAACTAATAATGATACATTATTATTAATTAAAGTTCATAGTTTATTCAGATTTTCTTAGTTTTCACCTAATGTCTCTTTCTGTTCCAGAATTCCCTCCAGGATCACATGTTACAGTCCCTAGATGACTGTTTATTTTTTTAATTAATTTTTAATTATAAAATAAATACATGAATATATTCTCTTGTTAAAATTTAAATATTACTTTGTGTGTGTTTTGTTTTGTTTTTTTGACACAAAATCTTGCTTGGTTGCCCAGGCTGGAGTGCAATGGCACAGTCTCAGCTCACTGCAACCTCCGCCTCCCGGGTTCAAGTAATCCTCCTGACTCAGCCTCCCAAGTAGCTGGGATTACAGGCGTCCACCAACACGCCCAGTTAATTTTTGTATTTTTAGTAGAGACAGGGTTTCACAGTGTTGGCCAGGCTGGTCTCAAACTCCTGACTTCGTGATCTGCCTACCTCGGCCTCCCAAAGTGCTGGGATTACAGCTGTGAGCCACCATACCTGGCCGAAAATGTAAATATTACTATTGAAGAAAGAACTCCTTTAACAACCCTCCAGTTTCTAACCCTTTCCCCAGAGGCAAACAATGTCGCAGATTTAGAGCACAACCTTCCGGTGGTTTTTCTATATATTCATATTCGTAGACAAATGTATTGAAGGATATAGTATTTTTTCGCGTTTCTTCAACATAAGTTAAATGATATTGCTCTATGCTTGTCATTCAGCACCTTCCTTTTTTAATTCTGTAAGTTACTGGTGAATGTTCAGTGTCAGAATAATGGGATCTACCACTTTTTTTAAACTAAATATTCGTAATATGAATATGTGATATTTTATTTGGCTACTGATAAACATTTACCTTGTTTATAATTTTATTCTGCTATTACACGTTTGCAAAGAACACATCCCTATGCATATATGTGAGTTGCTCTCAGGCATTGTATTTGTTTGCTAGGGCTGCTGTAACAAAGCACCACAAACTGAGGGGCTTACATTTATTTTCTCACAATTCTGGAAGCCGAAGTTCAAGGCCAAGTTATCATCAGGGCCGTGCTCCCTCTGAATCTGCTTGTAAAGGGTCATTTACAAGCCTCTCTCCTAGCTTCCAGTAAGTCCTTGGCTGTGGCAGCATAACTCCAACATCCACATGATATTCCCATTACCCCGTTGTGTGTCTCTATGCCCAAATTTCCCTTTTTTTATAAGGACACCAATCATATTGGATTAGGAGTCCACCTTACTCCAGTATGATGTCATCTTCACTTCACTAATTAAGTCTGCAATGACCCTATTTCCAAATAAAGTCACATTCTGAGATACTGGGGCTTAGAACTTCAACATATGAATTGCAGGGAGGCACAATTCAACCTATGACAGACATTGATGTCTAAACTTCTCTGATCCTGCCACACTATCAGTAAAAAGTATGTTTGCCCATGCACCAAAATATATGTGCATCTAAGTATTTGCAAATTATACATACTTGCTTTTGCACTAATGTGTACGTTAAGAAACTGCTTTAGGTCAGTTCTCCAGAGCACAGACATTGGGGCTCTGAGATTTGTATGCAGAAACTTTACTGGGGAGAGTGGAATGGGGTGGAGAGGAAGGTGAACTGCAGTATGGATGCCACAGAGAGCTCAGACGATTCAGAGTTCAGGAGCACAAGAGCCAGGATGGCCTTCAGAGCTGTCCAGAATTGAGGCCAGGACTAGGCTTTCTACCCACACACTGACCAGTCATTGCATACACACTGCCCAGGATGAACAGATCCCTTGGCCAAGGGCAATCTCCTATGAGCTGCTCAACCATGAGCCATTGGTAGCAAACTGCCCCGCCAGCTGAGTCCTGAAAGGGCATCTAGATGGTGCTTTATAGCTGACTCCTCAAAAACAGACCCTCAACAAAAACTTTAAAGGGCTGGCATGAAGTTAAACATACACAGAAGTTATCAAATCTTCTCTGATAATCAATAAATCTTGCATATTCCCAAGATATACAGAATCTACCTTTTAGACTACTGCTGGGCTAGACCAATGATGAGCATATAGAAAATATGCATTTTAAGTTTTAATAGAAACTGGGGCTGGGCGCGGCGGCTCACGCCTGTAATCCTATAACTTTGGGAGGCCAAGGTGGGCAGATCACTTGAGATCAGGAGTTCGAGACCAACGTGGTAAAACCTTATCTTTACTAAAGTCTGGCCAACAGGGTGAAACCTCATTTCTACTAAAAATACACAAATTAGCCAGGCGGTGGTGGCGGGTGCCTGTAATCCCAGCTACTCAGGTGGCTGAGGCAGGAGAATCCCTTGAACCCAGGAGGCAGAGGTTGCAGTGAGCTGAGATTGTGCCACTGCACTCCAGCCTGGGTGATGGAGTGAAACTCCATTTAAAAAAAAAAAAAAGAGTTTTAATAGAAACTGGTAATTGTCTCCTAAAAGGCTACACTACATGACGCTCCCATCAAGAATGTAGGATGGCACCCACTGCATTTCTGCCCTCTCCTACCAACACTTGATATTATAGAACTTCTTAAATTTTTACCAACCATGGGTTAAGAACATCTCATTCATTTGTGTTTCCCTAATTCCTAGACAAGCCGAAAATCTTTCTTCTTTTTGTGAATTGCGTGTTCATACCTTTTGCTCGTCATTCTTTTATGTTATGTGTCTTTTTCTTACTAATGAGTAGGTATCATTTATATCTTTGACTACTAAATCTTAATTCATTCTTAAGTACTGGAATCTGATAGCCATAAATACTCCTGCCTTTTCCTCCCTAATTGTCTCCTCATTTTCATGTGATGAATTTCTCTGTGAGACTAGACAGACAGCTCTGGTATTGTCTACTTGGAACTGAAAGATGTGGAGCCTTGGTCCTAATATTGTCACATTCTAGTTGGGTGGTTGATTGATCTCTCTGATCCTCAGTTTTTTCATAAGGAAAATGGGGATAACCCTACTTCCCAAGGTTGCTATGAGGACTTAATGAGATTATGTGTGAAGAGTTATTTATCATTGTTTTATTTTTTAGCCTTTATTATAAAACTGTAAAAGTCCAGATACATACTATCACCTACAAAATCCATTTGTTCATTCATTTGTTCATTGCTCACTAAATGGAAATTTATTATTGCCAGCCACTAACTCTGTTATGCGTTAGTGGATCCAGGAGGAGAGCCATAGGGGAAAACAGATATAAAAAATAATGAAAGCCCAATCTGATGAGGATAAGGAAGGGCACTGCATTCCTTCTCATGTTTTACTCTTAGACTTGAAGAAAGGTGTTACCATACCTCCCAGACGCAGGGGATGGAGGACCACAGCTATATTTACAAATTCCCTCTCTGTCCCAGTAAATCAGAACTTGTCATTCCCTGAGTGGTGTCTTAGCCCTGGGCCCTGTGAAAGTTCTGTAGATAAAGTCCTAACGACTTTTGCACATAAGCCTCCCTGTAGCAAATCGTGTAGGCATGCCTGGCCATCTTCCTCACCTCGCCTCCTCTTCCTGCCAGTGACTAGGTGAAGGATGTTGGCTGTGTCTGGAAAGGCGGTTGCCTTAAAGGGATTTGGCATTGGCTCTGCAGGCCTAGGTATATTCTTCTCTGTCTGCAAGTGCCCCCTGAGTATGTAAGTTACCAATCAGATATTTGTAATGAAAGGTAAGGGTAGATTCAGCCCCAAAAGGAACCATGTTTTCCAATCATGCTTTTATCAGAGAGCCCTGCTTTTGCAGTGAGCAGGATTTTGTGCATCTATTAATACAGGATTACGTTCCCATTTCTCTGTTGTTCTTGAGTTAGTGCTCGCCTGATTATAAAGACATAGTTTGCTTAAGACGTAGAAAGAAATTTCATGCCATTGAAGCTTCAATAAGGTCCAGTGGGTAGAGGTGCTGAAAAGGTAGGTTTCAACTAAATTGTAAATGCCTTTGTATTCCAGATTTTGCAGTGGTGGGAATCAGTATGTTTAAAATAGGAGACTCACATGTTCGGATTTCATTTTTAAGAACATGATAGTGTGATAGAGTGACAGGTGGCAGGAAACTTCCATTGTCAGCATATTCTTCTTCCTTCTCTAGCCCTTTCTCCTCTCTTTATCGTAACAATCCCAGGAATATCTGGAACATAGTGCAAATAAGCCTGCCAACTCTCTTGCCAGCATTCTGACCACAAGGTTAGGAGATAGAAACATACTTAAAAGGAAATCACATAAAACAAACTATAAGGCAATAAAAGAGGTATAAAAGCTGAAGTTGCCCTTGAAACCTAACTTCCTTTTTTCAAGTGTTTTTCTCTTCATTCACAGTGGCTGCAACTGAGGCCTGTGTTGTCCAGGCACCTGCCACCTGGCCCCTGGCCCACACTCTCTCCAGCTGCACTGTTAAACTCTTTCTCTCTCCTGAGGTTTTAGTGTCTTGTGTTTTCTTTTCCCTGTGGCCTTTCATAACCTTCCACTCGGATGTTTTAAGATGCAGGTTTTATTATCATTCACGTATGGTGAGGCCAACTGATCATGAGACAATTGTCATTGAAAAGATAGTTTGTTTTACAGTCAGAGCCTGAGAGGAGAGGAACACCATGCCGTGGGAGAGGAGGGCACCCAGAGAAGCACCAGGTGGGTCAGGGGGAGGAGGGAGTGAGGGGAAATGTGACAAATCACAGCTTTGACTATGGTTTTGCGGGAGGCATTGTAAGCAGGATTAGGATTGGCTAGTGTGAATAATTCCAGTGGGCTCTGGCACACAGGGGCTCTCCCTAATTGTCTGGTGGCTGGTCTTGGGGTGATCAGGGTAGGTGGAAGGTGGCCCTGAGTGTAATAGACCAATATAGGGAGAATGGGCTCTGGATTGGTTGGTTTGCATTTGAAAGGTGCACTTACATACAGACAAGTCCTTTACTCTCTCCAGGAGCTGGCTAGCCCTGGAAGGGGCAATCTCTTCAGGACAGGCAAGGCCCCAAGATACCAAAGCACCAGAATAAAAGGACATGCTTCATATGCACATATTCTTCATGGAATACAGAATTTATTGGGTACCATTTTCCCCCATGGGTATCCTTGTCTTTCTCTATTTTTTTTTTCTTACTAGTCACAAAGTTAATTCTCTTTTAGAGGGTCTCTTTTCTACCAACTCATGACCCCCTTCACTCAGCCACCTCTTGTTGAATGTTCCCTATAACGAGACACGGGTCCATTGGGTCAATTTGCTTATGGTTGTGTTTAGGCACCATTTTTTGTGGACCTGCCTCTCCCTAGACTGAAAGCAGAAGCCATGATTTGTTTGTTTTGGTGACCCCAACACTCTCCACAGTACCTTGCACATAGTCAGGACTTAATACATGTCTGTTAAAATAAATGTTGACTAAATAACATATCTATTAGTATCAGGCCAAGATTCTTTTTTGGCCAATCTCTTAGCTTTATCATTGAAAATAAAATCTTTTGGAAGAAAACAATTTGCTCAAGGTTGCACAGCAAATAGTGGAAGAAGCAATGTTAGAATCTATGCTTGTTAGAAATTATAGATTGGAGTGACATGAAAAGATGATTATTCACTTGGGTGTTTTGACAGTATTTGGGCCAGAAATTTTTAGAATGTGCACATTCTGTCCTGAAGTAGTCTTACCTCCCCACAAGACCCCCAGAAGAAATATATGCATGGAGAAATAACATGCAAAGCCAAGCAACATTTTGTTTTTAGCCGAGACTTCAGCCCCTAAAACACAATGCACCTACCTGAGCTGGGCCAGGTCCTGCCTGAGTGAGCTCTGCCTAGAATCAAAGCAGACAGTCCTGGTGTCATTTGTTTCTTCCCCCAAACCTAAGCTTTCAACTTTATCACCCTGGAGAGACCAAAAGCCAATCCAAACTTCCAGAGAGAGCCAGAGAGTGAGAGCTCTGGCCCAATGCTAGAATGAAGCTGACCTAAATTTTCCGCCCCAAGCTTTCTTAGGCCAGCCAGGTTCCCATTCCATGGGGAAAGAAAAAACATCTAGAATTGTTAGTAAGAGAGGTAAGGAAGTGCCAAAACAGGGACAAGCCTATCTTTTAATGTGCAATGCCTTCATCCATGACACTCACTCCTACATTGGCCAATGAAATATCACAAAATGTGACCAATGACAGCAACACCTTTTGGGAATGAAGATTTTTCCTCCCCTCAAAGAAAAGGGGATATCTCTGTTTTCAAAGGAATGGGAGAGCTCTGAGCTTTTTCTGAAAGCAGATGGGATAGAGTGCTCCTTTTAGTTTGCACCAATCCCCACCATGTTGCCTCAGATTAGGAGTTTTAATGCAATTTTACTTCTGCTATACCTTTACCATGCACTCAGGTTACCTCCCTTTGTAATTAAGTGCCTCTTTTGATCAAAGCAGGTGACAGTGTTAAGGTTTCTATCTCCACAGAGAAAGAATGGAATGTATGTGTAGAAAAGCTAATCATGGCCAGGTGTGGTGGCTCACACCTGTAATCCCAGCATTTTGGGAGGCCGAGGTGGGTGGATCACCTGAGGTCAGGAATTCGTGACCAGCCTGGCCAACATGGGTGAAACCCCGTCTCTACTAAAAAAAAATAATAATAATACAAAAATTAGCTGGGCGTGGTGGCAGCTTCCTGTAATCTCAGCTACTCAGGTGGCTGAGGTAGAAGGCTCACTTGAACCTGGGAGGCAGAGGTTGCAGTGAGCCGAGATCGCGCCACTGCACTCCAGCCTGGGTAACAGAGTGAGACTCCATCTCAAAAAAAAAAAAAAAAAAAAAAAAAAGAAAAGAAAAGAAAAGCTGATTGCAAAATTAACCATAATGCATGCAACATGGTGTTGAAATACTTGAGCAACTGCTCATTCTGTTAGGCAGAACATGTTCTTAGATCTTGAAGTCTACTCTAGCCTGTATATATGAATCCACACTTCCTGTAAAAATACATCTGCCCCTATCTCCTGGTGGCATTGCGAAAAGCACATATTGCTTTTCTTCTACAAAGCTACCGTTCTGTCATTTCCTTTAGTTGTGAGGTCTCCTACCCTTTTTTTCCAGTGATTACTAAGCTTCCCCAGAAAACCTTTTTTGGCTACCTCCATCAAGCTTCATTTACAGAGCCATGCCCATCTCGTTTCTGTTCTTCTGTGTCCTAACTCTTAGTACTTATTTATATACTTTTATCCCACTAAGGGAAGTTGGGTAACTAATTCCAGCTTTCTGTACCTTGTATTTATGTCTCACACAATTTGGGTCTCTTCTTGTTTTCTTCTTGGAGTAGATACTTCTTGAGACAGGGATAATTTCCGGAGCTTTGGTTGGAGTCACCCAGGGCCTAGTCAACAGCAGTTCTCTGCTCAGAATGAGCATTCAATAAATATCAGCTGACTATGGTGATGAGTAAATGAGGATGTACTCAGGGTTGGTAGAAAAACTAACATGTAGTCTTCTTGCGTACTTTTGCTAACTATCAAAGCCCTAGTTGCTTAGGTTATTTTTTCCTATTATAGTTATAATAGTTACTTTCTAGGACTCTTCCCTTAGCTTAGCTAATAATTCTTCCCTTAGCTTCAATACTTTCTCCAGATGTTGTAAGTTATTGAACAGGAAAAAATGCATATGACCCTGATCTTATTAAACAGCATATTAATCAGAAGCCAATTATTCTGCCCAATACAAATGTGTATTAATTTTGTATTATGTGCAAATATTTAGGCACGGGCCCATGTACACATATATCCATTAACTAGTCAAATACCTAAATTAAAAATGACAATCTGAAAAAAGTTCCAAGTGCAAAGGTGTGATTGCTTTGAAAATAGCCAATTTAGGAAAGTTTGGCCTTTAATTGGCCAAGTTAAACAAGGCACAATTACTACTAACTTGGTCCCCAAAGATTGGCTCTAATCACGTCATGTTTAACTTGGCTGGTTAAATTGCAAATAGTATTCTCTTTTTCTGATTTGGTTCATTTGGCTGATATAATCTCTTTCTGTGGCTTTCTCTCCTGACTTAGCTCTTTCTGCGAATGGAAGCTCCATGGATTAGGAAATACAGCTCTATTTTTTAAAAAACAGCAAAATGTGTGTGTGGTTTTTGTTGCTGTCTTAAACAGTCTCTGAGAAAACTTTATAAGCTCATAGTTATAAAAACATGACAGATTCATCACAAAATTAGTATGCATATGTCAAAGGTTTTATAGACCTGATATCTCAAAATATTCTTGCATATTTTTGTTTTGCTTTACATTACAGGTGAGGAAGAATTTTTTTGTACTGACTCTAGTGTCTTCTGTTACTGAGAGAAGAGGACTCTAACTTATACATTCAATGTTAAATGAGCCAGCCCAGGGAGACCACACAGTTCCATGAGGGCACAAAGAAGGATGGTTAAACATTTATCTCTATTTTTGTCTGAGAGCATCTGAATTCAAAGAAGTCCAATTTCTTAGTTCGGAATGGTCAATTGCATGCATATTAGATGAAAAGGGCATCTAATTTCCTATGTACTACCATGGAATACATCAATCTAAGAAACAAGAAATTATTTTCTCTGGTAGAGAAACACATATACACGTGTGTGTTAAATACTCACTTATTTACTAAAAACAATAAACATTTAAGGAGGAATTACAGTGTGTCAGGTTCTATATTAGGCGTTGGATATGCAGAAAGGAGTAAGACAATTTTTGCCTTTAAAAACCTGTAGCATATATTATATGTCTGTATTGGGTTATTTGCACTGGATAAGTCAGAAAAATAATGGCTTTAGATTCCAAATTTTAGCTCCCCCTACTTCTTTTTAGTTTATAACACAGATAGAGCTGGTCTTCAGCATCTTTCCCTTGCATACCACCATGTGATTCTGTTTGTGCCCCCTCAGTGACATTCCATCTCCCATGCCAGTTTCCACTGCTTTCATGCTTTCTCCAACCTCAAAATGAACTCTTAGGAAGAGCTAATTAGTCTACCCTGGTTATAAGGAATTTCTAATAAGAACTTTCTGTATTAACTCTCCTGTGGTTATTTGCCTTGAGGCAAAGCCAGCAAAACTGTATGCTCATGAAAGAAAGATAATTTTCAGATACCTTCAGGTATATTATTTACTTGTGAGTAAGCCACAGCTACCAAATAATTTCCATCTGAATTTGCAGCAAAGTCTGAAGTTTAACACTTTCTACGTTTTCTATTCCACCAAATGTCCTGCTTTCAGGCCAAAACCTGCATTGTGGGTGTGGAAGGGAGGAGAGGGGATCCCCCCCACAGTATTTCCGGTCTACATACTAGGCATGGGGATACTACAGTTTGTACATTTATTATCGAAAGTAATATTCTGATGTGCCTTTATCAGTTGTGCAGATGACCCCCAACTTACGATGGTTCGGCTTTGGTTTTTTGACTTCACAATGGTGTGAAGGCAATAATCCTTCAGTATAAACTGATTTTTGAATTTTGGTTTTTGATCTTTTCTTTGGATAGCAATATGTGGTATGACACTATCTCAAAATACTGGGCAGTGGTAGTGAGCACACTGCCCAGTCAGCCCTGTGAACACAAGGTGAAACACCTGATACTCTACAGTGGACTGTGCTGTCAGATGATTTTGCCCAACTGTAGGCTAATGTAAGTGTTCGAGCATGCTTAAGGGAGGCTAGGCTAAGCAGTGATGATCAGTAGGTTGGGTATATTAAATGCATTTTCAACTTATGAAGCAATGGGTTTATTGGGATGTAACCCATCATAAGTCAAGGAGCATCTGTATTCTTTTGGAAAGATCCAAGCTTGTGGCCCAAACTGATCAATTTGGTGCATCAGCATATTGTTCTGTTGCAAAGTTTTGATTTTCAAGTATGCATATGAAAAAAAATGATACTGCGTATAAAATGTCTGCTAGTCATGTTAATCATTAAACAGAAAGCAAGCCAACAAATAAAAACCAGCCAATAAATAATGAATGGAGCATGAAAACCAGAAAGCCCAAAGTGACAAAACTGTCAACAGTATTGGACTCTATACTGTAAATGATAATTTTACAATTAAAATAGAATTTTTTTCTTCTGGGACTCAAAGAAAAGTAATGATGGGATAGGATGATGTGTGTTTCCAGGAATGTCTGACATCATAGGCATTTTTGTTGTTTTTCCAACAAAATCTTACCAGAGTAAGTGGGTTACAAAGAGGCAATCTTATCAAAGTTGGGGGACAAGATGTTAAGCCTTGCCTCCATTACACATGCACATACATGTGCATATGAGCCACACACACGTGCACATACTCACATGTGATTATAACTGTGCAGTGGCTCTTGAGGAGGCTTCGCAGGGCACAGTCAGAAAATCTCTGCCTTAAGTATTTACCCTGACCGAACGTGAAGCAATAATAGTCGGGTTTGGCTCAGTGCCTAAACTCTAAGTTTGTAATTAGTCCCAGAACAAAAAGGAAATTCATGAAAAATGAGTTTGGGAGGGAGGGTGGGAGAAATCTGGTTTGAAATGTCCGTATTTGCTTATGAGGACATGTGCAATTCACTGGGAATCTTGAGTCTTGGGTTTAACTTTGGCTACTAACTGATCTGATGACCTTGAACAAGTTACTTAAGTTCTCATATTTTTCATATTTGTCCCTATTTCCTCGTACTTGTAACCATAGAATTGCAACAAATGATCTCTGTTGACGATCCTTTATGGAGAAGCTGTGTGCTATCCTATGTAGGAAAATATATTCCAAAGACAAACACGAAGGCGCCTAAAAATTCTTTCCCATGAACATTCCATTTACTGGGCAATAAATAAATAGAAGAAAACAAGGTCGTTCTGCAAAATACAGTCTGTCATTTTCAATAACTCTTGTCACCTTTCACCAAGCAGTCCCTGCTGGCAGTGGAACCAATTCTTAGATTTAGAAAAAATTTACAGCATGGTGCTTCAACTTCACCAACTGTCTTAAGCTGCCATTCATCCATGGTGAAAAGGAATCCAGCAGTGGGGACCAATCCCAGTGTGATGCTCCAAGGTCTGGCCAACCACTGTATGTGCAGGACCTTGATCCTCTCGCTTTCCTGGATTTCCAAGTGGATCAACCATACAGCATGAAAGGCATTATTAGACAAGAGAAGCATGTCATTGGGATGGACCAAAGCCAAGTGAAGATGACTTAGAGCTCCATGTACATGCTCAAGCATTCATACACAATTACGTGAGACAACTTGGAAGTACAGAATCCCTTGAAAGGTCCACAAAATGTACTCAACACTTTCTTCCCAAAGTTATCTTGTCCAACTCCTGTTGGAGCTCTTTACTTACAGTTTTCCTATTTGTTTAGTTGATGCCTTTCCGCCCATGTCTTCGATTTCCTCCAGTAGAAGCAAGAAGTTTGCTAATTGCACTGTTGTCATTACAGATAATATTGACTATATATTCTGAATGTTGTGGTCAGCCTAATGAAAATGAAGCCTGTATAAAAGGCACATAGTCAACAGGCATATTGAAATATGCTTCAAGATGACTCCAGATATGTTTACATATCATTCAACTCATGCTCAACTAAACTATTCCCCCTTGTTTTTTGGAGACAGGGTCTTACTCTGTTGCCCAGGCTGGAGTGCACTGGCATGATCACGGCTCACTGCAGCCTCAACCTCCCAAACTTAGGTGATCTTCCTACCTCAGCCTCCCAAGTAGCTGGAACTACAGGTTTGTGCCACCACGCCTGGCTAATTTTTGTATTTTTTGTAGAGACAGGGTTTTGCCATGTTGCCGAGGCTGGTCTCAAACTCCTGAGCTCAAGCAAAGTGCTGGGATTACAGGAATGAGCCACTGTGCCAAGCCTAAACGATCCCTTTTGGGGAAGATCTTTTGAGACATCCTATTATAACAATTCTGGTACTATTAATTTCTGAAATTATTGGATAACCAGTTCTCCTTAATTAGCTTGGCTAACTGAAATTTTCTTATATAAGATTAAGAATGTTCACCTCAACATTGGGTTTTATAGGTTGTATAAGTTCAAGTGAATAAGCAGGGCAGTTTGTGTAATTTAAGTTCATGTTCTATGTGAAGAAAGAAGGAAAATAGGATTTCTTTAAAATAATACTAAAACCTAATTTGATCAATACTAAATTCTAAATCTGTACTCTGTATAGTAAAGCTATACAGGCTATATAGAGAGAGAGAGAGGGAGAGAGAGAGAGGAAGAGAGGGAGAGAGAGAGAGGAAGAGAGGGGGCACACATGACAGAGAGGGCACGAGAGAAAATGCACAATTAAAAAAAAACAACTAAAACCAGTCATTTATTCATTCAACATTTATCAAGCAACTACTATGTACCAGGCATTGTTCTAGGTGCAGAGTAGACAGAAAAGAGTAAAACAATCTAATCTTGTGAATTTTTTTGTAACGATATTTTTGACATAGGTAGCACATTGTAGAGAAAAATAGATTTGAGAAGTTACATTCAGTCATGCCTTCTTAAAGTTTTAGTGCAACCATATGTAAAGGAAATGAAAACTCTGATATTTTATCAGAATTTACCAGTACAATGAAAATGGGCCAAAACATAGAATAGGTAGGGGAAATTGTCTAGATTTAATAAATTCCTATAATATTAATTATTATTGCACAGCAGATTTTCACCTGAAGTTACATTTGTGTGACAAAGAAGTGTTAACTAATAATCAAAACTATTTATCATAAGACATAGGAGACATAATGGGAAAAAGCAGTAGCTCTTGCTTGTAGTTCTGGGGATGGGGAATTATCCCTGAATCTCAGTGAGCCTCAGTTTTCTCCTTGGTAAAATAAAGGAAAGAAATTGTCATTCTACCTTGGAATTAAGTAACATCTATAATTAGTGTCTTCTTCCAGCACAAGCTAAATTTGTGAGGCCAGAGACCACACCTGTCTGTTCTCCCACGATGTCCCAAGTACCTTGCTTAGTTACAAATTCTACAAGGCACTCAGAAATATTTGTTGAAAGACAGCAAACGTTTGTTAAGATTATCCTGAGGGTGAGATGAGAAAAATACATGACAAATTACTCAAACATTGTGAAACATTATTCTTAAGAACTCGCTTCTTATCCTGCTGTTTTGAGATTTTGCAGTTTGGGCAAATGCTTGATCTCTCTTCAGGGATAAGTTGCTCACCAGGAAGACCTCTGGGCCTAAACTTTTGTGAACAAAATCTGGCTTAGTTGCTAGCGGCATTGGTATCTCCCAACTTTGCCCTGAGCTGGCTTCTCATTCCCAGGCATTTCAAAACAAGGTTTCAAAATGAAACTTCATCTAAGCCTCTGAAAGCATCATCCACTTTTGGCACCAAGATGGGATTTTATGATGTTCAGGGGCAGAGGTGCAGACCCCAGCAGTTTTGCTGAGTCTTTTTTTTTTTTTTTTTTTTTTTTTTGAGAGGAGTCTTGCACTGTTCCCCAGGCTGCATGCAGTGGCGTGATCTCGGCTCATTGCAACCTCCGGTTTCCAGATTCAAGCAATTCTCCTGCCTCAGCCTTCTGAGTAGCTGGCAGGCGCCCGCCACCACGCCCGGCTAATTTTTTGTATTTTTAGTAGAGACGGGGTTTCACTATGTTGGCCAGGCTGGTCTCGAATGCCTGACCTCGTGATTCGCCCACCTTGGCCTCCCAAAGTGCTGGGATTACAGGCATGAGCCACTGTGCCCGGCCTGCCGAGTCTGTCTTTGAAACAAACTGCTTTTATGTAATGAATGACTAGGAGGGAAACCCATGCAAACCTAAATTAGGAAAAGATTTGGACAACCTCCTGAGAACGCAATTGCAGCACGTCACGCAGCTTTAATCAGTAGTCAGTTTCTCCCTGTTGGTCTTCAGAAGAAACCAAATTCTTTCCCAGCTGCCAAGCACAGCATTTCTTCATCCACGTCTACCGTAGTTGGTTTCCAATGAGGCGGTTGTTTGTCCCAGTTCCCAGCCATCTTCCAGGCAGAGGACCATGCTAATCAATCACTCGCTCATGGTTCTAGGCGAGCTCAGTGAAGAAAATGCATTTTCTTCAAAGGTCCCTATAAAACAACCACCCTCACAAATGACCTGTGAGATCTCTGGTCCCCTAGCATCTTCCTCCCACCTCCACCCAGAACGGCAGCATTGCCTCTCCAAGCCCCTCCTTGCTGCGCTATAGACGACCAAGTCCCCATCAACCAGCAGGCTCCATCTCATGACTGAGCGCGCTCCCAGACGTGACCCTCTCTCTACCACCCTGCCAATTCCATCTCAAGCCAATCCTCATTCCAGACAGTGACTCGTTGAGGTCCCCTCTGAACTCCAATCCCTGAGTATCTGAGAGCTGGCTCCTGACCATTCTGCAACACTGCCCCAGTTAAACTGTGTGCCGCAGCGTGATGACCACATAGTCTGGCATCACATCGGAAGCATTTATTTCCCTTCAGGGACATCAATAATATGTTTTTTCCTACCTTCAATGAATGACCTATTGAAACCCCTACGGAAAGACAACTAACTGTTAAGGACATTTACCATCAGCATGGAAGTTCCGAGGTTTTATGATGTGTCTGGCAGAACCAGACACAGATATCTTATACTGGGCATTTATAATGTCCTGGAAAGCCAGCGTTGCCCTGCTTGCACCTGGAGCCCTGCTGAGTGTTCCTGACTGGCGATTGTACCCAGATGTCATACTTAACTGATGTTCAGTTTCTGGGTACTGAGTAATGTAAGACCAAGACAGGCCCAGGGAAATCTTGTGTAAGGAGATGGTCTCCGTTAGTATGTGTGCATATGTGTGTGGTGTGTGTGTGCAGGTACATGTGTGTGTGTGTGAAGGGGTAGTATTCTAGCAGGGAAGGATTAATTCTTCAGAAGGGCTAGGGAACCCTGGAGAAGACATACCTGAAAACAATCATTAGGGAGAAAAACTCTAAAAAGTTCTGAAGGTCAGCACACTGTTCCTAGAGAGGAGAGCGAAAGCAGAGACGTCCCCTCACCTCTATCACCTCTCCTTCCCTCAGTGTCACACTCAGCTCCTTACTGGTAGGGAGTGCTTTTTGTGCCCACCAGTTCAGGGCAGCCCCTTATCACCAAAGTGCTGGGAAGATGCAAGAAGACAGCCTGGCTTCCTGAGCCACCCCGCAGCTTCCCGCAGATGCGCCCAGCCCCATGCACACCAGCCATGGCTGCGTCCCAGGTGACTGTCTACATAGACACAGCAGCAAGGCCCCTGGGCCCATTGACAACCTGAGACAAGGCCAGCGGTGACAAACACCAAGCAGCTGGAAGAGAAGAAGGGGACTTGGGGAAGGAACTGTGTAACTCCCATGAAGAAGCTGAAGTCAAAACTTTGCAGGGAGAAAATGACAGTTTATCAACTATTGGAAAAAATAAGCCACTACTGCTTGATGCTAAGCAAAATGAGTGGTATTTATTTATTTATTATTTTGAAATAATTCCAGACTTAGAAAACAGTTGCAACAGAACAAAATATTTCCAAAATAACTTTACCCCACATCCCCAAATGTTAGTATTTTGCCTTTACCACATTTTCTTTGCCGTATTCTCTGTGTGTGTGCGCATACATATATATATAATTTTAATAATATATCTAAGAGATATAATTTTCTTTTCTGCACTTGATCTTAGCCAAAAGGCCGAGAAGCAGTATGTAATTTTCTTTTCTGAACTGTTGATTAAGTTGCAGGCTGATATGGTTTGGCTCTGTCTTCACCCAAATCTCATCCTGAATTGTAGCTCCCACAATTCCCATGTGTCATGGGAGGGACAAAGTGGGAGATGATTGAATCATGGGGGTGGGTCTTTTCCATGCTGTTCTCATGATAGTGAATGAGTCTCATGAGATCCGATGGTTTTATAAAAAGGAGTTCCCCTGCGTAAGTTCTCTCTTCCCTGCCGCCATGGAGAATGTGACTTGCTCCTCCTTGCCTTTCGCCATGATTGTGAAACCTCCCCAGGCATGTGGAACTGTGATCCAATTAAACCTCTTTTCTTCATAAATTACCCAATCTCGGGTATGCCTTTATCAGCAGCATGAAAATGGACTAATACACAGGCATTATGTCCTTTTACTCCTAAATTCTTCAGTTAATATCATGCAATTCATAGACTTCGTTCAAAGTTTTAAATTCTCCTAATCATATACATTATAGCAAAATAAAATACTTTTTTTCTGGCTCAGGATTCAGTCCAGGATTGTGTGTTGCATTTAATTGTTTTGACTTTCTAGTCTCCTCTAAACTAGAATAGTTCTGGAGTATTTTATAGTCTTTGTCTCTCATGAACTTGAAATTTTTGTAGAATGTCCCTCAATTTGGATTTGTTTGCTGTTTTCCCCGTGATCAGATTAAGATAATGTGCTTTGGGCAGGGATGCCACCGCACAAGATGTGACTCCCTCATGCGCTGGGTCAGGAGGCACAGGACACCTATTTGCTGGGTAAGTGATGAGGTTAACTTTGATCATTTGGTTAAAGCTCAGCCTGTCAGGTTTCTCCACTATAAAGTTACAACTGGATCTTCATAATTAATAATAATCTTGTGGCAAGATACTTCACAACTAGGTCAACATCCTGTTTGTCATCAAACTTTTGCTCACCAATTTTAGCACCCACTGATAATTCTTCCCTCAATCCACTATAACCATGATATTTGTCAAATGATAATTTCCTAATTTTATTATTCCTGTGACACTTATTAGTTGGCATTCCACTTCCTTTTCTCTTATTTTTTATTTATATCAATGTGGACCCACAGATTCTGATTTTATTCAATAATCTGTTAATGTGTTATTGATTTTTAAACAGTGACGGTAAAACATTGGGATCTGGAAGGCCGTACAGAAGCGTTGCCTGACTTTTGAAGAATCCTGGGATACAGTTTCCTTAGAGATAACTGGGAAATGGAACTTGGGAGCTGTTGAGATGTTGTGAGACAAGTGAGATGTTGGTTTGGATTGTGGTCAGTGAAGGAAACTGAGCCCACGTGCCCAGCCTGCAGCTGTCCATACTAAGTGGAATTAGGAGATAACATCTCCTCCAGAAACCCAGTATTTGGACCTTCAAAAGGTTGCTGTACCTAATGGAAATCAGAAACCAGGAGCTGGAGGGTATGCTGGCCAACCTAATGGCCATGAAGGTCAAGTCGGTAAAGGCTTCTCTAATTTTGGAACCAATTTGACCTTCATAAAAGGCAAGGTGAACAGTGAGCTAATCTGAATGAAATATGACCCAGGGTCAGGAGTGCCTTTTGAAGGAATTTCTATTGACATTCTAAATTCTAGGGCCCTCTCATCCTCTAGGCTTCCTTTCCCCTCTACTGGCTTCCTCTTTCCTCTGCCTCTTGCTCACCTCTTCCTTCTCATCATCAGCTTACTTTTATGACTTTTCTTTATTCATTGGCTTGTGCCTTACGCACTCAGGGGCATAGCAGTCTCCAGAAGGTTGGTCCTCATATCAGAGGATTTCGCTTACTGAACTCTCCTTAGAACTGTAAATACCTGTCTGTGGTCACCTGCAAGTTTTGCTTTGCAGAAACTGTGAAGGGTCTCGTATTGGTCAAAACTCTTTGGTTGCAAGAAAGAGAAATCAAATCAAGCTCATGTAAACACAAAAAGACATTTATTATCAACATAAAGAAGTGTTGGAATGAACCCAGGAGCAGAAATATCAAGAAATCTGGGAAGGGATTAAATCGTATCTGAAAACTTGTCCAGACCCTCTGTGGTTTTGTCTTTGTACCTCTTGTGACATCAGTTTTATTATCATTTCTCTTCTCTGCAGATTGAGTTTCCCTGCATCCCTGGTCCACCTGGTAGAATATGCCTACCCCTTTGGATCCAGAGTTTACAGGAGATGGTGTCATTGAAATTCAGGGAAAAAGAAATCTTTGTGCATTAGGCAAATAATCCCATAAATATCCCCTATGGTATTACCTCCAAATTTACTTAATTTATGTCTTAAATTTCACTATTGGTAAGTCACTATTTTGTGTTAGAAATCCTTTATCAAATCTATTTAAAAGAATTTTAAATGGGATTTAAAAGTAAATTGGTGGAAAAAAACCAAAAAAATTAAAGCCTATGCATAATCTATCATCTAGTGATAGTACTGTAAATTTTCTAGTGTACATTCTTCTATCCTTAACTCTGTGTGTGTGTGTGTGTGTGTGTGTGTGTGTATGTGTATGTATGTGTGCATATTAGCCACATGGGAATAATATACATATATTGTCTTATAACTTGCTTGTCTCACTTAATTATCAGTATGTTACCTTGACATTTGCATTTCTTCTGCAAAACAATTTTTTTTTTTTTGAGATGGAGTCTCACTCTGTCGCCAGGCTGGAGTGCAGTGGTGCAATCTCCGCTCACTGCAACCTCTGCCTCCTGGGTTCAAGCGATTCTCCTGCCTCAGCCTTCCTAGTAGCTGGGACTACAGGTACGCGCCACCACACCCAACTAAGTTTTGTATTTTTAGTAGAAACGGGGTTTCACCATGTTGGCCAGCATGGTCTCGATCTCTTAACCTCATGATCCACCTGCCACGGCCTCCCAAAGTGCTGGGATTACAGGTGTGAGTCACCGCACCCAGCCTGCAAAGTAATTTTTGATGGTATGACTGTGCCATAATTTAACCCATTCTCTGTGTATAAGATATTCTTTGGGTGTCCACTTAGCTCACAAGCTAACCAGAGAATTAATAGCCTTTGCTCCAAAGATATGATAACACTGTGGCTCGATTCTTCTGGTCAAAATATATTGGCCTGGAATGAACCCATAAACTAAGCTCAGCAAAGAAGATTATCCTTCCTAGGAAATGAAATTTGGAGCCTAGAGACTCCCAGTTTCTTGTGGAGTTATAAACCATTTTGGGGAGGTGTGGAACAGCCATATCCTCCCATGATAAAGAAGAAGCAGAACAGTTGGCTAAGATACGGATAATTGGAGAAGATTTTTAGAGAGAAGCAGGGACAAGAGACGGAAGGAAAGAAATTCCTTGGACTCCCTGTAATTTTTCATTTTCCAGTTTCAGTCCTGTGTTGGGTTGAGTGTTGCCTCCCCAGAATTCATGTCCCCCTGGAACCTCAGACTGTGGCCTTATTTGAAAGAGAGTATTAACAGACGTAATTAGTTAAGGATCTCGAGATGAAATTGTTCTGAGTTTAAGGTGGGCCCTAAATCCAATGACTTGTGTTCTTATATGAAGAAGAACAGACACAATAGGTTATTTTCAGTTTGTGGCCATTATAAATTATACTACAGTGAACATTCAAGTGCATACATTTTAGTGCACATTTCCAGTTATTCCCTTAAGATAAGGTCCTAGAAGGCGAATTACTGAATCAATGGGTGAACTGATTTTTAAGACTTTTGTAGACCAAATTCTCCCCCACAAAGTAGTATAAAAGAGAATGCCTATTCTCCTCATCCTTGCCAACAATTACAAAATATCTTTCAGGGTTTTTTCCTTAACTTGAAATGCATGAAGTTATTCATGTAAATGAGTTGATCAGATCATTTTTTCTGCTCCATGGAACATTCTAGAAAATATTAGGCCCTGAGTTTGGGGACCACGCAGGACTTGCTACAAGGATTAAGGAAGTATACACATGGAGGAAAGTGAAGGCAAACATCCCTTATCTCAGCTGTGCCTAGGGCCCTGCTGACCCTTCCACCTTGAGGATGTGGGTGTTCCCACATCTCTTGAATACATCACTGAAGGTGACCTTCAAACAGTGATTTGGAGGAAGAATCCCACGTGACCTTGTACATCTTATTTTTTTTTTTCTGGAGAGGTGGAAGTGATATTAGCGGTAAAATGACGGAAGAGCACCCATATGTTCCTGCTTCTGAAGATTAGTGTGGCCTTTCTCACCACTCCGTTAAGGACAAAGATGAAAGTGTGAGGCTGGAACAGTGGAGTATAGAGCTGATGGGTGATGTCACAGTCACCAGTGCTGGGGAGAGAGCGGGGACTTTTTAAAAAGAGTTGACAAAGGCTATAAAAGCATACAGGTTAGGGTGAAGGAAGAACAGGCATTATTTCAATACTAAGAAGAACTGAAAGCCAAAGATATTAGTCACCAAGTTCTTTCTGTACAGTTAAATTAAAACTCACCCTCATAATCTGCCCAGGTTCTCTGACACACACACACACACACACACACACACACACACACACACACACACACACAGTTATACACATAAATGGGCGGCACAGAATTCTTCAGCCTCTGCCTGCAGAAACAAAATCAATATCGTGTTGTACATAAAACACCTATTTAATCTAAAATTGCATTTTATAGTCCATTTACCCCAGCAGAGTAGTAGCCCAAAGTCAGTCACTTCTTTCTGTTCATTTCTAAGCTGCGGCTCACTTTTCATTGTTCTCCCTGTCAGTGTTAAACTTGTGAAGGGGCTTTGAAATAGACAAGAAAAGCTCCAAGAGGGAAACTGCAGCTCGGAGACCCTGGGTGAAAAAGGCACGGTGCACGCACACACACACACACACACACACACACACACACACACACACATACTCGCACACACGCCTCTAAGTGGGCATGTATTTCTTTAGCTTTTTTTTTGTTCTCCCAGTTCACTGTAGCATGAAGAAAAAAGAAAGAAAAGGAAATAAAAGCCTCAGAAGACAGTGTCCGTGTGTGTGTGTGTGTGTGTGTGTGTGTGTGTGTGTGTGTGTGTGTGTGCACGCGCGCCCCTGTGGTTCTATGTGTTGGGCACATGGGTTATGATGTCAAAACCGCTGACACAGAATCAAAGTGATGTCCGTAAAGTATATTCTCTTCCTTAGGGACCTGGGTTTTACTTGCGTAATCTATCCCTCGGTCAGTGGATTCAGTCCTGGCACAGTGTATCAGAGTCTAATTCATTCTTTATGTAAGAAAGAGAAAATTTCAACAAAGCAGTACTTATGCTGAGCTAAAACAGGCCGAGCTAACACCTGTCATCAGAAGCATCGTGTATATAGTTCAGAAATTTTCACAAGATCGTGTTAATAGTTACTACCTATGGCAGTGGCAAACTCATTCCATAAATGCATGTGGATGAGAAATGTAGCTTTCTTTAGTTTCCTTGAACTCAATTTCTATTCTCAGCCTCCATCTGTACAGGTGACTGAATGTGTTCTTGGTCAGTTCAGGGTCCCCTCATCTCCCACGTGAATTCAGGGGTAATGATGTCCTCTACCAAGATGCCAGGCAGGATATGGGTCCCCACTGCTCTGTGTTCACATTGGCATCCACTGAGTGCCACTGCCTGGCCTCGTCCTCAGAGATCCACGCACACAGATGGCTGCACCCTCCCCTGTGGCTCTAATGTTCTGTCCTCCTCCATTCACAGGATTGTCCTGCTGCTCCTATCCACCCCAGGACACCCAGAACTCTAGGACACCCCAGCCACCTCTCTTCCTCTCCCAGGCACATGGGAATCTTTGGGTACACCCCTCTCTGACAAGCTCCACAAGGTCCCTTGTAGACCCCACACAGCCCTCTTCCCTCTGGAGTCCACTTTCCCCACAAGGCTCTCCATGAAAGGGAGGCTGAGAGTCCCTCTGCTCTCCTGTCCCTCAAGCCTGCCTGGGACCCAGTGCTCTCTTAGCAGATGCATATGCATATGCCTTTGCTTAGCGACTCATCTCTCTCCTCCGATTCACTGCTTACCTCCAGTTCAGGGAATGCTCTCAGGTTTATAGAAACTGGAGCAGATGATCATGTGGATTCTTTCAACTGCCCTTTTGTGCCCATCCCTTGGCCTCTGTGTACATTTGCTTTTAATGGCATGCACCTGTGACTCTCTTCTGAGCTCTACCCTTGGACATGCACACGCAGAGAGCCTGAAGTGTCTCGGAGTTTAGATCCAAATCTCCCCACTCCCAGGGTGGTGTTTAGCCTAAGACTAATGGGTGAGGGAGTTTAAAAGCTCAGATCTCTTATCTAGGGTTGGCACACACTCTGAGGCATCATTTATACTCAGATGTCCTTGAGAGATGAAGCTGAAGTGAGGAATTGTACCCCTGCTTGGCTTCTCCCCTTTCTGTAGTACTAGGACACTGGTGTGCCATCCAGATTGGGCCTGAGGACTGAAGGACTTCTCCCCCAGCCGCTGGGAGTGCTGCTGGAAGATGGCCCTCTGCTGGGTGCCCACATGGGAATTCCCACAACTGAAGAGAGTAACCTCCGTCCAAAGCCATACCTGTCTCAGGGCAGCCTGCATCCAATGACTGGTCCATGCAGGAATATGAAGACCCAAATGTGTTGCCCCGGTTTGAGATGGCTCTGAAGGGTCACTCCAGCCTCAGATCTCTCCTCTGGTCAGCCAAAGGCTTTCTTGACATCACCCCAGAGCCCAACTTCTTCTCCTATCCAATGCTGCTAAAGTCCCTTCCTTTTCACAGGTGGAAATACTGAGTACATTCCCAAGAACTTCCTGCACATTAACAAGGAGCTTGGTGCAGTGGTTTGAAATGTGAGCACTGGAGACACACTGCTGGAATAGTGAGCCAATTCTGCTGCTCACCAGAGATGCTATGATGGGCAAAATACTCCATTTCTCTCTACCTCAGTTTTCTCATCTGTAAAATAGGGGTATTAAGAGTACCTATCTTACTGAGTTGTAGAGAAAAGCAAACACACACACACACACACACACACATAAAAGCATGCTTTAAATGGTACGTATAACACAGAAAGTTCTCAGGAAATGCCAGCTATTTTCTAATGCTTACAAGTTCTTTGCATTTTTTTCTCAGGGCAAGACTTGAAATTCAAAAGCCAGGAAAAAACTCCAGGCTTCCCCTAGGTCACTGCTTCCTGAGATAATGAATTTGGAACAGTCTAGCTTGAAAGAGGTGAACAGGTAAAAGGAAGAACAGGCAGGAGGAAAGGGGGGAAATTGGTTAATATTTTAAAATATTATCCTGTTGTGTGTACTTAGACCCTTTCATCTCAGAATAAGCTTACGCATGTAACACGGAAATAATCATCTCATTATCTTAAGATTTTTTTTTTAATAGGAAATCACAATGTTTGGTCACCATCTTCAGATCCTTAAAGTGCTGTTTAGCCAAACTTCAAGCTATAAGTTTTCAATTAAAACTTTTCTATTCTGAACAGGATCATAGAGAAAAAGACATAATCAAATTAGTCAAAATAGTGCAGAAATAGCCTCATTTGGTGGGAGGGGAGGAGAAAGGTTAGTTCTCTGTTAACTTGACAATGAATTCTCCCCAAAACAAAGAACAAGGTCGTTTCACATTGAAGGACTATTTCGGACTCTGCAGATGTAAAAAATAAGGTCTTATTTTTAACAGGTGTGCGCATGATGTTTAGCTCTTGACTTGCAAGAAACCTTTCCTCTCTGGTATAAAACAACAGCTTTAGGCATTGCCTGCTAATTAAAAAACAAGTGTAAAAGGCTCACCCCTTCTAACCTTCATAACTGAGAATCATCCAGTTCTAAAGCCAGCAACGTTGGGGGGACACCTTATTGACAAGAATGCCAGAAGTACAGCTCGGATTTGGAATAAATATTTCTAATCCCTCTCTGGGGGAAGTGAGCTTAGCACAATGAATCCGCAGGCTTGGGCTCTCCTGAGGTATTTTTCTCTTTCTCCCTGGCATGGATAAAATCTAAACTGTACTTAAGAAACGGTGTTAAATGTGTTAGTTGACTGAATCTGGCATTTATAATGCAACTTAGCAAAGTTTTATATTGACAGCATGACATTTTTAAAGGGCCCTTTCTGATTAACAAGTTTCAGAATCACTCCCTTGATTATGCTTGCAGAGTGAGTATAAAACGCTGCAGGCTCTGGAAGCAATGAATCGGGGCTCTGTTAGCATTAGACACATTTTGCTTTCTTAGTGACCATTCTGAGGGAGGATCAGGCTGGAACTACATTTTTTAGGACAGAAGAAAATCTGCTTTCTTACCTCGGGGGACCTTTTTTGTGAGAAAAAGGCCTCTGCAGTCCGAGGAGAGGCCGTAGATTCCAAGCCAAGGCCGAGTAACTTGTCCTCATGGAGGTCCCAATGTTACTTACCATTTTCTTAAAGCAAGTCTAAGAAATCCAGCTTGGGGCAGATGGAAGAGGGGCAGAAATTTCTCTCTCCAAAGAGCAAATTGACAAAGTTTTAAACTGATCTTAGCTCCATTATTTTCAATGAGTCTATTAAACTAAATATTTCCTGAATATCCCATAAAGAATCAACGATCTCATTTGGAGGTCACAAAGGAAAGATGAGAGAAATGTCAGGCATCTTTTTACAAATGGAGCAAGGGCAACACAGAGCATCATAAATGGTTCCAGCTGGTTCACAGTGGACTCAGACCTGTGTCCAATCTCCTGCAAATGATGATTGTAGCAACCATCTATTGAGCTTCCAGACATGTGCCAGACACTCTCAGTGTGCCACCTACAGTGATTTTCAGTGTATATTATATGTGTGGTAAGCTATTCATAACAAATGTACCATTTTAGCCATTTTTTCAATTACAATTCAGTGGCATTAAATACATTCACATTGCTATGCAACCATCGCCACCATCCATCTCCAGAACTTTTTCATTATTCTAAACTGAAACTCTGTGCCTATTAAACTATAACTGTCTCTTCTCCACGCTCAGTCCCCAGTACTCACCATCCTACTTTCTGTCTCTATGAATTTGACTATTCTAGGCACCTTATGTAAGTGGAATCATACAATATTCGTCCTTTTGACTGGCTTATTCTACTGAGCATAGTTCTTCATTCACCCATATTGCAGCACGTCAGAATTTGAATCATATTTCATTGTATGTACGGACCACACATTTTGTTCATCCTTCATCTGTCAGTGGCCAGTGGCCACTTGGGTTGCTTCTACCTTTTGGCTGTTGTGAATGATGCTACCATGAATATGAATATACAAATGTGCGTACATGGGTGTATGTGAGTGTATAAACCTAGCTTATCTCTGATTTCTGTGATAACCCTGGAGCAGAGGTTTCCATTTTACAGGTAAGGAAACTAGCACTCAGAGAAATGACCTGCCTAAGACCATACTCCTGGATAAGTGGTGATTCTGGGATGTGAAGCCATGTCTATCAGCCATACTCCCTACCTCTGTCCCTTAGTTCAGTGCAATCCATGTGCTCTGTCCATTCAGCGTTCGTACTTCTGTAGATAGCAAGTATTCTTTGGGACAATCTCTTTTTCATCATCAGTTGTGATGTTTTCTATTGATGGATTAAATCAGAAACTCACAAGAATCCAATAACAAATGCCCAGAGACTTCCGAGATGTTGAATGCCCCTTCCTCAGCATGCAGGGAAAAGTTAAGGAACCTGGGAACTTAGGAGATAGGTCCCAAGCGTGCCTGTACAGTGGGATCCACCTTGAAGGAGGAGGGAAAGAGGTTTCACTCTCAAAGCCATGTGTCAATCTGGGATCAGAGGGGAGAGACCAGACCCAAGTGGGTGCACAGGTGTCTAATTCTCACCCCCTGCATTGCAGGCCACCAGGGGCTTAGGGAAAGGGATATTTAGACCAGTCCAAATAAAAAAAACTTGATGTTCCTGATACTTAAAATTACATTTCCACCTCTCTGGGCCTTGGACTCCTTACAGATGTTTCAGGAATACTATTTTGAACCCAAAGGGAGAGTTTAGTGTGTCTGATCACTTGTGAGCAAATCCAAAATAACTCTATTTGCAGAATCTTACTTGCACAGGTTTTGCTTTGAACTAAGGGGAAAGAAGGAGCAGGGGATACAGCACTCAAGTGAGGGTATACGTGGGCGCACAACTGTGTCAGTGTGGCCGTGAGTTGGTAGAGGTTAGTTGTGTAAAGCCATAGGGCACACACCCTGCAGTCCATGTCCCCAGTAGAAGGCAAGGGAGGGAGCTCCCCTCTGGCATCCTAAGCCCCCAGACCTCAGGGAGCATTGGGCGATGTGGCATTCTCCAGGGAGCAGGGGGCAGTGGAGGTGGGGAGAAATCTTCAGGCAACTTAGGGAGCAGAGGCTGTCACCACCTAGGAGCAACTAGAGAGGAAGACAATGACAGGTGCTAGTGACAAACCACTACAGATGGGGGCCGTCCAGACCTAACGGGGTGAGACCTTGACAGCGATCCTACCTGCGTGGGAGGGGCAACAGCTGAGACATCAGGCTATTGTGCTGTTTCTCTGGACCACTCTATCTCCACAGCCTGATGCTTTTAGAAATCAGATGGTACCTCCCACCCCTAACATCCTATGACTCGAAGCAGCAATATTAGCAACGTTCCACAGAGTCCAAGAAAGACTGAGGAACCCACCTGGGGGGCAGAGGATCAGTCAGCACACACACTGCAAACACCATGACAATGTCAGTTCCTTGAAAACAAGTTGTACAACATGTTGTTTCTGATGAGCCTGGGACCAACAGCTCCGTGCTGCTGATTCCAGCACTAATGTGAGACTCCTGGGCCCAGGCACAGCATCTGAGCTCTGCGCCCCCCTCCCCTCAACACCGTGGTCCTGATGCATGCCATCCAATCCCCCGGGCACACTGCAGCGCTCCGTGTCAAAGCAGTGCCTGGCAGCATGTCACAATTAAACGACCTATCAGCATTTCCATTCTAAATACCCCCTTTGGAAGGATTTATTATTTGTCCATTAAAATAAATTGAAGGCTTGCTGGAACACAGAGCCTCAGCATGTAAGCAATTTGTTGGAAGGGCTTTATTTTCGGGGGTGTGTGTGTGTGTGTGTGTGTGAATGTGAGACTAGATTCAAACCCAATTTATTTGTAAGCTAACAGAAAACACCATCAAAGGAACACTTCACAATCAGTATTTTTTTTTTCTAGAAACAATAGTAAAGGACAGTCAAGGAGTGTAAATGTAACCTGGAAAGGAGCTGTCAGGCATCTTTCCTCTTCCTAAATATCAAAGCCAAGCTCTTGTGGCTCAGCCCCAGTGGATTGATCTATCGACTATCTAAATGACAGAGCTGCAGACAGATGGCGCCTGTCCCAGGCAGTTTCTCCTGGTGGTTTCCTGTGATGGGCTGACATCCCCTAGTTCTGGGGAACGGGCAGCACCCTAACAGTAAAGCCACTGTTAGCAGAAACTTCTCCAACAGAAACTCCTGCCAGCCATCACCCCTTCCTCTTCTGTGCTTATTATTGGGGGAGGAGAGCCCGAGGCCCAAATCATAAATCACCTCCAACACCAGAGTACACACTCTTAATGTTTGTGTTTCCAAGTGACTTTGGGGGCGGGGGAGGTTTGGCCTGGCCGCTTTTGTTTGTTTTAGAGACTGAAATGTGATTTTACTAATGCAGCGCTGGAAGAGGCTTTTGCTAGGAATTTTCAAAGATTCTTGTCAGTACATTTCTTAACCTAAGTTGGCAGGACCAAGAGCTGAGATGAAAAGGAAAGAAATCTCAGCAGAAAAAAAAAGCCAGAGGTTTACCCAGAGATGGCTTGGTGAGGTAATGAGAGCCACCACATCACTCTCGCTGCTAGTAGGTGCCAGGTCCTGTTCTAGGAGCTACCAATGTATGGACACCAGCAATCCTAACGAAAGTCTTGCGAGGCAGGAACTGCTGCTACCCGGCTTTTACTGCAGAGGATGCTGAGGCCCTTGGAGAGTGGCTTGCCCAAGGACACATGCAGGGAGCATGGCGTGGAGGAAAGGATTGGGCCAGGCACTGAAGCTGCACCCACACAGCCAGCAAGCCCGGCCTGCTCTCCTTTCACTGCAGCATATGTGCCCCAAGAAAGGGCATCCTGGGTGAATTTGAAGGAAAGGATAGTCTGAGCCTTTATTTTTCACCTTGAAAATAGGTTTGTCTTCTTACTTGGGCACTGAAAGGAAGTGTGTGTGTGCGTGTGTCTGTGTGTGTGTGCGTGTGTGTTTGTGTGTGTGTATTGGCATGTGTGAGGGTGTGCCCATGTGATGGCACAAGGCTATGCATTGTATGCCTGCTCTTTATGCTTGATGCCATGGCCGTAAGAACCGAAGAGAAAGGACTTTAGGGAGAAGGCATCTGGTCCAGAAGCACAAGGTGACTGTCCACAGCCCACCTCACACACAGCCCCTGTTGGTAGCACAGTGGGGCCTGCAACGCAGGCCTCCTGCTCAGTCCAGAGCTCTTCTGACTACAGAGGGTCCTTTGACAAAAGGAAACGTGCGGGTAGAGTTTGCTCCAGGTGTCAGAAAAGACCAAATGAGACCAGTCCAGGAGGGAATTCATGTTAGCCGGACAGTCTCTGGTGCTAGGGCTTTCCACAGTCTTCCAGTAAATTCTAATCCCCGTGTAGGAAACACACTTGTTACTCTTGGCAGAGGGAAGGAACATAAAGGGAGTGTCACGCTTCACAGACTGGAGCGCCCCATCATTACATAGGATGGACCACCCACCCTTCTGGATAGATCCTTGTTCCTCACTTACAACCCTGCTTGTTTTTAAGGGGCCTAATTAGCAGAAAATGTCGTTGACAAATATTGCATAGGCAGTGCCCCAGGGGTGCTTGGAAGTCCCAGTCTTCCCAGCTCTTTGAAGTCCAAGAATGAATGTTGCTTGTCATCTGCCTTCCCACCCCCACCACAGGGATTACTGAGAATCCCTGGAAAGGGGACAGAGAACCTTCTCAGCTTCAGCACCCAGGATCTCTAGTAATGAATAGTGCTAGATCCCCTCTCTCAGATATTGCTGGTTTGGGTACATTTTTTTTCTCTCTCTTTCTTTCTTTCTCTTCTTCCTTTCTTCTTTCCCTTTCTTTTTCTTTCTCTTTTTCTTTCTTTCCTTTCTTTCTCCTTCCTTCCTTCCATCCTTCCTTCCTTCCTTCTTTCTTAGATCTCACTTTATAGTCCAGGCTGGAGTGAAATGGTGTGATCATGGATCACTGCTACTTTGAACTCTGGGACTCAGGTGATCCTCCCACCCCAGCCACACAAGTAGCTAGGACCACCATACTCGGCTAATTTTTATTTATTTATTCATTTTTGTAGAGATAGGATCTCACTATGTCACCCAGGGTGCTCTCAGACTCCTGAGCTCAAGCAATCCTCCCACCTCGACCTCCCAAAATGGTGGGATTATAGACGTGAGCCACCGTGCACGTCCTGTTTGGGTAAAGTTTAAAATGTTAGGAGTATATCTCTTCCCCTAGCTAATTATTGTAGTTATTCTTGCACATCTGCCGCTGTTCTTCTTAACCTCCTTTGTCTGGATGATGGAAAACTCTCCTTACCACTTTAGAGGCCACTAGCACCCCACACAATTTTTCAAAAGCATAAAAGGGACCTTCTCTTCTGCAGATTTCACCACTCTGGTTTTTCTTTGCTTCTCATTGACAGTCTGGTCATCCGTGTCCCTCTGAGGGGAGCCACCTCCTCCTGCCCAAGACTTCCTGCTTGCATCCTGAGGGAGCACGGTGGAGAAGGACAGGGGGGCTGCTGACTTTCTTCCTCTGAGTGCCCCCCGCCTAGGTGAGGGGTGTTAGCAGGCACCTCAGCGGTGGCAGGGGATGGGCCAGGGTCTGAAACCCAGCTCAGTGACTAAAATCTATGTGGACAGGTTACTTAACTAGTCATTCCTCAGTTTCCTCATGTATAAAATTGGAAAAACAGTTCCCACTTCATTAGGCCTGCTGTGATGATTAAATGAGATGACATAAATAACTTGTGCGGCAACTAATAGGTCCTCAGGAAATGTCAGTTCTCTTAGTAACTGTTATGGACTAAGTGTTTGTCCATATGGACCAAATGTTTGCAAATGGGAACTGAGGAGCCCTCACCAGACACCAGATCTGTCAGCACCTAGATCTTGGACTTCCCAGCCTCTAGAACTGTGTGAAATATATGTCAGCACCTAGATCTTGGACTTCCCAGCCTCTAGAACTGTGTGAAATGTATGTTTATTGTTTAAGCCACCCAGTCTATGGTATCCATTATAGCAGTCCAAGCAGGCCAAGGTAGTCACCTAGAGCTGGCAGGACTCAATTCAGGGTTTGGGATGCCAGTTATTTCTCTTCCCATCTTAGGCACAACAAACAACTTTCCCTGTCCAAAGAGGATACTGAGGGCCAGTTGCTGTCATCATTTCCTACTTCCCTCAATTTGCAAAAACTACCAACTTCTTTCTTTTTTGTATTCAAAGTGCTAAGTTGCTGGATATTTTGCAGGTAGAGAGACATCAGACCACCATGAGCCCTCTAGAGAGCATGTTAACACAAGCAGCCCTGCAGGTGAGGGCTTTGAGCAAGCATGTAATGAGCATTCTAGGATTCCTCCCTAGATAATACACTTCGAGAGAGGCCTGAAATACAGACTTCCAGAGGACAGAGGTCTTTGCCTATTCAGTTCGCTGATATATATATATATAGCTCCTAGAAAAGTGCCCGGCAGATGGCAGGCCCTGAAAAAATATGTGTTGAATAAATACATATTTGCTGACTGAATGAATGCTTCTGGGGCAAAATGGCTCCAAAACCAGCCAGCCTCAGGCCGCCTGACCACCTTCTCTACCACTTACTCACTGTGGGGCTTCTTAAAAGTCACTTATCCTTCCCCTACTCTATTCCCTTTTCTCTAAAGTAGAGAGAATCCCACCAACTATGGGGATAGTCTTATGGATTAGGGGCTGTACCTGCAAAGCATGCGACGTGAAGAAGAAATCAGAGTGACTTGGCAGCCTTAGATACTGTGCTGAGGATCTGGAGTCGGGAGGATCTGGCCCACTCTCTGAGGAAAGAACTGTCATCTGATGCTGGTGACCTCAAAAGTGTAAAGTGTTGCTACAACCTTCAACCTCTTAGGGCAGAGAAGGAAGACTATGGGTTCACAATTCTTGGCCCCAGCCGTAGTTTCTCGAGAAAGCTCATGCAATGAGCTCATGACCAGGTGCTTTTAATGAGACCTCCTGATCCTCCTAGGTGGTTTCCCTTGTGACAAATGATCCTGTCTGGCAAGACCCTATCTTTGTCATTGTGGACTTGTGCTCACAACCAGTTACCTAGGCATCCCATGCCTTCTCACTTCCTCCTCCCTCTCTCTCTCTCTCTCTCTTTCCAGGTTCAGTGATTCAAGGCCTGAACTACCAAGATGCATCTTACTTATCCTCAGTGGGGATTGCTAGACCAAGTTATAGATTCTGAATTTGTGAAGCAATTTAGTCAAGTTTATACTTTCTATTTTTGGCTAGGAGTGGGAGGGGCAACTGTATGCCAATAGGCTATCTCAATTCTAGAAACATCCCCTCTTGCAAGATGAAATTATCCCCACTATATCAACATTCACAGCCTGTTTGCACTGGTATGGCTTTGATAGAACTTGTATCAGTATAAATATTACTTTAGCTTTTAACTGCTAATTATATCAACATAAACTTAATTTATAGTGATAATCACCGTCATAATGTGCTGCTGCCAAACATCCCCACTGATGCTTTGAGGCATCGTGTAAACTCAGCCATTAGCAATCATGTAAATGTTCCCATTACTCATTATGATACTGGCTAAAGAACTTCTCTAATTGACTTCTTCCCAAAGTCCATAATAAGCAAGAACAACAGAAGACCAGAGAGTGTTGATCAATTTATGACAACCATCTTGTTTCTTACAATAGCCCATGCTGATAAATATAAAGTTGCAAAAGAGGACCTCAGAATAGCATGAACAGATTCTCAATTCCACATTTAGTTTCGGTCACGTCAATCGAATCACAACACTATCACTCAGACAAATGCCAAGTAACACTTAGTTTGTATAGCGTGCCACTTCCATCTCCCTGTGTCAGCATGAAAAAAAAAGGGGGGTTTTTGCATCTTGTAAATTCATATTGCTTTTTAATTCAAGAGATTCAAAGTGCTTTACTTTTTTCAATTATTGCTCCTTTTTCTGCGGTAGTTTAGCGGATATTTGTTGTTTATACCACTCACTCTCCACTCTCCCATCTAGAGGCAGCAGTGCCCTAACATTATTGGGCGTATATCCACCAACTCTTAGTCTATATTGTTTTCATTCAGCCAACTCCATCCCCCAGGCTTGAGAGTGAAGCATGTAATCTAAGATAATCCAATCACCACACTCTACCTGCCGCCTGTCCACAGTGATTTGTTCATGAGTGTGCATGTGACCCAAAGTCTGGCCCATCAAGGTTAATGAGATTCAAGTCTAGGAATCACAAATTTCTGTTTCTCCATTGGGTATGAGGCTCAGAGAAAGGCACTATGGGGCTGCAGTCCCAATCCTGATGAGCTAAACCCAGGGTAGTAGAGAAACAAGCCATCATGATATCTAAGCTTCTAAATCACAGTGCATCTGAAACCAGCCCCTTTCCTGGACTTTTCAATTATATGTGTGTCAAAAATCCCATTTTACTTAACCCAGTTGTGCTGTTTACTGTCACTCACAACCAAAATAATCCTAATTGATACAGGCAACCAGCAGACTTTGGGTATGATTACGTCTGTTTCTAAGATAAAGAAATGTGAGCATAAAGAAATGATCTCCAGCCAGTAAAAGAGCTGTGTGAATTAAATACAGAGGCTGAAGATACCAAATATTCTAAAACTAAAGTGCCCTATAAATACATGAGTTTTAATAAAACTTAAAACTCAAAAGCCAGAGTTTCTGATCACATCCAGTCTCAAATATTTCTGATTCTTCAATTGATTCAGTGCCAGAGAAACCAAATCTCCCAGTAGGCCAACAGAAGCTTCAGGAAAGTAGCAGGGAATTCAGGGTGAGGCGAAAGGGGGAGGAATAGGGGAGTCTATGAAATGATCAATTTCAAATTCAGAAAAGCCGGCAAGAGTCTAAAGTAAAATCTAAGAAGCTAGATCTGTAAGAATCTCTGATACTTGCGAAATCTAGTTTACTGTGCACAGCTGAGTAAGTAAGTGTGAGGAAAATCAAATCCTGGGGGCTTGGAAAATGCCATTTTTCTTCTCTGCACCCATAGTCCCAGCACCCCACCTGCTGCTCTCTGCAGTGCCGGAGCATGTCATCTGTCATGGTCCCCCCGGTTAGCACTTTGAATGCAATCAAAACAATAGGGACCATGCCCTCATCTGCTATGGGCGGGCTGGTTTCTGCAATTAAGCTAAAGTTCAGGTTTTGGCTAATAACAGGCAAGGAATGTGACAGGGAAGGGAATGCTTACTCATTAACTCATGCTAATGGGTGCTAGAACCAACCAACCACCAGCCCACTAGCGTGAGAGTGAGGCACGCTGTGTCGCTCTGATCGTGGAGTGTTTGCAGGTTTATTTCACAACATTACTGGAGTCTGGCAGTTATCTAATCAGGAGCGGTTTTAAGGGAAAAGAAAAGGATAATTTTGTTTTAAGTGCCAGTCTTAGGTCTCAATATTTTATGAAATAGTCATTAATTTTCAATACAAGGCTGATGGTGATATGATGAGGCCTGCATGTTTATGCAGAAAACGTTCCTTGGCTATCTCTAAGAGTTTGGTGAATGTAGGGGAAACAATTATCTCTTATTTTTGTAAGGCAAATGGTAATTATCACACCAGTCTCAGCTGTCTGAGAAGATAGGTCATTGCAAAGAAAGGGGCGGACTGACAGTGGGTGTAACACTGGGTAACATGGGAAGTGGGAGAATGAAGCTATTTTACTTGTGGCAGAAACCATAGAATCCATTCATTTAATCAATCATGCCCTCAACACAAATGTATTGAGTACCTACTAAGTCCCAGGCACTCCACTAGGTGCTGTGCCATTCAATACTAAATGATGCAGAGGCTGTTCCTGCCCTCTGGGAGTTGACATTCTTTTGGCCACAAGGACTTAGGTCTCAGGAGACCCAATTAAGTCTTTTGTATGCAGGAAAAATTTTAAAGCAGCAATTTCTGCCACCCAAGTCTGACTACTTCTCACACTTGGGTCACCCAATTTTAGGCACTGGTGACCTAGAAAATCATTGACTTTCATGTAAACATTATGTTCGAGTATTGGGGATCTTAGGGATTAACCTACAGGCATCAATGCAGGCTTTGTTCTTTTTAGGTCAGTTGGATAAAGCAGGCATGTGGCCCCTGATCCTCTTTGTCCCAGTTAAACTATGAATCTCTCTCTCAGCGTCGCAGACAGCACTTAGTCCCGGCCCCAGTTAGCTGCCTTGCACATCCACAGTTCAGAACACATAAAGGCAGGGCGTGGATAAGACTATATTTGTCATGACTATAGGATAAACAGCTTAAAACACATACTGGAGACATAATGGGTCATTTTTCAAAACTGATAATGTCTTCAAAAACCCACTGAACAGTGTTAAGGACTAAGCAAATCTATAGCACAATCAGGGTCACCTGTTGTGGGGGTCATTTTGTTGGACTCTATATTACAACAGCTACAGACGTGTTTCTAAATTGAGGCTTCCATTTGCACTATTAATAACATGAGGGCAAGTCTCAACCTCCCTCCAGAGTACCAGCTATTCAAAATTAATTTATTAAAAATGCATTCTAGTCATTAGCGCTAAGCAGATTTATGAAAAGCAGATTGACTAGGATACAAAGATGTGCAAGCCCTTAAGTTTCGATCTGTGCCATGTTTGCTATCATTTATCTAGAATTCTGGTCATGTGTGTCAATATTTGCAGACTACCACTTTGCAGGTTATTTATTTCCCCTGGTCCATTTCTCATGGTGACACGGCTTTCCAGCATTGTGTGACAGGTGGTAGTTGACACCAATTTATATTAACTTCAGTTTATGCTGAAAATATTCCACTAAGTGAAGACAGTGTTCAGATTATGGTCTGAGCATATGTCAAATGCTAGGAAGAGTCTTAAAATTTCTCCTCATTTTAAAATGGTGAGCAATTTGGCTTTAATTTTTTGACTGGCATTTTTACTATTGTTTTGGTAGGTTGTCAGCGGATTTAGTGACAGCTGGTAACACCAGCTACAAAATATAGTTTTAAAAGAAAATATTTAATAAGAACTCAGGTAAGCTCTTGTGTAGCGTTTCTATATTAACTATTTCATCAATGGAGGAATGGATTATGCAGTGCAAAAGCAGATTTTTAAAAAAATCAAAGATCTTTTTGTTTTTAAATAGTAACCATAAAAAGAGTTAATTTAGGGGCCAGCTGTCTATGCTGGAATTCTGCTTTCCTTGAAATTGTATTACTTTTAAAAGCGTAAGCAAGTTTATAATTTTAGAAAGAAAATTACTTGTATCCATTTATCATTGAATTTTAGAGCCAAAAATGACCAGAGTGACCCTGTGGCCTCTTTAACTATTGAGCATACTGAAGTAAGGAGGTAAGTGGGTGGCTCCTGGGCGCACGGCTGTAGCAATACAACCTGTGTTGGAACTCAGCTCTTTCCATGCCATCACAGACTATTAGCTCTCTGCTTATCATTCTGTGTGCATCTACACTTTCTATTACTTTATCTTACTGCTTATCAGTGGGAAGG
This sequence comes from Gorilla gorilla gorilla, assembly GCF_029281585.2. Classification (NCBI taxonomy): domain Eukaryota; kingdom Metazoa; phylum Chordata; class Mammalia; order Primates; family Hominidae; genus Gorilla; species Gorilla gorilla. The sequence goes on along the minus strand of NC_073229.2, from coordinate 31,999,238 downwards.
AGCAAAATGCAGAATTTTTGAGTTGGAAAAGATCCATTTACTGATATACATTGCATAAGTATTTATTTGGCTAGCCTCTATTATGTGCCAGGCATTATGTTAGTTATTACGGAAACTAACATAAATCATTTCCCTCACTAAAGATTTTATAATTTGGGGTGTGAAAATGCACACGTGTGTGTGTGTGTGGGTGTGTGTGTTGGTGCAGGGATGGACATGGGGGTTGAGAGAGACAATTGCCAAGGGAGAAAAGCAATTCGGGAAGTGCACTGAAGTGTTATAGGGGATATAATACCAAGTCTGTCCTAGGGAAGGAGGGTGCCCAGGAGAAGGTGGGCTTCAGGCTTCAGAATCAGCCAGAGAGTTTTAGCTCTTAAATCAAAATACACCTTCCAGAGCATATCCCAGAACCATGACATTAGAATTTCCAGAGCAGGTGGAGAACAAATTTACATTTAATAAATGCTTCCACATCGTTCTGCTTTTCAGCCAAGCTTGCCATCCACTGTCTACTCTACCCAGGGCTAAGGTGGCTGGCTGGTCAGGAAGGATTTATAAGAGCAGACGCCTCTTGCATGAAAATCTGGAAGCTAAAGAAAGCATTTCCAGGCAGTCAGAGATGACCTTTGTATTAAGTCATTCTCACATTGCTATAAAGAAATACCTGATACTGGGTAATTTATAAAGAAAAGAGGCTTAATTGGCTCACAGTTCTGCAAGCTGTACAGGAAGCATAGGGGCAACTGCTTCTGGGGAGACTTCAAGAAGCTCCCAATCATGGCAGAAGATGAAGGGGGAGCAGGTGTCTTATGATGAAAGCAGGAGCCAGAGAAAGAGGGTGGAGGTACCACACACGTTTAAAAGATCAGATCTCGTGAGAACTCACTGACTATTGTGAGGACAGTACCGAGGAGATGGTGCTAAACCATTCATGAGAAATCTGCCCCCATGATCCAGTCACCTCCCACCAGGCCCCAACTCCAACACTGAGGATTACATTTCAACATGAGATTTGGGTGGGGTCACAGATCCCAACCATATCAACATTAGACCTAGTTAAGTCCAGAGTTCCTTGCCCAGTCATTGTCCCCACCAGGCCATCTCTGACAATCCCTGGCAGAACAAAAGCTAATGGGTGACGGTACACAACATCCTAGCTGAATGTTTCTCTCTGATCGGGAACCTGAGTAGTCAGCAGACAAAATCACCTGAGGAGAGCTCATAGGACCAAGGTGCGGGGGTGGGGGAAATCTCTTCCTAAAATATTGAAGACCTCACTGGTATTAAAAATAGGTCTCCATGGAACCTGCAGCAATTCCTAAACAGTTGTCTGCGTTCCATTGCAAAGTAATGGCAAAATGAGAAAATAAAGGATGACAAGGTGAATTTTCCCTAAAGTTTAACTGATTTAGTTTTTAAAACTCTGAGTAAAAGGATCCTTATTGTTTAGAAGAATGCAAAATGATAGTTAATAACATTTTTATGTCCTTTATTTGGAAAAATTAAAAGCTATCAACCGTATGTCAGTCTCTGAAATTTAAAAAAAAGATTTTACTGGTCTTTGAAACCCAGATGTCTGGGGACAGCCAGTCCAGAACTTCTAAACAGAACTCTTTTTTCTCTCCACTCTTGTCACTCTTTGTCCTTACATACACTAAAATCCCACTGCAGATAACCCCTCGACCTTTATAAATTGCTTCTTTTTTTGTACTATCTTAACAAACTTTGATTTCTTTTCGATTTATCTTATTCACCATTACTATACTTGCTGAAATCAATCCGAATGCAAGCACAGTAGAAACGACTTATTTAAACTTTCATTAGATCATGACCACTTATTTGAACCCCCAAAATTGCCAGACAGAATTTCAGAGATATTAACATTTTTTCTCCACAACGAAAGTAGAAAGGTGATTATTCCTTCTCCCCAAACCAGTTTCCCCAGGAGAGCTTTCTTTTTTGCAATCATAATATTTGATGTCATCCACTGCTCCAGAATCTTATATCAGTGAGTAGAAGTACTTGTTTCCCTCGTGGTTGGGGCTCAATTTATGTGGATATGAATAAGATTTATGGTGTGTAATAAACATTACTAAAACGTGACAAAAGAGTGAAGATTTAAAGACACTTACTAATTTAAGATGACATTTTAAACATTCACAGTCTTTAGAGCAATACATATTTCAGGTCTTTATACAGGTTTCCAGGCAGAATGCCTATTAGGAAATGAAAATCAGCTGTGTATTTTCTCGCTCTTCGCACAACTCCCCACCCCCATTTATTGCTACCCAGTAGCGACCCTATCCATCAGTGTTTAGTGTTTCCTTTTTGCTCAGCACCTAGATGTTAAACAAATTAGAATCTTAATATATGAGGTGTGACCATGAGGTCTAAAAGGAAATAGAGAAGAAAAAACATATGAAAAAAAAAAAAGACTGGCCACAACTTCGTTATGGATGCCTGGCTACACCTCTAAGTTTTCAAGGACTGAAATTGAGTTAGTGCCAGTCTTCTGGAAAATGCTGCCCAAGCTATTTTTCCTCTTACATAGGAAATTATACAAGTAAATCTACCAAGAAAACATGCCATGGAAAGTTGATTCTCGGCCAATTTTCACACATCTGGTTCGCTGGGCAGTCTTTGCTCATCAGCTAATAAGGACTTAGGTGAACCCAGCTTAGTCCAGGCTGGCCCCCCATTCCGCGTTTGATCTCACCTGGAAGCCGCCCTCAGCTCTGGCCTGGCACTCTTCATTCAGGGCCTCTTTTATTTCCAACACAAAATGGTCTCTTGTTGTTAAATGGTTTCTAATTTTTCTAATAGGAGACAGTAGAGTTTCTTGCTGGTTTTCAGTAAGTGTGCTTTATTTTGCCTCCCTAATTTGTTCCCAGTTGAATCTGATTGCATTTACTTGGGCAAAAAGGAGGGGCTGTGGTAACCCTGAAAGCCATGTGCTTGAAGTAGCCCTAATGATCTCATGGGGTGTTGTGTGTAATGCAAACCCCAGGTCTCCTCCACTCTGAGTAGATGCCAGTCTCGGTGACTGACATGTACTTAAGCACTCAGGGCTGTTTTTCAGTGTGTGATTTACTCTCTCCCCTTTAATTACCCTGGAGATAGCAAGCCGTGAATACTTGAGGCTTGGCTTTCAGGGTACAGAGTATTCCCTGGCACAGGTCACAGATAGCACCTGGTCCCTTTGGGGCCTGAGCTAATTCAGGGAGGAACCCCATTACAGGTTCCAGGGTGGACTTATCTCTGCATGTCTAGGAATTTCAAAAATATATATCTAGGAGAGGAGTCTCTATGGTGAATTATGGTCAGCCACAGAAGAGAATTTAACTCATTCTGAGAAGCCCATAATGTTCAACAACCCATATTATAGAGAGCTATTTTTCTCTCTTCTCACACAGCAGCACCCCATGCCCTGCACATGGAGGGCTTAATAAGGATGGTTCATCTTCTTTCATGGGTAGCACTCACCCTAGGGGCTACCCACGTTCCTGCCACGCCTTTATGAGTAAATGAGAGTTAACTCTTGACATCATTTCTAGTTCCTGTCATCAACCTGGGCACTGTTCAAACTTGGAAGAACAAGAAATGAGTCAGGGCAACACGGGTTGCAAGGACGGTTTCTTACAGCTGAGGGCTTTTGCATGGCCCTTCCGTTGAATGTTAGTGAGCGAGCCTATTTCCTCTCACCTTTCTGGATGCTGCACCTTACCTACCACTGTGCGGATACATGCCTTGAGTGAGTTTTCTACTGGTGAGGGAGTTGTGGCTTGTCAGGCCTGCCTTCTTCCCAGCGCAGAGCGATGCTCGGGCCTTCCCAGTCCATCCTGGCCTCACTCTCCCATCTGAGCTAACCGTGCCACTGGGAGGGCCTTTTCCTTAAAAAATGGTAATTTTCTTCTATCGTGGGCCATTCTATGCTATCACCTAGTATATATCTAGCACAAATCTAATATATATTGGTTACAAATAAAGCAAATGACTTCTTTGAAGAAAATGTCAACAGTTAAAGATACTTAAGGCTAGGCTAACTCCTTACCATTGTCTCAGACAATCACCCTTCCTCACTCTTCCATGCCTTGGTACTTTTACCAGTACCTGGAGGCTGCAGAGCGGCGTGGTTTAAGGGCTCAGACTTTAGTATCAGAAAGCAAGTGGTGTGACCTCAAATAAATTACTTAGTATCTCTGGATCCATAAAATGAGGCTGTTATGGCCAAACAGTTGCTGAAGTCCTTAGGGCACTAAAAATCTGTGATTCCACACTAACAATGGTTTGCAGGCAAGTCTGGATGTGCAGTTTGGGAAATTTGCCTCTGTTTTTCACATCGTGCTCATCTTTACTCAATGTCTTGTAGTTAGGCACATTGACTGTTTTTCTCTTCCATTCATTCATAAGGTTGACTGGCTCCGCTTGCTTTTCTCTCAAAGCAAATGAAGCTATTCAGGCTTGTGCTTAAGTGGAGGTGCAAAAGCTAGATTTTCAAAGCAAACATAATAAGGACTATCAAGAAGGAATTGTAAAAATCAACTCAGATTAATAGACGTAATGTGACTAAGCTAGCTGGGCCACTGTGAAAATTTTGTAGGAACCAGGGCCCCCAAAGTGTAGGCAGAACCAGCACTAACACTTAGTGAACCGAGCACATACAGGGTAAGGTCCCCATGTCGAACTGCTGCCTGAAAAGGTTACCCCTCCCAAGCAGGTAGGAGTGAAATTATGTCATATTAAACAAGCAAACAAAAACACCAATGTGGAGGGAAAAGATAAATGAAATAAAACTGGTATAATAATAATTGATGACACTGGGCAGCAGATGATGGGTAGATGGAGTCATTATTCTCTTTCCTTATGTGCATATTTAAAATTTTTCAATATAGAACATTGAAAAGGGATCACAGATTTAAATGTAAAATGTATAAAACTTTTAGGAGACAGTATAGCAGAAAATCTAGATGACCTTGGGCTTAGACATGACTTTTTATGTAATGACACCAAAGGCACCAGGAAAGAAATAATAAACTTAACATTATTCAAATTAAAAATTTCTGCTCTGCAAAAGATATTGTCAAGAGAATGAAAAGACAAGCTACAGACTGGGGGCAAATATTTGCAAAAGACATATCTGATAAAAGACTGTTATCCAAAATATACATAAGAATGCTTTGAACTCAACAGTAAGAGCACAATCAAATTTTTTAAATGGACCGAAGTCCTTAACAGGCACCCATCCAAAGAAGATACAGAGATGGTAAATAAGCATATGAAAAGATGCTCCACATCATATGCGATCAAGGAAATGCAAATTAAAACAATAATGAGATACCACTACACACCTATTCAAATAGCCAAAAAACACTGACAGCACCAAATGCTAGTGAGGATACGGAGCAACAGGAACTCTCATTTATCACTGGTGGAAATGCAAAAGTGTACAGCCACTTTAGAGGACCAGTTGACAGTTTCTTACAAAACTAAACATGCTCTTACCATATGATCCAGCAATCACGCTCCCTGGTATGCACCCAAATGAGTTGGAAATGTATGTCCACACAAAAACCTACACAGGATGTTTACAATGGCTTGTCTATAGTTGCCAAAACATGGAGACAACCAAGATGTCCTTCATTAGGTGAATGGACAAACTGTGGCACATTCAGACAAAGGAATATCATCCAGCACTAAAACAAAATGGGCTACCAAGCCATGAAAAGACATGGAGGAAGTTTACATGCATAGTACTAAGTGAAACAAGCCAATCTGAAAAGGTTACATACTTTATGACTCTAACTGTGTGACATCCTGGAAAAGCAAAATTATGGAAACAGGAATAAGATCAGTGATCGCCAGAGGTTAGAGGGGAGGGAGGGATGAACAGGCAGAGTACAGACGATTTTCAGGCAGTAAAACTACTCTGTAGGATACTATAATGGTAGATATACACCATCATAAATTTGTCCAAGCCCATAGGACATCCAACACCAAGAGCGAATCCTAATATAAACTGTGGACTCTGAGTGATAATGATAAATCAATGTAGATGTATCAATGGTGACTGTCAGGCCTCTGAGCCCAAGCCAAGCCATCGCATCCCCTGTGACTTGCACATATATGCCCAGATGGCCTGAAGTAACTGAAGAATCACAAAAGAAGTGATATGCCTTGCCCCACCTTAACTGATGACATTCCACCACAAAAGAAGTGTAAATGGCCAGTCCTTGCCTTAAGTGATGACATTACCTTGTGAAAGTCCTTTTCCTGGCTCATCCAGGCTCAAAAAGCTCCCCCACTGAGCACTTTGTGATCCCCACTCCTGCCCGCCAGAGAACAATCCCCCCTTTGACTTTAATTTTCCTTTACCTACCCAAATCGTATAAAATGGCCCCACGCCGATCCCTTCGCTGACTCTCTTTTCAGACTCAGCCCACCTGCACCCAGGTGATTAAAAGCTTTATTGCTCACACAAAGCCTGTTTGGTGGTCTCTTCACACTGATGCGCATGAAATTTGGTGCCGTGACTCGGATCGGGGGACCTCCCTTGGGAGATCAATCCCCTGTCCTCCTGTTCTTTGCTCCGTGAGAAAGATCCACCTACGACCTCAGGTCCTCAGACCGACCAGCCCAAGAAACATCTCACCAATTTTAAATCAGGTAAGCGGCCTCTTTTTACTCTCTTCTCCAACCTCTCTCACTGTCCCTCAACCACTTTCTCCTTTCCACTCTTCAATCTCTCCCTTCTCTTAATTTCAATTCCTTTCATTTTCTGGGAAAGACAAACGAGACACGTTTTATCCGTGGACCCAAAACTCCAGTGCTGGTCACGGACAGGGAAGGCAGCCTTCCCTTGGTGTTTAATCATTGTAGGGACACCTCTCTGATTATTCACACGTTTCAAAAGTGTCAGACCACGCAGGGACGCCTGCCTTGGTCCTTCACCCTTAGTGGCAAGTCCCGCTTTTCTGGGAAAGGGGCAAGTACCCCAACCCCTTCTCTCCTTGTCTCTACCCCTTCTCTGCCTTTCTGGGGGAGGGGCAAGTACCCCTCAACCCCTTCTCCTTCACCCTTAGCGGCAAGTCCCACTTTTCTATGGGGCAAGAACCCCCAATCCCTTATTTCCGTGCCCCAACCTCTTATCTCTGTGCCCCAATCCCTTATTCCCGTGCCCCAACCTCGTATCTCTGTGCCCCAGTCCCTTATTTCCACGCCCCAACCTCTTATATCTCTGCACCCCAATCCCTTATTTCCATGCCCCGACCTCTTATCTCTGCGCCCCAACCCCTTTTCCCACTTTTCTGGAAGGTAAGAATCCCTGAACCCCTTCCCTCCATTTCTCTACTCTCTCTTTTCTCTAGGCTTGCTTCCTTCACTATGGGCAACCTTCCACCCTCCATTCCTCCTTCTACTCCCTTGGCCTGTGTTCTCAAAAACTTAAAACCTCTTCAACTCACACCTGACCTAAAACCTAAATGCCTTATTTTCTTCTACAATGCTGCTTGACCCCAATACAAACTCGACAGTAGTTCCAAATAGCCAGAAAATGGCACTTTGAATTTTTCCATCCTGCAAAATCTAAATAATTCTTGTCATAAAATAGGCAAACGGTCTGAGATGCCTGACATCCAGGCATTCTTTTACACATCAGTCCCTTCCTAGTCTCTGTGCCCAGTGCAACTCGTCCCAAATCTTCCTTCTTTCCCTCCCACCTGTCCCCTCAGTACCAACCCCAAGCGTCCCTGAGTCTTTCTAATCTTCCTTTTCTACAGACCCATCTGACCTCTCCCTTCCTCCCAAGGCTGCTCCTCGCCAGGTTGAGCTAGGTCCCAATTCTTCCTCAGCCTCCGCTCCTCCACCCTATAATCCTTTTATCACCTCCCCTCCTCACACCCGGTCCAGCTTACAGTTTTGTTCTGTGACTAGCCCTCCCCACCTGCCCAGCAATTTACTCTTAAAAAGGTGGCTGGAGCCAAAGGCATAATCAAGGTTAATGCTCCTTTTTCTTTATCCCAAATCAGAAGCGTTTAGGCTCTTTTTCATCAAATATAAAAATCCAGCCTAGTTCATGGCTCGTTTGGCAGCAACCCTGAGACGCTTTACAGCCCTAGACCCTAAAAGGTCAAAAGGCCGTCTTATTCTCAATATTCATTTTATTACCCAATCTGCTCCCGACATTAAATAAAACTCCAAAAATTGGAATCTGGCCCCGAAACCCCACAACATGACTTAATTAACCTCACCTTCAAGGTGTACAATAACAGAAAAAAGTTGCAATTCCTTGCCTCCACTGTGAGACAAACCCCAGCCACATCTCCAGCACACAAGAACTTCCAAACGCCTGAACCGCAGCAGCCAGACGTTCCTCCAGAACCTCCTTCCCCAGGAGCTTGCTACACGTCCTGGAAATCTGGCCACTGGGCCAAGGAATGCCCACAGCCCGGGATTCCTCCTAAGCCGCGTCCCATCTGTGTGGGACCCCACTGAAAATCGGACTGTTCAACTTACCTGGCAGCCACTTCCAGAGGCCCTGGAACTCTGGCCCAAGGCTCTCTGACTGCTTCCCAGATCTTCTCGGCTTAGCAGCTGAAGACTGACGCTGCCCGATCGCCTCGGAAGCCCCCTAGACCATCATGGACGCCGAGCTTCAGGTAACTCTCACAGTGGAAGGTGAGCCCGTCCCCTTCTTAGTCAATACGGAGGCTACCCACTCCACATTACCTTCTTTTCAAGGTCCTGTTTCCCTTGCCTCCATAACTGTTGTGGGTATTGACGGCCAGGCTTCTAAACCTCTTAAAACTCCCCAACTCTGGTGCCAACTTAAACAATACTCGTTTAAGCTATCCCCACCTGCCCAGTTCCCTTATTAGGCTGAGACACTTTAACTAAATTATCTGCTTCCCTGACTATTCCTGGATTACAGCTGCATCTCATTGCTGCCCTTCTTCCCAATCCAAAGCCTCCTTTGCGTCCTCCTCTTGTATCCCCCCACCTTAACCCACAAGTATAAGATACCTCTACTCCCTCCTTGGCGACCGATTATGCACCCCTTACCATCTCATTAAAACCTAATCACCCTTACCCCGCTCAATGCCAATATCCCATCCCACAGCATGCTTTGAAAGGATTAAAGCCTGTTATCACTCGCCTGCTACAGCATGGCCTTTTAAAGCCTATAAACTCTCCTTACAACTCCCCCATTTTACCTGTCCTAAAACCAGACAAGCCTTACAAGTTAGTTCAGGATCTGCGCCTTATCAACCAAATTGTTTTGCCTATCCACCCCATGGTGCCAAACCCATATACTCTCCTATCCTCAATACCTGCCTTTACAACCCATTATTCTGTTCTAGATCTCAAACATGCTTTCTTTACTATTCCTTTGCACCCTTAATCCCAGCCTCTCTTCGCTTTCACTTGGACTGACCCTGACACCCATGAAGCTCAGCAAATTACCTAGGCTGTACTGCCGCAAAGCTTCACAGACAGCCCCCATTACTTCAATCAAGCCCGAATTTCTTCCTCATCTGTTACCTATCTAAGCATAATTCTCATAAAAACACACGTGCTCTCCCTGCCAATCGTGTCCGACTGCTCTCTCAAACCCAAGCACCTTCTACAAAACAACAACTCCTTTCCTTCCTAGGCATGGTTAGCTGTCAGAATTCTTACACAAGAGCCAGGACCACACCCTGCAGCCTTTCTGTCCAAACAACTTGACCTTACTGTTTTAGCCTAGCCCTCATGTCTGCGTGCAGCGGCCGCCGCTGCTTTAATACTTTTAGAGGCCCTCAAAATCACAAACTATGCTCAACTCACTCTCTACAGTTCTCATAACTTCCAAAATCTATTTTCTTCCTCATACCTGATGCATATACTTTCTGCTCCCCCGCTCCTTCAGCTGTACTCACTCTTTGTTGAGTCTCCCACAGTTATCGTTGTTCCTGGCCCAGACTTCAATCCGGCCTCCCACATTATTCCTGATACCACACCTGACCCCCATGACTGTATCTCTCTGATCCACCTGACATTCACCCCATTTCCCCAAATTTCTTTCTTTCCTGTTCCTCACCCTGATCACGCTTGATTTATTGATGGCAGTTACACCAGGCCTAATCGCCACACACCAGCAAAGGCAGGTTATACTATAGTACAAGCCACTAGCCCGCCTCTTAGAACCTCTCATTTCCTTTCCATCGTGGAAATCTATCCTCAAGGAAATAACTTCTCAGTGTTCCATCTGCTATTCTATTACTCCTCAGGGATTATTCAGGCCCCTTCCCTTCCCTACACATCAAGCTCAAGGATTTGCCCCACCCAGGACTGGCAAATTAGCTTTACTCAACATGCCCCAAGTCAGATAAATAAAATACCTCTTAGTCTAGGTAGATACTTTCACTGGATAGGTAGAGGCCTTTCCTACAGGGTCTGAGAAGGCCACCGCAGTCATTTCTTCCCTTCTGTCAGACATAATTCCTCAGTTTAGCCTTCCCACCTCTATACAGTCTGATAACAGACCAGCCTTTATTAGTCAAATCAGCCAAGCAGTTTTTCAGGCTTTTAGTATTCAGTGAAACCTTTATATCCCTTACGGTCCTCTGTCTTCAAGAAAAGTAGAATGGACTAAAGGTCTTTTAAAAACACACCTCACCAAGCTCAGCCACCAACTTAAAAAGGACTGGACAATACTTTTACCACTTTCCCTTCTCAGAATTCAGGCCTGTCCTCGGAATGCTACAGGGTACAGCCCATTTGAGCTCCTGTATAGATGCTCCTTTTTATTAGGCCCCAGTCTCATTCCAGACACCAGACCAACTTAGACTGTGCCCCAAAAAAACTTGTCATCCCTACTATCTTCTGTCTAGTCATACTCCTATTCACCGTTCTCAACTACTCATACATGCCCTGCTCTTGTTTACACTGCGGGTTTACACTGTTTCTCCAAGCCATCACAGCTGATATCTCCTGGTGCTATCCCCAAACTGCCACTCTTAACTCTTGAAGTAAATAAATAATCTTTGCTGGCAGGACTATGCTGAATCTCCTTAGGCACTCTCTAATCAGATGTCCTGAGTCGTCCCAATTCTTAGACCTTTTATACCTGTTTTTCTCCTTCTCTTATTCCATTTAGTTTTTCAATTCATACAAAACCGTATCTAGGCCATCACCAATCATTCTATACGACAAATGTTTCTTCTAACATCCCCATAATATCACCCCTTACCACAAGACCTCCCTTCAGCTTAATCTCTCCCACTCTAGGTTCCCACGCTGCCCCTAATCCCGCTTGAAGCAGCCCTGAGAAACATCGCTCATTCTCTCTCCATACCACCCCCCAAAAATGTTCACCGCCCCAACACTTCAACACTATTTTGTTTTATTTTTCTTATTAATATAAGAAGGCAGGAATGTCAGGCCTCTGAGCCCAAGCCAAGCCATCGCATCCCTTGTGACTTGCACATATATACGCCCAGATGGCCTGAAGTAACTGAAGAATCACAAAAGAAGTGAATATGCCTTGCCCCACCTTAATTGATGACATTCCACCACAAAAGAAGTGTAAATGGCCGGTCCTTGCCTTAAGTGATGACATTACCTTGTGAAAGTCCTTTTCATGGCTCATCCTGGCTCAAAAAGCTCCCCCACTGAGCACCTTGTGACCCCCACTCCTGCCCGCCAGAGAACAACCCCCCTTTGACTGTAATTTTCCTTTACCTACCCAAATCGTATAAAACGGCCCCACCCCTATCTCCCTTCGCTGACTCTTTTCGGACTCAGCCCACCTGCACCCAGGTGATTAAAAGTTTTATTGCTCACAGAAAGCCTGTTTGGTGGTCTCTTCACACGGACGTGCATGAAAGTGACAAGTGTACTGCTCTAGTTGGGGCTGGGTTGATAATGGAGGAGGCTATGCATCTGTAGGGGCAGGAGACACATGGAAAATCTCTATACCTTCTGCTCAATTTTGCTGTGAACCTCAAACTGCTCTAAAAAATGAAGTCTTAGCTGGGGGCAGTGGCTCACACCTGTAATCCCAGCATTTTGGGAGGCCAAGGAGGGCGGATTATAAGGTCAGGAGTTCAAGACCAGCCTGGCCAACATGGTGAAACCCCGTCTCTACTAAAAACACAAAAAGTAGCCAGGCATGGTGGCACATGCCTGTAATCCTAGCTACTTAGGAGACTGAGACAGGAGAATTGCTTGAACCTGGGAGGCGGAGGTTGCAGTGAGCTAAGATCACGCCACTGCACTACAGCCTGGGTGACAGAGCGAGACTCCATCTCAGGAAAAAAAAAAAAATGAAGTCTTTTTTAAAAAAAGTTAAAAGATTCAGCCCTGTAGCAGGTCCCATTCAAGGACTAAGTAATAGGCTGCAGAAGAAAGGGTGGAAGGCTGCGGAATTGATCTGGCTGAAGACCCTGAAGGCACTAATGAGAGAGGAGGCTGGGTGTCCATCCTTCTTCCATTAACTGCTTTGGGAATACCAGAAGAGCCCCATAATGATTTTACTAACGTCAGAGTTCCTCCTTGGAGAGATGGAATTATTGCACATCATATCTAAAGGTGGACCACAAACCTTGAAATCAATTAGACAAGGTCCAGGAAATTATTTTCTTTTGCTTCATATAAGTTTACTTGACCTCATCTTCCCCAATGGGCAATAGTTGGTGTATGTGCCTGTGCATGTGTGTGTGTGTGTGTGTGTGTGTGTATTTGTGCATGTGTGTGTTTTGTAGGCTGTTCCATGGATGTTTTTAATATGGGCTCTGGAGGTTTGCTGCAAAGCTAAATCGGGTGAAGAATGAAGACTCATTGGTAAATATTTCTTTATGTGCCTGTTTCCTTGAGTAGACTGTGACCTACTCATTTCTGTATCCCCTGACCTAGCTAAGCTAGCACAGAGCCTGCTCTCTACTAAGGGCAGAGGGAATGCTGGTTGAATGGGGTTAGAATGATACTAAAGAATGGGGTTTACCAGATGTGCCTAGAGGAAACCAAACCCTCGATGCAACCATGTTGACAAGAGCACACATTTTAGATTCAGACACACTCAGGTTCAAATCCTGCTTCATACAAGGAAACCAGGTGGCGCTAGGTCTGTGATTGTCTCTGCGTCTCAGTGATAGGGTAGGTACCTCTGCTGAGCTACATCAGAATGCTGAGCATTGTGGTGTGACCATGAACCAGAATATAAACGTGCTTTGGGAATAAAGTTACATTTAAATGCATTATATAATTGTAAACATTTTAGAGATAAGTGTAAGAATTATGTGCAGTTTTTAAATAATGGAAGCAATTTGTTTCAAAATAATAAATGTCCTAAGGTAATTTTTAACCAAAAGTCATAGCTGTTTAAGTCCAAAAGCCTCACAATTACTTGAAAGTAATGATTAATCATTTCTTCCCTTCTCAATTGAAAATAGAAAGGTTAAAATCTACACTGGAAAACACACTGGTGAACAGACATGAGGACTGCACAGGAGAGTCTGATAACAGGAGCTGAACAGCTTTGAGGTCTGTGGCCAGCATCAGTTGCAAAAGTAGTGCTGTATTTCTTCACTCTTTTTTTCTGGCTAAATATGTATTTTTTCAACTATCTCTCTAATACCATAGGAAAGCTCTAAATGTCATTCCGTTTTTCTTAAGAAATAAAAATAATGAACATCTGAGCTCCTATCCCAGCCCCTTGCCAGGATTTTGGGGGTCAACATAATCTGTCCCCAGGGCAGGAAATGGTATTCCAGCCCTTAAGATCAGCCTAAGCTTTCAAATCCTGTGCCCACCTGGAGGCTCTAAGACCTCCCATACATCAACCAGCCATGGCCAAGACCAAGGCTGGCATATTGTGTTCTACTAGTCATCAGTGTATCTGACTTGCATTTTAGGTTCCAGCTCAGCCACAGGTGGGAAGAGCATCATGTGGGCTCTTCGGGCCCCGACTCCAGGCCTTGGCTCTTGGATGGCATTTCCAGACCTGGCTGGGCCACAGGGGAGCCCACTGCTCTGAAGTGGTGAGTCCCAGGTTTGGCAACATCCACTGCAATCTGACTGAAGAGCCCTTGGGCCTTAAGCAAACATCCGTGGAAGCCTGGCAGTACTCCCTGTGGGCCTGTAGTGGTGGCCATAGGGTGAGGCTCCTGTGCCTGTGGGAAGTAGAGGGAAGAGCAGGAAGAGTGGGCCCTAGAGACAATGAGCCTCTTGCTTTCTGTTGCCATCATTGAAAGGAAGGAGAGATATCTAGGGCCATGTCAGCCATACACAAGGCTGCTAAATGTGACCTCTTCATTGGACAAACATCAAGAGAAGGGGAGGGCTCTCCTCATAGCTATAACTTGTGGATCGACCTTGGACACAGCTTGATGACTGGAGCCCAAAGCTGCTGCATGTACCAGGCTGTACCCCTTTGCTTTAGGGGTGGGCTCTCCCTCTTTTAGCCTCATACTCTAGATCCTGGAGGAGGGCAGAGGAATTATGACTCAGGTTGGCAGCTCAAAGGTATTTGGAGAAAGGCACACAGGGTTATGAATGAGCTTTTCCCACCTTTTCAGCCTCCCAGCTAAGCCCCACTTCTAGGCTCCAGGAAGTCCTGCAGACACAGAAGCAAGTCCTAGACCAGTATCAGTCGTTCCTAGGCAGTCAGAGACTCCCTGGAGTGAGCAGTAGAACCCTGTCTCAAGTTCTTTCACTTCGATGCTTTATCACTCATCATGTTTGTCTATAGTGTGAATAGAATATTCAATCATTTATTTACCCACTGATTTATCAACTATCTATTAAACTCTTTCTGTGTTACAGGTGTCAGGCCAGGCTCTGGGGGAAGAATAGTGAATGAGATATCTCTTTACCTTTAGGATCTTTCCAGGCTAGGGTGTGTGTGTGTGTGTGTGTGTGTGTGTGTGTGTGTCTGTGTGTCTGTGTGTCTGTGTGCATTGGTTTTTGTTTGGTTTAGTCTGGTTTGGTTTGGTTTGGTTTGAATTCTTTGTCTCAGTGCCCAGTGAGATAGATGCCTCTTTGCCTTCATGGTCCTTCCAGGTCAGGAATTTTGTCTGTGGATTGGTTTGTTTATTTGTTTGGTTAGTTCTTTGTTGCAGTGCCCAGGATGGTAGCTGATCCTGAATGGTTGTGCAGCGCATCTGTTATTACTAATGAAAATGGCCAGGCCCACCCACGTGGAGCGCTGGACCCAGGACACTTCATGCCTTACGAGACTTATTCTCTGCCCCCTTCACTTTCCCTAGAAGGTAACATCTAACCAAAATGAACAACAAGAAAACCTTAGGAAATAAACAGAAGGAAATTATCCAAAGGGGCAGCTTGCACCTGAAGTGCAGGTGAGGCAGCATGGGGTGTGGGGACAAGCAAGGAGAAGAAGTTGCTGTAGACCAGCAGTAACGATATTCTTGGTATGTTAACTTTTCTTGGTATGGGAACTTTAAAACCCTTTCCACAGGTTTTAATTAGTACCTCCTACTTCCCTTTCCGCCATCCCCTTGCCCCAAAGTGGTTCTAACTGCCTTGTTTTAAAACATCACAGGGCACCAGAAAACCCCAAGACCAGGATTGAGCATTCCTTTCACTCAGCCACAAGAGAGGACCCAGGAGCCAAAAGAAGCCAGGAAGCCCCATCTCCTCTCTCTGCCATCGGCAGCAGCACTGCTACCCAGGCAAATCCTTTTTCTCCTGTTCCCCAAGTGAGGGCTCCTGACAGAAAGCCAGAGCTGAAGATTAAAACAATGGCATGGAATGGAATCCTACACCTCTAATTGGACAAAACCAGAGAAAAGTATCAGAACGGGGCAAGAGGACATCCACAGAGCAAGGAGGCACAGAGGTTGGCTTCATAGCTGAGCACCCTTGAGTTGTCTCCTAACTTTTCTGTCTTGTATCACAGTTCCCTACCCTCAACCCATAGGGGAGTCATGAGGATCAAGGAAATAATCCATGCAAAAAGCATTTCCAAAGTTCCTGCCTTAATTTTTTAATCTATAAAATGGATGGAGCAACAGCATCTACCTCATAGGGTTATTGCAAAGGTTAAATATACATAAAGCATTTAGAATAGGGGCAGAGTTAAGAGTAAGCATTTATGGCCAGATGCGGTTGCTCACGCCTGTAATCCCAACACTTTGGGAGGCCACGGTGGGTGGATCATGAGGTCAGGAGTTCGAGACCACCCTGGCCAACACGGTGAAACCCCATCTCTACAAAAGATACAAAAAAGTTAGCCTGGCGTGGTGGCGGGTGCCTGTAATTCCAGCTACTCAGGAGGCTGAGGCAGGAGAATCACTTGAACCCAGGAGGCGGAGGTTGCAGTGAGCTGAGATCAGGCCATTGTACTCTAGCCTGGACGACAGAGAGACTCCGTCTCAAAAAAAAAAAGAAAAAAAAAAAAGAGTAAGCATTTATATAGGATTTGTATAAGCATTCATTATTGTAACAATCGGGTCTGGGCAGGGCATACGTAGTGCAGATAAGAGTTTAACTGAAGAGTTATTTAATGTTGATACTATTTACACAGGTGGTAGCAGGTTTCAGGAATCAATGAAGCATGGTGAAAGGACCAAGAACTAGCCTGAGGCTGGAGCTGTGCAAGAGGCAAGGTGGGGATTGGAGGAATGAACACACCAACCTTTCTCTCCTCCCACCTTCTGATCTCCTCTGTATGTCTCCATTGCCAAATCAGCCAGAAGCAGAGGGCAAGTGAGCCCACAAGAAGCAGTCCATGGGTTCAGTTTTGAGGGGCATAGAGCTTGGATCTGATGGAGGAGAAAAACCAAGATAACTAGCACAGCTATTCTTAGCAGTGAAGTTGGCATTAGTATTAATATTAGTATTAACCATTGCAAATTAATATTATTGCTATTACCATTGTGTATCTCTAGTAACAGGACCTGTTTCTTTTATTATAGATCTGAGTTTTCGGCTTTGTGTATATTTTATTTAACGGGGCCTGACTTTCTGTTTGAAGGATTTGTTGATGTGGCTCTTTTCATTTGAGCAGCTGTTGTTGCCAGTGAATTAAAGAGTAACCAGGGCTCAAAGTGATTTGAGTCTGGTCCTGATTTGGAATCCACTGTGTGGAGCCCATCCATCCTTAGCAACCTCAGTTTCCTTTATTATAAAAAGGAAAAAAAAGTTATAGCTCTTACAGCAGAGTTGTAAGAAAGACTACCCTGCCAGAACTGTTCAAATATGAGGAATTGGCAAATATAAAATTCTAAAATATTTCTTAATAATATGCACAAGTTCTGACTTAACAAGCATGGCATATTGTGACTACCCTGTTAAA
Organism: Gorilla gorilla gorilla; assembly: GCF_029281585.2. Classification (NCBI taxonomy): domain Eukaryota; kingdom Metazoa; phylum Chordata; class Mammalia; order Primates; family Hominidae; genus Gorilla; species Gorilla gorilla. The sequence goes on along the minus strand of NC_073229.2, from coordinate 31,981,945 downwards.
AAAATCCGCTGATCATTTTTCACAACTTATTTATTCTTGGTGCCTATTTCCTTTCCAAGGAAGGAAAAGGGATAAAAGAACTTTAACATCTTTTTTCGTTACCAAGTGCTTTTTACATTATTCCTGAAATTCACTTCTACACGCAGAATATATTTAGGAGTCTGCCTTCTGATTTAAAATATATATTTATATGTATCTAAATCATTTCCTATAGACTTTTTAAGCATTTTGTTCATCTAAATGTGTATGTTTCTGCTCTAATTGAAATTCCTAAATAGTCACTTTCTGAACTGTCAAAATTGTAAAGCTGTTGATGGGTGCAGCTCTGGGGTTTCCATGGTAACTACTTTCATTGCCTAGGAGATGCTGGTCTGCTGATACTATCACTGAACTGGCTCAAATCTTGAAAACTTGGCGGTGCCCAAAAATGTGCAAGCATGTCCTGAAAGTTTAACGGGCTTTTATTTTTAATGGCTGGCACCAAGCGTGGCCTCATCAGGGCTTGGGAAGAGGCAGCTCTGTTTCGAGGTTCTTCATTGTGTAGAGGATGGGAGATTTGACAAGCATGCTAATACTACCAGATCCTCTTTGGATGGTAAGCTTTTATGTGAATAGCTCCTAAATAACATTACCATCACTGACTACTACTGGTATGGAAATTGAATTAGGATAACAGAGCCTGAGTTCCCCCATGAGATAACAAGATGCTTCTGAATATAAGTCAAAATTGGAGTATAGATTGTCTCACAACTCTACTGTTTTTTGTTTCTTTTCGTCTTTCTTTCTGTTTTCTCTTTCTGTCCCTCTCTTTCTCTCTTGTCTGAAGAGTCTGGGACGCTGAAGGCTATAAACATCATGGTTTGTTACACACTTTCGATGTCTGCTCAAATGTGGTGCACCATTTCTAAACCACCTCCTGTTAAACCATTTGTGGGAAAGTTACATTAAAAATAAATCATTTCATGATCAGCAGTTTTATTGGTGCGTGGTCAAAAATTACCCAGGGAGAGAGAAATCATTTAGTTCACCCTTTTTTTTCCTATCCTAGGAACTCGAGTTTTTTCTAATTACATCCGGAGGATCATTTAAACAGGGTGGTCCATTTTAAAGCAGTCACATTTAAATCTACTTTGCATTAAATGAGCTTGCTTTTAGATGAGTTTGGCTGGCTCAAGAATACATCACAAAATGCAAATCTGATGATAAATAAAGCTTTGGCTACATCGTAGAAATGGAGAGCATTTCAAAAAATGATGTTAGCACTGACTGCTAAGTGAAATGGCATTCCCTGAACACTCCTCATATTTTAAACATTTAAATGTATGCTACTAAATCAAATATGTCCATTTAATATGTGGCAATTTGTAAGCCACACAAAATAAGAAGATGAGGTGCTAGTTTTTCCTCACAAGTTAACACTGGTGAAAATACAAGGGTGGAATAGGGATGTGAGAAGTCAAAAATAGGAGGAAATGGCTCTGCATACTTATTTGAGGAGTGTTTTGAAGTCGCTAGCAGGCAGAATGTGAACTGCTGTGTGCCAATTATACCACATCTCCTTGGGACCTGAAGCTGTTGAGTTGATGCCTTCTTAGGCTTGGCTCCTAGAAGAAGATAGAAGTCACGAAGGGGTAAAATATTAGCTACGACTAAAAATGCTTCAATGAACGGTTGAAACAAACATCTCAGACTTTATACCTGCATAAAACAAAAGATTCGTCCCTTTAAAGGATTAGCCTTCTTACTACTTTAAAGTATTACCCTTGTTAGCCAAAGCGATTATTACAATGATCCCGCTGCCATTGTTCAGATTTTTGAATGCCAGTTTCCACTTTTTAAAAAATTGCTTTCAAAAACTGCGACATGTCTGTGGCATTTTTTTTGTATTATACTTTAAGTTCTAGGGTACATGTGCACAATGTGCAGGTTTGTTACATAGGTATACATGTGCCATGTTGGTTTGCTGCACCCATTAACTGGTCATTTACATTAGGTGTTTCTCCTAATGCTCTCTCTCCCCCGACCCCCACCCCATGACAGGCCCTGGGGTGTGATCTTCCCCGCCCTATGTCCATGTGTTCTCATTGTTCAATTCCCACCTCTGAGTGAGAACGTGTGGTGTTTGGTTTTCTGTCCTTGTGATAGTTTACTGAGAATGATGGTTTCCAGCTTCATCCATGTCCCTGCAAAGGACATGAGCTCATCCTTTTTTATGGCTGCATAGTATTTCATGGTGTGTATGGTCTGTGGCACATATTTCTAATTATTTACCAAAACTTATTCTTTCTTCTTTCGTATTATGTGGAAGCTGAGTATGTGGCTTCTATAATAGTAAAATGGCATCTGGGCACATGGCTACTCAGCTGGTGATTACCAGGTGTGGCCACGTGACTAGATTCTTAACAGAAAATAGAAGTGCTATGGGTCATTTCCAGACCTTGGTATAAAATATTGCACATGAGCTCTCCATGACTGTTTCCATCTCCCAGCAACCATAGGAACCCAGCATCGACCTAGCAGATGGCAGCTACTCTAATTCTTATGCTGATAATGCAAGAAACCTTGGTCCCTGGTGACAGCGTGAAGTAGATCCACCCTGCCAACCCTGCCAACCAGGTTCTTTTTTTTAAACTTGTCACAAGAATGTAAGTTTCCTTTTTCTGTAAATACCACTGCATTGTTGGGTCTTTGGGTACAGAGTTCCAAAAAAATGTAGGTAATGAAAATGGTGTCTCTAATGAGAAACAAAACCCAGTTGGAAAAGTAAGTCCTTGTATAGATGTTTAGGAAGGAGTTTCATGAACTTATAGTTAGTTATTGTACTAGGTTCACCAAGTGAGTGAATCAGAAGGACACAGAAAAGTACCTGGAAAGGAGTGACAGGAAGACAGGTGAAAGAAACATTGGAGAAAACACAATCAAAATTAATCAGATCCAATATTGTAATTTTTTAATACAGGATATGTTGCTCTAAGCTTTTTATGTTCAGCCTCACTTTTACATTCTTCTGCATATAATAGAATCCTACATAACTGAGGTGTGTCTGGGAAGGACATTTTGTGAGATTTTGTTGCCAAAATACTAAACTTTCAGAAGGATCTTAATAGGTCCATGTTTCAGTTATCTGCTGCTGTGCAACAAACCAGCCTAAACGTAATGGCTTAAAACTGTAATTTATGGCATATCACAATGCTGCAAGTTGACTTAGGTCAGCTAGGATGGTCTTCTACTCCATATGGTATAGTTCGCATCACTGATCTGCCTGCATTCAGCTGGGAGCTTGGCAGAGAGGGGAACTTCCAAGATGGTCGTTCATCCCTCAGGCTCTCTCTCAATACAGCTCCTCATCTTCCAGACATCTAACCTGAATTTCCTAAAAGCATGACAGCTGACTCCCAAAAGGGAGCATTCCAAGAGAGAAAAATTAGAAGCTGCCAGTTCTTGAAAGGCTTGGGCTCAGAAGTTTTAGAATGTCACTTTTGTTAGTCAAAGCAAGTCACATTCAAGGGAGGGAAAAATAAACCCACCTCTTGAGGTGGCGGACAGCTTGCACCTACAAAAAGGGAAGATGTTGTTGTTGGCCCTAGTTGGAATGCCTACTACAGACATTATACAGAAAATAACTGGTCATTATCCCCAGTTCCTGGCACACAGCTTCAATAACCCTTGGACTTTGCTGAATGATAGAACTGTCTTGTTATATTAATAACAAGCCTCTTTCTACCATACCTGAGTTTATGCTAATAAGGTAACTTATTACAGGGCTCCTAGATAGTTTTAGGATGGGAGCTGGTCCCCAGATAAACCAACCACATGATTAAAGAGTTAGAATTTCAGCCCCACTCTGAACCTCTGGGGAAGGTAGAAGGACTAGAGGTTGGGTTCAGTCACCAAGACCGGTATTTAAATAAATCATGTCTACATAATGAAACCTTAATAAAACGCTGAAACAGGGAAGCTCCAAGAAGTTCCTGGGTTATGAACACATCCATGTGCTGGGAAGGCAACATACCTGGATTCCATAAGGAGTCCATGGAAGCTCTGCACCCCACCTCTACCCCCAAGGCCTTGCCCTGTGTATCTCTTTCTCTTGCTATTCATCTGTATCCTTTATAATAAAATGGTAACAGTAAGTATAGTGCTTACTTGAGTTTCCTAAGCCATTCTATTGAATTCTTGAGCCAGAGGGAGTTGTGGGAACCCCTAAATTTGTTGCCAAGTCAGACTGAAGTGAGGGTAGCCTGGGGACCCTGTTTGTAGCTGGTATGTGAGTAAGGGCAGTATTATTAGGGACCTTGCCCTTTACCTTGTGGGTTCTGATGTTAAATAGGGGTAGTTAGTGTCAAAATGTATTGAATTGAATTGTAGGACACCCAGTTGGTGTCAGAGAATTGCTGTTGGAATGCAACCACCAAACAGAATCAGCTTGTGGCTAAAACAAAGGTTGCAAGAATGCAGAGGGCTTGGATTAAATTACTTACACTGGTATTGTCCGTGTGGCTCTCACAAAGATTTAGTTTCTTATTGTAAAAGAAAAATACCTATATTCAGGTCTAATATGCAATTTAAATACACAGGAAAAAAACATCTTATAAACTGAGCAACACAAAGTAAATATTAGCGACTATTATGGGCCAGACGCTAATATAAAAACAAAAATCTTATTTATAACCCAACAAGAGCACTGTGGCCAGATTTTTACCCATTTTCAAGTCAAGTGAGAGAAATAATGAATGTAGATTCCGAAAGCTAAGGATATAAATTTGGTCCTACGTATCTTCTGTGTGCATGTCTGGGATTTTTTTCAACCAATTTTTTTCCATTCAGTTCCAGGGAGAAACTTGACAATTTCTTCTCATGAATCATCTTTCTATGGCACTATTCCACACCCGGCAGAAAAATTATGTGAGGCCACGGTCTTTGCTGGCTGGCACTCAAAGAAAACATGCAAAACCGAACTCCATGTGGTCTTTGAGCCATCCCTCAGATCCTGAATTCCCTGAGCCCTTGAACCTGAGTTGGGTTAGTGGGAATCCCAGCTGGGTGCCAGGGAGAAGGCTGCTTTCAGGACCCAGCAGAAAGGGATGGGACGGAGCAATGTGAGTAAATGAGGGACATCTGCTCCCGAGATTTTGTGGCACCCACTCATCAGAGGTAAAATGAGCCTGTAACATTTTTAACAATTCAAGGCTCTGGTGGACAGGAAGCTGATCTCTCAGGTCCAGTGTGTGTCAGTCCAAAGGCAGTTGAAGATAGGTAAGATTTTATAAAACAGCACAACAAGACAATGAGAATATATTGTGGACAAACTGTGTGCCTAGGATCCTAGGGATCAGAAAAGATGTGGAAAACATCCAACAACTTAATTCCAACATATATTAAGTACTTTCTTTTCACCAGTACAGAGGATGCATGACATATAGTTTCATATGGTCAAGGTACAGTCACCGATGTAGAGTTTCAAATGCTCTATGTACATGCACGCACACACACACACACACACACACACACACATTAGAAGAGATGATCTACAATGAGTATAGCATGTTTACATGCTTTTCATGAAGCCCTTACAAAGAAAACCAAGAACAATTCCTCAAAACTCCATGCACAGCTTCCTCTTTGTGGATCCCGAGACTTCGGATGCTGTGACTAACTAGCCAAACACTCACCGAGTCAAAGCTGGTGTGCAGAGAAAACCATTTCTCTCTTGTTAAATGACCTCGCTTCATCATAAAACCTTAAAAAGAAAGCTTCCAGATCATTTGTCTCCATCACAAAACTTATAAAAATGAGATGGAAAAAAGTTAAATTATTTTGGCTCATAAGTTTCAGATGGAGTTGTATATTTCCCTAAAGGGTCAAAAATAGAACATTTATTAAACGACGAGTTATTCAAAAACCGGCACAGGCCCCAGTTGTCTTTCAAAAGCTCTGATTTACTGCATATTTCTCCCTTGAGAAAGGCCTTTTTTAAATGTTCATTTCCATTTTAAGAGACTGTGGGCTTTGATCTGTTGGGAGCATTCTTTTTCTTTCCCTGACTGGGGCCCGTCGGCTACTCAGGCCTGTGTTTTTCCATGGCCTTCCCCAGCATTCACACAGCATCTCCTGCATCTGCGTTCACCCTGGCTAATTTGGAGGTCAGAACTGGTGAGTCCCTGTAGCAGGTGACACCAAGAACCAAGGAGCCATATTTGCTCTTCACACCTCAACAAAGATGCTGCTTCCAGGAGGTAAGAGAAAGGTGAGATGGGCTTGGGTGTCCCTACAACCTGCAAAAGCTGTCAAGTCCTCCTTTAAAGTTAATTTGAAATTTCATAATAAATTTAATCTTGTTACTCCAGGAAAGTCAAGGCACAGTCACAGTGATATTAAAATGTATTTTGCTTTTGAAAGAATCATGTCCTTCTTCTTTTATTTTTTGAGACAGAATCTTGCTCTGCTGCCCAGGTTGGAGTACAGTGGGACGATCATAGCTCCCAGTAGCCTCAAACTTGCCATCCTCCTGCCTCAGCCTCCTGAGTCGCTGGGACTACAGCTGCACACCACCACTACACCTCACTACTTCATGTCTTTTTTTTTTTTTTTTTAACTTTGTGTGGGTAATATCGATATGTGCTTGGAGTCTGCTGGCCATGAGTTTTTCTATTCCAGACAAGTTGGAAGATCAAGGGTGAAATGGGTCATTTTTAATATCAAACCTGTTGCCCTGCTTTGTTTTCAAATCACACCACTCTTCACCCTCTGGCCCCACTAGGCCTTAGTGCAAATTAGTAAAAACCTCCCCCTTGAGGGGCAGATACAGGGCCCTGCCACTGTGTTCATCTTGGTGAGACACCAAAGGCTGGGTTTTAGTTCCCACTTGCCTTATAAACACAGTTGTGCCTGTACTCCCACTTTGATCCCCCCTGCCCACAAGTGCCCAAAATACACACACACACACACACACACACACACACACACACACACGCACACACACAACCCTTGAAATGACTGGAGTAGCACTAGATGATTCTTCCAGTGCTAAACAATTTATTATTTACCCACCTCTTCCCTTCCTCCTCTCTTTCCTCTTCTTGTCCTCTTCCTCTTCCTTTCTCTCTCCCATTCTCTCTCTCTTCTGCAATAATACAGTGAGTGTTTATGTAAGTTTCAAATCCAGCAACCTGAAGATTCGCCTCCAATGGCACAGGGCTGGACCGCACTCAGAGGTGGCTGCCACCCAATCGTCACTCAGCGTTTTATCGCTGGGCTATTCTGTTCGAGTGCTAAGCAATTGTTCACAGAAATAAGATAATGGAAAGAGCAGAGACAGAATGAGCAATGGAGAGAGTCGGGCCTGCCATGGCGCTTACTGCTGTTCGTCACAGGTAAATGACACATACAGGCTTAAAAAGCAGCTCTCTCTTTTTTGTAGCCCATTTTGGTTTGTTTCTTTGTCAGATTACATGTTCAATCAATTGCGACAAGCCACTGTACCACGCGAGGCATTGTGCAATCCAGTATAAACCCAAAGCTCCATGGGCAGAAAGGAAACCCATCCACACTGCCCTCTAAGGGCTGTTAACCACTGTGGAGAGAAGAGATCACCAGGGATTTTTTTCTCAGCTGACTTTCTATGGCAGGGAGGGAAAGAAATTGTGTTCTCCAGGAGAAAGTGGTTAATTTTATTTTATTTTATTTTATTTTTGTAGCTGCAGGCAATCTGTGGATAAGTGGGTATTACCATCGTGGTACATCTCTAATTAATAAGATCAATTGCCACTGTATTTTCTTTTACAAACTCATTTAGATATGTCAGGGCTGCAATTATTTTGCGAATGATCTGTCTTTACGCTTATTCATCTTTCCTCTTCCTCAAGGAGCAAATAAAACTGTCAGCTTAAATGCCCTTTGAAGTCTGTTTTAGATCCTTGATTGAAAATTAAAAACAAAGCTCTCTAGCCTGGTGCCATTTCCAGGGTCAAAGTTCCTGTCCTCACATTGCTTTGTGTGTGTGTGTGTGTGTGTGTGTGTGTGTACACAGGCACGTGTGTGTATTGATTTCTGTTTTTAAAAAGGTAACATGTTGGCTTTTGAATCCCAATGTTGCACCCTTTTCCTTTCATCTCCTTAGATCTGCAAGAACTCTGAACTCATAGATTATGTCCAAACTGAGAAGCACTGGACAGTCATTTTGCTTATCTGCAGTTTCTCATTTCTGAGAAGAATCTCCATATGGACATTATCACTTTTGTTATAATCTCGAGGATGGTTAAGGTAGCTTTGATCACCACTTCCATATCTCCTGTGATAATCAGTACCAATGGAATGTGCAGAAATCCATCCCTATTCCTAAGGACTCCTGATGTCATCTCACCAGGTGGGATGGTTTTCCTGCTCGAGTCTGCACGCCCAGCTCCAACAGCTTCGCCCAAGTTTGGGGACAGGCTTCACCCAACACCCAGATATTTGCAGTTATTTGGCCCCTCATTGAAAAGCCTCTCACGGTTACAGACAAAATTAACTTGGTCATCCCTGCAGCGCCGGAGGGATACTTCTGGACTCTCTGTTTGGGGAGTGTACGCTCAAACCGTTTCAAGAAGAGATTTAAACCTCTTCTTGGAGAAGACTGAGGCTGGCACAAGGCTAACAAATCAAATAACTGCACCGAGGCAAAGCTGCCGTCTCTCCCAGGCTGTACCCTGCCTGCTTCTCCCATCCCTGCCTTCTGGCCGATTTGTCTTTAAGGTTTTAGCATTATCCCTCTGTTGACAAATGAATGCTTTTCTGGAAAATGAGGTATTTCCAGAAGCAGGCAGACACTGGCTGGAGTGCCCTAAGAGCTCTGCCTCCCTCGATTCGTTATGTGAACGGGAAAGGCCTGGAGGTTTTGCACGAGCATTACGTTCAAGGTGATGATAAATGGAGTCTGGCCGGGGTGGTAATAAGGGAATTTCTAGCCAGATCCTGTCTAGACCACGGTTTGTTATGGAGGGAAAGCCACAAAAGGGGGCTATAGTACCCTGTTCTCAGAGAAATTGTCCTCAGGGAGAGCCAAGCACATTTCCAGTCCGAACCTTCGTCCGGCCCCTCACTGGGGCCGCTGTAAATAACATTAGCCTGTCTTTCAGCAAGCTCTGGGAAGCTTATAAACCGAACACGGTTTTTGTTGTCTGTAGTTGTGCATTAAGCTCAGTACTGTCAAGTCTAATTATTCTCATTAAGGCCTGAAAGTTTTAGGGATTAATTAAGCAGAGAGCCAAAGCTTATGCAGAACAGCAATATTTTCCCCCTGAAGGATTAGCCCGTCATTCTGATGGGGTTTTCCTTGAGCGTTGCCCATTACTTTATAAGATAGCAAAGTGTGGAGCTCATATAATATGGATTAGAAATCGCCTACATTTCACATGTGCTATTCAGCCATGAAAATCAGTCCTGGCCCTTGTGCCTGTAACCCGGAAGGCTCACTAATGAGAACCAGGCAGTGGGGCTAATGAGAAATTCTATACGTGCCGTCTCTCCTTCCCATTTCCTTTCAATTTACTTTCTACAGGAGCCAATATGTGTAGGAAAAGTCTGAGTGGATGCTGGTATTCTCCTCTTTACCTGGTAGGGATCTTAGAAATTATCTGATTCTAGTCCTTCTTGCTATAGAGGTGAAAACTGGGATTCAGCAACCTGCTTAAAGGGACCCAGTTAATGGCAAAGCTACTTGAAGAGAAGGTGACAGGAAACTTCAGGAGGTGTAGACAATCATTAGGTACATTAGGATGGTGAGGGTACTTAGTCTTAGGTTTTGGTGTGATGGAAAATGCCGCAGAAATGAGAAGGTCCCACAATGAAGGGAGGATGCTGGTGAGGACCTAATTTGCAGACGAGCCCCAGGAACTCTGGTGCCCTGCTTGGCAAAGGATTTCAAGGCTTCCTGGAGAAATGGGGGTAGGGGGAGGGATCGTTAAGCCCTGGCACCCCAGATATAAAAAGGAAAGTCAGACGTGGGTAATCACCCTGTCTTCACCCAGCAGCTCCAGTTTTCAGCAAGGCAGAGGGGACACTTCTGCCTTCAGTCTCCCCTACTTCACATCAAGGCGCCATTGCATTTGATGGCTCGGGACGTGGCCTTCCTGCCTCCCACACTCCCAAATCCATGCCTTGTTTATCTTTTTAGAATGGATCTCTGATGCCCGCCCACCACATGGCTGGAGTGGCACCAGCATCCCCAGGGCGCGTCTGTGATGACCGATGGGGTCCACCACCTCTACCCCAGACCCTCCCATACCCAAAGGCTCCCTCTGCCCAGTGAAGTCCCCTTCGCCCCAGCATTCCTGCACCAGGCACATCCCAAGGGTGGCCCCGTGTCCTGCAGGTGGCAGGAGAGTGCACCCTCAGACACCAGTCTGATATGTCACCAGGAGAGAGCGGGCGGTCCTCAGTGTATGCTCTTTTCTTGTCTCTGGGGAGCTTGTTTTGGCTCCTCAAGAAGACCTTGGAAAAAGCACAGGTTGTAGAGGCTGCATTCGCCGGGCAGAACCATGTCCCAAGACAACTGGTTAGTGAGGCCAGGCGTGACAATCATAATCGGAGCAGCAACTGTGCAATGGCATAGGCAAAGGGGGCCGAAGGCGCAGCAGCCACCACCATTATAGTCAGACTGGGCACCATTTCCTAAATGTCACACATCCTTCCAGCCCCTTGATCTTTGCTTATGAAAAGGGTCATTCCCTCTACAATCCTCTAGAACTCTTTGTAGGTTTTTGTTTGTTTTCCAAACACTGTACTTGCTTCTTTATCTGTCTCTCTATGAACCGTGAGTCCCAGAGGCCCTCGTGGTCCTCAATCATCTTGCTTCTCTGTGGCCTGTGCCATGGGGCTGAATGTTTGTAGCCCCCAGAATCCATATGTGGAAGCCCTAATCCCCACTGTGCTGGTATTAGGAGGTGGGGCCTTTGGGATGTGATTAGGGTTAGATGAGGGCATGAGGGTGGGGCCCTCATAATGAGATTAGTGACCTTATCAAGAGGATGAGACACTAGATCCCTTGCTCCCTCTCTGCCTGCAATCACCAGTGAAAGGCCAAGTGAGGACACAATAGAAGCCATCCCTTCCCAGAACCCAGCCATGCTGGCACCCTGATCTAGCTTCTCAGCCTCCAGAACTGTGAGAAATAAATGTTTGTTGTCTACTCCACCCAGGTCGTGGTCATTCATTGTAGCAGCACAAACAGACTAAGACAGTAGGGAACAGTGATTGTTACATTATAGGTGCTTAGCAAACTTGCTCACTGATCGGCTGAGGTCTCTCCCCTGCCATTAAACAGTGAACCAACAATTAGTTAGCAAATGCAATTTCAGCTTCTACTGAGGGAAAGATAATACACCAAGCAGTGTGAAGAAATTTCTTTGCAGAACCAAACTAAAGGTCCAGGTTACTAAACACAGCATTAGTTTTTCTCAAATCAGTATGTGTTGTTATACAGGCAAGCCTAATTAATCATATTTCCAGGGTATACACTGAATAATCTGAGAGAAGAAATCAATTACCTAAATTCGTGGTTCTCATAATTCGAAGCAGTCGAATTTCAAAGTGTAGGTTTTAAATCAGAACTGTTGATCATGACAGATGGGGACATGGGAGGCAGCTGTGCATTTTAAATTTTAAAGAAACGTAATTTTATAGCAACCTGCATCTGTTAATAGGTTACATCTGTATCTTTTCAATGTTGCAGACATATAAGGCAAAATAAATATTTTATAAATAATTCAACTAATTGACAGGCCTTTTGTTATTTCTTTGTTTTTTGGGGTTTTTTTGTTTTGTTTTGTGTTTTTTTTTTTTTTTTTTTTTTGGTTTTCTGTTTTGTTTTGTTTTTTGAGATGGAGTCTCGCTCTGTCACCCCGGCTGGAATGCAGTGGTGGGATCTTGGCTCACTGCAACCTCTGTCTCCCAGGTTCAAGCAATTCTTGTGCCTCAGCCTCCCGAGTTGCTGGGACTACAGGTGTGCGCCACCACGCCCAGCTAATTTGTTTTGTATTTTTAGTAGAGACAGGGTTTCACCATTTTGGCCAGCCTGGTCTCAAACTCCTGCCCTCATGTGATCCACCTGTCTTGGCCTCCCAAAGTGCTGATTACAGGCATGTGCTACTGCACCTGGCCTCTTTTCTTATTTCTAAATCTACTAACAGAGGCTGTTGACTTAGTACTTCTGCCCAAGCTCCTTCAAAGGCAAAACCATGCAGGAGGTGGGGAAGGTGCCTAGAATAAAAGGATGTAACAAATACAAGATGAGGAACAAGTAATATCATTTTTCTTATTGCTTGTTAATTATAATAACTCAGAAGTTGAAGCTTAAATATGTCTCCTTATCTTTTTTTATTCTTCTTTAATTAGTTCTGTTCAGTGAGCACCCTGGTTGGCATGTGTAAGACGTGCTCAGGAATACTCAGCCAATGACACTATAGGATTGCCGGATTTAGCAAAACTGATGTTGTAAAGCCGCTTGAAACTTCTAACATGTGTGTAGAGAATTGTATGCACTTTAACAACAGATACATTTTCTTTCCTCTCCTAAGCTGCATTTGTGCCCATCCATTCTTGACCACATGCCTGTATGGCTGCTGTTGCTAGGGAGCCAGGATGTGACAAAGGGCTTTGCAGCTCAAAGATCAGAGGGACCAGGACGCTGTGAGCAGCTGCCAGTGGGAACCTGGGCAGCTAAATGCAAGGGGCACTTTCCCCTCGCTGGCAAAGCAGCATCTGGGGGCTGCACTGGTTCCTGCCCCCACCTTCCTCTCCCTCTCCTCCTCCCCTTCTTCGAACTCACCTGCCCACCAGGGACTGGGTAGTGAGTGAAACAGGAGAGGGTGCCCATCAGAGTGGCTTGGCGAGTGGCTACTGCTCAGTATTGCCATATGCAAGGGGCACTTCTGATTTTTCTATATTTTTCAAGCTATGCCAGTTATCTGGGTGTTGTGTGAAGTCACCATATTATTATTATTTCTTTTGAGATGTAGTCACCGTATTCTTCAGCACTGATGACTAACTTGAGTCTTTGAAAAACACCGTGGAAGCTAAAGCAAATGTCTCTGTGGGCTGCCCGACTGCAACCTCTGGGTTAAGGGAAGTCCAGCAGGTGTTTCTCTTTCCTGTCCTACCACCCTGAAGCCTGCCACGGATTCACTCAACAAGTGTTTTTGGACATTGACTATGTGCCAGGCACTGTTCTGTGCTGGACATAAGGCAGTGAAAACTCAGATAAAATGCCTGTTCTCAATAGGCCACATTCACTGAGAGATGGACAGTAAACAAAATGAGTAAGAAGAAAATGTATAGTATATTAGATAGTACACAGGGCTATGGAGGAAAACAAAGCAAGATGGCAATAGGAAAGGTGGTTTAGTGTCCACTTTTGAATAGAAAAATTGGAGAAAACTTCAGTGAGAAGGCAGCAAGTCAACAAGAACCTGAAGGAATAAGCCACCTAGAGAACAAGAGAAGAACATTCTAGAGAGAGAGAGTGACGGCAAGTGCAAAGGTCCTGAGGCATGTAGCAAAGGGACTGGTCAGCAGGAGAGGTGGGAGTGAGTGAGTGAGAGCAGGGAAGAGTAGGAGGGAGGCCAGAGAGATGGGGTGGGACAGCCCACTGAGCAGCCTCTGCAATCCATGAAACTGTGGGGGAATTCTGAGCAGAGCAGAAAGTTGACCTTGCATGTTTTCACAGGTCACCCAGGCTGCTATGCTGAGAGCCGACTGCAGGGAGGCAAAGTGGAGGAGGGAGGCTATGACAGTGATCACAGCAATGGAGATGATGGCAGCTCAGAGCGGGAGGATAGCACACAGGTGGAAAGAGAATGGTCAGATCCATTGCTAGGCAGGCCTCAGGAAATACCAGGTATGGAATTTCCCATCTCCTGGATTTTTTTAGTCACCTATCAAAAGTAAAATGTAGCATCATGTTTAAAGAATTTTCCACTTAAAAAACCAAAACTGTTCACTTAGCTGCCTTAAAACTCTTTGCTGCCTTGATAGTCTGGCTTCCTGTGCACGGAGAGATCTGTTGACTCTAGCAGGATGAGTTAAGTGAGATCACAAGACACAGAAAGAGGAATAGACAGATCTGAAAATAAGCACTGGCTCATGCACCCAGAACCTAAAGCAGACCAAAATAAACCACATCCTCCCACCACTTTATTTTTTTATATTTAAGGGTTTTTTTGTTGTTTAGCAAATTATAATTTTAGAGGTGGCAACCAGTTTGAAAAAAAGATGAGCAGGAGGAGAAGGGAAAGAAGAAGACAAGAAAGAGGAGGAGGAGGACAAGGAGGAGGAAGAGCAAGAAAAAGAGAAAGAGGAGGAGGAGGAGGAAGAGGAGGAAGAGGAGGAAGAGGAGGAAGAGGAGGAAGAGGAGGAGGAGGAAGAGGAGGAAGAGGAGGAGGACCCTTAGCCAGGAGCCCAGGACTCAGGAGCAGTGCTGGCCCTTCCCTCTGTCACCAGTGGCTGCATGTAAGGAGAATGAGAATTGCAGACTTGAGCTGTTCAGAACCTCAAAATGTCTCTAATTAGAGACAGATTCGATGTCTGCTGTATGTGCTATGTGCCACAGCGTTTCCTGTTAATTAAAAGTCATTCACAGCTCTGTGGGTTAAAGGGCCTATTCCATACTCCAGATACTCCTAAAAGTGCTTAGGAAGGGGTAGGAGGAAAGGCATGGCCCACCTGAAAATAGTCCTGCTTCCCCTTGAGACCAGAGTGACCAGCAAATCACCTTGGCAGGTGGCATCTTCTCCCCTCCACAGCAGAGGCTCAGGCACTCCATTAAAAAGGGAGGTAACTGTCATCTCTCAATTCTAGGAATTCCTTCATTCTCTGCTCACCACTTCACCTTCTTTGGGCTCCCTCTCTGGCCTGACCTCCCAGCGGCACCATGTTTAGGTTCTCTTATTTGCCAAGACTCCCTAATAAAGATGCCTTGGCACTCAGCCCATATCCCCTCCACACTTCCCTCGATGTCTGAGGCTGCTCACTGCCAACCCTGGCATTCTGCTTTTTGCCTGGTTTGGGGAATCTTCTAGGTCCACCTGCAGGGAATCCAGAGTGCCAGGTCACTGCCCAGAAAGCCCGCCTCAAGCAATCATGAGCAAGGAACTGTTGGATAATGCCCAGCTTCCTTGTCCCGTAGATGGATTAAATCCAAGGCATGTTCTAAAGTGTCTCCGGGAGCTCCCTGTGGGATCAAGCTCCAGGTGCCCACTGTGGCAAATGGCTTAATAAGCCCCCTTGCTTCCCTCCCTTATCTGTCTCCCTTCCCCCATCCATGCTTCCTGGCCTAACCTCCTAAATAAATGATTTGTGCTTGAAGTCTTGCCTCAGTGTCTGCATTCAGAAGGACCTATCTAAGACACCCATCTACCGCCTCTGACTTGTGCTTCTCCAAGAGAAAGTTCTGCCTGCCCAACTCCTGTGATCCTGCCCTGATCCCCACAGGCAGGGCCCTTCCAGTCCAGGCTAGGCTTCTAGAACAGCTCCCAAGCACAGCCTGGCACCTGCATCCCTGCGCATCAGGGGCAGGCGTTATTGCCTCCTCGCCTTCACCCCCACCCACCTCTGCTGGAGGCTCATGCTCCGTCCTGTCCCAGGAGCCATGGCTATGAGCAGGGTGCCCCTCACAGCATTCTGCAGCCGCTGCTGCTGGCAGCTGTGATTTCCTATCAGCTGCTGCGTGCAGGCTGAGGGAGACACTCCTGGGCCTCATCCCAGACTTCCTGGCTTTGCCAAGCTCGCCGCTGCTGGGATGAACAAGGGAGCCCGAGTGTGGAGCTGTGTAGAGTCCCTCCAGGCTCAAGAGCACACTGGGGGCTGCCAATCTCCACATAGAGCTGAAAGAGCTGGAAGCAGAGCCCCAAAGGTGGCAACAGAGGACAGTCAGAAGAGGATGCTCACTGGGGTTGCATCTGGAAGTCACTTATAATTTGGATATCTAATGGCAATGTGGCCTCCTCATGAGGGGCATGGCTGGTCAGGCCTGGGCAGATTGCCTACACGCCAAGCTGTTCTGGTTGATTCTTTGACCGGTTGCCATAAAGCGCCTTTGATCCAACCCTGACACTGGTGGGTTTCACAGCTCTGAGGGAGACACAGCCATCTGGCAGGCTATCCACAGTGGGAGCCCAGACATCAGAGGTTTCTGGAAACATCCGTGGGTATTTTTAGTGCCCCATTTCTCTCCCTTCTTCCCTGACAGCTCCTAAAACAAACCTCAACAAGCAAGGAGGTGCCTGTGTTTCTGCAGCTGGGGTCTCTCTGCCTCCACTCCTGACACCACGTGGGCTGACCTCAGCGAGCTTCTTGCCTTAGCTCTGCCATCAGCCTTTTCTAGAAGGCCCCTGACCCTGGATACCTCTGCCTATGTGCCCGATTCTCATAGAGGCTGGTCCACAGCAAAATAACTTGCAGGAGGACCAGGACGCATCTCCAGTGCCTAGAACACTGCCTGCACATCACAGGTGCTTCATACAATTTGCCATATAAATGAATGAATAAAGTGACCCATCACTGAGGCTCAAAGCCGTACCCAGGCCAGTTGTTGAGGCACGCACCCCAGCGTGGGCTCTGCCACTGCACTCTGCCTTGTCTTGCTGGTTAAACACGTTACTCCCCAGTTTTTCCCTGTGTAAAGTGGCATACAATGGAGGTTGTGAAACGGAAATGGTTTCATTGGACTTTCTGAAAGAAAGCCAAATCTGGCAGAATCAGAGGTTGAACTTAACAGACCCTTTTCCTTTGACCAAAACTTTATTTAGGCTCCTCTGAGTCCTCTGCCTGATGGGGCCTGACCTTGGGCTTCCTTCTCTGTCCTCGTAGAATCCAGTCTGAGCAAGAATTCTGCTCACTTTAGCAAAAATCCCCTCTTTGGTGCCTTACCACCCTTAATGCCTTATCACCCCGACCTGCCTTTTGCAGTAACTGATCAAGTCAGTTTAGCCAGAAACCCCTCATCCTTGATGTTTTCTCTTAGTCATTTTCCACCCCCGACCCCACTCAGCTCCCTGGTTATAAATCCCCACTTGTCCTCGCTAGAGTTGAAGTGGAGTCCGATCTCTCTCCCCCACTGCAAGACCCCGTTGCTGTGGTCCCCATGCCCTATCGCCATGGCTCCCCTTGAATAAAGTCTGCTCTGCCATTCTTAAGAAACTGAACCAAGAAAATTCTAGAAGACAGGAGCAGTCAGTTCAATCATCAACACCAGTGAGGCAGCAATGAAGATACAGAGGTGTAACGTGACTGGGAAGGAAGCAGACAGCGTTAGGGGACCAAGTGGATGAGAGTGGCAAGTGACTGACAGCCTGGAGTTATGGGTGGCTCCAGATTTTTCTGGCTCAAAACTGGAGAATAATACCATTAACCAAAATCAAGAACATGTCAAGAATATGTAAAAGTGCACTTTTCCCTTAAGTACCACAATCTCAGCAATGACATGGCTTGACTCCTAAATAATATCAAATCAGAAATTTCTCATTCCTCTCTCTGAGCAATTTGATTGAGACCTGTAGATACATCTTTGCTAAACCAGGCCACAAAATGTGTACCCGATCAATA
This sequence comes from Gorilla gorilla gorilla, assembly GCF_029281585.2. Taxonomy (NCBI): domain Eukaryota; kingdom Metazoa; phylum Chordata; class Mammalia; order Primates; family Hominidae; genus Gorilla; species Gorilla gorilla. The sequence goes on along the minus strand of NC_073229.2, from coordinate 31,964,368 downwards.
TATAATTCCTCAAATACCTATCTTGTTTTCACCTTCCTTCTAGAAACATACATGGCCTTTTTAAACACACACATTTTCTACAGAAATGCTCAGGGCACAGAGGGCTGGAGGTCACAGCCATCTAGGGATCTAGGGTGTGTTGCCTTCTGCAGGCTGTCACGGGGCTCATGTGGGCCAGAAAAGGCTTCTCTGGTCTGAAGGCAATACTTGGCATATGCAGAACGCCTGCCGTCAGCAGTTGCTTTTCAAAGGCGATGTTAATTCCAGTTCATTGTTCTACCCCATTTTCCATTCAGAGGCACAGCACGAGGTATTTGGCAGGCCATGAACTAAAGCTGCACATGTATTCCAATCTCTTTTGGGGTGGGTCCCGGCCTTGCTCCCACACTCTCCCTCTCTCCTCCCACTTTTAGTATTTCAACTTTCTTCCCCTTTTCATTTCTGCTTCCGACTTATGTACTGCACGGGTGTGGCCTCATGGAAAAGTAGATTGGTCTTTGGAAATAGAGCTATTCCCACAATAGGTGGAGATGTGGGATAGATTAGAATGATCCAAACGCAAATCTCAATCCAGATCCTGTAGATATGAGACCGTGGCTGTGGTGTAGACGAGGAAGGCTGGCAAACCCAGAAGGATCCATTGGACAAACCTTTGTCAAGCCCTTATCATGCCTGGCATTGAGGATGTAACAAAGAACAAGGGAGACCCCTGTTCTCAAGGAGCATAGGGCCCAGTGGGCCATGCTAGGCCTGAGGTCACCTCGCTGAGAAGGAAGCCTTGTCACTGCCATGTTAGAGATGGGCAAGCTCAAGTGCAGAGCCATTACAACCTTCCTAGCAGCCAAGCCTCATTAGTGGCAAACTTCCAGGTCTACTGACTCTGCTCCCTCTATCACAGCTGCCCACTGGCTTAACAGTGGCATCAATACACCCATCCTGGATGACTCTATCCATGACTTGGAATGATCTTTATAACCTATTAAGCAGGAAACAAAATTAAAGAACCCAAATCCAGCTTAGTGCCAGTTTCTAGTGGCATCACCTGATGTGTTCTTTTTGCCTGCTGCACTGATAAAACCAATTCATTGAGACAGTGGTATTGCAGTAGAGAAAGGGTTAATAATTGCAGGGCTAGCCGAGCAGGAGGGCAGGAGATATTACTACTCAAATCAGCCTCCCTCAGAACTGAGAGGCTATGGATTTTATAGATCGTTTGTTAGGCAGGGGGCTAGGGAATGGGTGCTGCTAATTGGTTGGGGATGAACTCACAGGAGTATGGAAAATGGTCCTCCTGTCCTGAGTCAGCGTCTTGGTGGAGGCCACAGGGCTGGTTGAGTCATGAGTCATGGGTCCAGGTGAAGTAAGTTGCCAGAATGCAAAAGTCTGAAAACCATCTCCAAAGGCCAATCTTAGGTTATACAATAGTGATGTTATCTATAGGAGCAATTGGGGAAGTCACAAATCTTGTAATCTCTGACCACATAATTCCTGAGCAGTGAGGAATTATAGAAAAGCAAGTTAGGAACAATGGCTGGTTATTGTTTAACTGTACCTACATTTTAGCAGAGTTCAGGCCCCTCCCATAACCATAATCTTTTAAACTTTTATTAGTTTTTCAAAGATGGTTTAGTCCTTGAGCAAGGAGAAGGTTAGTTTTTGGGAAGGACTATTATCATTCTTGCTTCAAAGATAAACTATAAGCTAAATTCCTTTTGTGTTTAGCTTGGCCTACACCCAAGAACGAATGAAGACCAACAGCCTGTGAGGCTAGAAGCAAGATGGAGTTGGCCACACTAGATTTTCTCATTGTCATAATCTTTGCAAAGGAGTTTTAATCTCTAGCTTTCCTTTAAGTTCAAGGTTGAGGTTGCATAGAATAACTTGAAAAATTGGCCTATTATTCAACAACCTTTGTGATAAGGATTACCCCAGAGGGTGTGACTTTAACTCTGAAACATCCTATTATTCTAACAGAAAGGAGTTAGGCTCTTAAACCTGCTCAGTAAATGCCAGATCCACATATTCTAGGAGGTGCATAGATTTGGTTACCTGGCCTCTCCTCTTGTTGAGTATCTGCTGTACTCCAATTACTACGTCCATTTAATCACACTGTGACCCGATCCCACAGTCCAATCACAAGAATGAGTGGTTGGCAGTGTTATGACTAGGCTGTCCCAAAAGCCCTAGTTCCAAATTTACCAGGCAAGGAGAGCAGCAGGAAGACCAGCTGCAGAGGGGATTGACTTTCTTCCACTTGGTCAGGAGGCTGGCACCTTTGAAATTCAAAGGCATTTCCTTAAAGCCAAAAAAAAAAAAAAAAGAAAAGCTAGTCCGGGTCCTTCTGATCAGGGAGGATGTGGAGGACGGGTGTGAGTCAGCTCTCCAGGCAGCTGCTGTGAGCTGATGGAGCTTGGGTGGAACCCACTGAGACACCGCACTCCAAAGCACCTACCGCCCAGTGTGGCTAGTGTGGGAATGCCAGTGCATGCCATCCTGCCTTGGGCTTCTCCAAATGAGTGACTGCTTGGCACCAAAGGCAGCAAGTCACCCACTGGAGGGCTGAGAGGCAAAGCTACAAGCGATGACAGGCCCTAAAGGAAATAGCGTCACCATAAGCCAGACTGGAACCTTACCAAGGGTGCAGTCTGGAAAAAAACCCAGATGCTGTGTCAGCTCAGCCACACCCAGCCACAGGAGAGCTGGAAAGGGAAAGATCACCTAGAGAGGTGGGGCAGCTGGGCACCCTGCAGGGGAGAGAACCAACATCAGGCTTTGCGTTGACCTCAGTAAGAGCTTGTCCAACAAACAGGCCTTGAGTAAGGTGCACCCAGGTTGGAATGTAGGTCCATGATTCCTGATTGTGTGGCCTTGGCCAAAGAGTCTTGGCTCTCTGAGTCTCAATTTCCTCAAAAGTGACAAAAACAAACTTCAGAGAGTCACTGTGAGGATTTAATGAGACAATATGTGCACACACACACACACACACACATGCCCCTAGGACAGTGCCTGACACATAGTAGGTGCTCAATAAATGTTAGTTCTTTTGTCACACCCTGCATCCTACTCATTCATTTGTGAAACCACTCAGAGCAGGGATCCCTGACAGAAAGACCTTCATTTATAGGATAAATGTACTAAGTGCAAGTCTGAATCCTACCCATCCATTTAGAAGCAAGAATAGAAATAGTTAATTCCACAGGCCGCCCAGATGTGTGCATCCTTCCTTCCCAATGCATCACTGCTAGTTTTCCCCAGCATTCGCCAGTGCAGTGGAGACCAGAGCTTCAGAGCCTTCCACACTGCCCACTGAACAGCCCCACCCTTGTGCTCAGGCTTTCCTTTCCTGTAGACCACCCTGTGAGAGTCTTGGTGAGCCCTGGTCTTCTTTCTGCGCATGGTGTGCCTCCTGTTACCCTCTTCATTCTCACCTCCCTCATCGCCCAATCCTCCCCTCCAGGTCCAGGCTCTTTTCACCTGCTAGGAAGCTGACCTCCTGTTGTCCACCACGGCTCCTCCCCCTTGGTGGAGCCCAAGCTCTCACTCTCCAGGGAATTCTCCATATTGACATTGCCCATCAGGGAGGTCTTGAAATTACATCTCATTTATGTTTCCAAGTGTATGCAGAGCCCATGACTGCCTTCCTTCCTTTCAATCTTTCCAAAATTAAAAAAAAATTATATATAAGCAGCACAAATCACCTAGCAAACCATGTTAGCAGGAATCTGCGATTCCTTTTTACTTAGACAATGCTGGTGTATAAGTGGATCCTTAGAAAAGAAGAAAGCTAGGGAGTGTCAGTAGGAAGAAGTTGACCAATTCTCTGCACATGAGAACATCTAGAAAAAAGCAGAGTGGTAGAGTCCTTCTCCCCACACCTCTCCTCCAGCCTGTGAGCTTTGTCTCACTAAAGAAAAGGAGTGAGGGGTGAGTAGGAAAGCTACCTTGGGAAGCTAGGGAAGGCAGGCCCCTCTGTCTCCACCCCAGGCACCTCACTTGAAGCCCTGAGGGAAATGAAGCTCTCTGTTTAAAGCAGCAGCATTTCCTCCACCTGCGCCTCTGCTGTCAGTGAGGGAAGAGAAGCAGCACAAAGAGTTGCAAATTCCCCTCGAGGTCAGGCAACCTCTAGCTTCCACCGGGGCAGCTTCCTCAGCTCACTGCCATCCCCCTACAGCAAACCAGAAAATTGAGTGTCTCTCTTTGAGGGTGCCATGGTCCCTGCATGTGAATACATCCAATAGGAAGCCTATCCATTAATGTGAGATTGTGTCCTGTGACCTGGACATAAAATGGGAATGGTGGCATCATTCCAAAATGGCAGATTTGGCACGAGCCTTGGGCCTTGGTTCTGCCACCATTGTTATAATAGACAGAGGTGACATAGGACTGGGTCTCACCTTTTGGTGGATCAAAGGGTTTATTCTTCACTGCTGTTGGCCAAGGGCACATGGGAGTGTAATGGGCTAAATGGTGGCCCCCAATAAGACGTGTCCATGTCCTAAATCCCAGAACCTGCAAGGGTGACCTTATTTAGAAAAAGGGCTTTGCAGATATAATTAAGGATCTCGAGATAAGATCATCCTGGATTATCCAGGTGGGCCCTAAATCCAGTGATAAGTGTCCTTATAAGGGTCACAAAAAGAAGAGACTCATGGAGAAGAGGAGAGGCCATGTGAAAACAGAGGCAGAGATTGGAATGGTGCAGCCACGAGCCAAGAAATGCCTGGGGCCACCAGCAGCTGGAAGAGGCAAGGAAGGATCCTCCCCTGGAGCCTTTGGAAGGAGCATGGCCCTGACAATACCTTGATTTTGGACCTCTGGCCTCTAGTACCATGAGACAATAAATTTCTTTACATTAAGTCCCTATGTTTGTGGTAGTTTGTTACAGTAATCCCAGGAAGTTAGCACAGGAGTAGGACAGATTTGTCCATCAGAGATTTGCCCATCAAGAGTCCTCTTTTTGCCTCCACAAACACCCCTTTCTTCTACCTCCTCTTCTCTGTACAGCTACACAGGTCCCCAAGTCTCCAATAGAACTGGAAGAATTGTGAGATACTTTGAGGTATGGTATGTTATTCAGTTCACTGCATATGGAATTAAAGCATGAAGCAGTCCTTTTCAGGAGAGATATGCAAGCCCTCAGCATAGGGCGTAGCTCAGCATCAGTACCCAACCAATGAATATCCTCCTTCTCCTCCCCTCCAACACTTCTCCCCATTGGATGGCAAGCTCTTGTCCTGTCTGGGCCTAGTGCTTCAGTGACAGCATCAACAGGGCTGCTGAGAAAGCCTGGGAGTGTGTGCTGCACCAGGTGGCTGGCCAAGGGGGACATGGGAGCTGAATTCCACCACGCCCCATTCACCAAACCAAGAGTAGACATTTTTTTAAGAGACAGGGTCTTACTATGTTGCCCAGGCTTGTCTCAAACTTTTGGGATCAAGCAATCCTCCTTGGCCTCCCAAGTAGCTGAGATTATAGGGGTGAGCCAACATGTCAGGCAGCCAAAGACTACACTTGACAGCCCAAAGTTAAGTGGGTTTTTTGTCAGTTTGCCCAGTTGAAGATGTCATCTTTCAAAATCAAGGAAAGATACTATCGGAATGATGAAAAAAATTTGAAATAGACTGTAGTAATGATTGCACAACATGGTGCATGTCATTAGTGTCATTGAACTGTACACTTAAAATTGTTAAAATGATGAATTTGGTGTTATATTTCTCACCACAATTATAAAAAGGTTAATATTGCAATATACCAAACTCATTGAATTATACACGTTAAGTGGGCAAATTATATGGTATGTGAATTATATCTCAATAAAGCCATTTTAAAGAATGCAAACAAATTTTTAAAACACATGTTTTTTGAGAGAGAATTTTGCTCTAGTCCCCCAAGCTGGAGTGCAATGGCGTGATCTCGGCTCACTGCAACCTCCACCTCCTGGGTTCAAGTGATTCTCCTGCTTCATCCTCCCAAGCAGCTGAGATTACAGGTGCCTGCCACCACACCCAGCTAATTTTTGAACTTTTAGTAGAGACGGGGTTTCGTCATATTGGTCAGGCTGGTCTCAAAATCCTGACCTCAGGTGATCCACCCACCTCTGCCTCCCAAAGTGCAGGCATGAGCCACCACGTCCGGCCTTAAAAAACACATTTTACAAAAAGAAAAAACTTAAGACTCCTATTAAACCCATTCCGTGAAAAAAATTTTTTTCAGAAGCTGTGTGTGCTAGCAGAGGCTCTCAACACCAGGCTTGCTCTGTCTTTCACTGGCCATTGACTGGTGGAGTCCAGCTTTTGGTGGCTGTTCGATGCAGGAGATGATGTTCAGCCACACATAGAAACCTCCGTGTTGGAATGCTGATTCTCTGGTCACTCAGCTCATCAGTCAGGCTGCCCACTTCTCAGACTCTGACCGTTAAAACTCCCATTTTCTCTCTTTTCTGTGTCCTAAAACTCGATGTGCAGGCTTTCTCTTTGTCTTTCCCACCTTAATTAGCACATCCTGCATTTTCCAAACCAACTCTTCTATTTCTGGTTTCCCATTAAGGCTTTAGCTTTGCACTGCATCATGCCTTTGATGTTTTGAGAGCTGTGAGCAGGTTCATAGGATGTTTTGAAGGAAGGAATCATTAAATAGCAACAATTTTCAGTACACTCTCTATTTGTACATAAAAAGTACAGGTAGACACAAAGAAACAGAAACAACTTGTCAATTCACCCCCTCACACTACACTGGGAAAGATAATCTAGAATTCCTGACACACTGCATTTGCCGTAAACGCAATATGAAAGCAGATTGGAAATACTCACCTAGCGATGACAGAGGAAGTAGGTTGGAAAAACGTCTTATGGATAAATGGGTATCTATTTTTTGTGGGGAGGTGCCATGTCCAGATAAGGGTGTGTATTGTGATTAAATTTAATACTGGTGTAAACACTCTGCAACCTGCCATTTTCTCAGTTGGATTTATGATTTGTCCATATAAGACAATCAGCAAAGAGTGGCAGAGAGGCGTAGGAGTCTAGAGGGAAGTGATTAGGGCTAAGAAAAGAGGGAAAATTAACAACAGTCTCAAAAAGGTAACATCCTACCACACATAACAGGTAATGTTTGGGAAGAAGATGTTAAGAGATTGAGAAAAAGAGAAGAGATACTGTAAGAGCAGTTGTAAGCATGTTTTATCTGATTCTAATTTTTAGAAAGTTAGCAATTTGCATACTGCACCTGTATTAATCAGACACTTGACTGAGCAGAGGCTTCTCATTCCTTTACTCTATCAAATTGTCTAGAATGACACTGGGGGAATTGACTCTGATGTTCAAATAAGTAGCGGGGAGGAAAGTCTAAAGTCACCACTCAATAAAATAATTTGGCACTTTTATTAGGAAATCGTTATATTTACCAAAGGAAAACCTCATTTTGACTGGAAACACAGAAAAACCAAGCAAGTAATTTCAAAGCCTGCATGGGGAAGATGAAAGTACATATCTGTCCCCAAAGAAAGCCAAGGATTCAGGATTTACCTGAATAGATAAATCCAGCTCCCGATTATTCCATTCTAGGTGGATTATACAACAGTTTTGTTTCGATTTGTGTTTCTGACTGACTGTTGTTTGGCACTGCTAGTTGGCTATGCAAAGGCCATTTTGAACTACTGAATATTCACTTTCCAGTGTCCTCTGTATCTAGGCGTGTCCATGTGACATGGTTTTGACCAAGGAGACATCAGGGTTTGCTGAGGGTGGGAGCTGGGGAAAGGAAGGCTTTCCTTTCCGATAAAAGAGACAGGTGGGACATAGCGTGAGCTATACTATCTCTTCCCCTTGTTTCTGTACTGCACGTGGTCGTGATGCTTTGAGCTACATAGCCATTTTGTAACTATGAGATGGCAAAGATAAGGGACAAAAAGCCAATACCAAGGATGTCACAGCGATCAGATAGAAAACATCTGGCTCCCTGATGATTCAACTGAGCAGCTGAACCAATACCAGCCTCTACCTACCTTCCAATTTCTTAATCAGAAAAGCTAGTGCCTATTGATTTAAGGTACCATTGGCTGGGATTTCTCTTACTTGCAGCCCAAAGAATTCCTAAATGACACACCATGTAGCAGGAGTCCCAAGGGGCCTAAAGCAAGAGCTAGAATTATGGTGTCTGAGTAATGAATGTCACAAGCAGCCTGCAGGCATCTGTTTGCACTTACAGAAGGTTGATGACAGGGGCCTAGGGGCAAGACACAGATGGAGGGGACAGCATGGGGTCTGTTTCCTGATCAGAACCCATGGACTAGGCTTTGTCTGTGGAGAGAGTGCCAGCAGGCAGGAGTAGTTGAAAATCCAAGGGGTTTTGTGTGAATGGGGGCACAAGCAAAACTGCTTTAGACTTCTGTTATGAAATACAGCACACACCTGCGCCCTGTGTCTGTGAGGAGCTCAGTGTGGCTCAGGCCCAGTTGAGATAGGAGAAACTGCAGTACCGTTTGGTCACCAGAAGGGCTTCCATAGTTAGCACCCTGGGCAGAGAATGGCCACTGATTGGGTATAGGACATGCTATCCCCAAATGTGGCACCTTGGCATTTAAGAAAACAGCAGAAGCAGGAAAGGAATTTTCACCTTTCCCACTGCCCTTCTTCCCTGAGGCAGGTCATGAAACCTGGGAAGGATTTTCTGACCTTCTCCTGAAGCAGATCATAACAGCCTCATATGAAAGATGCTCTCCCTATACTCAGAGGAAAATAACATTTTTTTGTTTTCTTTCTTTTTTTTGAGACAGAGTTTCACTCTTGTTGCCCAGGCTGGAGTGCAATGGCGTGATCTCAGCTCACCACAACCTCCGCCTCCCAGGTTCAAGCGATCTTCCTGCCTCAGCCTCCCAAGTAGTTGGGATTACAGGCATGTGCCACCATGCCTGGCTAATTTTTGTATTTTTAGTAGAGACAGGGTTTCTCCATGTTGGTCAGGCTAGTCTCGAACTCCTGACCTCAGGTGATCTGCCTGCCTCAGCCTCCCAAAGTGCTGGGATTACAGGCCTGAGCCACTGCACCTGGCCCAAGAACATTCTTATCTATGAGGACACAGGGACACAGAGAAGAATCTAAGCAAACAGGCCTTGTTAAATTCCCCCCAGTTTATTATCATTAAATCATACCCCTTTGTCCAATTACTTTCTCCATCACTGTCAACTCTTCATCAAGTCTAGCATAAAAATATACAAGCTGAACTGTTTCTTTGGAGCTTCTTTTTCTTATGAAGGCTCCCATGTTACATAAAACTTATGGCAAATAAATCTATATGCTGTTCTCTGGGACCTCAGTCATGAACCTAAGATAGGAAGGAACGTGTTTCTTCTTCCTTATACCACAGTGAGGCACTGCCTTGGAACCTCAAAAGCACTGGACATCAGTAAGAGGGCAGACCTGGAAGATGTGGGTGAGAGATGGCTGCCCAGCAAAGAGCGGGAGTGGAATTGCTGAGTCTTGTGGCGTATGTACGTTCATATACCACAATGAAGTAGATACCACCATATAGTTTTTGTAGTAGATCCCATCACATAGTTTTTCAAGGCGTTGTTTTTCAATTCATACTGTATAACACCACAGCACATAGTCAGGATATGAGAATTTCAGCAGGACCTCACATCTTCACCAACACTGAGTGTTGTTGATCTTTTTAATTTTAGCCATTGTGGTGGATATGTAGTGTTGTTGTTACATTATGGCTTAAATTTTCATTTCCCTGAAGACTAATGAGATTTAACACCTTTCCACATGCATATTAGCCACTTGGATGTCTTCTTTTAGAGGTGCTCAACAAGGATTTTTGCACATTTATCTATTGAGTCATCTTTTTCTTATTGATTAATAGGATATCTTTATCTACTCTAGATAGGAGACTTTCCTCAGATAGATGTATTGCCAATATCTTTTTCCTGCTGTCAGGCTTGACTTTCAGTCTCTATTAAGAGACATTTTTGTGAATAGACATTCTTATTTTTTATGTAGTAAAACTTATTAATCACCTATTTTATAGTTATTATTCTTTTGTGTGTGCCCTGCTTAATAAACAATTTTTCACTTTAATGTTATGAAAGAGCCCTATTATTAGAGTTTGAATTGTTTCAGCTTTCATATTTATATTTGTAATTTTCATGGAACTAATTTTTTAAGATATGCTGTAAGATAGGAATCAATATTTTTTTCATACATACATTTCACTGATTCAGACTATTAGGAAAAAGGTCATTTTTTAAAAAATGCACTGCTATGTTAACTTTGGCATAAATCAAATAACTTTATATGAATGGGTCTATTTTTAATAATTGCTTCTGATACTCTGCTTCATATTTATATTTTACATGAATACTATGTTCTCTTAATTACTGTAGCATTATAATCTCTCTTAATATTATATGCCATCTAATTTTATTTTCTTATTCAAGGAGAATGTAGTTATTATTCTTACATTTTCATACACATTTTATAATCAGCCTGTCACTTTTCCCAAAAGGAAAAAAAGCAAAAAACAAACAAGGTATCCTAAATTGTTAACACTGAGATCAGTTGGCTTTATTATAATATTGAATCTCTAATCCATGAACATAGTCTATTCCTTCTTTATTAGACCTTCTGTAATTTCTTTCATAATACTTTCCTGCTGGTTTTTCATTAGACTTATTCTAGGCATTTGCTATTTGGGGATCCTATTATAAATGGTATGATTTTATTTTCTTTTCAATTGTTGCTAATATATAGGAATACAATTTATTTTTGTATATCAACATTGTATTCAGTGACTGCTGAATTTACTTAACGATTCTAACAGTTTTGCTATAAATTATTTTGTCTCTTTCTAAGCACACATTCATGCCATTTACAGATACTGATAGTATTGTACCTTCCTTTTGAGACTTCAGAGATTTTTTTTTCTTGCTATACTTTAGGACAACGTTGAAGAAAAGTTATCCAGGAATCTTGACTAATTTCTAATCTCAAGGGATGGCTTCTGTATTTTACCTTTAAGCATGGTGATCGCAGTAGATCTTTTTAAACAGATGCTTTTTGTCAGATTAAGGAAATGTTATTTTCATTTTGATAAGTAAAGATTTTATCAGAAATGTATATTGAATTTTATCAAATGCTTTTTCTACATCTTTTGATATAGACACATGGTTTTTCTCCTTCATTCTATTAATGTGCTAAATTACAATTGCTGTCTTTTGATTATTAAGCCAATCCTGTATCTCTGGAATTAACTCAGATTGGTTGTAATTTGTACCTTTTACAAATCACTGATTTGATTTGCTAATATTTTGAAAAATAATTTAAAATTTACATTCATGGAAGAGATCAGCCTGTAATTTCTGTCTTGTGATTTCCTTGCATTATTTTGAACTACATTTGGCTTTACACATTTTAAAATGTCTTTTGTTTTCCTATTTCTGAAAACTGTATAAAATCAGTTATTTATTTGTTAAAGTTTGAAAAAAATTATTGGTGAAACCATCTGGGTCTGGAGTTATCTTTAGGGAAAGGTTTTTAATAATGAATTCAATTTTAATAGCTATTGAGCTATTCAAAATTCCTGTTTCTCTCTGTATTAATTTTGATAAGATCTATTTTTATAAATTATGAAATGTATTGGCATGAAGTTATTGAAAATATCTTCTCACTTTTTTAATGTAAGGAGATTCTGGAATAATGTCCCTTTTTTCATCCCTAATGTGATAATTTATGTGTGGTCCCCCCCTACACACACAAATATTTAATACATAGTCTTACTAGGGGGTAATACATTTTATTAGTCCTTTCAAAAAAACAACTTTTAATTTTGTTGATTTTCTCTGTTATACATTTGTCATCTATTTCATTAAATTCCTATTTCTACTATATTAGGGTTTAATTGAGTTTTATTTTCCCAACTTCTTCGTATGAATATTCACATCATTATTTTCAGCCTTTTTTCTTTTCTAACATGTACATTTGAGGCTGTGCCCTTCCTTTAAGCACATATTTTAATAGGCCATATTTTATCATCATTTCATTCATTTTTGAGATTAATTTCTAGCTCAATTTCACTGTAGTCAAAGACTATGATTTTAATAGCTTACAGTTTGTTGATACTACTTTATGGTCCAGCACATAATCAATTTGGAAAACGATTCATGTGTACTTAAAAAGAAGGCATGTTCTGTACTTGTTTGGTGAGTCTCCTCTGTATTATAATAATTCAACTTGCTAGGCGTGTTGTTCAGGCATTCTATAGCCCTCCTGACTTTTTGACTGCTTGTTTATCATTTACTTATACTGTTAAAACCTCCCACTATGATTCTGGAATTTTAAACACATCATTTTATCATCTTTCAACTTGCATCGGTTCTTTTGAGAAGTTCGGTGTTAGTGTTGCTCCTTTGAAAGTAATGTCCTTTTTAAAATCTTATTACTCTTAAGATTTTTTTCTGTCTTTCATTTTTAGCAGTCATATAGAAGACCATGAGATATCTAGATGCATTTGTCTTATGTTTACCTTATCAGTGTTTATTAAGCTTCTAGAATCTGTGTCTGGATATTGTTTTTCTGTTCAGGGAAACTTTGGGTATTATCGCTTCAAACTTTGCTTCTGTTTCATTCTCTTTCTGTCCTTTGCTTCTGGGATTCTAATGACAGTCAGGGACTCCAATTCCACATAAGTTAGGCCTTCCCTGGACACCTCACAGCCTAGAAAAGGCTCAGAGGCTCCAGCTGCCCCAAGGGAACACACCTGTTGGCATGCTCACAGCCCACCTTAGCATGTGCCTCCTTGGGAAGTTCTTTCACAAGGTTTCTGTCGTGGGCTTCACCCAGGTCAACCCTTTATGTTTCTCCCTAAACACACTCTGGGATGCCTCTTTGTGCTAAAGACAGTTCTGTTCTTTCTTGGGTGAGCCCCACAGTGCAACTTGCCTTTAAACTTGGGCCCAGAAAGAAGACTCCCTGAGCAACTGGGGAGGACCCCGGCTCTAGGCTTTGTGTTTGTCAGCTTCAGGCTATCTAAGTGGCATACCAGCAAAAAAAAAAAAAAAAAAGTAGAATTAGTAAGGAGAGCAGAATAATGCAAATTTGGACTTTAATAACTGCACGTTTTTCTCCATGGGAGGATAGGGCACCATAATCCCTTTTGATCCTGAGTAGAGTCTCATCTCGGTCTTTAAATGATGCCAAAAATAATTTTATTTAAAAAAAATTCTTGCCTTAACCATCTTCTTCTCCAAATAACAGAAAAAGCAAGCAAATTTTACATACTTTGTTTATTCTTCTTTGTGTCCTCCTTGTAATAATCCTATGATACAGATTCATTATCTCTATTCAGAATGGGAAAAACACGCTCAAGTAACAGAGGCAGTAAGTGGAATAGGCAGGGTTTGAACTCAGGATTGCCTGTCTCTTTTCAAGTCTGGGCACTTTCAGTGCTACAAAAATCCCACCTCCCTTAGTTCTCTCCCTTTCCTCTCTACGCTCTATTTTTTCTTCCATCAACACATTCAGTAGATCTAATAAAAATCAGGTGACACAGGACAAGCATCACACTGCTGCAGGCTTCCCCACGTAGATCTGACTTGGATTTTAAAAAGATGTCCGTGGAGGGGCACACAAAGAGCTCTAGCTTGTCTCTCTCGTTATCAGGTTTTGATGCTTTTGCTTGAATTTGTGACAGCTGTGTTGCTGCAGCTTCTCCTCCGATTCTCTCACCCTTTCCCTTCTCAGTGATTCAATACAATTTCTGTGTTTGTGATCTTCAGGCGAGCTGTTCTTTTTTTCATGCAACAATGAACCTTCAGGGAGGGCAAGAGCTAAGACACTTGTTTAATAAAAATGGAGACACTTTTTAACAAAGCAAGCAAGAGGAGAGAGGAGTTAGGGTCACAGATGGCCTAAAGAAAGCGAGCTCTGGCCCGGGAGTTGGTTTTTGTGTGTGCTCAGAAGCCGCTGGAAGTGTGTGCTCACGTGCTTGTGTGCATTTTGCTGGCTGCAGTCATGAACATAACCAAAGAAGGGGCTGGGTGGATTTGACAAGGGTGGACAGGGGAGGAGGGGTCCTCAGGTGGAAGGCAGAGATGGGGGCTGTGTCTGTGGCAGAGCTTGTAGCTGTTTGGAAGCATGCTGATTGACACATGATTCCAGGCAGGCCATCACCCATGGGCGCATCATCCTGCCATTCAGCCTTAAGAGACACTCTGTGCTTATTCGTGTGGAAGGCCTGGCTCGGGCTGGCCTCTGCCTCATTGGGCAGGCCGCCACAGCCATCAGCTGTCATCATTCCAGAGGCCTGTCACACGGCCCAACACCCACCACAATTCCCAGGAACTTGAGAAACACGAAGTTGCTTTTCAGCATCTCAGGATCTGTGGAGGAGCCCAGCACCTCTTGGCTCCTTCCTGGTGGTCCCTCTGCCCCAGCTGCCCACCGGAGCCCCTGTGCCCCTGACAAAACAGAAAGCCCTCGCCGATCCCCAGCAGCCAGAGACTGGGATTCTGTTTGACACTGCAGTTCACTCCTAAGTCAGGTGTGAGGGTTGGGGCTGAGGTGAGGCTGGTAATCAGCTAGGCAGCCCTGATTGCATCTTAATAACAAATGCAAAGCACCCAGAGCAGCAATTTGCAGTAATGGGAAAAATCAGCAGGTCCCTGGGATTTGACAGGAAGTAAACACTCTCCAGGCTCAAATTTGGGGGAGAAAAAAATGTTTATAAGAGTACCCTGGCACTGCTTAGAGCTGTGGGGGCAAGAAAGTGGAAGAAGAGATTATAGCTAGACTGAGGGAAGGGAGGCTGAGGCCAGAGCCCGGGTAACTTCACCCTCCCTCCTCCTTCTCTTCCTCCTCCCCCTCCCCAGTCCCATCCCTCCCCTCTCTGCCTCCCTGTGTGAGAAAGAATATCACATTCTCTTCCCGTTCCTTCTACCAAATACCCACCGGGAACAAACAGAAAAGACCCCCACCAATAAAAACTGGCCAAACAAGCACACTCAAGTCAAAGCAGCCCTGGTTGAGGTGTCCTCAGGTAAAGGCTCATTTTTGCCCACCAGCCTTTTTTTTACTGTGCACACACCGAGCCAAAGCGGGGCTGGAACCTCATCCATAAAATATCCCTGTCCTGCAAGGAGATTTTTCTCTTATCACCTCCTTGGAATGGAAAGGAATAGTTATCCCCATTAGAAGGTGAAACGTTTTTCAGTGTCAATTTTTCTTCCTCTTTGAGAATGTTCCCCCCACTGAACACACATATTTTTCTTACATGTAATTTGATTTGGATGGTTTCTTGACCTGCATCCAAATCCAGCCGTGGGTAATTATTACTGTCACTATTGTTATTAATACTGATATTTATCATAATCTCACAAATGGCAGGGACAGCCCTTAATCTTGCTATTTAATTTGGTTGAAAGGAAAATGTGAGGCCCTGGCCTCCCTCCCAGTTTATTCTCTTTTACCAAATTCCTACTATGTGAATAATTAGCCCAGTTTCCAGTGATCTGGAGTCAGTATATCTCTGAATTGCATTCAGAGGATAAAGTAGGGTGAAAGTGACAAGAAGTCAGATTTATCTCATGAAAATGAGAAACTACCTAATTGTTAGATGTCTCGTGAGGTAGTAAGCTCCCCATCACCAGAAATATTCAGCTAGAAGCCGAAAGATCGTCTGTTAGGTGTCAGGTATGCTGTTTTAGAAAGGGATGAATGAGGACTGTGGTTCTCACATTTTAGTTCTATCAGAATCACCTGGGCGGCTTGTTCTCTGATTTCTGAGTCCCACTCAGGGTTGCTGATTCAGTGAGTCTGAGGCAGGGCCCAAGAGCTTGCATTTCTTTCTTTCTTTCTTTCTTTCTTTCTTTTTTTGAGACGGAGTCTTGCCCTGTTGCCCAGGCTGGAGTGCAGTGGTGCAATCTCGGTTCACTGCAACCTCTGCCTCCCGGGTTCAAGCAATTCTACTGCCTCAGCCTCCCAAGTAGCTGGGATTACAGGCGCCCGCCACCACACCCAACTAGTTTTTTGTATTTTTAGTAGAGACAGGGTTTCACCGTGTTGGCCAGGCTGGTCTCAAACTCCTGGCCTCGTGATCCACCCGCCTCAGCCTCCCAAAGTGCTGGGATTACAGGCGTGAGCTTGCATTTCTAACAAGTTCTCTGTGCCTGCTGGCTGGAGGGCATGGGTACTTCGAGAGCCACTGAACTAAGGGGAAGGTCAGTCTAGGTCATTTAAAGATTTCCTCCTACTCTAAACTTTTATGATGCCATGTGTGATACTATGATTTTATATGTGATTTTATATATGTGTGTACACACACACACGCACCCCCATATTGATTTTCATCTGCAGTTCCTGAATCATAACACCCATAACCCTTATTGCAGTCTTTTGTTATAATGTTGGGGTGCTTTAGACCTCAGAGATGGGCCTCTGGAAATATAATCTCTCTCTCTGACCTTCTCCTGTCCTCCTTTTACCTGCCCAAGGCAGGACTCTAATCTGATTGTGGATCAAAAAGACCCTCATTCCAGAGAGGGTCTTGCCCCATATCCTAGAGGAAAGAATGCTATGCAGAGAGACCAAGAAAAGTCTGAACAGACAGGCCTTGCTGGGTTTAGATCATGGGCTTTTTATCCAGGCACATTTCTACACGGTTGTCAACCATGCCTATGTAACGTCAATCATGCCTATCAGAAGCCTCCAGAAAAACCCAAAAGGACAAGGTTCAGAGAGCTTCTAGATAGCTGAACACGTGGAGGTTCCTGGAGGGTGGCACGCCCAGGGATGACACCTGGAAGCTCCACGCCCCTTCCCGCACACCTCTCCCTACGCTGCTCTTCATTCATATCCTTTATAATAAAGCGGTAAACACAGGTGTTTCCCTGAGTCCTGTGAGCTGCTCCAGTAAGTTAATCAAATCCTAAGAGGGGGCTATGAGAACCCCAACTTGAAGACAGTAGATCAGAAGTTCCAGAGGCCTGCTCATGTCACAGATGTGTGAAGTGGGGGCAGTCTTGGGGACTGAGTGAGCCCTCAACCTGTGGAATCTGACACTATTTCCAGGTAGGGAGTGTTGGAATTGAATTAGAAGACACCCAGCTGGTGTCTGCTGTCAGTGTGGGGGGAAAACCCACACATTTGTCTACAGAAGCCTTCTTCTGTGTTGATTGTTGGGGTGTGAGAGCAGAGGCAAAAGGTCTAAGACAGGTTTTCCCCAAATACCATCAAGTGAGAATTATTTAAGAAGTGACCGAGAGTAATTGGCTCAGGTGAAAGGGATAAGATGTGGCCGTTCTCTCACTAACTTCATATAGGCATTTACCAGAAGGACAACTTTCGTCTTCTTCTCTGAGCACTGTCCTATCTCCGTAGATCTATCCCAAATATGCTTCTAAGCCTGCATTTCCTTCCTGTTGTCTCATTTAGCAGGAGACCTTCCACTGTCTCATTCAGTTCGGGTGGCAAACCACACTTACTTGGACAAATAAGCCCTTAGTTTTTACTCTCCCTGTAAAAACTGTACATGTTCTGGCTCTGATGCCTTAAAACAAAAATAAAACAACACAGAAGTCCTTTTCCCTGACACATGGTGAACATAACTCAGTAACACCACCTTATCTGGTGATCTCTGTTACTCAGTTTCATTCGGGAGCTGTGAAGTCACCTGGAACAATGTTTGGTGTACACTGTATAGGAATCCCATGGGCAGCTGTAGCGGGGAATATGGAAGAGAAGCAGTCCCAGTCATGCCTTGTAAGACACGACCTTACCTGTGGGCTTCAGGGCTGCAGAGCAGCTTCCATGCACACTATCACACGTGATGCCCAAAACACCATGATACACGAAACACGTATCATTAACTGCATCTTATTGATGAGAAAGGTAACACCTGGAGAGCTTCTACATTGCCAAAAGCTCACAACAAACACTGTAGAAGAAAAACTCAGGTTTTCTGACTCTTAGAGCAATCTTTTCATTTACCTCACCAAGCTGCTCTTGGAAACAAAGCAGTGGGGAAAGAGGCGTGATGGGGATGATAGCGCCCAAATGGGAATTTTTGCAGCACTAGGTAGGGACAGAGAGTCTAGACAACCACCAGCTCCCACCTCCTCCCCAGTCTATCTGGGAAACTTCCCTCCCTCATCTGCCCATCCATCTATTATAGATAGCCATCCATCCGTCTCATTTTAAAGATGAAGAAACGGGCCCAGAGAGGTCAAATGTCTTGCCCAGGATCACACAGCTGGTTAATAGCAGAGTCAGGACTAAAACTAACCTGAGCTCAATTTTTTTTTTTTTTTTTTGAGATGGAGTCTTTCTCTGTCGCCCAGGCTGGAGTGTAGTGGCGCAATATCAGCTCACTGCAACCTCCGCCTCCCGGGTTGAAGTGATTCTCCTGCCTCAGCTTCCTGAGCAGCTGGGATTACAGGCGGCCACCACCATGCCCGGCTAATTTTTGTATTTTTAGTAGAGACGGGGTTTCATCATGTTGGCCAGGCTAGTCTTGAACTCCTGACCTCAGGTAGCCCACAGCCTCGGCCTCCCAAAGTGCTGGGATTGCAGGCATGAGCCACTGCACCCGGCCAAATTCAAGTCTTCTGATGCTCAATACTGACTATATACTGGGCCAATTCAAGAGAATGGCAGTATGATCTTTGGGTAAATTTGCTAATGTACTTTTTCCTTGTGTTTTCTGTTACCCATGTCCCTCCCCTTTATTCTAGAAGTAGCTCGATATGTCATGCTTATCGCCTGAGTGAAGGAGGAAGATGCAAGAACAAAGTCACCCGAGAGGGTACGTGGGGTGTTAAATTTAAGTTTAGCTTAAAGATGCCTCCTTACATATTTTAAGTTCAGCCTAAAGGTTTCTTCATGCACAGTGAACTGTAACCTACCTGAATGTGTAAACAGACTGTAACCTACTCTCATGCCAATCGCTGAGTTTCTCGGCCAATCACAGGTGGCCAAATGCTCAAACCCTTTTCAAATAAGGCGCACACCGAGGTGTAACCAATCCAGCTGTTTATGCATCTCACTTCCATTTTCTGTACATCACTTTGCTTTCACTTTCTACAAGTCTTTTTCAACCAGGCCTAGAGCCTCTCTGAACCTATTGTGGTTTGGGGGCTGCCCAATTCACAAATCATTCGTTGCTCAATTGAAGTTTGTTAAACTTAATTTGTCTGCCAGGCACATATTTTTGCAGGGGACAGGGAACTGTCCATATAGACAGTTTGGGTCACCTCAAATCAGCATGTCTGCAGCACCAGTATGGCGGTCCCATCTCATAGAATTCTGAGAAATAAATTCTGCTTCATCCAGTGGGAGGAATCTGCTTACAGTCCACCCTTCTAGAACCAAAGCCCAGCACTGGGGCCTTGGACGACCCTATAGGTGTGAGGTCTGGGCCCTTCAAGTATCTGATAGACCCCGGCAGTAAAGAGTCAGACAGGGCCGGGCGCGGCAGCTCACACCTATAATCCCAGCACTTTGGGAGGCCGAGGCGGGCAGATTGCCTGAGCTCAGGAGTTCAAGACCAGCTTGGGCAACATGGTGAAACCCTGTCTCTACTAAAATACAAAAAATTAGCTGAGCGTGGCGGTGTGTGCCTGTAGTCCCAGCTACTCGGGAGACTGGGGCAGGAGAATTGCTTGAACCCAAAAGGCGGAGGTCGCAGTGAGCCGAGATTGTGCCACTGTACTCCAGCCTGGGCAACAGAGCGAGACTCTCTCCAAGAAAAAAAAAAAGAATCAGATATTTCCCCAGAAAGGAAAAATGGGCCTATGGATGCTTCAAGCACCTGAAGAGGACTTAGAAATGTTCACAGAAAATACTTCAAAGTGCAGGGTCTCCCAGGGGTTAGGGCCTGGTGCAGGAGTCCTGTTCATCCAGGCCTCGGGGCAATACTGCACCAGATCAAAGAGGGGGAAGAAAGTCAATATGATCTTGGGGACTCAAAGCATAAAATGTATATGATGATATAAATGTAAGGTTTCCCCACCCTGGGACTGGATAGATTCCCTGGGTCTGAAAGTGAGGGAGAGGAGCATGGGAAGGGAGGGAGGGAAGACTGAGATGCTCCTGGCTCCTGAGTTTTGTAGGAAAGAGAAGAAGGAATAATACCGTGAGTGCAGAGAGGATCACCCTCCTGGGCCTAGGGAAAGCCTTGAGGGGTAGTAAGGCCCACCCACCCCCTACCTGTTTTCACGGTGCCTGGCAAGGTCAGGTACAGAGGAAGTGTCGTGAGGTGTGTCTGGGGGGCAGGCTGGAGGCAGCCTCTCAGAAGCTCTCTCCCCTAGGGTGTGCTGGGCCAGCGATGTGTTTTCTGTGCTCCCAAGAGGGTGCAGGCATGGCAGAGAGAAAGAGAGAGGAGAGAGGCAGACAGAACCTAAGAAGTAGTTAGCAACAAAGGCATCCTGGCAGAGAGCTGGGTGAGGAAGAAGGACCTCTCTGCAGAGGCCGGAACAGAGCCGTGAAGACACCTAGGTTCAGATGACCCTGCTCTCCTTCTCCCCACACCCTCTATATTTCAGTACTGTCTACCTCCTGCGGTGCAGATGTGACTTTGAAGAAAGAGAGGAGGATCCTTATCTGACTAGATTTTCATCATTTGGCTAAACAGGGGCTCAAAATAGAAATTAAATAGTTACCAAAAACAAAAAAGAAATTTAAAAACCTCTACTTTTTGCACATCTCAAATTTTGATGTTGCATTATACCTACCACAAGAGGCTCAAAAAAAGTAACAACTAAAATCCTGGAGTGTGTGGATGGATAAGAGTCCTAGGGAGCCGTTTTTTCCCTGAGACACCAGCGATGGCTGGGGAAAAGAAAACGGACACTGGAATTCTGGGGTGTTTCATTTGTATCTTGGGATTCTGGGTCCTGGTCTCTTGCATCTCTTTCAGCGGCCTGTGATGCTGAAGAGGCCAAAGAGAAGGTGTTGTCACGAGCTCTCTATCCTGTCCTCTCACTCTCACCCACCCTCATACAAAAGGATATGAAAAGCATTTAAGAATGGGTTGCAGCATCTTTGCTGCAGGGATTTGGTCTTAAGGCTGTGGGGTCAGTGGTTTAGCTCCAGCCTGAACAAGGTTATCAACAGGAAGTCAAGGTCCAGGAACCATGGGACCCCAGCCTCTCCTCACAGGAGCCCTTCTCCCAGTCCCCAGACAGGCAGGTTGGAGGGAAGCCCTACACAGACCAGCAAGCGCAGGGGGACTCTCCTGGAGCACCTGCTGAAGTCACCTCATCGCCCAACATAAACCATGTCACCGTCTGTTGTTTTCAGCAGCCAGGACATTCTTGTTTTCTCACAAAAGAGCCTCGGTCACCTGAGGACATTTCTTGCAGCAATCCAGCGGGCTTTTGTCTTCGTGTCACCCGATTCTCCGTGTTCCCTTCAGGAACGATGCCATCTTTTCCACAGTAGCAAATACACTGAAACTGAACTAGTTAGGAGGATTAAAAAAAGATCCTTGTAATCTGCAAGCTAATGCCTTGATCTTTTGTCCTCTTTCAGAAAGAAAGAGATCAACTAATAGCTCAGCAGGGTTTAACCTGGGCTTACTGAGAAGAATCAAATTTTTTTTAAAGAAAATAAAATTGTAATATGAGCCAGTCATACATGTGAATATTCATCTGCATATGGAAAGTGTGACTCCAAAGAAAGGTTTGGGGAAAGAACATCACAATACAAGAATAACTAAGATCAGATCCCCTATTCATTGCATATGTGTATGGTGTATGTGCCTGTGTATGTGTATGTCTATGTATATGTCTATGTATATGTATATGTATAGGTATATGATTGATATGGTTTTGGCCTGTGTCCCCACCCAAATCTCATGTTCAGTGTCGGAAATGGGCCTGGTGGGAAGTGATTGGATCATGGGGGTGATTTCTTAGGGTTTAACACCATCCCCCCCGGTACTGTATAGTGAGTGAGTTCTCACGAGATCTGGTTATTTAAAACTGTGTGGCTCTTCCCTTCTCCTTTTCCTCCTGCTCCAACCATGTAAGATGTGCCTACTCCAACCATGTAAGATGTGCCTACTCCCTCTTTACCTTCTGCCATGATTGGAAGCTTCCTGAGGCCTCCCCAGAAGCAGAAGCCACTGTGCTTCCTGGACAGCCTGTGGAACCATGAGCCAATTAGACCTCTTTTCTTTATGAATTACCCAGTCTCAGGTATTTCTTTATAGTAGTGCGAAAACGGACTAATACAATGGTATATGTATGTGCATATGGTATACAGAGAGGCACAGAAAGTCACATATCAAGTCACTTATAATCACTTATTAAGTTGTTATCAATGCTGCCCCCAATGCCTGGTATCACCCTAGGTACAGTGGGAGATACATAAAAAGAAATATATAAGCTCTCTTGACCCTCACAGAAATAACTAATTTGGGACTCAAGATTTCATTAGAGGCAACAATCGGAGAATAATACAAAAAATTATTATAATTGGTAAATACAATAAGAACAACTGCTGACTGTGTTAAGTGTTTACTAAGTACCAGCCCCTTGAGTATGTTATCTCATTAAATCCTTAGGAAAACAGATAAGTACTGTTATGAGAGTGATTTTATAGAACCAGAGATTGAGAGGTTTGAACTGGGCCAAGGTCATGAGTGAGTACGGCAGGACACGACGTCAGATCTGCTGGACTTCAGGCTACTTGAGCACTCCCCAGCTCCACATGTGTGTCAATAAGAGGAACAGAGAGTAAGTGCTGGGGTCATTCAGAGAAGTCAGAATATGGAGCTCCAGAACACTCAGAGAAGGCCATAGAGGAATGGTACACTGTATTATACCACGGATGCTCTGGCTGGAGCTGGGACCAAGGAAAGAGAAGACTCTGGCAGCTGGCTCCGGTCTTGGTGACGTTGGGGAGTTGTGAGTTCTGGGCACCTTGGGTTCGACTCTCAGATCTGTCTGATGGATACCCAAAAAGGTAAGTGACTTTTGCAGTGTCACACATATCCCTGAGCTATGAAAGGTGGTAACTCAACCAGATGCTGTCCAAATCTTGTCTTGGGGACAGGGGTCAGAGAAGGACACAGTATAGCTCAGGATGCAACTCAGGCCATCCTGGAAGCTTATCTCCTTGGTAGAAGCCTCTTTGATTGGCTGTATGTGTGCACCTTGAGTATCAGATTGGCACAACCTCAACTGGCACAGACCCTGACACCCAACACCCACTTGAGATGGATGCTAAGTTTTCAAGCTTTTCCATTAGAGGCCTTAAGCTTTCTTGAAGTAACCCAGATCTAAATGATATGTAAAATAAATAAAAGTGTTGCTTCCCCTCTGTGTGAAATCAGAACCTGAGAACCTGGTCCTGCTTAGGGAGGTGAAGTAGAGGTGAGACTGGGAGCTTAAATCGGGAGTCAGAGGTGAAAGTAATCTTGTGGAAGGGTGAGAGATATGAAGCCAGGGACCAAATTCTCTTTCTTTATCACAGACCAACTCATTCATTTAGCAGAAAAAATTTCTAAGGGAATGTTTCTGGAGACTTTTGGACAGATTTCTAAATAAAATGCCCAAATCCTCTGGAGTACTATGTATCTACTAAGGAGAAGCCTCATTTTATTCTTCATCTCATCAACAGACACCATGTGGACAGTCTGCAGCATTTTATCATCTATCTCCTAATTACTCCATGAAGCAGGCATTATGTTCCTCATTTACTGGTGAGGACCCCAGGCGACAAGAAGCTCCATAATTTGCCCAAAGTCAAATGGTTGAAGAATGCTGGAACCAGGATTCAAACCCACATCTGCTTAAATCCAGAGCCCCAGCTCTTGACTGCCTCTGTCATTTGCTTTGATGGCAATGTAACTGTCAAGCGATTTTGCTCCCTCTATGCATGATGAGAAGTGTCCATAATGAAAGGATTCTGGTGTACACAAGTGACTCCTCTGCATAACAGGGCACACAATTGTTCACACAACTGAGTGTTTGTTCTTAAGAATTTCTTCTTCAAATTGAAAGACCACCACCGGCAACAACCACCAAAATACATTATGAAAGATTTAATCAAGACTTAGGAAGTAGGTGTTTAGAGTCCATTGCTATTCTTTTTAACATACATTTTACATATAGTGAAAGGTACAGACCCTACATGTTTAATTCAATGAGTTTGGGCAAACCTATACAATACACCTATGTAACTACCACCCAGTCAAGATAAAAAATATTGCCATCACCCCAGAAATTTCCCTTTTCCCTCTTTCTAGTCAATTCCTCTCTACAGGCAACCACTACTCTATCACCATGGATTAGTTTGCCTATTATAGAATTCTGTATAATTGCAGTCATACAATGTGGAGTCTCTTGGGTCTGTTTTTTAGGCTCAGCATATTGTTGAAATTCATCTATGTTGTTGCAAGTATCTGTTGTTCTTTCTTTTACTTATTGAGTAGTATTCCAACATGTGAGTAGACCACAGTTTGTTCAGACATTCTATTGCTGATGGGCATTTGAGTTGTATCCAGTTTGGGCTATTATAAGTAAAGCTAACATCTTATTCTTATATATGTCTTTTTACAGTTAAATGTTTTCATTTTTCGTGAGTTAATATCTAGCAGTGGAATGCCGAATCACTGGGGAAGAATATGTTTCACTTAAATGCTTAATCTCTGCAAAATAGTTTTCCAAAGTGATTTTACAATGTGAATTCCAGTTGCTCCATATTCTCGCTCACATTCAGTGTTGTTAGTTTTTAACTTTAGACATTCTCATGAGATGGTATCTTGTTGTGGTTTCACTTTGGATTCCTCTAATAGCTAATGATGTCCCCTTTTCCTGTGTGTGATTGCCATTTCTGTATCTTCTTTGGTGAATGTCCTTTCAAATCTTTTGTACATTTTTTAAAAAGAATTGTTCATTTTTTATTTTTGATTGTTGACAGTTTGTTATATTTTCTGGATAAGTCTTTTATCATATGTGATTTGCAAATATTTGCTTTAAGTATGTGGTTTGGGGAACAGTGTTTTTCCAAGAGCAGAACTTTTAAATTTTGATGAAGCCCAATTTGTCAGTTTTTTCTTTTATGGATTAGGCTTTGGTTGCTGTAACTAAAAATATCTTTTCCCAAACCAAAGTCACAAAGATTTCATTTTCTGGTTTTCTTCCCAAAGTTTGGTAGATTTAAGTTTTGCATTTATGCCTATGATCCATTTTAGGTTGATTTTTGTCTGTGGTGTGAAGTATGGGTCAAAGTTAATTTTTTTGCACATGAATATTCAATTATTCTAGTGCCTTTTGTTGAAAAAACCTCCTCTTTCTCCACGTAATTTGCTCGGCACTTTTGCAAAAAATCAATTGACCATATATATTTCAGTCTGTTTCTGGATTATTTTCTATTCCAATGATCTATTTGTCCATCTTGATCCCAATATAGTAATTACCACAGTTTCAAAAAAATCTTGAAGTCAGATAGCATTAAGTTTTTCAACTTTGTTTCTTTTTCAAGGTTGTTTTGGCTACTGTAGCTCATTTGTATTTGTATATGAATTTTAGAACTAGTTTGTCAACTTCCATTAAAAAAAAAACTAGGATTTTGACTTGGAATGCACTGAATCTATTTGTGGGTTTTTTTTGTGGGGGCGGTGGTGGGGGCAGAGAGGGTCTTGCTCAGTCCCCGAGGCTGCACTGCAGTAGCACAATCATAGCTCACTGCAGCCTTGACTTCCTGGGCTCAGGTGATCCTCCCACTTCAGCCTCCCAAGTAGCTGGAACTACAGGCATGTGCCACCATGCTCAGCTAACTCTTCAAAACTTTTTGCAGAGACAGGATCTCACTATGTTGCCCAGGCTGATCTTGAACTCCTGGGCTCAAACAGTCCTCCTGCCTCAGCCTCCCAAAGTGCTGGGATGATAGGTGTGAGCCACCATGCCCAGCTATACTTGTCGAGAAATGATATCTTACCAATACTGAGCCTTGAATCAAGAAAGAAAGTCAATTACTATGGTATATCTCTCTTAATTTAAACTTTAAAAAAAGTCTTCTAGCATTGTTTTGTAATTTTGTTAAGTTTATTTCTAAGTAGTTTATGTGTTGATGCTATTAATTGTTTTTATTTCACTTTTCAGATTTTTTGCTATTAGCATATAAAAATTGATTTTTATTATATCTATATCCTATAAATTTGATAAATTCGCTTGTTATTTCTAGAAGTTATTTTGCAGATCACTTAAAATTTTCTATGTATACAATCATGTCATTTGTAACTAAAGACAGTTTTATTTCTTTCTTTCAAATTTGTATGCTGTTTGTTTCTTGGGTTTTTTTTTTCTTTATTATAGTGGCCATGCTCTCAGCACAATGTTGAATAGAAGTGATTAAAGCAGATGTTTTTGTCCTGTTTCTTATCTTATATGTAATGTCTTCAACAGTTCTTCAGTAAGTATGATGTTAGCTGTAGGTTTTTTGCTTCGCACTGTTTCAGATTTACAAGTTCTCTTCTATTCTTATTTTGCTAAGATTTTTTATCTTTAAATGGTTGTTGAATTTTGTCAGGTGCTCTTCTGTCATCTCTTTCCCTATTCTTATCTGTGTTTAAACTGAGGTTTCAAATATTTCTGCCCGCCATCACGTGTGCCCTAACAGGTGTGGTCTTTGGGCAACTTTGCTGACTCTGGCACAGCACAAAGCTGGATCTACATGGTGTGACTGAAATCTCATAGCTTCTGTTTTAACTCAAATACTGTTCATTATGGGAATGTTCTTAATTTTGAGCCAAATTATTTTATAATTACATATTTGACTATTAGAAACAGTTACCGAAGATTTCCTTCCACCCACTACATTTCTTGAGACTAATGTCGCTACAAGCCTTGGGACTGGGCTTGTTTATCAGAGTCAATTCACAATCGGAAGGAAAACATGCAGAAGTATAGAATAGGCTCCCCACTTTCTTGGCCATGAGCCAAAAAAATTAGAAAGGAAATGAAGCTCTGAGGTGCGTCAAAGGGAGTACTGTGTGTCACAGCCAAGTACTGTGTTACCTGTGGGTCAGCCAGACCAAACCACATACAGCAATGGACAGTTTGGAGAGAAAGTTACATCTCTGCCAGCCTAGATTTGGCCATGAAGAATAACTACCTCATTCCCAAAGATTGACAAATCTTCTTATACTAGTCCCTTAAAAATTTTTAATTCAGTCTCAAAAGGAGGTATTCACAATGTCATTAGACATGACAATTAAATGTTTGAAGCCAAGCTTAATCCAGATGAAGAGTTATTTTTTTCTCTCTGTGGCTTCATACTTTATTCCTATTTCTTCTTCTCCTTATTTTCTTTACTTTCAACTTTCTATGTCAACTAAACATACCACGTATCTAGAGAGCAACTTTTGTTGAAGACTACAGCAGAATATATTATTCACACTCGGCTTGTCTTTCACAGTCAGTTTGGGAACATTTGTATGACACTTCAAAATCTCAAAATTTGTAGGACAAGCATTCCTTTGAAATTATTTTCAGGGCCAAGTCACCCATGGAAACCAGCTTTGTTACTTTAGGGCCTGAGTTTTTTATCCAGTGAGAAAACCCTGCAAAACTAAAAGGATCTGGGGTCAAATAAGTTTAGGAAATGTGGCATATGATGACATCCTCCTGGAAATTCACAAGACACATTTGCATATTAAAGACTCTTGGCTACACATGTTAACCTAGTGTTGCCCTCAATTTTTTGGACCTTGGAAACTATTGGTTCAGTTTGGTTAGGTTTGGCTAACGAATAACTTTTAACCGTCATTCCACAGAACATGCTTGGACACTGCTTTGCAATGCACCTTATATGTTCACCCAGCCTTAGACATACTCAGCGCTGCATTCTGCAAAAGGGAAACAAGTACCCCTCAAGGCAATAGTCATTTTTTGATAATCAAAATCGTCTTTCGAGACCCTTCAATCTGGCCTTGCCTTCGTGGCTGCCTGGATGGCAGAGTACCATTTGAGAAAGGATTCCATTTAGATCTGTGACGTGGCTTGATAGTTGAAGGGAGTTAAGAGTGGAAGGAGAGTGAATGTCTTGCAGTAGAAAACACAGATGAAGTGAGAGTGGAGGTGGAGGAAGGATAAAAGAGGAAGAACGTGGAGAGACACAAGAGAACACGGGCTCTAGAGAAGATATGCTCCTTGCAGGAGTCTGTGCAGTCTCTGCGTGTGGTTCACTCCGAGGGCTGAGGTGAGACTTCATTGGCAATGGAGCCAACTACCTTTATGAAGAGAATTATGTTGCTTAACTCTCACTGGAGCCTGTTTGAATCGGTCCTACAACCACAGGCAATGAAGTCCTGTTTCTTCTTTTACCTTTCCTGCCATCTTTTCTTTTGGAGTCTTAGGGTGGTTTCAGTGGGTTTTCTTATTAAGGCGACTTAATTTTCTTTAGTACAAAACTTTCTTTCGTTTTTTGTTTCGTTTTGTTTTGTTTTTTTGAGATGGAGTCTCACCCTGTTGCCCAGGCTGGAGTGCAATGGCAAGATCTCGGCTCACTGCAACCTCTGCCTCCTGGGTTCAAGTGATTCTCCTGACTCAGCCTCCTGAGTAGCTGGGATTACAGGCACCTGCCACCATGCCCAGATAATTTTTTGTATCTTTAGTAGAGACGAGGTTTCACCATGTTGGCCAGGCTGGTCTCGAACTCCTGACCTCATCATCCACCCACCTTGGCCTCTCAAAGTGCTGGGACTACAGGCGTGAGCCACTGCACCTGGCCACTGCACCTGGCCAGTACAAAACTTTTTGATTCCATTTGAGAATGTTGAGTTTTTTTCCTGTACTCAGAGTGTTTCCTCCATAGGGGAGACCCATGAGTTGAAGGGCTAGCCTAGTGCTGTCTAAGAAAACACAGAGCAATGAGGGAATGTTTTATATCTGAACTATCCAATGGTATGCCCAGTAGCCACACTGGCCATTGAGCACTTGAAATGTGGCTCATGTGACTGAGAAACTGAATTTTCAATATAAGCAAATTTAAAATTAAATAACTACATGAGGCTACTGGCTACTATATTGGTGAGCAGGTCTAGGAGCTAGATTCTTGAGGAGAGAGGAAGTCATCTTTATCTTATAGCCTTGGGAGGCCTATACCACAAACAGAGGACTGTAAACTCTGACAAACCAATTAATATTTCCCTTAGGTTTAGACTGACTTGTGTATGCCATAGTAAGTCTTATCTGAAAATACATAGTTTTCTGCAGCATCCCTGGTTTTGTATACACAGGGGCTGTTTCTCCTAATTCTTTGACTTTTAAAATGTCCAGGAGGCTATATATATGTGTAGTAAGTGCAGTTTAAAAAAAGGTCTGGAGTCAGACAGACCTGGGTCCTGATCCTCATTCTGCTACTTACAGTTCTGAATGACCCTCTTTTTAGAGGATTAACCACCTTTACGCTCTCTTCATCTACAAGGTTGCACCAGGAATTGCCCTGTGTCTATCATGTGGCCTTCCTCCCCTCTCTCCCAGGCATGGTTGACTCTCGAGAGGACAGGCATCCTAACTTGTCCTCTCCCTGGGAAACTGGAAAGAGACAGAGAGGGAGAGATGAGATACTTCGGTGGCTGAATCTGTAACACTAACATCGTGCCCTGTAGGTGTCCTTGTTTTCAACATATGAACCATAAAATTCAAGGGATCCAGGCTGCAAGAGAGAAAAATTATACAGACAGGCAGGACGGGATGAATAAGAGATGGAAGAAAGGCAGTGAAAGCCACTGCTGGACATTATAGCCCACACCAATATACGTTCTGGGAAGATACTGTCTCCCAGCCCCTTGCATTTAAGCAAGGCCATCTGACTCGAAGGAACATATGCCACTCCTGGCCTGAGGCAGCGAAAGTCCCCTGCAAGATTCTCCAGTCTCTCACTTCCCCTGCTGGGGCAAATTTACAGGCCTTGTGTTGAGATGACAGATCCAATGGTATTAAAATGGCTTGGGTCTCTGAATCACCACACAAAGGACAGTTGTCCCCAGAGAACCACTAACATTGTTGCCTTAAGCCACTGAGATTTTGAGATTGATGTGTTACTGTAACTTGGTTTATTCTGGTTCACATTGTCTCCGAGCTTTAGTTCCCTCATCTGTAAAATGGGGATGAGACATTTCTGATAAGGCTGTTGTCATGAATGCATAAGGTAATGTCTGTTACATGCCTTCCATAGTACCTGTCACAGAGGCGGTTGATGAAGAAGCATTATTTCTTTATCCTTGGTTTTCTTTTTTTTATAACTTTTATTTTAGGTTCGGAGGTACATGTGAAAGTTTGTTACATAGGTAAACACGTGCCATGGGGGTTTGTTGTACATATTATTTCATCACCCGGGTATTAAGCCCAGTATACAATATAGTTATCTTTTCTGCTCCTCTCCCTCCTCCCACCCACCACCCTCAAGTAGTCCCCAGTGTCTCGTTTCCTTGTGTTCATAAGTTCTTATCATTTTGCTCCCACTTATAAGTGAGAACATGTGGTATTTGGTTTTCTGTTTCTGCATTAGTTTGCTAAGGATAATGGCCTCCAGCTCCATCCAAGTTTCCACAAAAGACATGATCTTGTTCTTTTTTGTGGCTGCATAGTATTCCATGGTGTATATGTACCACATTTTCTTTATCTAATTTGTCATTGATGGGCATTTAGGTTGATTCCATGTCTTATCATTGTGAATGGTGCTGCAATGGACATTAGCATGCATGTGTCTTTATGGTAAAATGATTTATATTCATCTGAGTATATACTGTTGGTGGGAGTGTAAATAATTCGACCATTGTGGAAAGCAGTATGGAGGTTCTCAGAGAGCTAAAAGAAGAACTACCATTAGACCTAGCAATCTCGTCATTTCTTTATTCTTAAGCCGCTGTGATCTCTAAGTCTATTTTATTCTTGCACAGTCTACGTCTACCAGACACTTTAGTCAGTGTGATACAATCAGAGCAAATCCAACATCAGCTGAAATATGTTCTGATCAGCCTGAGGAGTTCACACCAATCTCAAGAGGGACCTGTTGCAGGCCAGGGATGAACTGTGTTTGTTGGGGCAGCATAAGGAGGTGAGTGTGGAGCACGGCCTGAGGCCCCCTCCTTTTTGTTGCTGGCAGATGGGCAGTTACTCACAAGACAGCCCTCAAGAGAAAGAAATTGGCTTTGCCACCTGGTGCTTCAGAAAAAAAGAAAGAACAAATAAGACTCCTGTAAATCTGCTAGCAACACCAAAGGCAGGCACTCTAGATCCTCCCCACATGACCACACCCTCCCCTCAGGCTGACCTGGGCCTCCATTTTTGCCTAACTTCACATCTGTGGAAATTTGGAGTGTTCGTGTGTGTGTGTGTGTGTGTGTGTGTGTGTGTGTGTGTGCAGAAATTCATGTTAAGGATACAGCAAAGGGAATCCATTGACATTCTCTTCTGGAGTTCTGCATGGTGCTAAATGCACTTGGTATTTATGATTAGAAAGAAGATCTACTGCCATGGTGACAACCTTGCTCTCCAAATTGGCAGGTTCAACCAGTCAAGAAGGACACATTTATGAGGTGTGAGTTTGAAAATGAAAATGAGATCAGTTTGGCTTTTTAACCTGTCAAAATGATCTTGTTATTCTATAGTCATCAGTTGGGGACCCAACAGAGAATCATTCCTGATAGCCTGGTTGAGAGGCTTGTCTTTCTTTCTGAAGTGGTCATAGGTCAGTGTTTCCACCAGGAACTAGAGGCTCCTGTGTGTAGGTTCTTTGCACAGACTATGCCACCTTTTACCCTTTACTCAAGCAGCAGGGCAGGGCTGCAGGACAACTGGTCAACCCTTCAGAAGAAGTGAAGCAGTGCTGGCTGGAGAGGAGGTGCTCTGTCTTGCAAAGGGCGTCCAGCCTCTGCTTGAGCTCACGTGTACCCCTCACATGTGCTGGATGCTGCCATGGGACAGGCAGGAATGGATGAAGAGAATTAAAATTGATAAAGATTATCTTTACCTTCCTTCAGTCATTCCTAGTCATCTCCAAGATCTAATCTATTGAATGGCTATTTCCATTGTTACCTTCTTACCATTGGCTATTTCGCTGCATGAGGAAGAATTTGGACTTTATGGAAATTTTTTGTCAAGTCATGATCCCCAAAGCTGAGAGTCCAGGACCAGAACTGTGCTTGTGCTATACCTAACCCTTCTCAAAAGGAGGCCAGGACCCTGAATGTCTTTAAGATTGAACTGAAACAAAACTGCAAAGAGAATTTGTGTGTGTCTGTTTGTGGTTTGGACGGTCAGAGGCTGCATTTCCTTCCACCTGTGCTTATAAAGGGCATCCTGTTTCTTTCTTAAGGAGTATTTCATTTGTTGGTGAGAGGCGTTTGTTGATATTAAGGGTAGCCTATAAAATTAAGTGAATGGCTGGTTCCTCAGTTTCTAGCACATTGGTTCTTTATATACGGTGCAGTTATTCAGGGAGTTTATTTGGTTATTTGTTTTCTTCTTTATCTCAAGGGGCGTTTGAATGGGGTTGGCTCTTATTTATTCAGGTTATCGAGTTTGCTCATTGGCAGCTGAGTTGAGACTGGAGTAGAAAGGAGATGGAAGCAGCCAGGTACAGTCGGTGCTGTTACAAAGCAGAGGGCTTATCCAGCCCAGTGGTCAGGACATGAAGAGGACAGATAAAAGACCAGGAGGTGGTGTCACCACCTGTTGATTGATTTCATATGAAACCCCAAGAACAGAAAAAGGATAACCTCATGGTTGCACAGTCTAGAGTAGCCTTCACATGACTGTAATGGAATATGCAATCCACATATGTAATTATGCAATCCACATATGTAATTATGAGCTTTCTGGTACCCCTATTTAAAAGGTAAATGAAAGAAATAAAATTATATCAATAATATATTTTATTTAACACAATATATCCAAAATATCATCATTTAATGTTATATTTTACATTCTTTTTTTCATATTAAGTCTTCCAAATCTGGGGTGTATTTTTTGCTTATAGCATACCTCCATGCAGACTAGCCACATTCCAAGTGCTCAAAAACCACACGTGGCTGGTAGCCCCCACAATGGACAGCACGGACCAAGCAGATAAGGAGAATGTAATGAGAGATAAGTGGGAAAGGATCGTTTGTTTGGAGAGGATGTTGATAAGCTTTATCCATGTTATGTTTGGCATTTTGGTGGGATATCGAGATGAGATGACCTGAAGGACATTAGAGATATAGGGCTGGTGGTATAGGAGGGAGAGATGAAGAAGACTGATTGGCCAAGACAAGTTTGAGTTAACAGAAAGCCTTGGTTACTATATTCTGAAAAACTTGTGGTGTGAACTTCTGTATTGACAGATGCTCTAATATGAAGAAAGGGATGGTCTCCATAGCAAGCAGGCATCCCCTGAAGCTTTCGAAACTTCAAGTATTTGGGAATGCTATTGCCTATACCTTCTTTGTCAACCTCCAAGTCATTCCTCAGTATACATTAAGGACTTGGCTACGAGTTCTCTGTGTATGAACCATCTGACACTAGCTTTTAAGTTCCTGACCTCTTATGGCCATTAACAGTCCTCTACATTCTTCTGTACCCATCATTTCCATGTATTCTTGGAGTAAATAGACATCATGGTACTTTTCTGCCTTGCAAACATTGATTCCTTTATTTGCATGTGATGCACACACACACACACAGAAACACAACAGTTTCCCAATACTTTTTTCCAAGGTAGAAATGTTTTTGTCTTCTATTATAAAAGTAGGACATACTGTTAAAATTTCAAATAGTACAGAAGTATATATACTAGCAAATAAATGTACTCTTAATTTCAGCCATTTTTTTCTGTTTTTCTTATAAAATAAAGATATATCATACCAGACCATACCATTTTCTGGCATCTGTTTTTTCTCTTAAATGTATATTTTGGAGATATGCCTCCACTTCATCTGTTTTAATGAATATATAGCACTCTCTTTTATGGATGTTAAGCAATATATTTGTCTAATCTCTTAATCACAGAGATTTATGATCCTTCAGAGTTCTTTTGTGTCAGACCTTTTACATATTAACTCTGCACAATTGTCAGATTTTTTTCTTACAAATGTATTTCTAAAGTAAAATTGTATCATTAAGTATTAACATTTGAAAGCTCTCAATGAACGTTGTTAAAATGCTACATGAGGTTTACGTTCCTTTCAACTACTTCTTGAGAATTCCATTTCCTAATTCCACACTAATACTAGCCATTTTTATTCATTTTAATCTTGTCAGTCTGATAGGTAAAAAAAGATCTCATTACATTTTACATTTCCACTTCTTTGATTACTAACGAAATAGAGCAACTTTTAATTATGGACTGAATATTTGCATTTCTTCTGTGAATTGCCTGTTCATATTCTTTGCCCATTTCTATATTGGTGTATTTGTCTTTACCTTACTAACTCGATACTAATATTTTGTCCATAATATATGCTGCAGATATTCTTCCTAGTTGTTTGCTTTTGACTTTGTTTGTGGTATCTTTTCTTAATATTTCAATTTCAGGTAAAAAAAATCAGGTTAAAATAATTATATGGAGAAGCAGCAGTTGGAAATTAGAGCCGGGTATGGCAACAGGAAGAACTAGTTCAATACTTTCCCTCAGTAACAAAATTGGCCTAAACGCAACATATAGGAGCAATGAAAATCTTTTAATCTACATATCTCATGTAAGTGTCCCTTTGCTGAAAACAAAAGATAAGTTTGTATTTTATTTTAAGAAACAATTGAGTCTCTAACCTGGAATAAGATAGAAAAAAATAAAGATAGCTATCTCTCTTTTCTCTTCCTGACTTAATTCTGAAATTTCTTGAAAATGCTAGCTGGGATATAGAAAAGAAAATGCTCTTGGAAAAGTAACTTTGCTAATTTAAAAGTCATGATAATAATCATTTTGGAAATACTTTTCAGTTGAGACAAGTTTCTCCAACATTATCACTTTTGTTGCAGGTGGGGATTCCAGGCTAGGTTAAGCATAGCATTTATTCCAAAACATTTTTAGGCCTTCCTTTATGCTAAGCACTTCTGGAAAAAGAATAATTTATTGCCAATTGGCAGTAGGCCAAGAGCATGAAGAAGTTCTGTATTACTCTAAATGTGCCCCCAGTTTATAGTCATGGAGGGGTGAGGCCTGGATGTAATAAATATAGAAAAATGAATTAGCACAGTCCTGCTTTGAGGGCTTATAGTTTAACAGGGGGTGAGGTTATGTAAATACATCGTACAGTGGTGGGTGCAATGTTGTGGGGAATTGGTTCTACCAGGAAGGATCCAAGCAGTTTCAGGAGCAGCAGCTCTCAAGCACAGTCTAAAGACAAAGTATGCAATCAAACTATCCAGAATCCAGGAAAGCAGATTTCAAATAGTACAGAGGAAAGAGAGACGTGATTCCAAAGGCCAAGAATTCTTAAAGCACTTACCATGTGGTAGTTTGAGCCACCAAAAAAAAAAAAAAAAAAAAAAAAGGATGAGAATTCTCCACACACAGATGAAGAGGGGCCATGGGAACCAGTATGTTGGTGACCATAGCTCCAATGTGAGCCAACCTTTTGATGTGACTTCTTTTAAAAATAAGATGCATTTTCAAGCTATAATAATAATAATAACAGCTTTCATGTGCCCTTTTTACTTTCCAGGCTCTGTTTCAAGTATCTTACATATAACAGCTCCATTTAATCTTCATACAAACCCTAGATCTCCATCTTACAGATAAGAAAACTGGGGCACAAAGCATTTAAGCCACTTACAAATTCATCTCATAGGTGGTGGGTCAAATTTTGAACCTGTGCTTGGATGTGAACCCGGCCATTTAGGTTTCATTGTCTGATTTCATGCCGGCTGTTCTACAAGCAGCTACACTGATTGAGCCTTTACTATCTTCCAATTGTGTGCTAAGCATTTACACGTATGATGTCAATTGCCATAACCTTGTGAGGCTGTGAGGTTGATACTATAATTACCTCTTTCATAGATGAGGAAACCAAGCATTAAAGAGTTTAGTTGCTTGCTCAAGGTTAAGAGGTAGTAAGTAGCAGAGCTGGGATTTGAACTCAGGGAGAATGATCCCAGAAAGAGCTCACAGGCACTATCATGGAAGCATACAATCCAGAAGGAAGGACATGATGGTTTCATGGCATTCAGCATCACATTTACCATGTGTGCCTTCATAGTTCTCTTTGGAACCCCCACACACAAGAGAATATTCAAAAGAGGGTCTGCAAATATTTGAGGAAGTTTGCAGGAACTGACAGGTTCAGCTAAAAGGAAACTGGAAACAAAGATGTATGAATGTTCTGATTCTATGAAAACAGGGAGAGGAGACTTATTTCCTATGGTTTCCAAGGTGAGAATAAAGAAAGATTTTCCAAAAGTAAACTACTAAATAGAATGGAGCGAGCCCCTGATGCCAAAGCAAAGGCAGGGAGAAAATGTCAGAAAGTTTAAAGAGGGGAATTGTGTGTTGAATGCAGATTTGGTTGAAGTTGCCCCTAAAGTCAACTCTCCTCTATTAGTTTACACAATCTTAATCATCTTCAAACATGCCCAGTGCCTTTTCAAAAAAAAAAAAATGACAGAATCAAGACATGGGAAATTCATTAGAAGCTGTTTATCCAGCATTTTATTAACCAGTGTTTGCATGTTTTCTCAATCCTTGAGTGCTTAGGGTTCACACTGATGCTCCTAAAGAAATAAAAGTGCCTTCAGTGTTTTAAAAGTTAGATTGGATTATGTTACTTGTAATTTACTGTTGAGCATATTTTCTAGCATTCTAAGCCTTTTGAAAAATTGTGCTCTGTGAATAGCTAATCGCTCACCTTTAACCAGAATATATGATTAACTAGGATATCCCAGGCCCCAGCAATGACAAATAGCAAATGTCCCAGAAGAGTCCCCAAATGAGAGGATAGAGCTGAGTAGTATAGGAGGCAGTTTCCCAGTTGGAACCAGAGGCAGCAAACCCCTACTTGTTTCCTGCTCTGACCAAGCCCAGGTCCCAGAGAACGTGATTTAAATGTCAGTGGTGCGGTTTATTTAGCTATTTCAGGAACTGGAGCATTACCACGGCCATTGGCAACCAGAAAGCAGCTAGAGCTCAGGAGGGGTGGTGAGCTCCCCAAAGCACAAGGTCTTTTCTTCTTCAGAACTGTCTGGTGGACTGGCCAAGAATGCTGACAGAGGTAAGATGCCAGCTTCAGAGGTAAGCCCCACCACCCCAGCAAGATGCCCCAAATACAAATCTTCCAAGGGAAGGGAGTTTACTCAGTTCATTAATGCTCCTGGCTCCCATTGGCAGCAATCACAGGCAGCATGCCTACAGCCACCACTGCATATTTCAGATCCCTACTTCATTACCTGTCCCTCCTGGACAGCTGCTCTAATCACTGATGAACAACCTGGAGGATTCGCCTTGTCAGGGCTGGTCAGCCTTGAAGCGCTGTGCCCTCACCCAACTCCTGAGACTGGCCTGGTAATCCCATTTCCTGTGTCTAGAGACACAGTGAGTGGCCATGGTGAGCAGGGCCAACTACCTGGACTGGGACCAGAGCTGGGCTCTGCCACCTAGCCTTCCCTCCACTTGTGTCCTTTTGCTGACTTGCTGCTGGATCTGTTCTCTCTGCCTGGGGGGTCTTCTGACCCCAGGATGTCTTCCCCTTGCCTGTGCCCTGTGAACTGCTCCCAAGTTCAGCGAGGGCTTTGCACATGCAGCTGAGCTTCAGGGAAAGTGTGCTGGACCAGTGATCCGAGGCATGTTCTGGTCCCCGGCTCTCTGTGTGGTCTTGCAGCCTTGAGGCTTGTTTCCTTAGCTGTAGCCCAGGGGCAATAACCACTCCCGGCTGCAATGCAGAGAAAAGGAGTGTGGGAGAAAGAAAAGTATGAATGCCTTTGTGAACTGGGAAACACACTACAACACAATAAATAGGAATACGCTATTTTAAAGGGGAAGGAAATTTTGACACAGGCTATGACTTGGATGAATTGGAAGGACATTATGCTCAGCGAAATAAGTCAGTCCCAGAAAGACAAATACAGTGATCCCCCTTATCCTCCTGGTTAGATTCCAAGACCCCCAGTGGGTACCTGAAACCGTAGACAGTACTGAACTCCATATGTATTAGTCTGTTCTCACGCTGCTAATAAAGACATACCTGAGACTGGGTAATTTATAAAGGAAAGAGGTTTAATTGACTCATGGTTCAGCATGGCTGGAGAGGCCTCAGGAAACTTACAATCATGGCAGAAGGGGAAGCAAACGTGTTGCCTTCACATGATGGCAGGAAGAAAAAGTGTGAAGCAAAGAAGGGAAAAGCCCCTTATAAAACCATCAGATCACACGAAAACTCACTCACTATTAAGAAAACAGCTTGGGGGGACTGCCCCCATGATATAATTGCCTCCCATGAGGTCCCTCCCCCAACATATGGGGACTATGATTCAGATGACAA
The DNA here is from genome assembly GCF_029281585.2 of Gorilla gorilla gorilla. Lineage (NCBI taxonomy): Eukaryota > Metazoa > Chordata > Mammalia > Primates > Hominidae > Gorilla > Gorilla gorilla. The sequence continues at coordinate 31,925,911 of NC_073229.2, read as the reverse complement.
TTTAAGGTGAGATTTGGGTGGGGACACAGAGCCAGACCATATCACTATATATACTGTTTTTTCCTATACATACATAAGTGTACAGTGTGAAAATACTGGACACAGGGAGGATTCAGGTCTCAAGCCAGACAGAGCAGGATGGTGCTAGATTTCCTTACACTGCTCAGAAGGGTATGCAGTATAAAATTTATAAACTGTTCCTTTTTTAAAAAACAGAGACAGAGTCTCCCTATATTACCCAGGCTGGTCTCAAACTCCTGGCCTCAAGCAATCTGCCTGCCACAGCCTCCCAAAGTGTTGGGATTACAGGCATGAGCCATGCATAGGGACTGAATAGTTTATTTCTGGAATTTTTCATTTAATATATTTGCACCTCAGTTGACTGAGGGTAAGTGAACTTGCAGAAAGCAAAACTGTGGAGAATGCGGGACAACCACGCTGTGTTATCTCGCTGCATGAGGTCCCTAGAGTAGCCAAACTCAGAGAGACAAGAAGCAGAATAGGGGCTAAGGGAGCGGGGATGGGCAGTTGTTTAATGGGTAGAGTTTCCATTTTACAAGATGAAAAGGGTTCTGGAGATTGGCTAACACAGCAATATGAATCTATGTACCACTACTGAACTTAAACTACCACTTACAAATGTCCAACACGGTACACTTTTTGTTTCTGTGAATTTTAACATCATTAAAAAAAAATAGGAGGCACATGCCTTGCACATCCACGTGCTCTTATAAGCAATTTTGTTTTAGAGCCATTTCTGAGACTTTTGTATACTGCATTCTCAATATATATGTATGGAATTGAAACTCCTATCTATGTTTCATGAAAGGAAAAGCCGTCTGGTGGCCAGAGAGAGGACTTTGACAGGACAATAAGGCTCCCTACCACACCACATTTCATATAATCGGAAAAATCTTAGGGGAAGTTCTGGGCCTGCTACAGAGTTGTTCAGCTTCTGGAACCTTCCTGCCTCTGCTTCTGTGGCCTCAGCCCTCCTTACTTAGAAAACAGACTCCACATATAAGCAGCAAAAAAGAAAGGAAATGCATAGCCTTGTGTGGCACTTGCCTTGGTGATCCTCCTCTCTTCCCCTCGCTCTCAGCAGACCCCAAGTCTGACTTCCCAGAGGGCACACAAACCACCATGTTCCCACCCCCTAAGTCACCAACGTACGTGCAATGAACCTTTCCTTGGACCTCTAGCAACTCTGTTGAAATGGATTTTGTCAAGGCCAACCAAGGTCAGCCATGCCCTTGCTCCTGAACTCCATGATCCTTCCTACTTTCTGAACTTCTCTTCCTTTAGTTTTTTATAAGGGAGGGTTTTCCATCTAGTTATCCATGTATTCTCAGTCCCCAGTACATCCATCCTCCCAGCCCTTCCAAATTTCTCTTCCTCTGAACAACTCCCTCATCTTCCTTCTCTTCTCAGTCTGTGTATTCTGCCTGGGGGATTATACTTTCTTTTACAGCCTTTACCATCTCTACACTAATGAATCTCCAGGCTAGATTCCTCTTCTAAATGCCAGATTTTTATATTCTAGTGCCAATTACTTCATTTAAAAACCTCTCTGTATTTCCTTCCACCCCCAAACCTATTTGCCCCAGTCCTGCTGGCACCTCCATGAATACCACCACCATCCTCCAGGTGCAGAGGCCAAACCCAAAAGCCATTCACAGCTTTCCCTCCCTCACCCCCATCTAACATCTAAGTCCTATCGCTTATGTCTCCTAAATATCTTCAGAATCCATGGACTCCCTTCTGCCATGTCCCCAGTATTGCCTGCATGTGGTTGCAGCAGCCTCCTCCTGCTCCAGCGGTAGCCCTCTCTACTGGGGGCAGGGTCCCAGCAGATGGCACACGGCATGGGTACTTGAAGAATCCCTGTTTACAAAGGTTCTTGCAGAGTTAATGAAGCCAACAAAGATGGAGAGTCACCATGGGGCTAGCAACAGTGGGAAGCCTTAGGCACCTGAACCTGAGGGAGCTGTTATTGTTACATGTAACTCAGAAAGAAAACCGTGGCTAGGAGAAAGGTCTGCCAGGCAGGACTGTGGCTCAAGCAGGGGAACAGAGCCATTGCCAATCTGAAGCCATGGCAGGGAGGGAGCTGGGGAAAAGATACCCCGATTTCTCTCTCCTCCCACCCTCTTATCTCCTGCTCCTGCCTCCTATGGGCTGAAACTGCCTGGAAACCAGAGGGCAGATCAACCTGTTAAGCAGTCCAAGAAACATCAGCTTACTGGTGCTCAGAGAAGAATGAAGACAAGTAGCAAGTGAGTCTATAGGGGCAAATGAAGAATCCCTGGCACATCCTCTCTAATTCAGTTTCCATACTTCACCTTAAGCAGCTTAAGTAACTTTTCTCTTTTTTTCTTTCTTTCTTTCCTTTTTTTTTTTTTTTTTTTTTTTTTGAGATGGAGTTTCACTCTTGTTGCCCAGGCTGGAGTGCAATGGTGCGATCTTGGCTCACTGCAACCTCTGCCTCCTGGGTTCAAGCGATTCTCCTGCCTCAGCCTGCTGAGTAGCTGGGATTACAGGTGCCCGTCACTATGCCTGGCTAATTTTTGTATTTTTAGTAGAGACGGGTTTCTCCACATTGGCCAGGCTGGTCTCGAACTCCTGACCTCAGGCGATCCACGCACCTCAGCCTCTCAAAGTGCTGGGATTACAGGCATGAGCCAATGGGCCTGGCCTTAAGTAACTTTTCTATAGCACAAATCTGATTTTGTCATCCCTTTCTTAAAAGTATTCAATGGCTCCACGATGCCCCAGGATGATGTGAACCTCTTAATGCCATTCCTGCACAGTGTGGCTGCCTAAATCTCCAGGCAGGCACCCCGCCGTCTCCATCAGTGCCCATATCCTGGGCCCTGATTGCCCTTCCTCACTGTCCACTCCAGCCATTCTGAACTGATGGGCAACGCACTGTCTGGTATCTACACCCCTTTGCAAGCCAACTTCTTCCATCCATCAGTTCTCACTTTAGTTGTGGCGTCTTTCAGGCAGCCTTTTCTAACCACCCAAGTTGGGGCAAGTGCCTCTCCTGTGATGTGGCGCTCTCTCCTCATTCCTATTACAGCACACTGTATTCACTCATAACATGCTATTGTTTTTACCTATTTCCTGTCTATGTCCCCCACAGATGGAAACATACCGAAAGTCAACACTGAGTCTCATTTGCTGTGACAGCACCCAATAGATATTTGCTGAATCAATGAGTGAACCTCACGAAAAACCCTGTGACATTGATATTCATCTCTCATTTTTATAACTGAGGACACTGGGATCTGGAGATGTTTAGTGATTTTTTCCAAAGTCACAAAACTGGCTCTAGACAAAGTCCAGATTAATGAATCCATGTTTTCTAATTCTTTGACAGGTACCTGTTCTACCTTCCTGGGCTGCCTGCCAAGGATGCCCTTGGTCTGCCAGAAAAAAAGTATTGCTGCTTTGCCCTGATACACACAGAAGTCTAGATTCCATTCATACCAATATCGGTCCTTCCTCCCCCACGAAGCATGTGAGATGCTCTCTCTCCATCGCCAAGTTTCTTCTTTCTGCTGGTTTCTCTGGCAAAAAGGCAAGAGGCAAGAACTGATGTGGGAAACAGTGGCAGAGAGTTAGAGAAAGCAGGTAAGTCCTAAGGCCAAATCCTTTTGCTGTGCAGACTGGAGAGAGGGAGAGACATTGAGTCACTGCAACCCAGTACCCTGACCTGACCCAGGAGTTAGTTGCCCAGCAAGCTTGACCCAACACTGGAATGCTTCCCACATCAACCTGCACTGTGGAAAAATCCAATTCCTTTTGCAGCATAGGCTTCTCCTTCCTCCTCTCATTAAATGGAGAATGTTTAATAGAGCGATTGCAGGCTTTCATCCAAAGCAACAAATAGCTAGCACGGCTGGCTCTCGAAACGCTAGCAGGATGTCAACATGGGAGCCTTGGAGAAATTTTTCTTGAAGAGTACTTAAGTCAATAATACCAAGGAGAATGGTGAGTGTGTGCAGCAGCCTGAAGTGGACGTGCTTGGTGAACAAGGGGCACAATATAAAGAGCACAGCGGCCTGCCCTGCACTTTCCACTCACCAAGCAAGGAGCCGGGTGGCCTGGGGAGGCCTTCAAGTACTTTGGAAATGCACAGAAGCCTCCAGCACTCCCATTCCAAGGAAAAGGGGCCATTATGTCCCTTTTATAAATGGAGGTGCAGCAAAAAGAAGAAGTGTTTTGCCCTGGTTCAGAGCACAAGAAGGTAGGAAGGCCAAGGGGGAGTTCTGACTCTGATTCTGGCCCTGCTCTTATCTGGCAAGGGTCTCCCTGGCCAAGACAGTGGGGAGCTGGTTACAGGGCTTTGTCCCAAGCACCCCACTTTCCCAAGAAAACTCTCAGGGGTAAGTGTCCCCAAAATAGGGCAACATAAGGATCTAAGTCCTTCGAGGTACAAAACAAAGTGAAAAACGATTGAAAAGTAAATGGATGGATGTAGCAGCAAAAGCTTGGGGTTTGGTCAGTTGAAGTGAGGCAGCTTCTGATGTGCAAGCCCTCGAAGGCTCTAGAGAAAGAGGAGGTACACTTAGGTTGCACTTTTGCCTGGGGGATCGCCAAGGACTTCACACATGAAGCCTTTTTAAAAATGAAATTTTAAAGAAAATTGTACTCAGAGCTTTAAACAGAGTGCCCTTAATGGAACGGGCTCCATCCTAACACGATGTTGCCATAAGTACCTCGAGGGTGGGAGTCAGGTTGTATTTATTTGTGTTCCAGTGCCTTACATTTTGTGGCAGGGTAAGGGTGGAAGAGAGAGAGGAAAGAAGGGAGGGAGGGAAGGGAAGAAGGGAAAGTGGGAGGAGGATGAAGGGCAGGAGGGAGGAAAGAAGGGAGAAAAGGAAGGAAAAACACAAAAGGGGAAGTTGAGATGTAGGCAAGAAAAGAAGAAAAGATTTTCTCTTCCTTTTCTCTTCTTAGCAAAGACTACAAGACTTCAGAGTCACAGCTGGCTACAAACCCACCCCCTGCACCCAGTACCACTAGCTGGAGACACTGGAAGATGCTCTTGTTATTCTCGGATCACCGCCTACCCCCAAACCCATCCTCCCTGCTGCCTTACCTGAGAAGTTGAACCCCAGAGACAGAAAGGGTCACCTGCACTCCTTGTACTGGGCCTTCCCATCGGCCAATGTGTGGCATGAACGAGGCTGCATCCCTCTTCCATAGCACCTGCACTTGTAGGCTCTGCAAATTTCATCCCCGCCTTTGGCCCTTCAGGCCTAGGGCAAGTCACAGCTCCCCAGGACTGTTCATCCCCAGGTGTCTCGCCATCCCTAGATAGCACCTGTAAGCCTGACTACACCTCTGTAAAGCACGCCCTTCATTAAACTTTCTTCTGTTAAACCCTTTGGAGGGGGTCTTGGTTTTCCTGCCAGAACCATGACTGACATGGACAGTTACTTAACCTCTCTGAGTATTGACTTCTTTGCCTCTAAAATGAGGATGAAAATATTTACTTGGCAAGGTTATGGCAAAGGTTATGTGAGATGACCTCTGTGGAGCATCCATTATGTGCCTGGCACTATACGATGCATTTTACATGCATGAATTCTCCTCTCTGCCTTTTTGAACATGCAAACAATACCTTGCCCCTGGACTGTCTAACAGAAAAGAGCAAGGATGAACTTTTAGCTCATCGTCTGGGTCTAGCCTTCTAAAGCTGCAGGGTCTGACAGCTTGGGTGGAAGATGAAGATGTTTGCATTGTCTCACAGCTGGAAGGCAAGCACATGATGTGCTCCGTGTGTGACACGGGCCTTGCTAACAATTCCAGGCCCTATCAGCCAAAGATAAAACCTGTACACATGCACAGTGTTCTCTACTTTAGCAAGGAAGGTGGCCGTGGCCAGCTCAGCTTGGGATCTCTTCCTCAAGGCCGCCTTGTGAGATCCACTCATCCTGCAGGACCAAGGCACTCAGCCTGGCCAAGGGCTTCCATTTTGTAGGGATGAGGAGAACTTTACTAAGCTAAGGGCTCTGTGGTCATGGCCAATCATCTCTAAACTCAAGTAATAGAGTCAAGCATCTCGATCACTAATAATCACTGTAAAGGATTAGTTAAATCTCCAGAGAAAATCCAACTCAATCTTTCCATAATGTCATTCTTTCAGTGAGTATATAGGAAGGACTCACCATGTGTCATTATAGGGGGCTGAGCTGGATAGAATACAAATTTAAGCGCAGCCAGCATCCTTCAGGAGCTTAGAGTTACGTGGAGAAGCCAGGCATCCAGTACCTTATGCAGTGAGTCACCAGCTCTCCACGTGCACAAAAGCTCAGATGGAAAACTCATGCATGGTTTGGCAGCTCACCAGAGGGTGACATCAAAGTGGGGAAAAGTGGTTGCAGTTGTCTTCATGGCAACAGAAGAACAGGGGAACTCAGGATGTGACTTTCCAAGGTTACTAAAGTCCTGATCTGCAACTCATTTGCACAGCCCACATCAGAGTGTGCAGCTTGACAGCAGATCTGATCTAAGCCTGACTGTTTACTACCTTCACAAAGTCATCCTTCTGGTAGTTATTTGATTGACCTGTTCAGACCCTGGGTTCTTTTTTTGTTTTAGATGCAGTTTTGGTCCTGTCGCCCAGGCTGGAGTGCAGTGGCACGATCTTGGCTCACTGCAACTTCTGCCTCCCCAGTTCAAGCGATTCTCCTGCCTCAGCCTCCCAAATTAGCTGGAATTACCGGTGCCTGCCACCACGCCTAGCTAATTTTTTTTGTATTTTTTAGTAGATACGGGGTTTCACCACATTGGCCAGGCTGGTCTCAAACTCCTGACCTCAGGTGACCCACCCGCCTCGGCCTCCCAAAGTGCTGGGATTACAGGCGTGAGCCACTGTGCCCGGCCTGGGTTCATTTTTAAGCAGCTCCACTGGTTGTTTTCCTGTGTTTCCTATATTTGCTACATTTTTTCACTCTCATACTTGTTGTTATAACCATAATTTCCTATGATCAGTTTACAAAGAATAGCCAATCATTCACGTGGAAATGCATCCAATGGTTTTTTCGTGTTTCATCCAACCCATGATTCAGGACTCTGTGATCTTCTGTTACACTTCCAGGTATTGTAAACACCAACACTTTGCAGAAGAAAATTAACAAAAAGCACAGAAAATTTTTTGTTTTGTTTTAAAACATTCAATATGTAGGGGTTTTTTTCTAATCATATTTTTATGTAGCTAATCTTTTAGGCAGGGAAGTACATTTTTGTTAATTTCTGTACTCTGTACAATTTCTGTATAATGGCATATTAAATATTTACACAGATCCGATGAAATTAGGAACAGCGGCAGTCATTCCTTTATTTCATTTTATTGTGCATCTACTAGGTGCCAGTCACTGTTTTTGGCATCGGGGATAAAATAGTGAACGAAATGAAGTCGTCCCTCTCTTGGTGATTACGATCTAGTGAAAGGAGGTGGAGAATGAGCATGTCTATGGTAAATCAGGTAGTAATATATGCTGAGAACAAAAAATAAAGCAGAGTACAGGAACAGAGAGGGATCAAGTGCTGTTTTAGATCAGGTGGCCAGCAGAGGCCTCTTGGATAAAGTGAGAGACCCTAATAGAGGGAACAGCCAGTGCAAAGGTCCCGAGAGAGCAGAGGTTTGGCAGTCTGGGAAGAGAAGCAAGGAAGCCGGTGTGCATGCAGTGGAGTGGGAGAGTGGGATTAGTTGTGAAAGAAGGGATCAGAAAGGCAATCAGAGTATGAATCACATAGGATCGCCCAGTCCATGGGAAGAACTTTGGGCATCATTCAGAGCGAGCTGAGAGTCTCGTTAGAGAGTTCTGAGCAGCACATGATACAATTTACGTTTCAGATGGTCCACTCTGGCTGCTGCTGTGTGGAGAATAGAACTCAGGGGGAAGCGGTGTCAGGGCCGGAGTGGAGGGGCCACCACAATCATCCAGGCATGAGCTGACAGGGCCTCAACTCAATGTGACGTGCATTTCATCTTTGCCATCTTCTTTCCTTGATTCCCATAAGCCGTGTTTGTGTTTTGCTTTGCTTTGTTTTTTTTTTTTCATCCTTGGTGGAAATGAAGTTTCATATGTCACAGCTAACCACAAAATATAGACTTTCTTAAATAAAACATAATGTTGGCTAAAATTATGGTACCAGTATACTCTTTTTATCTCATTCACTCTAATTTGAAGAAAGAAATATAAGATTCTCTTTCTTTTCCTGCATGAAAATCCTCCTAGCAGTAAGTTTCAGATTTTTGAGAGATTGGTACAACATCAGATTAGAAATTGAGAACTTTGCTTTATTAAATGAACTTTTCTTCTAGTAAATTTGTGTTTAACCACTTCTAAACTGCTTATATCAGACTTTCAGAAACTTATCCTTTAAAAAGGAATGCCTAATTTTCAGAGATTGAATCATATCTGAATTACGTTATCTGACAGTTTTCAGGTCTATAAATGTAAGATCATCACTCAATTTCCAACTTACAGTCAACACACAAGAAAGGGAGAAAGCGAAGTACGGCATTGCTAGAGACTGTATCACTGGTTTATAATATTCAATGTTCTCCCTACAGACCAGGGCCTGCAGAACAATTATACTTTCCTCCTTGCCAAGATGAGGCTTGGCTATTTGATTTGCTTTGGGAAATGAAATGTGAGTAAAAGTGGCCTGTACCATACCTGAGCAGAGGCTTTCAAAACTAACACATGGTCTCATCATTGCTCTTTCTCTCTGCCATGAGGCTGACAGAGGCACAGATAGGAACTGCTCCTTCAGCCTAGGCTCTGGAATCAAATGACATAGAGCAGAGCTCAGATTGCCTGCAAACTATGACTTGAGAAAGAAAAGATCTTGTTTTTGTTAAGACATTGAGAATTGAGGGCTGCTTGTTACTGCAGCATAACTAAACCCAAGCTGACTGGTAAAGACATAAACCTGTTTTTTACCTATTTTTGCTCCAAATAGGTGGAACCTTAGAGTGGGATCTGTTGCTTTCTTACAGTTTATTATAGCCAGATGTGGACTAACCTAAAAGGACCTGAAGCAAACTTTAGTGGCATTTAGAAGATTTGTTAAAGTCTCAAGAAGTCCCTATGTTCTCTCCAGTTTACACTTTTGGGATTTTCTAATCTGGAAAATCTCCAAGGTGCAATTTCATTTGGACCTTCCCCTTCAATATCTTAACCTGGGGCCTGGGATACAGAATATTTCCCAGTCTTCCTTAAAATAGTAAGCTTGATTTTGAATAAAGACCTGTTGCCATGACAGGGTGGTGAAGACGGACCACTGAAATGATGTGCCCTCCAACAGACTGGATAATGTTGGGGGACAGAGTGTTATCACTCCAACTTGCTTCCCAGATCTTGGGTTGAGTATTGATAAGGTCTATCAATAACTTAGCCTTTCACGGAATGTCCTGGGGTTACTTAGAGATCTTCCTAAATGTGAATATATATCAGATAATTTGTAATTTCCCAGCTTAAAAGTCCCCAGCGGTTTATGAATACACTTCCAATCAGCATCTAAACTCCTTCACATGACCTTGCGAGTTCACAAGCATGAACTGGCCCCTGCCTAGCCCTCTTATCCACTGCCTGCCTTTTTCTCCATTAACTTTTTCTTCTCCATTTGTACTGGTCTTCTTTCAGTTTCCCAAATACATCAAAATCTTTCCCTGGTTAGGGACTGCAATTATTGTTTCTTTCTCCTGGAACATTCCTGACTCTTCACCTATTTTATTTTCCAAAGCATAAAAGACTGTGGCTGAACAGTTGGGGCTCCCCTGAGAAAGGGTGCTAGGAGCACCATGTTCCCAGCAGCAGCCCCGGCACTTGTCAACTCTCAGGATAGACAGGAAAGCAGAGAAAACTGTCAGGGAAATCCCTTCCCACCCTTGCCTAGGTTTTCCCAAAACTTCACCTTCAAATAATTGCCATGCCTACTTTTTGAAGAGGCCCCACCAAATATTGTTGAAAACCACTCCATAAATCAGAGGTGCTAATCCCAATTAATATCAATAGTGTGCCTTTTTGTTCCCCATCTTTTCTGTCTCTTCTCAATTCAGTTTTCCTCCAGATTTCTGTCTGGTTCTGTCTGTGTGGCCAAAATGAGTGACGAGTAATCAGAAGGCAAATCTGTTTGCAATGAGGAATAGAGATCTTATCTTCCTTTAAGCAGCTGGGACTAGTACCGGTATCACTTCACTTGCGTAACAGTTCTAACCTGAAGTGTGCTATTTTAAGCCATACATATGATTGCTGTCACTTTGTCCTCTAAAACCTACATAGGTCCTATTGTAAGTATCTTGGTTCCCTTTATTTCTGCAGCTTCTGACTTCAAGGGGGAAAAAAGATAAACTATTTTATTTCCGTTGTCTAATTTTCCATATTCCCTAGGGACCATACTTAGCGCTCACCCCGCAGAAGAAGAAAGGCCAGATTGTTGAACGGTGATTGGACCCAGTGCTGGTTACTTGGCTTTGGAGTTAAGAAAAAGGTCTTTCAATGGACTGTGGTTTATCTGAAAGGACTAAAGAGAGCTCTCTTTTTTCTGTGACATTCTCACTGACAGACAGAATGCTTCTCTCTACATTTTGCAACAGTGTACACAGGAAACAGTGCAATTTGACAGCCAGGCCCAGGATCCATAAGTACGTACACATACACATACACACTTTTGCATGCATCCAAACCGAAGAAGGATGAAGGGCTTCTTCTGTGAGCCAGCAATAAATCACTGTAGAGCTAACTACAGTGAGGATGCCTAGAAGGGACAAAGCAAATACTTCATTCCTGATTATCATCCAAAATTTGTGGTGTTTTTGACTCTTTTTAAGAATTTTGCCATCATCAGTGTGATCCCTATTGAAATACTCTGAATGTTTCAACTCATTACAAACAATATAAAATATTACACTGCTCTTACTAATAACAAAAGCTAGTATCTTTGACTGCTTAATATATGCCAGATACTAGACTAAACAATTCGCATGAATTACATGATTTAAGTGTTAAAGTAATCCTATGAGCTGGATTACAATTGTTTGTTGTTAGCAGTGGTGGTGGTATAGCTATCATTTTCTGGATCATACAGTGAAGGCTTAGAGATGTTAAGTAACTTGTGCATAGGTCTCACAACTAAGAAGGAGTACAGCTGAGTTTCAAATCCCAGCCATCTGACTCCAGGACTCATGCTCTTAAGTGGAAATTGGTGTCCCACTATGGAAGCTACTTGGAAGAGCAGAAGAACAAAGTTCACCATTTAAATAGAAATAAAACCAGTATCCATTTTACCTAACAAATCCCATTCCACCTAGCAGGCTGCCTCCCTATTACAGTATAGACTGGGATGACTTCTTCAAATTCTGTGTTCATTTCTCAGTTACACGGTGGCCATATTATGTCACTTGAGCCCTACCCATGGGAACAATCTTTAAGTATCCCAGTCTTATTATGAAGTCTTTGAGTAATCCCCTAAATCTCATTGGCTAGGGTCCAAGATGGAATCTTCTTATACTAAATTCCACTCCAAATTTTAAAATATTTTCATAAGGACCCACTACATTTACAGAATGTGTGAATATCCCTCTTCCCAGAATGAGAAAATGAGAGAAATTCTGGATGAGATATTGCCACCAAGATAGATCATCTTCTCCACGTTAGGATTGTGGAGAACCAAGGAAATATCATGATATATGGAAGAGGAGCTGAGTGGGAACCAGCCCTTCTGAAAAGACCTCATGAAATACTCACTTAGAAAAAGGCGCTCATAGTTCAGCCTCTACTGATTCAAAGAACAGGGTTGAAATAATTTACATTTGATGTCTACATAGCAGGGAGTATAGAATTCAGCTCTAAATATTTTTTTTAAAACCAGACAAATGTTTCTTTGGGGGAGTGCACTCTGACAGCCAGGCCCAGGATCAACACTAACGTGGTCAGACACTTGTGCGATGAGCTGCAAAAATCACAGCAGGCGTGGGGCTCCGGGCAGCCTCCTGGAAAATGTGACAAATAGCCGAGCTGCCCACCCTGGGACATACCTGTGTACACCAGGATGCGATTCTGACTAGTAAGTGTATTAATTATGCCCAAGGCCTGGCAATAACTCTTAGGGATTCTGTAGCAGAATTTCCAGGGCAGTGCTCTGAGCACTGTCAGAGGAGGCAGGAGGTGGACCAGGAATATTCCCACGTGTGGCCCTAGGCTTCCCTCCAGCAACCACTTTCCATTTCTTTAGCCACATTAAATCATGTCCAAACCGGACTGAGAAATAGAAAATGGAATAATTCAGTTACTCCCTTGAATAGCTCCCCGAATTTCTACTGGTCACTACTATATTCCTAGCATGCCTGGACCTTATCATTCTCACTTCCAGCATTTTCTTTCATCTTCCCTAGAGGAGCCCCGTGCCCCAGGTAAGCCCATCTCCCTGCCCCTTCCATAACGCGTGGCTGCTTCAACCTCCTGGCCTCGGAGGATGCTTTCTCCCAACCCGGGGAGCTCTCTACCCCTCGACACAAGCTCACTCACCTCCCAGCCCCTCTTCGGATCCTGAAGTCTGCTCAGTACAGACAGGTGGGTTGGTTATATGATCATCCCACCCCACTCAGCCCTTTTCACCGACAATGGGTGAAGGCTGAGGGGAGGTGACTGCAATCAGAAAAGGATTGCTTTATTATTTGGTGGGTGCTTGCTTATCTGGCAAGCCTAAGTCCCATGCACAGGAACGCCATGGAGGGCCAGTGAGTATAAGACTCTCCACTGTCCACCCAGGAGAGACAGGGGGGTGACGGGGATGGGCATAAAATAGAAAAATGAGAGGAGTGGGGACTCATCTGAGGCTGCTCTAATTCAATGGAAGGGTGATCCAACGAAAAAAGTGGAGAACCATCTTACACCTTCTGGAATTTGGTGTCTAGAGCTGTCTATCAGCAAGATTATGCCCTTGCTCCCCACATGGCTTTGAGACATAGTAGAAGATAATAGCAGGGCTCCAGAAGACTCTGAGCTGCCCTTGCCTTCCTTGATTGTACCTGGTTCCATGCCTTTCCAGCATTCATTATCAGTACTGCACACACTTGCTCTTCAATTGCCTGTCTTCTATTTTTGCTTGCTGTCTGGTTGTATACTTTCTTTCCAAATGAGTTGCTAAGCTGGAAGGCAGGGCTTGTCTCCCATAGCCTGGAACTTAAGCATGCGCTAAGTTATATAATTTAAAAAAATCTCTAATAAGATGTAGTTTCTCTGTTATTGTGTCATATAAAAACAGCAGGGCGGATTTTCATCATCTTTGCAGAGTTTCAGATTTTTTTCTTAAAAAAAAAGAAAGAATTTATCAGCTTACAGGTCTGGAGGTCAGAAGTCCAAGATAGGTCTCACTGGGCTAAAGTCCAGGTGCCTGCCAGGCGCAGTGGCTCAGGACTGTAATCCCAGCACTTTGGGAGGCTGAGGCGGGTGGATCGCCTGAAGTCAGGAGTTTAAAACCAGCCTGGCCAACAGAGTGAAACCCCATTTCCACTGAAAATACAAAAAATTAGCTGGGCATGGTGACGGGTGCCCGTAATCCCAGCTACTAGGAAGGCTGAGGCAGGAGAATCGCTTGAACCCGGGAGGCAGAGGTTGCAGTGAGCCGAGATCACACCACTGCACTCCAGCCTGGGCAACAACTGTGAAACTCCACCTCAAAACAAATAATAAATAAATAATAAAGTCCAGGGGCCAGCAGGGCGGTACTCCTTCTGGGGCCTGCAGAGGGGCATGTTTCCTTGCTCTGTCCAGCTGCTAAAGGCTGCTCCTTTCTTTGGCTCAAGATCCCCTTCTCCGCCTCGGAAGCCAGCCACAGAGCATCTTCACACCTCTCTCCAACTCCCACTCCCCTCCCTTCCTCTTTCCCCTATAGGGATCCTTATCAAGGACACCTGTAACGGGGCTCAAGACACTCTACCCTACAATAGGGCACCAGTGCAGAGTGAATATTTTAAGCCAAAAGAATTTCAGAAATAGCATGTGCAAGAAGGTCTCTCTGACTCCCCCTGCCCTTCTCCCCTGGGGCAGGTCATAAGAACCTCATGTGAGAGGAGCCCTCCTTACACTTAGAGGAAGACGGCATCCTTATCTCCAAGATGAGGGACACTCAGAGGAATCTGAGCAAATGGGTCTTGCTGCTCCCCCAGTTTCTCACCCTGAGCTTATACTCCTTTTGTTTTCCCTCAATCATATTTTTCCACGATGCTCCATTCTTCTTCAAGCCTACTATAAAAACACTCGGGTTTGGCCAGGTGTGGTGGCTCATCCCAGCACTTTGGGAGGCTGAGGCAAGTGGATCAGGAGGTCAGGAGATTGAGATCATGCTGGCCAACACGGCAAAACCTCTTCTGTACTAAAAAATATACAAATTAGCCGGGTGTGGTGGTGTGTCCCTGTAATCCCAGCTACTCAGAAGGCTGAGGCAGGAGAATCGCTTGAACCCAGGAGGGGGAAGTGGCAGTGAGCCGAGATTGTGCCACTGCACTCCAACCTGGGTGACTGAGACTCGTATCAAAAAAAACAAAACAAAACAAAAAAACACTGGAGTTTAACTGTTTCTTGGGGGTCTTCATTTCCTTGTAAAGGTCCCCATGTCACATAAAAATTATATTAAATAGACTTGTATGCTTTTTTTTTCTTGTAAATCTATCTTTTGTTACAGAGGTCCCAGTCAGTGAGCCTAAAATGGGTGAGGAAAAGAAACTTTTCCTCCCTTACACTTGGCTAATTCAGGATACTGTCTTCTCAAGGTTTTTAACTACAGCTGCAAAGTCCCTTTTGCCATGTCAGGTAACACAGTCACAGGTTTAGGGGACATCTTTGGGGGACACATCATTCTGTCCACCACAAATGGGAGTTGTTATTATCCACAGGCCTGAAGGGGCGGGAAAGGGAACTATTTCTAGAACCCAGAGAGCAGTATGATGATGGGGAGGTGGTGGGAGGCCCAGTGGTGGTGGTAATAAATGCCAGAATTCAATCTCTTCTTACTTTGTAGAGTCTTTTTTTTTTAAGATGGACTGACTGAAAGTAGAAGCTGCACAGGAGCCCATCTGAAGGTTCAGACACTGTATTGTAACACAATGAAGGAAGTCGATGTCCAGATTCTAAAGCCAAGTCTCTGGGCTCAAATCCTAGTGCTACCATTTACCGGCTGGGTGACCCTGGGAAAATTATTTCATCTCTCAGTATCCCCATTGCAAAATACGGATGATGATACGAATATCTAATTCATAGAGTGGTTGTGAGCATTTAATGAATTGGCATTCATGAAGCACTTAACACAGCTAATAGTAAGTGCTATTGTTATTATTCTTCAGAGAGATTGAAGTGGATTTCAGGGAGAACCCTCACCATGCTGCAGACAGAGAAAACAAAAATGGTTTAAGAGTAGAAGGTACGAAGTCAAACACTCTGAACCACAGGTCCTGATTTTCAGACAACCTGTTTCTCATATGGGCAAGTCTGTGTGGACTCCCTCCAAAGTGCAGAGCAAGCAGGATTTACATATTTAACAAGCACATCTAGAAAGGCCGGTTAGTGCTCAAAACATACCTGTCAAATCGCATCAAAGCAACAGCTCTGATGGATTTAAAATATGTCCTCAAAAGACAAGATGGTATGTGACTTTGGAAAGTAAATCATAAAAGGCATTGTGGTGTCCTTCTTGGTCCTTTTCTTGGATAATTTACTACAGCAAAAATGAACTGCCACATCATAAGGACACTTAAGAAGCCTAGGGAGAGACCCAGGTCGTGAGGAACTGAGGCCTCCTGCCAATAGCCATGTGAGTGAGCCATCTTGAAAGTAGGTCTTCCGGTCCCAGTCAAGCCCTCAGATGACTGCAGCCCCTGTTGACCCTCCTGACAGCAACATCATGAGAGACCCTGAGCCAGAATCACCAGCTAAGCAGCTCCCAGATTCCTCAACCACAGAAATTGTGAGATAATAAAGCTTTGTTGTACTAAATCACTAGGTTTGGGGGTAATTTGTTACACAGCAAGAGAGAACAAAGAGAAGCTCTTTTATGGATAAGCTATCAAATAACCTGTCTACCCCTTTTACCAGTATCATCTTAACACTTGTTTCAACATCATGCATATGTGCCTGATTCCACACATTGGGCAGTGAACTTGAATCCTTTAGGGTTTGTAAAGGCATTCTCAATGTGTGCACGTGTACCTCTAGAGAACCGTGGGTATATCTTAGGGGTCCTCTTTGCACGCCCTGTCTCAGATATGGAAAATAATTATTTAGATGGTGCTGGGGTAGTGTGCCCTGTTACTATGGGTGCCCATCAAACCTTTTGTCATTTTTAAGGATCTTATCAAAGCCTTAAGAAAATTTTTCTAATTCATTTGTAAATAAAATCATAATTTAATAGGGCCTGTCATTCTCTGGCAATGTCTCACACAAATAAACACACAAACTTAGCAAGCACTAAAATTCATTCATTTAGCATTAAGTAATTATTAATAAAGTCAATTAATAATGAATGTGCCAGCCTGTTGTCTTTACAAAACCAAAAAGACATAATCCCTGCCCCCATGATCCCACACTATAATCACATAACATAGTTATGTAGGAACTGCAGTGGAGAGGCAGCCCAAGACTCCTGCAGAAGAGTAGGGAGACTGCATGGGCATTAAAGAGAGCATGTTAGCACTGAGACCTGACTTTCACTTTCAAAAAGGATTTTTGCAGCAGCTCCAGCACCCCTATTCTTTGGTGGAAAATCAGAAGGAAAAGGAGCATGATGTTTCTGATCAGCAGTATTAGCCAATGCCTAGTGGAGGGTTCAAGGTCAACAAAAGCACCAAATAATAACTACCATAATCCAAGAAGTCCACAGTAGCCCTGAACACCCGCTTGGTTCTTGTGAAAGGCTGTTGAGTGCTCAGTGATGGGCAGGGTCACAGCAAACATTGCTTTTCCTCGGCCAGCTTTGTTCCAGGTCGGTCTGAAAGGTACACAACACTGCCCGAGCTCAGAGGCTGGCAGAACTCACAGAACAGGTGGAATTATGTACCAGAAAGAGACTTGAGAGTGTTTATTCACTTGCCAGATTTATTTATCAGGTACGGGATTGAAAGGATTTCCCCACAGGATATGTAGAGATTAGTGTGCGGAGAAAATGCTTTTTCAACAAACGCTTACGCTAATCAGGCCTTGGTTTTCATATCCAAGCACAACAGTGTTTGCCGCCCTTCCCAGGCATTGCTGGTAAGAACAAACACACACAGTGACAAACAAAGCAAGCTGAAATGTGGACACCTGTCTATCACTCTGAAGAGCAGCTGTCACTTTTTAAAAGCCCACAAACATATTTTAATGATATGTTACATATGTTATATTAGTTCCTTTACGATAAAGCCAGTCTAGGTCTACCTGAGCCTCAAACATTTGAATGAGAAGGGAAAATTTCTCTCATTCAGTACTCCGTCTATTTGGAGCCAATGATCAGATCGAATGATTTCCAGAAGCTTCTCAAGCCCACGCTGGGTCTAAGGAATGCGTTCATTAAGAATCTATCGCATCTAAGCTTAAAAATGCAGCTGAATGTTTATGGGTCTCTTGAAGGGCAAGTTGAGAATGAGGACAAGGCCACTCCAGCAAGCTTCTTATATAACCGCCCTCTTTCGCTGTGTCTATAGAGAGGCCAAAGCATCCAGATGAAAAGTGAAAAAGTCATCCCTCATCTGGTCTGGCTGATGCCGAACATCTGGATGTTATATAATAAGCCATTGGGGTCGTTTTTCTTGCTCTCTTTTAAAAGTAAGCCTAACAATTAAATCTGGATTTTAAACTCTAAATTTCATCTATTTTTCATAAGCTCTTTGAGCGGGCTGGTCTTGATTATTCTCCTCCATTAAAAACTGTACAGGAATGCTCAGAGAGGAAACTGCTCAAATAGAGCTAACAGCCACAAAGGTAATCTCTGACCCTTCCTACGAGTCTTCAGATTTCCATTCATCATGAGTAAAGGGCCTTACCACAGCGAGGAAAATACCGACATGCGAAATGTTCATAGGCATCCGTGACCTCACTTTGAAAAACACTCACTTCTGCACAGTGGCTCAGTTTTACACAAAAGTGAATCGTACCAACAACTCAAGCAATTCCTTTCTGTTTAGTTCCTTACAATTTTTCAAAGCTCCTTGAAACAGGACAATGGACTAGAAAGTGCTCTCAGGCCACACCTGACCGTACAGTCGCCAAGTTCTTGGTCAAACACAATGCATACTCGTGAGGAGTGAGCCTCGTGGCTCTCTCCGTACCATGCGTTCTTCTCATTGAACCCCGCTCCAGGACCGGCGGCAGCCTCCTTTAATTTATCAGGAGCTGGTATGCCTTTCTCTGCTCACTGGAGTCTATTTTTACTTCCCTTGCTACTTTTTTTTGCACCTCTTGGTTACTCCTATAGCTAACTTCCAGTCATCCAGTCCCTGCTAAAGAAACAAGCACAGAAGCAAAAAACAATGAAACACCATGTTTCAGTCACGGTAGTGGCAGCATTTTGTCTTAAAGGAAGGTAATATCTCCACATTATTGTGGGAAAATTGGGGCTTAAGAAGATTAAGTAACTTGTCTTCCATGTGGCTGAGTTGGGATTTGAATTCGGATCTGTTGTCAGAAATGGCAGTGTCAAACAACAGATAGGCGCTGGGCTTTTGAAGTCAACACACGTGGGTGCGAACTTGAGCTCTGGTGCTTAACTGTGGAACTGAGCGAATTGTTAAACTTCTCTAAACCTCACTTTCCCCATCTGTAAAATGGAGATAATGACAATAGTGTCTCCATTGGGTTTTGTGATCATAAAAGGAATGTAGAGTACTTGGTTTAGTGACTGGCATGCTAGCTTTCATCATCATCATTATTATCTACTAGATTTCCTATGTTTCGTTCCGTGACACAACTTGAACAAGAACACTCTTGTCTTTTGCTATTAGGTTTTTAAACAAATGCCCTAGTTATTCTACATTCAGCTGCAACTAGCAAAAACCCAGTGAAGAATTGCTTAAACCATCAGGATTTTTATTGTTTACTCAACAAACAGTTTGAAAGTAGATGGTCCAAAGGTAGATTTGGTAACTGAATGATGCCATCAAGGAATCAGGCTCTCATGTATTATCCCTCATGATTACCAGATGGTTGCCACAGCTCCAGACAGCACATCCTCATATGACAGAATGGAAGAGAGGAGAGAAAAAGAACGTTCTCCTCGTGTTCCTCTCTCTCATCAGGGAGGGAAATATTTCTCAGATGCTTCCATCAGAATTTACCTTACCTTTCCTTGGTCAAAAATGGTTATATGACTACCCCCAATCTCAGCAAAGGAGAATGGATTGCCATAGTTGCCTTAGCCCAGGGGTCTTCAAACTTTTTCTGCAAAGGGCCAGATAGCAAAGAATTTAGGAGGCCATACAGTCTCTCTCACCACCACCCAACCCTGCTGCTATAGCACAAAAGTAGCCACAGGTGCTAAGGAAGCAAATGAACATGTCTGGGTTCCAATAAAACTTTATTTACCAAAAGAGTTAGCTGCTGGGTTTGGCCAATCCTTGCCTTAGGTCAGTCACCACGTCACTGAGTACTTGGCTTCCCTAACTAAAGTTGGAATCTATTAGCAAAGAAGAAAGAGGAATGGCTATGTGTAGAGCCTGCCACAGGGACGGTGGCTCCAAAACACTCCTGGGAGAGTTGAGATGTGACACTGTGAGAACCAGATACTGATGGAGGACTGTCAGGAAGCCAGGGGCTACATGTGGACAGACAGACAAAAGGAACATGCCATCCAGTGTTTCCCAGCGTCCACACCAGTGGTTCAAATTGCTTTGGAAGAGCCCCAGGATTCCTCAGAGGTCCCTGGCTTGTGTGTATGGGGAACCACATGGAGGAAGTCATACCCGGGTCCCTCCCCCATGATTTTAACCAGAGCCCTTTTGCTTTTATCTGCTTTACAAATGGTGTTCCTATATATGGTTTGGGGAATTTCGAGGCAGGGAAGAGGGAGCAGGGGAAAATCTTAATGATAATAAAAATTGAAACCAATAGCATAGAGGATAAGCATCTAATCTGCCATAAAACATCCCTTTCTAATCTATCTCCCATGATCCCACTAAGTAACCTCTGCCCCCGTGAGATGCTCTAGCCAAGTAGGCCGAGTGTTCCTCATGTTACTCCAGCATTGCACCTTCTCTTCAGCCTTGGACCTCAGCTCATCTGCATGGCTGGAATCACCCTCTTCATTCTGCTTGGATAGAAAGTTTCCCCAATTTTTGTCAGTCTAATGAAAACATACTTATTTTGTACTTATTATGTACAAGTCGCCAAGTTGTAAAAAGGAATGAGAAACATAAAAGATACAGTCCAGGCTACGCACTTTGGGAGGCTGAGGCAGGCGGACTGCTTTAGCCCAGGAGTTTAAGAACAGCCTGGGCAACATGGTGAGATCCCATCTCTACAAAGAAATACAAAAATTAGCCAGCCGTGGTGGTGCATGCCTGTAGTCCAGCTCCTGGGGAGGCTAAGGTGGGAGAATTGCTTGAGCCAAGGAGGTCGAGGCTGCAGTGAGCTGTAATCCCACCACTGCACTCCAGCCTGGGTGACAGAGCGAGACCCTGTCTCAAAAAAAAAAAAAAAAAAGAAAAGAAAAGAAAAAGAAGATACAGTCTCCTTCCTCACAATTTTGTAATCTAGTTGTACAGAAAGAACATAAATAAATGAAAGCTGAGTACAATGATGAGCATGATTAGAAAAATCGATTAAAAATAAAAAGAACAGATACTTGCAAATGAGTTTTACCCTGCATAGATCCCTTGGAATACATGCTTTCCAGTAAGGCTGCCAAGACACACTTTTTGGGGGACTTTTTTTGGGAATTACATTTAGTTCCATCTTTTAAGCCATAGAAGAAAAGCAGTCTCATTCAGTTAGAGTGCATCCTATTTCATTTTACCAAAAACGGTTTCTCAAAGCTTGATTGCTGGCTTTTTCACTGGACTCCAAGTGGTGTCTGGATGGCTCCAAACATCCTATCCATCAAAAGAGCAGTTTCCAGGATCGAACATATTTAACAGATGTGCTGCAGGTTCTGAACATGATTCCACAAAAGATGACCCCACTGTCTAAGAGGACGGCCACTCTGCAGCCACGACTGCACCCCTGAAAGCACAGGACAGTAGGGGAGGCTCCTTCAGCTGACACAGCCAAGGATGCTTCTGAGCTGGGGAGGTTGGAGTTAGGGCTTGAAGTCAGGCGAGGTTTGGTTAAGAACGGAAATAAGGATTCAGCGATGGGGAAGCATTCCAGTTCCACAACTAGACACTGAAGCCTGGATTCAAATCCCAGTTTTGCCATTTAGTAGTTGTGGACCTTGATGAATTTCTTAACCTCTCTGGCCTTCAGCCTCCTCAATTATGCAATGGGAATTATAAGAGTTGGTGAAGCACACAAACCTACTTAATAAGTTAATAAATGTAAGATACTAAATGTGATGTCAATGTTTGCTATTATCCATATTTTTATATTATCCCCTATGGCAGAATGAAATCTCATTGACCAGCTTTCCTGGTTAATCTCATAAACTGTCTCATTTTTCAACTATTACAAAATATAGTCCAATCAAACTGAGAAACGTAACCACCTCATTCAAATCAGTACTTCTCTCCTCCTTCCAACACCTGGAGGCTGGCTTAGGTCTGGAATCATGTGGCTGGGACGGGGACCCAGTCAGTGTTTGTTCCTGCTTCCTGGATCCCCCACCTTCTCCAATCACTGGGTGATTCTGGAGGCTGGGAAGTCCAAGGTCAAGGTGCTGGCAGATTCAGTGTCTGGGGAGGACCTGTTCTTCACAGATGGCACCTTCCACAGGTTCTCTCATGGTGGAAGAGGCAAGGCAGCTTCCTTCGATCTCTTTTATAAAAGCGCTAATCTCATTCATGAGGGCTGCACCTTCATGACTTCATCACTTTCCAGAAGTCCCACCTCTTAATACTGTCATATTGGGTATTAGCGTTCACAAACAAATTCTGGGGGGACATCAACATTCACGCCATAGCAGGTTTCTCAGGGCCCAAAGAACAAAGCTCTTCAAGGAGGATTCAGTTGCATTTGGGGTTGGTGCCCTTGGGAGTGGCAGATGTGCACACACTGGCTCTTCTGTGGATGCTTTTCTGGGTTTTCTCAATCCTCTTCCCCTGTTGTTGCCAGTTCACTAGCTGCAGCTCCGAGACATGGGCAGCCCCTGTTAGCTGGCACTCACTCATCACCCTTGGGTCCTGGCATGTGCTGCTCACCTCGCCCCTGTGGGGGGATGTGGGTCCACCCTGCCCCTAGGGAGATTTAGTGCATGTATGACTCACTGGCTCTTGGAAGAAGAGGTGGCTCCAAATACCTCCTTCTCTCGCCACTGCAAACAGCCATCTGCTTTGCAGGTTGCATCCGTCCTTACGCCTCCCAAACTCCAGGAGACACCTAAAGCTCTTCAGGGAGTTCTCTGGAGCCCAAGTCATTTATCTTGAGGTAGGTGGAGAAGCAAAACATATAGACACCTCTCTAAAAAGAAAGACCCACTGCTGGCCTCTCCTGCATCCTTAGCCTCCTATCGTATCACCCCAAGGCGAGGCTGGTGTTGGTCCCTTAACAACACCCCAGAGAGGGTCTATACCTCACTTGAGAATGGGGGTGGGAGTTGTTTGACCCATATATTGTTCTGTGTTGGGGTCTCAGCAGAAATTCCAGCAGTCATGAACACAGAGTCCCTTTGAGTGTCCTGTTAGGCGCTAGAGTAGGCTGGGGGCATCTTTGGAAATTACCTGGAGGGCAGCCCAGTGTGAAAGGCCTGACTACCAGGGAATGGAATCCGGGCTTCGTGGTGTAGACAATGGGCAGGCAAGGTATGCTTCTCTTTCCTTTTCACATGTAGGTAAGTGCAGCCCCAGTTGCTGGACTTGCCTTCACATCCACGGACCTGCCCTTTCCCAGGGTCAGCTGGGTTCAAAGGGCTCTCAGAACGTTTTCTTTAAAGGAAAAATGGAGAGTGGCAAACGCGTGCCTAGGTGGGAGCAGGGAGTAGAGGGAGGCGGTTTAGATAGCAGTAAGGGGACATCAGACCAGCTACAAGCCAACAAGGAAAAAAGTGACGTAAGGAAAAAAATCCCAGGGAGCAGAGAGAAAAGTAGACTCCCCAACGCCTCGCAGTAAATGAGGACGCCTGGCGCCTGCGGCGAGGTCAACTGAGGTCAGACGAGCTTATCTCTCCTGTCCCGGGAATTAAGGGCATCCTGGGGACAGCTGCAGAGCAGGAGGCTCCCCGTGCCCTCCTCTTCCTAAGCAAGTCAAGATCCCAAGAGGCACGTGCGGGGAGGCCCCTCCGAAGGGCTGCTGGCTTGTGTCTTCCACCAGCGCAAAGGGAAGCTGTCGGTTGCTTCTGCAGTGAGGCAAGCTCAGCCGGACGCCCATAAGAGAGACAAGGTGTCGCTGTCGGGGTGTCTGCCTGCCTCGTTAGGATCAATTATTAGCGTACAGATCCTAAAACAAAACAAAACAAAACACTCCTGAAAACAACGACTTGCATCAGTGACAGGCCCCAAGTTCGGGACGCCAGGAGACGCCAGCGGGGCTGTGAAGTGCAAATCGCCCCGAGGCAACCCAAGAACGGGAGGACTGTCACCAGCCCGCCAGGAGAGTGCAATGCCCCGGTCCGTTCCGGAGCAGGGAAACTTTTGCGGGAGTCTGCGCTGGCACCGGCCGCCTGGCGCGGCTCGCGCGGACCCGGGCGACGGGACACGCAGCGCGGCACTGCCACCTTGTGGGCATCGGCGGCAGCGGCGCGGCGGGGCAAAGCCGGCGAGGCTAGCGACCTGCGGCTCGGAGCCCGACGCCGGCCAGCGCACGCCCGCAGGAACGCGCCGGCCGAGCGGGAGCCCGCGGGGGCGGGGCGCGCGGCTCCGGTCACGTGGGTTAGCAACAGGCAGCAGCCAATGAGAACGCGAGTCAGGTGGTGCGTGCGCCCGCCGCGCGCGGGAGGTAAGGGGCCCGGGAGGAGGCGTGGGGGCTCCGCGGGCTCGGTGGGACCGCGGGTGGGGAAGTCCAGAAAGCTTGCTCTTCCCTGTCAGGAGCCGCCTGCCGCAGGCGGGATGAACAAGAGCTGTAAAATGGGACTGTCCCATTCCCACGCTCCACGGCTGTGACCCCTGCACGGGGCAGTGGGCGGCGGCGCGGGTAGGAAGCAGGCGGGGAGCGACGCGGGGAGCCCGATTTGTCCCTGCTCCAGCCACTTGTTGCTCTGCCAAATCCGTGGGCCTGGGACTGCCATTTGGATCCACACAGGGGAATTAAAACAAAAAGAATAATGAGGCTCCTGGCCGTGGCGGGGTGCGCATTGGCCCTCTTGCCCTGCATGTAGCAGGTGGAGGAGACAGGCTCCATCCTTAGAGCTTCCCAGAGCCCAGGGTTGGCCTGAAGACACCAAAGCAGAGGACAGCCAGGAATTGGGTCAGAAAGAAAAAGCTTTGTTGGTTTTAGTTATTTTAAATAGAAAAGCCACATCCAAAAGTACCAATAATGATTTTTACGGTAAACCCCCTATGTTGACGTAAACCAGCCCACCCCTGAACGCACAGAAGACCGTAGCACAAACTGTGAGAGGCGTATTGAAGGACTGGGGCAAAATCAGGACCGACAGGCAAGCGTGGTTTCCATCAGGGTCTTACTCTTCTGGCTTCCTAGTTTAGGCAGATTTCACCCTGTTAATAGGGTCCGTGGATCAGTCTGTCTTTCTCTCCTCTCTCTCTAGCTCTCTATCTCTCTCTCTTTCCACCTCGTGTTTCATTCCTCTGAAACAAATCCAGGGAGCAGATGGCCTCAGAAGGGTGTCTAATCCATGCCTGGCCTCGAGGCACGTACTATAAGCTGTGATACCGTGGTAAGGTGTTATTATAGAGACAAAAATATCTCAGACTGCAGGATCTAGCCATCCTAAAGTTCCCCAGGGAAAGATGTTGTACAATATTCTTTGATAACCTACTACAAATGCTAACCACTTTAAGTACAATATAAGAACCTTCTGATCCTAGGTTTTATTTGTTTCTATTTAAACTCATTCAGGGTCAGGCTACCCAGAGGGCAGTTGAACACCTGTCCGGTGGCTTATGGGAATGCCTTGCACGATGTGCACTTCCCTCCACCAGGATCAGTGTGTCCGCTGACACTGGGGACCATGCCTGAGACATAGGTACAATTGGGCTGTGCCAGGGCAGCTCAGAGAAAGTGATCCACTCTGAGTCAGACCCTGCCAGCTGAGTTACTTACTTCCCTTACTTCCTTTTTTTTTTTTTTTTTTTGAGATGGAGTTTCGCTCTTTTTGCTCAGGTTGGAGTGCAGTGGTGCAATCTTGGCCTACTGCAACCTCTGCCTCCCAGGTTCAAGTGCTTCTCCTGCCTCAGCCTCCCGAGTAGCTGGGATTACAGGTGCCCACCAGCATGCCTGGCTAATTTTGTATTTTTAGTAGAGACGAAGTTTCACCATGTTGGCCAAGCTGGTCTTGAACTCAGATCTCCAGTAATCTACCCGCCTCGGTCTCCCAAAGTGCTGGGATTACAGGCATGAGCCACTGCACCCGGCCACTTGCTTCTTTTAGAGAGCAGGCTTTGTGCACCTACCAGTGTTCAAATACACTACCTTAATGGTTATGCTTCTCCAAATTTGATATAGTATTTGATTTTTAAATGTACCATACTCTTGAGTTCCTGACCAGTACACTGTTTGAAGGATGTCACAAGGACGTGCATTTGAAAGTCTGAATCCACAAATATGTATTGTGCTCTAATTGCCAGGTCTGGGCTTAGATACTGGGGATACAGCATTGCAGCAGGGAATTTGCAAAATGAAATGGAACCGTGAAGAAAGGAAATGAAAATAAATCACCCTGTTTCCATAGTCACCTCCCCCACACTAGTGGACTATTCTCTCTTAATCAGCTCCCTCAAACTCCTGCCTCTAGGACCTTCATTCTCTCTGACTTCTTTGATCATGGAGCATTAAGATCACCATATGTTGGATATTGTTAAATAACATGATATGTTGGGAAAAGTCATACACTAGGAATGAAAAAAAAACATACAGCTAGCTTCAGCCCTGGCTCTGCCACTTGAGAAAATCCATAACTTTCTACAAAACTTTAAGATCTGAATCTTGGAATCTTAGTTTCTTAATCCCTAGAATGGAATAAAGAGTCTTACTTGGCAACTCCACAGGTTCAAGATTCCAGGCCTCAGTTTTCTTATCTGTAAATTGAGGGGTTTGACCTAGATTTACAGCTTGCAAATTTTCCTTAGAAGTGATTCCCCATTTATAACGAAATCCAACATAAAACCCCAACATATAAAACAGATAAAGACAGACTTGCTTTAATGGCCCTGAGGCAGAAGGCTCTGAGTCCTATATACTCTCTTCTCCTACCTTTTAAAGGCCTTGAGGCATCTGTGCAGAACCCTGGGGTTTCACTGAACACAGTTGGAAACTCACTGTGCTAGGTGATTGTTTTAAAGTACCTTCCATTTATAAAATTCTATAAATCAAAATTTCTTAACATTGTATATTTCTATGATGAGATTTAATCTGTTTTCTTTCTTCATTTATTTAATTATGTTATAGGAGATAGTTGCAAGCTAAAACCAAAATATCTTTCATTACTCCCTCCCTATTTGTAAAGCAAATCTCTCTGCCACAGGGAGGAAAAAAGATTTTGAGGGAACACGTATGGTGTAATGAGAAAAACACAATGGGGATGAGAAGACATTAGTTCTAACCTTGGTCCTGCTTTTAACTAGTTCTGTAACTAGTTAGCTTGATCAAGGAATCTTATTAACCTACCTAAATCCAGAAAATTAAGAGGTTGGGTGACTTAGTAATCACAGTCATGCACATGAGCATTGCAGGAGCCTGTGCCCTCATGGCCTTCCTTAAATAATTCAATTCCTACTCAGCCTACAGGCTGACTTGCTTTATCACCCTTTCTTCAATATATATATCCTCACCCCAGAGGGAGTGAAGGGTGAGAAGACAAATTAGGTTGTAAGTGACACCACCAGGACATCAAAATAGAAATATGAACTCAATCATTGTTATGTTTGCACAGATGGTTCAAGCCTACAGCACGCCTTGACCCCAGCTCACCACGCAGGAGGCACATCTCCATTAAGACAGGGTTCATGCAATATACACGTTCATAAGGGCAAACTACAAAATCTTAAAAACCCCAGAGTTTGGAGAATGTTTAAAGGAAACAGTCTGGGTTAAGGACCCAGGACCTGGGGTTGAACCAAAAGGAATGACCCCACAAAGGACAAACAGTATGATTCATTGCCTCTGAGTGTGCACATCCTGGGAAAAGGCAACTTTAGGGGTGGACACAAGAACAACAGCTCTGGTCATGGCTGTGACTTGGTTATAAGTTAACTTTATGGGTCACTGAGTGTCTGGAAACAAACTATAAAAAGAAGAAAGGGTGGCCCAGGCAGCTTTCTGTTGGAAATGGCTGTGACCAGTTGCTTCTGGAAGGGAGATGTATTGACTGCAATAAAACTTGATAGGCTCAGCACTTGTCTGTTAAGGCTAGAATCGGAAGTCAACTTTGGACCTGAGTAATTGGTATAAATTTGTGTATAAGGGCAAGACAGAAGGGATTTTATTCCAAGTGGTCAACAATATGGTGTCCAGCTGCTGCATATGATCTGCCTGCTCTCTGACCTCTAATCCCGCGAGACTATCTGCATCGTCTGGGGTAATCCTAATATCCAAGCAAGTGGATACACTTTCACTGTCACCACACTGGCTTTTTTTTTTTCCTTTAATCTTTGCTGTTCTTAGGAATAGCAGAACATTTAAGGTAAAAATAAATAAATACATCATAGAGACTTGCTATTCTTAACTATGTCTATTCTTGGGAAAACAAATTGTACACAATGTTAACTTCTAGTCAATCATCCTCTTTAACTTTAGTGTCATTCGGTTAAGCCGACAATTATTAAGCACACACTTGCACATATCCAGTGTCATAGAGTCCAAAGTTGTAGGCAATAAATATAAAACAATATTATGCCAGAAATGCTTCAAAAAATACACATCATGTTTTATACTTAATTATTTTTCAAGCTTGGTGGCGGGAAGTTCGGGGGAGGGGGTGGTGCATTGTAAGTTGTACTCAAAGTATGACGTAGAAAAGCCTTGAGCTGAGTTTCAGAGGCCAAGAAGCTCATTTTAAATATCATTATCTATAGCTGTGTCGCAGCTGAACAGAACATCACATTTCTGAGGCCTAGTTTTTTCATCTGAAAAACAAACGAGGTTGAACTGGGTCATAGTCCATATCACAAAGCTTAACAATAATAGTAGCCAATATTTTTTGAGACAAGCACTTTGCTTTATCAGTTACTCCTCATAAGAACCCTATGATGTATGCATTACTATTTCCCCCATTTTTCAGATAAGGAAACTGGGTTTTGAAACTTAACCAAGGTCACACAGTGAGTAAGTGGCAAATCTGACATTTAAACCTAGTCTTTTCCAGCTCCCAAGTTGCACCCAACTGTTTCACAATACTGAACTGCCTCAGAGTTTATCTAGGAAGAAGATAAGATTTTTTTTACTTATTCAGATTTTCACCTTGACTCCCTTAGAGCTGCAAATAGAAGTCATCCCTCCATTGGCTAGCACAATGGGATCTTCAGAGACTCTCTCATACGTGGATGCTGAAGGAAAAGAAGGTGGAAACGGCTACCTGGGGAGAAAGGAGGTAGCTTCAGGGAACACTGTGCCAACTCCTATAAGGTCTGAGTAGGAGACTAGACTTTTGCTTAGTGACTGTGCCCCAGAATTCTAGATCTACAAGGAAATGGGCACCCAGAAATGACAGGTAGGAGGGATAAGGGGAAACCAATGATGCCTGGCCAAGACCTTTATGTCACTTCTTCTCATAGACCCCTTAGACCAAGCCTGGCTTCTGAATTTCCCATAGCTGTTGAATCAACACAGGGCCAGGTATGTACCTGAGTATAGATAGGAAATAGCAGCTGAACCCTGCTGAGGAAGCTGGGGTGTCCAGAACAGTGGATGACGTGGCCAGATTTGATTTCTGGTCCCCCATACCTGAAGTCACTGCTGCTGCATGGATGCCTGCAGAGTGCTCACGAGCTCCAACAGAGGAAACACTATGTAGGACTTACGTGCTGAGTGACCAGAGACTCGGAGCCTCTGGGATGAAAGGATCCCATTAATGCAAATAGGATCTAAAGATAGTATCTCCATAGATACTCTGTAGTCCATAGTCCTAAAGGAATGTTTTGGCTTCCACAAAAAAAATAGCATTTTATACTGAGAGGGACAATGTGGAGCCAAAGACAGATTACACAGAGTCCCTGCTCTTGGAAAAACTCAGTATCTCTTGGGGTACACCAGGGTACCCCTTTGGGACTGCTTGGGTTAGTCTAGTTATCCCAAGACAAGAAAAAAAGTACACGAGAGATAGGTGTGACTGTTTTATAAAAATACACAAGTTATTGACATATACTTAATGGATTAAATAGAAAATAATCAGTTGAGGAATGACAACTTCAAGAAATTTCACATTTTGTCTTGAAAATACTGGAGGTGTTGGCTGGGCGTGGTGGCTCATGGCTCTAATCCCAGCACTCTGGGAGGCCGAGGCGGGTGGATCACCTGAGGTCAGGAGTTTGAGACCAGCCTGGCCAACATGGTGAAACCCTGTCTCTATGAAAACACAAAAATTAGCTGGGCATGGTGGCACGCGCCTGTAGTCCCAGCTACTAGGAAGGCTGAGGTGGGAGGAATGCTTGAACCGGGGAGGCAGAGGTTGCCACTGCACTCCAGCCTGGGTGACACAGACTACGTCGCAAAAACAAAGAAAGGAAAAGAAAATACTGGAGCTGTCAGGAACAATAAAAATAATCTTATCCGTTATCAAGAAAAAGGAAGCAATTATGTGTATTCTCAAAAATAACAGTCAGAAGAGTTAATTCTCCATGTCTGGTCTATATTAGATTAATCTTGAATCGTATTTCAGATGTAAATTACTCTTCCTCCAATAAATTCAATTTTACGGATATAGATGTACTTCTCTTCCAATCTATTTTTGATTGCTTGAAAACTGCCCCACATTTTGCTGACCACACATAGATACTATGAACCCCTTTGTCAGCTGCCTGAGATGATCATCACCATATGGGGACTCCTGCTTGAGGAATGAGTGACTGCTCCAGTGGAAAGAGGTCTGACTTAGACACTCCAAGACCAAGAATTGAGTCTAGCTCCGCCCCTAACTAGATGTGAACTTATAGACAAATTACATGGCCTCTCTAGTTCTGCATACAGTAAAGAAACAAAATTAGATTTCTTTTAGCTCTAAAATTCTGTCCTTGCCTAACTCTGATGAGCAGAAACGGGTTCCTTTTGCATGAAAACACTGGGCCTACTGGGAGGAATAGTAAAAGGACTCTGGGGACTGGAGATGGAGCCAGGGACTCTGGAATCAAGCACACA
Source organism: Gorilla gorilla gorilla (assembly GCF_029281585.2). Lineage (NCBI taxonomy): Eukaryota > Metazoa > Chordata > Mammalia > Primates > Hominidae > Gorilla > Gorilla gorilla. The sequence goes on along the minus strand of NC_073229.2, from coordinate 31,895,303 downwards.
AACAAATGCCAGGGGCAAAGACTACCCCCCAATTCCCAGGAAATTCCCTGGATGGATTTCAGACAGAAGGAGACATTCCTGCTTTTATCCTGGAGCACACATTGGGGACTGAGACAGTTGGACACTTTGGGGTGAGACATTGGATAGACCTGTTTGTTGTCCTCTGAGTCAGCCAAGGATACTTTCATCCAGGGACAGGACAGTTGTGTTTTGCTTGTTTGTTCATTTTTTAATGTAGGAAGAGTGAGACTACCCTTTGAGGAGCTCAATAAAGAAAGATACATATGGTGAAAAATACCCATCTCCCATCCCAGTGGCCGTAGAAGCTACTTGCTGGGTTCTTGCACTCCCATTGGCTATGATAGAAGCAGAGAGTCAACATGTGCGCCAACAGCAATGTCTGATCCCTTGGAACATCTGTGTTGAGAAGTAAGGTAGTAGCAGCAACAGAAGCAACTGCAACCAAAGAGATGGACCCAAGAAAATTTTCACAGTTTCAAAGGCAACATAGGAGTCCTCAAACCAGCTACAGGAAGAGAGGAGATTTGGAGGAGAGGAAAGAGGGGTGCCAGTGACTTGGTGCATGGATGAGTCACACCAATGCTTGTTCTCATTCCCCCTATAATTACTATTTGCAATTCACCTTCCATGGGTTCCTGGGGCCTGGTAGAGAAGGGTTTTTTGCTAAAGCCAGCGTCTCCTCCAGCCACCTATTGGCAGGGCTTTGTCATCCACTGTTGCACTTCCAGCCTGATGTTGACATCTCTTCCACCTTCTAGGACTTGCCTCTGATTTGAACATCCAAGAGAGAAAATTTTTTCTCCCAATTTGAACATGGGTGTCAAGGTGGCTAGAGCCAATTTTGTTCCCATCACCTGAAGAAAATACCAAGACTTGTAGCCTTTCTATTGCCTATATGACAGATCCATGTACTCAGCAGCTGAAGTGTACAAGGAAATGAAGAATTACTTAAATTCACCCAAAAATGATACTGTGTATGTGCTATTTCTAGTAGCCTCTCTCTTCCTGCAACTTGCTAGGTACTTTGGTATTACTCCGTGTGTTTGTAATGACGACATTTCACAAGGGGCAAGAATTTCCACTCTCCAGTATTTATTTTATACATTGTCACCCCCTTTCATTTTCAACACAACTAGGCAACAGCATTATCCTAGTTTTACAAAAGTGGAAACTGAGGCCCTGGGAGGTAAAGTGCCTTCCTTAAGCAGGAGAGCTGACAACTACAGCAAGTTCTCCTGATTCCAGGGCCTGTGGCCTCCTTCCATCCGACAGTAGGCAAGAAACCAAGTGATCAAGAAGAAGGCTTATGAGCCGGGCCGCAGACGAAGAGGTGGCAAGTGCAGGCAGTTTACAGCAGCGTCGGAGAGTGAGGAGTTGGTGTGTAATGATTTGCCATGTGGACAGACAGGCTAAAACAAGGATATTCTTTGTCTGAGCATCCTTTGTGTATAAAACATAAACAAGGCAGGTACAGAGCTGTTTCTTGGGAAATCCCGTCCTGTCCCTGTGGGCTTCCTTCATTTGCTCATCTTATCCTCACAATGTTCACTCCTTGGAGTCTTCCCGTCCACCAGCGCCTGCCTCATTCAATCCATGAGCTAACGGGAGCCCAGAAGGATCCTGACAGTGCCATGGGACAAGAAGGAAAAGAGAGAAGGGCAAAGCCACAGCACTCCAGAGGACCCGAGCCCTCTCCCTGTGTGAGGCTCCCATGCAGCGCTCAGGCCCCGCTTCTCTTCTCACCACTCAGCCCCCCGGGGGCTCCGTCATCATGGGGAAAGATGAGCGAGCCTTGCTAAGTTACATGTTCTTCTCAAGTGCTGGCTCTCTGCATGCCATCCCTGTGAAACAGGAACTTTCTAGAATGTGTCTCATTATCACTAACGGTAAAGTGCTCAGAAAAACGTTCAGAGGGAGGGTGTGCTTGTTTCTGGGGCAGGAGGGCAGGGAACAAGCTGCAAGGCTGTTCACTCCAGGCAAGAGACAAAACCCTGGAAAGAAACCAGAGGCTGGGTGAGTGAGGAATCAGGAGGCTGGCGTGAGCTGAAGAGACGGAAGGACAGTGTGTGCGCATACACGTGCACGTGTGTCTGTGTGTATATGAATCTGTATGTGTGTCTGTGCATGTCTGTATGTATGTCTGTGTCTGTGTATGTGAGTCTGTGTGTATGTGTGTGTGTGTGTGTTTTTCCCTCTATGTATATGTGTGTGTGTGTTTTTCCCTCTATGTATATGTGTGTGTGTATCTGTGTGTCTATGTGTTTCTGCATGTCTGTGTCTGCATATCTGTGTGTGTGTATGTGTCTTTGTGTCTTTGTGTCTGTGTGTCTATGCGTGTGTGTGGGGTGGAGGGCACTGGAGCAGTGATGGTAAGGGCTAATGGGAGATTATCAAGACTGAGAAATGCTCTGAGCTGGAGGATGGCTTTCAAAATTTCCAAAATGCTTGAAAATTCGAACTGGAATGCTGCTCCTGCCACCTGACTGCGTGCCTGACACCCCACGCCCCACAGCTCGGAGCCCCTCTCAGCAAGGGGCCCCACAGCATCCCACAGAGATTCCCACTCAGCTGCCTGTTCAGAGGACTCCTCTGGTCTCTGCCAGTTTCCTGCGAGATGCTTGCACATCCTGAGACCCCACTGCTTCATCAGCAACATGGGAATAATAATACCAATATCCACTGCACAGGACTGGTGTGAAAAATGAATGCACGAACACAGAAAAAAGCACAGTGCCAGACACATGGGAGGGGATCATATGTTTTTGTTTCTGAACACTGAGTGGGTGACAGCCATGTGGCAAGAGGAGGAAAGCATGGAGTTGGGGGCCAGACAGACTCTGCATCAAGACCCAGTTCTCACCTTTCTCACTGTTTGGCCTTGGGCAAGCCCCTGAATCTCTCTGGACCTCAGTTCCAGCCTTCCTTCCACCATGGCTCCATTATGAACCCCACCTCCAGCTCCAGGACTAATCCACCTGCAAAACCCAGCCCCCTTGCCCAGGGAGATAGGGAGAAGCCACCAGCCAGGCGGGAGAACACAGATCCAGAATTGAACTCATGACCTCAGCTCGTCTTGCCAATGTGAAGCATGTGACTTCATTTTGCAGGTCAGAAGAGTAAAGCTGTCCATGCCGGCTGGACATGAACAAGGAGGCTGCCATCCTATGCACAGCCCCCTACATGGCTGGTAGCCATCTTGTGATCAAGTCAGAAGCCAGGCTTGGGGTGATGTTGACTCTGAGGAGGCCAGAGAGGCAGGTGGAGCCAAACCAGGGGATATTGTGTAGCCACTGGATCCAACCCCTCCTGAAGCCAACCCATCTCTGGCCCTTTCAGTTATAGCAGGCAGTTAAAACCCTGTTGTGCATAAGTCAGTCTGAGCATGTTTTCTGTTGGTTGCAAGAAAGATGCTCCCTACTTACCACCTTACACCTTACACTGTGATACGTTGCCAATTTAAGCCAGAGTTTTGGTGATTGTGTCTGTTTCAAGAAGACTATCCTCAGCTCAACTCAGGTCCATCTAAATCATCTCAGAGGAAAATTCAAAGCCCCAAATCCTTCAAGGTACCCAAGTCTCCCTCTCCTGGTTTCTTTGCTGCCCAGGTGCACAAAGTGTGTCCCAGAGTCTAAAGATAGATGTGGATCAGCTATGGTCTGGAGGTTTACGTTCTCTCGAAATTCATGGGTTGAAATCCTAACCCCCAAGGTGAGGGTATTAGGAGGTAGGGACTATGGGATTGTTAGGTCATAATGGCAAGACCTTCGTAAATGGGATTAGTGCCCTTATAAAAGAGGCCTGAGAGACACTCCTCGTCCCTTCCACCATGTGAGCACATGGCAAGAGAGTGCCATGTATGAACCATAAAATAGGCCTTCTCCAGATATTGAATCTGCCAGTACCTTAATCTTGGACTTCTCAGCCTCCAGAGCGGTAAGAAATACATTTCTGTTGTTTATAAGCTACTGTATTAGGCCATTCTTGCATTGCTATAAAGAAATCCCTAAGACTAGGTAATTTGTAAAGAAAAGAGGTTTAACTGGCTCATGGTTCTGCAGGCTGTACAGGAAGTATGGCGCTGGCATCTGCCCAGCTTCTGGGGAGGCCTCAGGAAGACTTCAATCATGGCAGAAAGCAAAGAGGGAGCCAACATATCACATGGCCAAAGAAGGAACAAGAGAGAGAGAGTCGGGGGAGAAGGAGAAGGGCTATACACTTTTAAATGACCAGATCTTGCAAGAACTCACTCAGTATCATGAGGATGGCACCAAGCCATGAGGGATCTGCCCCTATGACTAATCACCTCCTACCATCAGGGATTACATTTCAACATGAGTTTTAGTGGGGACATATATTCAAACTATATCCACTACCAAGTCTATGGTATTTTGTTACTGCAGCCTGATTGGACTAAGACAGGATCAGAGTCCATTTTCCACTCAGAACCCTCCATAAAACAACAGACGTCACTGTGAATAATATGCTTTTTGTCTCCTCTACTACTGTATTCATTAGCTATTGCTGCATAACAAATTACCCCCCAACATTACCAACTTTAAAGAGTTGGAAATGTATTAAAGTGTTACCTGAGGGATCTAGGAGCAGCTCCTCTAGGTTGTTTTGGCTCAGGGGCTCTCATGGGGCTGCAGTCACCTCGAGACTCACCCAGCGCCAGTGGAGTTCCTTGCAAGATCACTCAGGTAATTGCTGACAGAATTCAGCTCCTTATTGGCTGTTGTCCAGAGTCTTCAGCTCCTTGACACATGAGCTTCTCCATAGTTGCTCACAGAAAGAGAGAGAGATCCCAAGAAGAAGCCATACTCTTTTATAACCTAATCTTGAAAGTGACATACAGCCATTCCTGTCGTATTCTAATTGGCCACACAAACCAGCCCTGGTACAACGTGGAAGAGAGTTATGTTGTGTGAATACTGGGTGTGAATACCAGGAAACGGGGCCATCTTGAGGGCTGGTGGCTACAACCTCCATGGGGCCTTCCTGGCCCTCACTCTCCTAGTCCAGCCATCTCACTGAGTTTTCCTTCTCTCTCCTCTTCACCCAGTTCTTCCCTCAAAGCAGTGAACTCTCTTCCTTAATCCTTGTCATCTGTCCATGTCTACGAAGTCTCACCTGCCCCAAGCAGACATTCCCAAAGGCAGTTCTCTCTCCAAAAAAATTATTAGTAACTCTTTTAAGAAATGGAATGTTTTTATCCTGCTCTACTATCTATATATGTATTTATAAATCTGTTTATTCTTTCTTGATAATAAAAGGAAAAACTTGAAATAACTGTAAAGCACTGACCATTCCTTAAATCCTTCTCCCAACTTTCCCCACTCTCTACCCAAGACCACGGTGCTCTTTTCCTGTGAGAATTATTCATCCTTGGAAATTCATCCTTGTCACTGTAACTTCCCATGCCTCATTCTATCCCAGCCATGTGGAAAGACAGCATGGCTCTTAAATAGGCTGGGTCTAGGGAGCAACACCAGAGAGTAGCTCCTCTTCTATGCCAGGAGATGCAGACATCATGAGCTTCACTCAAACATAAATGGAGGTGGCTGGGCAGAGACAAGCGGTTTTTCTCAGATGCTGCTTTAGAGGAATAAAGTCCTGAGATAGAGGGGAAGATTAACACAGTAGATCATTGATCCAGGATATTCAAGACCTAATTTTCATGTTTGCATGTATTTAGCCAATATCACTGAATATCCATTAGGTACCAGGCACTATTCCATGGCCCAGGCATACAGCAGGGAACAAAGACATCCAAAATCCCTACCCTCATGGAGCTTATGTTTTAGTAGGTAGAGCCCAGCAATAAATACATAAATATATACTAGGCCAAGAAGAAAAATAAGGCAACCCAAGTAGAATGTCAAGATGATGCACTGTATTAGATCAAGTAGTCAGAGAAGGCCTGATAACCCATTTTTGCTTAACTTTATTTTCAGAATTTAGATCTATTGACTCCAAAGAGTATAATAATTGAACAAAAGGTATTTTACCAGGTAAAGAATGGCACATAATATGTGACATAAAGAATGGTAAGAAATAAAGGAGTTAAAAAGAGTATCCGTTAGAAAATCCTTTATATAATATACACATTATATATCATTGGAATCCACCAAAAAAGTATTAAAAATCATTCTGTATCCCCTGAATACATCTGGATTTACCTTAAAACAAAAATAATATATTACAAATAAAATACAAAACATTTAATGATGGAAACAGATGAATACATGTCACTTATCAATTCTTTCCTGGAAAATTGGGATATTCAGTGCACATCCACTTCCTAAAAGATGACCGAAACAAAAAAATCATGTTATAATGAAAAATCTATGAAATTGCTCTTCACTGAGAAATCCTTCTTGATTGCACAGGGAGGAATGGCAAATTCACTTATCCTCAGAAGTTGTTAGTGCATTTAGATAGAAAGGGAAGAGGACACGATAGCTCTTTCACAAAGATCCATCTGTATCATTTTTGGCCCTTGCTATGCTTTTCTTTCCAAATTTCCTATTCAGCTTTTTTATCTGATGAGTCTATTGCACAGTAGTCAATGACCAATGTCCTGTGAGTTTGCAAGCCTTTCACAAGATCAAACAGCCTCTAATGGAGTCATGTGTGACCACGACCACTCTACCTGACCACACTGAATTGCCATCAGCCTGCTCACCTGTTGGGACCATCACCAGGCACCATGTGCCTTGGCAAACTGTTCTTGGAATTGGCATTTAAGAAAACAAATGGATGAGAGCTTTACATTTCTGTTTGGAATATTCCTATGTTTGGGCACCTACATTAGGAATTGGCTATAATATCATAGTGTTTTATGATTAACAGAGCCATCTCCTCTGCTTTCACTCATTTAATCTTACAACAGCCTGATGAAAAACTGGGAGTTGGAATTGCCAGTCAGTGGCCAAAACCATTTCCTTTTAGGCCTGCAGCCATCCCTAGATGGCATTTCCCAGCATCCCTTGTACGTAGTGGTGGCCATAGGACTGAGCCACTTTCTGGTCCACAGAAACATCCTACAGGAGTTTTCCACACTTCTTCCCCTTCCACAGCAAACCTGTGGAGGTGGACGAGCCACAGATGAAAGGGGCTTCAGTCTCTAAATTACCACAGAGACTGGAGCTACCTGCCAGTTAGGAAGACCCATTCTGAGAAAAGAAAAGAAAAAAATGTCTATTGCATCACCCTGTAGATATGTGGGGGTTTTCTGTTGTAAAAGCCAATGTTACTTAAGAATGCGTATTTCTCCAGTGTTTCATTATTAACACAACAGTTTCATATACTTTATCTCATGTCAGGAAGCTGGGAGTTAGTATTTTTGTTACACACCCCCTTCCTTTCAAATTGGGCATACTAGGGCTCAAAGATGCTGAATAATGTATCCAAAGTCACACAGCTGGGAAGAGGTGGAATTTGATGTTTTATTTAGGTCTGGTCAGACCCAGCCCTGTGGCCTTTCCACTAGATCATGATAATTTCACAAAAGTTTAGTGATCACACTGGTCTTAATGTTCTAGGTGATTTTGTAGGTATTGTGCAGAGGGAAATAATTAACCAGCATGCATTTGCTATTGGTATTCTTCTGGTTCCAAATTTAGGACTTAAACCATGTTCAGTCACTTGCTCACTGCCTACAGGGCTCCATAAATAGTTTTATGCCATTGTTCTTTGGTAAGATGCCATCTATCTACTTGACTTTATTGTTCTAAAATCTGATAGAACACTTTAACCCTTTCCTTCTCCCTCACGTTCACAGCAAAGGCTTGCATTCTTTAAAACAATCATTGGATAAATATTCAGTGTCCTCTAGGTGCAAAGCACTATTTATGATGCTGTGAGAGATATAAAAATAAATAAAACACACAATAGAGTGGTTAAGAAAGTAGACTCGGTTCAACCTTGGAAAGCTGAAAGAAAAAGTAAAAAAGAAGAAAAATTTGAAAGAAAAAAAAAAAGACAGTATACTCTGGAATAAGTGCCTGAATTTAAATACAGTTTCCACTTCTTACTAGCTTTGTGACTTTGGACAAATTATCAATACTTAGCTTCTTTGTTCCTATGTTTCTTGCCCCGTGGAATGGGGATAGTATTGTTAGCGCGGCTGCGAATCTGTACGAATTTGCAGCATCTCAATTCTTGCCTCCTCAGCAGAAAGAATTCGACTGAGGGCCAGAAGGAGAGACTGAGGTTAAGTTTTAGAGCAGGAGTGAAAGTTTATTAAAAAGCTTAGAGCAGAAACAAAAGGAAATAAAGTACACTTGGAAGAGGCCCAAGTGGGCAATGAGAGATCAGGTGCATGGTTTGACCTTTGGAGTTGGAGTTTTCCATGTTGGCATGCTTCTGGGGTCTTGGGTCCTTCTCTCCTGATTCTTCCCCTGGGGTGGGAAGAATAACAGTGGCCTCTCAGCACTTGTGAGGGGAGCATGTGCAGTGTGTTTACTGGAGTTGCACGCATGTTTACTTGAAGTACTCATCTCTTACTAGTCAAATGTACCTAGGAGGTCATATACTAGTTAAGCGCCACCATTTTGCCTCTTAATTCACATGCTTGAGCCCACTCGCCCAACTCCTGGCATCTTATCGGGAAGCTGCTGATGGCCAGTTTCAGGTGTTTGTGTTTATTGGGAGACTGCCTTTTCCCTGGTGCTGGCTGCGAACAATTATTATTTTAGAGAGACAGTTAACAACCGCCTGACCATCACCTGATGGTTGCCTGACATTTTTGGTGGGGGGCAGGGAAGCCCTCTCCTGCCCTGCTCATGCCTGACTGGCCACCTCCTGTAACAGTATTAGTGCCTACTCATGATGATGTTTTAAAGATTAAATGAAACAACACTTAAAGGGCACTTGGCACCAAGCAAATGCTCAAGAACTGTTAACTTACTCTCAGATAAATGAAAGAGATATACCTAAGTGTTGGCTATGAACAGTTATTGTATCAGTGCCATCCACAAACGCAGATAGTTATGCGCTTCCATTTTCCTCTTACTACCTAAAATTACCAAGATCTTGGTGCAATTTTTCTTAAACCATAAAAATCTCTTTCCTTCATATATCAGTGAATAGTGCATTTTAAAAATTCTCCCATCTTTTCTGTAATCAGGCACTCAGGAAGGAAACACACACACTCTTTTTTTTCTATGCCAGGCACTACACTAAGCACTTTACATCTGGGTTTTTTGTTTTGTTGTGTTGTGTTTAATCCTCTCAACAACCTCAATTTCTCATTTGCAGATGAAGACCCCTAGACTTCAGAGAAGATGATATCTAAGTGTCAGAGCTGGGATTCAAAACCAGATCTGTCCAGCTCCGAAGACTGAGCTCATAACCCTTAACACTAATCCCCTCCCTGACCCAGCGCTGTAATTCTAGGCTAGTCTGATTAGAGCCCCAGAACTTCACAACCTTTTAAGAATACAGTCAAGAAAGAAGAGATCATTGTTTCAACCTGCCTCTGAATCGTAGTAAATAATGGGCCCTGATATTAACAAGGCAGCTTCCCTCCTAAGTGCGAAGGACCCTTGAAAAGGGTATCTTAATCATGGGTGTCATATTTTATGATTGTGTCTGTTTGTATTTAGTACACTTGTTATCCTTGATGTTTTTGCCCTGAGGACATCAACTGAACAAAATTGCATACATCTTTGTGGATTACCCTTTCTGCATCCATAAGTTATCTGCCCTTTTAAAATAATTTGTACTAAAACACCGAGTGTTTTTTCTAATGGGAATAGACAGCTAGTGTTTTTTAATGCAAATGACTTCTCCCCACATTCTCCCCAGCCCAAAGCTAAATCTGCGTCAGCATCGGAGGGGCTCGGTGCTTCTAGAAGCAATTTAGGCACAGCAGTTGGGAATGGCAGTGTGACTTAAAGCCCCTTGCTCCATATTAGGGAAAGCTACATGCGAATTCAGAAAGAGATTCCACAGGATGAGCAGAGATGTGTTCAGGGCATTTATTATCATACTCGCTGCTCTTGTTTTTAAGAAACCATCTTCTGTTCAGGTCGTTTTGTTTGTATGCCAAGATTAAACTGTTAAATAAAATCACAAGCACCGTCTATTGTATCACAGAGTTTCATTTTCTCCCGGAGCTGAAACATTTTGATTTTTTTTTAACTATGACAGTATTTCTGAACTCTATCTACAGTGAAAATCAAAAAGCCCAATTTTAACTTACACCTTATTCCAGCACTTAAACATATGAAGTTATGAGTTTCTAAGTGTGTACCCTTATTTAGCTACTTCTACCAGAATAAACCAAATCTCAGTTCAATATAGTAATAGATCTGAATATTGAAATAGAGAAAGAGAAATAAGCCCTGCGCTGAGAAGGAAAGCTTGAGTATTGCCTCCTCTTGGCTAAAAATAAATCTATTTCTATAGATCCTGTTTTTATACAACTATAATCCTTTTTTATATATACAACTGACTTTGGAACAAAAAATTATATATAGAAAAAAACTATTTTAAGACTAATGAGACGTTTGAGAAATTAGGCTCCGCAGGCAAAAGGCAGCCCACAGAAAGAATTATGCAGGACCTCAACTGTTGTTAGGGTCATAATTAATAATTACAGTTAGTTCTTAAGCAGTAATTGCTACAGTGCCACTTCCAGCAACATTCTGGCCAAAGCACCCCACCCAGCACAGTGGCTCCCGGCCTGCTAGCTGTTGGACAGCACAGCTCCTCTGTGGTGGGAATGGAGACGATTTACCCTGGGAACCCTGACTAGGGGAGATGTTAAATCATTTGCAGACCATTAAATGATCTGCACCCTGGGGGAGCAGGGAGTCCTGGAGCAACTTTCTCATGCATTCCACACCCCAGCCTCCCAGGCATTCCACACTGTCCTCAGTCCACCCTGGGACTCTTCAGCCTCTCCTGTACGCTGCAACCTGTCCTTATGAGACAGGGACCTACCACCTCGGCAGCTGCTCTTTCAACCATCTCCCTCCACTCATTCTAGGCACCTACTAGGAATTTTCCTGGGTTTCTTGATTCTACGCCCTGTCTTTAGCTATCCCATTTAGTGTATTTCAAGGCGTGTTTTGCGGAGTGCCCACATCGTGATCAAACCATGGCCCAGACCCATTGCATTGGAGCCTCAAGAGTTCCTAGGGAAAGGCGCTTTATAGTCACCTTCCTGCCTTCCCCTGACTCTAATGCACACTGAAGATTGAGATGCACTCTACTCATCAAATGACTCATTTACCTTTCTATCACAGACTGCTCCCCTCTTGCTTTTTCTTCTCAGGCATCACTTTTTCGATAGCTCATTACCATTCCCAAAAAGAACTCTAATAGTCTTTGGTCCTCCCCTAAAAGCCTTCCGTTCTCCTCAGTGTCACTCCCTAAACTCTTTCCCATGGGCAGACTCAAGGGCATTTTAAATTCTACGCTTTCCTTCTCTCCAACTTTAAAAGCAAATGCTTGTATCATTTAAATAATCATTCTTCCGTCTCACTGAAATCTATTCTAGACTCTTGGGCACACTGACAATCAGAGTACAAACCCAGGTTTTCTCCCCTGCTTTCAGGAGGCAGGGACCCTGGGATCAGTCCAGGTGGCTTCCTATCAGGAAGATGGCGCCTGCTACCTCCTCCCAGGCACACCATCACCATACAAGGCTTCAGAGCAGTGGGCCCCAGTCTGTCTCTTCCAGCCATTCCAGGGTGTATCCCCAAAAGGAGGATTGGTGGATTTGTGTTATGAACAGCATATGAGAATGCCAAACATGTGAATGTGCCAATCCGGTATTAACCCCCCACCAGTGTTCCTTTCTGCAGTTACACATGGGTTACTGGCAGCCTGAGATCTGTTCCTGGGAGCAAGAGTCATGCTCTTCTGGACTCCTGGAGATAGCCAGTGTGGGATGGACGGATGCTTTCTCTCTGTCGAGTTCCCAGGCAGGGTGCGATCTACAGGTCATGGAGTGGGAGGGTGATCTTGGCTGGTTGGCTCTTCTCAAACCCCTCCAAAGCCCCTTGGGTAAAAGGAGTATTAAAAGTTCAAAGGACAATTGTGAACTTATTTAAAAAACTTTCAGACTGCTCATGAGTTATGAATATTAAAATTAGGATTGTTCCCATTTTCCTCTTTGTTCCCAGGGCAATGGCTCCCCCAGCTGTAAAACAGAGGCAGAGGAAGAGCAGCCTGCATTTAGGCATATAAGGGAGCTCTTGGTGCATTCCAGCTTGTTTCTGGAATTGCAGTATCTACCACCCCAGAGAGATATTTTTTTTTCCTTTGCGGAATAAAATCCTTATTATTTTTCATACCAATCCCATGAGATAAGAAAAAGAAGAAGAAAAAGGAAGAAGAAGAGAAGGAAGAGGAGAAGGGATGAAAAGGTTTAGGGTCTGCAATTTGACCCCACATTCTATTTGGGACGAGATGAATTATGGAGGAGATATTTTAAGGTGCTGTTTCTGACCCAAATAGCCAATGGATATCCTTCTTTCTTGCTCCCACTGCTTAAGCAAAAACCAGCTGTGCTCAGCATCTGGAAGAGTGGTTCTGACCTTGTTTTATCCTAGCTGATTCCCACTGGCTTTTATGTTTTCCATAAATGATTGAAGAAAAGTTCTCAGTTGGAAATAGCAATAAAAACTTCCATAAATTCTTGGTGAGCACCAGTTTCAGGCAGCTCATTGGATTCTCACTCTGCACAGTCCCAAATTCTGTGAGACGGACTGTCCAAGATGCAAGGAAGGCCTGGATCCGGTCAAGGAGGAAGCCCAATAGCCCACGTCCACTCCTAGGTCTCACTTCTGGCAGCCACAGAATTCCTAGGGCCTCTTCTCAGCCACAGGTCCCATGTGCCATTCCCTCTAGGTTATTTTTCATCTCTAAAACTGTATTTTCCATCTATTAAGTGAGGATAGCAATAGTATCAACCTGTAGCCACTTAGGACAGCACCTAGCACATTATACAAATGCATTTTGATGATTATCAATCATTTACTTAATTTGTAATCAGGAAAATAAGAAATACTTATTGAGTGACTATGATAGGCATTTTACCTTCTTTGTATTGTTTAATCCTCCAAACAGCCCTGCTAGGTAGAAACGATAATTCCATTTTACAGAAGAAAAAAATTGAAAAACATTTTGTGAAATTAAGTAATGGACCCAGGGCCTCTCAGCTTATAAATGGCAATGGAGGGGCTGTGCTAAACCATACCTGTGCTCTTCCCAACACTCAATAGTACCCAGTATTGAGAGCCTACTGTATGTTCTAGGTGCTGGGGCTACAGAAGAGATGACATAGAGAAGCGCCTAAATCTCACGGATAAAAGTACCACTTTGCTATAATTCCTAAATCCTTTAATGATTGGTGGTGAGGTTGTAATGAAAGAGCCGCCATCAGCCGCCTGTCAACTCCCGGGAAGGTGGTTTCCCATCCTCACGCCTCCCTACCCTCTGCTTATGTGAAGTTGCCTGCCTCAGTCTCTGTCACAGCTTTAATCCTCTCCCTGCCCTGGGTATTGTAATACTCCCAGCTTCATTTCTATCTGTTGGCAAAACAAGAGCTCTGTTCAGACCAATTGCCTATCAAATTGGCTCAGAAAATTCATGTTTTACTTGGATGTGAACCTTCTCAGAAAGCCTGGCTGGAGGATTACCGCTCCCAAGGGCCCCATGTCTGAAAATTGGAGAGAAAGAAAGACAACACTCAACACGCATTAACAAAAACTGTGAGAAAACCAACCCAAAGTTTACTCGACCCTATCCAGCCTCCAGCTCACGCTGCACATGGCTTGAGCCACCCTTCCTTCAGAGAGGGAGCAAGATTTCAGATCTTCCAACATGTGCCTTCCTATCTCACCTCCAGGGGCCCATCTGGCAATTTCAACTTCAACTAATAACGACATAAGGGGATTTTGCAAATTTATAATCTCCAAAATGTACATCAGCCAATATTCTATTTAATTTTTAAACCCCATTTCTTTCATTAAGGAGCTATTTTGGCTCTCAAAGGGGTCACTAGTTTTGTCTCCATTTTGACTAATTTAACACATATTATCAACCACTAGCTAAGGTTGTCTGAGCTGATGGGAAACTTTTAGTTCTGGCTTTACCCAGCCTTTCACCAGAATGAATCTTGTCAACTCCAATCGCATTTAATGGACTTTAAATGTGTTTCCTATGACATTTTCCAAAACCAAAATAAGCGAAAAGTGTTTTGCATTTCCCATAGGGTAGTGCTAACCTCACTACAAAATTTAGGGCCAAATTTTATCCACTTGAGGCTCTTTTAATAACCCAAAGCTATGGTCCTAGCTGAATCAAACCAACATTTATCTATCCCAAATATTTATATTTCCTTCTACTATTGCCTGATATTGTTTACTTTTTGGTCAAGATAAGATTTTTCCTTCTGCTCTTTAGCAAAAGGGGCCATAGGCTCAGGGACAGACAATTACACTGTCAAAACTGTAAACTCGGTATAAGCTTCTGAAAGTAATGGAATGGAATTGTTTTAAGACCTTTTTTCCCCTAAATGGTTTCTGAGGGGACATAAGGGAAAAGGATAAATGTGAAGGCAGGATGGTTTTCCGTGTGACTGATTAGGAACAGAACATTTGTAAATTAATGCTATTTTTCAAAAACAGTAAATGGGGAAGGGATTGAGAGGTGTCTATTTTGAAATTGTCTTTACAACAGGATTTTGAAACTTTCTATTTCATGGCCAGTGAAATAGTGCATCTCCCATTTCATCGTGAAGCTGAGCGACACTGCAAACCCTGGGAGATGAATACAAAACGTGCTTATCTTGCCTCTCTTTCCTGTTACTTTTTCAACTAATTTTTACAAAAATTTTAACAAATTTTGGAATTTGCCGATGACCTCTTTGGTACCGAACGTGTCTGATTCTTCTCTTAGTCTAATGCGATGGGAGCAGTGGAAGGGACAGGTATGAAGCCAAACGGGGAGGGAGAAAGAAAAGAGCAATGTCCACAAACATGGGTATAATCAACCCAGGTTGGAAAGCCAAGGAAAACTTCGTTAGGCCCAGATAGAAATATTTTGTACCTTTCTGCCAGGCACTGTAGTTTATCAGAGGAACCGCAGTTTAGAAATCCACAGGCAAGTGTTATAAATTTGAGAACATAAGTTGGAGCCCTTCCCATTCCAATAAGCAGTCACAGGTGTGGTTTTTATGAAATTGTATATTTAGGGATGGAGTAGGAGGGAGGGAGAGGAGAGAGTTGCATGTTCTAAGCAAACTGTATTTGCATACACATTATGCATGTACCCAACACACACTTGTGCAAAGATGATTAAATATGTTTCATGTTGGCAGCCTCTTACTGTGTTTCCTTAAAGCAGGAATAGCAAATAGGTTCAACTTGCATGCCAAATCCAATCAATTTGTAGTGGCTGTTTGAAGCGTTATGTTGAGAAGGATTCAGAGGTCATATCTGGTTCATTCAATGAATTTTTATTTTGTGTCTACTATGTTCTATGCACAATGGCAGGGCTACCCCATTTTATGACAGCAGGGGTACATTCCCATAGAGTATAATACAACTGGTGCCTCCTGGAGTGGTACCACCCAGCAACCCTGAGTCTCAGTGAGGCTCTGGGATCTGGGGTGGATTTAGGAAGAGTGTAGTGACCGATTAGCAATGTCTGCCAGGGCATCAGACCAGCATGGGAGGGCAGCAGGTTGCTGTATGTTGCAACATTTGTGTCATATATTTGTCAACCCTGGTGAAGAACCATCAACAATATGCCCACTTCACTACATTACAAACTAACATATTTTGTTCATCTGAACAATCCAGTGTTGCGTCATGAAAGTGTTAATAATTGGGGCAGGGCAATGGACAAGGTAATAATAAAATGAAAGAATTGTCCTTTAGTATCGTGGAAGCAGAATAATGTTGGTGCTCCGGAATGTTTTGCCATGATTTTTCTCGAAAACCAGGGCATAGTGGAATTCCCTGTACTCTGATTTCTGTCATTTCCCCTCTACTCCCAACTACCTGTTCACTGGATAGCTGTTAGCTGTTGTCACAGAGGCGTCCATTGACAATTCTTGAATCCTTGTGTGGAAGGAACCTCAAGAGGTCTTTGGGGGTCATTCTGCTGCCTTTGGTAGGGCCACATCCCAGAACGAGGATCTGTTTTTACCTGACAGGATTGCAGTTGAGGAGCCCTTTGGCCAGCCTACTGGCCCCAGGCCACAGTATTTGAGAGAAGTTCCTTCAGATGTGGTAGTTGGCCCATGAAAGAGAGTTAAGACCATGTTAGGATATTCCATTCTTAGCCAGGCATGGTGGCACAAGCATATAGTCTCATCTACTCGAGAGGCTGATGGGAGAGGATTGCTTGAGGCCAGGAGTTCAAGACCATCCTGGGCCACATAGTGAGACCCTGTCTCTAAAAAACAAAATTTTAACATAAGAAAAAAAATGAATATTCCACTCTTCTCCCAAATCTTCTATAGGTTACTATAAGGAGTCAAGTGCAAAAATGCCAATTTTAAAGAAAGAAGATATGAATTAAACTTGATGACAGAGTCTCATAACTTGACCTCATTAATTGCTACAAAATACCATCATTTCCTCACCTTTTTCCTATGCCTACTTAAAGGGTGTCGAAATAAACAGGCCTCATAAATTATTAGAAATTCTCTTATTTTGCTTTGATTCATTTTGAGGAGCTTGTTTTATGTTTTGTATTTCAGCTGATGCTATTTAGTCATGCAAAAAAATCATTTAGCTATAAAGTCTATTAGGAATTCTTTCTCATGCATGCGTTTAATATGGCACTGTTGAGCACAGCTGTGAACAGACAGACTCTGGAAGTCCTTGTCTAGATGTGGCATCCTCTCAGAAGCCTTTCCTGACCCACCTTCCTCTCACTGCCTGGACTTCTCCTATTCCAGCACCTCCCACACTCTTGCGATTGCCTCAGACTTTCATGAAGCACTGAGCTCCCCGAGGCTCACTGAGACTTGAAGAATAATTTCCGACTTAAGGGCTTGTTTAGGATGAAAGGAAAACATGTTAAATGCCTTGAAAATGTACTTATCAGATATGCTTGTCCTTTCAACCAGTAGCTCTATTTCTAGAATATTTCCTAAAGAACTAATCAGACAAGTGCACAAATGTGTAGGTACAAGAATATTCATCTCAGCTCTATTTGTAATGGGACAGAAAGAGAAAAAGAAAGAGAAGAAAATTTAAAAACAACCTAGATAATCAACAATAGGAAATTGGACCACTAAATCAAGATAGACGCTCACATGACTTGTATAAATGCAGCCATTAAAAGTCATCCTGTAGACCAATGTTTCTTGATATGTAAAAATGTTCACAATAGATTCCTGAAAGAAAAATAAATCAGACTACAAAGGCCAGTCTAGGGCCTGACCATCCACGGATAGAAGGAAAAGCCACGGATCAGCAACATCAGCCTCTCCAGGGAGCTTGTTAGAATGCTGAATCTCAGGCCCCACCCTAGACTTATTGAATCAAAGCCTGCATTTGGGGCCGGGCACCGTGGCTCACACCTGTAATCCTAGCACTTTGGGAGGCCAAGGCAGGTGGATTGCCTGAGCTCAGGAGTTCGAGACCAGCCTGGGCAACATGATGAAACCCCATCTCTGCTAAAATACAAAAAATTAGCCAGGCATGGCTGCCTGTAGTCCCAGCTACTTGGGAGGCTGAGGCAGGAGAATCACCTGAACCCAGGGTGTGTAGGGGACGGGGGGGAGTTGCAGTGAGCCGAGATCACGCCACTGCACTCCAGCCTAGGCGACTCTGTCTCCAAGAAAAAAAAAAGAAAAATGCCTGCATTTGGGCAAGAGGCCCGAATGCTCTGAACACATTAGAGGCTGAGAAGCACGGGGTTAGACCATGGACCACTACAGGTCTACAGTGAAGTTTCTGCTGGTCTATGGCATCGTGAGAAAAATAAGAGCAATGTATTGGGTTTTTCACACAGCTAAATATATTTAACTTAGAGTCCCATTCTTTATTCTGAGATTATAATCTTGCTTTTATAAAGTTAAACTTTCTTTCTTTTATACAATGATGGTGATTTTTGGATGGTAGGTTTTCTTGGTTGTTTTGCTGTTGTTTCAGTGGCCTTAGTTGGCAAAATAAACAGTTGGTATGGTAATCCTACGTGTTGTTTTTGAAACTTTACTAAGAAATCTGAGAATCATGATGAATACTAAAACACACCGCTTTCAAGTAAAATATGTGTGGGTGTGCGTTTTCAGGGAGGGGGGTGTAAATTACAAACATGTAAACACTGGTTCCCTTGGGGAGGTGTAACTGCGGACACTTTCTGCATTTTGTTTTCTTCTTTTCTGAGTTGCCCAAGTTTTCTGCATTTAGCAATTTAAAAAATAAGTTGAAGCAGAAGCTAGAGGAGTCTAAAAAAGACAGGGGTTTGGGTCAATAGCTTAGAAAGCTGTGTCTTTTTGGGAACTCGGGACACAGTGGTTATGCACATGGATTGTGGAGGCCCAGCGGCCTGGTGCCACCCAGTGACAGCCACTTAGGAGCCAGGAAACCTTGGCCAGGTCACTCAGTGTCCTTGCACCTCAGGTTCTTTAGCTGTAAGATAACTTATGATCATAATCATACCTAAAATCTAGGGTCATTCCGAAGCTTAGGTGTATTACCTTACCAGGATTGCTGAAACAAATTACCCCAAACTGGGTGGTTTAAAACAACAGAAATTCATTTCTTTACACTTCTGGAGGTTTGAAGTCCAAAATCATAGTGTGGGCAGGGCCATGCTCCCTTCAAAGGTTCTAGGGGAGAATCCAACCCCTAGAGAATCCACACTTCTTCCAGCGTCTGGTGGCTCCAGGCTTCCCTTGGCTTGTGGCTGCATCACTCCAATCTCTGCTTCCATCTCCGCAGGGACTTCTCTTCTCTCCCTGTGTTCTCCTCTCTGTCTTTCATAAGGACACTCCAACTGGACTTAGGGCATCCCTGGGTAAACCAGGATCACATCATCTTGAGATCCTTAACTTAGACACATCTGCAAAGACTCTTTTTCCAAATAAGGTCGCATTCACCGGTATAGGGGGTTAGAATGTGGGGATAGCTTTTGGGAGCTACTATTCAACCTGTCAGTACAGCATATATAATTCAATTTAAAACAACACGTGACACATAACAAGTGTAGATTTTGTCCCATTTCAGTTCCCAGTATCTGGGAAGTTTTTGTCCTAAAATTCTCTCAGCCAGGCATGGTGGCTCATGCCTGTAATCCCAGGACTTTGGGAGGCTGAGACAGGAAGATCACTTGAGGCCAAGAGTTCAAGACCAGCTTGGGCAGCATAGCAAGATTCCCACCTCTACAAAAAATAAGAATTAGCCAAGTGTGGTGGCACATGCTTGTAGTTCCAGCTACTCAGGAGGCTGAGGCAAGTGGATCGCTTGAGCCCAGGAGTCCGAGGCTGCACTAATCCACGATTGCACCACTGCACTCCAGCCTGGACAACATAGGGAGACACTGTCTCTACAAATAAATTAAATAAAATATTCTCTAAAGGTTCTTGCTTGGATATAAGTCTCTTGCTTTCCAATGTCCAAACCAACTGAATTATTCGTGTTACTAACGATCTCCATCTCAAGAATCATAGTTTTAAAGAGCTCAGCATTTCTGTTTGCCATAGTTACCACTGAAAATAGAAAGAGAGGCTGAGGGAAGCATCAGAAAATCCTTAAGGAATCCTCTCTAGATTAAATATTAAGTATATTAATATTTAGTAAAAGTGAGCCCACAGCTCACACAAAATTCAGTTCATTTTTCCTTTCTCCAGGTAGTCACTTTACATTCAAATGACAAATAACTATTCCACAAAGAGCACAGGAGACTATTGATCTTAGGTGTAGAGCGGATTATCATTCAGGATGGCCTTCGTTAAGGGCACCCTCTGAAGATGACTCATACAAAGAGACAACCACGTCTCTCTGAATGGTCCTCCAGACCTCATGGGCAGCCTGCTAGCGACTCAGCCAAAGAGATTGCTGTCACCACCAACCAAGATCCCAACTTGACTTTAAAGCGCTGAAATACCAGTATTTCCTTGTAACCATTTTAGGTCTTCATATGGGTGAGGATTTATATAAAGTTTTGCATCAGAAAGTAAGCGCAGTATTTGGCCTACAGCAGGCGCTTGGTTCATGTTTTATTCAACGAATGAATGAATGTGTTTGGGACTTGGAAAGAGTCAAACTTTAGAATTCATGGACTGTAGTTTCATCAGACAAGTTATGTACATCCTTCAAATATATGATTTTTTTTCCTCCAAAATAGAGGTTTTCTTCTAAATGGGAAACTGAACTGCCAGGAGGGTAAATCATTTCCACTACTTGCCAAAGGGAGTCAGTCTGCCCTCTGATGCATTTCTAGAGTCAGGACTAAGCAGAGAATCTGCAATGCAGCTTCTTGAGTGTGCATGGGATGGGAAGTGCCTAAAATCGCCCATGGGCTGCCTCTTGCAGGAAAGTAGGCATCACATCCACATGGCACCCCGTTTACTCGATTAACAGTACAAGGGAAGACACAAGACAGAATCCTTCTTCAAGCCTTCCTAAGCAGCCTTCGATCTCTGAACCGCAAACTCACAAATTTTTCATAGAGCGATGCAGACTTTTCATGTGCATGTTCAGGAATACCTTTGTTGCTCTCACTGGCTGACTTAGGGACCATGCAGGAGAAACAACTTGTCAGTCACTCCCAGTATCTCTTCAAACCCAGCTCCCCAACACTTAGTCCAAAAACTGGATGTCTCTACATGCAGACGTAGAAACATAAAGCTGTCATTTGGATATTTCAGATGGAAAATAATTATAGCTTCCTGAAAATTCAAACAACTAAGGCCGAAGCTGTGGTTGTTATTTGGATTAGCAAGAAAATTGCCTCGATTCTTCCCTCAATCTGCAGTCACCTATGAATGAAGGTTACAGTGACATCCTACTATTATTAGTTGTATCTCTCACTAGTGAACTCCAGAATTAAACTCTGTCAGCAGTGAAGCCATTTCGAAAGCAGACTTCCAGATAATTAGAACCAATAGAACTATAAAAGTTTCAAAAGTGCTTTATGGAATGTTACATTTGGCTAATGTTACACCCATTTTACTGGTGGTGGTTTTTTTAAATTTCAGGCTATGGGCAAGCTTTGTAAGAATGTGAAAATCAATACAAAAGGTTTGTCAGGGGTGACATGTTTATTAATGTTTTATTGATTATACTATTGGTTGTAAATTTTCTAACTTAATAAGGCTCAAGTTTTTTTTGCAGTAAAAGACAGAGGTTATTTAATTAACTGGCAACTTAATGCAAACTACTAACATGATACATTGTGACTACTTCAAAGTGACACCTAATTTATCACTCTACAAGTAGGCATAATGTCACACACACTCTCAAACATACACACACACACACACACACACGCACACATACACAAGAATATTATGCCACTGAAAAATTAGACAAGGGCAGACTGATATGAAAAGGAAAATATCCTAGTACTTAATGCAAAAGAACCTGGCAGTATGCACTTAATACTAAAAAAATACCAAATATGCACATAGCTGTTTTCTGTATAACAGAAAATTAGGAATGGGCTCTTTAAAAGCTAAGCAAAGTTACAAATACCCATAATTCAGGCAGCATTTGTTAAAAAAAAAAACATGATAATCTACATTCTGTGTCCAGAGTGAAAACTCTGTGACTTAACCCAATGAGCTTGTGAAGTCACAATCACTTATTTCACGTACCTAAGAAATCACATAAATCCAGTCCAGCCATGGTTTGTGTTACTGTTTCCCAGAAGTGTTCAGTCCGCTTTATACTATTACGTATTCACTCTACTAAAGTCCTGTACTAAAGTGATTTTGCTTCTCCACTGTTCACTGTCACAAGCTCAGATTCTCTCCTAAAGTAGGACACCGAAGTACAAAATGGTTAGACTCAAAGCATCGACCAACAAACCATTAGTAAAAACAAATCTCAGCCGGACATGGTGACTCACGCCTGTAATCCCAGCACTTTGGGAGGCCGAGGCGGGCGGATGACTTGAGGTCAGGAGTTCGAGACCAGCCTGACTAACATGGTGAAACCCGATCTCTACTAAAAATACAAAAATTAGCCAGGCATAGTGGCAAGTGCCTGTAGTCCCAGCTACTCAGGAGGCTGAGGCAGGAGAATTTTTGAACCCAGGAGGCAGAGGTTGTAATGAGCTGAGATCATGCCACTGCACTCCAGCCTGGGCAACAGAGCGAGACTCTGTCTCAAAAACAACAATAACAACAAAAAACTCTCTCTCCCAATACAATTCCTTCAGGAAGGGAAACGTAGTTGACTCAGGTTCTATTTTCTTCGTTTTTGGTTCTTTTCCTACCATAAGCCCTGACACACAATATTTTATCTCTTGCAACATTCCTAGAATCACATCATGGTATTGAACTTGGAAGGGGGTGGTTCCTATTTGCCACCATGAAACTCAGCTCTCAAGTTTGCCAAGATGTGACACTGTTTTTTGAGCCACATAAAGTAGAGTGCAGCTGGTAAACACCTCTTTAAGTCCCTATCATTCCCACACTAATAGCTAAACTGGCATTAATTATTTTTATCTTCTTCCAAACTTCTTTCCTCAGGAAATGATTTAAATAACTGTTTTGCAGTCACAAAAACCTTTTGAATCACCAACTCTTCCAAGAAATTGTAAAGATTCTCATGGAATCACTTCAATAAAGCATTTATTTCCTCCAAAGAATGGTGGAAGGGGAAGAATTACATCCTGAGCACTAATTTCCCCAATTACCATCAATGGGTTTTCTCTCTACCTGCCAGGTTAATAACCAGCCTGTTTTATCACCCTGGCCATATAAAAACCCTCCATATCTGGCAATTACCTCTTCTCTCTTTTTTTGAATTATTTTTAACATGTCTCTTCAAGCCCTTTCAAACTTGCTAATGGAGCCCTCATGTGAATGTTTCAATTTTTGCCCTCTCAATCTTACATAATGTCTTCCAAATTCTCAACAGTAATTCCCGATTAATAAAAATTTCACTGAGATACGAGTTGCTTTCCTTCCCACTCATTTGAAGTCTCCCACAGTGGGTTCCTAAAATATCTGAAAAACAATTTTCAGTAAAAAATAATTCTATAAATACATAGCCACGAAACCAGATTCCCTTTGAGCTTTATTACCTAGTGTTGGTCGTAAGTTAATGCCTCCTGGAAAAGTCCTTTTTCTCTCCTTTCTTTTCTTTTATTACAGCTTTGTATCTTTTTATATTATGAAAAAAATCCCCCAAATTTAAAAATATACATTTTAGAAATTTATACAGATGTGATAAAACTATATAAACCCCAAAGGAACAAAATTAGGAACACAGGGTTAAGGCTGCCTTTTCCTTGGGTAGTGGAAGAGATATGGGCTGTCCTGAGATGGTGACACAATAAAAGTCATTGTCAAGGTCCTAGTGTTACCCCGGTGCTAAGATTACAGCTGCTAATTAAATACAAATAAATAAACGAATGAATACATGAAGATATACTTGAAACCAATACTGAAAGTGAGTCATAAACCAAGATTATGATTGAAAGACACTTAGATGTTCATCCGTACAACGTGAATAATGATTTCCTATATCACAAACTTGTAATTCTTTGAAACTCTGAGTTCAAAAAGGGTTATTTGAAACCCTGTAAGAGATGCATTATTGTAATAACAAAGAGCATACACTTGCCATCAGACAGCTGTGTTTAAATCATACTTGGACACTTGCTTGCTGAGTCACCTTGGATAAGTGATTCAAACTCTAAGGGCCTCAGTTTTCTCATCTATAAAAAGGGAATAATGGGC
Organism: Gorilla gorilla gorilla; assembly: GCF_029281585.2. NCBI lineage: Eukaryota > Metazoa > Chordata > Mammalia > Primates > Hominidae > Gorilla > Gorilla gorilla. Next base: position 31,871,392 of record NC_073229.2, on the reverse strand, counting down.
TGGGCGTGGTGGCTCATGCCTGTAATCCATGCACTTTGGGAAGCCAAGGCAGATTGATCACTTGAGGTCAGGAGTTTGAGACCAGCCTGGCCAACATGGTGAAAACCCATCTCTACTAAAAATACAAAAATTAGCCGGGCATGGTGGTACATACCTGTAATCCCAGCTAGTTGGGAGGCTGAGGCAGGGGAATCTCTTGAACCCAGGAGGCCAAGTTTGCAATGAGCCAAGATCATGCACTGCACTCTAGCCTGGATGACAGAGCAAGACCCCATCTCAAAAAACAAATAAATGAAAGGGTGGGGCTGGATAATGATACTTACACTTCTTCATTGGGTTGTTGACAGGAGCAAGTTAAAAAAAAAAGTATTGAGAAGCATTTAAAGCAATGTTTGGCATATGGTGAGTCACTGAGTGCATATTAGCTGTTCTTCTGCAAGTCCCTAGCACGAGTGTGAGGTGCAATCGATCCAGTAACTATTCTTTTCTCTTTCTATGTCCACAAGATTATCTGCAGGCTAAATGAGGTAAGAATTTTGAATCTGCTTGGTGAGCTCTCTAAGGAGTTATTGAAATGAAAGGGGTGGGTTTGGCAGTGGCAGAGAGAGGGGAGAGTCAGGGAACAGGCCCAGGGGTCAGCAACAGCCCCCCTGGATCAGCCAGGCTGATGCTGAGCTTCACCACATCTGCCTCGTCCCACTCAAGCCCATTAGCCCCATGGAGACAAAAAGTGGAAAGTTCCCATGTTTTGGCTAAGCTCTACTGCTTTCTAAAAGATAGAATGCATCATCTTTCAGAAGAGTTCTCAAGGAAGGCACAGTCTTCCCCAGGAAGCAGAGCGGGCCCTTCCTGCCAGCCAGGGCTGTTTGCTGTCTTCCCTCTGGTAGCCCCACCTGGCTGTGAGTACATTTGGGACTCCACTGCCAGGAGGGAGAGGGACACGAACAAGGCACTCCTGGAGGGCCACTGAAGAGGAAGTCAGCATCCAGCTCTGCAAGAGCAGGACAAGGCCTGTTTGAGACAAGATCAGGTTTAGGGGATGGAAAGCTAAGTGTTCTGCCCATCACCGAGCGCCGGATGCTGTCTGCAGCTTGGGAGTGTCCTGTCCTGACAGCCGGTGGGCTCTGTTGGTCTGCAAAGGACAGCATCTTCCCTGGGAGGTGAACACTGTACTCCTGATATTGTCAGCAGGGGTGAAGGGTGAACATCAGCTCCCTTTTGCATTTGGGAAGTCACCTGCTGTACCTTCGCAATGGTGAGAAAGAAAAGAATTATTTTCCTTCCTGGATTTTCCATATTTAATCACTCCACAGACCCCAGGGTATGCTCTGGCTCTGCAGAGGATGAGGAGGTAGTTTAAGTCTCTCCTACAAAATAGGGCCAGCTTTTGCCAGAGAACTTGCTGAAAGCTGCCAAGCCATGAAAGCAGAGGGACAGGTGCTTAAGGCTTACTGAGTATCTGGTAGTTATGGCTTCATTGTCTTGCTCAACTCTTCCACAAAGCAACCACTCTGGAGTAGGATTCTGAACTCACAACAACTTTGTTGTTGTTGTTGTTGTTGTTGTTGTTGTTGTTGTTGTTGTTGTTGTTAGACAGAGTTTCACTCTTACTGGCCAGGCTGGAGTGCAGTGGTGCAATCTCGGCTCACTACAATCTCCGCCTCCTGAGTTCAAGCGATTCTCCTGTCTCAGCCTCCCAAGTAACTGGGATTACAGGTGTCCGCCACCACAGCCAGTTTCACCTGTTGGCCAGGCTGGTCTTGAACTCCTGACCTCAGGTGATCCACCTGCCTCAGCCTCCCAAAGTGCTGGGATTACAAGCGTGAACCACCACACCCAGCCTGAACTCACAACTTCTTATGGTGACCTGATTATCACATGGAACACTAAGGCAGAAACAACCCATGTTCAGATTAGTTATTAAGGATAACCAGGAAACAGTGAGTGCCTCTTTTAAGCTGGCCACTTACTTTCCTTGGCATTTTGTATGCATCTACTAAGCTTTTCCTCATAGGCATCCCAGAGGGAGGTACTATATCAGCTCCCCTTTTAAGAATGAGAAAACTGAAGTGTGGAGAAGTGAAGGCACTGCCCAGCATTACAAAGCTATGAAGAGGGAGGGACAACCATGGATCCAAGTTCTCTGCCAAGCTTTTGTGCTATGGCACTGTATGACAGTGCCTCCCAGAATGCAGCATCCACTTGAAGAGTAGGATAGTGAATCTGAGAGTCCGCAGCACCCACAGTTCAGGAGCCTATATTTATCAATACCAGAAAGAGTACTTTTACTCGGCACTTCATGAAACCAACAAAAAGACTCAATTAACAAAGACTTAAGCAGTAAGAACAATGGAATTTACTACGCATGTTTACACACAATAGAAGAATCTAAGCAATTTAGGGTAGACTCTGACATTCCTTTTCCAATCATTTCAGTGATGTCCTGCAAACATCTGATGGCAATGTAAAGAATCCCAAACACACTCCTTGTCCCATGTAAGCACGTAGTCTGCTCTGGAATGCCTCCTTGAATCAAGGCTCTTCTTACTAACAAATTTTAGTCTTTGCTTAAGCCCTTTTACTAAGCACTTTCAAATGCTGACTAAATATCAATTGATTTCTCCAGAAATCTTTGCTTCCCTCCGATACACTCTGCCAAGTGTTGCCTTCAATAGATGAACGCTTCCTGTCTGTCTGTCCAAAGCGTGGGTGGGTGAGCAATCTGAGTTCTCTTGGTGGGCCCTTCTTCCCTGGGGGCATGTTATTCTGGACACTGTGGCTATGCAGGAAATAGTGGAGTCTTCTTTGCTAGAACAAGAGTTGTTGGGATACTCTCTTGGGAAGATTTGCGAATGCCATCAGCCTTGACAGTTCCAGAGCAACACCACTAAATGTTTCTTTGACAGCCACAGCTGGTACATAGGACTGTTTAATCATTTAGTGCATTAGGCCAGGTAGGCCTCAAAAAATCCTTAGCTAGAGATCTTCCTTGGGCCTCTGCCCTGGTGTCTCAAACCAACTCAGTGAACACAGACACACCCTAAGCTGGCTTTCTGTTACTCAGGTGTATTATCCATCAACAAGTTACTACTGAACACCTGTTCTGTGATCACTGCATGTGTTGGTACACTGAACTAAAAAATTGTTTGTCCCTTCCCCTGAGCCCTCTTAGTACTCCCAACCTGCCCACAACCACAACACTAGAACCAAATTAAAGGCCATGTACAAGGTTCACTCTCCAACATTGCAGCCTGACTTTGCATTTAAGGCTGACACAGTGAAGGTAGCTCCGTCTTCAGTCCTAACCTTGGTCAGATTTGTACAGCATCAGTTGGAACAGGAAGAGAAAGAGCAATAGAAATACAACTGCCAACTTGGTGTGGCTGCTGCAGGGTACTTCAAGACCCTCCTCTTTCTGGCTGCTTTCTGCCCCATTTCATTTGACGCCCTATCTTTGCCTGGCCCACGTGGATAACAACCCAGTACTGGACTGTTTTCCTTGCTAGAACCCGGTAGTCACTTCGGATTTTGCTTCAATTGCTGCCCCTCTGCAGCAACATTCCTCCCCACACCCTGCCAGCCACTTCTCCCCAGCCTCCCCGCTTTCTGCACACACCCCAGTGTTCTACGCAGCCTTGGAAATAGCCTTGGTCAAACTTTCTAGCCTGACAAGAAAAACAGTCTTGATCCCTTAGGTGGGTGTCATTTCACCTCATCTGCCTAATTAGGGCATTTTCTTGAAAACAACTCATGTTATTCGGGTCTACGTGGTTAAGATGCCTCTACTAAACAAAACAAAGGACAGAATAGATCCAGAGCTTTATAAATACAAAAGATTGAGCCAGTGGAAAAGATCACAGCACACGCACTTCTAAATGAACTGCACTGGAGGTTAACCGAAGCATTCCATGTCTAAATATAATGAACCTATAAAATAATGACTACAGTGATAAAACTAAAATACTTCCAGATGTTAACCATTGATCCCTTCTCATGAAAGCATTATTGCAGCCATTTAGCGAGTAGTACTAGGTTATTATGTCTCTCCTGTCTGGTCCATTTTCTCGTATTTCCTTGTACTGGTCCTCCCCATTTGTGTTGGCCATCTCAGTATGCACTCTGCGCCTGCCAGAACAGACCTTTTCTGACACTGATACATGAACCAGGTATAGTCTCTGCCTGTCTCTCTGCCTGTCTACAATTTCTGAATTTCATTCCCGAATGGGAATGTTTCCTGTGGCAGCCACGCCAAGTTTGCAGTTCCCTTTCTACTGCTCTTGCTCTTCGTGTTCCAACTGATGCTGTACAAACCTCACCAAGGTAGGACTGTCGATGGAGCCACCTTCACTGTGTCAGCCTTCAGTGCAAATCACCCACTTAAGGGCCCCTGTTTGTGCAGAGAAGGGACCTTCATAGACTTCCCTGGCTTTAGGTAAACAAAAAGATGTCTTCTTTGGCTGAGAGTTTCGTGCCCCTCCATTGCCCATTGCTCATCCTCTCAGGTGGTTTCCGATCTCTCCTGCAAACAAACAACCTATCCTTAAGGATGGATGGACTCTAGCAGACCAAGCTACTACTGCACTACTTAACCACACTACCAGAAAGGAAGATGCAGAAACTCAAGTTCTTGCAGGCTAGGTGTATCTGTTTTTTAGTGCTGCTGTAACAAATTACTACGAACTAAGAGGCTTATAAAAACACACATTTCTTATTTTACCATTCTAGAAGTCAGAAGTCTCGAATGGGGTGACAGAACTGCCTTCTGCAGGCTCTAGGGGTGAATCCATTTCCTTACCTTTTCCAGCTTCCAGAGGCCATCTGCATGTGTTGGCTTCTATCTCCAAAGCTAGCAGCTCAGTGTCTTCAGATCTCTTCTCTCTCTCTAACCCTGACACTCTTGCTTCCCTCTTGTAAGGAGCCCTGCAATTACACTGCCCCTGCTAGGATAATTCAGAGTCATCTCTCCTTCTCAAGATCCTTAATTATATCTGCAAAGTCCTTCTGCCATGTAAGGAAAGATATTCACAGGTTGCAGGTACTAGGAGGGGAATATACTTGGGAGGCCATTATTCTGCCTGTTATCCTACTGAAAAAAATAAACGTCTAATAGAAAGTATTGCAGATTCTTAGACCATCAGGATTTTCATGGATGCCTATGAAGTGCACCTGAAAGATCAACTAACACCCTCATATATACATGAGGGAAATTGAGGCCCAGAGAGGCAAAATGCTTGCTACATACACACAGCAGCTTAGGGGCCTGGTGGGGTCTAGAATCTAGCCCTTGACTCCCAGTCCAATGCTCTCCACAAAACAGTCAAACTCAAAAATCAGTCAGTCTTTTCCACTACACATTCTCTCCTTCTGCTTTTAAAAAGAGCCATGTTGGCAGATGGAGCCTCTGAGTTTCCCAGCTGCTTCTGGGACAGCAGGCTTCTCTTGAAGCTGAGCGCCCCTTGTTGCAGGCCTCTCTAGCATGTGCTCGCTATAAGCCGGGCATTCTGCAGTCACGTTCTTTGAAGATCCTTTTCTTTCATCTATGCTCAAAATAGTATCTGCCATTGTGTTAGCCTCAGAAACTTCAGTGAGGATCCAAAGGATGGGTAAATTTATCACCTGGTGAACTGACCTACATTCTGTTTAATTGTTTTTGGCCTGACCATTACCCCAGGCATCAGAGTCAAAAGGAATAAAAGTGATGGTTAGATCTAAATGCATGGAGATTTTTATGGCTCTGGTTGATCTCCCAAATTAATAATTGCCAGGAAGAAATTTAAAGATAAAAGACTCTTAACGTGGAGTTAATTTTACAAAAGAAAACCACACTTCTGCTGATGCTTCAGGAAAAAGATGAGTCGGGCATTTCTCGGGGACAGATTAATCTGGTCTACTTCAGTTGCTCTTTTATTATGACATGTTGGGTCAGGTTTTATTTTATTACAAAAATGACTAAATCGGGTGCCATATCTTTTCTATACATAAGCGTTTTGCAAAAGCCATGGTTTCTCTGTAATTTACAAAATGTATCACATTATCAGATATAATTGAATAAACAAAGGTTTTTCTGAAACATTAACTGAAGATGTCAAAAGATATTTAAGATGTTTCTAAGGTCACTGTCAAATGCATATTATCTTTGTTTTTTTTTTTTTAATGCTTCAGTTGTAAAGTCCTTTTGGAGAGCTTCAAAAAGACATTCACTTCCTCCTGATCTGATCATTTCGTACATTTGGCAGCTGTTGAGTTTCATTTTCTAATGTGTTTCCAATGGAGATGTACGTAGCATGGCTTGTTTAATATAATTTGTTGTTTATGCTTCAGTATTCATGGTATTTATCTGCCTAAATGTGCAAAAAGGAGCTGGGTGAATAACTGTTTTTGTTTTTCTTCTCTTTCTTTTTTAAAAAATTTTTAATTCAACATTTTTTTCCCCACATCTTGCAAAATATAATCAGAACTGGTAGAGTTTGCACATTTCAGCAAAAGAATGATGCTTCTTCAGATATCTCCAAACAGCTCCCAGACCTTAGATTACTATGATAAATGTAGGATAGGTATAATTCCAGCATGATGAATGCCATATCAAGAGAAGCTTCTGTTTAGTAAAGCAATTTTCATGTCCCAGTTGCGGAGAGCTAAGTTGCTAATCTGACCACAGTAGGGTTTACACACAGCTGTCCATTTGCATCCTCCAGCACCACGGACACACCTCAGACTAAGCGTGGCCACACTGAATTCATCCTTTTTCCCCAAATTCAGTCTTCTCCCGATGCTTCCCATCTCAGCAGCAGACACCGCCATTTGGTGAATGCTGGAACCATTTGGATGGTTCCAGCTGTGTAATCCCCACATCCAACACCAAACCTATCAGTTTTTATCGTCTAGACATCTCTCAAATGCATCTACATCACTTTACCTCTGCTCATGGAGCCAAAGCCACGTTATGACTGCAGTGGTCTCCAGGCACTTTTGCCTTCATGGGCCCCTCCACCCAAAAAAAAAAATCTAAAATTATTATTTATGACTGTTGGTATACAGTCAAATATAATCTAACTTGGCCTCATCACTGTATTTATTTTAAATTCTGATTTTAAGATAAGCTAAAAGAGCCACCCTCAGCAATCCGTTCTCCAGCAGCAGCCAGAGGACCTGAATATTCAAATTTGCCTACAATCCATCAAGTTCAATGCAAAGTGTTCCATTAAAATTTTTTAATTGAGATGAAATTTCCGTAACATAAAACTTATCATTTTAATAATTTTAAGTGCATAATTTAGTAAAGTGATTTAAGAGATGGGGTCTCACTCCTGCCCAGGCTGGAGTCCAGTGGCACACTCATAGATCACCGCAGCCTCAAACACCTAGGCTCAAGTGATCCTCCCACCTGAGCCTCCCAAGTAGCTGGGACTGCAGGCTTGCACCAACACACCCAGCTGGTTTTTAGTATATTTACAATCTTGTGCAAACATCGCCACTATTTAATTCCAGAATATTTCCATCGCCTTATGAAGAAACCCCATACCGCTGAATTTCTCCCTCTCAACCCCTGACAACCAGTAGTCTATTTTCTGTCTCTATAGATTTGCCTCTTTGGGATGCTTCATATAAATAGAATCATATAATCTGCGGCTTTTTGTTCTGCCTTCTTTCCTCTGGCATGCTTTCAAGGTTCATCCATGTTGTAACATTCATTGGGACTTCATCCTTTTTTATGGCTGAATAATATTCCATTCTATGGAATGGATAATGGAATAATATTCCATTCTATGGAATGGATAATGGAATAATATTCCATTACAATATTTCATTTCAGGTCATCAGTTGAAGGGTTACTTTCCACTTTGGGGCTATTATGAATATCTGTGTATAACTTTTTTATGAACGTATATTTTCAATTCTCTTGGACATATACCTAGAAATGGAATTGCTGAGTCATGTGGTAACTCTGTGCTTAACTTTTTGAGGAACTGCCAAATTGTTTTCATCAGCAGCTGCACCAGCAATGTTTTCCATTCCTACCAACAATGTTTGAGGGTTCCAGTTTCTCCACATCCTCACCAGCACTTGTTATTTTTCCTTTTTAAATAAATTCTAGCCATCCTAAGGGGGTATAAAGTGGTATCTCATTGTTGTTTTGATTTGCATTTCCCTAATGACTAATGATGTTGAACATCTTTTCACATGCTTATTAGTCATTTGTATTACCTTTAGAAAGATGTCTATTCATCTCTTTTGAATTGTGTTGTTTTTGTTGAGTTGTAAGAGGTTTTTAAAAATATTTATTCTAGATGCTAAACCTTTATCAGATATAGAATTTGCAAACATTTCTCCCATTCTGTGGGTTGTCTTTTCATACTCTTGATAGTGTCTTTTGATGTACCAAAGTTTTAATTTTAAAAACTATAACTTATCTATTTTTTCCTTTTGTTGCTTGTGATTTTTTTGTTGTTGTTTTTTATTTTTTATTTTTTTGGAGTCTCGCCCTGTCACTGAGGCTGGAGTGCAGTGGTGCAATCTCGGCTCACTGCAACTTCTGTTTCCTGAGTTTGAGCGATTCTCCTGCCTCAGCCTCCCTAGTAGCTGGGACCACAGGCCTGTGCCACCACGCCTGGCTAATTTTTGTATTTTTAGTAGAGATGGGGTTTCACCATGTTGGCCAGGCTGGTCTCGAACTCCTGACCTCAGGTGATCCACCTGCCTGGGCCTCCCAAAGTGCTGGGATTACAGGTGTGAGCCACCGTGCCTGGTGCTTGTGCTTTTAATGTCATATTTAAGGAATTATTTCCTAACCCAAGTTCACAGAGATTTACACCCCTTCAAATAGCTTTATAGTTTTGTCTCTTATATTTAGGTCTGTGATTTACTTTTAGTTCACTTTTGTGTATGTTGTTAAGTATGGATCAACACTTATTCTTTTGCATGTGGATATCCAGTTGTCCCAGCAACCCTTGTTGAAAAGACCATTATTTCCCTATTGAATTGTCTTGGCAGTCTTATTGAAAATCAATTGACTATAGTGTGAGGGTTTATTTCTGGACCCTCAATTCTATTCCATTGATTTATTTGCTCATCCTTATGCCAGTACCACATCATCTTGATTACTGTAGCCTTGTAGTAAGTTTTAAAATCATCAATTGTAAGTAATCCAATTTCGTTCTATTTCAAGATTGTTTTTGCTATTCTGAATCCTTCAAATTTCCATATGAATTTTAGGATCAGTTTGTCAATTTCTGCAAAAAAAAAAGGAAAAAAAGGCAGCTGAAATTTTGATAGAAATTGGCAAGAGCTGACAACCTTGATTGCTTCTGAGGGGGAAAGTTTTCTTTTCAGTCTTTCACCACTGGGTGTGATGCCAACTTGTGGGTTTTTCATAGATGCCTTTTATCAAATTGAGGAAGTTTCCTTCACTTTCAGTAGTTTTCTATGTGTTTTTTTTAATAATCATGAAATGGATGGATTTTTCTCTAATGCTTTCTCTAAGTTGATTATGATTTTGCCCCTTTATTCTATTAATATGGTGTGTTTCATTGATTGATTTTCATATGTTGAAACAACTAAGCATCCCTAGGATAAATCCCACTTGGCCATGGTGTATAATCTTTTTAACATGCTGTTGGATTGTTTGCAAGTATTTTGTTGAGGATTTTTGCATCTATATTCATAAGAGATACTGGTCTGTAGTTTTCTTTTCATGTGATGTATTTGTCTTGCTTGGAATTGTAGTAATGCTGGTCTCCTAGACTAAGTTAGGAAGTATTCTAACTTAGTCTCCTCTTCTACTGAAGTATTTTTAAATGTCTGTTGTTAATTCTTTTTTAAATATTTGGTAGAATTCACCAGTGAAGAAATCTTGTCCTGAGTTTTCTTTTTTTGAAAAATCTAGATTTCCTGTTTCTTCCTTAATAAGTTTTGGCAGTTTTTGTGTTTCAAAAATTTACATACTAATACTTTGCTGCTGTGCAGCTCCATACTTCACTTTATGTTACTATTGTCACAGATCACATCTTTGTGCATATGTTCTCATAAACATACATTTATATTTATTGTTTTATGTAGTTGTCATTTAGATCAGATAGGAAAAAGAGGACTTACAACCAAAAGAATACATTAATATTGTCTTGTATAATTTGTTATGTAATTATTTACCTTTAGCAGTGTTCTTAATTTCTTCATGTGGATTAAACTTCTGGTGTCCCTTCATTTCAGCCTAAAGTCCTCCCTGTAACATTTCTTGTAGGGCACGTCTAGTAGTGCAGACTGTCTCAGATTTTGTTTATTTGGAGATGTCTTAATTTCTTGATCATTTTTGAAGGATAGTTTTGCTGGGTATAGAATTTTTGATTGCCAGTTTTTCATCTTTCATCACTTTGAATTAGCATTCCACTGCTTTCTGGCTTTCATGGTTTCTGATGAGAAGTCAGCTCTAAGTCTTATTAAGAATCTCTTGTACTTCTCTCTAGTTGCTTGCGAGATTCTCCCTTTGTCTTTGGCTTCAACAGTTTGATTAGCGATTACAATGAAGTACAGTGGAAAAGCCAGTGGTTTTGGTGTGATGCAAACATCGACTTTAACCCCAACTGTGTCACTTTTTAGCTGGTTTTCTCATTTTTGAAATATAATGATATCTACTATTAGGATTATTGTGAGAATCAAACAAAATAATGTAAATGAGGCATGAAGGCAAGCAACAAATCATTGTTCAATTTTCACAGTCTCAGGACAGGGCAGGCTTCCATTTTACCACTGACTGATGGGTTACTATTGTTACTGCCATTTTATTCCTCCTTCACTATGTGTTGCCTCTAAAAGAGCTTACATCTGCAGTCAGGAAGTGCTACTTACTATACCCTAGCTTATTTCAGTGGCCCATCCAAACCAGTATTATTTCTCTTAGAGTATCATCCAGGGATGCTTAATAGCAGAACATAATGTTGTCACCTCATGGCCCTCCCTGAGATACAACTGGTACCCTTAACTTCCCTTAAATAATGAATTCTGGTGATAAACTGGTTTTATTTATGTTTTTATTTTTTCTAGAACTGTGTCTAGAACTGTATGTTTCAGCTCTGCCTCATGAGGGATTACTTGTGTATAATTACTTGTTCCATGTGTATAAGACAAGGCAGATATTTCTGCTTCTGCCCCACGCAGAGACAGATCTCATCTGAGACATACAACCTGCTCCAGGAACATTCAAGCCCTTTGAGCCAAACTGTCCACACTTACGGGCAGGACCCAACAACGTAAAGCTTAAGATGTGTGTGTTCAGGTCAGAGGGCTGAAATCCTAGCTGACTCTCAACTCTCTTGCACTCTGGTTCCTGCCTACTTAAATCTATGGAACCCACCTACTGCTTCCTAATCTACCTGCCTCCTCTGGACAAGTTTCCACCTATTGCTCTTGCTGACTTTGCTGGACCTCTATTTCTTGGCTGAAGTATGAGTCTTGACTCTCCTTAGGCCTGTTTAATTTATTCAACAAATACTAGTTTAGTACTTAATATATGCAAAGTTCTGTTCTAGGTGCTGGAGATACAGCCCCTGGCAACAAGTCAGACAAAAATCTCTGCTCTCATGGAACTTACATTCTAGTTAGTCTCTAAAACCCTGGTGTAACGAAGAGTTCACTACTCTATCTCAAAAAAAGATTGGCTGACGTAAGTCTGTATTCATCAGGTATGAGAAGACCTTCTTTGAACTTTAAAAAGGATAGTTAGAATTTTATGCCTTAATGACGTCTAACAAACAGGTCAGACACATCCTCCCCTCTAAATCATGGTGCTTCCTTGAGCTTTCTCTGTTTCTCTGTTATTTTCCTCACTACCTGGCCAGCTGTGGAAGGCAGATTCTCTCACTGCAGTTCCTGGGCATCGTTTAGAGATCTTATAAATGGAAGTCCCTCTGACAATCTGCCACTCCTCAGCTAATCAGTCAGTGCCCAGGGCCTATTGATTCCTGCATATTATACGTGATGGCTAAAAATTTCATGTCATCCTTCAGTTATGTCTAAACTCTTGGGTGAGTAATTTAGGAGCCTAAGAATTTATTTTCATACCCAGGTTTTTAGTTTTAGAGCAGCCTATGATTTATAACTATTTTTCTAATATTTTTGCCCAATTAGCTTCAAAAGAAAATGTAGAGTTGTGAATTTCATCAATACGGAAATCCAACTAGATGTTATTGATCCTCTCTATGCTTCTCTTTGGTCTCAAACCATCTTTTGTAACATGGTTATTAAGTGGCCCTTCTGGTTCTGTAGTCGTTTTCCTCTTTTTTGTGTAGAAACTTTTACTCTTAGCTTTGGAGTCCATTGTAGTAATGAGTCTCCTTAAATTGTTTTTTCCTAATTAGTATTGATTTGTAACTGACAAGTGCAGGCTTATGCTCTTTCTTAATCTCTTTCATCAAGCAATATTTTCCAATTTTGATGGGATTAGTTCTTTTATTCTACTAGACCGCCATAAAGGAGGCTTTTCTGGAGAAAATCTGCCTTTTAAAATCTTCAATGCCCATTTTTTCTAGTAACCATCTTCAGGCTCTCTACATAAAGTCCACAAAAGCATCACATTTATCAGTTTCATTTATTGTTATATGTCCAACACCCAGACTGGAGTAGGTACCCAAATATTTGACAATAGATGGATGGATGGATGAATGAATGAATGAATTTTAAAATAAAATGTTTCCATTTTTTCTAACTTACCCATACTTTTAGTTGTGATTCTCTTTTCCAATTTTGAGCAGCCATTTAGTGGATTTGTTTCCTACCCTGTGGGTTAGTTTGTTTATTTTTCTCACCTGAGTGCTGTACATCATCACGCTTTGATCACAGTGACTCAGGGTTCCAACAAAGACAGATGCTTTCAGCACCTGTTCTATAAGAAACAAGTTTAAATTGTTTCCTCCCTTGTCGATCTAAAACTATTCTGCTCTAGGAAACAGGGGAGAGCACATCTTGCATCACATGGTAGTTTTTACAGGATGAGTCTTAGAATAGTGTGACCCGCAGGCCAAGACTGAATGCTACTCACAGTGTGGTCCATGGACCTGGCCTGGCCCATGAGTTAACTGCATCACTTCTCTGAATAAGTACAGAACGTTAGAACAAGCACTTACAAACTTGTATGTGCTACTGACAAATTGCCACAGCATCCAAGCACTTTATTTTGTATTTTGTAAAAGTATTGGTCCATAATAGACACATCAGAAATAAAAATCGCTGATTCTTCATCTACAAATAGTGTGGGGGCTGGGGCTCAGCTGGGTCAAATGTAGAGATGGCCCAGCCGGTCTATAGAACAGACTCGGTGCCATGTGACTTGCAGAAAAACTGCCAACCTGGGGTAATGATTCTTGATGCCCGGGAGTGATAAGCCCTTTGCATGTGCTTCAGGAGGAAAAAATATTCTGTTGATGGAATAATGGACATTACCCTGAAGTTATGCAGTATGGTGCAGTTTCAAAACCAGTTTATCACCTATCTTCGCAGCACACAAATGTAGCTGCTCTGCAAGGAAAACCTCACTCACTGATATAAAAAGCCAGCTGTGCCAGAGGAGGGAGTAACCAGGGGAGCCTATAAGGAGTCAGAATACACCCTGTTGACACTAAAGCTGATTGATGAGCAAGGAGCCTTCTGAGTCCAGAGGACAACAAAGTGGAAACGAGATAGACAAATGGTTCCGTGATGTATGAGAAACCGTAGGTGTGACACAGATGTGTGTTCTCTGTGCAAGAGAAGATTAGGGTCTTTCAAGACTGACAGTTGTTGTCAGTGCAGTTGACATAAGTTTTGCTAATGTTAATGGAAATGTACTAGCACGATTTACCAAAGCCATTTACAGCTGTTGAGTTAGAGTGAAATAGAAAGCAATTGTAGGAAGAAGAACCCAAGAGGTTTCATACTTGTGTGTGCAAACAAATGCATATTTTAAAACTGCTATATATATAGAATTTCTCCCCTAATGTGGCAATTTTTATCTTTCTTTAAAACTATTCTTTCAGATGTTAAGAAACTACAGCAAATTCTGTGGTTCCAGAAAGCCTTCTCAAATCCTCCACCATCTCCATTTTTTTGTTTGTTTGTTTTTTTGTTTTTTTTGTGTTTGTTTTTTTTTTTTGAGACAGAGTCTCACTCTGTCGCCCAGGCTGGAGTGCAGTGGTGCGATCTCGGCTCACTGTAAGCTCCACCTCCCAGGTTCACGCCATTCTCCTGCCTCAGCCTCCCGAGTAGCTGGGACTACAGGCGCCCGCCACCACGCCCAGCTAATTTTTTTGTATTTTTAGTAGAGACAGGGTTTCACCATGTTAGCCAGGATGGTCTCGATCTCCTGACCTTGCGATCTGCCCATCTTGGCCTCCCAAAGTGCTGGCATGAGCCACCGCGCCCAGCCTACCTTCATTTTAACACAAGACTGTGCTTCTTGTGTTAACAGGCCTTTCTTTCTAACAAACTCATTTCTTATTAAATTATGTTCTTTTGTCCTTCCTTATGATGCTAGAATTAGACAATCTTATCCGTGTTTAGTTACAGGAGACACAAAGTATTCTGGAATACCAAGACAGTGTTTTCAGCCATGGTGCAACAATGCCAAAGGCATGTGAAGCTTCTACAGATAAGGCATCAAATGCAGAAAGCATCAGAAGCCAGCTTTGAAGGGCACAAGGTATGGCTCATGACATTTCAATGCCATGAAATAGGGCAGCCAGTGTTTGCAAAGCAAGCCAGGTGAGTTGGTGGCATAAGGAAAATGACTTCAGAGCTGGAACCTCTCCTGGTGTGGAGAAAACAGCTGGCTGACCTTCCACCCAGAAACTCCTCCAAGTAGCTGAGCAACACAGACTGCCCGTGAAGGCTGCATTTGGCAGTAAGGGCAGTCAGCAGTCACGGCTGGGGCAACCAGAAGGATTCCAAAAAGGAGCAAATAGAGAATTTGAGCAAGGATGGAAAGTGGAAGGACAGCAAACAGGTGGGGATAACTCCTTAAAGGATGAAGCTGGGTTTATTTTATATGAAAGATGAAGTGTGAAATCCTGGGCAGGCATCTTCCACGAAATGACTTAGGGTAAGCCAGAGAAAAAATGAGGGAAGAAGACAGCCCTGATGATAACTAAAGCCTCTCTCTACCTTGGTTGCTAATGTTTTTACCCTGGGGTCAGGAACAGGGTGGTTATGATGGTGTAGAATATGGTCCTTTCTCCAGTGTTTGGGCCACTCTGGCCCCCTTGCTGTCCATCATCACTATGCCCAGAGATGGGCATGGGAAAATGAGAAGCTACATGGAGGGTTGCTCAGTGGCTTTTTACTAAGCAGGGCCTTGTACAGAGAAAACTGAAGCTTCTGTGCTGGCAGAGATGAGTGTAACCCTTGCTCCCTCCTTTGAGTGATTCACACTCAAATCTCATGCCAAGCCTGTGGTTTCACAGTAACAATGATTTTAGACTCCAGGATCCCTTTATAGACCAGCCACCAGGATTCCTTGTCCCCAAGCTCCACTGCCTTTTCTTTCTGGGCACTAGCTAGCTCACCCACTCATAGCAAAAACCTCCGAAGTTTTCCACCCACTTTCGTCATGACCTCTGAGACACCTCTACTCTCCCTTATTGCCTCACCTCTCTTACTTCCCATCCTTCCTTGAAATTTTGCTTTATTCTTTGGATCGAGACATGAGGTTGCTTCTTCAGAAGCTCCAGAGGTCCCTTTATGAAGTCCTCCCCACTAGTTTCTTCTCTGTGTAGTCTATAAGCATATATGGATCACCTAGACTTTAGCCAGGGGCCAGGCCCTGGTTTCTCCCTTGTGTCATGAATCTCAGTTCATTCGTACGCAGAAAGTCTAATGCCAACAGCCTAAAGTGGAGGTCAAGCCCCTGTAACTCCAACAGAGGCAAGAAAGTCACAAAGGTGGGGTTACCAGTGGTATCAGTCGGTTACAGCTGCCATAACAAAACACCATATACTGAATGGCTTAAAACAGTGAAGCTCATTTCTTCACAGTTCTGGAGGCTGGAAATCCAAGATCAAAGTGCCAATAGGTTTGGTTTCTCCTGATGCCTCTCTCCTTGGCTTGCAAATGACCCCCTTCTCCCTGACCTCACATGACATTTTTTATGTGTGTGCACATCCTTGGGTCTCTTCCTCTTCTTATAAGGACACCACTGCTATTGGATTAGGACCCAGCCTTATGACCGCATTTAATTTTAATTACCTCTTTAAAGGCTTTATCTGCAAATACAGCCACATTGGGAATTAGGACTTCAACCTATGAATTTTGGGGAGAATAATTCAGTACGTCACACCAGTGAAGAAGCTTTTGTCTGCAAGTAGCAGAAACTTGACTCTCGTGTTCAGGTGTCCAGAGGAAGAGAGTATCCACTGTTAGTTCAGGGACCCCACAGGTTTATCAAGAACCAGACTCAAAAGAGACCACTGAAAGCATGTTCAGTTATGTGTATAGATCCAAAGACAATGATTCTCAAGTCTAGAAATTGTTTTAAGATTTTGTACATCTATTCTGCACCTGTCACTTATTTGTGAGAACCACCAGCAAAACATTCAACCAGGCTATATGATTGCAGGATACGCAAGGGTGTTTTCACTTTATCATCACTGGAAATGACACTGACATCACTTTCTTAGTTCATTTATTCAGAACACAGTTAATAAACGGGTCCCCTGCATTTTCAAGTCCTTGAGTTAGGGGCTTTCAAGGCCATTGGTATGAATCAGAAATTAGAGTGCCTCCACCTTGTTTTGTGAACTTCAGAGCAAGATTTAGCCACTTATGCCCACAGTGAGAAGAGAATTCTGAAAGTTCAGATGTTCAAGAAAATACATGTAAGCAATAAATAAATAAACAAATAAATAAATAAACTGTGACACTCCTTAGAATCAGGCAATAATCAACTGCACAATTACTTATAGTGAAGATTCACACTTCAGGGGACACCAGAAAAAGTAGTTTCTGGCCAGGCGTGGTGGTGTCTCACTCCTGTAATCCCAGCACTTTGGGAGGACGAGGAGGGCGGATCATGAGGTCAAGAGATCGAGACCAGCCTGGCCAACATGGTGAAACCCCATCTCTACTAAAAATATAAAAATTAGCCGGGCATGGTGGCTCCTGCCTGTAGTCCCAACTACTTGGGAGGCTGAGGCAGGAGAATCGCTTGAACCTGGGAGGTGAGCAAAGATCGTGCCACTGCACTCCAGCCTGGTGACAGAGTGAGACTCCGTCTCAAAAAAAAAAAAAGTAGTTCCTACTCCTTTTTACTGTTTAGTGCTTTTTTTTTCCCCCTTGGTCTCCCTATTTTGTTGATTTGTACAGCTTCCAGCAGTTCTCTCTCCACTTTTCTCTAAGATTTTCCATCTTGCTTTTAATGGAGCTTGATGTCTCTCTCTCTTTCCCTTTTTTCCCCATTAGTCTTTGCTTTTAGTTCCTGGCTCCTGCATGTAATTCTCCCCCCCTCCCACCATGTCTCCACCTTTCCCCACTAAGGCCTTCAGACACATAGATTTCTTCCAGAGAACCTGAGTGAATGTTTTAAACTTGCCTTAGGAAGTTACTTCTTTCACATATAGCTGCTTCAAGTGAGAACCAAAAGCACTCTTTATAGCCTGGATCTGGGAGGCTGCAGAGCAGAAGGCTGCTCCTGAAAGTGGAGCAGGAGCGCTGGGCATTCTCTTTGAAGAAAGCAGAATTCTTTTATCTCAGAGCAGAGTCCAATTTTATGAGCACATGGAAAGTTAGATTGAAGCAGGTCAAACCTCAGCCAATGCCTTTAATGACTGCATCTTCCCTCACAAGGGCCATATGCTTGGGATGGATCTGATTATGTATATAATATATAAAATAGACAAAGGTACACTCTTGTACTCTCACTTGCCAATTTCATGTTTTTGAACCATGAGATCCCTTGCTGTTGAAGTTGGGTCCCTGTGGGCCCTGTAACACCTTCTACCCATAGGGGCAGAATTCATGGAGTTCCATTGCGGAATTAAATTAACTCTGCCATCCATAAAAGCCAACAATCCAATGCATCCTCAAACCTCTGCGTTTTTTGAAGAGTATAAAATGCGAACACGTGGAGGAAGATTTGAGACCAAATAGACAAGAGATAAGTGGTCAGCCACTTATTTTAAGTTAAAGTTTTTCCCCAGCGATGATTGATTGTTATGCTATTTTGACAAGGAGGTTTTTAATAAATTCTGGCAATTAAAGAAATGTAGCAGTCTTGGAACCAGAAGCCTTTGAGAATGAACATAGTCTTTACATAAGAAGCTCAGTGAACTAAGGGAAATACCAGGCAATATTGCCATCAGCAGAGTGAGGGATTTCTTTAATAGTAAATAACAATGGTTTGTAAAATTTGCGTATCAAGCAAACACACAATCACCTAGCTAAAAAGCTGTGCTTAAGTATGAGGCAGATATAGAGCTGCCTGTGGCTGACAAGCAGTTTCCAGGAATTCTTTAAGAACAAATGTGACCTGGTAAACAAGTGTGGCTAATAGTCCCAATATCACAACTATTTATAGGGCCAGGGTCCAGAACAAATCCATGAAGAGCTATAGTTCAGCCCAACCCAAAACCCAAGGAGTAGGATGTTGAGGAAATTAAGCTGTTTGGGGACATGCAGGGCACACACGTGTTTGCCTTCCTGTGGATTAGTTATGCTATAAATGCAAGCTATTTTGCTAGAGAGAAAAGCACGTGGGGGACAGTCTCCTAAATTCTGGCTGGCTGGAAAGGACAGAGTTCCTAGATGTAATGGCCAAGAAGATTGCAGAAAGCAGCAGGAGGAAAAATAACTCTAAGAAGCTAGAATCACAAAGAATGTCAAGAAACCAGTGAATGGAAAACACAAGGCACAAGGAAAGAAGGCACCCAAGACCTAGCATCATGTCTGGTACATAACACTTACTCGGCCAGGCACAGTGGCTCATGCCTGTAATCCCAGCACTTTGGGAGGCCAAGGTGGGCAGATCACGAAGTTAGGAGTTTAAGACCAGTCTGGCCAACATAGTGAAACCCCGTCTAGTAAAAATACAAAAAATTACCCAGGTATGGTGGTGTGCACCTTTCCCCACTAAGGCCTTGAGTGACATAGATTTCCCAGCTACTTGGGAGGCTGAGACAGGAGAATTGCATGAACCTAGGAGGCAGAGGTTGCAGTGAGCCAAGATAGCAAGATCGTGCCACTGCACTCCAGCCCAGGCAACAGTGTGAGACTGTCTCAAAAAAACAAAAAACAACAACAAAAAACAAACAAACAAACAAAAAGCCATTTACTCCATGCATGTTATTAAAGAAATGAAAGAATAAAACACTAAATGAATAAATGGAAAAGGTTTAATCCACTGTATGTATTAGGAATTGCCTTTTTCCATAGATGGTGGATCTGGAGCTTTGAAACTAGATGGAAGCAAACATTTCATAATCCGTGGGCAACTAAAGCTTCATGCTGTCCCTAGAAGGGAGATCCTCATTGTGGTGACTGATGTCTCCCCTCTGCGGGGGTAGAGGTGGCTGTGAGTATACTTGGCATGGCCAATTGGGAGGTAAAAGAAACATGATGGACACATTTTCAGCGTTTTCCAAACTTGGCTTATGTGATTCAAGTGTAAATAGATGCCATCCACATGAGAAGCAAACTTGAGTTGTGGGCAGAAGTAGTGTTTTCAGCTCTTCTTCCATTGAAACTCATGACTTTGAAAGTCAAGGCACCTTTATGAAGTAGGCAATGGAAGTTAATTTTCTAAAGCATACCCATAGCTTTTCAGTCAAGGTTGGGCACTGCCTTTATTTTGGGAGGGACAATATTTTATTTTGTAGGCCAATAGTACAGCCCTGCCTGCTGCCCACGAAATGCCAGTTAACACACCCCAGTCATTGTGACAACCAAAAAATGCCCCAAAACAGTTCCAGTTGCCCTCTAGGGGAATGTTTTCCAAGTGAGCAACACTGGATGCTTTCAAAGAACTGGATTTAGTCTTCTGAATCACAGTACACTACGCAAAAATAAATGGCTTAGGAAAGGATAGAGTTTGTCTTGTAAATATTGGACTAACATGCTTGGCAGAATGATGATGTGTTCAGGACAACGTTGAATGATATTCAAGTGTGGAACAGAGACAAACTCAAACATGCACTATACCCTTGCCTATCTCAGTGGGCCCCCTTCAAGTGTCTACTCTAGTATAGAACACCTACTGGGTGTTCAGAGTTAAGCAATCTTAACTCCTACTTGCTTATGCTCTGCTCCAGGCCTCAAAGGCCTCATTTTCAACCTTGCCTGCTCATCATTTCACCCTCTGGCTTGCTTTTCTACTTTCATCCGGTGATAGGCTAACTTCCAGCTCCTGGCCATGACTTAGTTTCCTGGATGCTGCTTTTGTGGTGTTCCTGCATCATGGCAACCCAGATAGATGACTTTGTGATGATCATGTCATCCAATCTAGCCCAGGGAGCACCCACCGTTGGGCAGAGTGCCTCCATGCAGCCCTCACCCAATCTTAGTTCAGCTTCAGTGTCACAGCCAAAACAAACACCACATAGCATAAACAAACAACAGTAAGGAAGGTTCCCAGTCCCTCTCAGGAAAGAATAATAGGGAAGAGGGTTAAAAACAATGCTGACATATTCACAACTTCATATGCAAATTCCCAGAGTATAAGTAATAAACCAAGTGAACTTGAAATTCTAAGAATAGAAAATAAATTGGCCTCATGGGTCCAAATGAGAGTTAGGAGCTCATGGAACTAAAAAGTCCAGAGATAGAGCTAGTTTTAAGCATGGGTAGTGTATTAGTCCATTCACCCACTATTATAAAGAAATACTCGACACTGGGTAATTTATCAAGAAAAGAAGTTTCATTGGCTCCTGGTTCTGCAGGCTGTGCAGGAAGCATGGAAGTATCTGTTGCAGGAAGTCAGGGACCCCAAATGGAGGGACCAGCTGAAGCCACAGCAGAAGAACATAAATTGTGAAGATTTCATGGACATTTATCACTTCCCCAATCAATACTCTTATAATTTCCTATGCCTGTCTTTACTTTAATCTCTTAATCCCATCATCTTCATAATCTGAGGATGTATGTAGCCTCAGGATCCTGTGATGATTGCATTATCTGCACAAATTATTTGTAGAGCATGTGTGTTTGAACAATATGAAATCTGGGCATGTAGAAAAGGAACAGGATAACAGCAATTTTCAGGGAACAAGTGAGATAACCATAAAGTCTGACTGCCTGCAGGACCGGGCAGAACAGAGTCCATATTTCTCTTCTCGCAAAAGCGAATAAGAGAAATATACCTGAATTCTTTTTCGCAGTAAGGAACAGCCGTGGGAAAAGAATGCACTCCCAGGGGCAGGCCTCTAAAATGGTCTCTCTGGGAGTGTCTCTCTTATGCACTTGAAGATAAGGGATAAAATACGCCCTGGTCTCCTGCAGCACCCCCAGGCTTGCTAGGATTAGGAAATTCCAGACTGGCGAATTCTAGTCAGACCAGTTCTCTGCCCTTGAACCTTGTTTCCTGTTAAGATGTTTATCAATGACAACATGTGCACAGTGGGACATGGAACCTCATTAGTAATTCTAATTTCACCCTGGCCTTGTGATCTTTCTCTGCCCCCATTTGCCTTGTGATATTTTATTGCCTTTGAAGTATGTGATCTCTGTGACCCACACCCTATTCGTACACTCCCTCCCCTTTGAAAATCGCTAATAAAAACTTGCTGGTTTTGTGACTCAGGGGGCATCATGGAACCTGCCGTCATGTGTTGTCTCCCCTGGACACCCAGCTTTACAGTTTCTCTCCTTTGTAC
The DNA here is from genome assembly GCF_029281585.2 of Gorilla gorilla gorilla. NCBI lineage: Eukaryota > Metazoa > Chordata > Mammalia > Primates > Hominidae > Gorilla > Gorilla gorilla. The sequence continues at coordinate 31,849,571 of NC_073229.2, read as the reverse complement.
TCTTTCCCTTTATTTCTCAGACTGGCCAACACTTAGGGAAAATAGAAAAGAACCTATGTTGAAATATTAGGGGCTGGTTCCCCTGATAAGTATCTGCCTTTAGGAAGGTCTCAGTAAACAGGAAACAGTCATGGCAGAAGGAGAAGAGGAGCAGGCACATCACATGGCCAGAGCAGGAGCAAGAAGGGCAGCAGGGGCGGGAGGCCACACACTTTTAGACAACCAGATCTCACGAGAACTCTATCACCAGAACAGCATCAAAAAGGGAAATCTGCTCCCATGAGCCAATCACCTCCCACCAGGCCCCACCTCAACATTGGGGATCACAATTTGGCATGAGATTTGGATGAGGACACAAATCCAAACCACATCAGGTAGATTGAGGAGCTCAAATTATGTCAGTAAAATAGAAGTAAAATCTCCTGGTCTTGCTTTCTCTTGTGTTGACTTTATCCTCAATAAACTTTTTACACTTGAACTATGTCTGAGATGGTCACTAGAGAGTATAGTTTACCTTCTATCAGCTTAGTAAACCCAGTGTGAAAAATTCCTTTTCCTAAATTATTCCAGAAAGAGTCCTGGGGTCTCCTTCTGGCTTAACAAAGCACATAATTATTGTCCAATCACAAAGAGCAAGGGTGTGAAGTACTATCATTGAGCCTCCTCATCCCCAGAGGTGGGAAAGATAGTTCCCCAAAGGAAAGTCAGAGGAAGAGGAAAGAATGCTGAGCAGCCAAGAATGACAGATATCTATGATGTTGGCCTGCAGCTCTTGACTTGGTTTTGGCAAAGGAAGAGTACAGCTTTATTTTTAAATACATATACACAAAATATATACACATAAAAATAATATAAATATATACATAACATATATGTGTGCATGCAAATATATATATATACTATATATATATATATTTTATAGCAAATTCTATCAGCTACCTAAAAAGTGAGCTCCACAAAGGCAGAGAATATTTTTTATCTGTTTTGTTCGCTGTTGCATCACCATTACTTATAACAGTGCCTGGCACATAGTGGGTTTCCCCAAAATAGCTGATGAATAAATGAGTATGGAAATCCATACATATGGAGAGGAAAGCCCAGGGGACAGTGTGTGAGTGGAGACTGAGTATATACCATAGGCTGCCCCACCAGACGGAGGGTATTACTGGTGCTCTCCTAACATCTGCCCATTACTAGTGATGGATTTAAAGTCTCCAGGCAGTGATAAAGACTGTGTACCCCAAATACATGGCTTCTTTGACTTATCTTGCTAATAATTTCACCTTCAGGGAGTAATAGGAGTTGTATCCCTTAGAATCGTCTCTCACCAACCAGTGAGAACCATTTAGGATTAAATGTGAAAGAGATAAAAACCTTTGGAAGAAAGTGGCCAGGCCAGTCATGGTGGCTCACACCTGTAATCCCAGCACTTTGGGAGGCTGAGTTGGGAGGACTGCTTGAGCCCAGGAGTTGGAGACAAGCCTGGACAACATCATGACACCCTGTTTCTACAAAAAATTAGCCAGGTATGGTGGCATGCACCTGTGGTTCCAGCTACTTGAGGGGCCGAAGTGGGAGGATCACTTGAGCCCTGGTGACTGAGGGTGCAATGAGCCAAGGTTGCACCACTGCACTCCAGCTTGAGGGACAGAGCAAGACCCTTTCAGAAAGAAGAAAGAAGGAGAGAGAGAGGGAGAGAGAGAGAAGGAAGGAAGGAAGGAAGGAAGGAAGGAAGGAAGGAAGGAGCCACAGGATCCAAGCTTTAAAGGTATTGGTAAACATGTACCTCAGATGTGCATTTCTAAAAATGCAGACGTAGTGATTCAAAATTTCATACTGGCCAATAAACAAGATTTATTTCAGAAAATGTGAATAAGAAGAACAATGAATGGGGAATATATATACCAGATATTAAAATACAGCAGTCCCTCAGTGTCCATGGGGGATTGGTTCCAGGACTCCCATAGATATTAAAATCCACAGATGCTCAGGTCCTGATATAAAATGGTGCCATATTTACATATAACCTATGCACATCCTCCTATATACTTTAAATCATCTCTAGCTTACTTATAATACTAATACAATGTAAATGTTACGTAATTAGTTGTTATATTGTATTGTTTTTTAAATTTGTATATTTTTCATCATTGTATTGTTATTTTTATTGTGTTTTTTTCCTGAATGTTTTCAATGAGGTTGGTTGAATCTGCAGATGCAGAATCTGTGGATACAGAGGGCCCACCATACATACTCTTTTTGAGGGGCAAGGATGGTATACAGTGAATACTGGAAACCCTGTTAGATAAATTCTAAAAGAGCTATCACACTCAACTCTATATTCTACAATGGCAGTAACTAAACAGTATGGTACTGCCTCAGAACAGACAGACACATCTATGGAACAAAATAAAGAATCCAGAAATAAACTGAAACACATCTGGGAATGTAATACATTATATAGATGCCATCCCAATTGAGTAAAGAGAAAGTGGATTATTTGATCGGTGGTGTTGAATCAACACAGAAGAAGCCATCTTGAAAAGATAAAGTTGGATCCATGCCTCACACCTTACACCTGGATAAATTCCAAATGTAAGAAATCAAAACCCCAAAATAGTAGAAGAAAGCATGAGAGGATATTTAATAAGTTGAGATGGGAACAACTTATCCAACATAAGATTCAGACATTATAAAAGAATAGGTTAATAAAATTCTATCATGAAAACATAAAATGAAAATTCTCTGTGCAATAAACATTACAAGCAAAGTCAAAAAGACAAATGACAAATCAGGAAAAAATCTACTTCCTCCATCACAGACAAAGACCTAATTTCCCCACCATACATGTTTTCATGCAAATTAATTTTTTAAGATGGTCAATCCATTTAAAAATGAGTAAAGGATATAAACAGTTCATACAAAAGTAAATATAATAAGGCTCTTTAAAATATGAAAAATGTTCACAGCACTCACAAAAAAATACAAGTTAAAACTACCCTGAAATACAATTATTTGCTGCTGAAATTGGCAAAGATCCAAAACCCCGATAACATACTCAGTTGGTGAGGCTTGGAGTAAAGGGAACTCATTTATCACTGGAGGGGAAATAAATTGGATGGCCGCAAAGGTCAATATGGCAATATCTATTAAAATTACAAATGTGCCTACCCTTTGACCTGGCAATTCATTTCACAGTCTTTATCCTACAGTTGTACCCACACATATGCAAAATGATGTATGTACAAGATTATCTGTTGCAACAACGTAAGAGGGAAAGATTGGAAACTACCTAAATGTCCATTAAAAAGGGACCTGGACAAGGAAATATTATTAAGGTGTAAAAAAGAACAAAAGATCTCCAATATATGCTGCTAGCTGAAAAAAAAAGATATGAAACAATGAGTGAAAAGGAGAGAAAAGAATATATATCTTTTTCAAGTGCATAAAAATCTCTGGATGGATACTCAAGAAACTGGGTCACTAAGAGCAAGCCATATTCAAGGGGAGAGAAATTAGACCCTGTCTTTGATGGGAAGAGGGTCAAAGAATTTGCAGACATATTTAAAACCAGTTTTTATACTCCTAAAATTCTGAACCCCATGAATATACCACCTATTCAATATTTAATCCATCAATTTTTTAAAAACAAGGGAATGAGTACCACTGGGTTTCCAAGTTGTGGCAGTTTACTTCTGTCAAAAGAAAAGAAAACATTCAACTTTCATCAGAATTTTCTGCAAGTTAGACTTGATTTCAGCATTCCAGGAGGTCCTAGGAGAGATTCCTCCTGGTTTCTTGTGGGGATTCAAACCCAACCAGAAAGAGAGGGATAGAGGCAGACAGGGAGGGAGGGAGAGAGAGAGAGAGAGAAAGAGAGAAACATGTTATATGTTATGCCAGTGGTAGTTAGCAATGTGGTAATTGTTATAATCCCCTTTATATTTCTGTGTGATTTCTAAAATTTTTTCATTGAGCAGAAATTATTGTAACCAAAAAAACTGTTATTTAAAAATGTATATATTCTTCAAAGTTCACTTATTAGTTAAAATTCACGTATTATTTCAGATTCACCTTGCCTTCCAACAAAGACACATCCCTGGAGAAATGTTGCTTCTGCTAATGGAGTGCTAAGCTGAAGGATGCTGGTAGAAAAATTCAAAAGAAAACTATACTTTTAAAAAGAAAATCTAGGGTGGACAAAGAAATACAAGAGAAGGGAAAGGCTGGACAGCGTTGCTGACGAGGTTGCAGGGTAAAGGTCACTGGAGTATAAAGGAGCCATGAAGAGACCATCAGACGAACGCTGGGCACCTTAGACAGTGAACACTAGATAAATTCCATAAATTAGGTATCTTCGAAGGGGGTTTTATGCTTGGCCATATGGTCTGTGATGTACAATTCTTCCTCATTTCTTTATGAAAGCATCAGTAACTTTGTATATATGTATATAGCTTTCCAAAACACCCCCACCTCCAAAGGAATTCAGCTGAACAGGAACTTGAAAACTTCCACCTGGAGAAGGATATCCCCAGCAGAGTCTTGGGACAGGAAATAGGATGGTCTGGGCCGGAAATGTGAGAAGGTCAGTTGGCTGGAGCCATAAAGCGTCAGGTAGGGAGAGACAGGAGATGGGGCCTGATGGACAATAAGCAGGAGACAGGTCTTGGAGGTCCCTATGTTTTACAGGACTTGTGGACTGTATCTCATAGATTACTTGGAACTACCAAAGAGCCTTAAATGGGAGTGTCTTAGATTTGTAACTTAAACTGACCATGTGGCTGCAGCTGGAAGACAGATTGGAGTGGTCAAGATTGGAGACAGGGAGACTAATTAGGGTTTTATTTTGCAACAAACCTCATCCAGGTGATGGATGAGGATGGTGGAATAAGGATCGTGGTAGTGGGGAGAAAGAAACACACAGGTATGAGAACTCTCCAAAGGATAGAACAGGCAAAACGGAGTGATTGATTGGACTGAGGTTAGGTGAGGGAAGGGTTTCTGTGATGTTTCTTAGGTTTCTTGGAATGGATACTGTTGACAAAACAAACAAACAAACACACAAAGCATGTATAGAGAAGACCCATTGTGTGAGCCTTTTTAAATTGTTGCTTATTTCTTTTGTTGTCTGTAAGGAAGCTATGAGTTCAGTTTCAAACATGTTGCATTTACGTTATTTATGGGACAGCCAAGTAGAGATGTTCAGCTGGTGGTTGGATACTTGAGTCCAAGGTTTGGGGAGCATTCTGGGCTAGAGGTATAGAAATCATTAGGATACAGGCAAATAAATGATACAGAGGGATGGGTTCACCCCAGAATATCAGCACAGTAAGAAGGGTCATGGGGCAAGCACAGAGCTTTGGAAAGTGATGTCTGGAGTTAGAGATAGGACTCCAGGGTTTAGGACTCCAATGACTGAGTAGATGTTGACCTGATTATTTCAGGCAGGCACCTTTAGCTGCAGTAACTGGGACTCGTTCAATTTATCTCAAGAGAAGAGAGGTTTTGTGGGAGGGTCTGGATCAGACCCGGAGACCTCAGCAAATGAGGCAGGTCTGGGGGTATCCATCTCTCTCCAACCCTATTTATTTCTGTATATCCTCTTCATTTTCACAGTATTGACTTTATTATCTCTTCTCTAGGGCCAATTTCTCCAAAATTTGGAAGGTCTATAAACATCTTAAAACTGTAAGCAAATTGTTCATTTATGCATTTCTCTGCAAGGGGAGTCTGTAGCTTTTGTAAGATTCTCAGGGTAATCTAAGATACAAAAGAAGCCCAAAACCCCTCCTTATCTCTGTCTGTCTCTCTCCAGAAAGAAAGAAGCCTTGGCTTGCCTCAGCCCCACCTTAACCCCACAATATCCATTCACTTCCCGATCACTTGCAAATTACAAAATTCTTTTTATTTTCCTAGTTCAGATTTTAAAATTAGAGGATATGATTGATCCAGTTTTTTTACATTAGGCCAAAGTTAATAGGATTATTGCTGTGGAGTCAGGGTTAGCTAGCAAGGGGGTGTGATGACAGAATATAAACCCAGGCTGCCTGAGAAGGAGGTTAGGTAAAGAAGCTTCTCTTGGAAGGGATGTGGTGCAGACAGGATGGAAGGTAAAGGCTTGGCCTACGCAGCATGCCCATTACCATTAAAGAGGAGTAGATTGTGTATCCCACACATTGTGTGAGATGATCAATAGCTGGCTGGTTGCAATTACCCAAAGAGATTGGATTACAGGATTGATATTAAACTGGAAGATATCTAATGGAATGCTACAGATTTTGTAGAAGATCCCAACCTTATCTTTTCAACATTTATGTTAATTAAAGTTTATCAAACATGAATATCAAATTTGAAGCAGGGGGTGACATAATATATTGGAAGACAGAGGTGAGTCTCAAAACGATCTTGGCACGTTGGAACAAGAGACCAAAACAAACAAGATTAAATTTAGTGGGGCTGAATATAAAATACTGTATTTAGAATTATTAAATTCAAACACACAACTACCACATCAGGAAGAAGTGGCCAATTATATGTTCATATATAGCTTTAAATAATCTCTAACCAATTTGATCCCAAAGAATAAGGCAATTGCTGAAGAAAAAGAAGAAAAAAAAGAAAGAAGACAGAGAGAAGCAGCAGAAGCAGGAGGAAAAGGAGGAGGAATAGGAAGAAGGAAGAGGAAGAAGGAAGAGGAAGAAGGAAGGAGGAGGAAGAAGGAGGAGGAGGAAGAGCAGGAGGAGGAGGAAGAGCAGGAGGAGGAGGAAGAGGAGAAGGGGGGAGGGGAGGAGAGGGGAGGGGAGGAGAGGGAGGGGGGAGGGGAGGAGAGGGAGAGGGGAGGGGCGAAGGGGAGGGGGAATGTCCTGTATTAATAAATGTTTAAATGCCCAGATCCAAGTGTGGTGCTCCATTATTCATTGCTCAGAGGGCATCTGCATTCAGTGTCTAGCTGCTGGGGCCCTATTTGGAAAGATCCAGTAAACACAATATACTCTGCTCCTTAAGAGAGCCTGCCTGGGCTGGGCATGGTGGCTTGTGCCTGTAATCCCAGCACTTTGGTAGGCCAAGGTGGGTAGACCTGAGGTCGGGAGTTCGAGACCAGCCTGACCAACAGGGAGAAACCCCGTCTCTACTAAAAATACAAAACTAGCCAGGCATGGTGGTGCATGCCTGTAATCCTAGCTACTTGGAAGGCTGAGGCAGGAGAATTGCTTGAACCCGCGAGGCGGAGGCTGTGGTGAGCCGAGATCATGCCATTGCACTCCAGCCTGGGCAACAAGAGCAAAACTCCATTTCAAAAAAAAGGAAGGAAGGAAGGAAGGAAGGAAGGAAGGAAGGAAGGAAGGAAGGAAGGAAGGAAGGAAGGAAGGAAGGAAGGAAGGAAGGGAAAGAAAAAGATAGCCTGCCTGGCTTCGACTTGGATTTCCTCCTAAGTTATTTTCTCTTAAATTACTTGCTCATGCTCTATTTGTTCCAGTCCATAGGCACATGATGCCCTTCTCCTGTGCCTGCTAAAGTCCTAGCATCTCCCCTCCAGGGACTGCAGTGAGCTCACACAACCCTGGACTCAAACTCTTGTCATCATGATCTTGCAATGATGCCCACTCCATGCCTTGAAACAGACTCCCAGAAGTGCCAGTGAGCAAACGTGAGGATGGGTTGTTTAGTCTTCATGGTGGCAACAACAGAAGAAACTGAGGTACAGAGTCATATCTCAAAGTAAGTGACCAGCACAGTTAGGATTCAGACTCCACACATTTGACCCCAAAGGCATGGCCACCCCTCATCCGCTTTTTTCAGTTCCCCTTTGAGCTATGGCAACACAAAATCCAAGAAATCGATTTTTGAATAGTCTGTTTTGACTCTTTGGAATCCTCTCTTCTCCTTTCTTATCCTTCAGGCTGTCAGTCCCCATCGGTTCTGCCCCCAAGACCCCAGCATCTCCCCCTACTTCCCCCCTTCCCTCATACAGAGTCAACATTGTGACTGACACTTTTGTTTGCATGAACCCTCGCTTGAGTAGATAACCTCTGCTCAAAGAACACCTTGAGATGCAGATAGTTTTGGTCACAGTTTGGAAAGAGCAGGGGGTTGTGCCCCCAATGGTTTGGCTTACCAAGCAAACTTGCCACATAAATCTGAGTAACCCACACATCATCAGTGATATCAACATGCTCCCAAACCTAGCTGTGGAGGTCCAAAGATTGGCACATTTCTTTCCACATGGGATGAAATTGAGCCACGTCAGAAATTAGGTTAACCTCATGCATGAGAGCTGTGCAACAAATCAGATAAAATCCTCCAGGGTCCCAGGCTTGTGAAGGAGGGCCTCAGATGGAAGAAGAAACCACAGCTGTGTCCATGTTCAATGTCCTGGTGTTGATTGTGTAGGGGTAGTAAGAGTCAGAAGGGAGGCCAAGGTCATGGGCAATGAGGCAGTCAGGTGGAGCTGGCACAGCCATGGGAGGAGCATGAACTGAATAGACCAAGTGTACCATCCAACAGAGCATAATGCTCATGCTGGGCAAATGAGATACCACCAGAGAGGACCAGCCCTTCCCCTGACAGCAAAACGACAGGGCAGGAACACCTGGTCCCAAGCAGAGATTCGGCCAGGCCTGGGCTCTATGGGGCCCATGGGCCAGGAGGCTGGCCTCGTTGGGCAGAGCATGCAAACCCTGCATAGTCCTGTTTCCTTTCCTCCAACCTACCAGCCAGGCCAAGTGTACATTTTCAGGCTAATGATCTATGAGGCTGCCAAACTAAACTTCATTTTCTGTTTGAAAGATTTTTCCAGTTTGGGGCCAGGCGCAAGGCTTGGCAATTTTACCCAGAGTTCTCCTTACACATGCAGTAATAACAATTAACCAAAAGCAACCGTGTGCCTTAGGATATCCAAGCTCCTAGAATGTGCAAATGAGTCCCAAGGCAAGCGGGGAGTCAGGCGGGGGCACATCTGCTCATTTTCCTTTCCAAAATCATTGCAGTGCTAAGATCCCTTCCCCGCTTGCCAAGAAAGCGCTGCCCAGTGACTTGTTGCTGCCAGCAGTGGCCGCACATGGCCTCCTAAGTAGCAATTTAGGGCGATGTCCCATTTGCCAAAGAACAGTTACATACATTGACTAGTAGTACAGTTCAGACTTCCGTGGTTTGTGTGTACTTAAATAAAAATTACAGTCCACTCTTGGAAAGCATAATGAAAACTTGGTCTTTTTTAAGGGTTCTAAGCTATTCAATTGGTCCAAATAATATCTGTCCCTGAACCTTACACCATTACCTACCAAGTCACGGAGGAGATGCAGGTAATGTGGTTACCGCCTCCACCAGAGGGTGACATCACTCACGCCTTGTTAAGTGGGTCCTTCTGTTCTCCAGTGTCAATCCCTGGTTGCTTCCTTTCACAAAGCTTCTTATCCAACACACTATCACTGTCATTAGCCAACTAATTAAAATGCCTATTAACATGGAGAATCATAAAAAAGATTAATACGTACAACCAACATTTGACTTTAACCTAAAAATAAATGTACCTTAATTTGCCAGTTTTTCCTTGTGCCAACAATTCCCAATCCCTCTCTGACCAAAGTCAACTAGAAAAGAGAGAAACTTAACGCAACACTTCCCCAAACCTAAGTTCCTTGACTAATCATAAAATAATCCTGGGCTTAAAAGTCACCTGAGAGATTAGCTCATTCCACTCCTTTAACAGAACTGAAAATAATGTAAAATTTTTTTATCATTTTACAGAAGAGAAAAATGAAGTCAGACCAAGGATGTTAGCAAACCTGAGAGAGTTGTGAGTGCTTGCAGCAAAGGGGTTACCGATGCTAAATAAGCTCATCTGCTCTCTAGAACCCCAGACAGATTCAGGAATTACAGGCCCCGCCAGAGTGTCATTGAAGGTGGGAGGCGGGGCATTGAATCAATCAGGAAGATTGATTAGATGTCACAAAAGAGGCAGTAAGACTTCCCAACTTGTCCAGCGGGGTAACTGGTCCCCATGCCCACTGCCACCAGGATATGCAGGGGTCTTATTTGGGGGATGACATGGACAAGCGTGGCTCCAGGCTCGAGACTACCAGGCAGGTCAGAGGGCAGGGGCTGGTGCCCCGCTGACATCAGGGCAAGGAGTAAAAAGCCCAGATGCTGGACCCTAAGGCCCCACCACCACGCTGCCTGGGCAGAGCTCAGGCAGTCACCCCCAGGCAGGAGACTGGAGCGAGACCGGAGGTATGATGTATGCAAAGCCGCAGAGGCTGAGACCGAACTGCAAACAACCAGGCAGGGAGAGCATGAGCCCTGAGCAGGGAGGTGGGCAGAATTCCAGTGAGGGTGGGAGACCAGAAGGCTCTAAAAAAGTTAAATGGCATGGCCAAACCAGCACTGGAATAGGATCGCTCTGGCAGCAGAGGGGCTCTAAATAATGAAGGAGGTAACACTGGGAATGACTGGTTGGGTCCAGGTGAGGACGACAGCTCCTGAAGAAAGGCATATGGGGGAGGGAGAATAGGTTTGAGAGGAAAAGTTAAAACTAACAGAGTCAGGCCGTCTCTCACTGACCTCTTGGTTCAAAAGGTAGGACCCCAAGCTCCCAATGTTGCCCCTTTAACCTTGCCAGTTAATAGACCCAGAAAGACCTGGGTAAGTGAATGTAAAGAAATATTGCAAGCTGAGCCATGTGGTTGCTGTGAGATTTTAAGCCAGTTGCCCATTTCTTGCCAGGAAATGTAATCTCATTTTGGGTTAGATGGATCTGCCAGGAAATACTCCAGTGTGCAGTGAAGCTGTGGAGTAGAGGTCAATTTCACAATTACGAAATAGCTAGCTTTTCCAGAAACACCAGCAGTCACCCGTCTACATCCTCAAAGGGCAGCTATGAATATCACACCTGTGCAGCCTGTCACTGGGGGACACACTGGGGATGATGATTCACGTATGGTGGGAATGTGGGGGTACGTTGGGTGCACAGCCAAGTGTGTGCTATGAGCTGGACAAGGTGGGAGACGAGGTTGAGGCTCCTCTACAAACCTCGTCAGCTAGGGCTGGGCTTCAAAATTAAACTTGTGCTTCTACCACAGCCCTCATTGTATCTTCTCATGGCCTGGGCAGTTCTTGGACCATCAAGGTCTACAAAATTGGCACTCTCCCCAAGAGAACTAAGCCTCCTTTACTTCTTCTACTTGGCACTGACGATGACTTTAGCTGTGACAGAGCAAAGGCCAAAATATGAATGCCATCTGGGCTTTAACAGTTACTAACTAGAGGAATAGTTCAACAACGCCTTTCGACTAGTGGGAAATAATGGAGCTAGTAGTGTCTTTGGCTAGTCTCAAATCAGTCCTACCCCGACTCAGGCAAGGTTCAAAGGGGGCTGGGACTAGGAAGAGGCAATTCACCTGGGATGCAAACCATGAGGGGATCCCAGAAAACTCAGCGATCAAGATATAAAATATTTCCAATATTTCTAAATATTTAGAATATTTCCATATTGCAAAAATTAAAATGAACATAGAAAAATCCATGATGAATAAAATATCAAAATGTTATATACAAAAACGTGCCCTGCCAAGCCGTATCGGAGCCTGAAGCAAAAGAAAAAAATCAGTAATGCTGGTTGTTTACTTATTTAAAATTTGCAGATTTTGCTCATCATTGCATTCACTTGGATTTTTTAAAAAATACAGCATTAAAACATTTCAAACTTGAGTACTGACTCTTTCGACACCTTCTTAAATCTCGTGCCAGAGACAAACACCCCACTCTTGGACCAGTTTCACGGGAAGGAATTTGAGTAGTTTTACATGTGCTCACTTACAGTTTTGGACACCCCACCTCACCCCAACACATACACACACACACACACACACAAACATGTATGCACATACACACAAAAGGGCTTGGAGAAATTCAAAGCCGGTCTTTGGAGCAGACATCCCGTCCATTCACAGAGGCTATGCAAACAACTTTTCTCATTTCTATCTTCAAGAGTGTTGCTGTTCACCTTTAAATACACACCTGAGATCAGCATTCGTAACAGAGCTGTGCACTTGGGTTGTGCTCACACACAGAAAGGAGGAAAATCAATTTCAATCCCCGAAGGACAGAATTACTGGTGCAGAAGGTCACTAAATGCTAGCACTTGCTCAGTGGGCTTGGAACAAGATCCTTGTTCTCATTGCTTCGCTGCACTTCTAGCAGAGTGTGGGGGAGGGAGGCCTGGAGACTGGCTCTCACCAGGGAAGAGAGCGATGTCGCTTGTACAAGCCACAGGATAAACACTTAAAACAGCAAAGGGGACACGGCAAACACATGCACGAGCAATGTGGAGTCCTAGACTGACGTTCGCACCTAACGCTCTGGAGAAATTGGCCAAGATTGGCCCAACCAACTGAAAATATTATTGCTGTAATTCTTTCAAGGTCACTTGTCAGACTGGGTTATCTACCTCCCAAGGGCTTGCTGCACAAATCGGCCTTTCCAGAGAGACAGAACTCAGGGCTGTGTCTGGGGGAACCTCTCAGGCCTGGTTGCCATTTTGCTCACGCTCTTCCCTGCCAAGAGCATCTGATTCAGGCCATCTGGGGTCTGCAGTGGACAAGGGACGAGCCTGGATCCTGTGCCAGTGGTCACGCAGCCTGAGTCCTCCCAGATGTGGGCACACTGGTGCCATCTCTGCCACCTCAGAGATGACTGCAAATACTTGGTTGGAAAGCACACCAATGGTAACATGATCAGAGGCACGGAGGGGCAGTAGTCAGGAGAAGGTGGCCAGGCTTCTTCTGCACACATGTTCCCAGAAGCACACGCGTTCTTCCCCTAGTGTGAGGAGGAGGGTTTAGCAGCAAAAGCCAGAGCATGGAAATCAAATAGATCTGCAGACGTGAGTCTGGATCCTGGCTCCACACATTAGCCATGGGACCTTGGGACATTATCTGACTTCTCTGAGGTTCAGTTATCTAATCCATAAAGTGGGGAAAAGCTAACGGATGCAAAGTGCCTGGTGAGAAGCTCACACTCCCCACGTGTGTACTGCACCCTTTCCCCAGCAAAGACCTGCCACATAGGACCTCTTCTCTTCTCTTCTCTGCACCAATCCCTTTTCTGTGCCCAGAACCGCCAGGCTGCTCTTGCTTCCTGTTCATTATGGTTGAGGCTTGACCTGGCTTTCTCTTTACTCAGCATCTGGCACTGGGGACAATGGGATTTTTATGAGAATAAAGGAGCCAGGTGAGAGCATCCCACTCCCAGGTTGCATGATTTAGGCAAGGAGGCAGGGAGGAGAAGAGGAAACTAAGGCACACCTCTTCCTCTCCTCTCTCCTCTGCTCCTACCCAGTCCTGAGGACCAGAGCAACTATGAGAGCGGGCCTACCGGGCTGCATCCCAGTCGACCTGCTGCTATTCTGAACTACCTCTTGGGAGGGCCATGAAGGACACGCAGAGACTGAAGCTGAAGGAGGTGGCTGGACACTTGTTCCCACATTCTTGTGGGGAAGGGAGGTTATAAGAGCCCGAGGGAAAGAAAACACTGCCCTAAGCGACGGGCTCATCAGGAACTCTAGTGCACATGAGCAGAAAATAGGCTGACCTTGTTATTTGAACAAAAAGATTCATGCAGTGGGAAGGGAAATTTGAAATTACAGATGCCCCCTTTCACCCCAAATCTAAGCTATATGGCCACCAACCTCCGCAGGCTTCCTAGGGAAGATTACTGGGAGACTGAACCTGGTGGGTCAAGCCTGTTCTGGGATTAAGAGTTACAAAGATGACAGAGAAAGGCTGTACAACCTGTGAAGTCCCATGTGGGCAGGGCATCTTCCTGTAGTGACAACAGTTGTGTCTGGCCCCTGCTGTGGTTTTTGGCTAATGTTGGGGGCAAGATGTTTTTGAATGGGGCACTGGGGTGGTGGAAAATGCCCCAATTCCAGGAACTGAAAGAAACGCAAGAAGTTAGCTTATTATGTAGGGAGGTTTTATTGGCAAGAGAGGCCTTTACGACTCCCAGGGACCCAGCGGCCGCAGCCTTGGGAGCAGCAAGTCAGCCTGAGCAGGAGGGATGGGGGAAGCAGTTGCTTAACCCATCCACCAGGTGGCAGCACAGACAGCAGCAGTGGCCGGACCAACAACACAACACTGACGGGGGCCAAGGGCCAAGGAGAGCCACGGAGGCCCACAAGAATGAGGCCTGTGCGCGGGACACCAGCCCTATTTGGTGGGGAAATGCAGCGCCAAGGATAATTTTATTTTTATCAGGGTTGTTACTCATGTCCTTGGTCATGAAGAGCCTGGAGAAATAAAGTTATACTCAAAACTTGTTAGCATTTGTTTTAAAAAATGAAAATATAATGAGTTATTTGGCAAAGATCATTTCTGTCTGGGTAAATTCGGGTTAAAATATAATGGGGGTTCAGAGGTCACTTCTTCTTTTTGAGACAGGGGTCTCACTCTGCCACCCAGGCTGGAGTGCAGTGGTATGATGCACTCATTATGACTGTTACTTATAGCTCACCGCAGCCCCAACCTCCCAGGCTCAACGGATCCTCCTGCCTCAGCCTCCCAAGTAGCTGGGACAACAGGGGCCCGCCACCATGTCTGGCTATTTTTTTTTATTATTATCTGTAGAGACAGGATCTCGCCATGTTGCCTGGGCTGGTCTTGAACTCCTGGCCTCAAGTGATCCTCCCACCTCGGCCTCCCAAAGTGCTGGGATTACAGGCGTGAGCCACTGTGCCCAGCCCGGAAATCACTTTCAAAGAAAGTAAGGTTGCTGATTTCACCTCCTTTGGGTTCAGCTGATGCCGATGTTTGGCCTAGTCTAAGAGGAGTGACTTCTTGCTTTCTTTATATTGCTTTGCTCTCAGCCTGTGAAGAGGATCCATTCACAACTCGAGCTGCCTCCCTGTTGCTCCACATCTCTGGTTCCCCAGGAGATGAACCCTACCTTAGAGAGAAGAGACAGAGAAGGAAGAAGCCCCACTGCCTACTGTTGGCCCACTGTGGACAGGCTGCTGCTGTTGCTGCTGCCAGGAGCTCTCGGGGGTGACCCTAGACAAGGAGAATCTTCCCAGGGAAATCCTGGGAGGGCTAACTAAAGCCATGTAGAGTAGGCAGCAACTTCTCTCCAAGCCACAGTCCAATGGCAGGCTCAATTATGCAGCCTCCTTCAATGGAGCCATCTCTCCCAGCCTCGCCTTCTGCCCCTACTCCAGCTTGCTGGGCCTATATCATCAGCTTCCATGCTCCAAAAGAAGAAAACTACTTATTGAGCAGGAGCAAATGCTACTGATAATTTAACACATACTGCACACCACACCTTTACACAAATATCAATGCATTTAGTTCTCACAACAAATCTATGAGAATATCATACCCATTTACCAGATGAGTAAATTGAGTCACCTGGATTCTAATTCACATTGACTGACTCCAAAGACTATATTTTTTTCACACCAGTGTGTAAGCCATCATCTTTTTACCTTATTATGTGTTACCCCCTCTGGGGGCTGTTTGCATTTTTTTTAAAGGAGCCTGAAAAGGGTAAGACTAAAGATAAATACCACATATAATCTCTTACCACGAAAGTCTGCAACCTCACCCATGCCAGATGAATGGTATTTCCAGACTTTGGGTCTTAATGTCTAAAGATTTTTTTCCTTTTGCTACACTTGATCTAGCACCACTGGCTTCTGGGTGCATTCTTTGATTTTCTGATTTATTGTGGGGATTAAGAAATGGAATGTGTTAAATGCATTTGCACAAGTGCAATTCAACATGTTAAGACAGGATTGACCTGCCAAAACATCTAAGTGTCTGAGAACCATCAACACCTGCCATGCCAGAGGATCGCTGTGATGTCCCTGTCACCACCATTGCACTCTGACCTCATCTCCAGCTGGAGCACACCACAGTCACAGCCCAGTCCCTCCAGGAAATCTTCCTTCAGTTATCAAGATGGTAGGGTGTGTTTTTAAATGAGTGATCATTTTAACAATCCTGCATTTGAAAGCTTTCCAATATTCAGATTATTATATTAGTTTCTAGGGCTGCCATGACAAAGTACCTGAAACTGGATGGCTTAGAACAACAGGAATGTATTCTCCCTTAGTACTAGAGGCCAGAAGTCTGAAATCAAGGAGTCAGCAAAGGCCATGCTCCCTCTGAATCTGTTCCAGGCCCCTCTCTTAGCTTCTAGTGGTTGCCAGCAATCCTCGACATTTCTTGGCTTGTAGATGTATGATTCCAGTCTCTGCCTCTGTCTTCAGAAGGCCTTCTCTTCTCTGTGTGTCTGTCTCTACATTTCACTTTTGTTATAAGGACACCCATCCTAATCCAGAATGATCTCATCCTAACTTGCCTACATTTGCAAAGACGCTGTTTCCAAATAAGCTCACATTCACAGGGACCAGGGATTAGGACTTCCACGTATCTTTTCTTGAGACACAATTTAATCTACAACAACTACCTTTTCCAGATATCAATAATCAATCATGGCCTATTCTACTGGGCACACCAGATACAGCGATCCTCCTGGCAGCCGGCCTGGCTGTACCTACCAGCAATCAGAGCTGACACCTGCGGTGAAGCCGATTTGCCATCACAATTCTCACTAAAGGAATGAGTCTGAAATGACGGCAATCTAATATGTGGTGATGAGCCTGTTGGGGAGATCGTACCAGCGTCCTTCAAGCCTGGGTGTGGGTGGCCAGTTCACTGTATGCATAAGGTGGGTCCTGCTGGGGAGGGAGTCATCACACTGTCTCTTTGGCCTGGCAGGGACTATGTACACCTGACCAGAGCCCTGGATTCACAAGGGAGACATTCCCGGTGCCTTTTCTGAGTTCGCAATCCACATGCATTGTAGTATGGCCTGGTTCCAACTTCACTCCATGCATACATTTCTCCTTCCTATACCCCCTGCAAATTGGAAATAGTGATACACAGCCATCTCACAGGGCTGTTGGGCAATTTAATTAATGTTTATAAAGCACTCTGAGGTCTTCAGATGAAAACTGCTGTGTAAGTGCAAAATTATTATTAGTTCTCAGCCTCCTGTCCCTTGACTTCTGACATAGGCTTTTGTTGTTCCTGAATGGGAGCCGTTTATGGGCTGTCCAGCTGGCTCTTTTGGGTACATACACATTTACAGATTGTTTTCCCTTTGAAAAAAGCATTCCAACTCTGTGGGATGTCTCAAAGCTTTTCAATGTCTGAATTTCTCTCTACTTGTCTTTACTAAGTACTGTAATCTACAAGAGTAGATTGTAAACAGGCTACTTTTGCAAAGAGTTGGGGCGGGGGGCAGGAAATGGTCAATTTGAAGAAATAGCTCCTCTTATAATGAAGAATAAAACAATATCTCCTTCTCATGCAGAATCTAAATGAACCAGTAAGTGAGGTCTCTCTCCCTCGCCCAGAGGGATACTGTACGTGTTTATGCATTGAAAGAAGAAAAGAATAGAAGATTTGCTTCCACTGCCCACATTTTGCCTCCTTCCTTCACCCTAACTTCTCAGGAACCATGGAAACAAATACACCCCACCTAGATGATGTTTTCCTGATAGTCCTTTGTTACCTCACTGTGCGCCGCCTGGGATCCCACGGGGAGAATGAAATAAAAAAGTGGAAAAGAAGAAAGATATGTCTGCAAGTGAAATGTCTTGTCTCTGAAGGACAGAGCGGGGCTCGTGTGTGATTTATCAAGCTCTGGGGGCAATAAACAATGTTATATTCCTTTTCCTTTTCCCTAAGACGTATTCACACCCGTCCCACATCACTCAGGCACAACCCATCACATTCCCTTGAAGGTATCTTTTGGTTGATCATTATGCTTTGTTAGCAGTGTTTGTTAGTCGGCCAACTGCTGGAAGATTTTATTTTTAAAAATTGCTCAGGAGCAATTATATAACATGTAATCCGTTGGACAAAAGTATAAAGGCACAAAATCAATGAAAGGATCAAATGTTAGTTACAGGGTTATAAACACAGGAAGAAATAAACCAGAAGAGCTCAGATGGTGCACACCGTGTTTCCTAAGTCAACCAATCACCGATTAAATAGAATATCAAATTATATAAGAGAAAAATAGGAATATTCTTCCGGGACAGGAATGCAAATTACATAAGGGAAAAACCAGGACTATTCTTCCGGGAGAGGAATGTTGAGGCTGAAGTGGGAGGAAAGAAGGATAAAACTAGCGTTAAACACGTGAAGTCTATGGCTGCAGCAGCGGTAGTGTTTTATTAGCTACGGGGATGACTGTGAAACAGGGAGAACATTTTCCATGGTCTCCAATGATTGAGCTCTGTCTTTTAGGTAGAGATAAGGATGGGAGAGATAGGTTCTTTTCTTTTGCATTCTGTTAATTTTTTTTTTTTTTTTTTTTTTTGAGACAGTCTCTCTCTGTCGTCCAGGCTGGAGTGCAGTGGCGCAATCTCGGCTCACTGCAAGCTCCGCCTCCCGGGTTCATGCCATTCTCCTGCCTCAGCCTCCCGAGTAGCTGGGACTACAGGCACCCACCACCATGCCCAGCTAATTTTTTTTTTTTTTGTATTTTCAGTAGAGACGGGGTTTCACCGTGTTAGCCAGGATGGTCTCGATCTCCTGACCTCGTGATCCTCCCGCCTCGGCCTCCCAAAGTGCTGGGGTTACAGGCGTGAGCCACGGCGCCTGGCTGCATTCTGTTATTTTTTAAAAGGAAAAGATGGCTGAGTTTTTAAAAAATAATAACAAAAACATATAAGCAGCAGCTAGGATCATAAGAAAACCCAAGGCTGGCAATTGAAAAGACACGTGCAGGAGCCGGCTGGAGTCCAGCCCTCCTCTTCTCTTCTGTTGATGCGGTGCTTCTTCAGGCTTCCCTTCAGTCTCCTACGTGGTCCTCCTGCCTCCCATCTCTTCCAGCTCTTTCATCCTTTACTTTGTTTTCCTGGTTATTATCCTAAAATTGGATCTGACAGTGTGGCTCCCCAACTCAGAATCCTTTGACACTACCACTGTACAAACTCTACAATAACTTACCCATCTTCCATTACTGCCTCCTCCCTCCTCCACCTGGGCGGAAGCCACCCCATGCCCACCTAAACTCCCATACGACCCTATCTTCAGCCTGCTCTCTCCTTTCTTGCCTTAGAGACTGTGCCCTCACCATTCTCACTGCTCTTCCCATGGCTACCATTCAAAATCAAGTCCAAGCTCACACAGAATCAGCTCTGCAAGGCCTCCTAAGGTGCTCCCAGAAGAATCCGGACATTGCCACAGTTATTTTTCTGTGTTCCCAGTAATCTTCATATTTCATATATTGCTCTCATATTTAGTAAAACAAGCAACCATGTATACGGCTCTGAGCTCACTTCTCCTTCAGTTGATTGTAAGCTCCTTGAAAGAATGTGTCCCACTAGGTTAAGTATTGCACGGTGTCTGCAACAGTATTGTATCTGGAGTACATACTCGGCCAACATAACTTATGTTTAATTTCACCCATTCAACGCATGCACACACGCACACACGCACCACAGAATGGCAGGTGGTAGAATCTTAATTTCGTACGTACTTTAAATGTACTTTAAAGGTGAAAAATAAAAACTATGCACATCTAGTCTTGAGAAGACAATAAATAACAATAGTAGACCATGACCAAATAACTGACTGACTACATTTAACCAACCAATTGGTCCCATCTGCCTCTGCAGACAATCAGTTACAAAATTATGGGGGACAATAGCTGGTGAATTAAGCACATAGCAAGTATCCTAAGATTTTTAGGTCTTCAGCTATTTTTACATAGGAAAGATGAGGTATTAAACAATGACCCAGTTAATGCTACCAAATAAAGTTGCTAGTGAGGAAAGAGCTGGGAACCAGACTGAGTTATTCCAAGACTCTCGACTCTCACTGTGCTGTTAGGTTGAACACATGGCCTCGCTCTGCTGTCTCTATGTCCAGAAGTCGCTGTTATTATCTCTTCCCTTGCAACCCCAGCAAATAATCGGGCTCTGCTGGATTCCATGAGTGTGGCTCAGTATTTTCTATGAGGAAACCTCCTAAGTATTATTATAAATACGAAAAAACCACAGTCTTTCTTTTGGAAGAATGTGGAGCTGATAGTCACATCTGTATTTGTGCCCTGGGACATCCCAAGGCAAAATTACTATAACTGTAGAACTAATTTCATAGACAAGGGACAGCCTTGAATACAAAGCTTTCCCTGGCAATGGAGATGAAGAATAAATATGGTCCATGATCATCTGCCTTCCTCTGAAACATCTTCATAGGCCTCAATCGAGGCAGTTGAGACCAGTTCACTCTCCTTGACAAATTCTGCCCTCCATTCTCTTCTACACCCCCTTCTCTCTCTCTCTCTCTGCCTCATACACACACTTTTTTTTTTTTTTTAAGATGGAGTCTCACTCTGTCGCCCAGGCTGGAGTGCAGTGGTGCGATCTCGGCTCACTGCAACCTCTGCCTCCCGGGTTCAAGCGATTCTCCTGCCTCAGCCTCCCAAGTAGCTGGGACTACAGGCATACGCCACCACGCCTGGCCAATTTTTGTGTTTTTAGTAGAGACAGGTTTCACTATACTGGCGAGGCTACTCTCAAACTCCTGACCTCATGATCCGCCTGCCTTGGCCTCCCAAAGTGCTGGGATTACAGATGTGAGCCACCGTGCCCCGCCACACACAAACTTTTTCTTATACCAAAGACTAGGTCTGAAACATTGAGTCCACCTGCTCTCAAATTTCCATCATATTTCCAGCTTAATTCAGTCCAAACTGACAAAGGGCAACCCTTCTTCCTGGTGTGTCCTATACTGTAATTCTAATGGCCACGAAGAATTTTAGTACACTGAGTATTAATCCTCTGAAAGCAGCATGACTCCTTCACCAAGCCAATTCATTCCTTTTAACAAAACCACTTTGTCAAAGATTTATGGTTACTGATACTTTCTCTGCTACCTTTTTCTCCTTTCTTGTTCTAATATCAATCGAAGGCTTACCTTTTGCTAGACACTAGGCTTACTGCTTCTATATATTATCTTATTTAATCCTCACAATAAACCTATTAGGCAGATACTATTCTTATTTTAAAGATTGGCCAGCTAAGGCTTAGAGGGGTAAGTCCTCTGCCCAAGGAAATATAACTTCCAAATCTTGAAGCTGGGCTACACACTCAGGTGACTAGGAGCTCTGTGAACTCTCAACTACCATGCCCTGGCACTTTTGGTAAAGCATTTGAGAACAGACTTGATTCCATTGAAAGTGAATCCACAGCTTTTAGAGACATTTTATGTGTATTCATCTTTATAAAGAGACTTCCACTTATGATGCTTTTTTTTTTTTTTTTTTGAGATGGAGTCTTGCTCTGTCGCCCAGGCTGCAGTGCAGTGGCACAATCACAGCTCACTGCAAGCTCTGCCTCCAGGGTTCACGCCATTCTCCTGTCTCAGCCTCCTGAGTAGCTGGGACTACAGGCACCCGCCACCGCGCCCGGCTAATTTTTTGTATTTTTAGTAGACACGGGGTTTCACCGTATCAGCCAGGATGGTCTCGATCTCCTGACCTCGTGATCCGCCTGCCTCGGCCTCCCAAAGTGCTGGGATTACAGGCATGAGCCACCGTGCCTGGCCTGATGCTTTTATAACTATTACAACTACTTAGACCACATCGTTCTTAACATTTTGGGGGGAAGGGACCTATTTGAGAATCTTGAGTGAAACCCATGAATCCAGGCACAAAGCCCCTGATGTTACACATCTTTCTGAAGCAGAAACCCTCCCTCCATCCCTCCCACCCATGACCGTGCATGTTAGTATGAGCTGCTCATGTACTGGGTAGCAACGTGGCCCCAGGATGGAAGCAGAAGCATCTCTGGGAAGGAGAGTGCTGTTTACAAAGCTCTGTCTGCCAGCATGCCCTCCCTCCGAGAAAGACTCAGCCAATCTTTCAGCTCTCATTTTGGATTCTGATTCTCAAACTGGTTTACAACATCCTAGCACTCATCCCAAAGTCGGGATTTTTTTATTTGTATATGTTTTTTATTTTTAACTTTCATTCTAAGTTCATGGGTATAAGTGCAGGTTTGTTACGTAGGTAAACTTACATCATGGGGGTTCGTTGGACAGATTATGTCATCACCCAGGTACTAAGCCTAGTAACCATTACTCATTTTTCCTATCCCAAAGTCTTATGAGTTGAATATAAAACAGAAAAACACCCTTTCTTCACATGCATACGTTTAATAACATGAAAGCCACGACAGAGGTAAAAACACTAAATCAACTTGGTATCCATTTTACTCCCTAATATTAGGGGGACAGTGAACATATAACTCAAGCAATAAAATGCCTTTGGAAACCAAGAAGGGAAGGGCCCAGGTTTGATAAGGGAAAGCCAACAATGGCTAAAACATGCATGCAACATTTCGTGAAGTCCCTTCTGCCAGCGGCTCCCGTGTGTCCATATCTTGGAGTGTGTTAGGCTACTGCTTCAAGAACAGACCATGGACCTGGCTTCCTCACTTCCCCAAAAGAATTCCTACAGAAGGCTACAGGAAGGGCTTCTTGGTAACCTTCTTTGTTTCAAACAATGGAAAACATGAGAAATGGATAGCACCCTCTCATCCCCAAAACACCACCATCATAGCAAGGATAATGACTCAATGGAGTTTCGAATTTGTATAGTGCTTTATATGTTTTCAAAGAATTTTCACATATATGATCTTCATCAGCCCATGCAACAGCCTTGTGGTTTACAATGGAGAAAGCAGACACCAGAAGGAACTTGCTCAAGATCATGCACCCAGATAGTGGGACAAGTGGGCGAGCACCCAGACTGCACCGTCAGCCCAGCATTTCCAGCTGGCCATTAAATAGCTCTCTATCTTGTCACCCTCTCTGACTTCTTCTCCCTCTCTATATCCAGGCTGCCTGTCAGTTCACAATGCTATCTCACTACAGATACAGATTTCAAAAGCAGAAAAACACAAACCTTCTTTGACAAGTACATATAGATATAAAAATAAATGTGGCACTCTTCTTTATTGCTTCTTTATGGATGTCTTTCCCAGATGAAAAGACCCTGCTGGGGAATAGTTCATCGACTTGTTATTTCTTTGTACACAGATTACTCCTTAGTAATAGCAGGACCTTCACACCAGGAAATTATTTGCTAAATATTTCCCACTGTCTCACAGCTTGATCTGTCAATTTCTCCCAGACGTAAAACATCTGGGCTGGTACAGCAAAACACAGAAAATTCAAAGAGATGTCCCCAAGATGCAGAAGAGGACAGCTGTCCTCAGGAGTCTGTCACGGGCCAGCTGGGGGCATTCATATTTCCCAAGACCCTTTTCCAGCTGCATCTCACCATAGCTTTTATATGACTGAAAAAGTGTCCAGGAGGTTGACCAGATAGCTGCATACATCGCTGAAAAGGTGGCCATGGAGAAGCAGCAGTGGCCCCATGCTATGTGGTCATGTGATGGTTTTCAAGGCCTGCCCACAGAAAATGGGGTGGGATCCACTTCCAGATGTTTTCAGTGAGGTGAAGGACTTCACAGGATGCCATCTTCAGCGTAGGCTCATTCTTCTCTCCTCCAGTGTGACAGACAGGCACACCCCTGAGCCTCAGCTTCAGGAAGAAGAACCTGCAGAAATCCTGCTCATACCAGTTCTGTCTTGTGAGGAGTCACTGGCTCTAAATGCTTATTTGGGGAGGTAACTGGGAGAAAAGCTCGTTCCATGCCAGCTTTAGAAAAATCTGGGAAGATACTCTGTAGCCGTGCAAACTTCTAAAAAGAAATGAAAGAAATGTGAAGTGAATAACTGGAAAAATTCAGCAGTTGTCACCTCCTTTTAAACTCTATTCACTAAGAGCTGGCTAGACAACCCATTCTGGAAGCTCTCATACTCACTGCCTCACTCGCTCCACAAGGGATTTGTACCAACCATTTCACTGGCGTCTCCAAACTTGGACCAGGAGATTCACTGATTGTGGCCATTTCGACCCCCTACTGTTAGGTCTCTGTATGGAAAGTCAATGCCCACAGAAGCAGGCATTTTCCAACAAGAAGCTAAAGTCATTCATGTTTAAAACATACTGCCTGGTAACTCTAATTATCTTCTTATACGCAAATAACCCTAACATCCTAACTGTAAGCTCCTTGAGGGCAGGAACAATGTCTTACACCTTTTTATGCCCTGTACAGTGCCTAGCATAATGCCTTGAACATAGTAGGTGCTCACTGGAGTCTCTGATTGACTGGTATCTAAAATAGAAACCAGAGAGATGAGTGCACAGCCAGAGAGGCAAGTAAGTGAACAGGGGGACACAGTGAGTGGCAAGAACCAGTCCTGGGGTAGCTCCTGGGTGAAGTCTGTCCTGGCCCCTAGGTAGCCAGCCCTGCCTGGTGGATGGAGACAAAGGGGGCAGATCACTTCCTAGAGGGGTCAGACACACATGTGGCCCTACTCTCCCACAACCATGGTCAACACAGGTGAGCAGCCATGCAGAAAGAATCTCTGAGGGCTTTGAGCCGGAACCTGCAAGCAACAGCTCATGGGCATGTCTAGGGTGCCCGAGCACCGGCCAGCCATCCTGCACCCCGGAAGCCTCCCACTGTGCCTCACTGCTCTGGCTTCTTGGGATTAATTCTTAAGGCATGGGCAGAAATACCAAAAATAGAAGGGGAGAACCCCCATGAGAAAATAGTTTGAAGGCAGCCAAAGGAGGCTGATCTATCCCCTGGCATCCCTGGGGCAGTGGGGCCCACTCCCTCACCCACAGGAAGAGCGGGGCCTCTGCTCTGGGATGGGGGACCCTCAGCGCTGCAACTTCTGGCACTGTGCCTACAGGGCCTCTGCTCTTGCATAGAACCCCTTGTAATTTCCCAAACGTCCTTCCTATATCTTACTTTGTTTTTTTTTTTTCCACAATGCTCTAAATGTAGCCACTAGACAAAAGCTGGAAATATTTCAGGGAGCTTCCTGTAATGATTCTCCCAGTCTAGGGGCCTCAAAAAGTCCAGGGTTCAAAGAATAATCTCTCTCGCCATTATTAAATGATTCGCACTATCTGCAAGAGATACCTGGATTGGTGCCCTGGGTAATCTTTTAATAAGAGAAGATGTTTTAAGAAGATACTTACACAAGTGAAAATGATGAGTGTTAAGTAGAAAATAACCAGAGCCAGCAGCAGGACAATCTCCGCTCTGTATTTCTTAAAAGTCTCTTCTTTACGCTGTGCAGGGCATCCTTTAAAAAAGTAAGTGACATGTGAAGCCATTTTAACAGGATTTTTCTACCATGAAAAAAAGCTAAGAATGCTTTGTTCCTTGGTCCTGGAGTCCTGCTTGTCTCCTCTTCCCACCATCAGGATGAACGACAGTAACAGTGACAGTGAAGGTGACAGCAGCAGCCGGTGCGCACTGTCGCTCTGTGTCTGGCTGCATGCGACTCTCACATGGCATCTTTCCAAATCTTCAGAGCAGGCCTGAGTAGTCCCATTTTACAGATGAAAGAGCCGAGGCTCAGAGAGGGTCAAGGACCAAGCAAGGACCAAGGCGGCTGAGCCAGGCATCTGGTCTAGGCTTATCCTGCGGCCTGTCTGCCTGCACTTCGGATGTCAAGCCTTTCCTGGCTTATTTTGTCCTCCTACCAGATGAACCACCACTTGTTAATCCAGAAATTATCTTAACTTCATCACTGTTGGGTAGACTGTGGTGTGTCCTCACCTCAGGAGGTTTCAGGGACTATGACAGGAAGCAGGGGAGCTGCCCTGATATTGCCAAATACGTCAACAGATTTTTCTAGAATCAATCAAGCTCTTTCCGCAAGGCTGCCAGCATGGTTGGGTGGAAGAACAACTCCCTCAGGGCTGTTAAAGGGTGTGGTGCAGCATGAAGGTAGGGTAAGAGCAGCGAGGCCTTTAGCCCAGGGACAGACATGAAGGGAGGTGCCTCTCCCCACTCAGGTGCAACACCCAATGTGCTGTTTGGGGAAGCAAGTTGAGCTTTGGCTATAGTGTGCTTCCAAACAGAATCTGCTTGATGCCCCAGGCAGAAGCAGGTGGAGTGCAAATGAGCGGAGGGGGTTCTGCCATTGGAGCCAATGGCTAGATCTCCAGAGAGATGTCAGCCCCTGAAAATGGATTCAACATTTTGTGCAGCAGTCGAGGGATGGATTCTCACAGCCGTGGGTAATGAGAGCCATTGTCCTCATGGCCCCTAATATGTATTGATCATTCAGTCTATCCCGGGCACTCCACTCAGCATTTTAACGCAACTTCTCATTTAACCTTCACAACAAGCCTATGTTGTAGACGTTACTTCCATTTTAGAGATTAGAGAACTGAGGCTTAGCGTCAATCCGTGATTTGCTTAAGGTCACACACTAACAAAAGGCAGAGTTAATATTTGAGCCAGATCTAAGTGACTGTGGACTCTGACCGCTTAAGTTGTAGGCAATATCGCCTTGGAAGAGGAAAAGGAGAGAAAATCAGCTATTCTCTTCATTTTCTCTCCACTCCCCGCAGGACATGCCTGCCCCCTCCACTCTCCTCTGCAAGGTTCCTCTCATTCAGGTGAATATTCATTGAGGGCCTACTATGTGCCCAGATACATCAGAGAAGAAAACACAGAGGTTCTTGTTCTCTTGGGGAGACAGACAGTAAATCAATCCATACATAACATGCCAGTTGTACTAAGTACCAGGAAACAAAGAAACCAGGATGAAGGGCTGGAGATCCAGGAGGGCCTAAGGGAGGTGTGTGCATACAACACTAAGCAAAAAGCACACACTGCCCCCTTAAACAGGGACTGTACTCTTGCAGGTGTAATAATATCACCCGAAGTCCGATTCCTTTCAGATCCCTGACAGAAGGAGAAATCAACCGTTGTATGGAATCAGGGGCTCTGTGACCACATATTTATCATTTCCAGCCTCAGCCCCTAACAAGTGTTGGGCAAAAGTCAAACAAAAGGCATCATTTAAGCCACAGAAAGAGAAAATGGTGACATGCTTGCAGCGGATTTCCACTTTCAGCCACAGATGTGATCCAAAGCTCTAGAGCTACACTCCAAAAGACAGGATCGATTTTAGGACCTAAAGGAAGTACACATGCATTGTTCAAGAAGAAAACAAGTGCAGCAGGTCACCTCACCTGTCACTCTCAAGATCACCTTGCCACTTAGGTTTCTCTGCCCATCCGGGTCCTGCAGAGTGCACCTGTATGTCCCCGAGTTGCAGCTGGTAGTGTTTCGGATCTTCAGGGAATACGGCCTTTCATTGGGGGCGTCGAAAGAACCATTTTGCCCCTTCTGATGATAGTGCTGTCCCCTGAGGTGGTCTTCCTGGGGTGTCTCCATCCTCTCTTCACCGCCCTCCAATAACTGTGAAGAAGGAATCAGAGCACATCACGGTCTACTGCAAGCACTCCAACTCGACACCAATGTTTCCATTTTGTTTTCAGAAGATCCAGCCTCAACTTATGTTTGTAAAACAAGACATGATGCTTTTGTGTGTGTGTGACCTCTGGGGGAGGAGAGATCTATGAAAATTCCCAAGGCTACATCTTCGGAATATATCAGGACTACATCTCATGATTCTATCATAAGTATCCCAATTTCCACCCTATATTAGGGAGAGAGAGTCACTGTTGATGACAGTGATATGCTGTGTGTGAATCTTGCTGGATTATATTTTGTGTCTATGTATACATGTATAGATAGGATTGTTCTGTATTAAATGTTCTCTTGTTTTCTTCAGATACCAACTCACCCACTGAATGATTCCTATTTTTGTATCCCAGCCTTTTATTTGGAAAAATTCCTAAATCTGTTATGATCCTTGCCAGACAATTCAACTAAAATCAGATAAGCAGATGAGCGACGCCTCCTGTGAACAGTCACCTTGTTCCTCAAGGGCTGTGTCTCTGTGTGGTCATGCCTGACGTCGTCGAATGTGCCACACCTTTTCTCTGTACTAGGGCAGCGAGACAGCTGAGAAGCACGCTTTATAGAGAGTGTATGTGTCAGATCATTTGCTGCTCATATCAAACTCCACATGGAAGGGCAGTAACAGCTGACTTCACTGTACTCAGGACAGACCGGCCAGACTTGGGGAGATGCCCAATTTAGCCAGACATTTTATCTGGCTGGCTTTCTTTTTTTCTTTTTTGAGACAGGGTCTCGCTCTATCACCCAGGCTGGAGAGAATTGGCTTGATCATGGCTCACTGCACCCTTGGCCTCCTGAGTCAACCTTCTGGTACTCCCACCTCAGCCTCTCCAGTAGCTAGGACTATAAGCATGTGCCACCATACCTGGCTAATTTTTATTTGTTTTTTTAGAGACAGTGTCTTGCTCTGTTGCCCAAGCTGGTCTTGAACTCCCAGACTCAAGCGATCCGCCCGCCTCGGCCTCCCAAAGTTCTGGGATTACAGGCGTGAGCCACCGTGCACGGCTTGCTTTCTGTGAATTCTTTGTGATCAAACTGGTGGAGTGTCTTCAGCATCTCCCACTGCATAGATTAGGCTCATACCACATTCACCATTAATTCTCTCTTTCCTAGACATATTTTTAATTTGCCTAATTAACTTGCTAAGTTGCTCCTCCATTGAAATACTTTAAAGCTTCTAAAATGAATGTACACATGCAGTAAAGCAAATCCTTGTTTTCAGCCTTCCTGGGCAGCCCTTCAACAATGACATCGCCTAGCAGCACCTCAGTTTCCCTTTGCTGGTTGGCTGGGGACCAGCAGGGAGCCCAGGATTAAGTGACATTCCTTACCTGTCCCTAGCATGATAACTGCACCCAAGAGCCACCTTAGGGAAGGAGACAGAGATTATCAGGGCCCACTGCCACTATCTTTGCTTGCACCTATCAATGATGAATCTCCCGTTCTGGGAGCACCCTACAACTCTTCTCTGACTTTTAGGAAGGAACTCAGTGTAGGGAAAGAGATAACCAAGGAGTTAGGGGAATACTCCGAGAAGCAACTCAGGAAAGAAAATACATACACATGGGCACGTGTGCACTCGTATACACACACACACACACACACACACACACACAGAGTCATTTCTGCTTCATTTATTAATTCAGGGCATATACCACAAGGTCACCGGAAAGCTCAGGCTCCAGCCCTGGTGTTTGTTAGCATTCCTGTAGAGTGGGCTACAGAGACATCTGGTGGCAGATTGATCGCTCCTGCAAGAAAACCTGCTCAGCTCCCTCCCAGCCCTGAGCTGAGATGAACGGCTCTTCTCAGGCCGAGTCTGCGGACATAAATCCCATTTCTTGATGGTCCTTTTTGTGTGGAAAGATTCCTTCCTAAATAATCAAGAATCTATGGGAGGAAGCTAAAAGACTGGGGCCCATGGGTGTGCAAAAATAAAGCACAAAAAGGAGGTGGGGCCAAGGAAATTTAGAGGAAACTAACAGTGTCCATGTGATTCCAGAACACATCTAATTTAGCACCATTTTTCCCTTTTCAAGCCTAAGTAAACCATAAACTGCAGCCTCGTCATGGGCTCACACTGCTTGCCTCTCCCTTCCGCTGCCTGGCAGAGCGGCTTCTTCCTACCAGGCAGCGCTTTCAACAGACCAGAGACCGAGGCCCATCCAGGGCCAATCTGTGTCTAGGATGGCCTGAAAGGCCAGTTTGAAATAATTAGCTTGGCCCAGTCCCTGCAGTCCCCATTCCGATGTCCCATCT
This sequence comes from Gorilla gorilla gorilla, assembly GCF_029281585.2. NCBI lineage: Eukaryota > Metazoa > Chordata > Mammalia > Primates > Hominidae > Gorilla > Gorilla gorilla. The sequence goes on along the minus strand of NC_073229.2, from coordinate 31,819,867 downwards.
TGCTTTTCTTTTTCTAAATTAACCTCCAAATGCGAGTGTAGCTGCAACAACCATTTTGAGATTATTCACCCATGGTTTTCTCCTGGGAAGCTCCTCTCCCATCCAGCAACCCCTCCCTCAGCTCAGAAAGGCCCATCTGAAAGTCAAGATCAAACTGTGAACCCCTCTGGAGCTGGTAGAAACATAAACTATTGTGTCTATTTACATAAAGATGGCCCCATTATTGTGTTAGCTGCTGGGAACTGTTGAAGCAAAAAGGTGCTGGTGATCAAAACTGGCTGGCAGTAACTTCTGCCTATTTGCAGGGAATTCATTTTAAAAATCAGCAGCAACACCAATAAAGTTTATTTGATGGTTAGATTTCCAAGGGCCTCTGGCAAAACCGTCAGTGGGCCGCTAGTTATTTTTAAATGGCAAAACAAAGGCAGGGTGAGCCATAAGAACAGAAGGAAGAATCAAGGGAGAAGGCAAAACAAAGAACCTCAAAGCGACCTGCAGAATTCTGATGTGCTGCCACCAGTGGGATAATGGCAAAATATGTCAACTCTCACAGGGTCATCTTCCAAACACCCCTTTTCCTAAATGACCCAGAGAACTATCCGCAAAACCTAGGAACTCTTGCCAAACTAATGAACAGCGCTGTTTGCATAATAACTAACTACAGCAGAAAGAATTCCCTGTAAATTCATACACTGCACCTGGAAATATTTCATAACCCTCCCTCTAACTTCCAGTTTTAGGTATACACATTTTCAGCTAAACTTTCTCTTGTGACCCCCAGCTGTGGAATTTGAGGGTTATCCACAGCTGCAAAAGTCGTGGTAGTTTTTATCTTAATGTTGCATGCTCAGAATGGGGGTGGGGCCCTAGCAGGATCAAGGGACCATATGCAAAAGCTCAAATCATTATCATCAGATACGTGGCCAGCCAGCTATCACCCTGCTTTATCAGACGAGCTAACTGTGGCAGAGGCACCACCAAAAACTGAAGGGAAATTTCAGTGGGAGGAAAACGGAGTAACAGCAAATGGGCCATCCCCACTTTGCTTTGTTTTATGAGTTCTCATAAACATTGGAGCTGGCTCAAAATCAACCACTGGCAAGAACAGCTCTTTAAACATTCCAAATCTAAAAGTGTTCCATCGCTTCTCTGCAAAAGCATTTTAGGAAATAGTAATTTATAACAAAAGGAACCCTCCGATTCATTCACAGCCAACCATAATTGACAGGAACTATTTAATGCACCCTTGACAATGCTAATATTGTAGTACAGTGCGCTAAAGCACAACACAATTTCAGCAAATTAATTACTCAAAACACTCATCCCAATCATGTTTTAAAAATCCACATGTTGTACATTAACTTTTATGCTGACAACTCTATCATTTTTGGTTGAGCTGGAAAAGTGCAAACGTGGGACATCTCATTTTCAGAAAGCCTGGGGACTCTGACTTGTCTCAAGGCCTCCAATTTGACTGAATTATTTAAATACCATATTCTTTCTCTCAAATGGAGATTTGACCTTAAGGAAAGCACAGGCCCTAAATTAAAACAAACTCTCTTTCATTTGCAGAATGCTAAATCAAGCAAACACAAGTACTAATTATATGGGCACGTGAATGGAGTCAGTTTTTTTTTTTTTTAATGATGAACTAATTTGAACTAAAACAAAAGACATAAAATAAATCATTAATTATGGCTGAAACTGAACCAATATTAAAACATCCTATTGTGGAAAGTGTTTTTTTTTTTTAAGTTTACATAATTTTATCCAAATATATGCCAACCTCCTACATTACCATATTTGAAGCTAAGAGGGCAATAGTTTCATTTTATAGCAAAAAAAGAGTTTTGATCACAAAATTGAAATCTAAATTTATCATATAGCAGATTTGTTAAGAATGCAGGGCCAGGCACGGTGGCTCATGCCTGTAATCCCAGCACTTTGGGAGGCTGAGGCAGGTGGATCACATGAGGTAAGGAGTTCAAGACCAGCCTTGCCAACATGGTGAAACCACATCTCCACCACAAATACAAAATATTAGCTGGGCGTGGTAGTGGACATCTGTAATTCCAGCTACTTGGGAGGCTGAGGCAGGAGAATCGCTTGAACCCAGGAGCCGAAGGTTGCAGTGAGCCAAGATTGTGCCATTGCGCTCCAGCCTGGGTGACAGAGCATGACTCCGTCTTTAAAAAAAAAAAAAAAGCGGGGTTGGGGGGAATGTGCAATAGGTGCCTACCTAAAAGAAAAAAAAACAGTATAAAAATTTCATCTAATAATTTGATAAAACATATTTAAGGGTATAGATTGTAAGGATTGAACGTTGGTATTAAATTAATCTGATGTATTCCAACCACATTGAGCAGCTTTTTTTATCGCATTTCTTGTGCACTAACATTCATGTACCTTGGTTTCTAACTCAATTAAAGTGCCAATATAATTCCCATTCATCATAAAAACAGCTCTTTATAATGTGCAAAATAGTTTGGCTCAGGGGTTGATGTCATAATGAGGGTAGAATGTATGAGCATTAATATCTTTTTTTCTATGCGTAGTTTTATTAGAAAAATGATTTTCTACTTTGAAATTTACTGGGTCTAACAGACAGAGCTGGATTTATGGCTGTTAACAGAGTTATGAGTATAGCAGAGGCAACATAATTAAGAGCACAGGCATTGGCATTGGACTGAGCTGGAACCAAACCCCAGCCCTCCCACGGTTACCTCTGCTCTTGGCCAACTGACTGAACCACTCTCAGGCTTGGATAGCTCCACTGGAATCTGGGGGTGATCACATCTCACTGAGCTGGCGTGAAGATACTTATGATGATGTATACAGACCCTAAGCATCATATCGATCACACAGAAAGCCCTGAAGATGTTACTACTCTCTCTCTCTCCTTTTTTTTATAACCAAGGTTTCATTCTGCATACTAAATAGTTCCCTGAATATAAGACGTATTGAAAAAGTATTTACTGAATGAATGCGTGAATTTTAGAAAGAGTGAGAAAGTTACAAGAGCACTAGCTTTGGAATCAAAGGTCTGAAGTCAATCCCAGTTTCTCCATGTGTTAGCTGGGTCATCTTCCATATGTCACTTCACCTCTGAGCCCCATTTCGTGATCTGGAGCTCCCTTACTTGCTCATGGGGTTATTATAAGAATCAAGTGAGAAAACAAGAAAAGTGCTGTATAATTGGTAATGCTGGTAACAGAAATTATTCTTGTCTGTGATAGCTTTCCACACCATCCACCCACTCTGTCATTTCCTTACCACTGACACTTCCCGTCTCCTCTGGGAAAGTTGTCCTAGAAGTCCCAATCTCTGCTCTAAGGAGAAACTGTTTTTTCCACATACGATGTCTTCAAAATATCCACAACATTCTGTGTTTTTTAAAGCACCATCATAATAATGTAGCAAAACCCCTTTGGAACTGAGATTTGAAGGCGATGTTGGACCCTTCATTGTTCATGCCAATCATCTCTCTTCTATTAGCATCCCGTGGGGCCTGCTGGACCTGGAAGAGGTACCATTACAAGCTCTGAGTTCACGTCCTCTGAAGAACTCCACACCTAGGTTCTAGAGGAGGCAACTTAACTCAGGCCTGGTACCCCACGATCGTGGAGACTGGCTCTGATAGGCACGTGACCCAGTCAAAGTCCCTTGAGAATAATCAGAAATAAGTTGAGATATTTGAAGAGAAACACAACCTTCTCCTTTGCACTTGCTTCTGGAGGGATATACAGGTTGAGCATCCCTAATCCAAAAATCTGAAACACTTCTGCTCCCAGGCATTTCAGATAAAGGATGTGCAACTTGTCCAACTCTGTAGTTATTGGCTGTGATCTGGCTGCTATGTAGAGGTTGGACACAGAACCAATGTAAACGAAGGCAGAGTTGACAGATGGAAAGTCACCAAGTCCTGGGGATATTCATGAACCTCTAAGCCTAGCTATATTCATTTGCCAGGGCTGCAGAGCACCACAAACTGGGTGGCTGAAACAATAGAAATGTATTCTCTCACAGTTCAGGAGGCCAGAAGTCCAAAATCAAGGTGTTGCCAGGGCCAAGCTCTCTGAAGGCTTTAGGGGAGAATCTGTTCTGTGCCTTTCTCTTAGCTTCTAGTGGTTGCCGGCAGTCCTCGGCGTTGCTTGGCTTGTAGACACATCACTCCAATCCCTGTGTCTGTCTTCAAATAGCTTTCTCCCTGTTGTCTGTGTCAGTGTGTGCTTTCTCTTATCAGGACATCATTCATACTGAAGTAGGGCCCACCCTAGTCAGGGAGCACCTCATCTCAATTTGATTACATTTGCAAAGACTCTATTTCAAAATAAAGTCACAATCACAAGCATCAGAAATTAGAACTTCTGATCTTTTGGGGGGGCACAATTCAAGCCACAACGCCATCCATAACTGAAATGTGAACTGTATTTTGATTTTTCAATTTTTTCCCATTCCAATTATATATAAGCCAATATATTTCCTTCTCTTTAGGCTAGCTTTGATTGGATTTACAATCCCTCACAACTGAAAGACTCCTAATGATAAGGCACCCCGCACCACCACGTAAATAAGGGTGGTACGTAGGGGGCTATCGGCACATGGCTCCAGCCTCGAGGCCAGTCCTGCTTTGTCCCCTGGGCTCACATGCCTCCCACTCCTTGGGGAATGAGACCTCAAGGCCTGATTTGAATCAGAACCTCTGTTCTCCAGAACTGCTGGTCCAAGGTGATTATGAACTGTTTATGGAAACCAGCATCCTTCTTTTCCTAAAGGTTTTCCCTATGTGGACCCATAATCCTAGGCAGCTACCAGCTCTTCTAGAATTGGTAACCTCAATTCTATCAGTAATACCGATTCTAATCGGTAACCCCGAGGACTGCTGGCAACCACTGGAAGCTAAGAACTGGAACACTTCTCCAAATTGTCCCAATTTGGGATACGCAGTAGACTGGTCCTCCAAGAAAGCATCAAGTGATATTAACAAGCCTTGGGCTCCCAAGTCTGTACTAGTCCCACATGACACACACGGAAATTTTACCCAAATACACCTCAGTGCAAAACAAAACAAAATGAAAAACGAAAACATGCTTATGAGTATAAAGGAATCTTAGGGAAGTATTTTCTGTCCAGCTCTATTTTGAGCTAATGATTGTTGATACAAAATTTAGGGTTATTCCAGGAGTAGCAAGGAAGGGATTACGGAAACATCTTTAAAGGGAGGAAACTTTTTTTAGGTAATCAATCTGCTTTTAGTCTTGCCCTACATAAAACTTCCCTTATGTCACTGAGACCTTCTCCAAACTTCCTCTTCTTTGTGTAGTGACATTGCCAAGTACATAGCTAAGACAATCCAGTCCTCATGTGACTCAGGTTCCCCCTTTTATTAATGGAAAACAAGTTGGTTTTTTTGTTTAGCTTTTTTTTTTTTTTTTTCAATTTAACTCTCAGCTGCTTTCTTCCTCCCTCCCCATTGTCAAGCTAAAAGATTTTGGCAACTTGTGCTCTGTTCCACTACTGTCCAAAAATCTCAGTGATCCACCATTCTCATCTAGATGAGACTTCTTCTATAGCCACTCAGAGACGGCCTCATTCTTCCTTGCCCACTCCTCCGCAGAACTACATGGACAGGACTAGTGACCAAGAGGAAAAGAAGGAAAAGAATGAAGTCTCCCCCTGAGACTCATCTTCTAAGATGAATCATATTCTATCCAACACCAGGAGAAACATGCTTTACTTTAGGCATATTTTGCATTATGCCATTGTCTTTGCTTAAAATCCTTCAGTGAGGCCGGGCGTGGTGGCTTATGCCTGTAATCCCAGCACTTTGGGAGGCTGAGGCAGGTGGATCACCTGGCCAACATGGTGAAACCCTGTCTCTACTAAAAATACAAAAAAGTAGCCGGGCATGGTGGTGGGCACCTGTAATCCCAGCTACTCAGGAGGCTAAGGCAGGGGAATCGCTTGAACCTTGGAAGAGGGGGTTGCAGTGAGCTGAGATCACACCACAGTACTCCAGCCTGGGCGACAAGAGCAAAACTCTGTCTCAAAAACAAACAAACAAACACACAAACAAACAAAAAATCCTTCAATGGCTCCTTACTGCCAAAAGGATAAAGTTCAAGTCATTGTTGTTGGGCATTCAAGGCCCCTCACAATCTGTCTCTAGCCTACTTTCTAATGTTATCTCTCAGCCATATCTGCTGTTTAAGTCTCCCTTCTACATCACTGGTTACCTCAATGGTTCCCAAAAAGTCTTAGTGGATTCCCAGGCCTTTGCTCAAGACGGTCCTCTGGCAAAAGTTCTACATTGATCCTGAGATGGCCAATGCCAGGCCCAGGATGGGGCACACATTTGGGACTTAGAAGTATTTACTAAACAATGAAAGTATAAATATGAGAGACATCTGAAAAGCAACTTTACATCTTTCATGGTTTGATCTAGGGAGGAGCCCATAAAAGTGATTCAACCAGGTCAAGTACTATAGGTGCCAATGGGGACAGTACAATTTTTTTTTTTAATTCTAACATACATTGTTTTCATAATTCAATGGTTCTACATTTAATGTAGAAATGTTTCCTTTTTGTCCTAAAACATGTTCTTAAATCCACCTTACAACAGAATCATTCTGGAATCAAGGAAGCACAGTAAGTGTTCAGTACTGGCTCCTTCCATGGGCTATGAGGGTCTGTGGCTGTATAGATTACATCTGCCCCAACCGCTTGTCAACTCTAGGCCCTCCTAAGGCACTCTGCTCTCCTCAGTATCCCTGGTTTTGTAGCTCATTATCACACAAGATGGTAGAGACAGAAAACATAACTCCACCAAAAAGAAGTTTAGCAACATACACGGAAGACAGCCTTGAACTTTTGAAGTGGCCTCACGCAAGCCATTAACCTGCTCTCCAACAGTTTCCTGAGTGTTAATGTCAGAAGCAGAACACTCCATGGATGGCCCATGATCTGCCCCAGCTGGGGCTCTTCTCAATATTATAAAGTCTATTTATAGTAGACTTTTATATGAAGTCACACTCTTACTTCCCTTTTCTCCCTTCCTTTGGAAATCATCTGAAAAGGGCACTTGTCTTGTGATGCTTCACTGTCCTCACCCCCGCAGCATCACCCAGAGACGACACCATATATCCTCTTTCGTTCTGCATCACCCATAGGCTGTCAGGGCTCCTAGCATGATACAAGAAGGCATTGCATCTCTGGGATAAATGACCACTCATTACTATCTTTAGTGAGTATCAACCAGGCCCAAAGTACTCCATCCAAAGTCGTCCTCTCTCTCCAAACCTACATTAAAGAGACTGTAGACACAGCGATGCTGTTCATGAAGTCCAGATGCAGCCCTTTAATGCATGGCTTTACTCCTCACAGACATGATATTGTGCTATGCCCTTTTATGCTGGAATTTAATCACAGGTCCTGGCCAGTGGAAGAGAAGTCATGGATCAAAGTCTATTTGCATATTTTCTCAAAATACCTCCTCAAAGAACCACATCTATTACAACTTTTTTTTTTTTTTTTTTTGGTAGAGACAGGTCTCACTACATTGCCCAGGCTGGCCTCAAACTCCTGGGCTCAAGCGATCCTCCCATCTTGGCCTCCCAAAATGCTGGGATTACAGGCATGAGCCTCAGCCACCACACCCAGTCTATTACAACTTTAAAAGATAAATTGATTGGCTCATGCCTGTAATCCTAGCACTTTGGGAGGCTGAAGTGGGAGGATGGCTTGAGCTCAGGAGTTGGAGACCAGCCTGGGCAATGTATTGAAATCTTGTCCCTACAAAAAATTAAAAACATAAAAATTAGCCAGGTGTAGTGGTATGCCCTTGTAGTCTCAGCTACTTGGGAGGGTGAGGTGGGAGGATTACTCGAGCCCAGGAAGTCGAGGCTGCAATGAGCCATCTTCATGCCACTGTACTCCAGCTTGGGAAACAGGGTGAGACTCTGTCTCAAAAAATAAAAATAAAGCTAAATTGAGCTACTATCCTAATGAATATAATGTATTAACTTTTCTATTTCTTCTCAATCACCCATTATGCCTTAAAAAGCATAAGGGAGGAAGGGATGAGAAGAGGACCCTTTCTTGGATCCCAGTTAAGAGGACATGGTCCATAGAAGAGAAGAGCTGGGCCAACAGGAATTGGGATATCTCTGTCCACTTTTGGCTTCACCTTTAGCCTCCTGCACATGTGTCTATTAAGTCCCCTCTAGCCCATCTCACTGCGTCTTTGAAACAGAGAGAACAGAATGAACACTCTTCCTTCCCAACCCTAATGTTGCAAACAGATTGGATGCTGTCTGTTTTGAGTTTTCTGGTCAAAGGCATATGATAAAAAACACATGGTTTACATGGGTCCTTTTGTTAATTACAAGTATCAGTGCCAAATGGACAAAGGCAAGATGCTACATGGTGCCGGAGGATTGAGTGGTGAATGGAATTTTAAATTGTGAGTCATTATAACCATACTTATGATATGCAGACAGCCTGCAGAATGTGCTTCAATCTGGTGGATGGTGAAAACCCACTGCAAGGGACTCTGCTTTCCTTGCCCAGTATGAAGCCCCCTCCTAAGCTGGCAAAACAGGTTTTACAAAGCCAGGGTAGTGATGATGAAGTGAGTAGGACGGGATAAGCTGGTTCTGGTTACCAAAATGAAATTCCTCCCTTTGTGGCTACCCCTTCACTTTGATGAAACATTTTACAAGAAACTTATAGAAAAATGACCAGATGCTTAATCTTCTGTAGAATGAAGTATTTTAGCATTTCTCCACTGGCCTTATGTCCAGAACACTCTATCCATTTTTGTTATATAAGCATAATCAATGAAAAAGTATAATTATTGGGCTGGAAAATAATAAGTATCTATAGAACATGCTGAGAGCTGTTTAAAAAAAATGCTTTAAGGAACAATATATGTCACTTTCGAGGCACCTGATTCCTTTATTGGTATAGCATAACTCTCCTACCCACGAATCTCAATCACCATTTACTTCTCAAAAAATAACTACGGTATGAGTTTTCATTGGCACTATTCCATGGATCAACAGGAAAAAAAGAACGCCTAGAGACTGCTGTCCCTTTTTTTCTTGACAGAGCTTTGAAAGACCTTGGGGGTAAATCTCGCAAGAATTCTGTCCAATAAACAAGCTCATGCGTTACCGAGTTACATCACCAGCTGACATCCAAGGAGAAGTCCAAGGTTAATTGCTATGGTTTAGTGGACCATTCCAAATGACCCTGTGCAAGAAGCTTTCACTCCAGAACTGTTTGAACTTTACAGTCTGAAATTTCATCTACTTGTTTCATGAGTACTTTTTAATTACTCCCCTGGGGGTATTAATGTTTTCTTTCTTTATTAAATAGTTACTCTCTGGAAGGGATAGTGGTTTCATGTTTTTCCCCGTTCTTTGAGATAACTAAGTCCCTGCCTGGTTAGCCCAGGGGCACTTTGATTTTCTTTACCGTAAGTTATTAAGGGAGAAAACAGAGATCAAGGTAGACCTCTAACAACTCAGGATTTGGAATCAGACTGCTTGGTTCAAATCCCAACTCCACCATTTAGCCAGCTGTGCAAAAGTGGACAGGTTATTTCCCTCCCTAAGGCTCAGTTTCCTCACCTGTAAAGTAGGAATAGTAACAGTACTAATCCCTAAGTCCATTCTTCCGATGGATGGAAATGGATAATGTATGTAAATATTTACCTTGGAGCTTGGCACGTGGTGAGCATTCAAAAATTGTTTTTACAATATTTTTTAAAATACTATTGTTTTGACTATGAGAACAATTTCGGAATTGTTGTGTTCTCTGATCCCACAGTAAGTAAGGTACCAATGAAGTAGGAATATTTAACACCTTACTTTTATACACAATACAATGCTCTGAGGCAGCAGCACCATCCCCGTCATGCATAACTCATGAAGTGCTGGGCTGAATTCACAGAGCACCTTTGCAATTTATAGGGCAAAAATTAGGTGCCGTGAAGAATACACAGAAGTATGGATACAGCCACTGCCCCCCAGGGAACTGACAATCCAGTTAGGAGACACACACACAAAGAGATCACCGCAATGATGCCTTGTACTGTTAAGTGGCCAAAGACATGTACAGTTTCTTATAGTATCTTTTATGGTGGGCAGAAGAACGCCCTGCATTTTGGGGAAAGCGACAAGTGCACAGATTTGCCCCCATGGTAAGACAGCAAATCAGTGAGAGCTACAGAGTAAGGTTGTAATATCATATTCATTTGGGTTAAAACGGAGGTGCTGTGGTAGCAGTGGCCTGACTTAAAGAAGGACCAGTGATATCAAACAGTAGCTGCTTGGCTTTGGAATGACACCATCATTGCCATCTTAGAATCTGAGAATGTTTCAGTCAAGAGGAAACCTTGAAAAAGCCTCCTTGTCACTCAGTCCTCTTACAGTAGGAACAGCAAGGCCTGTTCTTACACATGCGGGCTCCGGCTCATGCATCCACCTGATGCCCTCAGGGCTGCCTCTCAAGGCTGCCAGAGGAAGGAGGAGGAGGGCTAGGGGAGGAAGCCAAGGGTATCCCACAAAGGAGATGACCACTGATAACTACCATGGATGAAACGGCCTAAGTCACTTCTGTGTCTTAGCCTTTCCTTTCAAATTGCCCCCTCCCCCTCCCATGTATCATGGGCATCACAGTCACAAAACACAAGAAATCAGAAGTCTGGAGACATTCCCCCTGTCCAATGCCCAAATCTAGGTCCCTGTTGCTTTCTTCCTGACCTGCTGGCCCACAACCACAGGTGGCCTCCAGAATTAATCCAAATGAGAGAGTCTCTGCCCTTCCAAAACGTCTTAAGTGGATCATTCATCTCAGGCCACCTTCAGTGGCAGGAAGGGGATTGAGGTCTGCGGAGAGCAAAACCTAATTCGGCCCCGTACCTGGATGCGGATAGTGTGGGGGAGGCGCGACGGGAGACTGGGTACTCCAAGTTCAGCTGCGGGAGACGCCCCTCGCCCCCACCTGGCAGCCACAGAGGGTCGCCAGCCTAGGGGAGATGGTTCCTGCTGTCTTCAAATGAGCCCACCAAACCCCAGCCCGCGGGTATCGCAGCACCTACCTTGACCCAGGAGACCGTGTAGGGAACCTGCGGATCCCAGGGGGCGGTGCAGGGCAAGTCCACATCTTCGGAGCAAGCCACCTTCACCTCCGGCGTCGCGGGAGCCAGGCTGTAGGCTACAAGAAAGAGAGAGCGCGTCGTGAGCAAGCGACCGACGGGAGGGGGTGTCGTGGAGGGGCGGGGGCGACAGGCGCTCGCGAGCCCTACCGCAGCTCAGGAGCAGAAGCTGGAGGCCGCGCGACATGGCTGGAGCGCTGCGCCGCTGCCACGAGCTGCAGGCAGAGCTGTGGCGCGCTGGCGCCGGCTGCCCTTTTATGCCCGCGCGTTCGGGAACTTCCCTGCGCGCCAGCCCGGGGGATTCCCCGGCGGGCAGCGGAAGCGGGTGGCGCGCCCTCCTAGTCCCGCTTAGGCCGGGGCGCCCCCGTCCCCGCCCCCTTCGCCCCCGTCCCCGCCCCCGTCGCACCCGCCGCCCTCGCCGCGTGCGCGTCCCCGCCCCCGCGCACCCGGGCCGGGTGCCCCGAGTTCGCGTCGCTGCTGCGGCTGGCAGCGGCGACAGCAATCCCCGCGTGACGCCCAGCGCTGGGGGGCTTCGCAGACCGCGCTCGCGCGCGTGACGCTGCCGTTGACCCGCAAAAGGAAGCCGGGAACCGGGCCATCCGAGCGGGATCTGCCCATTTTACGGAGGCCAAACCAGATTCCGAGAGGGTGGGCAACTTCCTCAGAAGCCCAGCCTGTCCTTGGGAACGCACTGGCGAACCCAAGTCCTCACTCTTCTCCAGAATCTGTGATAATCAAAGGCGCGTTAGATTTCCACAGAAACATACAAGTCTGTAGTACTTGGCTCCCTGCCTTCCCCGGGAGGTTATCAGTCAGTACCGTCCTGTTTAAATTATATCACCAAAGAAGAGTGTCTCCTATTAAAATAATAATTACACACACACACATACACAACATTTTTGGAAAAGAAAATTCTAGAAGACAATGAAATCACCTGTAATTCATCCAGGAAGTAACTTCAGTTAACATTTTTTTATATTATAAAATGTTTATAACATAACAAAATATTTATAACATTTATGTCAGTGCACAGATTGGTATTTTTAATGGTTTATTCTTCCTGCTATCTGGTAACCTACTTTCTTTTAGCTTAATAATTTGCAAGCAGTTCCACATCATTAAAAACTTCCAACAGCATCATTTTGGTCCATTGTTCAGTTGCACCATAAATTAGAATCGATTAGTGTTAGACATGCAGGTTGTTTCTTTTTGTATTACTAATATTAGAAACAATGCTGTGATTGCTATGGGAAACTTCAGTGTAGATAAATCTTTGCTCTGAAATTGCTTATTTTCTTAGAATAAATACCTCAAGGAAATTGTGCTAGGTGAAGGGGAGTTTCCAATGTTGTTAAATATTGCCAAAAAATTACCTGCAAGGAGGTGTCTTCAATCTATATTCCCATCTGCAAAGAGAGTGCCTGTTTGCCAACACAAACTGTTATCCAACCTTTCTATCTTTGTCCATCCAGGAGGTTAAAAAGAGTGGCATCACTATACCACCAGTTTTAATCTGCTCTTGGAAGTAGTTATATCAATTGACAGTCCCGCCAGCTTGTGTGAGTACCTTTTCTCCAGCAGCCTCACCAAATTAATTTTTTAATTGTGAAAATGTTAAGCATACAAAATAAGTATAGAAAATATGGAATTGAACACATCTGTATACAATTTATTCTTGAGAAATAAAACTACTAACATTTTCGAGACCCTCTTTTTTTTTTTTTTTTTGAGACGCAGTCTCGATCTGTCGCCCAGGCTGGAGTGCAGTGGCCGTGATCTCAGCTTACTGCAAGCTCCGCCTCCCGGGTTCACGCCATTCTCCTGCCTCAGCCTCCCGAGTAGCTGGGACTACAGGCGCCCGCCACCGCGCCCGCCACCACGCCCGACTAATTTTTGTGTGTGTGTGTTTTTAGACGGGGTTTCACCGTGTTAGCCAGGATGGTCTTTTGAGACCCACTATGTGTCCTCTGCCAGATCTCATACCTAGGCATTTATGCTTCTTTCCAGTTTTTCCTGATTATAAACAATGTTGCAGGGGAGCTGAAAGTCTTCCAACACTCTAGCTCAGTAATTACACTGCATTGTTAAATATTACCGTCTTATTATCCAAAATGCACATGCCCATTTACACTCCCCTCAGCAGGTCTTAGCATGATCAGATTTTTTTCTTTAAAGATAGGGTCTCACTATGTTGCTCAGGCTGGTCTCAAATTCCTGGGCTCAAGAGATCCTCCTACCTTGGCCTCCCAAGGTACTGGGATTACAGGTGTGAGCCACGTGCCCAGCCAGATCTTTTTAAATTTCTGCCTATCTAATGAGCGTGAAATATTAGATCCTTTTTGCTTAATTTATGTTACATTGATAACATATGTTTCAAGAACATTGGATATTTCTGAGGATTGTCATTCATATGCTTTGGCCTTTTCCATGAGTGCTGTTTATAAAATCTGGGCCAAATCCTTTCTTGGTTATATCCATGCCAAATCTCTTCTCCAAGTTTAAGATTTGTATTTTCCATTTTGTTTATGATATCTTTAATTTACCAAAGAGTTTTTAAAAAATATTTTAATGTGGTCAAATTTACTGATCTTTTTGTTTATGATTTGTGCTTCTGGTATTGTGTTTAAGAAATCTTTTCCTGACCTGAGATCATAAAAACATTCTCCTTCATTTTCTTCCAAAACTTTTAAAGTCATGCTTTTTCATATATTGGTCTTTAATCCATTTAAATATGGTTTGATGTCATGATCTAACTTATTTTTTCCATATGGATAACCATTTTTTCCAATGCTGCTTGCTAAAAGTCCTTCTTTCCCTACTGATGTAAAATGACATCTGTGCTTTATACAAATTTCTACATATGAGTGGGCCTGTTTCTAGACTCTATTCTGCCTCTCTTTGTGCTAATATCACACTTTCTTATTACTATAATTTAATTAAGTCTTGCTGTGGTGGAAGTGAGTGAGTCCTCACATGTTGAACTTCGTCTTCAAAATTGTTCTGGTGGCTGGGTGCAGTGGCTCACGCCTGTAATCCCAGCACTTTGGAAGGCCCAGGTGGACAGATCACTTGAGATTAGGAGTTCAAGACTGGCCTGGGCAACATGGTGAAACCTGGTCTTTACTAAAAATGCAAAAAAATAACAAATACAGAAAATAGCCGGGCATGGTGGCTTGCACCTGTGGTCCCAGCTACTCAGCAGGCTGAGGCAGGAGGATCGCTTAAGCCCAGGAGGTCCATGCTGCAGTGAGCCGAGATTGTGCCACTGCACTCCAGACTGGGTGACAGAGCAAGACTGTGTATCCAAAAAAAAAAAAATGTTCTGGCATTCTTGGTTCTTTGTTCTACCTTATACATATTATATCAATTTGTGAACCTCAAAAAACTTGATTTGAATTTTAGTAGGAATATATTCAATTTATAAATTGCCTAAAATCAACATCTTTAGAAGTCAGTTCTACAAATTCATCCCATATTGTGTATCTTTCCATTTATTTAGGTCTTCAAGAATTTTTAAAATTATATATATATAGGTTTTTCACATCTTTTATAGATTTCTTCCTGGATACCTTCACATTGTGTTGCTACTTTCACATATATATTTTTTAAACTATATTTTTCTAGGTGTCCATAGCCAGTGAGTAGAAATTTCCTTTCTTATTAATGTTAACAATGTGTTCTTAGACTCTCCATTAAGTCACTTGTTGAATTATGAATTATTTAGAGGGTTTTAAAAAAAAATTTCCCAATGTATGGCTTGGTTTTCACTTTGCTACTGGTGTCTAACAGTTGAGGTTGCTCAAGAACAGTCTGTATGATTCTTTGTTGCATATCAAGGATTGCTTTGTAGCCTCATATGTGATCTTTTGGTAAGAGTGGCATGTACTCGGAAAAAAAGATCTTTTTGATCAAGTTTGCTCATGGTGTTGCTCAGATCCTCTATATCCCTTCTGTAATCATAAACTATCAATTACTGAAAGAGATGTGTTAAATTCTCTCCCGTGACTACAGAATTGTCTGTTTATCTCTGAAATTTTATCATTTTTTTGGCTTGGTATAATTTGATGCTATGTTTTAGTGTCTGGAAGTTATGTTTTTCCAATGAATTGTTCCTTTTTCTCTTCATTTATTTGACTTTTTTTCTAACACTCCTTTTTGCTTGAAATATAACTTTGTCTACTTTTTTTTTTTTTTTTTGAGATGGAGTCTTGCTCTGTCACCCAAGCGGGAGTGCAGTGGCACAATCTTGGTTCACTGCAACCTCCACCTCCCAGGTTCAAGCAATTCTCTGCCTCAGCTTCCCAAGTAGCTGGAATTACAGGCACCCATCACCATGCCTGGCTAATTCTTGTATTTTTAGTAGAGATGGGATTTCACCACGTTGGTCAGGCTGGTCTCGAACTCCTAACCTCATGATCCGCCCGCCTCAGCCTCCCAAAGTGCTGGGATTACGGGCGTGAACCATCACGCCCAGCCTGTTTACTCTTAATATTACCATCCTCTGCCTCTTCCTTTCTCTGGGTTAATTTTTTGCTGGCGTTTTCAATACTTTTACATTCAACATTTCTTTTTCCTTACATTCTATTGTGTCCTTTTTAAAGTATACTGTTAGATTTTCTTCTATCCAGTATGACTGACAATCTATCTTGCTAATTGAGGGTTTAATTTTACTTACTTTGTGAATTCTGCTACATTAGGATTTATTTTGGTCATTTTGTTTTACGCTTTATGCTTAACCAGATTTTTCGCTGCCTCTTCCTTTCTTGCATCTTTTTATTGACCATTAATAAAAATATTTTAGCCCGGGCATGGTGGCTTACGCCTGTAATCCCAGCACTTTGGGAGGCCGAGGCGGGTGGGTCACATGAGGTCAGGAGTTTGAAACTAGCCTGAACAACATAGTAAAACCCATCTCTACTATAAATAAATAAAATAAATAAATAAATAAATAAATAAATAAATAAATAAATAAAATTAGCAGGGCGTGGTGGCGCATGCCTGTAATCCCAGCTACTCGGGAGGCTGAGGCATGAGAATCACTTGAACCCAGGAGGTGGAGGTTGCAGTGAGCCGAGATTGTACCACTGCACTCCAGCCTGGGCGACAGAGCCAGACTTGGTCTCAAAAAATAAAATAAAAATAAAAATATATATTCTGTGGTGTTCTCTCTACTGGTTTGGAAGTCATGCATACTATTTCTCTTCTTATGTGATTACCTTTTTATAATTTTTAATAACCATACTCGATTTAATAAATTCTAGAGTTAATTAATATTGCCACCCTTTGCCCTAAAATGCCCAAATGCCCAAACTCTGCCCATCTCATCTACTATTATGACCAGTACCCTCGTTCCACTATGTTTTTGTACTCCCCAAGTAGTCTTTTTTTACATGTTAGATATTTGTTGAAATTTGTCTCATATTGTACATCTCACTGCTTCTTTCTTGGTTCAATTCCTTCTGAAGTATATTGTTAATTCTTTTAGCAAAGGTCTTCAAGTGGAAAATGCTCTCTGTTTTTGTGTGAAAGTGTTTATTTTGCCCATATCCTTGAATTATAGTGTAGTTGTAAGTTGACAGTTATTTCTTCTCAGCACTTGAACATATTATTCCATTGGTCTTCTGGCTTCTGTTGTTGCTGTTGCAAAGTTCCAGACAACCTGATAACTCACTCCTTTGTAGGCAATGCTTTTGTCTTTGAGAACTTCTAAGATCTTGGCCTTTCTACTTGGTCTTTTTTTTTTTTTTTTTTTTTTTTTTTGAGATGGAATCTTGCTCTGTTGCCTAGGCTGGAGTGTAGTGGTGTGATCTCAGCTCACTGCAACCTCTGCCTCCCGGGTTCAAGCGATTCTGGTGCCTCAGCCTCCTGAGTAGCTGGGACTACAGGCACGTGCCACCATGCCCAGCTAATTTTTTTGTGTGTTTTTAGTAGAGATGAGGTTTCGCCATGTTGGCCAGGCTGTTCTCGAACTCCTGACTTCAGGTGATCCGCCCGCCTCAGCCTCCCAAAGTGCTGGATTACAGCCGTGAGTCACCGCACCCGGCTGGTCTTCTTTTAGTTATACTGTGTTGTGTCCAGTAGAGGATTTCATGTTACTTAACCTGCTGTGGTTCATAACTTTCATTAGTCCTCATTTATCGTGTCTTGAACATCTAATAGATGTGGTTGGTCCTTCACAGTCCACATTCCTTGTCAGTAAGCCCTTCCTCTGCATGTTCTGTCTCTTCATCTCTCTGCACAGGCTTCTGAAGATTCCTCAGATCTTTCTTTCCATTCATTAGTTATTTATTTGGTAATATATAATCTTTGGTTTAACATAGTAAGCTTTAAATGATAATTTTTAAATTTCTGAGTTATATTTGATTTTCTATGTAGCTCAGTCTAATCTTTTTGATGTCTTATTCTGTTATGTTATTATTATTATTATTATACTTCTTTTATGACTTCTCATTTTAAACATGCTTATTTTTAATCTACCTGATAATTATATTTTATCTGAAGTTGTTGGCTGTTTCATATTGTTTTTTGTTTTGTTCACTAACTATTGGTTTTAGGGGATTTTTTTTCATGTGTATAGTAGCTGGGTTTTTTTTTTTTTTGGTTTTGCCTCCCAGACTGGAGTGTGGCAGCACGATCTCAGCTCACTGCAACCTCTGCCTCCCAGATTCAAGCAATTCTCCTGTCTCAGCCTCCCAAGTAGCTGGGCACCACCACGCCCGGCTAAGTTTTGTATTTTTAATAGAGATGGGATTTCACCACGTTGGCAAGGCTGGTCTCGAACTCCTGACCTCAGGTGATTCACCCACCTCAGCCTCCCAAAGTGCTGGGATTACAGGTATGAGCCACCACGCCGGGACTGTATGGTAGTTTTTAATTATAAGTTAATCTTTAGTTGGGACTTCATATGAGGATATGCTAGGAGGCCTAGGATGGATGTATGGCCTCCCAGAAAGGTTTTATTTTTGTTTCAGCCAGGTTCCCAAGGATATTATTGGCATTTGACAGCACTTTATATTAATTTCTTGGTGGGACATGTCTTAGACCACTCTAGTAATATAAATTTAAATATCATATCCATGAGAGGGCACATTAATTATTATAAATTAATTTTAAGGGGAGCTTTTTTCTTTTTCTCAAGCAAGCTTCCCTGTCATCTCCCTGTGTAAGCAGGCAATGGTTTTCAGTTCATCCTTACACCAGGGTCTCAGTTCCAACTCCCTACTCTTCTGGGGCCCAAGCCCCTTCTTGTGTGCCTGCTGGTCATGAAAGCCTAAGCTCCTTGATTTAATAAATTCTAAAGTGAATTAATATTCCCAAATTGGATTCCCAGCCTGGCCAACTGTCCTTCCCAACCTTACCTCCAGCAGCCCCAGGGGCAACCCAGACTGGTCATAGTTCTTCCTCCATTTTTGACCCTTCAGCATTCCCTTACTTTCTAGCAGGTGCAGCTAGGCATTTATTAGACTGGATTCAGCACTTCTAGAAATTTGCAACAGCTGTTTTTCATATTACATGGAAACCTATGTTGTTGAAAAACAGAAGTATCCAATCTGCTGCTTAATAACCTAAAAGCTTGCCGTCACAGGAACCCCTTCTTAACCCACAGAGTTGAACGCCAAGGTGTATTTTCACACGTAGCATATTCTTCCTCATGTCCTCATACTGAGTATGAAGAGATTTCTGATGAAGGCCATTCCTGAGGAAGCATTTTCAGGCTAACTACAGGCTACCTTACCATAAAAAACCAGACAGTATTTTGCAGCGTGTGTCTGGAGTGGGAGTGGGAGTGGAAATTCAGTAGCTCTGAGTCCTGACTTGTGTTCTTCCTCGAATGTATGAGAGGGGCTTACCCGTATGTTGATCTTCGCTTTCAGTGAAAAGGGAAAAGAAAGGTGAATGCAGAGGAAGAGCTTCTTGCCTTTCTGAAACCACTGGCTGTCACCTTCATGTTTTCTCTGCTGTGACTATAAAAGAGAAAAACCAAAAATCATTAGAAAACATTGTGGTTATGCATTCTCACTGCCAAGGCAAGCATTTGGTAACCTTGGGCAAGGAACAAAGCTAGCCAGGGCCCTCTCCCTTTCTTCTGACCCTCAAACCTTCCTGTCTGATTGCAATTTGCATCACGGCCAGGGCTTCATCATTTAATTTATCTCAGAGAGCGTCCTGACAGAGCATGGCAGAACATTGTGAACCTAGACATTTGAGAAGCTGGTCAGAGTTTGGGAGCCAGGGGAGAAAGCTCTAGAATGTTTTATTAGTTCTCTCACCTGCCCCTCCCAAGGCAGGGACTCATGGGGAACGGGTGTGGAGAGAGGGAAGTTTTAATTCACTATTAAACATTCACTAAGCAGCTGGTAAGTGGTGCATAAGAAAAGACCATTCTCAAGAAGTTTACACAGTAGAATACAGTTTCCTTTTTTTTCTGGAGTTGCTGGGGGAGTGTCTCACTATGTTGCCCAGGCTGGTTTCGAACTCCTGAGCTCAAGTGATCCTCCCACCTCAGCCTCCCAAAGTGCTGGGATTACAGGCATGAGCCGCCGTGCCTGGCCATTGAATACCATTTCTCACAGTGGACCTTGCTTGCCTCTCTGGAGTTCTACACAGTTTCTCGCTGAGGGTCTGGGGGGACTGGGATGCAGGGGCAGAAGGTGGTTCTACAAGGAGGGAGAGAACTAGTGACGGGAGAATTCAGGGGAGGAGAGAGGATTAGGAGAAAAAGGAAATGAGAGTAAGGCATGCCCTTTAAGAAAAAGTCCCGAGGGAGGGGGGCCAGTGAACACGTTTCTGCTGTCTGCCTTAGACACCTGTCAGATGCTGAATGGATCATAAATAGGCAGAAAGAAGTTTGTGATAGGCTGGAAATAGCTCACCTGATGACTGCTGCCAGCAATGGGGGCAAAACCCATGGTACTCCCCAGGCACCCAGCTCTCTACCCAGCCTGACTTCCTGGCTGGACTGATCTGCAGGATGAGGAAGTTCTGTAAAAGGGGAAGGCGGGGGTTCCCCTCTGCCCCAAGTGTGCCTTCTGAGCCTCCTTTCCAGAGAAGGGCTTTTGAGTGAAAATAACGCACTTAACCTAGGCCTGCCCACCGACTACCCCAGCAGCTGTTGAGCTCTGGCTGAGAGTCAAGCCTTCTGTGCTCAGCCCCTTCTGACTCTCTGCTCCCCAGCAACCCCAGCGGAGAGCTCTTATCTGCTGGCCTCCAGGTCTCGGGTTCCCATTACCACAGCCCTTCCCTCAAGCCAGTAGAAGCTTCGCGAACACCTCCACTGCTGGCGGCACTCCCCAGCGTTAAGGCCTGAACACCCACGGGCCATGAGAACCACAGAAGGGCTGGAAGGAAAGCCCAAAGTGTGGCTATGTAAATTGTGTTTTTAAATAAAATTTCCCATCAGGTTTTTCCCTGAGGGCTACTTCTCAGTCACCCTGTACTTTCCAGTTATGGGCTTGTTTGTTCACCGAATGAACCAAATAAATAGAAATAACTCTTATTTCTCGTGCTTTGTCTTTGCTTTCTTTTTTTCTCTTAGAAACTAAAAGCCTGTAGAGAGAGTGTCCATCCTCTGCCAAGGAGGAAAGAGGGAGGTGAAACAATTCCTTTGTTGAACATGAGGAAGAAACCACATAATCCAGCAAGTGACACAAAAACAAAACACAGAGATATTGGTCTCGGCTTGATTTGAGGCACTTAGTGGAAAGTCTTTCCACAGGCACAACACAGTCCTTCAAGGACCATGTAAAGCAAGCCTTTTCTCTTCTCTTCTCTTTTCTTCTTTTCTTTTTTGAGATGAAGTCTCGCTCTGTTGCCCAGGCTGGAGTTTAATGGTGTGATCTCAGCTCTCTGCAAACTCCACCTCCCAGGTTCAAGCAATTCTCCTGTCTCAGCCTCCTGAGTAGCTGGGATTACAGACACCCGCCATCATGCCCGGCTAATTTTTGTAGAGACAGGGTTTCACTGTGTTGACCAGGCTGGTCTTGAACTCCTGACCTCAGGTGATCTACCCGCCTTGGCCTCCCAGAGTGCTGGGATTACAGGCATGAGCCACCACGCCAGGCTGCCTTTTTTTTTTTTTTTTTTAAAAGCAGGAACTTCTATGCTGAAATCTCCTGCTTGTATGCTTCTTGCTGCACCTTTGAGCTTGCTTGTCCCTCTCTCTAGAAACTTCTTGCCCAGAATCACAGCCCAACTTCCTCACTCTTTTCACCCAAGTGTGTTCAAATGTTACTCTTCCAGAAGAGTCTCTCTTGACCATCTATCTAAAAGATCTAAGCCCTGCACCATCCCTGTATCTTGTCTTAATTTTCCCCCACAGCACTTCTCTCAATCTGACATTATCGCACATATTTGTATGCCTATTTATATTTTTTCTCCTCCATTAGAATGTGGAGGCCATGTCTTATTCACTTCCTTTAGTCTCAGGTCCAAGAATAGCATTGGGCATGTAGTAGGTGCTCAATAAATGTTTGCTGAATTAATGTATTAATGAAGACAGATGTACTTGAGAGAAATATTGTGGCAATTTGCATTATCAGCTTTCATTTTCACACCTCCTTGTTTTCATGCTGTGAGAGTTGAGGCCAAACGTTAAGTCAGGGGACCCTCACTTCCAACATCAATTCAAGTTTGAGGGGTTCCCAAAGCCACCCTTGAGTGTGATAACACACTGAAGGGACTCATGAAGTGGCTGAAAGCTGTTATACTCATGGTTACCATTTATTACAGAGAAAGAATACAGATTAAAACCAGCTGAGGAAGAGAAGCCTAGGGCAGAGTCCAAGAGAGGTCCAATGTGGAGGTTCCAGGCATCTTCTTTTCATGGAGTCATGGACGGTGGTACCTCCTCCCAGCCATGATGTGTGACAATATGCATGGAATATTGCCAAGCAGGGATGCTCACCTGAGCCTCAGTGGCCAGAGTTTTTATTGCAGCTCAATCACTACTGCTCATGTGGCTGACATGATTCTCTAGTTCCTCCAAAGGCAGAGGTCACATCACCTCCGCCAAATGCCTCCATTGCAAATCATATTTTTAGACTGTCAAGTGGCCAATGCCCCTAGACAAACAAAGTCATTTCTATCAGTCTCGATATTCCAGGAGCCTAGGGGTTACCTCCCAGTAGTGAAGGGCAAAGGTCAGACCTCTCTTTGGGTAGAGTTAATTCTTTACTCACACATGCCTTATAAATTTGCTGTGCCCTTGAGCTGTGGGTGGGAATAACTCCCCCACCTCTTGACCTTGGGTTTGTCTGAGTGGTGCAAGATCAGAGGTAACCAGGTCCATGCACATTTGTGTCTTTTCACATTGACAGACTTTTATTGATGCTATTTCAATCACAAAAGCCACTAGCTACATCAAGTCCCCAAGGAGGCAATTCTCGTTAGCACTTCCTGTTCACTGGGCAGTCAGAGTCACAGGCACACAGGCTGAAGCCACTCCACAAGTCACTCTATATTGCAAATTATACATAATAGTACACCTAATCAATATATAAATGTTATGGGTTAAACATCTACAACAAACAAAATAACATTTAACATCAAGAGAAAAGAAATGGGAAAAAAAGGTTAATGAACCAGTCCATGAAGAGCAACAGAGACAAAAAGAATCTCCTGGTCTGGGCCAGGCAGTCCAGTGGTCTTGCAAGGAACACCTTTGATGTGGGTAGAGCCTTTCGTGGCAGATGCCAGAGCCTTTCATGGCAGATGCCAAGGAGCTTATCTTGAGTGACAGCAAGACAGGCAAGACAGTGTTGATTAAGACAGCTGTTTCAGCCGGGTATGGTGGCTCACACCTGTAATCCCAGCACTTTGGGAGGCCGAGGCGGGTGGATCACCAGAGGTCAGGAGTTCGGGACCAGTCTGGCCAACATGGTGAAACCCCATCTCTACTAAAAATACAAAAATTAGCTGGACATGGTGGCACGTGCTTTTAATCCCAGCTACTCAGGACACTGAGGCAGGAGAATTGCTTGAACCCGGGGGGCAGAGGTTGCAGTGAGCTGAGATCGCACCACTATACTCCAGCCTGGGCAATAAGAGCAAAACTCCATCTCAAAACAAAACAAAACAAACAAACAAAAAAACCACTGTTTCAAGTGCTGAAGTCCTGCTCCTGCCCTTTTTATGGCTGCAGTGTCCTCTGGTGAAGAATGATAGTGGAAGATTGTGCTTATTTATGTCCTTATCTGGTTGGATGCAGTCTTTATTTATTAATTTATTTATTAAGCAAAATATCTTGTCCCTATTGGCAAGTGCCCTGTGAAATGTAAGATGGAGTTTTTTTCTAAGATGGAGTCACTTATGTCAAGGGTGCTTTATACAGTTTGTAGTGTGACTTCTTGCCCATGGAACGAAGCAGAAATCAAGGTGTATTAATTCCACTTTCTCTCCTTCATCTCTACCATCATCATGAGAAGAACATGTCCAGGCTAGCCCATTTGTGCCAGGAAGAATATGAGAAACATATGATGCAAAGCCAACCCACCCTCAATCTGAACCCAACCTAGAGCCAGCCTTCATCTCATGGGCCGACTATCTGAACTCCATAAATGCCTTCTGCTATATGCTGCTGAGATTTTGTGATTGGTTTTTAAGCAGCATTATCATGGGTATAATTAACTGATAAAGATATCAAACCCTTAAGGACCATTTATATTTTTCCATAAGTTTGCTGACCCTATTAGAGCTCCTTTGGCTGTCAAAAACAGGGTAGCTTGAGAAAATGGGCACAAGTTGACGAAGTTTGGATGAAAGCAGGTGATGAGGGAGGAGGCTTGCAAGATCTAAAGCAGTGATTGCAAATCCAGTTACCTACAGGGCCAGGAGGGTTATGTGAGGGAACAAAGAAAGCCAGTTACCTGACAATAAATGTGACCCATGTGAGAAGAAAAGCAATAGAGAGTAGTGAGGACTACGGCAAACTGGACAGTAATCACCCAACTAAGAGAAGCCACCACTTAGCTCCCACCAATTGTTGCTAATGGGAAAATGTCAACCAACGTCAAATCTTTCAAGTTTTTTTTTTTCAGAGGATTGGATATAGATATTATATGAAATCTCTTAAATGCTGCGAATGGTTGATTTTTGTTCAAAACACTTTTGCAAGACAAACCAAACACACCTATGGCTGTCTGTATGCAACCTCTCATTTATGTCATGATATACAACATCTGGTGGCAGCAGGCTTGTCTGGGACCTTAAGGAGGGGACCCTTGATGGCCAGGGTCAGCATGAGGTGACCAGTTCCTGGTGTGCGGCTGGGTGATGGGTTTTAGCTCAGAGAGGAAAAATCACACAAAGAGGAGAGCAGGCATAACAAGTGGATACCAAAGACAAACTTCTTCACCGTTATTTGGCCCGTGGCTGTTCCTATCACAGCTTAATGGGGTCACTTGAGGGTTCTGAAATGATTTGTTAACAGTTTTCAATGGTGGGGGTGTAACACCCATAATAATCAGGCAAGGATCAAAGTAATTTACATGTATAACTCTCTGTAGGGTGCTGCAGAATGTTTCAGGAATTCAAGCAACATCAGCGGCAGCACATGAGTAGCCTCTGCCTGGGGCTCAGGAGCAAGGTGGGAGGTGCTAACATAGCCCTCCATACGCTCGCCCCTCACTAGGCATTGCCCCGAACACTGACCCTCAACTGTGTTTGCAGAATTTTGCTCTTTGAAACAGAAAAGCGAGAGGTGGGCTTCTTTTCTGTTTGTGACTAAAAGCTATGGACATCAGCACCTAGTCTTTTTTCTAAGGTGGACGTCAGCTGTGGACACAGTAGAGCTGTCAGTAAGTCCTATGACTGCCTTTCAGGGTGTTTATTCTCCAGTCACTGGTCCTGATATGGGCCGTCTGCTCTACAGGTGCAAGAATTATTCCTGAGACAAGTCATTTGTAAGCTGACATTTGTTTAGCACCAGGTTGTTGCTTGCTCTTCCTCACTTCCTCGCTGTCTTGTAGCCCTGGGGATGCTGCAAACATGATGGTTCTGAGGAAGGCCAGGGAAGGTCTCCCCCACATGCACAGACCTGAGCGCAGCTGCCGGCAGGAACAGCAGAAATGACAGAGCGTTTATCTCTACCTGCAATGGGAGCAAGCCCACTTCATATGAAAAAGCACCTAAGCTTGCCTAAGGGTTTTATTTTTAAGAATGTATATCAACAATGCCACTGAAAGCACATTCTACTGGTACCAGTAAGACAAAAGAAACAAACATCCACTGAGTGATACTAACCAGACATACACATCACACCATTTAATCCTTATGATGATTCTGACAGGTGATATTAAAATGTCCACTAGTACACATGAGGAAATTGATGCCCAGATATGTCTGACCCAAGAGACTACTGTTAGATATGGTAGGCATATGTCTTGAACGTTCCAGATTTTGAATACTGTGTTCCACAATTACACCTTCTCCCTTTGTGGGATATCACTATGTCATGAGGCCAGTGAGGAGCCCCCATCCCCATCCTCTTTTAATATCCTACAGAATTTTTATAGGATATTCTATAAATGCCCTCTAGGTACCACAGGTGAGCATCAAGCCAAAAGGGAAGAGCGAGTTCAACTTTGTCTCTGGTCACTTCCATGATAGGGAAGAAAACAAGTGAAAGCTCCTTGACAACGGTATTTTCAGTAACTTACATGAGAAGATTATGATGTCGCAAAGGTAAAGGCAGCCTTTCTCATGTCTCATGGCTAGCCGAATAGACCTTCCCTGAAGATTCAAACATGATAGCGCAGTCAACTCTCTACCATTCCAAAGGCAGGCTTGTGTGGGTACATGAGTCCAGAAAGTAGATCTGTACAAGGAGGCCAGCCTGCCAGGAAAGAGAGGGGTCGGATGTCTGGTAGCAAAAGCCAAGATCTCATCAGGCTCTGAGTGTGGTCATTTGGTCCAAGCAGGAATGGGGCAGGCAGTGAGGGTGTGAGGAGGGCCCAGGAAGGTGGGAGACCAGCATCAAGGATGTGAGAGTGTGTGCCAGGGGCTAAGACTGGGCACAGGAAAGTCAGGCTGGGGAGCAAGGTCTGACTCCTGACCTTGAGGACTCGGGGCAACTAGGCCAGAGTCAGGCAGGACCAAGACCACCCAGCTGAGCCAGAGGACTTCCCACGGGGTCTCTGCCTGGGTCAGACTCAGTCCCCAAGACCTCAAGCTGATTTTGATAGCCTTTATTTATCAAAGGACTGATATTTAAATAAAATACTTAATTTATCCATTGACTGTTGGTGTTTGGGTTCAAAACATGTTATCTAAGTGATGAGGCTCCTTTATCCCACCCATGACCTCAGGTTACTGAGCAATCAGAGGGTCCTGGGCTGCTGCCTGTGTCTAGATGAGAAGAGCTGCAACTCCAGATTTGTGCATTTGAGGACATGCCTATATGAGAGTGGGTATCTATGTGGTTGTGAACATATGGATATGTGTGTCTCTCTGTCTCTGCGTGTTTGTGTATGCGTGTTTCCTCAAGATCTGAGGCATCTCTTGCAGATGGGGATTCAGGGCTGGTAATCCCCAAGCATCACTTCTCTCTCTGTGAGCAGAGGAACTTGGAGGAATGGGTGAATGTCTCCAGCCTCAGCTCTGTCACCACTACCCTCTTCCCTATTGTCCAGACCCTGTCCATCAACCTTGGAACCCAGTCCTGAGAGTAAGAGCTGGTGGTGGGACCTTGCCTCTCCTTCACAAGGACCTCCTGAGATATGGCATGGAAACAGAGGTGGCCTTTCTCACCTGTTCTCCTCTCCTTCCTGTGTGAGCTGGGTCAGGGGATCCCAAGTCCAGGGTGCACTTTTCTTCTACCCCAAAAAGACAGATGTCAACTTCCAAATTATTATTATACAGCTATGACTAAAAAAATGAATCTAGCCAAGTGCAGTGGCTCACGCCTGTAATCCCAGCACTTTGGGAGGCCGAGGCAGGAGGATCATCTGAGGTCAGGAGTTCGAGACCAGCCTGGTCAACATGGCAAAATCCCGTCTCCACTAAAAATACAAAAAGAAAAATATTAGCTGGGCATGGTGGCACATGACTGTAATCCCAGCTACTTGGGAGGCTGAGGCAGGAGAATTGCTTGAACCCGGGAGGCAGAGGTTGCAGTGAGCCAAGACCATGCCACTGCACTTCAGATTGGGCAACAAGAGTGAAACTGTCTCAAAAAAAAAAAAAGAATCTGAACTTTATTTCTAACATCTTAACTAGTCATAGACCATCACCTTTAATTCTTAGTAAATACCCAGCTCTTACATCCCATACACACCATTTGTCACCTCATACATGGACCTCATCCTAAGTTCATTAATTATTTCTGCTCCCTGAAAGACTGATTTCCTTAACAGTATCTATTTTCCCTTCAGAAAGACTGGGGACCCTTCCTTCCTAGGGTCCCCACGTAAGATCACCCTCAGTGGCATAGCCAAAGCAACACTGGAGTCACTGATTAAACAGGGCTGGTTAGGAAAGTGTTGCCTTCCAAGGGTGCCCAGGTTAAGTTCACCTGGCAGGGACACTTATAGTCTTCAGAATCTGGCTTCAAATGTTTTGGGATTCTCAAGAAGTCTGCATGGGAAAGGAAGCTTGAAGCAGGAGGGTGTTTTTCAACTCTTGGGAGCTCTTGGAGAAAAGAGCTGAGGCTTTAATTTGGGACCCAGGGCAGGCTGCTCAGGTAGGCAGGGATCCCTGTGGTTTGATCCAGGTTTTGTCTATTTGACTCTTTCAGGGTCTAGGCTCTGAGTTCCATTATGACACTGAATGTACTGTTCATTCATCTGGTCTACACTGCAGAGGAATCCCAGTCATGACAGCCCTTCATAAAGGGCTGTCTATGGTCTCTGCCTCTGGGTTTTAAGAAATGGTAAGCTCTACAGACAAATCTCTTAGACAATCCTCTTAGACTCAGACTTCACAATTAAATCCAACCCTGGAAAGTTACCAGGGAAACAGACTGAAACAGGGTGTGGGGAGATATCTGGGAGTAACAGACTAGGACTTCCTGGTGGTGCAATTCTGCACGTCCTTGAAGAATGATTGATTCAGATGCCACTGGCTACCCGCTCTCATCTACATGATGATGATGCTACGGCAGTCATCTCTAGCCTCCCAGCCACTGCCCCTGTTCATCAGGAGTTCAGGATCTGGCTCACTGTCTCTCTGCCACCACCACTGTCATCACAACTACAAAGACAACCCACCCTACATTCTGGCCCTTCTGTTCCTTATCTCCTTGTTGACAGCTTTTCTTCTATCCCACTTTATCCACCCACTCCCAAGATCATTTCCTAGATCAATATCCAGGGTCATTGCTTCCCCTTGCATAGACTCCAGCATTTCTTGGGATCTCTGATCCATTGGCACTATCATCTTTTTCACATCTGTCCCTCTTACCCAGCTTGGATCCAGGGCCCATCATTCTGCTCCCTTGCATCCATGTCCTTCCACACTTAACCCCTTGTTCCATCTGTCATGCTTGTGAGGCTAACACCCCAAGTCTGCTTACACTTACCTCCTTGCCTAGTCAGCTCCCAAACCTAAGCCATGCACAAGGCTGGTGGAAAACACATAACTATGCCTACTTCTTCCTTTATATGTATGGCCATAAAATTCAAGTGGGCCCCAGCACCATCTGGGTAGTTCCTCAGTCAACTCACTCTGCAATCCCCCTGCGCAAGACGACTATTTCTCATCTTCTTTCCTCTCCCCACTCAGCTGTTGACCTTGGTTTTTATTTCACCAGAAAACAAAATCAGAAGAGAATCCTTCTCATCAACAAATCTACCAACTTCCTGAATCTGTGTTATCTGGCTCCTTTCCAAGACCTCTTCACTTGTGCCTACCAAAGGACTTTGCAACCATCTCCTCTCTCTCTTGACCCAACTCGCTACTTGCTTATACTCATCAGCCTACATATATTCTACAATAATTCCTATGTTTAAAAAAATTCTATCTGGGCCAAATGCAGTGCCTGTAATCCCAGCACTTTGGGAGGCTGAGGGGGGCAGAACACTTGAGCCCAGGAGTTCGAGACCAGCCTGGGCAACATAGTGAGACCCCATCTCTACAAAAAAAATCAGCCAGGCGTGGTGGTGCATGCCTGTAGTCCCAGCAACTCTGGGGACTGAGGTGGGCAAATCACTTGAGCCCAGGAGGTTGAGGCTGCAGTAAACTGAGATCCCACCATTGCATTCCAGCCTGGATGACAGAGTGAGACCCTGTCTCAAAAAAAAAAAAATTATATCTGAACAAGGAGTGGTTCTACATTATATTAGTACACACTGTGAAGCCCCTATAATGAAAATAGTGTGGTACTAACCCATAATAATTCAGAAAGATCAATTAAATAAAATAAAAAGTCAAGAAGTAGACCCAAATGCTTATAGAAATCCAAGTTATGTAAAGGTGCTATGCCCAAATATCCCCAAATCACTGAGGCAAAGATAGTCTTCTTAACGCGGGTACTCAAACAACTGAATAGTCATTTGAAAAAATAAAATAAAATAATATCTATTTCTCACTCTATCACAAGAATAATTGCCAAATGAATCAGAGACCTAGATGCAAAATGAAACTATAGAAGTACTAGAATAGAACATGGGTGAACTCCTGTATAACCTGGATAGGAAAAGATTTTTTAATATGACCAAAATCCAGAGGCTACAAAGGAAAGACCGGTAAATATCACTACAAAAAAAAAAAAAGTTTTTTTTTTTTTTAAAAAGGCATAAACATAGTCAAAACACGATGAAAACTGACCAGAAAAATATTTGCAGATGCGGATCATAAGGTTTTAAAATTCTAAAACTTCTAAAAATTGAGAAAAAGGACCAAAAATCCTAAAGAAAAATAGACAAAATACATGAACAGATAATTCATTAAAAGAGAAATAACACTGGCCCTTAAACATACGAAAATGTGTTCAAATTTACTTATAGTAGGGCTAGGTACGGTGACTCACGCCTGTAATCCCAGCACTCTGGGAAGCCGAGGGAGGCAGATCACCTGAGGTCAGCAGTTGAAGAACAGCCTGGTCAACATGACGAAACCCCGTCTCTACTAAAAATAAAAAAATTAGCCGGGTGTGATGGCAGGCGCCTGTAATCCCAGCTACTCAAGAGGCTGAGGCAGGAGAATCACTTGAACCCGGGAGGCGGAGGTTGGTTGCAGTCAGCCGAGATTGCACCACTGCACTCCAGCCTGGGAAACAGGGTGAGACTCTGTCTCAAAAAAAAAACAAAACTTATAGTAAAATGTAAATTAAATGCACATTTTAAACTCATTGAATTGGCCAAAAAAAAAAAGTTCAAAAGCTTAACAATACGCACTGTTGGTGAGGCTAAGGAAAAAGGCTCTCTGGTACATTGCAGGTGGGACTGTGATACGGCGCAACCCCTGTGGAGATGAACTCAGCAACATCTAACAAAACCACGTATGCATGTACCCTTCCACCCAGCAATTCCACTTCTGTAAATTTGCCCCAAATATATCCCTTCCACTACGTAAAAATACAAATGCCCAAGGTTATTCATTGCAGCAATTTTTTATAATTGCAAAATATTGGAAGCTACCTAAATGCCTAAGTATAGAGTACTTGAATAAAATATGGTACACACATGCAATGAGGTACTAAGCAGATATAAAAAGTATGCGGAAGATCCCTGTGAAATGATATGGAATGATTTCTAGGAGACGCTGTTAAGTGAAAAGGCAAGGTACAAAAGAGTATATAGAGTGGGATATCTTTTGTGAAGAAAGAAGGGAAATAATGAGACTTGAGTATTCTTTTTTTTTTTTTTTTTTGGAGACGGAGTCTCGCTCTGTCGCCCAGGCTGGAGTGCAGTGGCGCGATCTCGGCTCACTGCAAGTTCCGCTTCCCGGGTTCACACCATTCTCCTGCCTCAGCCTCCCGAGTAGCTGGGACTACAGGCACCCACCACCATGCCCAGCTGATTTTTTGTTTTTTTATTTTTAGTAGAGACAGGGTTTCACCGTGTTAGTTAGGATGGTCTCAATCTCCTGACCTCGTGATCCACCCACCTTGTCTCTACAAAGACAAGCTTCTTGAGCTTCTCTCTACAAAAAGAAACACGGGAAGAAAAATCCAAAAAATCTTGTAGTTGTTTTCCTCTAAGGAGTATGAGGGAATAGGATGGAAAAAGCACGCTTTTCTTTTTAATTCTCCTTCCTTCCTTCCTTCCTTCCTTCCTTCCTTCCTTCCTTCCTCTTTCCTTCTTTCTTTCTTTCTTTCTTTCTTTCTTTTTTCTTAAGACAGAGTTTCACTTTTATTGCCCAGACTGGAGTGCAGTGGTAGATCTTGGCTCACTGCAACCTCTGCCTCCCAGGCTCAAGCAATTCTCCTGCCTCAGCCTCCTGAGTAGCCGGGATTACAGGCACTGGCCACCACACCCAGCTAATTTTTGTACTTTTAGTAGAGACGAGGTTTCACCATGTTGGCCAGGCTAGTCTCGAACTCCTGACCTCAGGTGATCTGCCTGCCTCGGCCTCCCAAAGTGCTGGGATTACAGGCATGAGCCACTGGGCTTGGCCTAGGGGTGGGCGCTTACCACAACTGAGTCAGTGATTTTTCATAGCCTTTAGCTGCCACTGTTAGAGGCCACCTTCCTCTTTTTCCTTGCACTAGCCTCTGGGAGGTAGTAGACCTGGAGTAACAAGCAGCCCTCTTGGCATCATGTGGAGCCTTGAAATGAAGCCGAAATGGAAGGAAGAGAGCAATGCTAAGAGGGGAACAGACCACTTCCTGAAATATTGTTCAAGCCCCTGGATCAAGCCCCTGCCCTTTTTAATGAATTGCATGAACTAATTATTTCAAGTTCTTGCCTATGCCTGCTTGAGTTAGGTTTTCTGTAACATGCATTCAAACCATCTCAATGGATACATTAGTTCAAATCTCTCTATTATTGGTGTGGAATCTGAGTCTCAGTAGAGTGAAAGCACAAGCCCAAAAATCATGCTGGAAGATAATAGCAAGGGCGGCGCTAAGACTCAGAACCTCTGGCTCCAAGTTCAGATTACACAGTCAGTGCGGCAGACAGCCTTCACCTAGGGGACAACTTATGTCCCAGGTGGAAGAGAAACAGAGAGAAAGCAAGCTAAGCCCCCTCCTATGGCCTAATATGTCCCAGACCTCCAGACTCAGGGTTTATGAGAGTTGAACGAAGTTTCTGTTATTACAGGTATCAGCCATCAAGATGTGCACAGAGAAAACTCAGCAACTGGGAAATCAGCTGCATGGTAGCAAGATACACGGACTTGGAGTCAGAAGATGTGGGCCCAGACCCTGATATCCACCCACTCTTGTGGGTAGGTGCCTTCTGCATGTGAAGGGAGGCTAATAGTGCTCCTGGGAGTCAAAGGACTGATGCTTTGGAGAGGCCTCTGTAAGCCAGCATCCTCCTCCAGCAGTGCTCAGGCCTGCAAACAATCCACAGGCTGTTTTAATGGCCATAACAGAGGTTTTTTTCAAGGCAGAATTCTGCCTTCTCTTGACAACAAACAAGCAAGACTTGAGAACACCTGGGGAGAACTGTGACCTACATGCCTCTTTGTCCAGGCAGGAGAGGCTGACGTGCTCTCAGTTCTCCTTCACCCACCCCTACCCAGTGCAGCTAGAAACCTGGGGGTATGTCCCAGTGGCCATTTAGGGTCCCACACTGCCATGGGCCTCACACAAGAGAACTCTTGCTCTGCAGCCAGCTGTCTTCCAAAGCAGGGAAGCAAAGGATTCACCCGGAGGCCCATGCGAACTTCCCGCCCTGGCTTCCAAGCTGGTCACCCGCCTCACTCAGCACATGACCGCCTGGCCCAGGGGGGCCTCTGAATTCACAGGCATAACTGCAAATGCAAATTCCCATGTAAAGCTCATGGATGAAAGGAAGGAAATGAGAATTAAGACTCAAGTTCTGTTGGGTGAAATGTAAAACCTGGGGTATCTACTCCGATAAGATTAAAGTGAGTAATTGGCAGGTGGACCAGTGGTGAGCTTCAGGGATCAAGAACACAGGGAAGCAAGTTTAGAGGCCAAAAAGGCAGCCACTGGGTGCTAAGCAGGGGAGAACTAGTGATGTTGACTGCCTGTGGCCGGGTGAGGGCCGAGGCCGAGCCTCCCAATGCTGGGCACAGGTACAGCTGCTGACGTTGACCACTAGGTGCAGGAAACCAGGCAGACCTTTACAAAGGCTGGGCGACATCCTGGTGAGCTCCCATGTGGAACCCACAAGAAGCCACGTTTAGTCTCACAACATTTATGGGGAAATTCCCCTGAATTGACGTTTAAGCTTTAATAGAGGAAATCAACATTCTCAGTAAATCTGGTAAAAGGTCTATGGAAACTTAGTTAAATTTCAGCCAGAGACACCCCCAATGGCTGGTCCAGCCAGTGCTGTCCATTATGCAGCTCATTCCACACAAAGCCCTTGTTCTCAAACTTGGCTAAGGCCTCCCATGAGAGAACACCTTCTACACCAGAAGGTATAATTAGATGCCCTATGGTAGCTTTTAGCCCACGTTTTGAAAATCAGCGAGGTGCCTGAGCTGAGGTGGATGGCAGATGTGCATTGAGGAGATAGGCTGACATGGGGTGTGTTCATTAAGTTATTCAACAAGCATTCATTTACTGGGTATATAGAGTTTCCAAGCCATTATGCTTAACACCGTGGAGCCCAGAGCAATGGATAAAATGGAGCAAGTCCATTTTGCTCCCCATGGAGCATGTCAGAGGCCAGTTGGGGCCAAGTGTGTGTCTGGGAGCAGGAGGGCAATGGCAATCGGGATGCCTGTGAGATTTCCTGCTGTACTTCCTTGGTGGGGCCAGACCAGAGAATGTTGCCTATTGAAAAACATTTCTTTGTAAGGACTTTGTAAGCAGACATCTCCAGCTGGGAGCAACTGAGGAATTTTTTAATCAGAGCCTTGATCTGCTCTTGCGGCACTGCCTGAGGCTAGCAGTGTCCCTATAACACCAAACTGAATTCTAAAAAGAAAAAAAATCAACTGATTGCTTCCAAATACTGGGATGCTTATGGGTGTGTGTGTGTGTGTGTGTGTGTGTGTGTGTGTGTGCATGTGTGTGTGTGTGCCACCATGCCCGGCAAATTTTTTTTGTATTTTCAGTAGAGACAGGGTTTTGTCACGTGGACCAGGCTGGTCTCAAACTCCTGACCTCAGGTGATCCGCCTGCCTCAGCCTCCCAAAGTGCTGGGATTACAGGCGTGAGCCACCGGACTCAGCCAGGGCTCTGTTGTTATCCCCACATCATGCCCTTCAAGTATGCCATGCTGCCGGATGTCAGGAACCAGGCTCCAAGGGGTGGTGTCTTGGCATGAATTAGACAACCAGAGACAACAACCCCAAAACAGACCTCTGGCCTTTCTCTCCTCCTCCATCTGCCTCCTGCCAGAGAAACCAAAAGAAGAACTTACTTATAAAGGCAGTCATGGGTCTTTTCACTTGCGGCACTGTGATGCCTGGCCACTGTGGGGTTTTGGAAAGGGAAGTAGCACTGACATCATAGAAACCTAGAACTGAAAAAGACTTGAAATGTTCATCTTGTCCAGGCACCTCAGTGAGACAAGACACAGCTCCCTCTCCTTGCAGCTCTCCCTGAAGACGCAGAAATAGTACTCTACCTCCTTCAGTTATTGCTGCCAGGGCTTTATCTCCCAAAGACGGAAGATTTTTCTCGCAACTTGAGTTCTCATTTAACTCTGGTCTACTGTCTTTTTTTTTCAGCCAGGAGGGTCCACTAGTCAGCATTAGGCCCCTCACAAACTTCCAAACTCAAAGATAGTGGTGGAAGTGACTATTAGTCTTTTCATTTCAGGCCAGCTAAACACAATTATCTCCACCTACATTCTTCACTTGGTTCCTGTACTGTGCAGGATTTGTTGTTGTTGTTTTTTTTAATCTATACTGTTTGCAATTTTTCCACTATTTTTTTCAAAACTGTGACTGGGGTACATTGAATTTTTGTTTCCCATTCTTCACTCTCTCTCTGTTACAGAATTCTACACCCATGACCTTTGCCATGTGACTTTGCAGTGGCTCTCACTAGAATGAGTGCAGTGTTTTTCCTCACCCCATGGAAGCTTGGCTCAGCCACAGGCTTTGCCTTGAATAACAGATGCTAGTGGAAATGATGTAAAAGAGGCTTTAAATGTGCTTGCATGATTTGACTTGGCCTGTTGTGTTTCTGCCATCACCGTAAGAAGACTATGCCCCAGGTGGTGCCAGTTCCAGAACAAAATATATAAAGCAGGCCCAAAGTAGACCTGGAGCCTGGAGCCATGCCCAGTGGAGCCCAGCCAAGATTGAGTCCCTGCCAATCCACAGACCTGTGAATAAAAAAATGAATGTCTGTGGCGTCAGCCAGTGAGACTTGGGGCATTATTTGTTATACATTATTGCGGTAGTTGATGACTAATCAAATTGCCAAAATAAGGTCTGATTTAGACTAGAGATGAATTACTACCCTATCCTTGCATCACACACTCCTCAAACTACCTCTTTTGTGACACCTTCCTTGGTTCCTTTAGCCTCTCTACAACTTGACCACCCTAAATCCTTCTTTTTTGTGTCCTATATTTGGGCCCCTGATCATAGTCAATAAAACATTTTCTAGAACTCAGCCTGACATATTACTCAATACTTGCATGTTTGAAACCTTATCAACAAGACTATAAAGTCATTGAGAACAGGGACCATGCGAGTACAGGATGGATAATAAAATACTCTTATTAGGAACATTCTGTACTGTGATCTCTCATCTTTGGCAGAATAAGGCTTCCAGATGTTAGCTGGAAACACATAACCATTGCATTCATGGAATTAGCATAAGGCTATGCACACAGTAGACATAAGACGCATTTGAATATTTATGGAGTGTCCATTGGAAAAGTAAAAGTAACTGAGTTGTCAATCAAATAAATATTTCTGATCTATTAATACTCAATGTCGTATGCCTTATCTTTTTTGATAAAGATAATATTCAAATTCTCAATTCCATGAGATATTGAATATAAGCATTTCTCTTTCCCAGCCAAAATACATCAGTAGAAATAAGTGAGAGATAGTGAAGCCACCTATTTAAAAGGCCTGTGAATCGCTTCTCAGCCTTTGGCGAAGATTAAGTTTAAAAGGACTATGAAGAAAACCTTGTGTAAAGCAAATGTTTACTTCCTATTTTACAGTGCTCTGTTTCATTTTTATTAATAAAATACACTTTTGTGTATGACAGCTGATCATATTTGATTTTCATATTCTCTATTTAAGACCGGAGAATATTCTTCAGAACCACATTTTTTTTCCCACAGTTTAGTTTCAAATGTAGTATAGTTCCTCTTTTTATAAAACAAGTCAGGAAGGTTTGTTTTATATTAAAGCATTCAATGAAAGGGTGTTTTTTTTTTTTAAATACAAATCTACTTTTCATATACTGGAACTTTCCAGATGACTGGTCAGGTTACTACAATCGCATGTTACATTGATCTGGAGTTCAAAAAAATACCAAAAGAACAATGGGATAAGCCTGCTTTCCTTCCAAGTATGGGCATAGCTATCAAAGCACCACAACTGATTTTGCAATATTCCAGAAATTATACGTCAAAATGAATCTTGTTCCTTCAAATCAGCCACCTTATTCATTTATTCCAAAGAATTGCCAGTGGTCAAAACTGTGCTGAAAATCTTTTTATGATTTCCTTCAAAGCCTACTATACATTTAAAAAAAATATATTATTAAAGGCAGCAACTCTTTTTCCTTTGGGAATGAATATGATTTTGGAAACAGAAAAAGTCATTTGGGAACAAATTTAGTGAAAAGAGCAATCAAACTGGGTGATATAAGGAAGAAATTCAGATTTGTCCATCATCTCACAGCCCAGAGATAACCACCATGAATATCTTGGCATATTTTATTCTAGTAAGTGTCTATGTATATATTTTAACGTAAATAGGATGATGTCACGTGTGCAGATTTGCATCTCCCCTTTTTCTCCCCAGTCAATATTCCCATTATTCCTATTTTACAAGGATCAGACAAGCTAAGTAACAAGCAAACAGTTGTACTTCAGAAAGTGTTCTAACTTCCAACTTCTTTCAAAATGCATTGAGGCTGAAAAAAGGAGAACAGTTATACCAAAAAAAAAAAAAAAAAAAAGCCTGATTTTCTATTCCCTATTCCTTGGTGATAATAGCAAGACTAGTACTTAGTTATAACACCACAATGCATGACACATGAGAGAGAAACCAAGAATGAGAGAAAAGAAAATTATGTGGTTCCAAAAGAGAATAAAGAGAATGAGATGACTTGCCCAAGTCAATCATTTATATAGACAACATGTGTGTGCGCCTGCATGTGTGTGTGTGTGTGTGTGAACACACCTTTTATTACAAGTCACAAAAGTTTATTCCCCAATCAATGCTCAGCTATGGAGTAACATCTCTTGAAATTGAAGAAGCACTACTTAAGGCAGGACCAGAGATGATGGAATGGGTGTTTGACATGTATCAGATCTTTTCAGAAACTGAGAGGGATCGTACTGTTTATACGTGCTTTCTAGGCACACAGAAACCTAAGTCTGTTTCCCAAACTCCAAGGCTGCACAGTCAGTGAATTCAGCGTAGCCTCTCACCACTGTCTTGGACCTCTGTGGATCCAGTTTTGGGAGCGGGGGGGTGTGGATTTTGTCTCAAACTCTATCTGGAATGTGTTCCGTAGTCTTAAAAACAGGAGCTGAATATGCTCAATCTCCACTTTGCCCCCCAAACTGAGGCCATCTCCCCAACACCTAACAGAAGATCCTGTTAGAAATTCTCGATTTGGTCCCACACAAGTTACTGCAATCTTCCTACTAGGGTTGAGATGCCAGAAGATCCCTGTTAGGGACTGAAAGTTCGTGTCTCTCCCCTTGCCACCAAATTCATGTATCAATATGTATTAGGAGGTGGGGCCTTTGGGAAGCGATTAGGTCATGAAGGGGAAGCCCTCATGAATGAGATCAGTACCCTTACAAAAGAGGCCAGAGAGCACACTCTTGCTGCTTCTACCATGTGAGGACATAGTGAGAGGATGCCATCTATAAACCTGGAAGAAGGTCCTCACCGGGTACTGAATTTGCCAGCACCTTGATCTTGGACTTCCCAGCCTCCAGAACTGTGAGCAACAGATGTCATTTATAAGCCACCCAGTCTCTAGTATTTCTGTTATAGCAGCTCAAACTAAAACTATCCCTATTTTGCCCTTTTCTGCTTAAAACTTGCTTTTTTTGTAGAGCCAGTTTAGCCTAGAGGAGAAAGTTTCAGCTTTTGAATCCTACAAATTCTCCTTTTTCCACTTCTTCACTAAGTCAAGGTTGGAGAGTGACTTCATCTGCCTCAAAATGAACTTTCTCACCTGCGATAAATATGAAGGTATCAGGACATAAAATTATCTCATAAACCACACATTTGGGAACATTCCATAAAGCCAAATC
This sequence comes from Gorilla gorilla gorilla, assembly GCF_029281585.2. NCBI lineage: Eukaryota > Metazoa > Chordata > Mammalia > Primates > Hominidae > Gorilla > Gorilla gorilla. The sequence goes on along the minus strand of NC_073229.2, from coordinate 31,781,215 downwards.
ACCCCAATTGAACCCAGAAACAGTTCCACAGATTGAGAGAAGAGACTGATAAGAATCAAGAGAGTTAATCATTGCAATATGGTTCCAGAAAAAGCACTGCCTCCTGCTCCTCTCCACCCCATCTTGGGCCAAGCCAACTGAGAAAAGGATGACTGATAGGAACCCCAATAGCTTTAAAGACCCAAGAACATGTGTGAAACCTTCGAAGACCATAAGACCTCAAAGTCCCTTGAGCCCAGCATGGTGGGAAGCAATAGAGCAGAAATTGCTAGGTGGCATAGCAAGGCAGAAAGGGACTGGGCCAACACAGCCAGATATTGTCCCTGCTCCCCAGAAGGGCAAAGGAGTGACGAAGAGAGCCAGATCCACAGGGCCTCATCAGGATGAGGTGGGGGCAGCGGTAGTACTACACACATGGATGACTGGAGGCCAGGCAGGAGAGAGGACGCACAGGACCACGCCGGCACCGACAGGTGATAACCACGCCACACCCCGCCCCACCACCTCCATCCTTGCGGGGAAAAAGATTAGATTTCTGGGCCGGGCGCGGTGGCTCACGCCTGTAATCCCAGCACTTTGGGAGGCCGAGGCGGGCGGATCACGAGGTCAAGAGCTTGAGACCATCCTGGCTAACACGGTGAAACCCCGTCCCTACTAAAAATACAAAAAATTAGCCGGGCGTGGTGGCGGGCGCCTGTAGTTCCAGCTACTCGGAAGGCTGAGGCAGGAGAATGGTGTGATCCCAGGAGGCGGAGCTTGCAGTGAGCCGAGACCGAGCCACTGCACTCTAGCCTGGGTGACAGAGCGAGACTCTGTCTCAAAAAAAAAAAAAAAAAAAAAAAAATTAGATTTCTGAAACGCTTTGGAATGAGAGCACTAAACAGAAACTGAAATAGAAATTAAGTTTAGTCATAGAAAGTTACATTTGTTGCAGTCCAATATGGGTACTCATTACATGAATGTATGTAAAGTAACTGTGCACGTGGCAGTTGCACAATAAATTCCAAGCATTATTATGATGACTATTGACCAGTTATATTTCTGTCCACCTTCTCTTTCCAGAGAAGTTGAGGCAACCTTGAGTGCTGAAATAAGGGCAGAGCATCCCTAGCATAATAAATGTTGGAGAACTATTTTATGTTTCTTTATATGAGTGATTGAGGGATCACTGTACTCCACCTTCTCCCATCTATTGTAGATTATATTATTCTTCAGTCAGTCTTCATGCTCCTGGTCCACACTCCTGAATGGAGTACATCTCCCCATCCCTTGACTTTGGGCTGGGCCATAGGATGTGCGTTGACTGAAGAATGGGGTGTGGCACAATGGTGGCATGCCAGCACAAAGAGAGACTCAGAGGCATTGTGTCTTTTCACTTCCTGTGTGGCACTCCTGCTACTCTCCATAAGAAAAGGATGCCCCAGGCGGCCACTGCTTCTTCAGCCTGGGTCTCAGAATGAAAAACACACAAAGCAGACTTGAACCTGACCTGAAGCTTACAACCAAACCCCATCAAGTCTAGAGGAAGCCAAAAAGTTTAGGTGAGACACAGCTGAGGCGCAGCTGACCTACAGTCCCAGGACTGAGAAATTATTCATTTTCATAAATCATTAAAATCTGGGGTTGTTACTGCAACAAAATTTGCCTAATATACCACCAGCTAAAAGTGCCTTCAGCACATTGAAGTAAAGAAAGAGAAGAAAAGGAAGATGGATTGGGAAAACAAGGACAAGAAAGCTTTAAGAGATGAAGGGAAATTACCTTTTCAGGAAGTTTTGGTCTGGCAGTGGTCCTAAAGATGGAATAGCAGCATTGCTAAAAAAGAAGAAAGTGGGAGAGTAAACAGAGAGTTCTAGAGATGCTTGTGAACCTTGGAGACCCTGAAGGTTAAGATGGGTTCAGGAAAACATGGTTTCTTAACTCAGATTTGCTACTTCTCCCTTAATTCTCAGCATTATATAACACTCTCTCAGTTTTAAGGAGTTTAACTCCCTTCTGAGCATTAAGCTTGGTAAATAAACTTTTATGATTTGCAATGAATTCTACATTGCTATCTCCCCTATTTCTACTTAAAATGCAGCAGGATGTGTGTTTGATATTGATTTGGGTTTGCAATTTAAATTGTTCTTGTGTAGGTATTTGTCAAAGAACAGATGTTTTCTCCATGTGTCATTTGAGATGGGTTAAGTATGCTCAGGAGGGGACAGCTGATATAGAGGTCTCTCCCTGAGCAGTCGGGTTAGTTATAAATTGCTCCGTGGTTTTTCCTAACCTTGTAATGGCTGAAGTAAAACTTAGCAGCTGAATAGTTAGCCCATTTATTTAATTTGATTTTGATTTTCCATTAAGCTCTAGTGATTTATTTAAATAGATTCTGAAATACCAAATTGAAATGTGAAGTATTTGGCATAAAAGAGGATTAAGAACCAAAATATAAATGGAACAAAATCCATTTTGCAAACCTCTAGACCTGTCCAATAAATCGCTTGGGAGACCTGTCCAATAAATCGCGGAATTACTTCTTCAGTGGCTGTGAGCATCAATATTACATTTGTGTTTCCTAAAACATAGGCTTCAAGTAACAGTTTCTTTTTTGGGGCTGTGCTTCAAAACCTCACAATTAAAGTTCTGAAGCCCACCGGGCGCGGTGGCTCACGCCTGTAATCCCAGCACTTTGGGAGGCTGAGGCGGGTGGATCACCTGAGGTCGGGAGTTTGAGACCAGCCTGACCAACATAGAGAAACTCTGTCTCTACTAAAAATACAAAATTAGTCAGGGGTGGTGGCATATGCCTACAATCCCAGCTACTCAGGAGGCTGAAGCAGGAGAATCGCTTGAATCCAGGAGGCAGAGGTTGCGGCGAGCCAAGATCGTGCCACTGCACTCCAGCCTGGGCAACAAGAGGGAAACTGGCTCAAAAAAAAAAAAAAAAAAAAAAAAAAAAAGTTCTGAAGCCCATTGAGATGTGAATCCCAAGATCTCCACTAGAAACTTCTGGAATCTGTAATCCTGTGACACCAAATCTACCTTAAGGAGGATTTCCATCTCATCGTTACCCCAGAAGCAAGATGGTTCATTCAGTTATTCACAAACTTTAATTCGAAACTCATTAAGGTACACATTTAATCATTCTATCAAAGCCCTGATTCCAAGGCTGGTATTTAATGCAGACAATAAGTGAGCAGCATTATTCATGACCAGCTGAAAAGCAAACACAAAGATATCTGCATCCACTGGGCTTTTCCTGATCTGAAACTCCTTTCAAAAATCACTGAATAAAGGAATAAACCTGGATTTCTTTTTATCCATCCTGTGGTTTTCACACATTTGTACATTTCCATGGGCTTCAGTTCTCTCATTGAAAAATGGGGGATTTGGATCTCTTAATCCTTAAGTTACTTTTAGCTCTAAATTTTATAACTCAGTATTTCTGGTTCCCTTATTCCTCGCCATCACTGATAAAATAGTCACCAGCAAAGAGAGAATGAGTCATACACTTCAGGCAAGGAAGTGTCTGAAACCAAATGGACTTAGAATCGGAGTTTACCTGATAAATTGTCTTGAAAATAGCCAAACTCAAAATGGCAAAGCCAGAGCCCACTGCTATGGGATCATGTCTGAGGCAGTGGAGAGGTCTAAAGTCAGCACATTTAATGAAAGCAGTGACTCAAAGTTACCCTTGAAAAATCATGTAGGCAGGCACCCTATTGGAGACCAATCTGTGATCTCTCCAAAACTTGCCACCGGGCCCATTCTTCCAGCCAGCACTGGGACAGATCACTCTTTCTTTGGCTAAGAGCAGTTGGCTGGCATTTCATATGAAAAATGCATATCTCCAAACACTAAAATTGCCCTCAAAGAAGCAACGTGCTTACACTGAGAGGCTGGTGATCTGAAATCAGGTGAGAAAAGTGAAAACTCCTATCTCCCATTCAAACCCACTTGGGACATTATTTTCATATATATACATATATATATACACATATATATATACACACATATATATATACACATATATATATACACACACATATATATACATATATACATATATATACACATATATATACATATATATATATTTGAAATCATTTTCTCTCTCTCTCTCTCTGGAACTAAAGCTGGCCCATAGTAAGCCTTCAATCACTGATAACAACCAACACTTTTCCTCTGAGCAGAATGGCCCTCTTTTGGTTGACAGATTTACTGTATGTTTCCCTTGTGCCATGCACCGTGCCTGATGTTGGCAGTGTGGTGGTGAAAAGATACAGGTCCTGACTTTCAGAGTCTTATAGGATCAGTAGAGAGAGGAGCAAATACTAACACGTAGGAAGTGTATGACAAGATTAAGCTCAAGCGTGCATTGGAGGTGCCCAAACCAAGCTCAGCCAGGGTCAAGGAAGCTTATGGGAGAAGTGAGGGCTCCCCTGAGACTGGGAGAGTGAGTTTGTGTGGGGAAAAAAAGTAGCCCAGCAAAAGGACCAGAACATGAAAAGGTTCAGAGGTAGACAGTGACTATTTAGAAACTGGGACCAGTTTACTGTGGCCAATGCAGGCAAAATGTGCAAGAGGAGAAAGGGAGAGAGGTGAAGCAGAAGGAAGAGGCCTTTCACACCAAAAGCAGTGAGTTTAGATTTGTCCTGAAGCAAATAGGCAATGGTACAGTCATATTTCCTTCTCCCAAAGCTCTCTAGCTATAGAGGGGAAACAGGATTAGAGATAAAACCAAAGGCTGCCACACAGGTATGCAAGGTGTGCACTGCACAATAGCGCCTGACCCAGATGGCGAGTAAGGTGGAAACAGCACGTGCTGTGCTTGCCAAGCTGGGTGCTCTGGGGAGGAAGAAGCCTGTAGGGGCCAGCAGCTGTAGATCCTCAGAAAGAGCTGAAGGTTATTTTGCAAAAATCACATGAGAAATGACAGTGACTGGAACTATGGAGACAGCAAGGAGTGGCTGGATTGCATATACTAAAAAGACACAGACAATAGAATGTAGTGGTTGATTGGCTGTGGGCGATGAGAAAGAGGAAGGGGTCAAGTGTTAGACCCACACTCTGGTTTGTGCGACCAAGTGGATGATGACGTGGTATAGGGCCTACAATTCACAAATGTGCTGCCTTGACATCTGGTCAAATTGAGAGGGCCTTAAATGGCCTGACTGCAAAATCCCCTCATTGTTCTCCTGAGGGTAAGATCCCCAAGCCAAACAGCCTTCCTTTTCAAGGGGAACAGATGCATTTCTGCTTATCTGTGAGTAGTGGGCTTCAGTTCCCTGCCAGTCCATGGAGTTATTCAAACAAGCCAGTCACATCCTCCTGGGGGAACCAGGGGCACTCCACCTTCTTGCTGCTACAAAGCCTGCCTTCGTCCATAGCCCCTGGTTGTTCACTCTGCTTGGAGCGCAACCTCCCTGTGGCCCTGTGTGGCACACAGTGTCCTCCTCGTCCATGCTGTGAGTGTATGGGACTAATACACTGCTGCGGGCCTCATCTGCCCAGTGTGCGTGTTTGGCCACCCCTGTAATCCTAGGGCGGGAATCTCTCCTTCAGCAATGGGGTGAAGAAGAGGTGGTTAAAACAAATAAAATTGTCTATTATATCAAAGAACACAAAGGGAGGAGCAGGTGCTGCAGGGGAGAGTGTTAACAATTTCCATGTGGACAGGACGACCCCTTCCCACCTCCTTTGTCTCATTCATCTGGTGAAATCCAAGGGCTCCCAACTCAGAGCCGCTTCCTCAGCAAACCCAGTTCATGAGATTCTCTTTGTTCAAACCCCACGCATGCCACTGTTAGAGAGCTTGGGCCGCAGGCAGATGCAGTAGCTCACGCCTGTAATCCCCGCATTCTGGGAGGCCGAGGTGGGCAAATCACCTGCGGTCAGGAGTTCGAGACCATCCTGACCAACATGGAGAAACCCTGTCTCTACTAAAAATACAAAATTAGACGGGTGTGGTGGCGCATGCCTGTAATCCCAGCTACTCGGGAGGCTGAGGCAGGAGAATCGCTTGAACCCAGGAGGCAGAGGTTGCGGTGAGCCAAGATCGTGCCATTGCACTCCAGCCTGGGCAATAAGAGCAAAACTCCATCTCAAAAAATATATATTTTATATATTTTTATATATACATATATATGTATATATGTGTGTGTGTGTGTGTGTGTGTGTATGTAGAGAGAGAGAGACAGAGAGAGAGAGAGAGTGAGAGAGAGAGAGAGAGAGAGAGTGAGAGAGAGAGCTTGGACCACTACATGATGGTAGGGGATGATTTCTCCTCTTCTCAGTGGAAATCGTCCCAGGCAGGAGCTTCAAGGATTTTAGGAACAGGGATGCACAGGAATCATGGGTATTGTGTGCAGAAGATAAGATGAGATGAGTTGCTCGGTCTCATTGTCAGGAAACCAAGACAAGGATATGGGCTCCGAATGAGTGAGGAGACACACATGTTCTGTACTGAGCTGAAGGCCAAGCCGAGATGCGCTGTGCTGGCTGTGCTGGCTGAACTGAGAGAGAAATTGATCCAGCAGCACTGCTTCTGTGTGTCAGTGGAAGCAGAGTGGGCTGGGGGAGAGTGCTGGTGGGGAAAGTGAGCTATTTGAATGGAAAATACGCAATCTGGTATCAAATCACCTTCTAGCTACAGAGGCAGCAGGTTCTGAAATCATTTCAGGGGACACATTCCAGGCACTGCAATGGGACAGTGTGTGAATTTTTTATTTTTTTAACTACTTGCCTGGGATGGAGGTTTTATTTATTTATATATTTACTCTGATATCCAGAAATCTGAAAGAATTGCTGCTGGCGCATAAGTAATAATATAAATAATAATAGCATAAGCATGTATGTCAGGTACCTGACACCAATCGAAGTGATTTTCATGTATTTGCTCATTTTTCCTCACCACATCTCCCTGGGAAGGAAAGTCTATTAAATTCTTCATGTCATCAATACAAAAACTCATGCACAGAGACATCAAGTGACATGACCAAGGTCACACAGCATCCTGGTCCTAGATCCCACACATTTAAACACTCTGCTGTCGTCTTCAGAGCTTGGAGCCATGTTCTATTTATCTCAGCATCTCTAGTGTCTGTGTCAGAGGAAGTGTTCAGTATCCTTTTATCGAATGAATGAACGAATGAGTGGAACCTCATTTGCTAAGGCATCCACACCCTCTGGGTGGCCTTTAGTCAGCATTACACACAGTTGTAATTTAAGACGGTAGTGACAAGATCTTGACCCAAAAACTTCATGGTGCATCACCTGCACCTCTGCCATTATGTCTAGGGATTTTTGGTTTTGTTTTTATTTGTCCTGGAGGCTTTTTCTTCTTTAGGAACCACCTGTTAAAATGAGGGAAGGGTTTACAGTGCGGCTGAAAGTTGAGGACTGATTCATTCACCCCATCGACCCCACCTTGGCCTAGAGTATTATAAGGCAAATGACACCCCTTGAGGTAAGCATGAATGCAGCAGCTAGGGCCCTCCAGACAGCTCCCTTAAGGACTGCAGCAATGCAGGAAAGGTGAACGTGAGGGAGAAGCAAAGTCTCAGGCTCTTGTTCGCCTCCTCCCAGGGAAGTCTCCATCCAGTATCCACTTTGAAGATCTGGTAATTGTGTCTTTTACTTACAGAAAAAAAAAAAAAAAAAAATATATATATATATATATATATATATAGCATTTCTTAGGATTGGGGGCCCAGACAGGAGAAACGTCAGCTCCAAACTTTTCCCAGAGGTGTCAGTCAGTCAATGTCCATGGCAGAATGGATGCCTCAAGGCCCATGTTCCATTCACCTGCAGCTTCTGTTTGACGTCTCTACTCACCCAGGCTGCCCACTCCTTACTCTAACCCGAGTTCACACATGTGCACTGGAATTATTGTCAGTTGCATTGCAAAAAGGATTCACCAAACTCCCCTCTTTCCCACCCAGCCTCGTGATGTGGGATGACACTTTTCAGCTCAGGTTTCCCCCATGTTTCTCTCTTTCACACTCCACTTATTCAAGGCTCCTTAGTGGACAGCATTCCTGCTGCCACTGTCAAAGGACTCATAGTCCCTTGAATGTCCTTGCCGCACTGCCAATGCCTCTCTTAGTGATTTCCCAAGGTGGTTGGAAGATCCCTTTTCAAAGTTCTTGCTAATGACTTAGTAATGATTTTTTTGGCCTTCACAGGATTATAGAACATTCTAATAGCTGTCTACTGTCAGTTCTTAATTTCATTTCCTTTTAGTCTTCGGTCTGATAATCAACAACTGTAATTACCATGTTAACAATATTTGACATTTTAAAAAGCCATTATGTTACTTTAATTAATCCTCACAACAACCTTATGAAGTAGTATTTTTCTCATTTTACCACTGAGAAACAAGGCTCAGAGAAGTTAAGTGACTTACCTAAGGTCACATAGCAAGTAGGTTGCAGAATTGGGACTCAGCTGAGACTGTGTCCTCTGTTGGGGCTCAGAAAACAATACTCTATAATGTGGCACTTTGACATACTGAACTAAAGAAGCAGCCTCAGGGTCTCTCTCTGACATATCGCCAACTTCCTGCCTCTCTGATCCTCTTTCCTGAAGCACTCTGTCTAGAATTTTATTTTATTTATCTATTTATACTGTATTTTGAGACAGGATCTCACTCTGTCGCCCAGGTTGGAGTGCAGTAGTGCAATCATGGCTCACTGCAGCCTCAATGTCCTGGACTCAAGTGATCCTCCTACCTCAGCCTCCCGGGTAGCTGGGACTACAAGTAAGCACCAACATGCCAGGCTAAATTTTTTGTTGTTGTTGTAGAAACGAGGTCTCCCTATGTTGCCCAGGCTGGTCTTGAACTCCTGGGCTCAACAGATTCTCCTGCCTTGGGCTCCCAAAGTGCTGGGATTACAGGCATGAGCCACACCACCCAGCCTAGAATTTTCTTATCTGACTAAAAAAACTTTCCAAAAGAAATGCAATTGCCTTAAGAACCCCTATCTAGGAATCTCATCAAATAACCAGGAATGATTAATCACCAGGAAGAGAAAGGACTGGGGGTCAGCACCACACCCAGACATCCTTTCATCTATTCTTCCGAGGGAAGCGCCTAGATTATCTGGAGGATGTTATCTGCATAATAACACAACCTTTGTTCCTGTGCAGTTTTTCCTCTCACCTTCTGAAATTGTCACTCCTATCCAGCTTCCAAAAATAATCATTTACAAAATAATGTCTGCCTCCAGGGTTTATACAGAGTATTCAAGCCTCATCCATCTGGCCCCTCTTCATGTCTCATACCTTGGTATGGCTCCCATGTCCGTATGCACGATAACACGTTTTGAATGCTTTTTTCTCTTATGAACCTGCCTATTGTAAGTTCATTTGCGCAAACCTTTAGAGGGCAGAGGAGAAGCTTTCCCTTGGCCCTTACACTTCCAAGGCCTGATGTCCCCTTTTCCAACAGCAACCTCCAGGGCAAAAAGTAGAAATGAGGCCAGGCGCGGTGGCTCACGCCTATAATCCCAGCATTTTGGGAACCCGAGGCGGGCGGCTCACCTGAGGTCAGGAGTTTAAGACAAGCCTGACCAACATGGTGAAACTGTCTCTACTAAAAATACAAAATTAGGCCGGGCGCAGTGGTTCATGCCTGTAATCCCAGCACTTTGGGAGGCCGAGGCAGGTGGATCACGAGGTCAAGAGATCGAGACCATCCTGGCCAACATGGTGAAACCCTGTCTCTACTAAAAATACAAAAATTAGCTGGGCATGGTGGCACGTGTCTGTAGTCCCAGCTACTCGGGAGGCTGAGGCAGGAGAATTGCTTGAACTTGGGATGCGGAGGTTGCAGTGAGCCGAGATTGTGCCACTGCACTCCAGCCTGGTGACAGAGTGAGACTCTGTCTCAAAAAAAAAAAAAATACAAAATTAGCTGGGCATGTTGACGTGTGCCTGCCTGTAATCTCAGCTACTCTGAAGGCTGAGGCAGGAGAATCGCTTGAACCCTGGAGGCGGAGGTTGCGGTGAGCTGAGATGGTGCCATTGCACTCCAGCCTGGGCAACAACAGCAAAACTCCATCTCAAAAATAAAATAAAATAAAATGAAAGCAGAAATGTTGGCCAGATTCTGTTTTTTTTTTTGTTTTTTGATTAAATGGACTATTTCAAATACACAAAATAGAAAGAATAGAACAGCACTGTGTTAGAACCAGCTCTTACCACCAGCTCCTGGGACCTAAGTGTTATATATTCAGGAATGTTGCAAGATGCCTGTTAAGTCATGGCTAGCTTGAAATTAGCCATGGTGGGAACCCACAGAAGTTGGCAAATGGTTCAAAAGTGAACTCGCCACTCCCCAGCCTTTTTCCCAGTCCATCACTGCCTGTTCCGGTCACCCAGCTTCAAGAATCATTATCAATTGGCCAATGTTAATTTATTGCTCTTGTCCCTGATGGCTTATTTTGCTGCAAATCCCAGACATCTTATCATTTTATCCATACGTACTTCAATACTTATCTCTAAATGACGAGGACTCTTTTTCTAACATATCTAAAATGCCATTACCATGCCTAAACAACTCTGCACTTTCTTAATATCATCAAATACCCAATAGAATATATTAATACAATTATTTGTTCAGCTCAGGATCCAAACTAGGGTCACACAGCACTTTTTGTTAATATGTCTTGAGTCTCTTTTAATTCAATAGGTTTCTGTTTTAGTTCACTGGGGTTGTAACCGCCCAAGGGGGTTGCCTGCTGCCTAGACAGGGCTGATTCATCAAGACAGGGGAATTGCCATAGACAAAGAGTAATTCACGCAGAGCCAGCTGGGCGGGAGACCAGAGTTTTATAAATACTCAAATCAGTTTGGAGCAGAGTTTTTAAGGATAACTTGGTGGATGACAGGGGAGCCAGTGAGCCAAGAGTGCTGATTGGTCAGGGATGAAACCACAGGGACTCAAAGCTGTCCTCTTGCACTGAGTCCGTTCCTTGGTAGGGGCCACAAGATCAGGTGAGCCAGTTTATCCATCTGGGTGGTGCCAGCTGATCCATCAAGTGCAGGGTCTGCAAAATATCTCAAGCACTGATTTTAGGAGCAGTTTAGGGACTGTCAGGATCTTGTAGCCTCCAGCTGCGTGACTCCTAAACCATAATTTCTAATCTTGTGGCTAATGTTAGTCCTACAAAGGCAATCTAGTCCCCAGGCAAGAAGGAGGACTGCTTTGGCAAAGGGCTGTTAAAGTCTTTGTTTAAACTATAAACTAAGTTTCTCTCAAAGTTAGTTCAGCCTACACCCAGGAATGAACAAGGACAGCTTGGAGGTTAGAAGCAAGATGGAGTTGGTTAAGTTAGAGCTCTTTCACTGTCTCAGTCATAATTTTGCAAAGGCGGTTTCAGGGCTGCTGTAACAAAGTAGCACAAATCTGGCAGGGCGCAGCAGCTCACACCTGTAATCTCAGCACTTTGGGAGGCCAAGGTGGGCGGATCACCTGAGGCCGGGAGTTCGAGACCAACCTGACCCACATAGGAAACCCTGTCTCTACTAAAATACAAAAAAATGAGCTGGGTGTGGTGGCGTGCACCTGTAATCCCAGCTACTCGGGAGGCTGAGGCACAAGAATCACTTGAACCCAGGAGGTGGAGGTTGCAGTGAGCCGAGATCACCCCACTGCTCCAGCCTGGGTGACAGAGTGAGACCCTGTCTCAAGAACAAAAGAAAAAAAAAAAAAGTACCATAAACCAGGTGGTTTAAATGGCAGCAATGGATTATCTCACAGTTCTGGAGGCCGGAAGTTTGTGACAAGGGGCCAGTGGAGTTGGCTCCTTCTCAGGGCTGGGAGGGACACTCCGTTCCATGCTGGCAATCTTTGGTGTTCCTTGGCTTACAGATGCATCACCCCTAGCTATACCATAATCTCCACATGGCATTCTCCTCATCTGTAACTGACTCCAAACTTTTCTTATAGGTACCCCAGTCATATTGGGTTAGGGCCCATCCTAGTGACCTCATTTCAACTTTATTACCTCTGCAAAGACCCTATCTCCAAATAATGTCACATTCTGAATTAAGGGAGGTTAGGACTTCAACATACAGACTTTGGGAAGACTCAGTTAAACCCATAATAGTTTCCTTCTTTCTCTTTTTATCTACTTGCAACGTAGTGGTTGAAGAATCCAGGACATTGTCCAGTTTCTTCTGGATTTTGCTGATTTCTTCCATATGATCCCATTTGTAACATGCTTCTCTGTCCTCTTGTGTTTCCCGTAAACTGGGTGGTAGACCTAATCCCATGGCCAGATTCAGGTTTGGCCATTTCGGCAAGAAAACACCAGAAGAACCTTAATGAGAATGTCATGTGGAGATTATGGTATAGCTAGGGGTGATGCATCTGTAAGCCAAGGAACACCAAAGCTAGCCAGCATGGGAAGGAGTGTCTCCTTTTTTGTGATGTTATGACTGGTCACAGGCTCAAGAACTGTCGCCCTCATCCAACTGTTACTGGAAGAGGGTCCCGATCCAGACCCCAAGACAGGTTTCTTGAATCTTGCACAAGAAAGAATTCGGGGTGAGTCCATAGAGTAAGGTGAAAGCAAGTTTATTAAGAAAGTAAAGAAACAAAAGAATGGCTACTCCATAGGCAGAGCAGCAGCATGGGCTGCTTGACTGAGTAAACTTATGGCTTTTTTTCTTGATTATATGCTAAACAAGAGGTGGATTATTCATCAGTTTTCTGGGAAAGGGGTGGGGAGTTCCTGGAGCTGAGGGTTGCTCCCCCTTTTAGACCATATAGGGAAGCTTCCAGACAATGCCATGGCAATTTGCAAAGTGTCATGGCACTGGTGGGAGTGTCTTTTAGCATGCTAATGCATTATAATTAGCGTATAATGAGCAGTGAGGACGGCCAGAGGTCACTTTCATCGCCATTTTAGTTTTGGCAGGTTTGGACCAGCTTCTTTACCACATCCTGTTTTTATCAGCAGGGTCTTTATGACCCATATCTTGTAACCTCCTATCTCATCTTATGACTAAGAATGCCTAACCTGGGAATGCAGCCCAGCAGGTGTGAGCCTCATTTTACCCAGCCCTATTCAAGATGGATTCGCTCCGGTTCCAATGCCTCTGACACAACCATATAAAGCTTTCCATCAGCTTTTCATATAATGGCATCAATAGCCATTGCTGATCAGTGCCTGATTCCGTTATTTCATTAGAGGTTGAAAAATGTAATTTAAAATTCTTAGTTCTCTGGCATTTATTATCTGAAATTCTTGCATAAAGAACTTTCTTGTAACAACTCCTTGCTAACCCTGAAGTACAATTCACACAGGCAAGACAGGATAAATCATTCACTCATTTTCTTCATTGGCTTTTAAAATAATGACTTGGTTTCTGAGCATCTTCCAAAAGGGAACAATGAGGACGATTTTTGAGTATTATAATTAACTTGTGGATTTTAACATACATGATTCCTTGCAGTTATTCTATTTGCTGTGGTTATTATTCTTTTTGAAGCTCAAAATGTTCCATCTTTGCCCAGTGAGAGTCCCTTTAAGTTGGTTCCAGAATTCTCTTTTTTTTTTGAGTTGGGGTCTCACTCTATCACCCACGCTGCAGTGCAGTGGTGCAATCTCGGCTCACTGCAACCTCTGCCTCCCAGGTTCAAGCAATCCTCCTGCCTCAGCCTCCCAAGTAGCTGGGATTACAGACACATACCACTACACCCAGCTAATTTTTGTCTTTTTAGTAGAGACAGGGTTTCACCATGTTGGCCAGGCTGGTCTTGAACTCCTGACCTCAGGTGCTCCACCTGCCTCAGCCTCCCAATCCAGAATTCTTATGATGCAACTCCAAAGGCTTTGATAATCTCCTTGCTTTCTAGTAAATCAATGTGCTCTGGGTTCACCTTGTTCACTTCTTGTCCCAAACCTAGAATCAGCTATTTGTCCAAAGAATGTTGGTTTCTTTTATTGGAAATTGGCATTTAGAGTCAAATATCTGAGTGCTAAGAATGCTCATTGCCAGATTATTTATAGACTTTTTAATGAACAGTGGTTACAAATACTTTTTTTAAATTTTGTTTTATTTTAGAGATGGGACCTTGCTCTATTGGCCAGGTTGGTCTTGAACTGGCCTCAAGCAATCCTCCTGCCTCAGCCTCCCAAAGTACTAGGATTACAAGCATGAGCTTGTAGGAGAAATACTTTTATAAGAGAAGATATATCATGAGTTCACATCAATATTGTCAACTTAAATTTAGAGTTATAGGGTTTGTATGTAAATTGTTTAATTTTATGCTTGCAACCTTTTTAAACTGAAAAGCTTGGTTCCTAATAACTTTAACATAATTATGGTGTATATATATTTGCACATATATATAAACAGACATATGTTTCAAATGAACAATACCAATATTATTACCAAATAAAGATGTAATTAATAAGTAGTATTATTGAACATAATTTAAAATTTATTTATAGTTGTTTGGTCCATTAAGGTATAATCCACTGGGGACGTATTTATATTACAGTACTTGAAAGCCATATGAAATAGTTCCTTTATATGTGGTTGACCCATTTGCTCAACAAAATTGATTAGAAGTTAAGAAATTAACAAGGTTAATTTTTTTCCACTTTGCTTTCGATTTTGAAGGATTGTTTTCTATTTTTATTCACTTTTATTTTGTAATTATATAAAACATTTACATAAGTCCAAAGTCAAATCAACAAAATGTGAACTCAGAAGTCTGGCTTCCATTCTCACCTCTCTGACCTGTCCCTTCTTCCTGATAAGTAACTGTTTTTTATTAGTTTTTGCTTTATCCTATCATATAAAAAAATTAAGCAAATAGGACTCTGTGTGTTTTCCCTCTTTCTTATATATAGCTTGGCATTTTATTGTTTCTGAAACCGTGCTTTTTTCACTTATATCCTGGAGATCTAGAGAGAGTTGAAATCTGAGTTCTTTCAGTAACAACCTTCATCATCAAACACAAAAACATTTTCCTCTCACAACGACTGCAAGGGTAACAGAAAGATGGAATGCCCCAATCAGTGTCAGAAGTTCTTCCTAAGTGAAAATGAAACCATCAGCTTGAACTTCTTTAGGTAGCTTGTTAAAGCTGTCTGGGCCTCCCAAATAATCCTGTGAATAACTTTCTGTATTCTAAGAGAACATTAATCACAATGCTTGTGATTAGCTGCACGGCACTTGTAAAAGACAGAGCAGGGTTTATGGGAGGGACATGTGTGGGAGGAAGGGCCGGGTTCAGTCCTGGTATCCCGGCTCCCTGGCAGTGTAGCCTTGAATGAGGGATGAGTTAATTCCTCACTCAAAGTGTTACCATGAGAACGAAGTGAAATGAGGTCTGTTCAGTGCCAGGTACAGGGTCTGGCAGATAATGGAACTCAAAATGTGGTGGTTATAATTGTGATTTTCAGTAAGTTCTTTCACATACAAATCCCATCATAATTCTCAGGACAATCTTTTGAGGTAACTATCATAGCTGGCACAGTTTAGTTTTCAGTGAAGTTTATGACACAGTGGGGCTTTGTTCTGGTGTGCTGCCTCTTCGTTTAATGTAGGTTTAGGTATCTCTTGTATAATCTGAATACACCACACATTAGGCCCCGGTTCTGGACTTGAACTGTGGTTTTATTATATGAAATAAAGAGATTTTAACCACAGAATAGTTGTTCTTCTGACAGACTGCTACTTGTATCTCTGATTAATTTATGTCATGCTTGGTTCTTAATCAAGAGTCAACCAATAATTAGAGCAGGGTCCCTGCAGGAAACTATGATCCCATTTATGACAATCCATTATGTGATTTAAATTGCAAGAAGGAACCATGGGGAAAAGGGGAGTATAAACCTCATTTATAAATTAGACCTTGACTTTTAGTTGAGCTATTCCCTTTAACTGGATCATTCCCATGATCAAAAGACATTTTCCTTAGAAGTAAATATTATCCCTGTGACCTTTTATACAAAAAGACATGAAATTATTGAATGATACTTTTGAGCAGACACATTTCGAGACATTAAATCTGTGTGTGTGTGTGTGTGTGTGTGTGTGTGTGTGTTTTCTAGTACATTTCCTCTAGCCTAGTGGTTATCAAACTCACCTGTACATTAGAATCCCAGGAGAGACAGATTGTGAGAGGTACAAAAACCCTCAGATATGGCTTGACTGTTTCCACACAAATCTCATGTTGAATTGTAATCCCCAGTGTTGGGGGGAGAGCTGGTGGGAAGTGATTGGTTCATGGAGGTGGATTTCCCCTTGCTGTTTTCATGATAGTGAGTGAGTTCTCGTGAGACCTGATGGTTTAAAAGTACGTAGTGGCTGGGTGCGGTGGCTCACATCTATAAGCCAAGCACTTTGGGAGGCCAAGATGGGTAGATCACCTGAGCTTGGGAGTTTGAGAGTAGCCAGGGCAACATGACGAAACCCCGTCTCTACTAAAAATACAAAAATTAGCAGGCCATGGTAGCATGTGCCTGTAGTCCTAGCTACTCAGGAGGCTGAGGCACAAGAATCACTTGAACCCTGGAGACAGAGGTTGCAGTGAGCTGAGATCATGCCACTGCTCTCCAGCCTGGGCAACTGAGCAAGACTCTAGTCTCCAAAAAATAAAAAGTGTGTGGCACTTCCCCCTTAGCTCTCTCTCCTGCTCCATCATGGTAACACATACTTGCTTCCCCTTTGCCTTCTACCATGATTGTCAGTTTCCTGAGGCCTCCCAGCCATACTTCCAGTACCGCCTGTGGAACTGTGAGTCAATTAAACCTCTTTTCTTCATAAATTACCCAGTCTCAGGTAGTTCTTTATAGCAGTGTGAGAACCGACTAATACACCCTTTCTTGGGGTCTGGATTGGGACCCCTTTCCGGTAACAAAGTAACAATTTAATTAAAAAATTAACACACTCAAACATGCAAAATATACTTCTTTATAATAAAAAATAAAATTATTTACCTCAAATATGAAAGCAAAGGGTTAGTATCTATATACTAAGAAGTCCTTCTAAAGTAGTGGGAAACCATGAATTACCCAGTAGATAAACTAGGAAAGATACAGGCAATAATCTCCCCAAATCCCCCAATTTTCCTATTTGTAAAAATACAAATAGGAAACAGATATATGGGGAAATGTCCAATCTCATCAGTAAGCTGATGTAAATTTTTAAAATAATCATCATATATCTTCTAAATTAACAAAGGGTTTTTAAAGACAGGACCTTATGCTGGTGAATTTATGATAAAATTAGAACACCCTTCAATGCTGTTGATATTGTCAATTTATACAACTCTTTGGCAAAGCAAACTGATACTATATATTCATTTAAACAAGGTGTTCACATTCCGTCCTCCAATTATGCAATTCTTGAGAATTATCCCCAAAATGCCTCCTTAATTCAAGTGAAGGAAAAAGCTCTATGAAGGAAAAACATCAAAATAGCAAAAAATTGGAAAAGAAATGCATATGCAAAAATGGAAGCATAATTAATAAATTATGGTATATTATCTCCCTGTATACAGCTACTTGATAATTACAAAGGCTATAGGTCATGAGAAAATGTACATATTATATTGAAACAATATAAATTATATAAAAAGGTATATTCTGTTTATATTTGCATTTAAATATTGATGTATAAACAAAAACTAAAAGAGAGTTTACCAAAATAAAATGTTTATGCTTTTATATTCTCCGAGCTAGTCTTCATTTATTCAGTACAAATTATTTTACTTTATTTATTTATTTACAGATGGAGTCTTGCTCTGTTACCCAGGCTGGAGTGCAGTGGCATGATCTTGGCTCACTGAAACCTATTCCTCCTGGGTTCAAACGACTCTCCTGCCTCAGCCTCTCAGGTAGCTGGGATTACAGGCATGCACCACCGAGCCCAGCTAGTTTTTTAGTAGAGATGGGGTTTCACCATGTTGGCCTGGCTGGTCTTGAACTCCTGACCTCAAGTGATCCACCCACTTTGGCCTCCCAAAGTGCTGGGACTACAGGTGTGAGCCACCATGCCCGGCCAGTACAAATTATTTTAGTGTCTATCCTCTCAAAAGATAAAGACCCTTAAAAACGAAGAGGCATGTTGGTCAGGCTGCACTCTGGCTTCAGGTGGAGGATTTGTTGGTTTGTGTGTTAAGATGAGTCAGATGCTGGGGGAGAGTGGAGCACATGCCCAGTGTATTCACCAAATGTGGCTCATGGGCTTTTAAAAATCCCCTTGGCTTTTCTTGCTAACAGCCTGAAATTACGGGAATCAGCGGGTATGTCTGCATCATATTGAGAATTTCCCTTTTCACAAAAAAAGCACTGGGACCACTTTTTTTTTTTTTTTTTTTTTTGAGATGGAGTCTCACTTTGTCACCCAGGCTGGAGTGCAATGGTGCAATTTCAGCTCACTACAACCTCCGCCTCCCGGGTTCAAGTGATTCTCCTGCCTCAGCCTCCCAAGTAGCTGGGATTACAGGCATGTGCCACCATGCCCGGCTAACTTTTGTGGTATTAGTAGAGATGGGGTTTCACCATGTTGGCCAGGCTAGTCTCGCACTGCTGACCTCAGGCGATTTGCCCACCTCGTCGGCCTCCCAAAGTGCTGAGATTACAGGCCACAACTTGTTTTTTGTTTTTGTTTTTGTTTTTTCTGAGACCGAGTCTTGCTCTGTCACCCAGGCTGGAGTGCAGTAAGTGACATCACAGCTCACTGCAGCCAACTCCCCAGGCTCAGGTGATCCGCCCACCTCAGCCTCCCAAGTAGCTGGGACTACAGGCTTGGGCCACTAGACCTGGCTAAATTTTTGTATTTTTTTGTACAGATGGGGTTTTACCATGTTGCCCAGGCTGGCTTTGAACTCCTGAGCTCAAGCAAACTGCCCACCTTGGCCTCCCAAGGTGCTGCGATTGCAGGTATGAGCCACCACGCCCAGCGACAACTACCTTTTTTATAACTCCAAATGCATTCCATAACTGCCCTTCTCTGCCTTCTTCTGTCCCCCATCTTCTTCCCTTGTGATAAGTCTTCACTTCCCTCCTGCTCCCACCTCATTAAAGCAGGCCTGGCTTTTGGAAAGGTGATGGAGGTGGACAGTTTTCTGAATGGGCCTGCAGCCAGGAGCCCACCTTCCTCCCCAGCATAGTCATCATCCTCCCTGCCCACCCCCGGCACATAAGCATGCCTGTTGCAGAAGTGCCACATTGTGGACATCTGACCACAGTGAACATCAGGTGTACACGCACTAGAGGCCTTCCATGAGCCTAAGCTCTCATATGTTGAAAAGGTACCAATGACACTATTAACTTGGAGGCAGGAGAAGAATCTAAATGAAGTGATATGGGGCATTTTTCTTTTTTATTAGAAAGTTTAATTAGAACATCTCCCTGAGTGTTTTAATTTCAGGATGGACTCAAAGAAATGGCTTTAAAATAGTCCCTCTAGAATTGGTCAATGGTTTTCCTTAACAAGGTTGAAAAGATATTTTGAGACATCTTTTACTAGTTTAGATACTGAAAATGTTCAAGAAAAAATGCTTCTAGTTTAGAAAGATGTTTCTATTGAGATTTGACACCCTCCCAACTATTTCTATCTCTCCCCTTTTGAATTTTAACTTTTACTCTACTTATGAAAGGATTCATTTGGCCTTGAACACTAGAAATTAACTGTTTCCCTAAGGCACACAAATCTGTGGATTTCCTAATATATCCAGGAAGATAACAACAACAACAAAAAAAAAGCAGAGCTCGCTATTGGAGTCAGAAGTCTCTGGCCAGGAGGCTGACGCAACCTGCTAACATTCTTTTTCACCCTTTCACCCAAGGCTATGCAGTGAGAAAAGGACACTGGATTTAGGATAGACCTTACAATTGATCCATGTCCTCCATTCCAGAAATGGCTGGGGGAAGATGAATATTGCGGCCAGGAGCGGCTTGTGTGACAATTCCTGCCCACACAATCACAGTTGTCTCTCTCAGCACCCTGTCAGGGCTATTTAATACAGTCCATTGCAGCATGCTCCAAAACTCTTTGTATCCCGCTGACTACAAACCAATAAATTTGCTGAATTCTCTAAGGCAGAGGTTCATAAACTAAGGCCCACGGACAGAATATCAGTTTTTAGTCAGGGTTCTCTAGAGGTACAGAACTCATACATATATATGTGTGTGTGTGTGTGTGTGTGTGCATTTATGTATATATATATATGAGTTTATTAAGTATTAACTCACACAATCACAAGGTCCCACAATAGGCCGAGTTCCAAAACTGAAGAACTTGGAGTCCGATGTTCGAGGGCAGGAAGCAACCAGCAAGGGAGAAAGATGTAGGCTGGGAGGCTAGGCCAGCCTCTCTTTACGTTTTTCTGCCTGCTTATATTCTAATTGAGCTGGCAGCTGATTAGATTGTGCTGCCACAGATTACGGGTGGGTCTACCTTTCCCAGCCCACTGACTCAAATGTTAGCAACGCCCTCACAGACACACCCAGGATACTTTGTATCTTTGTATCTTTGAGGAAAAGAGGGAGAGTCTGTTTTGTGATCTTTCTTGTGCTTGGACCTCACTGGAGAAGTCTATGGGAGATACTCTGTATCCTTCAATCCAATCACATTGACACTGAGTATTAACTGTCATAATCAGGGTCTGCGAATATGGGTGAGAGAAAATTACATACTTATTTTTACTAACTTCCTACTGAAATTTAGCATTTCCTGAATTATGTACATAAGCAACAAATCACAATAGCATACCAAGTTCCTGAGACTTTGTCACCACAGGAAATTGTCAATATTTTCATGTTCTCTTTCCTTGTGGCAGATACCTCAAAATACCAGCTATGCTCATCACCCCTTCACAAGTATGGTGGTTATTAGGTCTGAAAGTGTGTTTCCCCCCTTTCCAAAGTCATATGTTGAAGTACTAATGCCCAATGTGAAGGTATTTAGGAGGTGGGATCTTTGGGAGGTGATTAGGTTTAGATGGCATCAGGACGTTGGAGTCCCTATGGTGGAATTGGTGCCCTTATAAGAAGAGGAGGAGATACCAGAGCACTCTCTCTCTCCCGGTCCTCTCTCTCTCCCCACTCCTCTCTCTCTCTCTCCCTGCCATGTGGAGATCCAGGGAGAAGGTGGCACTGTGAAGCCAGATAGAGGGCCCTCACCAAAACCCAAATCTGCCAGTGTTACCAGGGGTCTTTGCTCTTAGAGCTCCCAAGATGGGGGGAGGGGGGCGCTCCCAAGATGGCAGCAAGCCTCTTATTCTCTGACCTGGGGTTCTTGGCCTCACGGATTCCAAGGAATGGAAGCTTGGGCCATGCGGTGAGTGTTATAGCCCTATTAGAAGCTGTGGGTCACGGAAGAGAACCGTGGAACCCAGCGACTAGTGTTCAGCTCCATTAGGAGGAACCCGGGCACTTAGCCGTGCAGGAACGATGGCAAACTTTTAGCCCAATCAGGAGTGGCAACGGGTGCCTCCTTGGATCAGGAGCACAGAGGACACCCTGCCAGATCCGGAGGGATGGAAGTCAGCGGCGGGTCTGCGGCAGTGGCCAACAGCAGTGGTGGACAGTGAGCGAAAGCTCAGCTCGAGCCATAACAAACACGGTCCAGAAGAGTGCAGTTGCAAGATTTAATAGAGTGAAAACAGAGCTCCCATACAAAGGGAGGGGACCCAAAGCGGGTTGCTGTTGCCAGCTCCAATGCCTGGGTTTATATCTTGATCACTGCCCCCCCACCTCCGTGCTCAGGCGATAGATGATTGGCTATTTCTTTACCTCCTGTTTTTGTCTAACTAGCATTTTAGTGAGCTCTCTTTACTACCTGATTGGTCAGGTATGAGCTAAGTTGCAAGCCCTGTGTTTAAAGGTGGATGCGGTCACCTTCCCAGCTAGGCTTAGGGATTCTTAGTCAGCCTAGGAAATCCAGCTAGTCCTGTCTCTCACCAGCATCGTAATCTTGGACTTCTAGCCTCTAGATCTATAAGAAATCATTGTCTGTTGCTTAAGCCGCCCAGTCTGTGGACAGCTTGTTTGTTATAGTAGCCAAGATGACTAGGACACATAATATCACATATTTTTAAAGAATGTGGTTACTTCACTTGCCCATAATTGGTTTCCTTTACAATCCCAAGTATTTCCTTTTATACATTTGAAACCATTATGTTAAGAATAGGTCTATAGACTTCTCCAGTGACGTCCAAGCACAAGAAAGATCACAAAACAGACTCTCCTTCCTTTCCTCCATCTGGGCCACATCTTCACTTAACAAGAACAGCTTCCTTAAACCTCCCAGATTGAGGAATGGTGGGTGAGAACACGGTATAATAAAGCTTGTTTTATGGTCTTTGCCCTTGTAGATCAGGGTCTCCACTCACAGACTTTGCCCTCTAACCTCAGCCACTGTCTGACAAGCATCTGCTGGTTGGCGGAGAGGATGTGCACAGATGGGTGTATACCCAACGCTGCTCCCAGGAATGAATTCCAAAGCCACCAGATCTTACCAAGGGTGACCTTCACACAGAACAGCACATGGACACCCCCCCCCCCCCCCCAGGACTGTGGGTGGAGCAGTTGGAAGGCCACCACTAATTGTGGAGTTATGTTAAGGCTTACGCTGATTCTATGTTATGATTTCATTTTGGAATAAAAAACCAGAGCCCTGTATTCCATCTTGCCAGAACTGCTTGCTAGTGATTTGAACTCAAGAAATCTGGTACAGGCAGGGTGTGGTGGCTCACGCCTGTAATCCCAGCACTTTGGGAGGCCAAGGCAAGTGGATCACCTGAGGTCAGGAGTTCAAGACCAGCCTGGCCAACACGGCGAAACCCTGTCTCTACTAAAAGTACCAACAATTAGCCTGGCATGGTGGCGGGTGCCTGTCATCCCAGCTACTTGGGAGGCTGAGGCAGGAGAATCGCTTGAACCTGGGAAGCAGAGGTTGCAGTGAGCCGAGATCACACCACTGCGTTCCAGCCTGGGAGACAGAGCAAGACTCTGTCTCAAAAAAAGAAAAAAAAAAAAAGAAATCCGTTACAGCTTTGAGCTTCAGTTTCCTCATCTTTCAAATGATGGCTACAACTGCAAAGGTTTATTTTTCAAAACATGTTCTCTCCCTGTCTCTCTCTCTCAAATTCCTTCTTCCTTATTTTGACAGCTACTAAATTTGAGCTTTTTAATTTGAATATTATTGGATGGTAACCCACTTACAGAGATAGGAAGTTGGACATCTTGAAGAAAGGAATTTCATCTTAAAGTCCATTATATTTTTAATCTAAACTGCTTGGACTAAAACAGCTTGCTTTAGGACAGGGCTGGGCGTGACTTTTTATTTTGCTTTGTTCTCAGTTTTGCTTTACCTAGAATCTGTGTTTCAATATATCAGCTCTAGGTGGCAGTAATGTACCATGAAGATGTGTGCTTTACCAGGTAGCAGGCTGCCAAGTTTCAAGTCTTGAGGCTTGAGGCGGAAGAGAACCTTAAGGAAAATTTTAATGTGATTACTGGGTGCCAGCGCTATCTAGACACTCTGTGAGCAGGTCAACTCACGACTGTTGTCCCCTGTGACTACCTTGGAGGAAGGAAGGAAAGCTACAGGCTCATGAATACATTACATGAAGGATGCAATGAAATATTTTATGGTATAGGGATTTTTCCAAACTTGTGCTCTATATATACTCTGTCTGTCTGTCTGTCTGTCTGTCTCTCTCTCTCTCTCTCTCTCTCTCTCTCACACACACACACACACACACACATTGGGATAAGAGAAGCTACTTCTTCAAAACAAGGTTTGCTTATATAATCAACTCATGACCCCTCTCCTCTTCTTTTTTCCTTTCCTAACTCTAAAAAAAAATAATTTTACTATCCATTTGTCTCTAAGGTGAATGAGCTAAGACACAGTAGTAATGTATAGTACTAGAGCAGTCGCATATAGTAAGCATATGTGTATATACTGAAGAACGTGAGCCTGAGGGGAGAGCACATTTGACGGACAGTGTATTGTTCATTATTCATTCCTTTGGATTTCTTTTTTGTTTTGTTTCCGTTTGGTTTGTTTTTTTTCTTTTTTGAGGCTGAGTCTCGCTGTGTTGCCCAGGCTGGAGTGCAGTGGTGCAGTCTTGGCTCACTGCAACCTCCACCTCCCAGGTTCAAGCTATTCTCCTGCCTCAGCCTCCCGAGTAGCTGGGATTACAGGCACGCACCACCATGCCTGGCTAACTTTTGTATTTTTAGTAGAGAAGGGGTTTCACCATTTTGGCCAGGCTGGTCTCGAACTCCTGACCTCAAGTGATCCGCCCGCCAAGACCTCCCAAAGTGCTGGGATTACTGGTGTGAGCCACCGCACCCGGCCTTGTCTGGATTTCTTTACAAGAGTTTACGTAGCCGTTTCCTCATCTGTAAAATGAGACTAATAGTTCCACCTTCGTATGGTTGTGATGAGGATTAAAGTGGTCCACAGATATACAGGTGATGAGCTGCCTGACGCATACACAGGAAGCTGCATGTGGATGCTAGCTGTGACTACCGTCACTATTACCCAAGGCTCTTTGCTTTTTCAAGTTTTTGTTTAAAGTTTTTTGGAGAGACGAGGTCTCACTATGTTGCCCAGGCTAGTCTCTAACTCCTGAGCTCAAGTGAACCTCCTGCCTCAGCCTCCCCAAAGCCCTTTGCTTTTTATCTGAAGGAGTAGAGAGGCGATCTGGGCACAGCCACCTAGGGAGAAATGAAAAGGAATACAGAGAAACACACCACACATACCCACCCCCCCCAACACACACACACAAATACACACACACACAGATAGAGATACACACACACACACACAGACATAGATACATACACACAGGGACACAGAAACACACAGATATACACACAGAGGAACACAGAGACAGACACAGATACACACACACAGGGACACACATGCATGCACACACACAGCCTGTACAGAATATAGGGAGATGTGAAACCCCATCCATAAGGCTGCTAAAGGCAGCTAAAAGGGGGAAGATGAAAGCATAAAGGCGGTGTGGTAAGGTCTTGGCTAAGTTACCTTGTTAGGATGGATGAATAGTAAAACTGGTTTTTTAGGGTTAAGAAAGATAAAGGGAGAGAGATGATCATGAGCTGATCATAGGAAAAAACTCTGTTTTGGGAAAGCAACTTCTCTTTTTTCAGTATCTGGGGTTCTTGGGATATGTGTAGTAGTGCATGACAGCACAGCCGAACACACTGAGAGTGGCCTTTCTTTATAGGAACGGAGGCACTGTCCCACGCTGCGACTCTGTCGTGAGTGAAGATGGGTGGTGTGGAATCAGAACAGATTTGCTCTGCCAGAGACCCTTGTGTAGTCCTCCAGTATTCCTTTGGGGTCATGTGTTGATTTATGTCTCTGACTTTGAGACAAATACATGAAAATCCAAACTTAAAAATCAAAAGTGAGTGGGAGACTCTTCAAATAGGAAGAAAATTCTACACTTTACAAAATAATTCCCCACTGTACTCCCCTAAATCACTGATGGAGGATATGATTACGTTTCCATAACACCTCACAGAACTGTAGTAAGGGGCCATTGTATCCAAGATCTTTTCTTTAAAGTGGATTCCTTAGAAAGCAAAAAGGTTTACAAAAAGAATTATTCCCATGAAGATTAGTCAGTTGATATGATCCATGCAGATACTGTCTCGGAAGCAAATGTTCGTGTAGCTGGTAAATTTCTGACATGATGGGAAAGGTTTCTGGGTGTCCTTCAATTATCTTCTCTCTTCTCTTCCCATTCTTTCTTTCTTTATTTATTTATTTTTGAGAATGAGTATTCCTCTGTCGTCCAGGCTGGAGTGCAGTGGCATGATCTTGGCTCACTGCAACTTCTGCTTCCTGGGTTCCAGCAATTCTCCTGCCTCAGCCTCCCCAGTAGCTGGGATTACAGACATGTGCCACCACGCTCGGCTAATTTTGTATTTTTAATAGAGACAGGGTTTCACCATCTTGGCTAGGCTGGTCTTGAACTCCTGACGTCAGGTGATCCTCCTGCCTCAGCCTCCCAAAGTGCTGGGATTACAGGCGTGAGCCACCATGCCCAGCCCCCCATTATTTATTCTTATTATTATTAATGTTGTGAAAATGTTTACCCCTGTGACTAGGGGAAGACAGAATTTTAGCCCCTATATTCCAGCAGATGTGGCTTTCCAAAAGCACTGGTGAGGTCGAATGAGGAAAGAAAGGACGAAAGCTTTCCACTTTCAGGAGGCTGCATGCTTTGAGCTTCCTAAGAAGTACTAAAGGTAGATATCACTGCTCAAGCTTCCAGACTGCTTCACAATTGCAAATAAAGATCTGAAAACTTGTTCTTTTACGCTTCTTAGGAACGTTTTTAATTAAATCAGTGGCCAAATTTGCAAATATTCTCCATCGGAAACTTTTGTTTGGCAGGAGCTGCAAACTGTGATGTCAGCCTCTGATTTGAAAACCTAGCCCTTCCAAGAGAATAATAGAAGTTATAAAGAAAAAAGAAATGTGTCTGTGCCAAACCAACAAAAAAGAATAAAAGTTTACAAGATTCTAAATTGAATTTGCTTCTGTCATTTTCCCAAAAGATGTTAGGAAGAATACCAACTTGCTTTAGAGGTTAACCAATTAATTAATGTGGAAAGCTGAAAATATATTATCTCAAGATAGCTGTGTAGTTTATTAGCTGAGAAATATGTTTATTTTTTGCTTTCTAGATACTGTGGAGGAAAGACTGTGCCATCTTCTTATTTTCTATTGCTTATTTTGAGACCCCATTGCCCAGGCTAGAGTGCAGTGATGATCATAGCTCACTGCAGCCTCAAACTCAGAGGTTTAAATTATCTTCCCACTTCAGGCTCCCAAGTAGCTGGGACTACAGGTGCACACCACCACACCTAGCTAATGTTTTTATTTTGTTATGTTTTATAGAGATGGGGTCTCTCTATATTGCCCAGGCTGGTCTCAAACTCCTGGCCTCAAGCAGTCCTCCTGCCTTGGCCTCCCAAAGTGCTGAGATTACAGGCATTAGCCACTGTGCTGGCCACCTTACTGTATCTATTCGTGTGCTGTTCAGAGTATTTAATTAAATGCTTGTTGATCTGATTTGCTGGAAGTCTAGAAGTCTTTGGCATGAGATAATATATTAGAAAGAGGGCTGGATTGAGACTTTAAAGATCCAAGCCTCATCTTATCTTTGTTGCACCTTATTTTTGTAGAACAATTTATAGTTTACCAAGATCTTAGAGTACATATAAAACCTATTACATTTGATCATCATAGCTACCCTGGAACATAAAAGACAGTATTGTTATTCAATACTGTATAACACTGGTCATATTGGATTAGAGACCACCCTAAAGATATTCTTTTAACCTAACTCTTCATGCATTGTAATATATATAGCTGAGAATTTTCCAAGTCTTCAAATTCTGGTTCCTTTTTGCTTAACAATTTCTTCTTCAACTTAACTCTGTGCTCTCACATTTTGCTGTAAGTGGTAAAGAGAAACCTTCAACACTTTGCTTAGGGATTTCCTCAGCTAAATACCCAAGTTTGTCACTTAAGAGTTTTACCTTCCGCAAAACACTAGAACACTATTCAGCCAAGTTCTTTGCCACTTTGTAACAAGGATCATCTTTCCTCCAGTGCCCAAAATATGTTCCTCATTTCCATGTGAGACCTCACCAGAAGCATATTTAATGTCCATATTTCTATTAACAGGCTCTTCAAGGAACTAGGTTTTTTTAATATGGCCTCAAAACTCTTCTAGCCTTACCCAGTTCCAAAGCCACTTTGAATTTTTTGGTATTTGTTATATCAGCACCCCACTCCCAGTACCAAAATCTGTATCCATCTACTAGGGCTCCCATAACAAAGAAACACACACTAGTTGGCTTAAACAACAGAAACTTATTTCCTAACTGTTTTGGTGGCTTGAGGTCCAAGATCAAGATCAGCTGGTTTCATTCTGAGGATTCTCTCCTTGGCTTGTAGATGGCCATCTTCTTCCAGTATCTTCACATGGTCTTTCCTCTATGCATGTACATATCTGTGTCACAATTCCCTCTTCTTATAAGGATACTGGTCGTATTGGATTAGGAACTACCCTAAAGATCTTCTTGTAACTTAATTACCTATTTAAAGACCTTATCTCCAGATACATTCTGAGGTTTTGGGGTTAGGACTTTAACATATGAATTTGGGGGGACACTATTCAGACCATAAAAGGCAGTAACCTATGGATGAGAATTAGACCCACCAATGAGAATATTCACGTGCATAGAAACTTAAAGTCACACGGCTTGTATACTCAAGACCCAGACATTTTGATTTTTCTTATTCAGTCTATTAAGGTGACAAAATGTATTGGAAGTATGTGATCCAAGTAAGTAGATCTATGAATGGTTTCAGGAAATAAGACACAAACATAAGTTATAGCCACAGGAAATACCCGTGATTTTTGACATAGCTACTCTAAATTTGACATATTACAACATTACAGCATGCCTGTCTTGATCTATTTGTGCTGACATAACAAAATATCTGAAACTGGATAATTTATAAGAAGAGAAATTTATTTCTTACAGTTCTGAAGACTGGGAGATCCAAGATCAAGACACAACTGGTGTCTGGTGTGGGACCTGTTGCTGTATCCTCATGGTGGAAGGGGTGAAAACGGCAAAGAGGCATACTAGAATGCTCCCTTCAACCTCTTTTTATCAGAGCATTAATCCATTCATGACTTAATCACTTCCTAAAGGCCCCATCTCTTAATACTATCCCATTGGTGATTAAGTTTTAACATATGAATTTTGAGGGTCACATATAGACCACATATAGACCATAGCAATGCCTAACATTTTGTGCAAATTGTTTGAAAGATTAAATTCATGGCAATGCTATTAAATTAAAGCTTAAATTTTTTTTGTTGTGTTTTTAGAATTAAACGATCGTTCATCTTCCCCAGAATTATAATCCTAAAAGTTAAGGAGAAGATCATATTTTCATCTCTACCCTCTGAATGCTATAAATCTCTTCAAACAAAATTTGAACACAAACCATCCTTCTCAGTGAATATAAGAACAGGCACTATGGGATGAATAAAAACCATTTCAGTCACTATCAAGCCAACAAAATCAGTGACCACAGCTCTGTTTGGCAGTGCTTCATCTTTTGTGCTGACCTGGAAATCACTCAACTCTAACTAGCTGTTCATTGCCAAGGTCACTGGCTTTGTCTCCAACCTAGAGCAAATCATCCTCTAACCAAGCTGGGTCTCTGCTTTGTAAACTGGGGATTAACTGTCTCAGAGGCTTAGGATCACACTGGAAATGCACTTTACAATAGATATGCATTTATTAAAGGTAGGAAAGAAACATTTTTAAAATGTTGCTCTTCAAGTGTAAGCCTGCTCTTGGATTTTAAAAATGTGTGTTTTACACATAATGCCATAAGTGTATATTTATGTTTGAAAAGAATCATATAATAATATTAAAGCATTGTTCTTGCCCAAACAAAAAAAAAGATATGAAATTGTCTTTTAGATATGTCCTTAAGACTACTGGGTGTTCCAAGAGGAAAGTTGAACACAACTCCTAGCACCTAAGTCCATATCTTTTCATCATTGGAACTTTATGAGGATGAGTTTGGAGCAAAACAAAACCGACTGAATTCTAAATTATCACTCATCTGATGGATCCAGAAAAAGAGGGGACTGGAATCATTTTCCACCAAGGTCCCTTTGGGTCCAAAAATCAGAGGTCAATGCTCAAATTTTTTTGTTGTTTTTGGGTAGGACCAGATAGAACCTCAAGACCTTTTCATTCAAGGGCATTGAGGATGCAAACTCTGCACAGGACAAAAGTGCTTGGAGTCGTCAGGCAGCTCCAGGCAGTAAGACAAAATCTGACCATTACAATATTTCTCCCTGAGCTTGTCTTTGGTTCTATAATAATTAATTTAAAAAGACACTTTAGCAATTGTGCCAAATAATGAAATATTCGATTAAAAATGCAACCAGCTGGCTTTTCAACCTTTCTAATGAGTCATGATCAGAACTGCCCTTTGATGAGCAGCTTCTGTGCCAGACACCTCTTGGCAGGCCTCCAAGGGTGGACGGGCATGAGATGCAGGAGCGGTCAGATGGCATCACTGCTGCTGGGGCAGAGCCAGCCCAGTGCTCTGTGCTGTGGGCCGGCAGTGGCTCTTCGCAGTCTTCCTGGAGGTTCCTGCAGCCCTGTTATCCACCAGAGAGTGAATTGTTCCCACAGTCTCCCAACTGGTGTCCTTGCTTCCACCCCTGCCTCTCTGTCATCTATTTTCCACACAGCAGCCAGAGACATCCTTGTAAAACGCAAGTCGTGTCATGTCGCTCCTCTGGCTAACCCTCCAATGTCTCCCAGCACAGAGAACAAAATCAAACATCCTTGCTGGGACTTGATTCGGTCCCCATTACCTCCCTGACCTCACCTCCTACCACTTTCTCATTCCCTGTCTCTGCATGAGCCTCCTGGCTATTTCTCACAACATTTCAGGCGTGTGCCCTCCTCACACCCCTTGTGCATTCTGTTCCCTCTGCCTGGAATGTTCTTCCTCCAGATACTCAGTGACTTGCTCTTTCACTTCATTCAGGTCTTGGTCAAACGTTACCTCATTAGAGAAGCGTTCCCTCTCTCTCATCACTCTGTCTCCTCCCCATCACTCTTTCTTGTTTGAAACAACCTCAAACTTCATGAGAACTTACAAAGAGAACACAAAGAATTTCTCCCCTGAACTATTTCAGTGTTAGACATCCACATGATGCCCCATCACCCTTAAATATTTAAGTTTGGAAGTTCTACAAACAAAGACATTCTCCTGTACAATCACAATTCAACCATCAGGATAGGAAAGCTGACTCTGGTACATTCCTACTATCTCATCTTCCGACCTCAGTGAAGTTTCATGAGTTGTCCCAACAACACTTTTTGTTGCCAAAGGACCCAATGCAGAAACCTGCATTGCAATTACTTGTCATGTTACTTTAGCATTCTCCAACATGAAGCAGCTCCTCCATCTTGCATTGACTTTTATGACTTTGACACTTGGGAAGGGACCAAGCAACTGGTTTTGTAAAATGCCCATTCATTTGGCTTTGACTGATGTTTCACCATGATCAAATTCAGGTTATACATCTGTGGCAGGAAAATCACAGAAAGGATACTGTGTTCAGAACCAGCTACATTACATGCAGGGATGACTGCAAAATGAAAATGTAGACGGACCCCCCATTAAACAATCACTAAGACTTTCAAACCGACAGCAGAGCATTAAACCAAACGTATGCCCCTTCTGAGCACTGGGCCCTGTGCTATTGCAGAAGTCCATGAAGCTGGCCCTGACTGTGATCTTCACGTTGCATCTCACCAGATGGCAAATGATTCTCCTTAGTACATTACTGATGATGTTACCTTTAGTCACTCTATTAAAGTGGGTTGACCAGGCTTCTCCACTATAAAGTTAATATTTCCCCGCTTTGTAGTGTTTGGGGGAAGATATTTTATATTTACTTAGTTCTATCAATATGAACTTATGGTTTCTGATTTTAGTCAATGGTTTATAATGCATTCCTTTATTTATTTATTCTTAATCTTCCTGCAGTCCACTTGGCTTTCTTTGGTGTACAGTTCCATGAGTTTTAATATAAGTGTAGACAAGTGTACCCAACCTAAAAATGAGGGTACACAGCACTTCCACACCCCCCAAAATTCCTTCATGTTGTCCCTTTGTAATAAAATCCTCCCCCTCCTCCTAGCCACTGGAAATCACTGAACTTGGTCCTAAAGTTTTGCCTTTTCTAGAATGTCCTATAAATAGAATCATGCTGCCTATAACCTTTTGAGACTTGAGTGTTTCATTTGGCATAATGCCCTTGGGAGTCATTCATATTGTTTCCCGAATAAGTTTCCATTGCATGCATGGATACAATTTATTTATCCATTTGCTCATTTGTTATATCAAATTTTCCTTATCCACATTAATGGAGCTTTCCATCTTCAGACAGGACCCTCACTGATCGAGAACATGGGGGCGGTGATTCTTCATTTCTGACACATTTCCAGGCGATGCTGAAGCAGCCGGTCTGGGCACCCCACGTGCAGTAGCAAGGCTGTAGCCAGCTCACCAGAACATGGATCATTGTGAGGGACTGGGCTGCAGGCAGGGACAGTGTCTTCAAAGGAGGGGATTGTGCTAATACAGGTGACAAATCATGAGGGCCTGAGCCAAGCTGGTGGCAGTGGGACAGACAGTGGAGACAGACGGTAGAGACAGTTAAAAAGAAAGAAAGGGGGACCCACAGCAGGACGGGAGTTGATGATGCGGGGTAGCAATGGGCTCCCTTTCCGTTGTTCAGTGTGAAGAGGGTGGCGGGACATCAGGTAGAACTGCTGGGTAACAAGCTGGCCACAGTGTCAGCGGCTCAGAGGAGAGAGAGGCCTAAGCTACAGGTGATAGTGGGTGTGGGCTATGACCCCTGGGGGAAGGGCAGTGGAGGGAAGGACAGAGCAGGGGAGAGCGTGCCTCCTCCCTGCTGCTCTCCAGCTTCCGTGAAGGAGCCCACCCCACCCCACCCCAGGCTGCCTGCCTGCCTCTATTTATTTTTTATCAACAGTTGAGCTCGGAGCCTAATCTTAGCATCTCCACAATTTGCTCTGAGACAAAAGGAGGCAGCGATGCCTACAGGTCTCCAACATTAGATGCAGAGTTTTTCAGAGGAGAATTCTGACCTTGGCCACCTCTTCCCCTGGCTGGGTCCCAGGAGATCATTGCTCCCTCTATTTTAAAGGCAAAGATGCCGCTAAAGCTCTTTTCTGTTTCTTCTTAGCACAGGGTAATACCACAACCATGCATTTTTTGTTTGTTTGTTTTGTTGTTGTTGTTGTTGTTGTTTTTGTCTGTTTGTTTTGAGACGGAGTCTCACTCGGTCGCCCAGGCTGGAGTGCAATGGTGCGATCTCAGCTCACTGCAACCTCTGCCTCCCGGGTTCAAGCGATTCTTCTGCCTCAGCCTCCCGAGTAGCTGGGATTAAAGGTGCACACCACCATGCCTGGCTAATTTTTGTATTTTTAGTAGAGACGGGGTTACACCATATTGTCCAGGGTGGTCTCAAACTCCTGACCTCGTGATCCACCCGCCTCAGCCTCCCAAAGTGCTGGGATTACAGGCGTGAGCCACTGTGCCTGGCCAATTTTTCTTTTCTTTTCTTTTTTTTTTTTTTAACCACTAAGCTAAAGGAAGCAACTACAGAAATATGCATTAATTAACAACAGTCTAATTTCCAAAATTACAGATTGTAATCCAATTGACACCACAAGAAAATAACGACAAGATTCCAAGGCCTCCAATTGCCTCCTTCTATGAACAGCTTATTCTATGCAGAAGGGCTTGCGGTGGCCACTCGGTTTCTTCTGCACCAGTGCTGCCCTTCCAGAGTGGACAGGACTACAAAAAGGGTCACTTCATTTCCCTTCAAGACAGTGAGTCTAAAGGAACATCTTGTCTGCTCCTTGGACTAACTAGCGTTAAAGGCTTACTAAAAGTAAATCTTAGCAGGTCTCGGTGGCTCACACCTGCAGTCCCAGGTACTTGGGAGGCTGAGGCAGGAAAGCTTGAACCCGGGAGTAAGAGGTTACAGTGAGCAATGATAGTGCCACTGCACTCCAGCCTGGGAGACAGAGCAAAACTTTATCACTAAAATACATTTTTAAAAAGTTTTTATGTAACTTTTTTCATTATATATTTTTAAGTTAAAAAACTCACAACCTTAGATTAAGTATGGTCCCAATTTTGCAATCTTATGTTATATAGGCACTAAAAAGTCTGGAAGACTTAGTGAACATCTTTGAGAGAGTGAATTATGGATGTTTTTCTTTTGTCTTTGCTTATCTGTATTTCATTACTGTCTTCTACAGTCAATGATGATTACGCTTTGCCTCTGTAAGAAAAAGTCAATGAAGTTTTTTAAGCATTAAGAATTCATGGCCAGGCACAGTGACTCATGCCTGTAATCCCAGTATTTTGGGAGGCTGAGGTGGGTGGATCACTTGAGCCAGGAATTCAAGACCAGCCTAGGCAACATGGCGAAACCTTGTCTGTATGAAAAAATACAAAAAATTAGCCAAGTGTGGTGGTGCACGCCTGTAGTCCCAGCTACTCGGGAGGCTGAGGCAGGATTATTGCTTGAGCCTGGGAGGTTGAGGCTTCAGGGAGCTGCGATCATACCACTGCACTCCAGCCTGAGTGACAAAGCAAGTCTGTTTCCAAAAAATAATAATAATAATAATAATAATCACACTGCTTAGATTATAATAATAATCACACTGGGTATTTATTAATTATTTGAATGAGTGAGAGTGAATGAGAATAAATGAAAGACAAGAGAACAGTTGTGCCATAGGTCCCAGCTCATCTGATGGATGGCTACCTTATTCTGTGCCTGCAAAGCAGTGACTTCAATACAGCTCTAGGCTTGCCTTCTGTAACCCACAAACAGATCACTCACAGAAGAATAACACTGCGGAGAGGAGTGTGCTGAGAGGGAAGTTGTTTGTCATTTGTGAATCAAAAGCAAGACTGTGAAGGCCCCACCCCTAATTAATTGCAGGGATAAAGGTGAGTGTCTCATAGTGTAAACAACCTGAAGCAGCTGGTAAAACAAGTCCCCCAAGGACCAGATCCCAGCTAGCTAATTAGCAGATGCTCACCTGAGCAGACATCACACTCAGGGTCTTAAGGAACCTACCAGTATTTTAAAAATCAGCTGTGTTATGAGTTATTCTTCCAAGTCAAACAAGATAGGATCAAACTGTAGGGACCTAGTTTCAAAATTCAAGCTGTACCTTTAGAAGAAGGGTGGAAAATCACACTGCAGCAGAGAACAGGGACTAATTACAGTAAGTACAGTATTTGCTAGTTCAGATGTAGTTATTCTACTTTCAGTTGTATGATTTTGTAAAAATCAAGAGCATGCTTTGATTAAATATTCTTCTAAATTCATTCATTTGACATACATATATTGGGCACCTGTTTATATGTTTCATTTTATTTTATTTTATTATTATTTTCTCAAGACAGAGTCTTGCTGTGTCGCCTAGGCTGGAGTGCAGTGGCATGATCTCAGCTCACTGCAACCTCTGCCTCCTGGGTTCAAGCAATTCTCCTGCCTCAACCTCCCGAGTAGCTGGGATTACACGTGTGTGACACCACACCAGGCTAATTTTTGTATTTTTAGTAGAGACAGGATTTCACCATGTTGGCCAGGCTGGTCTCGAACTCCTGACCTTGTGATTCACCCGCCTTAGCCTCCCAAAATGTTGGGATTACAGGCATCAGCCACTGTGCCCAGCCATAAATTTCATTTTAGAAGGCAAGTGTCACAGCACTTTATGAGAAGAAACTAATCTTTTCCACTTAAATGGGAGTGATATGCAGACAGTGGTGGGGTGCTGGAGCCACTTTGTACTAGCCCACGGGAGCTGATTGTTAAATTTTCAGGATTTTGCAAGCTGGTTGTTAAATACAGCTATTATTAAAAACTAAAATGACGGGTGTGGTGGCTCATGCCTGTATTTCCAGCACTTTGGGAGGCCGAGGCGGGTGGACCACGAGGTCAAAAGTTCGAGACCAACCTGACCAACATGGTGAAACCCCCGTCTCTACTAAAAATACAAAAATTAGCCCAGCGTGGTGGCGGTCACCTGTAATCCCAGCTACTCAGGAGGCTGAGACAGGGGAATTGCTTGAACCCGGAAGGCAGAGGTTACAGTGAGCCGAGATCGCACCACTGCACTCCAGCCTGGGTGACAGAGCAAGACTCCGTCTCAAAACAAACAAACAAACAAAACCCTAAATTGTATAAAATTGCAATTAAATTGTATTAAAAACAAAGGTGATAAATACTCAAAACATCTCTTTCTAATAATTTTACTACATTTTGTTATTACCTATGCTCTGGGAGTTATTTTCTTCTATTGGACCTGTATTGTCAAACTACTACATAATGATATGTACGCACATCTCTTCCGGTCAATGTGCTCAGTAATGTCACGTTGGAAATCAGCCATACAAGGAGTATTTACACCACAAAAATTGGCAAACACTAAAAGTCAGGGCTTTTTTGTTGCTTGTCTATACTTTAAAAGGTGACAGGAAATGTTAATGATGCAGATTCAATGTAAAAGTGTGTCATAAAACTGAAAAGCAGACCTATAGCTGCTAGATTGTGAGTAGCACCAAAAATTGAGGAAATATTCTTCCAGTATGCAAAAATACTGGGAGAGCCAATTCAAAAATACTGATGATCTAATTCAGTGCTGTTACTCATACTGACTAATGAATGAAGTTTCCACATCTTGATGGTTTTCTTTCTGTTCATTCAGAATAAACAAAAACATCCATCAGCATTCATGTTAGAACTACACTCATTTGTTAATGCTTTGAGTGACTTTGCTGAATGGGATAGTAATCAAACATTAGTTCATAGTTTGATTTTTGTCAAATCATGGTTGGATTAGAACCCCAGGTTGACTATGGATACAATAATTCAGCAGAAATCAACAAAAGCCTTTTGTAAGAATCAATTGGCTATTGAAATTTATAATCAAGAGTATTGCCTACTTTATACTTATTTGTGAATTGTGTGCTACACACTTTACATCAGTAAAATTTATGATAAATATATGTGCTTATATATCTGCATACAGATCTTTCCTAGAAAGCTAGTTGTTGAACAAACATTTACCAGTGCACCACTTTGTGTGGAGTTCCAATAAAGGCGAAGTAAGCCAATCCTGCCAACTTCAGCTATATATCAACCACCAAAATAAAAATGACTTAATATATCCTGAAAATGCCTGTGATTGTTTAAAAAATGCCGGACAACAGCCATAGATGGAACAAGCTATAATAAGGCACATGGTAGGCTGGCTTAACGCAGTCATTTCCAAGCTTTCAATATTACCTGGGTATAAGGGGAAACGTTCCCCTTCCTTCACGGGGTATATTTCCTCCACCTCTTCATTCCTGTACACCATTGTTCTGGAATCCCAAATGTTTCCTAGTTTAAGCACTGCTGAAATCTCACATTATTGTACGCCTAGTGACAACCTCTGCTTGTTGGTGTTGGTCATTGTTGCCAATAAAACAAGCAGAGTTATCTGGGGATGCTGGAAAAAGTGTTAGAAAAATGTGTTCTCAATGTAGTGGGTGAGTTATAGGGTGGAAAAGCCGATTGCACAGGAGGCCCAGTACCAACTGTTGCCTCCCTAACTAGCTGTATGGTCACAAAGAAGTCACACCAATGGAGGATAGCTTGGCCTCCTACTAGAGGGCAAGGTGCACATGGGCAGGGACCTGGCTCTGTTCACTGCTCTCCCAGAGCCTAGCACAGTGCCAGCCCACAGTGGGCACTCAATTAGTGAATGCTAAACAAATTGGGTAATATAATTACAAATGTTACCTTTCATGGCTGGTGTGAGGATCAAATCCATTTGAATGCATGTAAAGTGTTCTGCAAACTCAGTTCTTCAAATTATTATTTGATGAATTACACCCACGAAAGAACTGCTGTTTGGGTATTGCTGCCTCACTCCCTACTTTGATTTCTTCTTTCTAACCAGGAGCATCTCTGTGGACATGATCCCTTCTGTGCTCCCAAAGCAGCTTGAGCCTCACACTGCAATGAAACAGCTGATTGACTCATCTACCTTTTTCATGAACCCATGGGCTCCTTCAAGGCAGCAATCCAGTTTATTCATCTCAGTATCCTTACCTCCCAGCACAGTGGCTGGAAAAGGCTGTGTGCTCAAAGAGTGAGCAAAAGACAAGTGGACCCTACTTGATCCAGCCCGTTCATTTGGACCTAGAATGTGTGCCAGACCAGGAGGGATAAGTGGGCCGGGGATAACCCTTTCCAGAGTTCAGAGGCTGCCACTGCTACAAAACAAACGATATAGAATGTGTTTCCAGTAGACCAACGAAGCAGCAGCTGTGCGGCTCAGCACTGCGTGGGTTAAATAAGCATTATGGGCTATACTGGGAACCTAAATACACTTTAAACAGCTTTTTTCGGGCATTTTGCAAATAACTCATGTGAAAGACACTGCCTGTTCTACTAAAAAGCAAAAACAAAAAAACTTGCTACCCCACCCAATCAACCAGGCCCAAATACAGATATTGGTTGGCTTTGAGTGGTTCAAATCAGAGGGTTTCAAAAATGTACATTTTCACTTCCTGGTGTGCAGAAGTCTGTGTTTAGTTAACTAAA
The DNA here is from genome assembly GCF_029281585.2 of Gorilla gorilla gorilla. Classification (NCBI taxonomy): domain Eukaryota; kingdom Metazoa; phylum Chordata; class Mammalia; order Primates; family Hominidae; genus Gorilla; species Gorilla gorilla. Next base: position 31,742,925 of record NC_073229.2, on the reverse strand, counting down.
TAATAGCACAGCAGAAAGAAATCCATTTGAATTCAATGCAATAGGTTTTCTGGGCATTATTTTCTTCCATTGAAATCAACATGCCTGTTAACAAGCACAGGTTCTAGGCTCTTCTGACATTTTTGGGCAGGAACGCTGCAGGGGAGTTATAAGAGCCCCAGCTGAGATGGACAGGATCACCCTTTCCCCAGGCAGATTCCCAGCTCCCTGACTCCACCCTCGATTTCTTCCATAATGCTTTGCTGGGACCTTCCTGAGCTCACTCAGTGAAGCATCTTCTGTGTTTTGAGAAGCAGGGAGCTATTGGAACAGCCTCCAAAGAGAGGAAAGGTTGGCTTTAATTAAGTATTTGTATTAACTTCTCAGAGCAACAGAGATGTCTGCCTAATGACAGAGCACATAAAAGGCAGAGCCAATAATTAATCTTCATGGACCGTCCAATTCTTGGCAAGTTTAATGAGCTGATGTTCACCCTGCACAGCTACATGGCACTCTCTAATTCCTCCACACATCAAATAAAAACTACATGAAGCCAAAGTGGGGGAAATGAGCATAGTCCATAGCTCAAACCTGCAGGATTATGAGTACAAGGATGGAAAGCGCCCAGGGTCTCCTGAACAAGTGCTGCAATAGCAGGAGGCATGCAAACTGAAAGAAAATGGTTATATCGTTCTAATTGTGTGGCAGAGCCATTTGCTGTCTGACCAGCAGAGCAACTGCACAGAGATAGTTGTTGTTTGCTTTAGCAAAATGGAGCCCCTTCACTTCCTATCATTTGTTTGTGTGTGTGTGTGTGTGTACAGTCCTGTGCAAGAGATTACCCAGGTGACCACAATCTACACACGCTTTCTTAGCTCTGCTTCCCTGCAAAACCTAGGATATCAGAGGATTGACAGAAAAGAGGGCATCTTCTTATCTTTGCAGATGTTCACCAAATCCCCAGGTCTAAGTGTGAAGAAAGCTAGGGTTTATGGTAGAAAAGGAAAGCCAGACTCCCCTGAGAGCCCTTCTAGGGAACAGATTGAGTCCCATCTGCACGAGCAATGGTGAATCAAAGGTGGGACTCAAGTTCCCAAGTCTGCTCCTTCACTCTGGGCAGCCTATTAGATTCATGTGCTTCTTGACAGCTTTGGACAAAAATGATCATGACCCTCCTGATAGCACCAGACAGGTCAATGTGACATGCAGCCATCATGCCTCTGGATTTGCAGGCTCCCCAGGAGAAGCAGCTCAAGCCCGGCTTCGACATCCTGAAAGTGTTTCTGTGCCACCCCACAAGCTGCTGGTTGGTCCATCTCAGCTCCCCTCATTCACCTGCTCTGCCCTGCACTGTTTGGTAATCCAGCATCCTCTGCCACTCATTCTACATGCCTATCCACCCAGCCCAGCAGTCTAACCATGATGCTGGTGGTAAGGAAAAGAGAGAACAGGGGCTTTCAAGTGGAACTTGTATTGCTGTTAAATAAGAATCACTCTCTCTTAGATGTGTATATATGAATCTGTAATATGGACATAGATGGACAGAGATGTCTCCTTCTCCCTGTTCTAGCATTTGAGGCCACCTCCAAGCCCCACCCATGGTAAAGTGGAGAAGCACAGGGCCAGCAGTCTACAATGGACGTCATGGGCATGACTATGAGAAGACTGAGCAGGAGAGAGACCCCAAAGACAACGCTGCTCCCTGCAGCATAACTAGATGGCACAAGCAAGCACTGAGTTAATACTGGGTGTTGGGGAAAAGGTACGAAGGTGCAAGGGAGATACTCTAGAAAGGATACTGACTCTCTGTCTGAGATACTCACCAACCCATGTCAGCCTAACAAACTCCTACTGAATCTTTGAAGCCCAGTTCATAATGTCCTTTCTACACATTTCTGTAGCCCCATCTACCAGGACCTTCTCACAGATTTTTACTTTCTCCATGTTCCTAGAACAGAAACAGCCATGATGTCTCAGTCAACAACAGATCACATATACCAAGGTGGCCCCATAAGCTTGTAACAGCATATTTTTATTGTATCTTTTCTGTATATAGATACACAAATAAGTACCATTGTGTTCCAATTGCCTGCAGTATTCAGTACAGTAGCACGCTGTACAGGTTTGTATCCTGGAAACAATAGCCTATACCATATAGCCTAGGTGTGTAGTAGGCCATACCATCTAGGTTTGTGTAGGTACACTTTATGATGTTCGTGTAATGACAAAATTGCCCGACGATGCATTTCTCAGAACATATCCCCATCACCAAGTGATGCATGACTGGATCTTGATTACCTGAATTTTACCAACTTCTTAAACGCTGACCCTAGAACTAAGTCCACCCTCAAATTATCCCCTAGTTATTTTTGTGGGTCCCCAAGGGCTCTCATAAAGGAGCTCAGCAACACCTCCATGGGTGAACTTCAGTTTTTGATACCCATATCTCCTTGAGGAGGTGCCCTTCTCTGCCCAGTGGCAGATGCCCTTGTGAAAATTCAACACTTCCTGGTCCAAATTGCTTCCCTGGGCTGCTCTGGCCTATGGCAGACCATGGGAAAATGGCTCTCCTTCTGCTCTGTGCCTTATTAGGTTGCAAGAGCCTTGAAACACTCCACTATGTGTACTCCAAGTCTTATTGACCCTCCTTTACCTCTGGTTGTATTTCCTCTCACTGTAGGTCCAGCCTCTCAGACCAGGCAGCGAAGGGAGCCATGCCTTCCCCTCCACACTCCTGTCTTTCTCTTCAGCATCCTGGGAACCACGCATAAGCCTTTCCTCCTTCTTCCAGTCTGAAACAAACCAACAAAAGCAACAATGCCCCAACCTCTGTAAATTAATGACCTGGTCAGGGAAAGGTAACTAGCCCCATTCATACAATCTCTGGTCAGACTGGGTTGGAGACACACACCTTTGTACATTCCCCTGCCACATGCCCTAAGAACCTCTAATATAACACTTGTCACATTCACTGTGATTACGTCATCAAGGCTAGACTCCGAGATCTTTGAAAGCAGAGACCATAGACTATTCATCTTTGTGCCACTCTCCAATTCTGCACTCAATAAATAATCATCACGTCTAATATTTAATGAGTACTTAAAATGGGTGAGTCAGTGCAGGCTAGGACTTCTATAATAAGAGCTCCCCATTCCTCCTCGTCTGAGTTCCTAAATAAGTGTTTTTAGCTTTAAAAGCTTAGAAGGGTGAGCAATTAACCTTCAACTCCTTTCCCTACTCCTGGTATAAATTGTCAAACCTCCCGCAAACAAAAACAGTGCATAAAACCATCAGAGCTTGTGAGAACTCACTCACTATCTTGAGAACAGCATATGGGAAACAGCCCCCATTATTGAATTTTGCCCCCACAACATGTGGGGATGGTGGGGCTTATAACTCAAGATGAGATTTAGGTGGGGACACAGCCAAACCATATCAGTTCAACAAACATTTCATTATTTGATAATTCTCCTTAAAAGAAGTTGACCGATTATTTCAGTTACCTCTCCAAGTGCTCTAAATTAGAAATGAGATATGTAGAAATCATCACTACATATTTGACTACAATACAGCAATTTGTAAGGCAGGGTATTTGGGCGTGGGTATTTGAAGGTCAATCATTTCTACCCTCTGCAGGGTGTAGAATGCATGGAGTTTTACCCTATGTTGCTTAAAACATCTGCCAGACTCCCATGCCCACCTTCTTGATTTGGTTTTCTAGTTTGGTAGCAGTCCCAGCAAAGACCACAATGACTAATATTACCATTATTAAGAAGAGAGTTCCATGATCTTCTGGAACCATAAAATCTTTTTTTTTTTTTTTTTTTTTGAGACAGAGTTTTGCTCTTTTTGCCTGGGCTGGAGTGCAATGGTACAACCTCGGCTCACTGCAACGTGCACCTCCCAGGTTCAAGGGATTCTCCTGCCTCAGCCTCCTGAATAGCTGGGGCTACACGCACATACCACCATGCCCAGCTAATTTTTTTATTTTTAGTAGAGATGGGGGTTCACCATTTTGGTCAAGCTGGTCTTGAACTCCTGACCTCAGGTGATCCATCCGCTTCAGCCTCCCAAAGTGCTGAGATTACAGGCGTGAGCCAGCGTGCTGAGCTGGAACCATAAAATCTTATGGTTTCAGATAATTTAGTTCCACTACTCCTCTGATACCCGAGTCTCCCAGTCCAATCCCTAATTCTCTAACAACAGTCTGCAGACAGCTGCCTCTGAATCACCAAGGAGCTTACTATCAAATAGAGATTCCTGGGACCTCCTCCTGGAGACTCTGGTTCAGTATGTCTGAGAAAGGACTAAGGAAAATTAGTTTTTATGATTAAATGCCTTCCATGATGTGCAAAGCAATCCAAAACTACTTCAGACAATTCTGAGATTTTTGTCAAGCTGAAATTTTTGCCTCCTACCTTCTACCAATTGGAAAGTTCTTTGGAAATAAACTGAACTAGTCTAATCTTTCTTCCACAGACAGCTCTTCAAATATTGAAGATAAGTGTGAATGATTTCCTAGGGCCAGTGTCCTCTAGATTATAAAGGGCTAGTGTCAACAGTTCTTCCTTCAATCATAGTGCTTTTTGGTCCAAATCTAGATTATGAACTTCTAAAAGGCCGGGACAACGTCTTATTAATCTTTTATCACGGTACCCAATTCTTAGATATGCTTGATGCCCATTCATTTATTCAGCTAACATTCATAAACCACCTACTGTGTGCCAGGCATTCTTCTAGGCCCCCGAAAATACAGCAGTGAACCAAACAAAAGTTCCTGATCTCATGAAGCTCACCGTCTCATCAGGGTGAGAGGCAAAAGGCAAATAAATAAATACGGATGTTCCCCAACTAATGATGGTTCCATTTACAATTTTTTTTTACTTTGAAGTGTTGCAAAAGCCCTACCCATTCAGTAGAAACTTTACTTTGAGTACCCATACAACCATTGTTTTTCACTTTCAGTACAATATTCAATTAATTACATTTGATATTCAACACCTTATTATGAAATAGGCTTTGTATGAGATAATTTTGCCCAACTACAGGCTTGTGGAAGTGTTCTGAGCATGTGAAGGTGGGCTAAGTTCTAATGTTTAGTAGGCTAGGTGTATTAAATGCATTTTTGACATGATATTTTCAACTTATGATGGGTTCATTAAGTCGAGGAGCAGGGATGGATATATGTCAGATGGGTGCTAGGAAGAGAAATGACGCAGGTAAAGAGTGAAGAGTGCATTCATTAAAAATTTGTTAATTTGAAATCCAAATAAGCCTTTCATTGGTGGGGGGTCCAGATGAGCATAATGTGCCCATTGAATATTTGTGCATGCAGGTCATTATTCTTTGGTCCTCGGGGAGAGAACGATCCATGTTCCAGCCAATAGAGGGAGACTGAGAGCAAGACATAGCTCCGTGGTGCCGAGCTCCTAAGTAACACCCGACAGGGCAACGTGGAGTCATCCCCAACAACTGCCAAGTGAGTAAATTACCCAGTAACTCTCAGCCAGGAAAAACTTCTTAATAGTATTTTTTATTATTAATTATCACAAGGCCATAGAATACTTTTTCTGTTGAGGATTTTCTTTCCTTGCTTATGCAGAAACAGTACTCTTGCGTGATGGGCAGAGTTCAGTTGGGGCACAAACATGTATTTTTTTTCCCCAGGACTTATCAGTGAGGCTGAATCAATGAGCTAGCCATACAGAAATAAGAATTCTGTGACTTCTCACAGCATAAAGAGCATTTATTTGGAATGTTTGCATGATGATCCTCTCACACTGAATTAACCAGCGATTTGGTTCATGAAGTAGTCCATTGCTTTAACGTAATGTACGTCCAGACACAGTAGTTGTTGAGAAAATGGGGTCTAAGAAAAGATAGTTTGTTGCTCAGGGGCAGGGAGGAAATAATAGATAATAAAATAATAAAAATAATATTTTTTTTGGCCGGGTGCAGTGGCTCACACCTGTAATCCCAGCACTTTGGGAGGCTGAGGCGGGCAGATCACCTGAGATCAGAAGTTCGAGACCAGCCTGACCAACATGGGGAAACCCTGTCTCTACTATAAATACAAAATTAGGTGGGTGTGGTGGCGCATGCCTGTAATCCCAGCTACTTGGGAGGCTGAGGCAGGAGAATCACTTGAACCCGGGAGGTGGAGGTTACAGTGAGCCGAGATCATGCCATTGCACTCCAGCCTGGGCAACAGGAGCGAAACTGCGTCTCAAATAATAATAATAATAATAATAATAATAATAATAATAATAATAATAATAATATTTTTAACACCCCCAACCTACAGCAGTGACCCTCTTGTTTAAAAAAAAAAACTCTAAAATTCAGAGTAGATATCTAGCCCTATCTGGTTCAACCAGCATAAATGAGGCTTCAGTAAAACCCAAGGACCAGAAAATCACTATTTACACAAGTGCCTCATGCCCCCATATGGCCCCCATAATGTCTAATACACATAGGGAAAGCTCAAAACCTTTTTTTGCTGCCAGAAATGTAGGGTGGGCATCCAATAGGCATTCTCTTAACAGGCTTGCCCTTTCCCTGGGGTAGATAGAATCAACATCTCAACAGTTTGCCGTCCACAACCCTCACCCAGAGTCATTACTGTTGCCTACTGGCTTTACCTCACCGCAGGTGCTGGGTAGAAAACCCGCACCTCCGGCCAGGCGCGGTGGCTCACGCCTGTAATCCCAGCACTTTGGAAGGCCAAGGCTGGTGGATCACTGGAGGTCAAGAGTTCGAGACCAGCCTGGCCAACATGGCAAAACCCTGTATCTACTAGAAATACAAAACATTAGCTGGGCGTGGTAGCGAGTGCCTGTAATCCCAGCTATTTGGGAAGCTGAAGCAGGAGAACTGCTTGAACCCTGGAGGCAGAGGTTGCAGTAAGCAGAGATTGCGCCATTGCACTCCAACCTGGGCGACAGAGCAAGACTCTGTCAAACAAAAACAAAAACAAAACCACCTGCACATCCCACATTAAAGCATAACGATAACTTCAGAGCAAGTATTGAGCACTCTCTATGTACTATTTTACATCATTCACACATTGTACTATCTAGTTTCCCTCCCTCCCTGCCTCCCAGTTAATCACGTGGACGTTCAGACCCATCTTAATATGATAGAGGTTCAGAAAGTTTCAGCAAGTGGTTGGAGAGGTGGCAGAGCAGAGAATTCAGGCTGTACGTAAAAAGTTGTAAGCCGTAGACTTTAATCACTTCCTAATTCTTATTTGGCAGAATTTTCATTTCAGGAATGTTTTGAAATACATAGCTTCTGTGGAAAATGACGGGCATTATAATTTGAAGAGAGTTTTTGTTTTTATGGTTTGGGGCTTTTTAAAAATGCTTGCTTTTATCTACATAATGTACTTATTACTAAAACCATGCTTCAGAAAAGAAACTGGCAATCCACTAAATGGTAGGGTATTTTGTGTCATTTTTTCCTTTCCTTTCTGAACATAAAACAACCATTGATGACCTCTATTTGTTCCCAAGACTTTATATTTCTCACACTGTACAGGAAAATAGCATCAAAGGCCACTAGACCATGTGAGCACCTCGTGAGCTAGGAAGCACGTATTGATAAGACATATATAACATCAGCATTACCCCATCTCATCTTCCCAATGTCCTGCAACACTTGAGAAGGCTATTTGGAGCGAGTTGCAGTAGGCAGAAGCTTCCTTGGCCCCAGGGAACTGTCCAGGGAGAAGCTGGGAGGAATCTGTGTTTGGCTCAGTGGCACCCCCATCTGGAGACCAAGAGAAGCGCTGGCTGACTGTCCTGGCTTCCTTCCTTAAAAGGATTCATTAGGCTGGGCGCGCTGGCTCACGCCTGTAATCCCAGCACTTTGGGAGGCCAAGGCGGGCGGATCACGAGGTCAGGAGATCGAGACCATCCTGGCGAACACGGTGAAACCCTGCCTCTACTAAAAATACAAAAAAATTAGCAGGGCGTGGTGGCAGGCGCCTGTAGTCCTAGCTACTCGGGAGGCTGAGGCAGGAGAATGGTGTAAACCCAAGAGGCGGAGCTAGCAGTGAGCCGAGATCGCGCCACTGCACTCCAGCCTAGGCAACAGAGTGAGACTCCATCTCAAAAAAAAAGAAAAAAGATTCATTAGTAACTGGGGCAGAATCTATTCCCCAGGGTGCGCACAAAGCCCTTTTCACTTTCACAGCCAACAAACACTTTGATGTCCAAAGCCTCGCCAAAAAAAGAGCAGCCATTTCCTCTCACAGCAATAATATCAATTCCCCACGTTTTAATGGAACTCTGCACTTAACAAACACTGTCACACCCATTATCATCTCATTAGATTTCAGTGAAAGAACGAGTAGAGCAAAAGCAAAATAATTCTTTTCTCAGAAATAACTGTGAATGAGCCAGTGGTTTATGTTCGCCGGGACATTGCACCGTTCATAATTAACGTCATCTCCGTTATCAGCCTCTTGTGGTCCTCAATGCTTCCCCAGGGAGAAAGTGAACTGTAAAGAAAACCAGGTTGGGGAATCGAGCCCAGCTTAGTGTCACCTCATTGATGTGACTCAATGCCTGGTGGATACACGTGTTTCTCTGGGTCACCCAGATTTGGTCAAATGCTCTTGCTGGGGGTTCTGCCTTCAGCAATCAGCAGTAGGGTAGGACATAGAACTCCCTGAGAAAACAAACAAACAAACAAACAACAAAACCTGTTACATGGTATATGGAAAGATACATTTGAGAGATTTGGTAAAGAGGCTCTGTTGCCGACCACACCAAGGTGCGGATGGGCTTCTCCCTGGTCTATATGCCCTTTGGGCACCAGCTGCCTCCTGGCCCACCACCCATCCTCATGCAGGGACTCCTGGCCTCTGGCCTCCCGTATCCTTCCTTCTGGCTCTCTCTACATCCCATCCTTTCCTTTTCCAGGCCTTGCAGTTTTTTCCTGCTTTCTCCAACCTTGTCTCCTCACACTCATTCGTTCACTCGCATTTATTGAGCAGCTGCGATGTAGCAGACACTGCTCCAGGGGCTGGAATTACAGCAGGGAACAAAGCAAAGCCCCCACCCTTATGTACTTTATGCTCTAGCCAGAGAGATGGATGGCAAACAGATATACAATGCACTGCTACTAGAGAGTGAACAGGGGCGCGAAGAGAAATAAGACAGAAATAGGAAAAAAGAGATGGGAAGGGGAGATTTGAGATAGGCCAATGGCTCTCATCCAGGGGAGATTTTGATTGGTGTCTGATTCATAAACACCTTTTGGCTAAGGCTTTGCACAAAAGTAAAATTAAAAATCCTCACATAAAAGAGTGCCTTGGACATCTGTACCTGGATGTGATTTCAGTTCTGCCACTTACTGGTGGTTCCTTTACTTCTTCAGTCTCCATTTTCTTAACTTGAAATGGGAACTTGGCCTCTTTTGCAGGGTTATGGTACAGATTAGGTGAGATGATGTGTCCTGTGTGCACAGTGTCCGGCACACAGGAGCGCTGATGTGTGGTAGCCATGACAACAGTGATGGTCCAGATGATGGCAAGACCAATAATCCAATAATAAGCAGGTACTTATTAGACATATTCTGGGCTCTCAGCCCCATATCAGGCACTGTTCAAAAAATGGTGGGGAAACTATGACCTTTGACTTAAAAATACTGCCCCCCACCCAAGACGTGTAACACAGCTTTCTAGGCACAGAATGGGGGAGAGCTACCTTTGTCCCCGTCCCACCCACTTCAGTTTCTCATAGCCTCAAAATCAAAATCATAGAGGTAGGAAAGATCTTAAGATCAAGTCTCACCCATCCATGTTATAGATGAGGAAGATGAGGCCCTGAGAGCAGAAGTGATGGCATCCTTGGTAGAAGTCTGTGGATAGTGGCCTGACTATTTCTTTTGGGCACAGTGGTGAGGAATGCTTAAGAGTAGAGGCTACCGGGCATGGTGGTGCACGCCTGTAATCTCAGTTACTCGGGAGGCTGAGGCAGGAGAGTAGTTTGAACCCAGGAGGCAGAGGCTGCCGTGAGCTGAGATTGTGCCACCACACTCCAGCCTGGGCAACAGAGCAAGGCTCTGCCTCAAAAAGACAAAAACAAAAAAGTAGAAAAGTAGAGGGAGACTGCATAGGGTGGAGGGCTTCTAGAAGATGGAGAGGCAGGAGATGAAGGGGGTCCAATCAGCACTCCCTCCCCAGGTAGGTTCCTGGCAGTGGACTACCCAAACACATCTTATTTATGTACTGTTTCTTTCTTCCTTTCTTCACCTACTAAGATATAAGCTGTGTGAACTCTATCAAGCTTCTTGTGTATCTGGTTCTCCTCTATAGCCCTAGTCCTTAAAACTTTCCCCACACTCCAACAAACATATGAAAAAAAAGCTCATCATCACTGGTCATTAGAGAAATGCAAATCAAAATCATAATGAGATATCATCTCACGTCAGTTAGAATGGTGATCATTAAAGTCTGGAAACAACAGATGCTGGAGAGGATGTGGAGAAATAGGAACACTTTTACACTGTTGGTGGGAATGTAAATTAGTTCAATCATTGTGGAACATAGTGTGGCAATTCCTCAAGGATCTAGAACCAGAAATACCATTTGACCCAGCAATCTCATTACTGGGTATATACCCAAAGGATTATAAATCATTCTACTATAAAGACACATGCACTCATATGTTTATTGCAGCACTATTTACAATAGCAGACTTGGAAAGAACCCAAATGCCCATCAATGATAGACTGGATAAAGAAAATGTGGCACATATACACCACGTAATATAATAGTATACAATCAGCCATAAAAAAGAATGAGCTCATGTCCTTTGCAGGGACATGGATGAAGCTGGAAACCATCATCCTCAGCAAACTCACATAGGAACAGAAAGCCAAACACTGCATGTTCTCATTCATAAGTGGGAGTTGAACATTGAGAACACATGGACACAGGGAGGGGAACATCACACACCAAGGCCTCTCGGGGGTTGGGGGAAAGGGGAGGGAGAGCATTAGGACAAATACCTAATGCATGTGGGGCTTAAAACCTAGATGATGGGTTGATAGGTGCAGCAAACCACCATGGCACATGTATACCTATGCAACAAACCTGCACATTCTGCACATGTATCCCAGAATTTAAAGTAAAAATAATAATAATAAAACTTTTCCCTACACTGAGCAGGTGCTCAGTTAACCCAGAAGAAGTGCTCACCACCTGCACAGGCTCAACTGCTCCCTCAGAGATCATGATGAAACCCCTATCTCTCCCTGCCTGGGAACCTCGGTGCCTCCAATCCAGACAAAAATCCCCACGACAGTCAAATCACAAACACTTTTAAACAGCAGCTACTTATTTTTATTATGGCTTTTATCAGTAACAACAGTAGTATTTTAAAAGTATACGGAGGTCGAGCGCGGTGGCTTATACCAGTAATCCCGACACTTTGGGAGGCTGAGGTGGGCAGATCACTTGTGGTCAGGAGTTCAAGACCAGCCCGGCCAACATGATGAAACCCTGTCTCTACTAAATATACAAAGATTAGCCAGGCATGGTGGTAGGCGCCTCTAATCCCAGTTACTTGGGAGGCTGAGGCAGGAGAATCACTTGAACCCAAAAGGCAGAGGTTGCAGTGAGCAGAGATCATACCACTGCACTCCAGCCTTGGCAACAGAGTGAGACTCAGTCTCAAAAAAAAAAAGTGTATGGAGATCAACAATAAGCCAGTGTTTTCATATGCATTATTGGACTCTTTCCAATGTATCACCAAACTCTTTTTAAATCATGAACATTCTCCTGTTAACCACTCTATTGGTTGGGCCTTTTGTCTTATTCCATTTCAAAGAGTTGGGCTGAGCCTGGTAAAAATCTCCATCAGAGGGGGCAGAATTAGTTTAAAAGGGTCTTGGGACCAAATATAATCAGAAAGATGTACACTCAGGTGACTTGAAGGTACAGCCAGGAGACAACCAAGATTGTTATTCCAAGGTCACAGCCAAGAGCTTGCAGTGCTTTGCATCAAATCCCAAAAAAGAAAGGATGTCAATCAGAGAATGAACAGCACTGTTGGTGACTGAGAGGGTCCAAATAAAATGTCACAACTGAGCACGGAAAAGGGTTCAGCACGGATTTGTCAATGTAGTAAAGCAATCTGTTTGGTGCCTGTACCAAAAGTCTCAGAATGAGAGCTTAAAGGAGATTATGGAGTGGGCCCCTGTGGGTCACTTCCCACTTCTCAGTCTCCAGGTTAAAGGAACGTGGAAGAGATATGTTTTGATGGAGGATTAAGTCTGACGGGAGCATGTAGCCTTGGTCTCTGCAGCTCTGTCATCACTTGCTTTTAATTTCACGAAGAGCTTTAATGTGGGGTGAAAGCAGTGTAAACATTCAATAAGTGGTGTGTCTTTGTCACTTTTAAATAATGATACTAAAGCAATAAGCTTCTTGCTACGGAAAATGGAGATGATATAAAATGGGCAGTTGAGATGATTCCCTAAATAATTTGGGAAGAAACAAATAACCAGCTACTGGGAAGGAAGTGCTTATTAAGTCTAAGGTGTATTGTCCAGTTTTGTACACCTGTCCTTTCATTCAACAAGTATTGACAGTTCTCTAAACACCTGCCTCCACTAGATAATTCTATTGCACTTCTCTATTCTGCTTGTGCAGACACAATCTTTCTCTCTCCACAGCCAAGAGACTTGCCAATTGCCAAGTTCAGCTACAAGGAGGTCTACGCTGGTGACTGAGGCCCTCGGAATTGCATTCTCACTCACTATGGGCAGTTCTCACTCACGATTTGGTGAGGTGTCCAGCTCCTTATCAATGCAGCCCAGGAGGCAAGATGGAGATACTCCCCCAACCCTGGAGAAGAATCACCAATCAGAATGGCTTGAAAGCATCTCTCAGTTGCTAAGTAATAAATGCTTCTGTTGGTAGTGCCCTCACTCTGATTTTGACATAGGAAAGAATGAGAAAATCAAGGCTCCCACCCTGGTAACAGAATTACTGCCCATGACCCCAGCTATACTCAAGTAATTGGTTTTTACACAACCTGCTTAAAAGAGGACACATGACAGATCTCTCAAAGGCCCGTGGAAACAGGCACAATCTGTTTTAAAACCTCAGCAAAGAAGAAAAAAAGGCCTTGGAGTAAGAGAACATACAAGATTAATGATCTCCCTGCACTGTAGGGAGAAGTCAACACCGGCTGGGGATAGATCTGTCAGAGGCAATGAACGTGATGAAAAAAGGCAGCTGATAAGTTCATTCGGTGTAGAATTTCAACTATGATCTATGGATACACACTGCAAGTACAGGAGCATCATTTTTTGCAGAGTATAAATACCCCAGAATACACACGAACCAGCTCTAGTTCTCATTTTGTCCTGACCCTGCATCCTGTCGTAAGTCATATTAGTCAGAGGCAACAAACAGGACAATTGTGAATATTCAGTTTTTTTAAATGATGGTGGAGGAAATGTGTCTGTAATATGCATTTTCATAATGAAACCAACTCAAGAAGCCAACTTCTTATTTACAAGGATACTTGTTTATTCTAATATTTTACAGGTATAAATATACCAAGTGTGGTGGGGTGTAGTGGCTCACATCTGTAATCACAGCACTTTGGGAGTCTGAGGCAGGAGAATCACTTCAGCCCAGGAGTTCAAAACTGCAGTGAGCTATGACTGCGCCGCTATTCTCCAGCCTGGGCTACAGAATGAGACTCTGTCCCTAAATACTAAGTATGTATTATTTCCATGTAATGCATAATATTTTGAGTATATTAAAACTGAAGCTCATGAGGGATTCTGGTTTAAGCTCAGTTGTTATGTTGGACGGCACATGGCCCCAGCTTCCTCACTATGTAGGGCAAAAATTTCTACAGTGATGACCGTAAGGAGAAAAGATAATCAAATTATGTGAGCGGGTCTCATTTCAATGATGTCAGACTCATGTAGCTGATTTTGTAACATTTTTACTAGATGTTTGATTGAATTAACTTTAGAATTTCAACCCACAAATAATCTAATAAAGGTAGGGTTTGAATCCACAAGTCATCTAAATTCAGGCGGCATTGAATTTGCTTCCCCAAACCTTTTACAGAAGCTTATGTCTTCAACGCAAGGCTCAGCTGTCGCTTCCCATCCTCTGCAGGTGATCACAAGCTGTCAAGCAACAGAGGGGCCATTGCCTAAAAAGGACAGTGAGCAACAGCAAGCCGACAAACATACCCTACAAATTAGGGCGGCTCTGCCCCAGTGAGGGTCAGTCAGTGTCCAAGAAGCTTTGAATGCAAGAACTAGGTGATCACTTGGAGATTCAGTCCAGAGCTGCAAAATTCAGGGATCCAGATCACCCAAATGGTGAATGGATTGGAATCCTCTTCTGCTAATTCCTCTCCCAAGCTCTATTGAAAGATGCTGGGTTTAAAAACAAAAGCAAAACAACACAACCCCAAACTGGAAATATGTGGTTTCCAAACCATGAGTCAGCTCTGGTTCCAACTACCGCCCATCTGGCATACACAGCATAAGTCCACATGTTTCAGAGGCTTTTCTAGTAACAACACACAAAATTTAAATCCCAAGTCTGTGATTTTAGCCTGAAAAGTTTTTTAAAACCAGAAAAAGAGAGAACGACTTTATACTTAGAAATGAGGAGTACCACAGCTCATTTATATGTACACGGATCGACTAAAACCTGGAGCTGGGTGTTTTTAACCTGAATTTTTTATCAGAAAATGAGAAAAAGAGAAACTTTCCAAAGCACCTGCGGTTTCCAGATCTTGGGGAGAAGGTAAAGCATTTTAGAGACGTTTCAGATAACATTTTCTCATTTTAAAATATGAGTTATAGCTTTAGGGCATGTGCATAGAGAGAGAGAGAGAGGAAGAGAGATTGAAACAAAGAAATTGAGAGAGAAAGAGGAAGGGAGACAGTGAGAGGGGCTTTTTCTTGCCATCATTTCCCAATTCTTTTCCATCTCTGTCTCGACCGGGCCAGCTACAACTCCCTACCTCTATACCAACAGGTCCACATCTATTTCTCTTACATGGCTATGAACTAGAAATAATGAGCTTTTATAATTTGTTTTGGGATGTGAATAATTTTTCAAAAAATCTTATACTGTGGTCGGGTGCAGTAGCTCACGCCTGTAATCCCAACACTTTGGGAGGCTAAGGCAAGTGGATCACTTGAGATCAGAAGTTCAAGACCAGTCTGGCCAACATGGCAAAACCCCATTTCCACTAAAAATACAAAAAAATTAGCCGGACATGGTGGTGCACACCTGTAATCCCAGCTACTTGGGAGGCTGAGGCACAAGAATCACTTGAACCCAGGAAGTGGAAGCTGCAGTGAGCCGAGATCACACTACTGCATTTCAGCCTGGGCAACAGTATGATATTCTGCCTCGAAAAAGAAATCTTATATGGTGATTTCTTTTTCTGCCTGTGGTTTCAGTGGCCCTTCATAGAAACAGGTTCCCCACCCTTCACTCTGCTGAGGATACATCATGTAAAAACCCTTCAGTGGGGACAAAATTAACTTCCCTCCCTTAGAGAAGAGAAAAATTGTCAAGTATTGTAACTTCAGTCTTCTGTTTACATACACAGTGGTTCTGATTCCTCGCTTTTGTCTCTGGTCATCTTAACCTTGAGTCCCCACTGCTTACATGCTGACCCTTGAGCAGGGAGGGAAAGATATGCCAAGCTGTCCCCGTGATGATGGTGACAGGGGTGAATATTTAAGGTACAACAGAAGTCACTCCCTCCAGAAGAGAAGTACTGAGATGAGGGTTGGTTTGAGGGTATGCCCCATGAGGGCATTATACTTCCAATTCTGAAAAAAAAATCCTGTCTGGAAGCACACAGATTTTTTGAACTCTGTTTTTCTTGACTGTGGTCTAGTATCTACAAATTCCTTCGAAGCATGTACTTGTCAGCCAGTGCATACTTCAAGAATTAGCTTTAGAAATATGTCTGGGTGCATATACACATTAAAATATGTGCATTCTGTTTTCAAAGCAGTACAATGTGAGGCTGATGAGCTTAGCTAGAGAAGTTGTACGATGTCCTGTCTGTCCTCTCATGAGCCCATGACCCAGCAGGCAAGTTTTAATACAGAAAATCAGCAGAAGAGAGGTCTTACTGTCATAGAAGAACACCTTGATCTACTGCTGTATTAGCATGTTAGGATAAATAACTGCAACAACAACCCCCAAATCTCAGTGGCTTGGTACAATATAGGCCTATTCCTTACTCAAATCACATGGAAAGCAGCTTGGTAGCTCACTTCCAGGAGGTGACTCAGGAATCTAAGTTCCTTCCATCTTATGCTGCCACCATCTTAAACACGTGGACTTCCACATTGTCACAGAAGGGGAAGAAGGATCATGTTCGGGTTTTTATGCCAGGCCCAGAAGCAGCTTGAATCTCTCCCAGCCACATTCCACTGGCGAAAACCCATTCATCTGGCCCCAGCCTAAGTAGAATGGAATTTGGGAAATGCAATCTCCCAGGGTGCCTGGAAGAGAAAACAGGATTGATATTTAGCCAACCCCTGCCATAGGTGATTTTTCTTCAGTCTATTAAGTTTTTAAACTGTGAGTGTGCTAAATAAGCAAAGGTAACAAAGAAAAAGCTAAATAAGAGCTTTGTATGTCTAATAAAATTAGACCTCTGATCGGACCCAATTTCCCCAAGTGGCAGACCAAATGGAGCTACACCAGGGTAGAACATCCAATATACAGACCTCAAAGTTACTTTTTATTCCAACGTGTATAGACACCACACCTTGCAAGAGCTGTCTTACCCAAAGGGCATCCCAAGATAGGGAGTCCTGTTGCAACACTACGACAATCCGGCCTCGAGGTGGGTGTATTCATTGGGCCCTAGCTGAGGAAGGAGGGACAAGCCACTCCTGAGAATTATTCTACAACTGTGCTATTCCCTAGTGAAATGAAGACAAGCGAGGGACAGAGGGCTATCCAGTGAAGTGGGGGGTCCAGGACCATTCTTAGCAGGGTGGGGGACCCCAACAGGAACCAGATCATACTGTGCACCTCCACACACACCATGTGCCCATGCTGTGTTCCCTACCCCAGGGAATGCCACCACCATCCACCCATTTCCCCAAGCCAGGCTCCTCTCTCTCCTACCTCCTACTACACAACATTGCCACTCTGTCGACCTCACCTCCTGGCTCTCTCTCCAAGGCATCCCACTTTCTTAATCTCACTGCCTCATGACCGCTCCCTGGTCTTCTGCTGCAGCCTCCTACCTGGCCTCCCTGCCTCCAGAGAGGCACCAACGCTTCAGGGGGCAGAGTACTTGTTCTAAAACATAAAGCTGCTCATGTCATCCCTGTTTAAAATCCCTAATATAGCTGAAGTTCCCATTGCCTTTAGAACAAAACTCAGAATCCCTGGCATGACCATCAAAACCCCACATAATTGGTTTCTTGCTTGTTCACCCAGCCTCGGCTTTCTCCATTGCCCCTTCTCCCGAACACCCCCATGCACACTACAACCAGCCAAGCGTTACCACTTGTAGTTCCCAATATGGGCTCCTGCCCCTTCCTCTGCCTCAAACTCTCACCCTCTCACCTTCTCCCTCCTCGCCAGGTGACTTCCCACTTGTCTCCAACAGGACAACGAACAAAATATTCCTCTGTTCCGACTCCAGAAGGAATGATTGGAACATGGTACCATTCGTATTGAAGAGGGAATCTGACTAGACGTAGCATCATAGCCCCAGGTCATTGTTTGGCAGAGATTTGGGTCAAAGTATTGTTATCAGAAGAAATCTGCCTTCCTTCATGCAGACTAGATTGGGAGTTCAGCCAGAGAAGCACTCTCCAGGGTGGACTCCAAGTCTTCTTGTATGCACTTGAAAAGCACCCACAGCCCCACATTGCAGGTGAAGAGGAACCTCCCTGAAATGGAGGTGCCCACAGGCACCTTGCTCTTGTTCCTCTCTCTGACCCCATCTCAGCCCTCTCTCCGGAGAAGTCATCAGGAGCCAGGGCAGACAGAGACAATATGGAGTCTCGTCATGTTGCCCAGGCTGGTTTCGAACTCTCAAGCTCAAACAATCCTCCTGCCCCAGCCTCCCGAGTAGCTTACAGGTGAGAGTCACCATGCCCAGAGGGACAGAGACACTAGTGACATTGACTGGCAGAATTTGTAGCTTCTCAAGACAGCCTTAGGACTGGAGCTCATCAATTATTCCATGGGGGAGCTTGTGAGCTGATGGAGAATGCATGGACGCCAGGCAGCGAGGGCTAAAGGGGCTGTAGAATGGCCACAGGGAGGACTGGGGGAATGAGAGTACTCTGAAGGTGTAGTCAGTGAGTCCTCTGCTGATGCCCCAAAGAGGAGATTCAGAGGTGGCAAATGCATCTGCACTCTACAAAAGGCGCTGCACCATCTACGGAGGATTGCCTATGGGTCCCCTAAGCGAAGCGTGTGACCTCGAGCCCAGGGCTGCCTGCAGGCTCTGCGCCAGGGGTGAGAATGATCAGGGAGCAGGTGCAAGGCAGGATTCCTGATGGTCTGGAGGGCTGGGTGTTCCCTCACCCATGCTACGAAAAGGACGGGGGTTCCTGAAGTCAGGTGAAGGGGTTTTTAGAGAAATACTTGCAGAACATGATGTGGCCCCTGGAATCTGGAGGACCCAGAGAGTGAGGGTGCCTGATCTCAGCCTGTCTGTAGCATTCTGAAAACAAAAGTCTGACCTGAGGCCCCCTTGGGTGTAGGGTGGGAGAACAAAGTATGAGCAGCCTGCTTTTCCGAGTTCAAAGGGGTGAATGTGTGCTCCCTATGAACCAGAGCAATTGCTGCAGAAGGTCATGAGGCTTGAGCTGTCTTGAAAGGGTCTCTCCCAACAGGTCCACCTGCAGCCGGAAGTGACCACAAATGAAGAGTCTGTGAAGGGTGGATCTCCAAAAGTAGAAGCTGGGAGGAACAATCAAAATGGCAGGCCTGTGGGGCATCACCTGCACAATTGCACCCGTGAACCATGCAGGGGGCATCACCTGCACCATTGCACCCATGAACCATGCAGGGGACATCACCTGCACCATTGTACCCATGAGTCATGCAGGGGGCATCACCTGCACCATTGTACCCATGAACCATGCAGGGCATCACCTGCACCATTGCACCCACGAACCATGCAGGGGGCATCACCTGCACCATTGCACCCGTGAACCATGCAGGGGGCGTCACCTGCACCATTGTACCCATGAACCATGCAGGGCATCACCTGCACCATTGCACCCATGAACCATGCAGGCGGCATCACCTGCACCACTGCACCCATGAACCATGCAGGGGACATCACCTGCACCATTGTACCCATGAGTCATGCAGGGGGCATCACCTGCACCATTGTACCCATGAACCATGCAGGGCATCACCTGCACCATTGCACCCACGAACCATGCAGGGGGCATCACCTGCACCATTGCACCCATGAACCATGCAGGGGGCGTCACCTGCACCATTGTACCCATGAACCATGCAGGGCATCACCTGCACCATTGCACCCGTGAACCATGCAGGGGGCATCACCTGCACCATTGTACCCATGAACCATGCAGGGCATCACCTGCACCATTGCACCCATGAACCATGCAGGCAGCATCACCTGCACCACTGCACACATGAACCATGCAGGGGGCATCACCTGCACCACTGCACCCATGAACCATGCAGGGGGCATCACCTGCACCTCTGCACCCATAAGCCATGCAGTGGGCATCACCTGCACCATTGGATCCATGAGCCATGCAGGGGGCATCACCTGCACCTCTGTACCCATGAGCCATGCAGTGGGCATCACCTGCACCTGTGAGTCATACAGTGGTCAGGGGACTCCAAGGGGGTTCCCCAGGGGGACACTTTCACAGAACTCACCATAATCAGAGCTAGCATTTGGGCCCTGTCTCCCCTTCCTGCACTTTATCTCCCTGCTCTTCCTCTAGGTAGAGCAGGTCTCCCCATGGAGAACAAGTCAACCTAGGGGGTGGGAGATGAGTGTAGGGTGGGAGACAAATCCTGAAGAAGCAGACCGCTCTGCTATCTCCTCCAATGTGGGTTTCCAAGACTAATGCAGGTCAACACTGGCAAGAAGCTTTAAATGGGAGACCCTAGAGCTTTCATATTAGATTAAATTAGACTTTTTTTAACCCTAAAAAAATGAGACTGCTTATTAGGACCTAAACCTGGTCAAGAAAGCTGTTAATTGGATAGATATATATGTCGCTGAGTTGAGGTAATGATGAGGAGCATCAGTTTTTTTTGTTTTGTTTTGTTTTTGTTTTTGTTTTTGTTTTGCTTACTCTGTATCAAGTCTAGCTCATTTGATGAACCAGTGATGTCAGCTACACTGGGGCCACATTCTCCATCACGGAAAACTTGGACCCACGCATGGATAAGGGAGCTTTCAAAAGTCTTGTGGGCTTTGGGTAAACTAAAATTTTGGCCAGCAAACAGACACAAAGCTGCACCTTAAATCCGTCTAAACTTTCTCAAAGGTTGGCCATCCTGAGTGAAGGGGACCACTCTGGTGTTGACTCTCCTGAAGCCACCAGGGCTGCTTAGGCAGGATTTATGATCCTGCTCAGGGAGCACTCATCTGTTCACATGGAGCATGGCATCATCCTGCACTGGTTCCAGGGACGGGAAGGGAAGCCACAGCCAGGCAGCCCAAGGGCTTCTGTGCTGACATCCTGGGAATTCATTCTGCCTTCCTGGTGAGGGCTGTTGATTCCAGGCACAGACCCAAGAACTGGAAAATGTCAGGCTTTGCTCGGCAAGTCCCTTCTGTGATTGAGAGAAATGGATGAGTTGGAAGGGAATATAAATGGGGGAAGCACGTAAAACAGCTGAATAAACCTGACAGCCTCTCTCCAACCTTTTAGAGGGAGCAGAGAAAGAGAGTAGGGAGGAAGAAATTCTTTCCAGGGGTCTCGCCCTTGAGTAGGGGAGACGTTACTTTTCTGGGCATATGAATACTTCAGTATTTCTCCCCCTTAATGTTGTTTTTATCTTCTTCTTTTTTTTAAAGGTGGAAGAGTGTGTGTGTGTGTGTGTGTGTGTGTGTTAGAGAGAGAGAGAGGGAAAAGGTATATTAGTTTTCTAGGGCTGCTGAAACAAATTGCTACAAACGATGTGGCTAAAACAACAAATTTATTCTTAAAGTTCTAGAAGCTAGAACTCCAAAAATCAAAGTTTCAGCAGGGTCATGTTTTCTCTCCGAAGGTTCTAGGGAAAATTTCATTGTTGCCTGTCTAGTTCTGGTGGCTCCAGGCATCCCTCGGCTTGTGGCAGCCTCACTCCAGTCTCTGCCTTCGTCTTCACATGGCCCTCTCCTGTGTGTGCCCCTATCTTCTCTTCTTCTATCTCTTATACCGATACTTGTCATTGGATTTAGGGTCAACCTGAATAATCCAGGATGATCTCATCTTGAGATTCTTTCTTTTTTTTTTTTTGAGATGCAGTCTCGTACTGTTGCCTGGGCTAGAGTGCAGTGGCACAATCTCAGCTCACTGTAACCTCCGCCTCCCAGGTTCAAGCGATTCTCTTGCCTCAGCCTCCCTAGTAGCTGGGACTACAGGCATCCGCCATCACGCCCAGCTAACTTTTTGTATTTTTAGTAGAGATGTGATTTCACCATGTTGGCCAGGCTGGTCTCGAACTCCTGACTTTATGATTTGCCCGCCTCGGCCTCCCAAAGTGTTGGGATTACAGGCGTGAGCCACCGAGCCCGGCCTTTCTTAATTATATCTGAAAAGACTCTTTTTCCAAATAAAATTACAGTCACGGGTTCCTAGTGGATGTGTTTTTTGTTGGGGAGGAGGACACCATTCAACCCACTGCAGAAGACCAAAAGACAGCAATGAAACGATAAACTGTTTAAGGTCCAGGAATAAGGAACTGGGGCTCATGGGAAAGCTCTTCCATTTTAGGGATACGTGTCCAGCCCCTCCTTATCTCCACACAGCACGTGCCACGCGGGCCTCCATACCACTGCCTCTCTTGGAATCTCTGGTCTGGGTCAGGTGGGGGCATTGGGACCAAGAGGAGATAGCTGTGCTCTCCCCAGGGCTTTGTACCAAGACCATGCCTCTGTTTAGTGGCACACAACGGAAGCATCAGTGTTAGTAAGGAGTAAGAAATGACTTATCTTTCTTGAAATAAAAAAAATCAATTGCCTGTAAGGAAGCCAAGGCCTGTTTCTCCAGGACCAGCTCTTTAAATGCATATGACTCTCTTGAGGATAATTTAAAGTCCTTTGTAAATTTTGAAGAGCTATATAAACATAAGACTTCTTCATATCATCACCATCATTATTCCAAGGAAATAAACTCTAATGACAGTAAGTACCTTCTGTATATTGAACACATTCCACATACTGCACATGGACATGCATCACGCTCCACATTTTACTCCCATAGCCTCGGTTAGTCTCATGTCTCATTTTCCTTTTCTTTCTTTTTTTTTTTTTTTTTTGGACAGGGTCTCACTCTGTCATCTAGGCTGGAGTACAGTTGTAAAATCATGCCTCACTGCAGCTGTGACCTGTCGGGCTCAGGCGATTTTCCCACCTCAGCGATTCTCCCACTTCAGCCTGTAGTTGAGACTACAGGCTTGCACCACACTCAGCTAATTTTTTGCTTTTTGTTTTTTGTAGAGGTTTTGTCATGTTGCCCAGGCTGGTCTCGAACTCCTGGGCTCAAGCGATTCTCCCACCTCTGCCTACCAAAATGCTGGGATTACAGGCTTGAGCCACTGTACCCAGCCTCATTTTCCTTATTTTTTAAATGGAAATGAAAACACCTCCGTCTCCAGTTATTCTGAAAATCACGTAAGTAAAACAGCTTACCCAAGGTCATACAACCAGAGAATGATACAATGGGGACTCAAATCCAGATTTTTCTGATTCCAAAACTGCTGAGCTGAAATCCAGTGTTTTTTTCCCATTTGTGTGACTTTTTAAAAGGGGTAGTTTCTGCCACGGGGGCCAGGGCTGGGGGGCTGGGGGTGCTTTTTGGCACTCTTGGGAATTATCTTCTCCTTTCTTCACCTGTGCAGACTTGCAAGCACCTTTTAGAAAAATGAGGGACAGGTGGATCCTCAGAGGGTTAGACTTGGTGTGGAACGGCCTATTCTGGGCTAAGGAACTGGGCATTTTCTGACTTTCTGATCCCAAGTCCCTAAGCTATGGTTCTGCTGTACCTCAAATAGATCTTGTGGAAAACCGCAGGACTATGGCATCAGGCTGCTCTTCTGCAGGTATTTATGGAAACCCTGGTAGAGGAAGGATGCCTTCATGGAGGTTCAACCTGGCTGGGGAGAGAGAAATCTGAGCATAATCAGAAGAGTGTAAAATCGAGTGTTAGTAGGAGAGCAAACTGTAAGTAACAGCGTGCCAGGGAAGTGGACAATCAGATGTAAGGATGTGCTTTGTTCAAGTCATAGCTCTGGTCCACCCACCTCCGTGAAACTGACTTCAGGCCTGCGGCTGGCCCCCTTTCTGATGGCAGGAGGCAGGAATGACGTCCTGTCTCCTTTCGCCAAGAATCTGAGCCAGTGACTGTAGGGTAGTACTGTGAGCACATGGAAGCGGGAAGAGTGGCTCCATGGATCTGCCTGACACCGAGGTGTCCCAGACTCCTCCACCCTTCAAGGCTCACATGCTCAATAATGCCCTGAAAACAGCGGTCCAAGCCCGGTACTCCTGGGACTCCCCCAGGAATGCTGTCCTCACCGTGAGGGTCACCTCATCAGCCGTCTGGCTCTCTGCCCAAGCTTGAACCCTGAACTACTTGTTAGTTCTAATTATAGATTGTAATGATTAATGAAGTTTTGAAGACATAAATACGTTTTGATGGGGATAACAGGAGGTTTGGCTACTCTTGGAGCCCAGGGGTCAAGCCTTCTTCAAGGTCCCCACTAGACACCATTCTCTGTGGTCACAGTGAAGAGGCCAACTCGGCTCCCAAAGAACCATGTCTCTCCAACTTTGAGTCCAGGCAGATATGTTCTGAGGCTCCCATAGAAGAAGAAAAAAAAGTTTTTTCTAGGAGAAAAATCATCTGAGATGTGCAATTCTGCCCTCAATGAAGACATATTAATTTCACAAAATGTGTATATCCTTGTTGTCTTAAACCACTCTATTCCAGAAGATGGTCTGGGGTATACGTGTCTCATAACCCAAAGGTTTATTAGAGTGTTATTCTGCAATTAATGATGCCTGTCCTCTATCTCTAAAGAAACAGACACATAATAGGCAGGTTTGGAAAGAGCAGTTCCTTCCTATGTTGATATTTTTTTAGGAAAAAAAATAAAAAGAACTAGAGCCATAAGCAAAGAGTAAATAAATGGAAAGAAGAATGGAGGGAGGGGGAAGGAAATAAGAGGGGGAGGGAGAAAGCCTCCTTAGATGCTGGCTTTTCAAACCATTAGCTGTCAGCTTAGTTACAACTCCTTAAAGCCCCGGTTCCCTCATCTTCTTGGGGACAGATTAGAAAAAAAGAAAAACTTCATCCCTGAGAAGTGCAAATTCTCTATGAGACCTTTGAGGTATCTGAATAAGGTTAAAAAGAATGTATCTATCTAAAAACTCCTTAATTCCTCCAAGACATGGCGTGTTCGCTACACCAGGTGGCTGGTTGTACCCGATACAGTGGCATAGACCTCACAGTTAACTGTTCCTCATCGTGAGTAATTTTCTTTTAAATTAAGAATTTAAGGCATGCAATGGTCCAATTGCGATGACTTTCTCTTAAAGATAATATCCCTTAAAATGGCATTACAAATTAGGAATCTAATTTGTAGCAATATTTTTAAAAATTAAACTTCTACACTCAAAATTAGCATCTTCTTACATTAAACTATCAAATGTGACTCAGCTTAATCTTGGCTCACTGGTTTACATTATTATCCCGAATCTTTAGATCTGTAATTTCTTAGTAGTACCATTTCTTTGAGGCTCCATAGATTTATATGTTTAAGAAAAGAATGAAAGGAAAAGGGAAGTGAAGGAAAGGGAAACGAAGAGAAGGGAAAGGAAGGGTGAGAGGAGAAAAAAAGAAGAAAAGGAAAATAAATGGAAAGAGAAAAGAAAAAGCAGAAAAGAAAGGAGAAACAAAAAGAAAAGAAAAAAGCCTCTTGATTTAGTAGGGTGCTATGTTACTTCTGCTTCCAAGTCCTACCAATTAGCTCCAGCACATGGTTTTTCTTGGCAGCTTTCTGCTTCCCATCCCAGATGGTATGGAAAAGTCTGGCTGCTGACTTTCTGGCTCTTCATTCCTACTTCCTCTCCACACAGCTAATTTAAGAAAGTCTACACGATACCAGGACAACTGTCGGCCCTGCCTCATTTCCCCTGCCTCTGCCTTCTTCAGCCACCCACAGCCACAGCCGCGGCTGCCCCCCTCTAGCACCTGAGCCTGATTTGACAGCAACAGGAAATAAATCAGCATCCTCGGCCACATGGCGTGGAATTCAGCTGCACCCCCTTCCCCATGAAGATCGAGTGACCCATATATACTTCTGGGCTCCGGCAAGCTCCAGCTGCCCATGGGCATTTTCTTTGCTGCCAACCATATCTGGGTGCTAGTCAACGAGGCAAGACCTACAAGCTTTCATACTGAGTATGCCTCGCCCTTCCAATGTGGGTCCACTCCACGGACCTAGGCTACTACCTGGGCCTGATTAGCTCCTCCACCACTCTAGGCAGGACAGTCCTAGTATCTACTGTTCATAGCCATATCCTGGTTCTTCCCACCTCGCCCCATGGGGGGACCACTCATTTCTCAATGCCTATCGAGGATAGGCAGGATTTAACAGGCCACATATGTGGACCCCATTATGATTATAGACCCTACTGGGGCCAGCATCTCTGCCTGGACATACTCCTAATCCACATGCTCACTTCCTGCACTTGGCTTTCGGAATGCATGTGGAGGCAATGAGACAGGAACTCCCTACTGATGGCTGATGTGACAGAACCCCACTGCTGCCAGGGAACAGCCAGGCACCCTGCGGTTGCTGGGTACTCAGGAACTCAGCTGTAATTGCGCCAGGAGTAGAACCTGCTCAGGTCAAAGGAGCCTTTGTGAAATTCAGCTCTGACCCATCGCTCCCCTGCTCCATGATTTCTGATGCTTTCTTATTGCCTGCAAAATAGCTTGACCCACAAATTCCCTTATAATCTGGGATCATGGTTTTCCAGCTTCACTTCCCAATGCACCCCTACACAAGTCCTTCCTCCAACCACCCAGAGACTAGCAACTATTCCTTGCACACACCAGGAACTTCAGTAGCTTTGGGCCCTTGTCCATCTCTGTGTACTCCCAGAATCCTGTTCCTGTGTCTTAGCACATTTCATTGTAATTAGCTGTTTACCTGCCTGGATTTTTGATGTCCTCAAAGACACATTCAGTCTCTTAATCATCTTTCCATTGCCAATCTCTGCAAAGTAGTGGGAACACTGTAAGCCTTCAATGCATATTTGTTTTTA
Source organism: Gorilla gorilla gorilla (assembly GCF_029281585.2). Lineage (NCBI taxonomy): Eukaryota > Metazoa > Chordata > Mammalia > Primates > Hominidae > Gorilla > Gorilla gorilla. The sequence goes on along the minus strand of NC_073229.2, from coordinate 31,716,415 downwards.
AAAAGTTGGTCCAGAAAGTTGATGACCCACATCAAAGATGAGGGCTTAGGGTGTGAACCATGGTCAGGAATGAACAAGGAGACACAAGTTCAGAAAGTCATAATGAAGCTGCAGAAATCACGAAGGGCTTCATCAAGAAAATCACATTTGCACTTTGCCCTGGAGGACAATGAGATTTCAGCAGGTAGAGATGTGGAGGGTATTCCTGTGGTAGAACTCCTTAAGGAAAAGCAGAGAAGTGGGAAGGTGCAGAGAATGTTCAGGAAGAGTGGATACAGTTTTCCTAGAACAGAGACTAAGTGAAGGTGGGGTGGAGCAGGTGCTGGGAAGGCAGCAGGGGCCAGATCATTGCAAGTGGCAACGCCAGCCTCAGTGCCACGGGTGTTTTCAGATGCTGCGGTAAGCCGTGGGAGGCGGTCTATGCGAAAGGGTTGGGGAGTGATGTAATGATTGAGGTTGGGCTGTCACTTCTGCCTTTGCCAGGAAAGTTATTAGAGTGAGGTGCTAATGTGGCAGTTGTGAGGGGTGAGCTCACTGACGCAAGAGTGAATTAAACATTCGGGATGGGCCCGGGAAGCCACCTTCACTATCATTCATTGCCAAACCCTAAATGGGGCCACAGATCTGACTGCTTCAGTTTCACTTATTGGTGTCATTTAGATACTGTCTGATAGAGGAAGTAGAGGAAAATGTTTCAAAAGCTGAAAGACCAAGACAATGGCTATGCCTTAGTCTTGGCAGCAAATGCAAGCGAACCCAAAGATGGGCAGGATGTCATCAAGTTAGTCCTCAATGTGAGTAGAAAGGCTGTGCTCAGGCTGCTGGGGCTGCGGTGCACACCTTAGCAGGGACCCGAGGGCTGAGCTTTCAAAGGCCCCTCTTCCAGAGGCTGAGGATCAGTCTGTCCTACAGCCCTGCACTTCCAGCCTCTGCATCACTCCTGTCAGTGTCTGCAGAAACCTCAGGGAAAGGAAGAGCCCAGGCTCCTGTAAAAAAAGCACTCACTGAAAGGCAGAGGGCTCACAAATAGGGCTGCTGCCTACTTTGTTCTTCTAACTCCTTCCCTTCCCCACCCTTCATTGTTTTTCTTCCCTTAGTTCAGTCTCAAATATGATTGTGAATGCAGAGCTCCAAACAATGCCCTTTTCAAGTGATTTGCCTCAGCCTGGAGCATCCAGGGAAGAGCAGATCCCCATCCCACCACTCAACAGCTCCCCTACTTTCCCCAAGCCTCACTCACCACAGCTGTTAGCAATGCGGTCCCCATGGCCTCCCATCTAAGGCCTATACCTCCTCTGCAGATCAGACTGAGAGCTCCTGCAGGCAGGAGCTGGGCAGGCTTGTTTTCTGGGCTCGCCACTCCTGATTAGCATGGTCTTCAGGCACTGGTGATCCAGTTTTATGGACCAGGGTGAGATGCAGGCAGAAGTGTGCAGGCATTTGCATAAAGCTCTGCACATAGAACACTCAGCACCGCTGTTTTGGGATCTAGGACAAAGCCTGCCCCACCGGGTACAGCCCCAGGGAGCAAAATGGCAGCGTGGTGCTCCACTCTATCCCGGTTTTATTCCCAGCTGGGTTCTGAAGCCCCGGCTGCAGCCAGTTTGATATGATTGAAGCAGAGCTTCAGGGAGGAGAAAGGAGGCAGAGGACTAAATATCCCATAATATTTATTCCATTAAAGTCTTTCAATGAGGGAAAAAATCAACAAAATGGTTTTTCCATTTTGAAAAAGAAAAAGACAAAGACAAACCCAGCAGGAGATTGAGAAAATGAATGAAAGGCTTATTAAGCAGGGAAGTATTTTGTTTACTTCCTGCAGGCTGCATTCCACAATTACTACCTTTCTTCTATTAACAAAAATCACAGTCAAATGATGGGATAAATTGTCTGCCTGAGCCTCATAAGGATTTACTGAGGCAAAACCTCAAAAAAAAAGCATGTGGCGGGGTGCTGCTTCTTCCAGCAACACTGTAGGTGGCAGGTGATTCCAAGGGCTATGCTGATCCCACTGCCCAAGATAAAGCATTTGGGACATTACAGCCTCCCTCCATCGAAACTAAAATAATGAAGACTGATGAAAAAACAACAGCAACAACAACACTGTATTTTGACCCTTAAGAGCCAAGGAGGTGCCGGGCACGGTGGCTCATGCCTGTAATCCCAGCACTTTGGGAGGCCGAGGTGGGTGGATCACCTGAGGTCAAGAATTGGAGGCCAGCCTGGCCAACATGGTGAAACCCCATCTCTACTAAAACTACAAAAATTAGCTGAGCATGGTGGCAGGTGCCCGCAATCTCAGCTACTCAGGAGGCTGAGGCAGGAGAATTGTTTGAACCTGGGAGGTAGAGGTTACAGTGAGCCGAGATCATGCCACTGTACTCCAGCCTGGGTGACAGAGCAAGACTCCGTCTTCAAAAAAAAAAAAAAAGAGCCAAAGAGGGATGCCTACCTTGTGAGCAGTAAGGCCACACTGGCTCTGCCATTCTGAAGCCAGGAGCTCCTGGGGCCACACTGTGAGGACGGCCCATCCTGGGTGCTAGAACAAGAGAAGTGGACCCTCCCCAAGGTCTGCCATTCACTGCACTACCCGATTCAATCCTCACTCCAGTTCGTTCTCACACTGCTATACAGATACTACCAGAGACTAGGTGATTTTTAAAGAGAAGAGGTTTAATTGACTTACAGTGCCACATGGCTGGGGAGGCCTCAGGAAACTTAAAATCATAGCAGAAGGTGAAGGGGAAGCAAGGCACATCTTACATGGCAGCAGGAGAGAGACAGCATAGGGGAAGCTGCCACTTTTAAACCATCAGATTTCGTGAGAATTCCCTCACTATCACAAGAACAGCACAGGCGAAACTGCCCCCATGACCCAATCACCTCCCACCAGGTCCCTCCCTCCAAACGTGGGGATTCCAATTCGAGATGAGATTTGGGTGGGAACACAGAGTCAAACCATATCAATGATTATCTCCATTCTTCAGATAAGAAAACAGAAGTCCAGAGAGGTTAAGTAACCTATCCAAACTCACACAGCTAGTAGAATTTGAAGTCAGGCCTGTCTGAGACCAAGGCTTGATGCTCTGACCTTTTTCAAGCCCCGCCAGTTGCTCACTTCAGGGTGAGGGACCAAGGGGAGGAATATCAAAAGCTAGAGCCTAAGTACTGGGGGAAAGCATGGACACAAACCATATCCTACCCACAATTGCAGAGATATCCCAACCCAAACCCCACCTCCCCCAGAACTCTCAGGAATGATCCCACATCCTATAGATCCATCCAGCCATGGATAAGCTTTTGCCCCAATATTCTGGATTATTACAAATATAAAACAGAAACATCAGGCCTCATGAATAGCAGCTAAGACAACAAAATTAATCTTCATGGCCTCTTCCTTTCCCTCCTTTTTGGTCTGTATTGGAACGAGCAGGAGGAAAGGCAAGCATATTTACTAATGATGGTGTGTTTCTTCACCTACTCTATTGTTCTGTATTCAGCTACCTGGAAGGTTAAAGGGGTGAGAAATGTCAGGGACAAAGTAAGTATAAGAGGATGGCATTTTCAAATGTCTAATCATTTTTGAAAACCAGTTGCAATGTCCAGTGCATAGACCTACATGCCTTTGCTAAACTGCACCACACACTCCATTCCCGGGAACCTCTACCCAGAGACTGGCAAAGCTTGGTCTCAGCTTGGTGACCTACTGGGCTGCCCCAAGAGGGAGAAACACCTTCTCCCACATTGCACAAAATACTCACTGTTAATGGGGTGCCCAATTTGACACAAAGGATTTATGTAAGAAATCAGACTTAATGGCTGGGTATGGTGGCTTATGCCTGTAATCCCAGCAGTTTAGGAGGCCGAGATGGGCAGATTGCTTGAGCTTAGGAGTTCAAGACCAGCCTGGGCAACATAGCGAAACCCCATCTTTACAAAAAAAAAAAAAAAATACAAAAGATTAGCTGGGTGTGATGGTGTGTGCCTGTGGTCCCTGCTACTTAGGGGGCTAAGACAGGAGGATCACTGAAGCCCAGGAGGTGGAGGCTGCAGTGAGCTGTGATTGTGCCACTGTACTCCAGCCTGGGTGACAGAGTGAGAGAGGAAGGAAGGAGGGAGGGAGGGAGGGGGAGGGGAGGGGAGGGAAGGAGGGAGGGAGAGGAGGGGAGGGAGGGAAGGGGAGGGGTAGGTTAACTAACACAAGGTCTCACACTTAGCATTTTTGTTTTCATTGGTCAAAGGAGTAATAAAACATGGTTTCCTCATTTGTGTGATTAAACCCTAGCAAAACTTTGTAATCTGTCTCCTGTATGACTTTCCAAAAGCTTTGAGAGAAGGCTCCAATGACGCCAAACCTTTCATCAACTGTCTCAGGCATTGGTTATACAGTGCTTGGCAGGCTTTGTTCGGCAGGGTGGGTGGGAAGACAAACAGTGGCTTCTCCTTCCTGCGGGCAGTGGAGTGTCAGGATGGCTCAGTAGCTGGCTGTACTTCCACCAAAGACCAAAGCCATAAAAAGTCACCTTGCCTCTGTATGCCATTCATCCCAAATAAGAAAACACAGACTCTGGGAAAACCAACTACAGAAAAGCTCTCCGAATGCACAGAACCAAGCAACATACCTCCTTCTGAGCAGCCATATCTTATCTGGTGGTAAGCTCAGCTGCTCCTGCAGTCCTGCACGCTGCCTCTGCTTCTTTCCAGTGAAAACATACTAGGACACAGTGATGCTCTCTCCCTGCTATACATTCAAAAAATTAAAAGAGCACCAAAGAAAGGAGAATTTTGGAAAGGAAGTAAGCAGCTGTCAGAATAAATTTATATGAGACAAACACTCAAATATTGATCTACTCCCAAGATTTCCAAAACCTATCTATAAGCCTGCAGTTGAATTGCTTGTGAAAGCTTTTTGCACAAATAAGCGCTGAGTAGGAATGTCAGTTGGCAGTAGAAAAAGATCCTTAAGAGACAAATGATGATCTACAGATAGGCAGAAATAATTCACAGCACTATTTTTATTAGAACTTACCCTATGCAGCCCTCCTTGAGTCAGTTGGTGAGGAAGTGGATTGCAGTATTTATTTGTGGCAGACATACACTTTTGGTTTGCACTGCATGACCTTTTTTTTGGGAAATGCCCCTCTCCACCCTCTGTGATTTCCTGGAGCTGTTGTTCCTGGGACTTTACCCTCTATGTCCAGCAGTGAGCACAGACTGCGTCCTTGTTGTCTAAGGGAGGCAGCTTCTGAGTGTGCCCCACAGGGGTCCTGCCTCCTCGCATTCACACCCTCGTGGAGCCCCTGCCTACAATTGACCACAGCTGCTCTAAAGTGACCAATAATGGCAGAAAGGATGGTATGTCATTTTCAAGGGTAGGTTTTACAAGACTGCAGCTCTACAATGGGTTCTCCTTGTCTCTTCTCTTTCCCTCTTGGATATGCCATTCTGGAAAATGCCAGCTGCCATTTGAAGAGGACACTCAGGCAGCCTGTGAAGAGGCCACATGGCAAGGTGCCCAACAGCCAGTGAGGAACTGAGGCCTGAAAGCAGCCATGTCGGTGAGTGTGGACGAGATCCTCCAGCCCCCACTGAGCCTTGAGAAGAAGCCCTGGCCAACAGCTTGACTGCAGCCTCATGAGAGGCCCTGAGCCAGAACCACCCAACTAAGCTGCTCACAGATTCCTGACCAGAGAAATTGGTTTAGGTTATACATATTTGAAGTTGCTAAGTTTTGGAGTAATTTGCTCAGGAGCAATAACTATACATTGACCAATCACACTCTGGCAAAGCCCTTTACACATTAAAGACTGTGATTGGCTCAGGGGTGGAAACATAAGCCCAGCAGAGCTCATCAGAATCCTTTTCAGGAACTGATATAGACACTAGGTGATAGAGAATCAGGCCATCTTCTCTGGGATCACAACCGTGGGTATAAAGTCAGCCTAGAGTTGTGGCTCTCAATTAGAGGCCATACTGCCTCCCTAAGGGGCATTTGGAAATGTGGGGGACGTATTTAGTCCCAATGTATGAAGGCGCTGCTGGCATTTGATACCCGGAAGCCGGGGATGCTATATATCCTGCAATGTATGGGACAGTCCCACATAACAAAAAAGTATCCATTCCACATGTCGTTAGTATTCACAATGGGAAACCCTGGCATAGGACCTTCTGTGGCTTTATTATTAGTCCATATGGAGAGAGCTTTCATGAGAATGACACAAATCTAGGTGACAGAAGAACCAAGACACACTGAAAGATCAAGCCCCCATGATAGAATTTGAATCCCTGCATAGTCATGCCTGAAGCTAGAACTACCCTTAGAATGTCCCAATTTTCACATGAGCCCATACATTTTCTCTCATGCTTAAAACCAGTTAAATTGGTGCAATGGACTGAACGTTTGTTTATTCCTCCCCAAATTCGTATGTTGAAAGCCCAACGCCCACAGTAATGGCATTAGAGCATTAGAAGGCCCTTTGGGAGGCGATTAGGTCATGACATTGGAGCCCTCAGGAATGGGATTCATGCCCCTATAAAAGGGGTTCCAGAGAGTTCCTTGCCTTTTCCCCCACAATGGTATGGTGGAGGTTATCACCTATGGACCAACGAGGTAGCCATCCTTAGATGCCAAACCTGCTAGCACTTTGACCCTGGACTCCTAACCCTCCGGAACCATGAGGAACATTTATAAGCCACCCAGTCTGTTATTTTATCATAGAAGCCCCAGAGCCATAACTATTTCACCATCCAACTACGTGTAGAATTGGTAGGTCCTTGATCTCACTGACTTCAAGAATAAAACCACAGATCCACAGTGAGGATTACAGTTTTCAGAGGCAGCATGCTCAGCATTCAGTTCCTTTTAACATTTGTATGTGTTCAGAGTTTCTTCCTTTTCTGTGGGTTCATGATCTTGCTGGTGCTAACAGTGAAGCTGCAAACTTTCCCAGTGTTACAGCTCCATAAAGGCAGTACAGACCTAAAGCGGGAACACCAGCAAAACTTATTGCACAGCAAAAGAACTATAGCTTCCACAACATGAAACAACACTTAAAGCAGATCGTCACTGCCTGCTCTGGCAGCCTGCTTTTATTCTCTTATCTGGCCCCACCCACATCCTGCTGATTGGCCCATTTTACAGAGAGCCCATTGGTCTGTTTTACAGAGAGCTGATTGGTCCGTTTTGACAGGGTGCTGATTGGTGCATTTACAATCCCTGAGCTAGACACAAAAGTTTTCCACCTCCCCGCTAGATTAGCTGGATAACAGAGTGTGGACTGGTGCATTCACAAATCCTGAGCTAGACACAGAGTGCTGGTTGGTGTGTTTACAAACCTTCAGCTAGATACAGAGTGCCGATTGGTGTATTTACAATCCCTTAGCTAGACATAAAGATTCTCCAAGTCCCCACCAGACTCAGGAGCCCAGCTGGTTTCACCCGATGGATCTCGCACTGGGGCCGCAGGTGGAGCTGCCTGTTAGTCCCGAGCCCTGCGCCCGCACTCCTCAGCTCTTGGGCCGTCAATGGGACTGGCCGCTGTGAAGCAGGGGGCGGCGCTCATCAGGGAGCCCCGGTCACGCAGGAGCCCACGGCGGGGGGTGGGGGGAGGCTCAGGTATGGGGGTGCTGCAGGTCTGGAGCTGTGCCCCGCGGGGAGGCAGCTAAGGCCCGGCGAGAAATTGAGCACAGCAGCTGCTGGTCCAGGTGCTAAGGCCCTCACTTCCCGGGGCGTGCGGGCCGGCCGGCGGCTCCGAGTGCGGGGCCCGCCGAGCCCACCCCCACCTGGAACTCGTGCTGGCCTGCAAGCGCCGCGCGAAGCCCCGGTTCCCGCCCGTGGCTCTCCCTCCACACCTCCCTGCAAGCTGACGGAGCCGGCTCTGGCCTTGGCCAGCCCAGAAAGGGGCTCCCACAGTGGAGCGGTGGGCTGAAGGGCTCCTCAAGCGCGGCCAGAGTGGGCGCCAAGGCCAAGGAGGCGCCGAGAGCAAGCGAGAGCTGTGAGGGCTGCCAGGGCTGCCAGCATGCTGTCACTTCTCACAGCCATCCATTCATTCAAACAATGTTTATTGAACCTTGACTATGTGTAAAGCGCTGGTTTATGTCCTGAGGATACATAGAAAAAAGACATTCCAGAATGACAAAGAATTAACTAGCAATTACAATACAAGATACATACTCTCCCCGCTGCCCTTTGATGCAATGGAAATACAAAAGAGGAACATCAGCTCAGTCTAATGGTAGGAGGTAGTCAGGGAAGATCTCAGATTAAAAAAAAAAAAAAAGGAAATTGATAACTTACAAAAGATTGTCCAGAAATGCCAGCAAAAAGAGTAGAGGAGTCTTGTTTGATAAACAAGTGACTCGTTGCCCAGGCCAAAGCTTTTAATATATACTACTTCTGGCTATTGAGACTGAGATCACAGTGACTCAAGAATCACAGGCTATTTGGGAAAACACAGATTAATAAGACAAAGAGGCATTGATCCAATAAACTGTCCCTTATAAAGCACTCGGGTCATTTTCTTTCTCTACTTCGTTATGATCTCTAGTATTTCATCACAAGAAATAAGTCTCTATTATGAAAGGAACTCTGCTTTTTAAAAGTGATGAGGGAGGAAGATATTTTTCCCCCAACCAGACTCAGGTCAGAGCAGTCAAAATCATTTTCGTTTGCTCCTAACATTTTTACATCTCCTTCACCAGTACACAGAGTTACAGGAGGGGAACTCCACACTATTAATTAGTGCTGTTGCAATCACACTATTTCATAGCACCAGAAAGGATATAAACAGTCCTCTGTGTCAGGGAGGCTCTCAGTCTCCAGTGAGCACTGGGGTCTAGGGTATACGTGGAGAAAGGAGTAGCCACTGAATTTCTTTCCAGATATCTCTAAACATTTCCCAACTAGCTCCCCTAACCCTGAAATTCACACGCCATCAATCAATCACATTATAATATCGACTAAGGCATTATTCCAGGCATATAGGAAAACAGAGGGAAAGAGACACAGTCCTTGTTCTCAAGGAAGCTACAATCTAATTAAGGAGACACTCAAGAAGTGACAAGAATTCACTGTCACAGAGCTGGCTGAACTGCAACAGAAGACTGAATAGGAGGCGGTTCACAGATACCTGCCTGGGCCCTGCGCTGGGCCTGCAGAATGGGTAGTGTTTGATCAAGAAGACAGAAGGAAGAATGCTTTCTTTAATGGAAGTGAATAGAATTCCTTAATAGAATGAGCAGAGCCTGGAGGGAGCCGGCCGAAGCAGCCAGACTGACAGAACAGAGGGCGAGTGCTGGAAAACAGAATCCGGGAAGTGGGGTGAGCCGGACTGGGGATGCAGGGAAAGGCCGGTGTCCAGCTAGCAATCCGTTGATCCCTTGCCTCTCGGCCCCAAATCTGCTCTGTGACAAGAGTTCGGGCGTTTCTCCTTTGCACCAAACACAATATTCAGCTTTGTCAGTAGCGTGCTCTGAGTCTATGCAGGAGGAAGGGGCTTCTCCTCCTGGGTCTGGCTTGCTGCTGTCTTCTCCTGCCTCCAGCTGTATGGCTCTTATCACTGCCCCAGCCGTGTGCCGAGTGTGCAGTCTTCAGGCTCATGGCCCAGCCCCACCTCTTGGCCACCCATGGTGACCACCTCACCACGATGTTCCTAATGCAGGCCTGGCATGTCCCAGTCTTCACTACCCTGCTGGATAGCAGGCCCCTGACGCCTGCAGCCCTCCATGCACTCTTGCACCAGCCTTAGCCTCTACCCAAGACTGTTGATTTCTCCTTGTCCAGTAACCATGGGCAACCCAGGGAACCTTTCTGCCACCCAGTGGGCTACAACCACACCTCTGATGCAGTCCAGATTCCAGATCTCAGCCTTGAAGAGGGGTCTTCTTTAAACTTGTCCTTCCCCAGATGCTCTCCATCAGCCTCAGGGTCACCTTCAGAGTTTTCTTTACATCTTCTTATCACTTCACTGTTACAGTTAAGTAATCTTTATATTAAACATCCCACATTCAAATTACTGTGTGGTTTCTGTTTCCTGATTGGACCCTGAATGACACGGCCAGGTAGAGAAATCCAGATGATGTGGTAAAGGGGCCAGGCAAGTGGAGGTGTGGATGTGTGTGCTAAAGGCTGGAGTGGAGGTGCTGGACTAGGAGAGCAACAGGTGCCAGAGCTGTTTTGTTCCTGGTCTATCTAATAATCTCAGGAAAATGAAGAAGAGTGGGAGGGATGAGAAAAGGAGAGGAGGAGAGAGAGCAGAGGAGTAGAGGAAGAGCAAGAACCACAGTCATGGAGATCTCCTTCATCCAGCGTCCCAGCCACCCGTCCATCCATCACTGGCTCTCAGGAGATGTTTCTGATCCTGCTGACTCCCAGCCTGAGAGCCAGCACAGTGATGTGTTTGAGAATGATGAGCCTGGGAGGAGCTTGGGGAATGGACTGGAGTGAGTGGCTGACATGGTCTGAATGTGTTCCCCAAAGTTTATGTATTGGAAACTTAATCCCCAATGCAACAGTGTCAGGAGGTGGGGCCCAGTGGAGGTTGTGAGGGCTCCACCCTCATGACTGGATCAATGCTGATATAAAAAGAGCTTGGAGGAGTGGGCTTACTCTCTCACTCTTCTACCATGTGAGGACACAACATTCATCACCTCTTACCCTTCCACCTTCCACTATGTGAGGACACAGCAAAATGGTCCCCACCAGATATCAACACCTTGATCTTGGATTTATCCCATCCTCGAGAACTGTGGGTACATAAATTTCTGTCCTTTATAAATTAGCCAGTCTGTGATGGTTTATTATAGCAGCACAAAATGGACTAAGATAGTGGCAAATAGGGTGGAGGAAAAAATGCAGAAGTGAGGTTGACTGTCTGTGGGACCAGACAGTCCAAAGGAAGAATGGACAGGGATTGGTAACAGGCTAGGTCTAAATAACAAAGGATTCTGGGAACAAACAAGCAAACCAAAGAAGTAGATATTTCCAGGAAACCTCCCTTAAGAAAAGAGGAAAGGAGAGGATTGGCCTCTCCCATGTGTGCATTCCTTGGCTAAGTCATTGGCCTTTCTCATCTCAGTTTCTGTACATACACAGTAGGGATACTAACACCTGCTGCAAAGGATGGTCTTGGGATTAAATGGAATGCACTTGGTACTACATCTGGAACTTGGAAATTCTCATCGTGTTGGAAAGTGGAGAGCGAAGGCTGGGAGTCCCAATGGGTGAGCTTAGATCCCGGTATGGGGCATGTGAGGTTGGGAGGCGCTGCCAACATGAACAGGGCCCCTCACATTCTGGGAAATGAGGAAGCAGGAGGAGTGTCTGGCTCCTAACACAGGGCGGGAGAATTCCTTGAGTGAAGAGAAGAATTCAAAAAGAAAGAGGGAGGAAATCACACCTTCTCATAACTTTGCTGTAACTAGGGCTTTTCAATTTTAAACTAATCATTGTGTCACATTTATTGATGTTCCTCACTGGTTTCAGCAGGGCAGGTATGTATTGGGCCATTTAAAGTGTATGAGTAGGCTGGGCATGGTGGCTCATGCCTGTAATCCCAGCACTTTGGGAGGCCCAGGCAGGCGGATCACCTGAGGTCAGGAGTTCAAGACCAGCCTGGCCAACATGGTGAAACCCCATCTCTACTAAAAATACAAAAATTAGCCGGGTGTGGTGGTGGCCACCTGTAATCCCAGCTACTTGGGACGCTGAAGCAGGAGAATCACTTGAACCCAGGAGGCAGATGTTGCAGTGAGCTGAGATGGCGCCACTGTACTCTAGCCTGGGCAACAAGAGCAAGACTCCATCTAAATAAATAAATAAAATAAAATATATGAGTACATTTTTTTCTTGGAACTGACATTCCATGAATACATTTTTTTCTTGGAACTGACATTCCATGAATACATTTTTAAATGGATAATCTGCCTTATGCAGGTACATCAGAGGTCCCCCTTGCTCTGTGGGTACATCAAAAAGTCAGGAGAAAATGCATGTATTACCTTTGTAAGGGACCTTCCCACCTCTAATTTTTTTAAACCTCTGATCTTAGAAAATCCTCTAAAGGTTAATTAAAGCTTTACTTTCTAGCCTCTGGTGTATTGTGCTAAATTTATTTGTTGGTGTGGATGTCAACAGCAACTGATATTTGTGAATAGCTTATGCAATATCAAAGAGTTGAGTAAAAGAAGAGAAAAAACCCTCAAGTACTATATGTCAGGGCTGAATAATTGCTTCACCTTCAATGCTTATTAATCTAATTCTACATAAGAAGTACTTTATTAAAAGGCTATAGGTAAATAAATACATTCAAATTATGCAAAATTTCCATTTAAATAAAGCACTCCAGTATTATTCATATTTGTTTATTAGAATACGATTGTGAATCGGTTGGGTCAAGAGTAATTGACAAATATAATGTGATAAAAATGGTTTTATCTTAAAAGTCTGATGAAACCTCTCTCTCACACACACACCTACACACACACACACACACACACACACACACACACACACTGCCACCACCTGCCTTCTGATGGGAGGCAGAGCAGACCCATTCATCATACTCCATTATATACATTAACAAAAATGGCCAATATATTGGTTAAGAGCTTTAATCTCTTGAACCAGAATTCTGACCTTTATTCAGATTCTAGATCCAATGATGAAGATGAGGAAGAGGATGATAATAATTTTTCAAAGGTTTAAAAGCAAAACCAGAATTTTTGGGAAGATGCACTCTTAGAATGATTTTCCCTTTGAGAGATAGCCCAATTCAAATTTCCTCTAAAAAGAACACCTAATTTCCCAGGAAGAGGTTTATGCTAACTAGAGCCAACACCTTTGGATTATCAATAATTCGTTACCATTAAAAACAAATTTCATTAAATTCCTTCTCCGTCGTTCTGAACTCTCTGCTTCTATTAATTACTTAACGATTGTGCAGTGTATTAGGGACCCCCTTGGAAACAACAGAAGGAATGCAAGAGCCATTTAGCACTTGCTTGCTTGGCTTCTACAGCAGTAGATGAAGTACTTCCCTACAGCAGCGTAGGGAAGTGGAACTCAGCTTAGTGGTGTTGTTGGGAAATCACGGCTTGGCACCTCTTGTAGGCAACTCTTCCAGCAGGCACCATGATCCAATGATTCCACCATCCCTGCCCAGTCTCCAATTTGGGCCCTGGAGTCTGCTCTGTCAAACTCCATCTGTAATCACCATGTCCTAAGGCTATGTCACCCTTGTTCCCAGGTTGGGATTTGTCCTGTGTACCCAGCCTACCCCCTGGACTCATGCAGCAAACCACAGCAGGCTGAATGCATGACCGGTAAATAATGCGGGCTTTCAAACTGGTCCAATGGCTAATTTAATGTGTCAACTTGACTGGGCTAAGGGATGCCCAGATAGCTGGTCAAACATTCTTTCTGGGTATGACTGTGAGGGTTTCCAGCAGAGATTAGCATTTGAATCAGCAGATTGAGTAAAGAAGATCACCCTCCTCAATGTGGAAGGGCATTATCCAATCCTTTGATGGCCTGCATAGAACAAAAAGAGGAGAGGTTAACTCACTTTCTCCTTTTGAGCTGGGACATCCATCTTCTCCTGTCCTCTGACACTGGCACTCCTGGTTCTCAGGCCTTCAGAGTCTATCTGAGACTTACACTAGCAGGCTCTCACACCACTCCTGTTTCTCAGCTCTTTGGACTTGGGCCAGGACTGACATGCTTTGGCTGTGTCCCCACCCAAATCTCATCTTGAATTGTAGCTCCCATAATTGCCACATGTTGTGGGAGGGACCCAGTGGGAGATAACTGAATCATGGGGGGCGGTTTCCCCCATACTATTCTCATGGTAGTGAATAAGTCTCATGAGATCTCATGGTTTTATAAGACGTTTCTGTTTTCACTTTGCTCTCATTCTCTCTCTTGCCTGCTGCCATGTTAAACACGCCTTTCACCTTCTGCCATGATTGTGAGGTCTCCCCAGCCACGTGGAACTGTGAGTCCATTAAACCTCTTTTTTTTTTTTATAATTTACCCAGTCTCAGGTATGTCTTTATCAGCAGCATGAAAACAGACACATACAAGGACTTAAATCACCAGCTTCCCTGGTTCTCAGACTTACAGACTGAGACTGAAGTACCCCACTGGCTTTTCTGGTTCTCCAGCTTGCAGATAGCACATCATGGAACTTCTTAGCTTCCACGGTCCCATGAGGCAATTCCCATGATAAATCTCCTCTCTCTCTCTCTCTCTCTCTCTCTCTCTCTGTGTGTGTGTGTGTGTGTGTGTGTGTGTGTGTGTGTCCTATTGGTTCTGTTTCTCTGAAGAACCTTGACTCTCTGACTAATATAGCTGGGTAATTGGATAGGCTAAACCCACCATTAGCCACCTCCCTGTCCATGAGTGAATCTGAGACCCTATAAAAATGGGTAAACAGATACCCTGTGGAGAGAGGAGAGAAGACATAAGAAGAATCAACTATAAGTGGGGAGAAAGTCAAAAGAAATCATAACTGATTCTTGTCTGTCAAGATTTATCACCTTAAGGCACAGTGGCTCACACCTATAATTCCCATAGTTTGGGAGGCTGAGGAGGGAGGATCACTTGAGCCCAGGAGTTGGAGACCAGCCTGGGCAACATAGTGAGACCCTGTCTCTACAAAATATTTTTTTTAAAAAGCTGGGTATAGTGGTGCATGCCTATAGGCCCAGCTACTTCAGAGGCTGAAGTAGCTACTTCAGAGGCTGAGCATGGGAGGTCGAGGCTGCAGTGAGCACTGCACCCCAGCCTGGGTAACACAGAAAAACCCCATCTTAAAAAAAGAAAGAAAGAAACAGATTTATGACCCTGGACTCTGATTGGATGGAACGCTAAAGGTTACTGTATTAGCTGAGGTAACTGCTAGCTGCTAAAACAAGTAAATACATAAAGCTCAGTGATTTCACAAAATAAGAGTTTAAAACTGCAAGGGAGTTTGGGAAGGGTGATCTAGTTGATGCCCAATAAGAAGAGAAAACAGCAATGAGCCAAGCTCAGCCACAGTTTCCTAGTACAACCTTTCACACTTCCCCTTAACATCTACACAAGTGTTACATACCTACCCTTGAACACCTCCAGTGATGGGCACCTCATCCCCAGCTGGCAACCATGGAGCATACTCAGGGCCCAAACAAATGAGCAAGTGGAAAATCTGACACTTGGGCAGGTCCTGCCAGGGCCTAAATGGCTCTCCTCATCCTGTATTAGAAGACACACACCAACCAAGGCTTAATTCTAAACTGATTCCAGTATTATTGGAAATGCAGGCTCTACAATCATAAGACAACTGGAAACTTTGAAAGTCTGCCCAACAAGCTTCTTGAATAGAGCAACAGAGATTCAATAGTGGTAATGACTTAGAATGTTTGTTGAGTATCTAAGACTGAGTAAATAGTGGCAGGTCATTGTTAAAAATCATTGCATAATCAGTTATTCTCTACTCATTTGGTTGACAGGGGTGTTGGGATGTTTTGTAACCTGTGAAACTCTATATACAGGTAAGAAACTGTTAATGCTCATTTACACTAACAGGTAAGTATTATTCAAATATTTCGCACAATAAGTTTTTAGTGTCATCACTATTCCTTGAGAACACTGAAGAAAGAAGTGCAACACACACACACCCTGCGTGTCCTATTTATTACTTCTATGGACAGGTATTTCTGCCCCTTTAGGTGTTTTGTGTGCTATACATCAGTCTTAAGCACACACACACAAATGCTGATTCCTCATACCGGTCACAGTAGTTCAGTATAATTGTACTGTGATGCCTGGCCCCTTGTTCAGAGCCAGGTTGATCTGTAATAGAAGATGTGGTAATTCCTGATGACATCTGCAGGTTGTCAAACACTAGCAAATAGTAAAACACTGTGAAAGGACATGAGGAGAGATTTTTAACTATTAATAATTGGTTGTGGGTAGCAAGAAATAAAAATGGAATAAAGGGCTTTGGTGTAAAGAGGGCAGAGTGTACTAGCCAGAACCTATTCTCATAAGATGCTTTTTTCTGTCCTAAATTCAGGGTAGTCTCTAAACCTTGCCCTGCAGAGCCCCATTTTCTAGAGGACATTCAAAGACGGTCAATGTTTTTTGTGAGAGGGCAACAGCAAAGCTTGTATTTGAGTGGACTCTCTGTTCCTGAAGTCTCTGCATGTTTCCACTGTGTGCAGGAGCTTAACCCAGAAAGGCCCAGCAGGGGCTTTGGAAATGCAGCTGATGGCATTTGTGGGGTGGATACAACAAACTCACACAAGCCCTGAGAGGGGAACAGCAATGGGAGGAGTTAGGATTGGACATATTGCTGGGGGTAAGCTGTGTCTTCCAGAAGCAGCCAGTAGGACTGACCACAGCCCTGCCAGCAGATGCAGGAAAAGAGCTGAGGCCATCACACTCAAAATTAGTCCATGCTATCTTCTGTAGCACTTAGCAGGTTGTAGAGAGGCAATGATCTTAAGAGTAATGTCATCATGAACATCTCTCGGTGCTACTGATAGATTTTTCTCTCCTCAAAAAATAGATTCCAGCATTTATTTCTCTAGCTTGCAATGCGGTATATTCCATGAAACCAGAAGTGTCTTTAGCATGCTATTTAGGCTGATGGCTACTTCAAAGATCTTGTTAATGCCAGTGTTGTAAGTTTCATATTGAGTGCAGAGGCATAAGGGAATGCATTTGTTCTTATCAGACCCACAACAATTTGTAAAATAGGAAAACAGAAAATTTGTTTTCTCGAATGAGCTCAGAGCATTTTAAAGCACTCCCAGGTAGCCTAATAACAGATTCATGAGGCAAGGGAGGTAGAAATTAACATGTGCAATTTATAAACGGTGAAAGGGGCACTCACAAGAGAGTTGTGCAATAACATAAAACGTGCAATGTATAACATGTGTATAACATAACATGTATAATTTATAACTAACATACAACATGTGCAATTTATAACATACAACATGTGCAATTTATGATACATGTGCGATTTATAACATACAACATATGCAATGCATAACATAACATGTGCAATTTATAACATATAACATGTGCAATTTATAACATACAACAGTGCGATTTGTAACATACAACATATGCAATGCATAACATATAACATGTGCAATTTATAATAACATATAACGTGCAATTTATAAATACTGAAAGAGAAACCCAAAAAAGACTTCCTAAAGCCCTAAGGCATGTTGCACAGAGAAATGGGGACAGCAGCCCAGGGTCCACCACAAATCAGTCCCTAACAAATGTTTTTGAGTGATGATGGAAAATCAGGCCTCTAACACAAGGCTGAGGCACTTAACACCCCTCATTTTCTTTTCTGACTCCCTAAACTTTATCTGACTTTATCTCAGAGAGATGACTGAAGGAGCTTGCTATTAAGTAAAAACTGGGCATGGAGCAAACATCCAATTAGAAAAGGACCTTTATGATTATTTTACAGGCAGGGAAACTGAGATAGAGAAGGCCAATGGCTTCCTCTGAACACAGAAGTAGTAAGTGACAGAGCCGGATAAGATCTCAGACCTAATTCCTCTGCCATGCTATCCCCCTGTAGAGACTTAAAGCTCAACCCATCCTTTAAGTCCCCCTTTCACAGAAAACAGACAGGCAAGACTAATCACTATTTTGGTAAAGTCTGTGTAATAACTGATCAAACTCTGCCAGGAGATCATCTCACTGACATTTTGATTTCTAGAATGTCAAAACATATAAAGGATCATGAAGTTAAAATTAGATCTCAGGTGGGTTGGAGAAAATTGTCAGGTTTTTTAAAAGAATATAAAAGAAAGAGAAAGAGAAAAAACTTCATCTCTCTCCCATAACAGCAGGAATCACAGTCAGCAGTATACTGTTTTCAGTGAGAAGATCAAGGCAGCCACCCTGAAAAAGCTTCCACTGGCTTTCCAGCCACCAACAAAGCATCAGCGTTCTGTGAAGAAAGTTACCAGCGACAGGCTCTGAAAAATGTCTGCAGAGGATGCAGAGAGAGGGAGAGTCCTCAAAATGGAACTGTTTTTTTTTTTTTGTTTTTTTTTAAGACGAGTCTCACTTTGTTGCCCAGGCTGGAGCGCAGTGGCAGGATCTTGGTTTACTGCAACATCCGCCTCCCGGGTTCAAGCAATTCTCCTGTCCCAGCCTCCTGAGTAGCTGGGGCTACAGTCACATGCCACCATGCCCAGCTAATTTTTGTATTTTTAGTAGAGACGGGGTTTCACTATATTGGTCAGGCTGGTCTTGAATTCCTGATCTCAGGTGATATGCCTCAGCCTCCCAAAGTGCTGGGATTACAGGCATGAGCCACCTCGCCCGGCCAAAATGAAACTTTTACATTGGGAAAATTCAAATGAGAGTGCAGGACAAGATAAGGATAAATCGTCTATAGAAATTCAAGCTGAGTACAGTAGCTCATACCTGTAACCCCAGCACTGTAGGAGGCCGAGGCAGGAGGACTACTTGAGCCCAGGAGTTCAAGACCAGCCTGGGCAACATACGGAGACCCCCATCTCTACAAAAAAATTAAAAATTAGCTGGTTGTGGTGGCATATGCTTGTAGTCCTAGTTACTTGGGAGCCTGAGGTGGGAGGATCACTTGAGCCTGAGAGGCTGAGGGTGCAGTGAGCTATGATCACACCACTGCACTCCAGTCTGGGCAAGAGAGCAAGACCCTGTCTCGAAAAAAAAAAAAAAAGAGAGAGAGAGAAAAGAAATTAATTCCCTCCATCCTAAGAGAGCCATGAATTCTGATAAGCAGTTATTACTTGGAAAAGAGGAAGAAAGCGAATGAAATGGGGTGGGGGGTGGGGAGGAAAGGGAAAGGGGAGGGATGCGGAGGGGTGGGACGGCAATTCACTAAATGACAGACTCGATATTTCGCTAGAAGGACCTTCCCAAGGTAACTGCTGCACCTGTTCTTTCAAGCACGGCTTAGACACAGCGGAAATGTGGTATAATAATCCGAAAGAACAAATCAGCAAATCTTTTTGTATTAGAAGAAAAACAATAGACTAGCAAAACGAATTTTGACAACCTGTTAACAAGGTGTGAGTTCTGAACTCTGTTTCAGTAGGGAGCAAACATCCTTACTGTCAGAAGAGCATATAAGGGATATTTGGGTGTGGAAATGCTGATGTCAAGTTGATAGCAGGACAAATGAAATGGGGTGTGCAAAGGAGGGTATCAAAGTGTGGCAGGTCCAGGAGGCGCCTTTTCTGAAACTACACGCAGGGCCAGTGTTGACTTCCACTCTGGTCCTAAATTTTCAGATCAGTTTAAAGATAGAAATGAATATTTTCCTGTGTGAAAAAAGCAAATGGTATTATTCAATAAAATCTCAACGCTAAGGTGCAAATTACCTCCTCTACTCTAGGCTTTAACTCCATGACTGTGTAGTCAAAGTGGGATACACCCCTCACTTGGGACAAAAAAAGCCAATTCTGTGACATTCTGTGTTCCACAGAAAAGTCCTCATTGGAGTGATTCAAGAAAAGAACCCGGCTGGGCGCGGTGGCTCATGCCTGTAATCCCAGCACTTTGGGAGCCCGAGGTGAGTGGATCACGAGGTCAGGATATCCAGACCATCCTGGCTAACATGGTGAAACCCCGTCTCTACTAAAAATACAAAAATTAGCTGGGTGTTGTGGCACGTGCCTGTAGTCCCAGCTACTCAGGAGGCTGAGGCAGGAGAATCATTTGAACACGGGAGGCAGAGGTTGCAGTGAGCCAAGATTGTGCCACTGGGCTCCAGCCTGGGCGACAGAATGAAACTCTGTCTCAAAAAAAAAAAAAAAAAAAAAAAAAAAAGAGAGAAAAACCCAATTTTCTACTGGAAATGCTTTCCTCAAATTTAGGGCAGCAGATGTGTGTGGTCCTTATTTTTATGCTGCGTAAAGGATGCATTCAAGTAGAACAAGGAGCATGCCCATGTGCCCATCATCATTAATGGAAACACCTGCGTCTCTCTTAGCACTACTCTGAGAATTCATCACTAGAAAGCTCTTGGCTACCCATCTAGATGCATTCTTGGAAGTAGCCTGGGGTCCTCTGTTTAGGTCACAAAATAAAAATCTTGAGGAGATGAATTTCCATTTTCCTTGTGTTCAGAACAGTTTACTGTGGAGTTCCTCACTGAGGGCAGGAACAGAAGGTTTTTCTGAGAAAAGTCGTGGCAGCTGGGTAGTGTCTTAATGCCCTCAATGGCTCTTTATCATTCATACCTGGGAGGCCCACCTATTTCTGTTGCTATGAAGATTTGCAATGGGTTGAAGGAATGCACTGACTTTTGCTTTCATGCTGGAATTTGAAATAATAAAATGTATTCCAATCTGGGCCTTAGTTATCACACAGCTCTACATAAATCAAGCAAGAGGGCTGGTCAGGAAACTAGGCTCAGTTCTCCTATCTCCCTCCGCTCATGTTCCCCCAGTTTGTTGGTTTCCAGTACCAAAATTCACAAGTTTCTTTTATGGAAACAATTTAGAAGACTGTAGCCTGTGCAACTGGCTTCCATCACTAGCAGCTTTCTGGCCCTCACCTAAACTCCTCTTTTCATCTAACCTTGGGCTCCTGAACACAACTTCATCATGACCTATGGCATATGACATGCATTGGAAGTGTAAATTGGATGAGAAAATGAGATAAATGGCCATTCTACATTATTTCTTATACGAAACTCCACAGCTCAAACCATCTTTGTTCTACAGCTATTCAACCAGTTATTGAGGGAACGTTTTCAATTATTGGAGGGCTGAGCCCGACGGGTTATGTGACACCTTGGAGGAGCAGGAACTTCTATCCTTGTGCCTTCATCAACAAAAGAAAGAGAAAGGATAAAAGAAACACAGGCAATTGAAAGACATCTGAAAAATACTGGCAAGTAGAAAAGAAAAAAATTAAAATCACCTGCATTCTGTGATCCGCTGATAACCACTGTTCACACGTTCCCTGGAGTCACTACAGCCCTTTTTCTGTTTTGTCCCCACAGTTGAAATTATACCGGATATATGAATTTTCCTATTTTTCTTGTAACATAAGAATATTTTCATTATTACCAGAGAAACTCTGTGGACAAGATTTTGTCCTAATTAGCTGTCTTGCCTTTGATCTCCTGTGATGGAATCATTCATCTCATTTGAAAAGCTTTTGTTTCAAAGTTTCATTACGTTCTGATTAAGGAGGGATTGGAAAGCGATGTTCTGGTGTTGCTGAGGTTTGTCGGGGTTTGTTTTAAATCCTGAGGGATCATCCACACCCCCTCACGGTTCAAAGGAAGAAAAGCAAATGTTAACGGGGGAAGCATCCTCCCTTCAGATGGGAAAAAGTCAGTTCTAGACCCAGCTGGCAAATGCAGACACAGAGAGCAAAGGGATTAGTGGGAAAATCAAATGGACGGGTGATTTGAAGGCCAGATTATACTTCTATTAAGTGCAATCAAGGCAAAGAATCTCTTGTGGGAGGCAAGCAGAGGCTGCAGGAAGTAAGTCCTCCATGGAGCTAATGGAATATGGACAGTGAAAGGTCTTCTGAAAGGAATTCAGGATAAGAAAAAAAACACACGTTCTCTTTAAGACCAGACACGTGAATGCCAAGTTTAGATGCGCAGTTAACTAAAAACGGCTACGAATAGTGTAAATGGGTGCTTATTTTAGTTATAGTTGTGTATGTCTTTATTCTGGTCAATCAAATTGCAGCGTTGGAAGGTGTTATGGGTTAAATTGTGTCCCCTGCAAATTCGTATGTTCAAGTCCTAGCCCCTCGTACCTCAGAATGTGGCCTTATTTGAAACTTAATTTGAAGATAGAGTTGTTGGACATGTAATTAGTCAAGATGAAGTCATGCCAGAGGAAAACTAATCCTACAGGACTTGTGACCTTGCAAAGAGAAATTTAGACGCAGACATACATACAGGGAGAATGCCACGTAAAAGCTGGAGCAATACCGCCACAAGCCAGAGAACTAGAAGCTGGGAAGAGGCTGGAGCAGAGCCTTCCCTGGGGCATCAGAGGGAGCTTGTCCCTGCCCAAACATTGATTTCAACCCTCAAGCCTCCAGAAAAGAGAGAAAACAAATTTGTTGTTTAAGCCCTGGGTTTCCGCTACGTCACAGCAACTTCAGGAAAATATAGAAGGGGTCCTACACACTCTTTGGTCCAACTTCCTCCGTAACAGATCTCCTTCCCAACGTGGATATATGCTCCCTTTGTGTCCAGCACGGGTGGGTTCTTGGTCTGACTGACTTGAAGAATGAAGCCACGGACCCTCACGGTTGAGCATTACAGTTCTTAAAAGTGGTATATCCAAAGTTCGTTCCTTCTGAGGTTCGGATATATCAGGAGTTTCATTCGTTAATTGGTGGGTGGGGGGGTTCAGTGGTCCCGCTAGCTCACGAGTAGAGCTACAGACCTCCCAGGTGAGAGTTACAACTCTTGAAGTTGAAGAGTCTGAAGTTGTTCCTTCTTCCCACTAAGTTCAGTGGTCTGCACTAACTTCAAGAATGAAACTACAAGACCTTTCCCAAAAATATGACAGCTCAAAAAAAGCAGTATGTACCCCCCACAACCAGCAGAAACAAAATTTGCCAAAAACAATTAAAAAAACAAACCTGTCACATAGCAGAAGAGACCCCAAAACGGTTACCACTGCAGCATACGGCAGCCTGCTTTTATTCTCTTATCTGGCCCCACCCACATCCTGCTGATTGGTCCATTTTACAGAGAACCAATTGGTCTGCTTTACAGAGAGCTGATTGGTCCGTTTTGACAGGGTGCTGATTGATGCATTTACAATCCCTGAGCTAGACACAAAAGTTCTCCACCTCCCCACTAGATTAGCTAGATACAGAGTGTCCATTGGTGCATTCACAAACCCTGAGCTAGACACAGAGTGCTGATTGGTGTGTTTACAAACCTTGAGCTAGATACAGAGTGCTGATTGGTGTATTTACAATCCCTTAGCTAGACATGAAGATTCTCCTAAGTCCCCACCAGACTCAGGAGCCCAGCTGGCTTCACCCAGTTGGTACCCCAGTGGGACCGCAGGTGGAGCTCCCTGCCAGTCCTGGCTGTGCGCCCGCACTTCTCAGCACTTGGGCAGTCGATGGGACTGGGAGCCGTGGAGCAGGGGCGGCACTTGTCGGAGAGGCTAGGGTCGCTCAGGAGCCCACCGCGGGCGAGCGGGAGGCTCAGGCATGGCGGGTTGCAGGTCCCGAGCTCTGCCCCGTGGGGAGGCAGCTAAGGCCCAGTGAGAAATCGAGCACAGCAGCTGCTGGCCCAGGTGCTAAGCCCCTCAGTGCCCGGGGCCAGCGGGGCTGGCCGGCCGCTCCGACTGCAGGGCCTGCCGAGCCGACGCCCACCCAGAACTTGCGCTGGCCTGCAAGCACCGCGCGCAGCCCCGGTTCCCGCCCGCGCCTCTCCCTCCACACCTCCCCGCAAGCTGAGGGAGCCGGCTCCGGCCTTGGCCAGCCCAGAAGGGGGCTCCCACAGTGCAGCGGTGGGCTGAAGGGCTCCTCAGGCGCGGCCAGAGTGGGCACCAAAGCGAGGAGGCGCCGAGAGCGAGCCAGGGCTGCCAGCCCGCTGTCACCTCTCACCTTCAGCAGTCTCCGTGGGACACGTCCAGTGATGGGACCTCACTGTTCTCGGGGCAACACCTTCCGTTACTTGAATAGCTTCAATTAGTACACTTCATGGAGTACCAAGCTTTTGTAATATAGTTATTAGCAAAACCGACTAACGTTAAACTTCACCATTTTTTTTCTTTAAAGTTCTATTTTGCATTCAATAAAAGGGTGCTGTGTGGAAAAGCATGCACGCATCTGCCTCTTGGCCCATGATCAAGGCACCATCATTCACCTGGGGCAGCAAAAGTATGAGGCACTTGGATGGAAATAAACAGCCTCTGAGTTCTGACCTTGCTGATGGTGGTGAGTGCACACTTCACCCTCGCTTCTGTGGTTAGCAGGGCCTTCTGCCCAACGGTGTCCACCAAGAACAAATCAATGCTAACAGGCTGGCCGACTGAGTCATAAGAAGCACAATTCATGAGTGAGAAGCACAGCATCTTCCCTTCCTGCCACAAAAGGGCAGGGAAAGAAGTGGGGCCGTGAGTCATACAGCAGCGCTGGTCATGGGAAGATCCCACCAGAGTTGTCAAGCGGCCAGGAGAGACATCTCCTTTGATATGTTCCGTTACATTCCTTTTTCTCCAACCAGCCATATTTGAGGAGAGATTGACAGCTAGACTCCCTTCAGTCCAATTCAACAAGGATTTGTTGTGTATACACTGACCATTTTCCCCGAGGGGAATGACTGCAGTGATGAAGCTGATTAATTCTCATGAGCCAGCTGGGAGGAGGTGCTTGGGGGCTAATGACTCATGATCAGAGATCAATGCTTTGGGGAGAGGTGGCAAACAGACCTCATTTCCAGAATGCCTGGCTCCGGATGTGGATGAGAAATTCAGTCTCTGCTCTGTAACGTGGCCTCCTTCCAATATTTAGTGACGAGATCAGGCCACTTCATTGGAGGAAGCAGATTCTGTGTTTCCACCCACCGGGGCTGTTAATATCCTGAGACCCTCTCTGCTGGGTGCATCTAGACTTCTTGTCTCACACATTCACATTTAGTTAAACCCAATAAATGTTTACCAAGTGCTGTTTCCTCTGGACAGCCCCATGCTGTAGAAGTTACAAAAGTAAGACCCAATGCACTAAAGGAGCTTGGGGAGAACACAAGACAATTACGCTCTCCTGGCTTGCTAGCAGCAGCTCAGAGGCAATGCTGCATCTTTTCCCCATGGGAATCAGTATCCTAGGCTCATATCCTGGCACTGGTAAGTGCTTGCTGTGGAGCACTAGACAAACTTCTAAGATGGACTTCATAAAACTTGACAAACTGAGAAATTCATAGCAAAAGCAAAATATTGGGATGAGCAGAGACAAATTTACTCTTTGTAGTTTTGTTTTGTTTTTTGAGACAGGGTCTTGCGATGTTGCTCAGAACTGCTGGGCTCAAGCGATTCTCCCATCTCAGCCTCCTGAATAGCTGGGACTACAGGAGCATGCCAACAAGCCCAGGTAACATCATTTTAAAGGAGACAGTCAGGTTAGGGGTCTCTTACTACAAGATAGCAGATTAATAGCTGCATGAAGCTCCTGTGATTAACACTGGGGAGTCATCAGAGAACCGAACGAGTAGAACAATGACACAGAAGAGAAAGCCAGAAAAAAACTCACACCAACCTGAAAACTTGGTAAGTGACAGGTGATGTTACAGACCAAGAAGTACTGGAGATTCCAAAAATAGCTGATGCTATTGATTATTTCCATAAAAATTAATTTCTTACTTCAAAGTTATGAGTCATTATTAGGGCTGTTCACCAAATGCACCAACTGTATCTGCCTTCTGGGCCCAGGATGGGGTTGTACCTCTTTGTCCCCTCTGAAGCTAGACCCGGTCCCTGTGACTTGCTTTGGCTGCTGAAACTGGTCAGAAGAAATGTGTGTTACCTTCAAGCAGAACCAAAGCGCCATGTATGACTCTCCACGCCCCCTCCTTGCTGCAGGCATTTCAGATACCCCTGTCTAGAAAAGCATCCTTCAACCTGCATCCCTCAGGGACTCTGATGAGCAGAGACCCCTGCAAACCCACAGTGGACATGCAGTTTGTATAAATGAGACACAACTTGGGGTTAAACCTCTGTGATTTGGGGTTGTTTCTTTGGTATAACCTAGTCTGTCCTACCTAATACAAAATAAACAACTCCAGGTGATTAAACACCTGCATATAGAAATGCGTAAAATTTGAGGAAATGATATAGGCAAATTTGATAACCTCAGAGTATAGCAGGATTTCTTTTAAAGTTTTTAAAATTATAAACCATGAAGGAAAAGATGAATGCATTTGACTGCATCAAATTTGAAGTCTTCATTTCACCAATAAACACTACAAATTGAAAAGACAAGCCACAAGCTGGAAATGATATTTGCAGTGTGTCTAACTGACAAAAGATGAGCAAACAGCTCACACAATAATACCCTGAAGACCAATGAGGAAAAGACAAACAAGCCAAAAGAAAAATGAGTAAATTACATGAAAAAACAAGAAACATATGGAAAAACTGCTGAAATCAGTTAATAATTGGGGAAATGCAAATTAAAGCAATTTAAACCATTCCACACCCATCAGTTTGGTAAAAAATTAAAATTTGACAATACCCAGGATTGTCAAGAACATAAAGAAACAGAAACTGGTTTTGGGTGTTTGTTTGAGACAGGATCTCGCTCTGTCATCAAGGCTGATGATCTCGGCTCACTGCAGGCTTAACATCCCAGGCTCAGGCCATCCTCACGCCTCAGCCCCCTGAGTAGCTGGGACTACAGGTGTTAGCCGCCACACCAGGCTAATTTTTGTATTTTTTGTAGAGCCAGAATTTTGGCATGTTTCCCAAACTGGTCTCAAACTCCTGGGCTCAAGCAATCCTCACACCTTGGCCTCTGAAAGTGCTGGGATTACAGATGTGAGCCACCGCGCCTGGCCCTGAAACTGTTTTGATAACATTGGTGGAAGTGAAAGGTTGGAAAAACCACATTTGTGGTATATGCAATGGAATACCACACAGCTACTTGTGTCAACATGGATAAATCTCAAAAACATAACGTGAAACAACAACAAAAACAATCATGTTACAGAAAGTTGTGTGGTATATGTACCATTTACACAAAGTTAGAAATCACCTACACTTTAGTAAATACGTACGTAGTAAGGCAATACAGTGCACAGAAGAATGATAAATAACTCTGAAGAGAGAGGATAACAGGGTAAGAAAGGGGTACAAAGTTAATTATTAAGAAAAATAATATAGCACAACTTTTGACTGAGATTGGATATAGCTGGGAGGTAAGCTCATTATGCTGTTTTCTGTAATTTTCCATTTATATACTTTTTTTCATTTTAAATTTCCCAAGGCCTCTGGTATAGTAATAGTTTGGGTATTTGTCCCCTCCAAACCTCATATTGAAATTTGATCCCTGATGTTGGAGGTGGAGCCTGGTGGGAGGTATTTGGGTCATGAGGTGGATCCCTTATAATGGCTTGGTGCCATTCTTGTGGCATTGAGTGAGCTCTCACTCTAGTTCCTGTGAGATCTGGATGTTGAAGAGTCTGGCACCGCCCTCCCCCATCTCTTTTCCTTCCTCTCTTGCCACATGATGCCTGCTCCCTTTCTTCTTTGTCAGAGTGGAAGCTCCCTGAAGCCCACCCCAGAAGCCAATGCCGGCACCATGCTTCTTGTACAGTCTGCAGAACTATGAGCCAAATAAACCTCTTTTCTTTGTAGATTACCCAGCCTCAGGTATTTCCTTTATAGCAACAAAAACAAACTAAGCTTCATAATGAGCAAATTGCGAGATGAACCCCAGATATTCTAATTAAACTGGTCTGGTGTGTGGCCTGGGTAGGAACAGTATTTAAAGCTTCCAAGTGATTCTTATCTGCAGTCAAGGCAAAAAACCACTGCATTAGGAGAAATGCAGGGAAGAACCCAGGTTTTAGAATCTGCCAGCTGTGGGGAAGAATCCCAGGTCTGCCACTGTTTTGTAAGCTTGGCCAACCGCACAATCAGTGTTTCCATCAGTACAATGGGGTAATAATACCTATTTTGTTGAATTGCTAGAAGAATTACAAAATAGTGATGTGTATGAATTACCCAGTGTAGTATCTGACTTATCACACTAATAAGTAATTTTTCTCCTTGGGGTTGATGTATACAATTCTGATGTATTTTCTTGAAGTAAAACTTCATTACTCTATGGTATGATCTTACAAGAAATGAACAACAAACAGATTGCTTAGGTCCTAGGAGTGGGCTGAACATCTCAACACCGTCTCCCACCCGATGCCCCAGTCTCCCTTCTCTCTTCTCCAACCCACTTACTATATTCTAGAACAGCTTATAATCCTGCTGCTTTCTCAGCCCATCTTATTGAAATGTGTGCTTGTTATTTTGAAAGCCATAATTGCATGTTTACACCCAAAACATAGCTCTTCATCCAACGATTTGGTCTGTTGGATTCTCAATATTTCTTTTTAACTGGTATCATTATCTCAATGTGTCAAATAATACCACTGAAGTGATGAATGGAAAATGCTTTTTTCTTTTTTTAATTCTTTACAATAGAAGGAAAGATGCCATATTACCAAGCCACAGTCTTTTAAACTACTTTGCTCAGAATTAGACTCTCTTAACCTCAGAAGAACAGGCTCTGTTTTCAAGGTCTACTGATGTTGCATATCATGTATTACAAAAATAATTTTAGGCTGGGAGCAGTGGCTCATGCCTGTAATCCCAGCGCTTTGGGAGGCCGAGATGGGCAGATCACGAGGTCAGGAGTTTGAGACCAGCCTGGCCAACATAGTGAAACCCCATCTCTACTAAAAATATTAAAAAATTAGCTGGGCACAGTGGCAGGCACGTGTAATCCCAGCTACTCAGGAGGCTGAGGCAGGAGAATCGCCTGAACCCAGGAGGTAGAGGCTGCAGTGAGCTGAGATAGCACCACTGTACTCCAGCCCAGGCAACAGTGCAAGACTCCGTCTTAAAAAAGTAATAATAATAAATAAGTAAATAAAAACAATTTTAAATACTCATCATTTTCAAAACAACCTACTAATTTTTCGAATCTCCCCTTTATGTGTTTGAGAAAAGGGTTGATGAGGAGTTTAGGTATCCAAGAGAGAGAGGACTGTAACCATATAGCCTGTCGGGGGACTGTGCTGACCAGGTGCCATTCTGTGTCTTAAGCAAACATTCACTGTGTGTCTACCTTATACTAGATGTGAGAGACAAGCAATGCACAAGAATAGCTTCTATGCACAAGACACTCGCAATAGATTTCTGATGAAAAGATACAGGCTTGAAAACTCATAAGACAGTAAATGATTTAAGGCTAGTAAATCATTTACAATTTACAAATCATTACATAGAGGCAATACCTGTGGGAATTCTGTGAAAAGAGAGACCATGGCAGTTGGTGTGGTGAGGAGACAGTTGGGGTAGGGGATGGTGCCTGATCTGAGCATCGAAGGATGAATGGTCTGTGCTATGGTTTGAGTGCTTGTCCTCTCTCAAACTACTGTTGAAACTTAATCCCCAATGTGGCTGTACTGAGAGGTGGGACCTTTAAGAGGTAATTGGGTCATGAGGGTCAGCCTTTATAAATAGATTGATCCATTCATGGACTAATGGGTTAATGAATGAATGGGTTATCATAGGAGTGGGACTGGTGGCTTTAAAGAAGAGGGAGAGAGACCTGAGCCAGCACTCTCAGCCCCCTCACCATGTGATGCTCTGCACCATCTTGGGACTCTGGAGAGAGTGCCCACCAGCAAGCAGGAAGGCCCTAGCCAAATATAGCACCTTGACCTTGGACTTAGCCCTCATAACGTAAGAAATAAATTCCTTTTCTTTACAAATTACCCAGTTTCTAACACAGGAATAGGAAGCCAAACACTGCATGTTCTCACTCTTAAATGGGAGTTGAGCAATGAGAACTCATGGACACAGTGAGGGGAACGACACACTGGGGTCTGTTGGGGGACGGGGAGGGGAGAGAGAACATCAGGACAAATAGTTAATGCATGTGAGGCTTAAAACCTAGATGATGGGTTGATAGGTGCAGCAAACCACCATGGCACACATATACCTATGTAACCTACATATACCTATGTAACAAACCTGCACGTTCTGCGCATGTATCCCAGAACTTAAAGTAAAATAAAAATAAAAATAAATTTAAAAAACACAAATTACCCAGTTTTAGGTATTACGTTATAAGCAACAGAAGACAAAGTCTGGCAGACCCTGAAGTTTCTCCCCAAAGTCATTCTCCCATTCCCGATGGCTTTCAGATCCCCAATTTTGTTTAGACATCAATGTGCCCACTTCTGGAAATAAATCATGTCTATAACAACCCTGATGCCTGCAACTGATGGACCTGGGGATGGGTTTAAGGTCTACTTCTGCCCACTTGAATTCTGGGAAATATTTTCTTGCCTTTTGCTCCCACTCCCTTTCTTTCTGCCTGGATTCCTGTCTTATGAAGACATAACTTTTTTTCTTTTCTTTTCTTTTTTTTTTTTTTGAGACAGAGTCTTACTCTACCGCCAGGCTGTAGTGCAGTGGAACCATCTCAGTTCACTGTAACATCCGACTCCCTGGTTCAAGTGATTCTCCTGCCTCAGCCTCCAGAGTAGCTGTGATTACAGACACACGCCACCACACCCAGCTAATTTTTGTATTTTTAGTAGAGACGGGGTTTCATCATGTTGGCCAGGGTGGTCTCAATCGCTTGACCTTCTGATCCACCGGCCTCAGCCTCCTAAAGTGCTGGGGTTACAGGCGTGAGCCACCACGCCTGGCCAAGACATGACTCTTAAAGCTGAATCAGCCTTCTGGTGAACATATGGGAGATACCACCAAAACTATGAAGATGACAAGAATACAAAGAGGAACAAGTGTGGGCCATTGGTAACACTGAACAGCCATTCTGTCCATCCTACGACTGTCCACTACCAAATTTTCTGTTATGTGAAATAACTATGTCTTTATTATTTAAGTTGCTCTGGTTGGCTATTTCATTACTAATGCAGGTGAGTCAGGCATTCCAAGGATAACAGCAAAAGCTAATAGCATGTTTAGGGGACAATGAATAGACAAATTTGACTGGACTGGAATACAGGGCTCGATAAAGGGAATATACATTAATCTAAGGAATAAAGCAGTCAACCAGACAGACCTGGGATCCAATCCTGGCTTAGTCATTTATTATCTGTGTGATTGTGGGCAAGTTACTCCAGTTCTCCACATCTAGTATTCACATCTGAAAAAATGGAGACACCTCTACCTTGTAGTGTTATTGTCATACACTTGTAAATAGTAGGTGCTCAATAAATGACAGCACTATTATTTGAAGAGAAAGCTGAGAAGTTAGGTTGAAGCCAAAATCTGGAGGCTTTTGACTACCAGGCTAAAGAGCTCAAACTCAATCTTATTGATAATAGGAAGTCCTTGAAGGTTTGCATTTTGCAGCTTTTAATATTATCTATATGTTTATTTTAAATTATTAATGTTAGCTAGATTAACACAAATTCTCACACTAAAGGCCTATCTACCCCAGTTCTCATCACGTAATACAAAATGTCCAGCTTCCAACTGAACTACCAAAATTCACATGAGAAAACCTAGATAACCTGAATAACCCTATATCTACTAAAGAAATTGTATCAATAATTATAGCCTCCCAAAAGAGAAAGCACTAGGTTCAGATGGTTTTCTGGTTAATTCTACAAAACATTTAAAGAAGAAATCATACCAATTATCTACAATCTCTAGCAGAAAACAGAAGCAGAGGGAACACTTCCTAAGTCATTCAGTGAGGCCAGTATTACCCAAATAACAGAACCAGATAAAGATGTTACAAGAAGGAAAAACTACAGACCAATATCTCTCATGAACATAGATGGAAAAACCCTCAAAAAAATATAAGCAGATCAAATCCAACAATACATAAAAATTATACACCATAACCAAGTGGGATTTACTCCAGGTATACAAGACTGGTTCAGCATTTGGAAATCAATCAATGTAATCCACTATATCAACAGGCAAAAGAAGGAAAATCATATGATACTATCAATTGAATTGGAAAAAGCATTTGACAAAATCCAACACTCATTTATGATAAAAACTCAGGAAATAAGGAAAAAGGGGAATTACCTGAACTTGATAGCGAGCATCTATAAGGCAAAATTCTATGGAGCATCACACCTGATGCTGAAAGGCTGAATGCTTTCTCCTACAAACAGAGGTACACAAATACAGACAACTGATCTTTCACAAAGGAGCAAAGACTATCCCTTTCTCCTACAAATGGAGGTACACAAATACAGACAACCGATTTTTCACAGAGGAGCAAAGACTATCCCTTTCTCCTACAAATGGAGGTACATAAATACAGACAACCGATCTTTCACAGAGGAGCAAAGGCAATTCCGTGGAGAAAAGGATAGTCCCCTCATTGATGTTGGAACAACTGGATGTCCATATATCAAAAACTGAACCTATATACAGACCTCAAACTTCTCCCAATAATTAACTTAAAATGGATCATAGACTTAACTGTAAAGAAAGGGAAGAGAACAAAGGAGAAAAGAAAGAAAAAGAAAGAAAGAGAAGAAGGAAGGAAGAGAGAAAGAAGGAAGGAAGGAAAGAAAGAAGGGAGAAAGAAAATAAGGGAGAAAACCTAGGCGACCTTAAGTTTGGTGATAAATTTCAGATACAACACAAAAACCACAATCCACAAAAAGTTGATAAATTTGATTTTATTAAAAATCGATAAACTGGACTTTAATATTTTCTTCTCTGAAAAAGACATTGTTAAGTAAATGAAATGATCAGCCACGGTCTAGGAGAAGATATTTGCAAAACATATCTCTGATAAAAGGCTTGCATCTAGAATATACAAAGAACTCTTAAAACTCAATAAAAATCAAACAACCTGATTAACAAATAGGCAAAATATCTGAACAGACACCTCACCAAAGGAGATATATATCTATATCTATCTATCTATCTATAGAACTTCTTGTAGTTCCCAAAGTAAGAAAGTGCTCAAAAAGAAAAACAATATAAAAATCCACCATAATTAGCACGTGTCAAAAGGAAATACAAGCCAACTGAAAAACTTCTCAATGGCCAAAGCTGGAAGAATTTCAGCAACAAAATAAATAAAGTAGTACTGGATTATATCCCAAAGTATAAAATGTGTACCCATGAGTCCATGTTGAAATAACTAAAGATTGAAAACATGAATAAATGAAGGAGAAGAGACAAATCTCCCATATGGAAATATTCCAAATAATTGACTAGATGCTCTATGCTCAAGAAAATGGAGTATAACCCACACTCCCTAAGTGCAGGCTGCTCATAGTGACTTCCTTCCAAAGAGTACGGTGCAGAAAGTGGGGAAAAGAGTAGCCTTACAGAGAAGAAACATGATAAACACTGTGTCAGCCAGATGACCAGGCCATCAACCATGATGAGTCACGTTGATAGTCTGTATCATGACATGATGCAAGAAAATGGCACTTAATCTCTGTGATCTTGCTCCCCAGAACCCATAGCCCCTGTCTAATGATGAGAAAAACATCAGACAAGTTGAGAGACATTTTGTAAAATACCTGACTAAATCTGCCAAAGTCATCAAAAACAAGAAAAGCTGGCTGGGCACGGTGACTCACACTTGTAATCCCAGCACTTTGGGAGGTCTAGGCAGGTGGATCACTTGAGGCCAGGAGTTTGAGACCAGCCTGGCCAACATGGTGAAATCCCATCTCTACTAAAAATACAAAAACTAGCCAGGTGTGGTGGTACTCGCCTGTAATCCCAGCTACTTGTGAGGCTGAGGCAGGAGAATCGCTTGAACCCAGGTGGCAGAGGTTGCAGTGAGCCAAGACTGCACCATTGCACTCCAGCCTGGGTAGCAAGAGTGAAATTCCAACTGAAAAAAAAAAAAAAAAAAAAAGTCTAACAAACTGTCACAGCCAACAGGAACCTAAGGAGACAGGACAACTAAATGTAATGTAATTTCCTAGATGGGATCCTGGGACATAAAGAGGACATTAGAACAAAACTAAGGAAATCCAAATAGAGTATGAACTTTCTCAATAATAATTTATTAATACGGGTTCATTAATTGTAACAAGCATACCCTATCAATGTTAGATATTAATAAGAAGAGAAACTGGGTGTAGGGTATATGGGAATTCTCTCTACTGTCTTCTGAATTTTTCTGTAAGTGTAAAGCTTTTTCTAAATAAAAAAGTTTATTTAAAAAAATATTTACTTCAGGCTGCTTGCAAGCATAGCATTTGGCCTTTTTCAGAGTTTCCATTCCAAATCAAAAAAAGCTGAGATCTCAGAATCGGAGTTTAGGGAACAAAGAGAGGCATCCAGACATGGAGACATTAGATTGAAGTTGAAGTATAAGACCAGTTTGGTAGAAGAATTACAGATAACATAATCGACAAAATTTAAGAGAAGAGAAAGTGGAAAGTAATGTGAGTTAAGTATCTCCACTCTCAAAGACTGGAATCTATAGGTACTATGTAAAGTAGATATATTTTAATAATAATAATAAAAAAACAGCTTAAAGGAAATACCTGTAAGGAATAGAGCTGTGTTTGGGAAAAGACAACTTTTCTTTTTCACCTGGTAGCATCCTGAATTTAGTCTCTAGATGAGCACAACAGAGTTGCTATGGTGATTGACCGAAATATGCATTTTAAGACAGTTACCCCAGGCCGGATGCGGTGGCTCATGCCTGTAATCCTAGCACTTTGGGAGGCAGAGGTGGGTGGATCATTTGAGGTCAGGAGTTCCAAACCAGCCTGGCCGACATGGTGAAACCCCATCTCCACTAAACAAAAATTAGCTGGGCATGGTGACGGGCACCTGTAATCCTAGCTACTAGAGGAGGCTGAAGCAGGAGAATCACTTGAACCCGGAAGGCGGAGGTTGCAGTGAGTTGAGATCGCACCACTGCACTCCAGCTTGGGTGACAGTGTGAGACTCCATCTAAAAAAAAAAAAAAAAAAAAAGGCAGTTAACCCAGAAGTAAGAATATGTAAGTGCTCAGTAAATCTTTGACAGTGCTATCATTTGCAAGTCTCCCATGCTACAGATGCTACAGGAAGAGGGAACAAGGCCTTACATTCTTCAGAGGATTTACAATTCATAACCATCAGTAACTTAAAAAGTTCAGAAAAATACTTCGTTGCTCAACAGAGCACATCACTTCAGGTTTGTTACTCCTTAATATATAGCATGTTATAATTTCACAACCCAAAGTTATGCAGTAGTTGGCTGATGTACCAATGTCAGATGCTTGTACAGACACAACAGACTCTAGTCCCACATTTACCTGCACAATTGAAAACACATGATGCCTGACAAATGTTTAATTATTTCTGAATTTTATATTAGAACAATGTCAGCATCTTGCAAAATAGATTTTGATGAATACCTTGGCCACAATAAACCTTTTAAAAGAAAAACACTGGCTTTTATGATCTGAGATTTTCAGATTATGAGATCATTAATCACTCTAAGTGTTACGTCTCATTTCTACCCGAGAGTTATTTTATACCCTTAGGACCATGACATGTTTATTAGACTTAAGTTAAAACAGAGAATGATTTCTGCTCATGGTTATTCAAATTCCATTAAAAATAACTTCTAAGCCAGTGACCATTTTTCCTTGTCTCCATTAAATATAGGAAATGTTAGAGCGAGTTGGAAAACAAATCTACCAGACTCCCCTGCACATTTTTCACACCCTAATGTAGTGAGATGATATTAACAGCCATTGCTACAGAATCTCTCTCTTTGGTAAGATTGCTACTGAGGATGTGTGTCTCTTTTGCAATTCTGAACTCCAAGTGAACCCATCCATGCTCCAAGTAGAATCGGTACATGGCACTGCATGTGCTTTGGGAGCATTTTTAACCCTCACTGCGTCGCGTGTATACATTAGAAGAAAAAGTTCGAACATTTCTGGAACCCATGGGAGCTCATTTTGAATCACTACAGCCAATAAATGTAGTAGGCATATATTTTGCCGCAAGTTGCCCCCAAGCCTGCAGCAGGAGCAAGTGGAAAGGCAGGGAGGAGAGGAAGGGTACCAGAAAGAGGTAAGCTAATTCTTGCAGAACAACCTTGGAAAAGCTGGAGAATTAAAGACACCAGCTACCTGTGACTCTGGAGAGGACCAGGCCATTGAGAGTTGGCACCCAGAAAATTCACCTCCCAGATCCCCTTGTCTACTCCTCCATGAAGCCTGGCAACTGCTCCTCCCCTGCCCTGCTGAAGACCAGAGAATGTCTGTCCTCAGAGACACCACATGCATCTGAGGGTGGAATGAGCCCTGCTGAAAACAAAGGTATTCAATGACAGGCTGCATATTGAGAAGGGAGTCTGACACCCTCCTTCCTTCAGCTTCCAAGACACTGGCAGCCAGGATTATCCTCTGTGGTGAGATTCGTCAATATAAAAGAAAG
The DNA here is from genome assembly GCF_029281585.2 of Gorilla gorilla gorilla. Taxonomy (NCBI): domain Eukaryota; kingdom Metazoa; phylum Chordata; class Mammalia; order Primates; family Hominidae; genus Gorilla; species Gorilla gorilla. The sequence continues at coordinate 31,680,275 of NC_073229.2, read as the reverse complement.
ACCTACATGGATTGAGAATTGGGCATCTGCCAATAAAACAGAAGACACTTCCCCGGAGGCCCATCAGTTGACAAGCCCCAGCCATGCATACACAGCTTCCAACTAGTTTGTTTAGCTCCTCACTAAACTGAAAAGACAGCTAAAGATCAGATACTTGAAGGATCGTCTCCATGAAAGATAGAGACCAAAATAAACAGACAATATGACTCAAAGGAAATAGCACAGGGAGCAAAAGAACACGTAAAAACTCTAAAATTAATATTCTCACAAAAGAATGAGAAGAAATAAGAAGAGAGTATCATTCAAGAAAAACAAAAGAAACATTCAGAGGACAAGAAAGCACGCTAAGAAATTAAAAATGATGGCAAGCATGATAAAGTGAAAGAGAAATGTTGATAGATACATTTGAGGTAAATTCTCTGAAATCAGATTAAACATGAAAGATGAGAAACAGGATAAGAAACTCAGAGGATCAACTCAGAAGGTTCAAAGGCTGACGGGCAGGAGTTCCAGAAACAAGAATAAAGAAAACATAAAGCTATTTTGTAAAAAAATTAAAAAAATTTTTAAAATGCAAGAACATTTCTAGAACTGAGGGACATGAGCTTCCCAATGGAAAGTGCCTAATGAGTCCCTAGTAAAAAAAATGGGGGAAAACAGCTGCACACTAATTTTTTTATTGCGACATTGTGGAACACTGTGGATAAAAAGAAGACCCTAATGGTTTTCAAAATGGAAAAATAATGACATACAAAGAATCAGAGATTACAATGCTCATTGTGAACTTTTAGAACACTGTGGAGAAAAAAGAAGACCCTAATGGTTTTCAAAATGGAAAAAAACCAAAAAAAAAGACATACGAAGAATCAGAGATTAGAATGCTAAATAACTCCTCTGCAGCAAAGTGGGGATTGAAAGGCAACAAAGCAATGAGGGAAGATGATTTCTAACCAAATCATCGATCAAGCTTAGGGCTAGAGGAAAGATGTTTTGAGATGAGATCAGGCACGTTCAGAGTGGTATAGCTGTAGACGGAAAGTTATTTTCAGACATGCAGGGTCTTAGCATTTTTACCTCCATGCATCTTTTTCTCCCAGCAAGCTAGTAGAGAATGTGCTTTCTTGTCAAAAAATGAATAAACCTAGCAAAAGACGGCAAGGGACTCAAGAAAAGGGGATCAGAGAATTCTCAGGATGCATGGCTGGCAGCTGTGCAGAAAGTAACTGATCTGGATTAAATCAAGAGAGTGAAGGGCTCCAGGAGGCCTGTCGCCATGAGGGTAAACTGGTACATTATCTATCACGTTTGACAGAAAGGAAAGGTTTCTTCAATAATCATAGACTCTGGGGATGCTTCAGTTATACATACAAAGAAAACTAAGCAAATTCTAAAATGAGGCAATTAATTCCAGGGAAAACAAAAAGTTGTATATGAAAGAAAATGTATCCACAATACACTAGAACCTCGGCTATGAGTGATATTAGATAGTCATAACAATCTAAACGCCAAATGTTGATTTTACCAAGAATTGTGATATAATTATATTGGGAACATGTAAGAAGTGAAAGAGTGTGTGTGTGTGTGTGTGTGTGTGTGTAGGGAAGGCCATAAGAAAATTAAGTCATTTTCCACAATAGAATATCGATAGATAATGGCTAAAATTGAAAAAAAAATAAGAAATTATCATATAAGTACAATTTTCAGAAATATGGAAGTAAAGAGAAAGAAATATTTAAGAGTAGAAAGTGGTTGCCCTTAGGAGGACAGGGAAGGATGGTTCAGAGGCACCTGTTTTTCATTAAAAGTGCTTAATACTATGTAACTTTTAATACCACGAAGATGTATAATTTTAATAAAAATAGAAGTTACTTTTTTAAAGAGCTATCAGTCCCTCTGAGAAAGCAGTTTCAGTGAAGTTGTAAAAGCCAAAACGCGAGCCACTCGAGAGCATGCACGGGTGATGAGAGCGAGTGAGTGAGAGGATGGCATCGGGACCCATCACCAGAGTGGAGGTCCATGCACTAAGGGAGTAGGGCATGCAAACATTACCTTCCTGGATCTGATCATGATCCCAGGTACCGAGGAGGTCAGAATGGCATAGGGTGCTCTTTACACGATGCAGTAAAATTGCCTCAGAGATGATTGCAACTATCCAGGTAAGGGGTCTAGATTAGGGTGCTGCACAGGGTAAGGAAAGATTATGTGAAAGCCTCCTGATTCTGATCATTTGTCACTCACGTACTGACCTCTCACCTCAACACTCTTCCTTTCCCTAATGACTACAGCTGTCTGCTTGTATATGATAAAGCTCTGTGTCTGTTTATGAATAAGTTTTCTGTTCTCACATGCTTTGACTTTACTTCTCAAGAACAAAATGGGATGTTGAAGAATGTAGGTGATTATTTCATATCTTCATTACATATTTTTGTAGCTAGACATAGCTTCTAGGCATAAAATAATCTCTGTCCCACTGCATATTTTGTTGTCCATAAAATTCAGTAACCCATGTGGGAAAAATAAACTGACGGCTATTGACAAAGAGACAGGGGAGTGTAGGGTAAAAAGCAGACTGGGACTTCAGTGGTCCTTATTAGAACCTATCTCTTGCCTTTATGAGAGGGGTAATTTCTAAGTGTTGGTTTCATCATTTAAAACAAGGCAGCTTATAAGTGTGGGTTTTATCATTTAAAACAAGGCAGTTTCTACGTGTTGGTTTTATAATTTAAAACAAGGCAGTTGGCCTCTGATATATAAAATCTTTCCAGCCCTAACATTCAATGACCAAAACTTTAAAAATCTGGTACATGTTTTCCAACAGTTGGAATATTAGGTCTATTCTGAGAATTAGCTGTGGAAGTTTCATAGGCTCAAAAAATAACTAGCACTTAATTATTCCACTTGAAATCCCCTTCTACATATATTTAGATATTTAGTAGGGGCTAGAAACAAAGCTTGAATATGTCATTCCATGAAAGTATGACAAGAATTGTTCATTGTAAATTGTTTTATGTTGGGAACAAGTGTAGGGATCAATACTCCTTCACTATCCATGCTCCTGGTGGTCTGTTCCTTTGCCCCTTTGCACTTTGCCACTCTCCTGGGATGCACTGCCCAATTGTGACTTTTTGACTGCCTTTTAGATTCATGCACTGGTTTCGTGATTTATGTCTGCCTTCAGATTCTATATTATGACTGTTTTATCAATTCTGTATTGCAGCGTTCACAAAATATGCTCCACAGAACACTAATTCCATAAAATATTAATAGATGTTTTCAGAAAGATTTCCATGGTTACATAGTTTGGGGAAACATTGGATTGGACTGCTAAATAAGTTTCTTAACCAAATGACTTCTCAGGCCCTTTCCTGCAGCAACACTCATGAGAATCTCTAAAAGAAAGATGCATAGGCACAGCTTCTGAGCAGGCACAGCCAGGAAGTCCTCCCTTCCTGGGCCAGCTACTGAGACATGTTTTATGTCATATATTTTGAAACTACTGCTTTAATCAGATACACCTTGGAAACATTATACTTGTCTTTATATCCTTCCAATGAGTTGTGACATGTATGGATATCTTGTCAAAGAATCCAGAAATATTTGTATGTTATGCATCATAAGTAGTCAATATTTGAGTTAAAATAATGAATCTTTAGGTTTCGTATCAAAAACTTTGGCAAGGTTCCCATTTGGGATATAAAGCTGTAAGTAGGAAAGAGGGTTGTCTTCATCCATTTTTGCATTACTATAAAGGAATACCCGAGGCTGGGTAATGTATAAGGAAAAGAGATATGTTTGGCTCACAGTTCTGTAGGCTGTACAAGAAGAATGGCACCAGTGTCTGCTCAGCTTCTGGTGAAGTCCTCAGGCTGCTTCCACTCATGACAGAAGGCAAAGGGGAGCCTGTGTGTGCAGAGATCACATGGCCAGAGAGGAAGCAAGGGAGAAGGGGGAAGTGCCAGGCTCCTTTAACAACCAGCTCTCGGGGAACCTAACAGAGCAAGAACTCACCCTCTAGCAGGAGAAGAACGGCACCAAACCATTCATGAGGGATCCACCCCATGACTCAAACCTTTTGTTAGGCTCCAACTCCAACATTGGGATCAAATTTTAACATGACGTTTCGGGGGACAAGTAAGTATCCAAACTATATCAAAAGTTTGGTAATTAGCAGTGCCACCTTCCTCCCGTTTCAAGGACAGAATTTAATATTCTTTGGTCTCCCAATGACCACTTCTCCATTCTCCACTCTGGCAACAGAAAAATCCCACAAAATTAGGGCATATTGTTTATTCCCTCTTAACGGGTGATTAAGAGTTGGTCAAATTATAGGCTAGAAATAATTTCATAATTTTTAAAATTCTAACCAACAATAAAATTTGTAATGACAGTAAATTTAACCATAGAAATACATAGTTCAAACTGGAATCTCTTGGGGAAAAAAAAATCACATCAGGTCAGGTGTGGTGGCTCAGGCCTGTAGTCCCAGCACTTTGGGAAGCCAAGGCCGGCAGATCACGAGGTCAGGGGATTGAGATTATCCTGGCCAACATGGTGAAACCCTGTCTCTACTAAAAATACAAAAATTAGCTGGGTGTGGTGGCACATGCCTGTAGTCCCAGCTACAAGGGAGGCTGAAGCAAGAGAATCACTTGAACCCAGGAGGCGGAGGTTTCAGTGAGCCTAGATCGCGTCACTGCGCTCCAGCCTGGCGACAGAGCGAGATTCCATCTAAACAAAAACAAAACCAAACCAAAAAAAACCCAAAAAACCGTCAAATGGAAGCACTGTCAACAACCATTCCATCATTTAGCTAGGAATAATCTCCATTGCTCAGCTATGGTGAATATTGCAAAAGAGGGCACAATTACCTCTGAGACAAGCAGCCGAATCCATTGTTCTACAAGAAGTCATAAATGTAGTTGTTAGTCATCACAAAAATATTTTAAAATAATACTTAAATGGATAATCACCAGCTAGTGGAAGACTAATGTGGTTCTCTTTCACAGAGCTTTGTTTCCTGAAATATAAAGCGTGTGTGTGTACAGGAGGTGTGGAGGAAGGTGGCAGTGACTGCGCTAGGTCACTAATGTCCTAAGTGACATTAAAGAAATCAGAGGAAATGGAGGAAGAAACAAAGAGCGCAGGAGGTTTTGGCTCAGCACATAGCAAAAACAGATGTTCATTTATTGACTAATGATGTTATGTGGCATTAAAAATAACATTTCATAGCTAAAGTGTCACTTTAACTCTTTTGAAATGCTATGTTAAAAGATGAGCTCTCTTATTTGTAGGCATGGAACAATAAAAAGTTTAACTTATTCGGAACTACTGAGAAGGATTTACCATTAAGCCAACTCAGAATTATCTGACTTTAGTCCAGTATACATCTGTTAACCAAGACATAATTCGTGATTGGCTCAACCAAATTGGGACTGTATTGGCAAGAATTAGGGGCAAATGTTAAGTTTAGAATTACACAGCATATATGTACTAAAAAATAATGCTTACTAAAAGTTTGAAAACATTATCTAAAGATTACAGAATTTATTGTGTGACTTGATAGATGCCCTGCATGCATTCTACTTGCTGCTATGAAGAATGAAAAAGATCTAACAACAGGGAGTGGATATACAGAAAAGTTCCAGCAGAGTATCAAGACTGGGAACACACAGTGAATGCTGTGGAGGAACCCACTGCCTGGCAGGGATTTTAAGAAGAGATGAAATGGTCAGACAATAGGCAAGAGGTTATTCTGGGCAAACAGGATCACTCTGAAAAACAGACTAAATTACTAGAATAACAAGGAAAGAGAGCTGTCTAAAGCAAAGAATTTAAGATTTGACAAAGATTGAGAATAAGGAGTACATAGTCTTCAAGGAAGTAATGATTCAGCAGATGAACAGAGAGCTGCCTATGAAATGTTCAACAAGAGATTGGTTGAGAGTGGACAGTTCAAGGCTAGAGTCCAGTGAATTATTTAAAGGTTAAAAAAAGGTACTTCACAGATGATTTGGGCTTCTTTCTCCTCTGAGATCATAGAAAGTACATTGGAAGATAAAAGACTGTGATTTTCATTCCAGTTTATGCCTTCGATAATTGGGTAACTATAACGATGCATTGAAACCTTAAGATTTACTGAAGCTTTAGACAAGGGTTGGCTCCTATGGTTCTATTTCCTGCATTACACAGCTGACAGTCGAGGCGGGAGTTAGTTCTCACCAGAATAACACTCCAAATCTTTGGAAAACGAAGTACCTGTAGTTGATTCGTGCAAGGATCATTACTGGCTGTTAAAACCATCAGGTGAAAATTGTTAGGGAAGAGAATATTTGCATGGATCCAAAGTGTCACCCCATGGATTTTTTTTACAGTTGCACAGGGGAAGTAGAGAGACCACCTTAACTGAGTGATCAAACTGAGTGTTTTGAATGTGAGGGCAACCTTTCATTTTATGCCTCCAAATGTGATGTGATACAAAGGTGACTAAGACAACTTGTTGCCCAAAATCTGAGTCCAATCAAGCTTCTAGATTTTCGGCTTACAGAAAATACAGGTAACAGAAATTAACCACCACCAAATACAGAATGCGGGACATCATACAAGGTAACTGGCTTGCTTTCTTCAAGAAGTCAAGGTTATGGGGAAAACAAGGTGAGGTGACTATTCCAGAAGGAGAGAATAAAGATATGAAAAAATCAAAGGCAATGTGTGAGACTAGACCAGATACTGGTATTTTTTTTTTTTATTTTTGTTGGTTGAGTTTTTTTTTTTAAGTTACAAAACATATTTGAGAATAGAAAAATTTGAGAAAAATGTATACAAAATGATATTAGAAAGGTATTTTTAATGTCTGAGATAATATAATAATGTTTTAGTCAAATTAGAGGGAAGTTCTTTATTTTTAAGGGTGATAGAAAACAAATATTGCAAAAGGTTAACAATTGACTCTAAGTGATAAGTGTACAGGTGATAATTATTCTATTTTCTCAACTTTTCTGTATCTTTGAAAATCTTCATGAAATAAGCTTGAAGAACCTTTCTTTCTTTCACCATCCCATCTACTTCTGTTGTGTTCACCCAATCATCCTAACTCCCCCCTCATCCTTGCTCCCATGACCACTGCCTCTGGTGTCCATTCTCCCCCTCTGGCTGCACCATGACAGGGGCTGTGCCCACTGCCCTACTGAGCATTCAGAGTTATAGCCTGGAGAGCTCAGCCTCTCAGTCCTCTCTGGGCCTCAACATTTCTCTACCCCCTCACCTTCAGCTGCTATTGAAATACATTGTTGGTGGAAATATAAACTAGTACAGTCACTAGGGAGAATAGTACAGTCGCTATGGAGAATAGGATCCTCAAAAAACTAATAAGACTGTGATCCAGCAATCCAGAGCATTTATCCAAAGAAAAGAAATCAGTGTATGGAAGAGACATCTGCACCCCATGTTTACTGCAGCACTGTTCACAATAGCCAAGATATGGAATCAACCTAGGTATCTAAGAACAGATGAATGGATAAAGAAAATGTGGTACAGTACACAATGGAATACTATTCAGACATAAAACATAATGAAATCCTATCATTTGTGGCAACATGGATGGAACTGGAGGACCTTATGTTAAGTGAAGTAAGCCAGGAACAGAAAGTTAAATACCGGTGTTCTCACTCATCTATGGAAGCTAAAAAAAAAAAGTTGTTCTCATAGAAGTAAAAAGCAGAACAGAATACCAGAGGCTAGGCAGCGTAGAGGGAAGGGAGAGATGGGGAGAAATTTGTTAAAGGATACAGAATTACAGCTCGATGGGAGGAGTAAGTTCTAGTATTCCATAACACTGTAGGATGACCCTAGTTAACAATAGATTATATAGTTTTAAATAGCTAGAAGGAGGATAGTGAATGTTCCCAACAAAAAAATGAAAAATGTGTGAGATGGCTATGCTAATTAGCCTGATCTGATCACTATACATGATATGTATCAAAACACCACTATGTACTACATATATACAATTATATTTCAATTTAAAAATTTTAAAAATAGACTATAAAAAAGAAGAATTGCTAAAGACTCCCAAAGCTATGTCTTCAGGCCAGACCTCTTATCCGAGGTAATAAGAATGTAAATGTAACGTGAACGTGAATGTACAAAGAAACTTTCCTTACACTTCATGGGAAAAACAAGATCTAAAATCACCTACTGTCAGAGCATATTCTTTCTCCTGTGAAATTCCAACCCTCTCAATTTAAAGTGTTAATATGTTACAAATCTAATAAACTCTTAATTAAAATGCTTGTGACTTTTCAGTTAATTGATGTTTTAATTAAATCAAGGTTTAACCACTTTTAAAAATACATTAGCACAGATCCCTACTTAGTATACACAGTGTTCAGGATGTAATTTAATTTTTGATTCTTTTATTCATAAGCTTAAAGCACCTTCATGTCAGAACCATAAATGTCTGTACACTGAGTATATGCAGATTTGGAGTCTACCACAGTATGAAATGATATCAGGAACTGGGTTGAATCTGTATTACCTCCAGGACTCATTTGGAATTTACTCAAATTTCAACATTCACATTTTTTAAATCTCTTTTACACAAAAGTAAATGTGTAAGGAAAGACCCAATACTAAGCCTATAGTTCCTCACAAAGGAGTAAAAATTCATAAAGGGTATTGAAGTAGAGAGAATAATTTAATAAAAGGGCAAAGATGTAGAAAGCACACAAAACTCTAACTTGGAGAGCAAATGGTTAAACTCTTTCAGGGACCATACCAAGACTCTCACAGGTTTTGAGTAAAGCTCTGGAATAATTTGTGGTGTTTCTATGGCATTTCCAAGGAATCAAGGCAAGTGGAGGTATTTTTTACCAAGAAGAGTAGGCAAAAAGAGCAAGTCTCAAAATATGCAGAAACATAAAATCGTAGTTTGCTTGCATTATACTCTCTCTAACTCATTTGCATCTCATCTGTATCTCATGAACTATAAATATGAGCTACTCCAGAGCTCATATTCATAATGGCTATATCAGTTTGCCTATCAATACCAGGATTCATTTGGCTTTGGGACTACCTGGTTGACATACTAAGACATTTCTTCAAGGTGTCTTCGAAGCCTAGTATCTGTTTACAATCTGGCAAATACACATCACTTTCAGGTCTCTCAGCAGATATGCATGAGTTCACCCTGTAAGTTATGACCAATACAGGTAACTGCTTTCTTTAAGCTGATTCTTTGCTCATTTACATAAACATTTCAGAAGTGAATGAAACCATTATTCTTGCCAATTCACTAATTATCATAAGCATAAAACTGCTGCATATTCCCAAATTATTTCTACTTTGCCTAACAATGGTCATAGTTAGATGCCATGTGATTTTTAAAATTTTCCCAGACCATACAAGGTAAGTGATTTCCCAACTAAATTGGATTCTATTTTGTTGAGTAGTTAGGCAAAAACCTGGAAATGAAATCAAACAAACTAAAACCGAAGAATTTATTTATAAAGACGATATTTTTATTTCATCTCCCCTAATTTTTCTCCCCTGCTTTAAAATAAATAAATAAATAAAATAAAATAAAATAAAAAAACTATGAAGGCCTTTTAAAAGTGTGATGGGTTAGGTCCCCTTTGTTGGAAAGTTCTGAAGTCTTCACGGGCATGATAAAGGCATTAGCTGAACCAACGTTTCTGAATGTTCATGTTTGCCGTTATCTAAAGCTAACAGAGGTGCAAAGTCATAACTGAATTTTAACCATAAGTCAGAGAAATCAAACTTCTAAATTTGGAAATAATAACAATTTAATAGACAAACAAAACAGTATCACAGTGAATAAAATATTAAAGCACTATCTTTTTTTCATTCAATAGCATGAAGAGTTTTCTGGTGTCATACAAAGACTGCTCTCTAAAGCCAAATTAACTAGAAAAAAGACTGCCACAATACACGGAGACACAAGTTTATCACTGTAGACATTATACAGATAAGCAAAACACATCGTACCCATGTCCAGAGCTTTCTAGAAATCTCATTATATAACTCACCAATTTACTCAATGTTACATTTCAAACAAAACGAACATTTTTTTAAAAAAACCTTACAAATATATAAATCCAAACCACAAAACATCTTCTAAACATGGTATTTACTCTAAACACAAATGGATTTCTGGAAATTGCATCACAATGCTATCTAAACTAGATTTTATGAAATCATAAATGTATATAGCTGTATCTTGGGGCTTAAATTCATTGGACCATATCCCATGTATACTATTCTCATCCTACTTACTTTGGGCATACATATTCCCGAAGTTTAGTTTTACAATTAAAATCAAACTGCTATTCCAGTTGGAATGAGCACACTGTACCTGCATCACACAACAAAGATTTCATAACAAGTTAAAGTCGTCTTAGTAATGCCCCCTTTCTAAGAGTTACAAATATTTTAATGTTAATCATTAGTAATGGGTTTTAGAGACTAGAATGTTTTTTTAAATTTTTGCCTAGTTTCTGTGAACAGTCTATTCTGCCAACTTGTAATCTGCTAAACAAATTCTTCTTAGAAATATATACATTCAACTTTCCCTACATCATGAAAAGAAGTTCATTAACTCAATTCACCTAGATTATGCTTGTATTCAAAATAAATTGTGTAAGAACTTGAATCCATTCCAAAACCAACTCAAAAACAACAGGGATAGCAACATGTTAAGCTGCACTCTGCCCCTGCCATTTTACTTCCTTGAAGGGTCTTTTCAAGCAGGGCATCAGCTTTGCATGTCTCTTGCCCACCCCTTTGTCTAGACTACAACACAAAGTCTTGCACGTAAACCTAAACCATCATATTTTGGTACAGCTCAGTACCGTACAGCAAAATACTTAGGTTCTCAGCACTTCAAACTGTGAGCTGAAGCATCTCATTAACTGTTTCTGGTTTTCATTGCCACAGTTCACCTCAAATTGTTGTAAGATTCAGTTAAGTAAATCCTAATAGAACCAAAAATATAATGGGGAGAAAAAGTCTTGATGAATTTATAGCAACTAATTTAAATGGAACCTTTTCAGGACAAGGGGTGAGGCTGATTGGGCAATGTGGTTAAAAAAAACCAAAACTAAGATGTTATAAGGAAAGACTCAAATGAAGGTTTTCATCAATAATAACCGCTGTATGAGAAGTTCATTCTCCTCCATTCTTCTCAGATAAGACTGAGGAGAGAGGAAAACAGACATTGAGGAGAGAGGAAAACAGACATGGAGGAAAGAGTGGGTCTCAAGGACAAATGGCCACATTCTGCCATGAAGTTGACTGTGATGCAAATTCCTCAGTGCTTTTCATTCTCCTTAGTAATGTGGCAAAACAGGTATTCAGTTGAAACTACCCAAGGGAATGGAACCGAGTTTCCTCTTGGCAAGGGAGAATGCGCAGAGGAAACAAGTATCTCAATGGGATCGCCGACCACAGAGAGTGACTTTAGAGAGAAAACACCTGAAGACAATTCTAGGGTGTTCCAATACCAGGGGTATGGGGAGGGAAAGGAGTACACACTTTGTGTCTCAGAGCAACTTTCCTCTTGTGTCCAACTGCCATCATAGAACATCCATGAATACGAAAGGAGGGATCCATGCTCTCCCTATAGCATAACACGCCACACCCCTGCCGTCTGTCTGGCAGTGCTGAGAGAAACCCTGTCCTTTCTCTGGGAAGACTCACTGCTGTCAGTGCTCCATGAAGTGTGAGCTTATACAATTTTGCTAACCCCTAAGTAGAAATGAACATTTTTACTTCCAGCCTACAGGAAAACCAATCAAGACAACATGTGGCCAAGGGTTTTGTTAATGTCATGGATACTAATCATAAAGAACATAAAAGAAAATAAATTATAAATTATCTAACTTCACACTCAAACAGGGCAATATGTGTCCAATTTCTTATTTTGCATATCAGTTAAGAAGGAGGTGCCATACAGTCTAGAAATTCATGACAAACACACTGGCAAAAACCATACACCATAAGAATAACAAGGCTCGAAGGGACCAGGCTGACAAAGACGACCCCAAGGGTGACTTTCTTAGACACCAGTAAGTAGATTCCTAAGGGTAAGGAGCTGAAGTAGAGCAAACCTAGCAACCACACTAACACCCGGATGGATGTCTGAAACAGCAGGGACGTGCAGTTCCACACAGTCCAGTTGTGTGACACAGTGGTGACAGAGTCGAAACTCGCAGGCCTATAAAATTCTACCACAGGAGTGGAGCTCAGGGACGGGGAGCTCTCTCTCTGCACCTCCATGATGGTTATGACCAGGCAGTTGGAGGACGTGTGAGAAGGACTGACCAGAGAGGCCAGCCTCTTGGGGGTGAGCAGCAGCTCAGTAGGGTTCTCTGGCAGGCACTTCTTCCCTTTGCCTCCACAAGTCAAGTTTACAAGGATGTTGTTGTCATCGGGCAGGCTACTAACTTCATCATCTGGCAGGCACGTCTCAAACCTGCAGAAAGGACAGACAATGACACCTTGTGGGGAGTCCCCAAAGTCTATGATCTTGTAGAGGCATTTGGCACAAACCCTATGACAACACTCCAGCACTTTGGGTTTCCTCTGTTTCAGATTGTATCGATTGTAACAGATTTTGCACTCCAGCTCATCAGAGGCCTGAGACTCCGCAGTGTCTTCGGGAGGTTGACTGGCCATCTTGAATTATGTGTGCAATCTTATGCCAGGTGGGTCTTGTTGAAGAATGGCTTTGATTAAGGTGCCCCTCTGAATATCATATCATCCAAATCTGGCAGCGATGCAAAAAGGCAGGACAAGTAGTGAAAGAAACCAGAAATCTTCCAAGCATTTTCAACTTCTGCATATAACTCTGTCTCAAATGCATATTTATAAAGGCCACATGAAGGGTCTGTAAAGAAGAAAAGAGATTCTAATATAATGAACAGTTCACTGAAACGGTGTTTCTGAAAAGTGCTTTGTGGAATTTTCTGAGCTTCAAGGATTAGAAGCAATAAACTTAAAAGGTTAAATCCCCTTCATCTTTTCACAAACTTCTGTCCCTAGAACAGAAAAGTGTTATCTCCATGCTTAGCTGTTTCAGTCAACAAGCATGATAGTGAAGAAAGAGTTAAGAATCCTAATGGGTGTAAAGGACAGTGTAGAACTAGCTATGTGCTCTAGAACATACTTTAGTCTAGATACAAGAGATTTTCACTCTGAAACTTGTAACAAATTCTGGCCTCTGAAAACAGAATGGGACATGTATCAGAAACAGAAAACTAATTCAGAGTATTGTTGGTGTAAATACCAGGTGTCTAAATACCGTCAATAGTGCTTAGGAATACACAAAAGGGAATATTAAGGACAAATGTTAAAAATGTGTTTTCAGAGACTGCTTTGAGAGAGATAAGAGCATATTTAAGTAGAGCAGACTGTTCTTACCTTCTCAGTGTAAAGAAATCTGTTATATAAATGCCTTTATTGTTTGACTATTCCATTTCAATTTTTTTGTTTCAATACCAGTCTTGAAAACCACAGCTGTGCATATACATTCACTAAAGGAAGAATGAGGCATGTAACACCCGATATAAGCATTATGAACAAGTCAAGTCTAAGTCCCAAGAAGGAGAAGTAAACACAGATAAAACATGCATAGCTATGTCTCTAGACATGAAGAAATCACTTGTGCATGGCTATGAAGAAATACTCAACATTCACTTACTCATCTACTTTATTTCATGCAAACTCTTTCTTTAGTAAAAGGAAAGTGTAATACAATCTACAGTCCTTGCTATTACTAATTACTATTACTGGTTATTACCAGCTTTGGACAAATGGTTGAAGGTTAATTTCATATGCACAGTCAGTTCTCAATTTTCAGTACTAATGGAAGGGAGCAGTAATATAGAAAATCTCCAAATTATTTTTAATTAGCTTTAATATATGTAGTATTTTTGGTAGTTGATTCACCTTAAATTATGTTTGGCTTAGAAAAATATCAAAATGTATTTGATTTTCTGAGCACATCTCCAAGCAATAATAGCAGAAAGCTGTCATAACAATTCTGAGGGCAGAGAGTAAGTAACTGTGCTAGACATTTAAATTTGCTATGGATCATACTGCACTAACAGAGAAAGGCAGTGGGTAGCTGAATCTGGATAACTTTAAAAATCATGAATAGTTGACTTATTAATACATATTATCTTCATTTTAAGACTTTAATTTTTAATTGACTTCCTATTCTACAAGAATGTGTAACGGATAGCAGTGGCAAGATGTATAGTTGGTGGCAAAAAGAAGTCAATCTATAGAATCTCTGGTAGCCAAAAATGTAGGTAGGATTTTTTCAAATACATTATATGTATGCCTGTATTTCAAAACTGCTACCACGAACCAAGCTCTATGTATCTAGCCTAACACACAAAAAAGATATACAGACACAAACATCAACTCTTCTCTCTCCTTTCCTTCCATGTGCCCTAATTTTCCTCATTCCTGATCCTGATCCCATTCAGGATACACATGCCCATGTCACTGCAAAATATGACTATGTCCTGCTCACAGTTCCACAAGGCTGGCATTTTTTTTCCTCCTGTGGGATGAACATCTTCAGGATGACAGCCAAAGAACAAGAAGGAGTTCTATCCTGGTCACCACACACAGTCCTAGCTCACTTCATGGGACAGTCCCCAGCCCTGGGCAGTTCACTGGTGATCTGCCACCTGGAAAGCTCCCATTCATTCCCTGCTGAGCACAAGGCTCTTACAACAGTACCCCTGGTAGCCACACACAGACTTCAGCCCACCCAAATGGAACATGTCATTTGTTCTTTGCAGCTACATGCCCACCCAGATGTAATGCTCTCCTGAATCCAGAGGTTAGGAAGCTGATGGTCCCAGTAGGGTTAGCAGCAGTATCTGTCCCCATTGCCATAGAAAGGACTGAGGTATGTGAAGTCATGTGGAAAAAGGAAAAGAAAGTATGTAAACACATGCATAAAGACATCAGAAAAAAAGATTAAAACAGCCAGTGAAGATAACTAGGCAAAATTACATCTAGAAATTTTGTACAGAAAGCTAGAGTAGACATGTGAGTGTTTATGAATACGTGAGAACACATTAGAACATCAGCATTTGACAGTCAGCAGGTCACATTCCTACTTTCTGTACCAAGCTTCCAACCATTAGAAGAGTAGCAGTAACACTTTATGTTGGGCCAGCCACAATTTCTAGCTGATAATTATGTGAACCTAAATTATTTCCTTGAAAATATTGAGCTATTATTTGAAACAAAGCTTTGTTTTGTCACAGAAATACTCTATCAGATTACTGAGTATGTTAAGATAGAGTGTTATGTGATTATAATGTCCATATTTATACAAATTTATATAAGGGACTTCTTGGTAACATGCAACGAAAATACTCAATATTCAAATATCCAATAAAAAATATACCTACTCTAATTCCAAGGCCAGCTCTAGCAAACCTATTCCATCAGCAGGAAAGCCTTCATCAAGTCCTGCCTCTAAGAATGGCTCTTCTGGGCAAGACCAGGTGACAGCCTTCAGCTCTGGTAGCATCCCTGGAAATGCAGCCAACACAAGTATTTCTTCCTGGAATGGCAAAAAAGAGCATGGTGATTGTTCCTCTTGAAAAGCCAGGCTACCAACTGCTAGAGTTAAAAAAAAAAAAAGTTTCATCTATCTTATTATGATTTTAAGATCCCTCAAAGAACTTGAATAATAACCAAAAATCTAAACCTTTCTAGGGTTATAATTAGTCAGAGTTGTTCTCTGGGTCTCTAAGAGATACTCATTCCAGCCCATCTCCAACCTGCCTTCACTTCTGTCAAAAGCTGTGGACAACAATCATGATGTTCAGTGAAAGCCAGATCCAAAAGAGTAATACTGTATGAGTCCATTAATATAAAGTTCACAAACCAGGCAGAACCAAGCTGTAGCATTTAAGGGTGCAAGCTTAGGTGGTAAAGCTATGATGAAAACTCTGGCGGTGATTAGACTACATGTCAGGTTTATTAGTCCATTCTCATGCTGCTAATAAAGACATACTCAAGACTGAGTAATTTATATAGAAAAAGAGGTTTCACGGACTCATAGCTCCACATGGCTGGGGAGGCCTCACAATCATGGCAGAAAGTGAAGGAGGAGCAAAGGCATGTCTTACATGGCGGCAGGCAAGAGACAATGAATGCCAAGCAAAATGGGAAACCCCTTATAAAACCATGAGATCTTGTGAGAACTCACTATCATGAGAACAGTATAGGGGAAACTGACTCCATGATTCAATTATCTCCACCTGGCCCTGCCCTTGACATGTGGGGATTATTACAATATAAGGTCAGATTTGGGTGGGGACACACAGCCAAACCGTATTATTCCACCTCTGGCCCCTCCAAAATCTCATGTCCTCACATTTCAAAACCAATCGTGCCTTCCCAACAGTCCCCCAATGTCTTAACTCATTTCAACATTAACTCAAAAGTCCATAGTCCAAAGTCTCATCTGAGACAAGGCAAGTCCCATCTGCCTATGAGCCTGTAAAATCAAAAGCAAGTTAGTTACTTCCCAGATATAATGGGGGTACAGGCATTGGATAAATACACCCATTCCAAATGGGAGAAACTGGCCAAAACAAAGGGGCTACAGGCCCCATCCAAGTCCAAAATCCAGCAGGGCAGCCAAATCTTTAACTCCGTGTCTCACATCCAGGTCATGCTGATGCAAGAGGTGGGTTCCCATGGTCTTGGACAGCCCTGCCCCTGTGGCTCTGTAGCGTACAGCCTCCCTCCTGGCTGCTTTCACAGGCTGGCATTGAATGTCTGCAGCTTTTCCAAATGCATGGTACAAGCTGTCTATGGATCTATCACTGTGGGGTCTGGAAGACGGTGGCCCTCTTCTCACAGCTCTACTAGGCAGTGCCCCAGTGGGGACTCAGTGTGGGGGCTCCAACCCCACATTTCCCTTCTACGCTGCCCTAGCAGAAGTTCTCCATGAGGGCCCCACCCCTGCAGCAAACTTCTGCCTGGACGTCCAGGCATTTCCATACATCCTCTGAAATCTAGGTGGAGGATCCAAAACCTCAATTCTCGACTTCTGTGCACCCACAGGCTCAATGCCGCATGGAAGCTGCCAAGGTTTGGGGCTCGCACCCTCTGAAGTCATGGGCTGAGCTGTACATTGACCCCTTTTAGCCATGGCTAGGATGTAGGGCACCAAGTCCCAAGACTGCACAAAGCAGCAAGGCCCTAGGTCCGGCCCACAAAACCATTTTTTCTCTTAGCCCTCTGGGTCTGTGATGGGAGGGGCTGCCATAAAGACCTCTGATATGCAGAGACATTTTCCCCATTGTCTTGGCAATTAACATTTGGCTCCTCATTACTTATGCAAATTTCTGGAGCCAGCTTCAATTTCTCCTCAGAAAATTGGTTTTTCTTTTCTATTGCATCATCAAGCTGCAAATTTTCTCAACTTTTATGCCCTGCTTTTTTTTTTTTTTTTTTTTTTTGAGACAGAGTCTTGCTCTGTCACCCAGGCTGGAGTGCAGTGGCACAATCTCAGCTCACTGCAAGCTCCACCTCCTGGGTACACACCATTCTCCTGCCTCAGCCTCCTGAACAGCTGAGACTACAGGCGCGTTCCACCATGCCCAGCTAATTTTTTTTTTTTTGTATTTTTTAGTAGAGACGGGGTTTCACCGTGTTAGCCAGGATGGTCTTGATCTCCTGATCTCGTGATCCGCCCGCCTTGGCCTCCCAAAGTGCTGGGATTACAGGCATGAGCCACTGCGCCCAGCCGCTCTGTTTCCCTTTTAAACACAAATTCCAATTCCAAACCATATCTTTGTGAATACATAAAACTGAATGCTTTTAACAGCACCCAAATCACATCTTGAATGCTTTGCTGCTTAGAAATTTCTTTCACCACATACCCTAAATCATCTCTCTCAAGTTCAAAGTTCCACAGATCTCTAGGGCAGGGGCAAAATGCCATCAGTCTCTTTGCTAAAACATAGCAAGAGTCACCTTTATTCCAGTTCTCAACAAGTTCCTCATCTCCATCTGAGACAACCTCAGCCTGGACCTTATTGTCCATATCACTATCAGCATTTTGGTCAAAGGCATTCAAAGTCTCTAGGAAGTTCCAAACTTCCCCACATCTTTCTGTCTCTGAGCCCTCCAAGACTCTAGGAAGTTCCAAACTTGCCCACATTTTCCTGTCTTCTTCTGAGCCTTCCAAACTGTTCCAACCTCTGTCTGTTACCCAGTTCCAAAGTCGCTTCCACGTTTTCAGGTATCCTTATAGCAGTACCCCACTCCTGGTACTAATTTACTGTATTAGTTGATTCTTATGCTAATATACCCAAGACTAAGTAATTTATAAAGAAAAAGAGGGTTAATGGACTCACAGTTTCACATGGCTGGGGAGGCCTCACAATCATGACAGAAGGGGAAAAAGGAGCAAAGGCACATCTTATGTGGTGACAGGCAAGAGAGAATGAATGCCAAGTAAAATGGGAAACCCTTCATAAAATCATCAGATCTCATGAGAACTTACTATCATGAGAACAGTATGGGGGAAACTGCCCCCATAATTCAATTATCTCCACCTGGCTCCACCCTTGATGTGGGAATTATTACAGTTCAAGGTGAGATTTGGGTGGGGACACAGAGCCAAATCATATCATCAGGACAGCCGACGCCTTGAAGGGAAGAAAAAACAGTGTCCAAGCAGACTTAGTGCAGGCTACAGAGTGGCTGACAATGCTCTCTTCTTGACCGGGGTGGTACTTACAAGTGTTCATTTTGTGCTACTCCATCACACAGTACGTCTTCTGTACTAGTGTTATCTTTCACAGTAAAAAAGGAAAGGAAAGGAAATAGAAAACGAAAAAGGAAAGAAAGGGAATCTATGACTGTTTTGGCTATTTTTATAGATACAGATTTTTCTACATTCAAAATGTATATTTTTCTGCCAACGCATATTTTGGATCAACTTACTTTTTCCATATGATCTGTATGTAAGTCCATTAATTTTTTTCACAAAATTGAAATGTCACGTATCTATCATCTTAATATTCATGCATTTACTATAAATCAATACTGGTGGTAAGAATATAAATTAGTACAACCACTATGGAAAACAGTATAAACATTTCTCAAAAAACTAAAAATAGAAATACCTTACAACCCAGCAATTCCTCTACTGGGTATCTATCCAAAGAAAAAGAAATCAATATATCAAAGGGATACATGCACCCCCATTTTTATTGCAGGACTATCCACAATAGCAAAGATATGGAATCAAGCTATGTGCCCATCAACAGAGGAATGGATAAAAAAATGTGAACTACTATTTGGCAATAACAAAGAATGAAATCCTGTCATTTGAAGCAACATGAATGGAACCAGAAGTGATTATGTTAAGTGCAATAAGCCAGGCACAGAAAGACAAATACCTCATGTTCTCACTCATATGGGAGCTAAAAAACTTTATCTCAGGATGAGGTGGGAGAGGGAGAAAGAAGAGAGGTTGGTTAATGGGTACAAACATACAATCAGATAGAAGAAATAATTCTAATATTTGATAGCATACTAGGGTGACTATACTTAGCAACAATAATGTGTATATTTCAAAGTAACCAGAAGGCTTGAAATACCAACATATAAAAATAATAAACAGTTAAGGTGATGAATACCCTAATTACCCTGACTTGACCATCATACATTCTTTGTATGTTACACTCACATGTACCCCATAAATATGTAAATTATTATATATTAACAAAAGAGGGAAAATGGATGAATCTCTAGGATGGACATATCTGTAGCATGCCTTGATAAGAACAAGTGCTAAAGTATGTCTCACCAGACACTGAGGAAAGAATCTGGTATGCTGAAATTGCCTTAAAAATAAATACAAAGTTTTCTGTTCCTAGAAAAATACATACATTTTCAAATATATGAAGCTGGTATTCCTAACTAACCAATTAACAGTCTTTCATCCTTTTATAAGTCATCTGGGGATAAGACTATACAAATAAATAATTACCTACTATTATTCTCATAAATTAGCTTAAGCTCCTGGACTATTGGGCAAATGATTGTTTTCACAGCCCTAAATAATAAACCACTTATTATTAGACTCAAATCCATCTTACTCTGCTACTTAATTCCCTTGATGGTGAAGAGGCAAACTTGGCTTATATTTTAAAGCAAAGTCCCTCCAGTGGACACCTGTTGTTATTGTCTACCTAGGATCTTTTTTTCTCCTTTAGATCACATTGCTCCCTTCCCAACTGCCCCCACTTCTTTGGGGTAGTGTTTCCTACTCACTCAAATTACAAAATGGTGGGTGGGCTGTGCTAATCATAGTACCTCCCTTCTCTCCAAAGGTGTGGACTTGGGACCAGGCCTGGCTGATCACATACTCCACTACTCCCCTACTCACAAGGATTAGTCTAATGGGCATGTGACCCAAACCGGACTTCTCAAAGCTCCTGACTGCAACTCTTTTTATTTGAAGCTAGGGACAAGACAGGACAGGACAGGGACCAGGGGAAGGGACACAGAACCAGAAAAAGATGTATCAAGGAACTGCCATGGCAGCAAGAGGGAGAATAAGAAGAATAAAGCCAAAAATATTAAGACAGTAAAGGAAAACAAGAGGCAGAGGTAAAAAAAAAAAAAAAACAAAAACAGAGACAAGCCTGATGAGACCTGAACTGAGTTTCTGAAGTCAATAATGTATGAAGGTTTCTGTGAGCCAATAAATTCCTTTTTTTGCTTATGCTAGTTTTCTGGATGGATTTCTGTTACTTACAACCCAAAGTGCCCTAATACAGTTACCATGCTGTACTTGACGTTGAGAATTTATTGTGTTTTTAGATCTAGGTTCCTACTTAGTATTACAGAAATTTATATAAATAAATAATTCAACAAAACTCACAGGCAATAAGCATTCTCTAAGATTTCATTTGCACATGTGTGCACACATGCATGCACATGTACACATAAACACATTTACATATATAAATACACAAAGGTCATCAGACATATTTATTTATTTATTAGTGGCCTTTGTGTGTGTGCATTCTTTTTTATTTGGTTCTTTTCTCCTCCACCAGTATTAGCCTGAATACCACCCCAAATGAAATCTTAGAGAAACTTTGCATCTGTACTGAAAATTAAATTGGTCTCTAGACTTTTTTGTGCTGTTAGGTTTTGGTATTAACTGTATGCTTATGTTATAAGTGAAACAGGAGCTATTCATCTTCTGGAACAGTTTAAATACTGATAAAATTATGTGTTCTTTAAAAGTTACATAAAACTCAGCCATAATTTCATATGATTCCACTGTCATTTGCAGTAGAAGATCTTTAATCATTTTTCCATCTCTTTTAGGGTTACTGTCCTATTCAAATGTTCATTTCTTCCTCAGTTAAATTTAGACCTTTATATTTGACAAAGAAAAAATCCATTTCTTCTGGGTTTTCAAATTCATTGCTGTAGAGTTCCGCAAATTATGTTATCATCTTTGCATCACCTCTGCCCCGATTGTTTCTTTTCTCACTTATAGTCTTCTAAGTTGTTTTACTCCTTATTAATTACCTAATCGAACTATTTTACTGTGCTTTTCAAAGACCAGCTAATATATGTATTTATCCTTTCTGTTACTTTTAATTTCATTAATTTCAGCTTTTATCTTTATTATTCCCTCTAATTTATTTTTGTTTGTTATGATTTTTTTCCCAATTCATACTAAGAGTACACTTTGTCTTTATGCTTAAATACTGAAAATAGCTAAAGACTATCGTGTTTCCACTGGCTACAGCTTTCACTCTATCCCATAGCTTGTGGAATAGATTGTGTACCTTTTATTGATTTCTAGATGGCTTGTGATTTGACCTTTGATTTCTCCTTTGATATAAAGGTAATACAGGGCCAGGCATGGTGGCTCACGCCTGTAATTCCAACACTTCAGGAGGCTGAGGGTAGAGAATCACTTGAGCCTTAGGAGTTTGAGACTAGCCAGGGCAATATTAGACTCCATCTCTATTTTTTAAAAAAAAATTAATAAATTTTAAAAAGGTTATATACTTTTCTTAAATTTCTAAATAAAATTTATTTTTTATTGCCATATGTAATTTCTAATAGTAAGGGATTATGATCAGAGAACAAAATCTATAAAAAAATCTTTTCCTTTTAATTTATTATGGCGCTCTTTGTGGTCAAGTATATTTTTCTAAGTAGTCTAGAAAGAAATATTCTGTGTGGTTCTAGAATATCTATTAAACCTAACTTTTTAATTTATTCAATTTCTGAATCATCAAGGTATGTGCAAGGTTATCACAGGTCAAAACAAGTGAGAGAGGTTTATTTAAGTGTCTCACTATAACTATATTTGCATTTCTAACAGTTTTGTTTTACAGAGTTAGTGGCTATGTTAGCTTACATATACAGCTTTATTTTCTTCATAAACTTGGCCTCTTTTTGTCATTATATAATGTCTTTCCTTATCCTATTTATGCCTTTAACTTAAATATCAACCTTTATACCTTATCTAAAGCTTATATTACTTGTTCTATTGACTCCGCATTTGCCTGGGATGTATGTGCATCCTTTCAACTCCATCTTCAATTACTTTATCTCAAATGTTTCTTATAAACAGCTGCCAGAGATGTGGTACACAGCCTGTAATCCCAGCACTTTGGGAGGCCAAGATAGGTGGATCACTTGAGCCCAAGAGTTGGAGACCAGCCTAGGAAACAAGGCAAAGCTCTGTCTCTACAAAAACATACAAAAATTAGCCAGGCGTGGTGGTGCATGCCTGTGGTCCCAGCTACTCAGAAGGCTGAGATGGGAGGCTCACTTGAGTCCAGGAGGTCGAGGCTGCAGTAAGCTATGATTGCACCACTGCACTCCAGCCTGGGCAACAGAGAGAGCATGTTTGAAAACACACACACACACATGCGCACGCGCACACACACAAAACAGCATACTACTGGGTTTTACTTTTTTTGGTGGGGGGGTGGGTGGGTGGAGACAGATTCCTGATCTGTCGCCCAGGCTGGAGTGCAGTGGCATGATCTCAGCTCACTGCAACCTCCACCCCGCAGGGTCAAGCAATCTTCCCGCCTCAGCCTCCCAAGTAGCTGAGATTACAGGTGTGCGCCACCATGCTTAGCTAATTTTTGTATTTTTAGTAGAGACGGGGTTTTGCCATGTTGCCCAGGCTGGTCTCAAACTCCTGTACTCAAGCGATCCACCTACCTTGGCCTCCGAAAGTGCTGGGATTACAGGTATGAGCCACCATGCCTGACCTGGGTTTTGGTTTTTAACTCAGTCTGACAATTTTCCGATTAAAACATCTAATGAATTCTAAAAATTTGTGAATTTTCCAAGTTCATTCACCTTTAATATAAAGGCTGTTATATATTAATTCATTCTTTCCTCCTCACTTGATTTATTTGATTCAATTCCAAATATTTCCCTCCTGTCATCTTCCTGTATCTCGAGGTCTGTGTTTCTGGTTAACTTTTTGTTCAGTTACTTTTTCTTTGTATTATTGAGTATCTTTGTCAGAAAATAGGTGATGATATTTCTGAATTCTTACGTAGTAATAAATTTCCTCCTGACAGGGAAATGTATGGGATTTTCCGGCTGCTGTCTTTTTTCTCTCTGAAACCAACCCAGTAGTCCTATAGACTATTCTTTTGTATAAACATAGATTGCCCTTTCTTGTCTTAAAGCTTAAAACTTGTATTTGTTTTATCTGAGCTCCGTCCTCAGGAGAGGACTTCCAGGCCACTCAAAAAAAAGTATCAAAGAACTGAAACTCACCAGATCACCACACCAGATCCTCGAGGGGCCCCTCATTGATCATGATTGCTTCCTTGCCCCTCTCTAGTTCCTGTTTTCTTACACATTGTTACATTTCTTCCGTGCTATATAAGCCCTCGGTTTTAGTCTGTCAGAGAGATGGATTTGAGAAGGATCTCCCATCTCCTCAGCCCCAGCACCCAATTAAAGCCTTCTTCCTTGGCAATACTCATCGTCTCGTGATTGGCTTTCTGTGTGGTGAGCAAGTAGGGCCTAGACCAAACCCTTGGTATTTTGGTAACATCTCCATGGCCTGCAGAAATTACTATTTCTAGTTTTCTGTGTCACAGATGAGAAATCTGCTGCTAGTGTGATACTTCTTCATGGTAAGTAATTTGCTCTGTCTAGAAGCTTCTAAGATTTTGCCTCTTATTCTTAATATATAGTTCAAGAACTTTTCCAATAAATCCAGAGTGTCTTTTTTCATAAATTTTGACTGGAACTTAATAAGCTATTTGAATTTACAGACTCAAGTCCTGATTTTTAAGCTCAAAAAATTTGTTTCTTATATTTACTTAATTATTGCCTTTCCTCCATCTGTTCCTTTTTCTCTTTCTGGCTTTCCTCTTACTCACATGTTATATTTCCTGGATCTATTTTCTTTTGTGGTTTCCATTCCTTTATATTTTTGTTCTGTACTTTGAGATTCTTCTAGTTGACCAACTAGGCTACCAATTCAAGCCCCAAGAATGATCATTATCACCTTCAGTTCATTTACTAAAATGTTTGATGGGGAAATCATGCATTTCATCTCTAGAAAGTCTTCTTGTGCTGCATCTGCATCTCCTTATGTGCTCTTTCTATTTTTTGTCAGGTTGTCATCTGTCTCTGGCTGCCGCTCCATCACATTCAGCGTGAGTTCTGTCTGTTCTCATAGACTGCCTTCCCTTTGGCTACAGTGCCAATATTTTTCTTTGTTATATCACTGGGGTTCAGGTCTGATTGTTGAAGGACCCATGGAACTGAAGTTCTATGAGTAGCGGGAAACACAATGGTCTCTTCTCCTGTGATCTAGCAGTGTGACAGCAGGTAGGCTGCCAGGACCCTTCCAAGGCCTCCTGCTCCAAAGGACGCCCCCAACTATGGATTTTTCTCCTTGGTCTCTTGTGGAACACACACACTATGGGGTGAGGGTGAGTTTCAGTTTTCCTCCCAGGAGTCCCCACCCTCTGTAGGTCAAGTTCATCACAGTATGCAGTGCATCCTGATCTTCTGGTGGGACTCATCCAATGGATGCGAGCCCTCGGTACCAGCCAAGCCTAGGAAGGAATCCCCCATCTGCTCCCCACTCCCCACCCTCAGCTTTCACAAAGCTTGGGGTTTCACTTGCACTCAGGGGTCTGCTGGCTTCAGGAGTCGTTGGGATCAGGAAAGGCAGATAGAGTAGAATTGAGAGAGCAAGATAGCAAGCCACTTTAGCTTGCTATCTTTCAAGAATCCTTGCCAACTATAATTCCTGGAGTTTTTCCCAAATATTTACCTAGATGGAAAAATGGAAATTTGTGATAAAAGTTTAATTTGGGCAGAACATTGGCAATACTAATCATGTTCAGCGGCTATTACATAAAGATATGTACCAAACTGATACTCATCCCTAAGTTAACTGTTTTTGAAATTCACTTTTTAGAATTCTTTTTGCATATTATTATTTTTTACTTCCTCTATATCAAACTGTCTCATTCTAAGAATCCATAAACTGGACACTCAAGGGTATGAGAATCATTTTCCTTTGCCTTTGGCTATCTTTCCTAAATAATGCCTTTCAAGTTCTACCTTTTAATTCAAAGAGCTGTATTTCTATATACTAGTTAGATAATGATTCTTTTTTTTTTTACATTTTAAACACATTCGTGTTTTTCTTAACTGAGATTGTCTTGAGTCTTTGCTATTTGGATCTTGAACTGTTTTCGGGTCTTCTTCCCCACTTTTTCATGATATTACCCTTCAATTTCAAATTTTTAAATTTATTAGTAGACCATCTCCCCTAAATACTCTTTGCTCTAGCCCCTAACATGTGTGGCAATTTGTCTGCAAATATGGCTGCAATAATTCTCCACAGAGCTGTACAAACACTTTCTACAATGTGATCTTCTTTTCATCTGATCAACAAGTAGAGGAATCTGTTTTTCCCCATCCCTTAAATCTTGGCCTTGTGACTTGCTTTGACCAACATTAAGAGTGTGAAGCAAATTTCTGACCTCAGGGTGTCTTGAAGCTTCTGCTCTTGCTCTCTTAGAATTCTGAGACCACCATCAAAGAAGCCTAGGCTAGCCTCTCTGAAGATGAGAAACCACAGAGGGAAAGGCCCAGACAAAAGCCAGCACCAACTCTAGTCATGTGAGACCATTAGAGACCATCCAGCCTCAACTAACCACCAGGGACAACACCTGTTTGAATGAGTGGCACCATGAAAGAACAGCTGAAGAATGTGCCCCACTGAGCCCAGTAGAAAATGCTGAGCCACAGACTCATGAACCAATAAAATGGCTGTTGTTTCCAGCCACTAGTTTTGAGGTGCTTTTGTAACAATAGATAAGCAAAATAGCATGCTATTTCTTTCCAAATTAATCCAAAGCCAATCTCTGCCCAAAGAAATTATTTCCCTCATTTATCAATGAGTATCATGCCTACCTAGAAGACTCTTTTATGAACTTTGAAGCTGTCCAATCCATATATCTTGCAAGCTCTGTCAGTCAAAATACAGTTTCTATGTATTCTTCCATGCATAAACTTTAATAATTTGTATTATGATAACTTCTATTAATTCAAGTCTTTTTAAAAAGCTCAAAAATTTTAGAAACACTGCATAAGCTCTACTACAGTAAGGGGAAATTATAATTCCCACTTAATAGGCATATGAACATCCATTGAAGTATCTTTCCTAAGATTACATAAGAAGTCAGGACAAAAAAAGTCAAAATAAGTAGAGCTCAAAAAAACAAAACAAAAAACAGAGCTGTCACTGTGATCCTATTATCTACCCAGGGCTCTATGCTGTGTATTACTCCACCGTCCATATGAATTAATTGTATAGGTCTTAGGGTAAGTTGAGTTTCTTCAAAATATTTCATATACAGTTTCATGTAGCCTGAATCATTCTTATAGAATCCATCAACCATTTTAATGTGGCATCAACAGGAGAGATTATATTTTTCCCCTTATGAAAAGACAACTGTCAAATTTCAACTCTCATTTCCAAAATACTCCTCCCATCCTGGAAAATAAATGTTGTAAACACTGCTCTCTAGATGATGAGACAAGATATTTTAAATGGCTCTGTAACAAGAAAACTGATAGAAGTTAAGGTATTGTCATTTTCATTAACTATGGTTTCTGTTTTTAGAAATGGTGCTAAATACCTGCTTCTATGTTCAATTTATTTTGTGCAAAATGGAGAATCACTCTTCAAACACTTTCACTTCTTGATCATCAGTTTCTATGATGTCTTAAATTCTTTGACTAATAACTCTATCTTCAAAAACATATGAGAGATTCTGGCACTTGTAGCATCATTTTTCTTTGTGACTATCAAGGCAGAACACTGGTTTTTACGCTCAGCTATTTAGATAAAGTACACATGCTTGCCATCTCTCTGACACCCAATTGCTCATTCACAAAACCCGATGTTCCTAACCTCATTATTTATGGAGCTTGAGTCTCAAATTAAGCTTAAACCACACATGTGGCATCTACCTCCAAGAAAGTCCAGTTTTTCCACCTAGAGATTCAGAAGCTGGATTCTAGTTAGAGCTTAAAAGACTCTCATTACTGTTAATAATTACTAACAATAATATGTTGGTCTCAGTCCCAATTATCAGTTATCCCTTAGTGAGCATTAACAATAGTTGAACTTTGTAGAAACGATGGTCTCAGAATTAAGGGTTTTACTATGCCTTTCATTAAAAACTATCCTTCTCACTATAATAAAAGTCTCCAACTCAAAAATCCTAAAAAGAATAGGCTCAACAAATGCCAAGCACTCATTCTTGAAGGACCATCAGCTGACTCTAGAAGAATTTAACCCACAATACCCATAACCCCTAATGGTTGTTTGGCAGCATAAGGAGCAATTCCAGAAAGCCTCCCTCAACAATTAAAACTCTTACCTCCCCCCTCCTCCAAGAACAAGCAATTTAATTTGATGGAGAGTCATAATCTATTTATTAGGATACAGCCAAGTTAATAACCTAGCAATCTAAGTTATTAATTTTGGAAGAGAGGCCACTATTTTTATATATGGAGTTGTGATTTATGCTGTGCTGTTTGCCAGCAGTTTTAAACCAATAAATGTTCAGGAATAAGAGAGAAAAAAAACCAGGTACTCCGCACCCTATATTTAGGTATCCACATCTGCTTTCTTCTTCAAGACTCTGGAAGTGCAGCCAGGAGTATGACCATCCCTTGCAGGCAGTCTACAATGGAAGCACATAGCATCTAGAGTCAGGAGACCAAGATTTGGGACCTGGCTCTGACACTGTGATCTTGGACTAAAAGATAACACCTGCCTCACAAAGTGGTTGTGAGGATTCAATGGAATCATTTAGGTGTAAATACTTTACATACATAAGCATATATGGATGCGACTAGAAATTTAGAAATAATGGATCCATTGATATGGTACTTCAGCATTCTAAATTGGTAGTAGACAGAATATGCATTGAACACAGTATCAGAAGGTATACAGGTTTTCTGTCTATAGATAGAGCAGACAGTAAGTACAGCAAGTAAAGCACAATTTACCAATGTTGTAATAACTTCTGCTACCTGATGAGCTGAGAGGGAAATGTCATTATTTCTCTTTTGTTTATATTATCTATATGGAACACCAACAAATAATATATAAAGCTCATAAGTCTAGATTTTTGCTTAGTACCTTACTCTTTATTTGGAAGATGCAAACAAAGACATAATTTAAGATCATGATTAATAAGAATATGGCCTGAAAATTACATTATTAAGAATGACTGAATCTTCTTCCATTAGACTAATTTCTTTCCTATTAATTTCTTCCTTCATAATTTCCCTTGGCCAAAGTTTAATAAAACTCTCTAACCTTATCAAGAAAAACTAAAATGTCTAAAGAAATTAGCATAGGTTATATGTACCATTTCTACAATTTCAAACTTAAGTAGATTATTTTGATGCCTATTTCACTAAATGTAACTAATACTGTACATCACATGCATGTGCACGTGCGCGCGCACACACACACACACACACTCTCTCTCTCTCCATCAAAAAAGTACATATTACTCCCAAAGCCATGGCTGAAAATCACCAACTGTCCTTCATCAATACATTTGTGATTGACAGAAAAGTCGTCTTCAACTGCTATAGAATTCACTTAAAAGAGTAACAGTTGGGTTTGGTTTTTCGTTTGTGTTTGTTTGTTTGTTTGTTTTTTGTAAAGACGGGGTCTTGGTATATTGCCCAGACTGGTTTCAAATTCCTGGCCTCAAGTGATCCTCCTGCCTTGGCCTCCCAACGTGCTGGGATTACAGATATAAGCCACTGCACCTGGCCAAGTTAGGTTTTAATTCTTGATGGACTCATGATGTAGCCCTCTTTTGATATATTATCACTTTCATTTAATAATTCAGCAAGCATTTACTTAATATCTATTAAGTGTCGTACCATGTGCAAGATGCTGGGGATGCAAAGACAATCAAGACAAGGTTCCTGAAAGCAGAGGCTGATTGTAAAGGCAAATGGATCCTTTTCTGTCTTCACCTTGTCTCACCTGTCCTTCACCTTCTTCCCAATGACTATACCCTTACTCTTGAAACTATCTATTCTCACAGGTTCCATGACATCACAGTCTTCCAGTTTTCTTCCTAGTTCACTGATCACTATTCTCAATCTTTTCTGCAAGCTCCTCTTCTATCAAATCTCTAGATGTTAGAACTCCCTAGCCCTTGCTTGCACTCTTTCCCTTGGATTGTTCCATCTCCTCCAGTAGCTTTGAATACCATGACATGATGACTGCCCCCCAATTTGTGTCTGCAGCCTGTCCCTTCCCTCTGAGTTCCAGAGGGCTTACAGTACCTCCATTTGTATTAACACAAACATTTCAAATTTAACAGGTCTAAGACAAATTTCAACCCTCACCTCTCACTACCACCAAATTGTTTCCTGCAGTTTTCCCCATTTTAATAAATGGCACCACCATTCTCTCAGTTTTTCAAAAACTAGGAGTCACCTTTGATTCTACATTATACCTCACTCCTCATGTCCAATCCATTGGCAAGTCAGTCAATTCAACCAAAGTATGTTTCCAATCTTCCAATTTCATTCCATCTTCATCATCAACATCCTAATCCAGGTTTTGACCTTGTTCATTGCAGAACCTTCTAATTTATCTTCATGCTTCTAATCTTGCCCCACTATAAATTATTTTCATTGCAATAACCAAAGTAAGCTTCTAAAAATGTAAATGGGATTATAGCTACCATCTGTTTATTACACTTAAATCATTTTTCATTACATAGAGATTAAAATCCAAACTCTACACAGCAAGGTACCGTATAATCTGGCCTCTGCCTTCCCTCCAACGCTGCCTTGAACATATTGTTTTCCTGCCACCCTGGCCTTTGTTAAGTTCCATGAACAGTACAAAGTCTTTCATGTTTTAGGCTGTTTGCTCAATGTGAAATGTCATACTAATCTCATTCCTTCTTAGAGATCTTGCCTTAGTCTGTTTTGTGTTGCTATAAAGGAATACCTTGACGCTGGGTAAATTATAAAGAAAAGAGGTTTATTTGATTCAGAATTCTGGCTGGCTGGCAAGTTCAGGACTGGACATCTGCATCTGATGAGGATCTCAGGCTGCTTCTATCCATGGGAAGAAATGAAAGGGAGCCGATATCTGCAGAGATCACATGGCAAGATAGGAAGCAAGAGACAGGGGAGGTGCCAGGCTCTTTTTAACAATGAGCTCTCAAGGGAACTAACAAGAGTAAGAATTCATTCACCCCCAAAGAAGAGCATTAATCTATTCATGAGAGATCTAGTCAAATTTCAACATGAGGTCTAGAAGTAACAAATATCCAAAACCACAGCAGATCTCAATATGAAGTCCTCAAGGAGGTCCTCTCCAATTACTCGTTTTCAAAATCCCTTACCCCTTATTTTCTATTATGGCACTCTGTTTACTTCCTTCAACAAACTTCAAGAAGCCCAATTTAACTTATTTGTTTGTTCTAAATTTCTACTACTAAAATGTAAATTATAAGAATATAAGAACCACTAATATGTTGCTTACCATTCTAGCACAAGCACCTATCATAAGCTAGCACAGAGTAGATACTCAATAAATACCTGCCATATAAATATATTGAAATGTCTCCAAGACTCCTCCCACCTCTTCCTATCCATGAATGGTATACCACACCCTTCTGAGTGTGGTGAAGTCAGCACTTTGTCTTGATAAATATTCTTGAATGCTACACATTTTATAATGTAGATTTTCAGATTATAGATTTTATTATTATTATTATTATTATTATTATTTTGAGATGGAGTCTTGCTCTGTTGCCAGGCTGGAGTGCAGTGGTGCAATCTCGGCTCACTGCAACCTCCGTCTCCTGGGTTCAGGTGATTCTCCTGCCTCAGCCTCCCAAGTAGCTAGGACTACAGGCGCACACCACCACACCCAGCTAACTTTTGTATTTTTAATAGAGACGGGGTTTCACAATGTTGGACAGGATGGTCTCTATCTCTTGACCTCGTGATCTGCCTGCCTCGGCCTCCCAACAGATTATAAATTTAACACTCTAAAATGTCCATAAAAATATCAAATCAGATGAACTTCCCAAGAAATCTATAAACATTAAAAAATACATAAAAGACTTATAAGGCATAGCATCTAGGAAGCTCTCAATACATGTTGAAAAA
Organism: Gorilla gorilla gorilla; assembly: GCF_029281585.2. NCBI lineage: Eukaryota > Metazoa > Chordata > Mammalia > Primates > Hominidae > Gorilla > Gorilla gorilla. The sequence continues at coordinate 31,648,493 of NC_073229.2, read as the reverse complement.
ATAAAAGAATTCCATTCTTTGTCTTCATCATTTAAAATCTCCAATTGATAAATATTTGTCCACAATCAGCTTCAGGTTTAGGCTCACCAAAAGTATCTATTAATACAATTCAGAGAATAAAATTCTCATAGGATTGTTTCTCTGTAAATGTCCAGATATCAACCTGAAGAAGTATACTTTGTCCTTAAGGCTTTTAAATTTTCCACAAATGTTTCTTTACATACTAAGCAAAATAGTTATCACTACAATATCTCAGTATTCACAATGTTCTAAAAATTATAAATACAGTTAAAGCTACAAAGGTATTATTTTTATAATATTATCCTAAAATAAAAACAAAGTCACAAACCAAAACGTTTTGCTCACTTTCCATAATTCTAAAGAATACACCATCTCTTCTCCAGCATTAACAAAAATGGCTACAACATCTCATGAGATGAAGCAGATTTCATCAAGGTCCGTTTTCACCAAGGTCCAACCGTACTCGGACTCAGCAAAAATGTCACCAATCCAATTAATGAAATGCCTCAATTAATAATGGGCAAAAAGGTTTTAAAAGGAAATTAAAAAACTTTCTATATTCTACCACATTTAATATATGCCTTAATCCAAGCTTGACAAGAAGAAAAAGAACTATAGATTAAATTTTATTGAATTTATTTGCCCTCAGTGGCTTTTCTCAATAGGCCTTTTAGAATCAATCTTAATGAATGTGTCACTTTGCAACACAGCCACATAATGTGGCATTATTGATTGACATATATTCAACTGTGAAGATTAGGATAAAGTAAAAGCCTGCAGTGTTTTTTAAATGAGACAAAATGATACTTACATGAAAAGAAGATTGCTAGGAAAGATAGTTTTATATTTATTGTATATTAAGTAGTTTTGTCGTGTGACAGACATTCTAAATACTCTATCCCAAAAGGCACCTATGCAAGATGGAGTCACTCCAGTTTGAACACCTCTGACAGATTCCTTGGTGTGGAAACTGTGTGGCATTTCGTTCCATTCGGTCACACAGTGGACAGGTGAGTTACTAGTGAAGATGTAGAACAAAGGGATTAGTACTGCCCTGGGTGTGTGTGTATGGTGGGGGGCGGGGGGTGGTGCTTGTTACTGACTATAGAGCAGGAAGAAAGTAGAGCATGGCTTCCTTTCATATCAGCCCAGGAAGTGATGAATTTGGGGAAGCTTTTAAATTATAAATAAATTCTTCCTATATTTGTGGTTGAGAGAAAAAGAGCTCAGCCGTTGGTATCCTTGAAGATGGTCATAATTAGTCTGGAAAACCTCCATGGAAAGAAGTGAAACTTAGGACACTTTTGTAGTGAGCCAAGATACATTAAGCAGAGAAAGAACATTATAGAGTAGTCTAACGCAAAGGACATGCTGGGAGCATTGGCTCACGCAGGTAATCCCAGCACTCTGGGAGGCCAAGACGGGTGGATCACCTGAGGTCAGGAGTTTGAGACCAACCTGGCCAACATGGTGAAACCCCATCTCTGCTGAAAATACAAAAATTAGCTGGGTGTGGTGGCATGCATCTGTAATCCCAGCTACTAGGGAGGCTGAGGCAGGAGAATCAATTGAATCTGGGAGGTGGAGGTTGCAGTGAGCGGAGATCACACCATTGCACTCCAGCCTGGATGATGGGAGCAAGACCCCATCTCAAAAAAACAAAAAAGGAAAAAAAAAAAAAAAGCAAAGAACAGTCAGGATATATTAGGCCAAAGCAGAGACAGTGTGCAGCAGAAGCTAAAAACAGACAGCTGGTCACAATTACAATAGCCAATAGCCAAGATTTGGAATCAAGTGGCCATCAACAGATGAATGGATATAAAAATGTGGTAGGTATACACAATGAAATACTATTCAGCCCTAAGCAAGAATGAAATCTTGTCATCTGCAGCAATATGAATAAGTCTGAAGGACATTACGTGAAGTGAAATAAGCCAGGCACAGAAAGAGAAGTACTGAACGTTCTCACTCACATGTGGGAGCTAATAAAAAGTTTTAGCCCATGGAAATGTTAAATATTATGTAAAACTGTTGGAAAGAATCAAATTTCCGAATTTGAAAACCATATATTTTCATACCTAATAAAGGTATGAAAATGGGGAGGGCATAGAGATAGGGTCTTGCTATGTTGTCCAGGCTGGTCTTGAACTCCTGGCCTCAAGCAATCCTCCCACCTCAACCTCCCAAAGTGCTGTGATTACAGGTGTGAGCCACACTGTACCTGGCCTAATAAAACTTTTAAAAAATGGTACCATGGTGGATCATAAAGCTGCAGACAGAGACCACTCATACAATTTACAATAACAGTAAAACTGAGACATGGAAACATTCTGCCATGGAGCACATAATGCATCAAGGGCGCTGTGGTTGCTGTGCAACTGTTAACCAACACCAGCCATGGGGCTCCTCCTGTGTACCCACAGGGCCTAAGTCCAGAAAGACTGAAACACCAAGTATGTTAAAAAGCCATTATTTCATGGTGATACTTAAAAAACAAAATGAACTCCTTTGGAAGATGTGAGGAACATAACCCACTCTGAAACCAAATAACCAAGGGAGAGACACAAGAATTTATTCTGCCTTTTCTTTATATGCAGCTTCCTTTCTGTTATGCCTTTAAAGTAACCAAATAATTGATGACGTAAAATTCTTTTTATAGAAGCATTTCAACCAATAATGATGGAATTGCATTACTGTGTAATCCTTAGTACAATAATCAATCTAGATCAAGAGTTGGCAGATAACTCCCAGTAGGTCCAAATCTAATCTGGTAAATGAAGTTTTATGGGCACATAGTTGTACCCATTCATGCACATCCCGTCCAATGCTGCATTCCTACTACAATGACAGAGACCATATTGGCCCTCAAAGCCAAAACTATTTACTATCTGGCTCTTTACATAAAAAGTTTACTGACCCCTAACCTACACAATAATTACCAATGGCTGCCAAAATCACAAAGCAAAAAACAGATAAGGAGGCGGATGACACACGGGTCAGGCTTACAACACCTGTGCTCACTGATGGGGCTTCACACAACAAAGGGAGGGACAAGGCAGCAGTTGCCTCCTGATGCCATGGAGCAGGAAGCGTAGAGCCCCTCCACCTTCACAGGCCTTCTTGCCAAAAATCTGAAAATATGATCAAACCTCAGGTTCTCATTACCTGTTCACAGGAAATACAGGGGACAGAAAAATGAATTAAAGTACATGGGGATGTAGTTACTTAAAATTCTGACTGTGAGAAATTCTACAGGACAAAGGATCCAGTTTCTTCAATAAATAAATTGCAAGGAAAAAAAGAAGGGTGAACCCACAGACCAAGGATGCCCAATCTTTCAGTTTCCTGTGCCACACTGTAAGGGAGAATTGTCTTGAGCAACACATAAAATACACTAATACTAATGATACCCAAAGAGCTAAAAAAAAATTTTAATTTAATTTAAATTTAAATTTAAAACTCTCATAATGTTCTCAGAAAGTTTATGAATTTTTGTTGAACCACATTCAAAGCTGTCCTGGCAGCAAGTGGCCCGCAGGCCACAGGTTAGAAAAGCTTGCTATAGACTAAAAGAAGCCTAAGAGATTCATTAGCTAAATACATGAGTAGTCCTTGTTTGGATTCTAATTCTAACCAACCAATAGGGAAGGGGAGAATTTACAAGACAATAAGGGAAATTTCAATACCAATATTTCATGACAGTAAGGAATTACTCTGCAATTGTTTTCTGGTGTGATAATGACATTGCAGTTATATTACTTAAAGGCAAGTCTCTTCAATGTTTCGAATATACATACTGAGGCTTCACAGATGAAATAATATGACATCTGGGCTTTGTTTCAAAATAATCCAGTGGGGAGGGGGGCAGATAAATGAAGCAAGATTGGCCATATGTTGATCACTGTTGAGGCTGAGTGATAAGTAAAAAGGGATTCATTATACCATTTTCTCTACTTTTGAATATGTTTAAACTTTTTCCATAATAAAAAGATAAAAATAAAATCATTAGCAAAGCTTTCTCTCTACTTTCCAACATCTGTGCTCATGGATGCTTTGTTTCTCCCCCTGCCCATCCACCACGTATATTCATTCATTAACCAAATGCCTACTGAATGTTTAGTACAGCATAAGCCCTGGGCTAGGTGCTAGCGAGGGCCTCACCTTCAGGAAATATACAGTCTAGAGGGGGAGCCCATAAGGAACTCAGCCATTACCACACTTCATGGTCAATGTCGCATGAGCAGGATCCACAGAGTGCTAAGGAATGCAGAGAAGGGGTATCTATGCCTCCCCATGTTCCTCATTCCCACTCCTTAATATTCTTTAACAGTATGGCTAATCTCTCCTGATTGTCTACTTTGCTCTTCTAAGGAGAAATTTCCTTTCTCTAAGTGGCCCTGACTTACGCCACTTTATAAGCCAGAGGCTTCACACTGCCTATTCCATGACTCATGATTATAAAACACTGGACTCTTCCTCCACTCTGTTCCCTGCATGCCTTTGACTTCTGTGATAACTACCCTGACAGCCCCAAAATCCCATCCTCACCCAGTGCTCTCCTACTTACCTCCTGCTCTATAGCCAGTAACAAGTGCCACCACCCCTCTGCCCCCCGCCATACACACACACCCAGGGCAGTACTAATCCCTTTGTTCTACATCTTCACTAGTAACTCACCTGTCCACTGTGTCACTGAATGGAATGAAATGCCACACAGTTTCCACACCAAGGAATCTGTCAGAGGTGTTCAAACTAGAGTGACTCCTTCTTGCCTAGGGGCTGGGTAAAATGAGGCTGAGACCTACTGGCTGCATTCCTAGGAGGCTAGGCATTCTTAGTCACAGAATATTTACAGTTAAGGGAAGAAGTTAATAATGTTTATTGAACAGACCCAGGACTTAACAAACCCAGGAAATAACAGACCCAGGAAATGTCCTGATGTCCTGTCTTATGAACAAAAGCACTCTTAGTTTAAGTTTTGCAGTGACACACCGTCTCAAAAGGAAAAAAGAATAAGTTTTGCTTTAAAAATAATACTCTTGTGAAAGTAGTTACACAAAGATTAACAATCCTTTGTCACAAGCCATTGCAGTAGAGCACATCTCCCCATGACTTTTTGCTTTGTTATCTTATATATAAACAAGCATCGTATCTAACTAAGACAGATGGGTTCCTCCTCTCGCTTTTGGGAATGCCCTGGTCTCTCTGTGAAGTAGTCACCTTTTTATTCCCTTACTTTCTTAATGAACTTGCTTTCACTTTATTCTGTGGACTTGCCTCAAATTGTTTCCTGTGCAATATCTGATAACCCTCTCTTGGGGTCTGGACTGGGACCCCTTTCCAGTAACATATTCTGTGATGAGCCATGAAGGGATGATACTGGAGAGACCCCCACTTAACCAAAGGAAAATCGTCTGCACAGCACCAATTGGCCGACTTTGGATAAATCGTAGGATACATTTCATCCCAGGTAAAGGACAAAGTTGGGTTAAAGACCCAACTCAGAAGGGTTAGCATCCCTCCCGAAACATAAGGGGTTAGAGGGTCCTCTCAGCAAGGCCTCTTTTGGTCAAAAATGGATTTGACACTATGGGATGTTGACCGCTTTTCTCTTTGGATTAATCTGCCTTGAACTCTATGCTGACAGCTGTGGGTGACAGGATTAGGCATGTACAGGATAGTGGGACAATGAGGAGCTTTCTCTCCCGCAAAGGGGGAAATGTGAGAGCTGACGGCCTGCTGGAGAAGATCTCTTCACAACTGACAAGCAGCTGCCTAGACTTTTGATTCAGTGTTGCTGCACTGGGTGGGTCTTTCCCTGGTCTCCCTGAGCTCCTCGCCTCCCAGCCCCACAACAGACAATGCTTTTCGCCCTTCCCTTTCCTCTCTCTCTCTCCTGTCTCTTTACTATCTTTTCTGTCTTGCAGGGCAACTGTCTGCTTTTCCGTCTTGCCCAGAGACCACATGTTGAAACTCCTGGTTAGAGGTCATCCCACCCCACTTTAAGTGGATCAAAGATGACAGGCAGGGGCCAAAAGGGGAAAGTTTGAGCCTTGCCAGGTTGATGCTGGGTGATGAGTGGGGTGACTAGTATCTAAGTTTGTCATGTGTAGTTTGCTCTGGACAAAATGGAAAATGTTCCTTTGTTTCCCCCACATAGCCTGTTGGGTGGCATCTTGCAAAACTGAGAGGTTTTGCCTATGGGTCCACAAAATGGAAAAAGATGATTTTCTTTTATAATGTGGCTTGGACCCCACAGCTATGGAGCAACAAGCAATACTATCAAAGCCACTCAGAGAAAGGTAACCCAGAAACCTGGCATGCTGGCAAAAAGGTAGGAATTTCCTACCATTTAGGCTTCTGGTCTCTCTGTCTGTGAAAACTGGCTAAATGAATGGTCAAAATCACTTGCATTATGAGAGCTTTTAGCCTTGGTATGTAATAACTAGGTAGGACATATACTTTTAGGGATAGCTAATGGCAGCTATGAGGGAGGAATACTCTGCTCTTGGCACACTGGGATCAGAGAAGCATGTTCTTGACCACCTGGAAGGTATGGAAATGTCCCCACCCCAACTGAGAGATAAGACTCCCATAGGGGATGGGCTAATTCTCTCTTTTTGGGGATCAAGGATCCAGTATAAAAATGGGACTCTTAATTTTGGAGGATCTGTTTTGCCTTCCAACCATGCCTGCTTATTAGGCCCTAGAAACTGCATGCTTTCCTGACCCTGTTCCTTGAAGGGCTTCTGCCTGAAGCCAGTAATCCAATTAAGAAACTTAAAACTGGCAAATAAAAAATATTATAACTATTAGATCTTCTTCCATCTCTCCGTGTATTTATATGTGTTGTGTGTGTGATGTTTACATATGAAAGAGCTCTGGTTAACTGACTTAAAGAAAAATAAGTGGCTGGGTACAATGGCTCACACCTGTAATCTCAGCACTTTGGAAGGTGGGCAGATCACCTGAGGCCAGGTGTTCAAGACCAGCCTGGCCAACATGGTGACACCCCGTCTCTACTAAATATACAAAAGTTAGCCAGGTGTGGTGGCACACGACTGTAGTCCCAGCTACTCAGGAGGCTGAGGCAGGAGAATCACTTGAACCCAAGAGCCAGAGATTGCAGTGAGCTGAGATTGCAACACTGCACTCCAGCCTAGGTGACAGAACAAGACTCTATCTCAAAAAAAATAAAGGGGGACTGCAGGTGTGGTGGCTCATGCCTGTAATCTCAGCACTTTGGGAAGCCAAGGCAGGCAGATTACCTGAGGTCAGGAGTTCAAGACCAGCCTGGCCAACATGGTGAAGCCCCATCTCTACTAAAAATACAAAAATTAGCCATGTGTGGTGGTGTATGCCTGTAATCCCAGGTACTCGGGAGGTTGAGGCACGAGAATTGTTGAACCCGGGAGGTGGAGGTTGCAGTGAGCCAAGATTGTGTTATCACACTCCAACCTGGGAGACAGAGCAGGACTCTGTCAAAAAAAAAAAAAAAAGTACCTGTTTTGTCAGAAAAATAAAAACTTTAATGTCATTTAGTTCACATGACTTTTAGACATTTAGTCTAAATTAGGCAAGCTGAATATTGTCCTTGGTAAATGTGTTAAGGTCATAAACTGCTTCTATGACATTTTTTATAATTATTTGACTTGTCTGCTTTACAGCGAATTCCAGGTAAGGCCTTGAGATGTATGGAATTAGCCTGGTCCCCTGACTAGGCTGGGAAGAGTCAGACTTTACAGCTCTGTCCTTGTCTTGGGCTCTACAATCTGATACAAGGTTAAAATCGCTTACTCACCAGGTTTTTCACCAAAAATAAAAGTTGCTACGAGTTAACATTGTAACATATGTAATTGAGACTACTGGAGCAAGGTATGTAAGAAAAGTAGAATGTATTTTTTGTAACAAAAGCTTATAAAAAGACATGGGAATGTGAGGAGTTTCTTGCCTAGTTCAGAGGGCTGAATAATTATTTTAAGTTAGATAGAATAAAGCTAAAAATTTGAGCAAATGGTGGAAAGTTTGTGAAAAATTAATCTTGTAAAAGAAATTCTGTGTGTGAACAAATTGACTAAAATTAAGAGGGTATTGTTTAGTTTTTCCATAAATTGAATACTGGAAAAATGCACAACAGGGTTTTCTTAGAGCACTGATCTACTCTTCAGCAAAATTTTTTTTAAGTTTTAAAACTTTTATAAGTTTAACGTTGCCACTGTATGTTTACCTAGTCGTTGGTACAATTTACATCAAGTTTTATACTCACCCATTTTTGTGAAGATATCGTACACAAAGATACATATTCAATAACTGAGAAACAAGTAAAACTTCTGATCTATACTTTCAGGTTTGTTCGATCATGATAACTTCTGATAAGAATCATCATCATATCAGTTTTTCGCCTCTTCCAGAAGGACATCATCATTTTATCTAAGAGTTCACTCTGGGTTTTACTGCAGAACACAGATTCCCTCAATTGCTTTTTTCTTGCAAGTGTCTTTTTCCGTAATTTTTTCTTATAACCAGCCTTTCTCTTCAACCAAAGGCCAGAATGAAGTCGAAGAAACCTATAGATGACAGCTTTCACAGTCTTTCTCTTGCCTTTTTGTGTACAAATGAATGTTAGAGATCTGACTGGCAGCTTCAGGACACTTGGAAGCAAGGGGGCCACTCTATTAAAGATTACTGCAGGATGCCCACATGTCAGGTTTCCGACAGATGTGGTAAGTCTGGGAGCAGAGGAAACAACTGGTGTCTGAATATGACTAAAACGTCCAGTGGACAATGCAGAAATAAGAGAGGCATTCTTGACACAGTTTTGGTAGGCTGAAGATGCCAAAATATTCAGGGGCTATAAGATTCCTGAAGCTGCTCTCACTGCACTGGCAAAGGCAGAGGCAGCCATCTTGCCATCAACAAAAAATTTAAAGGGTTATAAAACGTTGATGAGAATCTTACTTTACGGTCAAACTGATTAGGAGTGAGTAGATTTTGTCCATATGATTTTATTAAAAATTGGATTTGACATTAATAGTACATTAATGCAAAAATGAAATTTGGCTTTCTCTTTTGAACAAGATTTTCATGTAATATTAAAAGATAAAAGATTTTTGTTTGTCTTTTGAATAAACTAAAGAAAAAAAGAGAAAGGAGAGAAAAGAGACATTATTCGGAAAGCTAACTCTTCCCTCTATCAATGGGTAAAGGTTTTTGCCCTTTTAAAATCTTTAAGTTGTCATTTTGGCTAAATAAATGACTTACAGTAACCTGAGATTCTATTTTATAACATAAAGTGTTTTACACCTTTGCTATTTAACAAACATTCCCAAATCAAACTAGGACTTAATTAGGACCTAAAGACTTAATAAGTCTTTCCTGACTTGATAATCCTTTTAGATATTAGGTCCCCTGAAGTCCAATAATGGCATATTTGACTTATTTGACATACTAAAATCATATAGGAAGTATTGTCAAATACAAAATGGCATCTGACATTTTTTGGGTTATTTATATGTGTTATTGGTATGTGTTCCAAAATTATGCAAAACTACTATAATTCTGGTATAACTTAGTATATGTTATCATTAATAGTTATAATTGTTATCTTATTGTGTGCCACAAGGGGCCAAATTTCCTTGTCAATTGTGTCTCTGACTGTAGCTGCCCTAAGACTTTTTGTCATCCACAAGCAATTGTCTTGTTTTGATTCTCTTCAAAAGGCAGTTTATAATCAGTTATAGGACTCTGACAAGTACTCTTATAAAGCAGGACTTTCACAGCTTTGAAATGTATGCCATTAAAACGAAGAAAATCTTCCAAGACTCTTGGAAAACTAACGTATTCATAAATATTGAGAAAAACAGGAATTGCATAGACAACTAATAGAAGACCAAAATAATCTATTCATGACTTTTTGCCTTTGTTTTGTTTTTCAGAGTCAAGAAAACTTTTATTTTGAGCTATTTACAGCTTTCAACAATTGAGTATAATATACTACTGTAAACAAAATTTAGAGCACATTTCTTTCTCTCTACCTGATTTCTCCCAAATTTGGAAACTATTTGTGAGTATTTTTAACTTATGGTGATACAGCTATTTACATAAGTCCAGTAAGAATTTTTCCTTTGTGACAAGACACAATTGGAGACACTGGTTATTTTACCAAGGCTTTGACTGGAATGACTGACATGCTTTCAAATGTAAACAAACTGGTTTAAGGAATCAAAATTCATTTATAGAGCCAATTAAAGCCCCTAAGAAAACTGACCTCATATCTTGAGCCTTGTACAGGGCTCCTGACCTGTAGTAAGTAAAGAATGTCACTTTCTGACAGGCCCAGGAGCCCCAAATATCTTGGGACATCCAGAGGAGAGAAACTTATCCAACTCATATTTGCAGACACACATAAATCCATGACTGGTCTCAAGGCTTTAAAAAGTCTAATCTAAGATTAGATTATAGGACACAGTTCCATCAAAGCCAAAAGAGCCTATATGGCAAATAATTATTCTTGCTTCACTTTATACAAATAACCAGGCCACATACAATAAGACTAAAATTTATTTTGCCAACAAATCAGTCCACATACAATAAGACTAAAATTTATTTTGCCAACAAATCAGTCCTACCATGGTTTGTTTAAATAAAAATAGGGACTGGAGAGAGAAAAATTATGTTTCACAAACTATGGTACACCTGTTACTAGACTCTAGTCTCATCCATTGTTTTTGAGTTTTTTCTGCAATTTAGACAGACCCTGCTTATTCCTGTGAACCAACCAGTGATCTCTGGCTGCTGCTCAAAAGAAACATGAGGCATGATTAACATAAAAATCTGAATCACTATTCTAATTCTGGACACATAATGAAATCAGCTAGCGACCCCATATCAGCTTGGTTCCCACAATTACCCAGTTCATAGAAAGCTGTCTTATTTAGTTTATTTTAGACAATTTTACTGATTTCGCTTTACAGTTGTAGAATATATGGCTGTTGTACTCTTTGTATATAATTCAGGATAAGCTTACTCAATGTTTTCTTAAATACTTACTAATCTTCCAGGTATCATCTTTCATCAGGACTCAGAGTTTTGAATGACCTTCACCATACTAACACTTTATGACTAAACTCCTCCCAACTCTAAATACAAGAGACCCTAAATATTGTTAGGCAGGAATATCATTGCCCCTGTTCAGCCTGAAGAAGCTACAGAAGATAAATTTCTATCCCTCTGCAACCTTCAGGATTAAGGGTCCCCTTATAAATGGGAGGGGGGAAATGTGTCAGAGGCATTCAAACCAGAGTGACTGCATCTTGAATTAGGGCTGGGTAAAATGAGGCTGAGACCTACTGTGCTGGACTCCCAGGAGGCTAGACATTTTTAGTCATAGGATATCTACAGTTAAGGGAAGAAGTTAATAATGTTTACTGAACAGACCCAGGACTTAACAAACCCAGGAAATAACAGACCCAGGAAATGTCCTGATGTCCTGATATCTTATGAACAAAAGCATTCTTAGTTTAAGTTTTGCAGTCAGGTACGGTGGCTCATGCCTGTAATCCCAACACTTTGGGAGGCCAAGGCGGGTGGATCACCTGAGGTCAGGAGTTTGAGACCAGCCTGGCCAACATGGTAAAACCCCATTTCTACTAAAAATACAAAAATTACCCAGGCATAATGCACATGCCTGTAGTTCCAGCTGCTCAGGAGGCTGAGGCAGGAGAATTGCTTCAACCCAGGAGGCAGAGGTTGCAGTGAGCTGAGATTGTGCCACTGCACTCTAGCCTGGGCAACTGAGCAGGACTCTATCTCAAAATAATAATAATAATAATAATAATAATAATAATAATAATAATGTTTTGCTTTAAAGATAATACAGATTCTTTCCAAAGTAGTTACACAAAGATTAACAATCCTTTGTCACAAACCCTTGTAGTAAAGCACATCTCCCCATGACTTTTTCCTTTGTTATATATAAATAAGCATTATAACTAAGGCAGACGTGTTTCTGCTCTTGCTTTTGGGAATGCCCTAGTCTCTCTATGGAATAGCCACCCTTTTATTCCCTTACTTCCTTAATGTACTTGTTTTCACTTTACTCTGTGGACTCACCTAGAATTCTTTATTGCACAAGATCCAAGAACCCTCTCTTGAGGTCTGGTTTGGGACCCCTTTCTGGTAACAAATCCACTGGTGTAATCAGAATGAATGGGATGCCAAAAAGGCAGAGGAAAACTGTCAAGATGAAATTAAGGCACAGCAGTAATGGAATATAACAAGGGAATAAACATTTTACTGTTTAACACTAAAAACAGCATAAACTAATAGGTCTTAACACAAGTAAGAGAAGAGGTCTATGTCAATCTTTGAAATTGTTAAAACATTGTAGTGACAAAAATTTTTTTAAGGTTCATTTGTTTATCCATGTTGGTTGTTTTGTTGTCGTTGTCATGTTGCTGTTACTATATTTTTGCCTAACCTATAGCATCACACTAAACACTTCAGACAGAAGTGTTTAAAACAGAAAGCTCTGCAAAATCGTCTAAATGGGCTGTGAGGGGCACTGCTGAAGTACCATCATCTCCTCATAAGGGCAATTCCAACGTTTAAGGTTATTTGCTAAAAGAATGCCCTGGCAACGAAGTGGCAGTTTCACATTTGATACATACATTTTGTGATGACAACATCTGAGGGTAAATCCCCAAAGTGGGCCACAATAATTTTTGGCTAAATCAAGCCCAGCTCTCTCTAATGCACAGACTCTGAGATCTTGAGTAAATCACTTAAACTTTCTGGGTCATGGCTTTTTCATCTGAGAAATTAAGATTCTGGGCTTGATGGCTAACGACCTTCCAGCTCCAGCATAACAGGGCTCTATAATTAAGAGCAACCTTTCCACATGTACTGGGGTGTTAGCAGGAATTCAAGTGACAACTGAGGGCATTTCCACCCTAAGAAAGCAAATCTCTAGTAACACTCTTATGTCCTCACTCCTCAATGTTTATTAAGCCCGGCTAAGTGTTCTTCTTAGGATCAGGCACTTAGTAAGTAGCTTAGCAATCTTAACTGTTATTAATGTAAATCACTTCTGAGGAAAGCAAATTGCTATATAACAATATTAAAATACATACTGATGATCAGAGTCATTTGAAGTCAAAAAAATCTGGGTTGGAATCCCAACTCCACTGATCACTAACTATATGACCCTAAACATGTTATTTAAAATATCTGTGCTTCTGTCTCTTGATTGTAACATAGAGACAGTACTGACCTCACAGGTGTATTGAAAGGATTAAGTACAAATAACAGATATAGCACACCTGGTTAACTAAACATTAGTTCTTTCTCAGCCAGTGCTGGACATTAAATTCTGATAGGTATGCCTAATTTCCACCCCATTTCTGGTTTCATCCTGAATTTCCATGCATAAATTACCTTTCCTTGCCCTGCATTACTGACAAAGACCCTCTCCTTGACCAAACTTTAGTCAGGCTCCTCTGAGTCCTCTTTTCAACTAGGCCTCCGCTTTGACCTATACAAACTGCAACTTTCAGCACAACCCATTTCATCAACCCTCCACACTAAGACATTTGAACAAACACTAGTTCAGGTTCTATCAGCCCAAGGCCATGTCCCTAGGATGACAAAACCACCTCCTTAACATGCCTACCTGAGAAAGCTCAGAGCTTTCTCAAATTATTTCTTAAGCCAAAATAACTTACTGTTCATTCTAGCCAACACCTGATAATAGGTCCCTGACCTTCCTTTTCTAGAGCATTTAGTCCTGAAATCTTGCAACTGTAAATCTTTTCCTTGTACCTTTGAGATGTAAATCCTCTACCACCCAGAAACAGTTCCTCAAGGACCTGGGAGCCACCTCTTTGAAATGTAAACATCCAAAGAGATACCTCTCCTGTTGCCCAGTTCTTCTTGTAGGAGGGTAAGAGCCTAACTGGTGGGCATCTTGTCCCAAATTGCAAAGCTATATTTCCTGTCCTAAAGACACAAGAACCAATTTGCACAACTATATTTCCTGTCCTAAGGATACAAGAAGTTTGTTTCTCCTCCAGATAAACACCAATTAACAAACCCACACTGCCTAACTACACATACAAATCACCCTTAATGTCTTTTAGTACCTTTTGTATAGTACATCCCAGCATTTAAAAGGGCTCCTGTCTTTTGTTCAGTTCAGTTAAGCTCTGGTAACACTGAGGTCTCTCCCCTACTGAAGTAGTACTGAATAAAATATGTCTTATCATTTTTAAAAGTGTCGGCTGCAAAACTTTAACATTATTCACTTAGCAAACATTTGTTGAATACTTCCCATGTTCTAGGTGCCATACAATGATACTAACAATGAGCAAGACATTGTCACCTTCCTCAAAAAATTTGTAATTCACAGAGGGGGACAGGCATGTATGCAAAATATAGCAGTTCCAAGGCAGTAAGATAAGTACCAATGGTACAAAGTTGTAACTAGCATCTCAAAATTCACTTACCCAGTAGCATACATGATTTACTGTTTAAAAAAAAAAAAAAGTCCATTTTTATATCTCCATCAAAAAAACATGGACTTCAGCCAGGCACAGTGGCTCAGGCCTCTAATCCTATCACTTTGGAAGGCTGAGGCAGGAGGATCACTTGAGCCCAGCAGTTCAAGAACAACTTGGACAACACGGTGAGACCCTATTTCTACAAAAAGAAAAAAAAAGCAGGAACCACCTCTATGCACACGGTAATAACACCTTACATTGTATAGCATTTTATTTTTACCAAGGGTTTTGATATATATGTTATTAAATATTTTTTATTTGGATGAGTAAAAGTATACATTAACAGTACTTTATAATTTAGAAACTACTTTCACCATTTAGATAAGGTAGCCATTAGTATTCCCTGAATGTAATTAAATAACTATAGCTCTATCAGGGCTGTTTGTATCTACTAATCTACCAAATAAGAATTTCAGAAAAGACAAGAATAAGGTAAGATTTTCTTTCTCTGGTTGCAGAACTCTGTGAATTTAACTAACATCATTGAATGCTACACCTACAATGGGTGAATTTTATGGCATATAAGTTATACTTCCATAAAGCCCTAACAAAATAAAATAAAAATAAGAACTGAACAGAAGATGAGAACATTAGTGAATTGAAACATAGGTCACTAGAAAATTTCCAAACTAAAGAGGAAAAAATACAATGGAAAATAGGAAAAAGAGTTTAGGAGTCAAATAGAACAGGGTGAAAGAGTCTAAAGGATATAAAATTGTACTTCTAGGAGCGGAGGAAAGTGATCAGACCAGAAGAAATACTATTTGATGAGATAGCTGCTGACAATATTCTAAAACTGGCCAGGGGTGGTGGCTCACACCTGTAATCCCAGCACTCTGGTAGGCTGAGGCAAGTAGATCGGTTGAGGACAGGAGTTTGAGATCAGTCTGCCCAAAATGGTAAAATCTTATCTCTACTGAAAACACAAAAATTAGCCAGGTGTGGTGGCACGTGTAGTCAGTCCCAGCTACTCAGAAGGCTGAGGCAGGAGGATCACCTAAGCCCAGGAGGCAGAGGTTGCAGTGAGCTGAGATCACACCACTTCACTCCAGCCTGGGCCACAGAGCAAGATTTTGTCTCAAAAAAAAATTTTTTTAATTAAAGAATATTCTAAAACTGATTCAAGAACCTCTATGATCCCCAAGCAAGATAGACAGTAAAGAAAAAGTGTCTCAGCATATCTTAACAGAACCCTTCAATACCAAAGACAAAGAAAAAATTTTTAACACACAGAGGAAAAAGGCACATCACCTCTAAAGGACCAAAGTGAGACTGACAGCCAATTTCTCAACAAAAACAATGGAAAACAGAGGACAATGAAATTACATCTTTAAAGTACTGAAAGAAACTGACAACCTAGAATTCTACATGCAGCAAAAATATACTTCAAAAATTAAGACAAAATAGTTTCAAACAAGTAAAAATAGAAATACTAAAGGGAGTTCTTCCAGCAGAAAGAAAATAATCCCAAAGGGGGAAACAGACTTACATGAAGGAATGAAAATAAATGATAAATATAGATAAACACTAACTGTATAAAACAGCAATAATGTATCATGTTATTTTATTCATGTGTGGAATTAAACTGATACAACCATTCCAAAAAGAGCAAGGGGTTTATAGAGTCAAAGTATTCTGATAACACTACACCATCACGGAAGGATTAAAATACTAATTTAAAGTATATTCATAAGTGAAAAATAGATGCTATAATCTCTAGGATAACAGTCAAAAGAGTAAAACACAATGTATAACTAACAAGAAAAGAGAGAAGAAAACTGAATTAAAATTTCTTTATTAATTTTTTTAAAGGCAAGAAAGAAAAAACAAAGAACAGATAGGACAGTTAGAAAACAAATAGTACAATGGGAAGTTTAAACCCAATTATATTATCAAGTACTTTACATGTAAATGAACTACTAGCTGCTCCAAAGACTGTCAGGTGAGATAAGTAAACAAAAGCCAGCTATATGCAGCTTATAAAAGAAACAACTAAAAATAGAGTCAGGAAATTTAAAGTACATAAGAAGATATACCATGCAAACACTAACCAACTAACAAAGGAGAGTTGATATATACTACTATAAGACCTGTAGACAGTAAGTCAAGAACCATTATGAGAGCTACAGAGAGGAAAGGTGTCCAATATACCAAGGAATTATAACAATTATAAGTTTGTATATATCCAATAACATATCCTCAAAATATATACTTAAAAACTGACAGAATGAAAAGTAGAAAAATTCATCATCTCAGTGAGAGATTTTGCTTATCCTTCCCAATAACTGACAGAACAAGCAGACTGAAAAATTGTAGATAGAAACTTTGATCAATACAATTAATGAATTTGACCCAATCTATGTGCACCAAATTCTGCAATTACATCTACAGATTATATTGTATAGTCTATTCAAGTGCATGTCTATCACTCAGCAAAAATGATCATATCCAGGCCATAAGAATAGCTCAAAAATATCAAAAGACTAAAATGTTAATAGCATGTTCTTTGACAATAGCTGGATTAAGCTAGAAATCAACAAAAAGATTTTTAGAATATCCTAAACCACTGGAAATTAAGCAATAAATGTCTAATAACTTATGGTCAAAGAAAAAACACATGGATATTTTTAAATATTTTGAGCAGAAAAAAATGTGACAGAATTTAAGAGGATACTATTAAAGCCATGCTTGAGGAAAATGCAGAGCTTTGAATGCATATGTTAGAAAAGCTGAAAATCAATAATCTAAGTAGCATTTTCACAAAGTTAGAAAAAACAGAAAACCTAAAGCCAAAAATATTAGGAAAGAACAAACTATGAACAGAAATTAATAAATTAGAAAATAAGCATACAATAGCAAAAAAAAGTCAAAATAAGTTCACTGATAAAATAATAAATTTGATAAACCCCAGGCAAGACTGATCAAGGGGGGAAAAAAGGCACAGATTGTAAATATCAAAAATGAAAAGGGAGGCACTATTCAGCTACTTACACCCATCTCTCTCCTAAACATAGACAAATTCTCAAACAAAATATCACTAAATTGAGTCCAACAAAACACTAAAATAATAGCACATCAGTTGGATTTATGATAGAAACGCAAAACTGTTCTAACATTTTTTTAAAATGTGATTACCATATTGACAAAATAAAGGAGGAACAAATCATATGGTCATCTCAATAAATGAGGAAAATCATTTGCTAAAACTCAACACATGTTCATGATTAAAATATCCATTAATTAGAAATAAGAGATCTTCTTAATTGATAAAAAGGTTTCAACAACACTTGTAAGCAAGAGCCATATTTTAAATATTGAATGCTTTCCCCCTGAAATTGGGAATAAGACAAAGTACATGCTATCACCATTTCTATTCAAAATTATAACTGAGGTCCTAGATAGAGAAATGAGGCAATAAAAAAAGTGTAAGATACAAGAATCAGGCAAGAAAGAAACAAAGCTCTTTATCCATCACATACAGTGATGTACACAGAAAATCCAAATCATTCTACAAATAAGTTATTAAGATTAAGAAGTGAATGCAGCAAAATCCCTAGAATCAAGGTCAAGATACAAAAATGCATTTATGCCCGGGCACAGTGGCTCACGCCTGTAATCCCAGCACTTTGGGAGGCCGAGGCGGGTGGATCACGAGGTCAGCAGATCAAGACCATCCTGGCTAACAAGGTGAAACCCCATCTCTACTAAAAATACAAAAAATTAGCCAGGCGTGGTGGCAGGCGCCTGTAGTCCCAGCTACTCGGGAGGCTGAGGCAGGAGAATGGCATGAACCTGGGAGGCAGAGCTTGCAGCGAGCCCAGATCGTGCCACTGCACTCCAGCGTGGGCAACAGAGCTAGACTCCGTCTCAAAAAATAAAAATAAAAAAATAAAAAAAATACAAAATAAAAAAATAACAAAAATGTATTTATATACACAAGAAACAAAAAATTACAAGGTGAAAAGATGGCATTTGCAATAACAACAAAAAGAACAAATCTAATGAAAGAAGTACAATACTACAGAGAGAACTTCAAAACATTACTTAGGGAAATTAAAGACAACATAATTAAATGGAGAGCTATATTGTGTTCATTGATTAGAAGACTCAATATTATAAAAATGTCAACTCTCCCAAACTGATCTACACAGTCAATGCAATTCCAATCAAAATCTATCAGGTTGCTTGTGGAAACTGACAAGATGATACTAAAATTTGTATGTAAACGCTAAACACTAAAAATGGGCTAAAAGAAAATCAAGACAAAAAATAAAACTGAAGAACTTATACTACCTGATATCAGGATTACATTAATGTAAAACACTTTTTGTTTTTGTTTTTTTGAGACAGAGTCTTGCTCTTGTTGCCCAGGCTGGAGTGCAGTGGTGCAATCTTGGCTCACTACAACCTCTGCCTCCTGGGTTCAAGCAATTCACATGCCTCAGCCACCCAAGTAGCTGGGATTACAGGCATGAACCACCACACCTGGCTTATTTTTGTATTTTTAGTAGAGACGGGGTTTCACCATGTTGGCCAGGCTGGTCTCAAACTCCTGACCTCAGGTGATCCACCCACCTCGGCCTCCCAAAGTGCTGGGATTATGTAAGACACTTTATTAGACAAATACATCATAAGGACAAAATACAGAATCCAGACAGAGATTCACAAGCATATGATTACTTATTTTTATGAAAAGAATGCCACTGCAATTTAATGGGGAAGAGATAATATTTTCAATAAATAACGCTGGGTCAACAGGATATTTACACAGATAAAAATCATTTTGACCCTTACCTCACACCCTACACAAAAATCAATTCAAAGGGGTTATAGATCTAAATGTGAAAAGTAAAACAATAAAACTTCTTGGTAGCATAGGAGAATATCTTCATGATATTGGAGCAGGCAAAAAATTCTTAAAGAAGACACAAAAAGCACTAACATTAAAAGAAGATGTATAAATGAGTTCATTAAAATTAAACACTTCTCATTGAAAAATTATAAGAGTTAAAAGCAAGCTACAGTGTGGAAGAATTCTGTAACACATACATCGCACAAAGGACTTCTATCTAGAAAATATAAAGAACTCCATAAAAATCAATAAGAAAAAGGCAGGGCGTGGTGGCTCACGCCTGAAATCCCAGCACTTTGGGAGGCCGAGGTGGGCAGATTACGAGGTCAGGAGATTGAGACCATCCTGGCTATCATGGTGAAACCCCGTCTCTACTAAAAAAAAAAAAAAAAATACAAAAAATTAGCCAGGCGTGGTGGCGGGCGCCTGTAGTCCCAGTTAGGCGGAGGCCGAGGCAGGAGAATGGCATGAACCCGGTAGGCGGAGCTTGCAGTGAGTGGAGACTGCACTCCAGCCTGGGCGACGACAGAAACTCTGTCTCAAAAAAAAAAAAAAAAATCAGGAAGAAAAAGATAATCTTTTTTAATGGACAAAAATATTTGAACTGGCATTTCATGGAAGAGGCTATCCAAATGGCTAATAAAACATGAAAAAATGCTCAATATCACTTATTAGGAAAGTACAAATAAAAACTACAATGAGATATCATTTTTCATCTGCCACTACGACTGGCAATACCAACTATGAGCAAGAATGAGAAACAACTAGAACTTTCATACACTGATGTTGAGAATGTCACTGATATAACCACCTGGACAACTGTTTGGCAAATGTTTGATAGCAGTATCACAGCTAAATCATACATATAACCCATGACCTTTCTACTTCTACACAGATGCACAACAGAAATGCTCACATACACATGTATAAGAATGTTTATAGCAGCACTATTTGTAATAGGTGAAAATGGGAACAACCCAAATGTCTATGAACAGTAAATGATTTTAAAAATTGTGCTACATGCAGCAATGAAATACTATACCAAAATGAGAGAGACAAAAAACAAACTATTACTACATCCAGCAGCAAGGATGAATATCCCAAACAAATAGTTGGTGAAAGCTATCATACACACACACATAAAGTACACACTGCCTGTTTCCATTTGTATAAAGTTCTAAACTGGGCAAAACTAATCAACAGTGTTAGAATTCAGACTATGGGTCACCTTTGGGGGCAGGTAATAACTGAAAAAGGCAAAGGAAGGATTTGGGGGTAATAGTAATCTTCTATTTTTTGATGTGAGTAGTAGTTACACAGGAGACTCACTTGAAAATGCATAAAAGCTATACATCTTTACGATTCGTGCACTTTTCTATACGTATGTTAACCTTCAATAACAAATGTATTTAAAAATAAAAGTAATGCTTCCTATGTCTATACAAGATACATACAACACAAAACAGGTAATGTTGTGATTGTGAAGTCTATATGCAACACCATGAGAGACTTTCTAAAACTCAAATCTGATCATTTACTCTCCTGCTCAAAATATTTTAATGTCTTCCTAATCTGGCCTCTGTCTACCTCACCAGCCACATCTCTTACTCCTTTCTCCTCCTCGACCTCACTCCACCCCCTCCCCAATTCTTTTTACTCTCCAAAAGAAGCCACATTATTTCAAATGGATTCTAAGCTTTTATGATGCCCTGTTCCCTCTTTATAGCTCTTTTACCCACACTTACCACCCCAAACTGTCCCAAATTTGCCTGCTTTCCTGGGACATTCTTCATCCAGTATAGACATCAATTATTCCCAAATCCCAAATCTTGCTTGGATGCCTCTCCTACAGACTCCACAGGCATCATACATATGCCCCATCGTGGCACACACTTGTGTAATGACCAGACGCTTATCTGTAATTTCTTCTGTTAGCCTCAGCAGGGTAGGGCTATACCTGATTTGTTCATCTTTGAGTCATTAGTGCCTAGCACAGTGTTACTTAAGAAATTTCCCACTCTACAATGTGAGATTTTTACAAGAGCTGTCTAAATGTTCCCCTTTTCAAACCGCCTGTGAAAGAAAAATTTATATTTATAGACCAATGAACCACGACCATGTAAATTTACTGCAGACCAAAGAATAATTGAATCTCAGTAGAGATATTATCCTGAGTTCTAAAATGCTTTAAGCGTCTCCTAATTATATGTCCAATTGTTGACATAAAGCTCTTTAAGGATTTCTAACTCTTCCATCATTGTCTATAAAGATAGGGAACGGGAAAACATTAAATTTTTTATGATGCTAGTTCCTTACTGATATGGTTTGGCTCTGTGTCCCCACCCAAATCTCATGTTGAATTGTAATTCCCAATGTTGGAGGCGGGGCCTGGTGGTAGGTGATTAGATCAAGGGGCAGTTTCTAATGGTTTAGCACAATCCCCATAGTGCTATCTCGTGACAGAATTCTCAGGAGATCTGGTTCTTTGAAAGTGTGTGGCACCTCTCCCATCTCTCTTCCTCCTTCCTGCTCTGGCCATGTAAGACGTGCTTCCTTTCCCTTGGCCTTGTGCCATGATTGTTAAGTTTCCTGAGGCCTCCCCAACCATGCTTCCTGTACAGCCTGCAGAACTGTGAGTCAACTAAATCTCTTTTCTTCATAAATTACCCACTCTCAAGTAGTTCCTTATAGCAATGTGAGAATGGACTAATACACTCATCAAAGCTGTATCAATAGCATAGCCCATTTCTAATGCCCCATTATAATAAGTGATGTCTATCTCAAATGAATCATAGTAAGATGTCTTATTTTTAAACATCTTTTGTATGTATTCAATGTAAGATACATTGCTGACTAACTTTTCTATCCACACATTATCATGATTAAGAGATCATAACAATTTCAACAATTTCAGTGACATCATATGGTTATAACTAATGTGCTATCTTTTTGGATCATCAAATGTTCTGATTTCCTGTGAAAACATCTTCTACTTATTAATATGTGGCTTGTAAGTCATTCCACTGTCAGAATCAGAGTGAAGGACTTCCAACTCTAATCTGCATATATGAATAAAGGCCTTGATATTCTGACTTTAGGAATACTTTCCTGCTAGCTACAATAATTTATTTGGTCATGATACACACACATATCTTCTGTGTGTGAAATATGGAAAATGCTGAATTGACAGTTAAGTCAACATACGGGGACTACGTCTGGGAATACAACACAGGGATTACAACTTTAGGCAAAAAAAAAAAAAAAAAAAGACACTGTTGCTGCCCTGTTGGAGCTTACAGTCTAGTGACGATGGTATCAATCTATCACATAAATAAATGTAAAATTAAAATTGTGGTAAATACACCATCTCTCACCTGGACTATTGAAATTGGCTCCTAACAAGTCTCCCTGGTACCAATCTTGTCCCCTTGCATCTTCCATGTAGATCCATTCTCTACATGGAAGAATATTTCTAAAATGTTAACCAAATTACTCCCATCTTTCCCAGACCATCTCTACAAAAAGTCCTAGAATGGCTTCCTATTCCACATAGAATAAAACCCAAGTCCTTATCCTGAATAACAAAGTCTGGAGCAATCTGGCCACCCCTTTTCTTTCTAACCTCATTTCATATGACTCTCCTGTCTTCTCTCTCTGCCTCAGGGCCTTTGCACTGATTCAGTCTGAAATGCTCTGCTCTTGATCAAATCTTCTCTTGTCACTCAAATCCCTATATAAATGTTACCTTACCCTTTAATCTAAGGTACTCATCCACTCATTTGCATTATTCTAATTATCTCAATTTTATTTATCTCTGCTAATATTCTTGTTTATTTATTTCATTTTGTTTGTCCAGGACAGGAGAATAATGAACAAACCAGAAAAAAGGAGTGGGGCTGCCAGCCAGCATTAAGAGCTCATGTGTGGATCACAGTTCAGTCTTCATAATCCTATCTAAATGGCAAACTACCTATGACAAAACAGAGATGGCATAAGCTTACCTCGCTGCACCACCTTTGGAACTATTACAACTGTTGTAAACAAATCAAAAAAACATTGTTGGAGAAGTCACTCAGAAAAATAGGCGAAAGTATAGAATATTTGGATCTAATGAAATTACATTAAAATGCCTTTCAAACCAAGCAGATGTCATTAAAACGACTAACATAACTGTGAGCGACGGAAATGAAGAATCCAACAGAATGAAAGGAGATATCTCAAACACTGGTGGGCACGGCCTAAAGCTGACATAGACAGGCTTGGCCCTCCTGTATAGTCATCATAACAACAGGAGACTCCAGAACAATAAGAGACAGGGTGAGGAGTGACTCTGAATCAAGTCTAGGACTACACTATTCAACATGGCAGCCACTAGTCATGTTTGGCTATTGAGCACTTGAAATGTGGCTGGTGCAACTAAGAAGCTGAAATCTACATCATATTTAATTTCAATTAATTTAAATTTAGAAACTGAAACAATGAAAAATACTTTTCCTGCAAATACAACATTACTTTTTTGGTAAGGCCACACTTCTTTTTTTTAATTTTTTTTCCTGTTTTTGAGACCGAGTCTTCCCCTGTTGCCCAGGCTGGAGTGCAGTGGTGCAATCTTGGCTCACTGCAACCACCGCCTCCCAGGTTCAAGCGATTCTCCTGCCTCGGCTTCCCGAGTAGCTGGGACTACAGGCACGTGCCACCAGGCCTAGCTAATTTTTGTATTTTTAGTGGAGACGGGGTTTCACCACATTGGCCAGGTTGGTCTCGAACTACTGACCTCAGGTGATCTGTCCACCTCAGCCTTCCAAAGCGCTGGGATTACAGCCATAAGCCACCATGCCCGGCCTCACTTTAACTGCTGAAAATATATCCTCCAAATTGAGATGTTCTCTAAGTGTAAAATGCATATCAGATTCGAAATAGTTTGTGCAAAATGAAAATGTTTAAAATCTCATTAATAATTTTTATATTGATTACATGTTGAAATTATGGTAATTTTGATATATTAGGTTAAATAAAATCTACTACTAAAAATAATTACTTTTTACTTTTTCTTTTTTTTTAAGGGGCACGGTCTCACTCCATACTGGAGTGCAGTGGAATAATCATGGCTCATGGAAACCTGAACTCCTGAGCTCAAGCAATCCTCCTGCCTCATCCTACCTCAGCCTTTGGAGCAGCTGGGACTACACGTGCGTACCGCCATGCCCAGCTGATTTTTGCATTTTTTGTAGAGGTGGGATCTCACTATGTTGCCCAAGCTGGTCTTGAACTCCTGGCCTCAAGTGATCTTCCTGCTTCGGCCTCCAGGTGTGAGCCACGTACCTGGCCAATTCTTACTTTTTAATATAACCCATAACTTAAAAGTACATATTGGACAGCACTGGTCTAAGGATTAAAAAACCAATACTATCTGAAAAGAAGGGTTTGGAGTCTCCTATTGTTATGATGACTACACAGGAGGGCCAAGCCTGTCCATCTATGTCATAGGAAGAATTCTCCAGAATGTGTGCCATCCAGATGAAGCATTCAAGCCTTAAATCTGTGATCAATAAGCAACCATATTTTAATTAAAAAATGCTCGGACAGCAATTTCAAATCAATATGGGATGGTAAGATAACTAAAGTTCACCTAGAATGACACCTTCAGTTTATCTGAGATAATAAACTTCCTTCTAGTGGGTAACTAACTCCAATCTAGAGAAGGTTTAGAATTAAATACAGAGATGAGGAGAATCAGATTTGTATTATTACTTTTTAGAAAAGTTTAGAAATACGTCTTATATTAATTGGAACAGCCTGTGCACAATTGTCATGTTTTTAATGTTTAAAAGAATCTGACATCAAACTGACAGATGAGCTTTGTGATTCTAGTTCAAAATGTGTAATAGATTTCAGATATGATTTATTTTGATTGAAATGTTTAGGAGTATTTGACTATGTCTATACAATATTAATTTTGTAAGTGACAAAATATTCAAAGGAACTTAACCTAAGTATTTGGTAAGGTTTTACTTACTTGAGTCATAAATTTGCCCAATAAACATATGATTTATCTAAATAGAAAAATAAATACATTAAAGTAACATGCAATTTAAAATATTTAAGGTTTGAAATTTAACTAAGTTCATAAATGAGACTGATAATTTAAGAAATCCAATCTGTTCAATCTGAATTAAAGTTTAGTCAAAGAAAAAGTGAAGATGATTGCTCATATTTACCAGACATATAAACAGAGTATTAACATATGCAAGTTGAACTTAAAGGCCTAAAGAAAATTAGATTTTTGTTTCTACCTGAAATAAATTAAATATTAATTTTCCTTTCTCCACACAAAACTTACCCTTAATAACTAATAATTAAGTACATTAGAAATGCTAATTCATTTAATCCTCACAATCACCAAGTGAAGTAATATTATTGTCTCCACTTTACAGGTAATTGTCTTAGTCTGCTCAGATTGCTATAACAAAATACCATATGCTTAATGGCTTATAAACAACAGAAATTTCTTCATCACTGTTCTGGGAACTGGGAAGTCCAAGATTAAGGTGCTGGCAGATTAGGTATCTGGTCAAAGACCACTTATTGGTTCACAGATGGTGCCTTCTCACCGTGTTCTCACATGGCAGAAGGGGCCAATGACCTCTCTGGGGTCTCTTTTATAAGGGCACTAATACTCTTTATGAGGGCTCCACCCTCATGGCCTAATCACCTCCCAAAGGCCCTACCTCCTAATACCATCACCTTGGGAGTTAGAATTTCAACATATGAATTTGGAGGGGACATGAGCATGCTGTCCATTGCAGTAATGAAATGAAGGCACAGAGAGATTAAGCAGCTACCTCAAGGTCATATCACTAAAAGGTGGCAGAGGCAGTATTCAAATCCAGGCTGTCTGGCTTCTCATACTGGCCTTGAACATTAAAAAAAAGAGAGAAAAAAAGGTCACAGTGATCTATATAATTAGATGATCATAAAAGTGGGTTTATTCCACACTATTCAGATTCTAAGTCTCATTCCTTTTTACCCCCAGGAGTTATCAAGGAAAGTATGCACCACGAATTCCAGGAAAACCCCATGTCATGCAGGGGAATGACCCAAATGAAAACATCTTTCCAAACTTCTAACTTCATCCCTGATACCACACTCCAGACCTTCAGCATCCTAAAACAAGGAAATCTCCCACTGTAGCAAAAAGCATGTTGCTCTGACCCTGAGGGAATTTAGCCTGGGGGATATGACATTTATTGAGTTACATTTCATTTCATTTCATCCTATACCACTCATGTAGCCCTTGTCCTTGTTCATTTCCAATCCAGAACACAGTATAAAACAAAACACAAATTCAGGAGACAGAAAATAACTCCATTTAATTTTGGTTTTTCTTCCAAAAATAGACTTGAGGATAGGGGTTCTCTGTCTCTTTCTACTCAAAAGCCCATCTGAGGTCTGCAGCAATAACTGTGAACAACGATGTCTTTTTCTTGGCTACCTCCTGAGAACTACCTCCTCCTTCTCAGCCAGCCATACCTGCCACTCTGAATTTGCTCCACCAGGCAGTCCTCAACTGCCACTCTTTCCAAAGTAACATAATCCCAAAAGCATCTTCACTGCAGCAGAAAGGCATTCTTTGTCTGCTGGTAATTAACAAAGCAATCACAGCCAAATTCAGATTGTGGTTTATCCACACAAATCATGTTTTTAAATCTACCAACTCTGTACAATCTTGGATAAGCTATTTATTAGCCTTTTATAGATGAGGAAACAAGAATTACGGTGACAATCAAAAGAGACAGCTTGTGTGGAATACTTAATAGCGTACCTGGCACCAAGTAAATGCTTAATAAATGGTAGTTATTACAATATTTACTATTAAAAGAACCTACAGAACTATGTTTACTCACTTGCTTTTATGAACACCTGTCTCTTATTTAGTCCTACTTTTCACATAGCTTAAATAAGCTCCTGAAATTAAAATGCTTAATCATTCTTCTATGGAGACAGTAAGAGCATGTGTTATTTCAGAGGAGGGACATGCACAGAGTTCTACTGGGAGGGAGTGAGAAGGGAGTATCACTTAGTCCTTAGCACATGTAAGAGGTAGCTTAGGAAAGAGCAGGTGAGGCCAGGTTGAGGATAATCCCGTGAGGCAATGCAAATGGATCAACATTTCCAAGATAGATTTACATGTATATAGCAAGGCCAATACCACGGAAAATATGTAGTCACCCCTCAATATCTGCAGGGGGGCTGGCTCCAGGACCCCCAAGGATACCAAAATCTGAGGATGCTCAAGTCCCTGGTATAATATGGCATAGTATTTGCGTATAACCTATATACATCCTGCCATGTACTTTAAATCATCTGTAGATTGCTTATAATACCTAATAGAACGTAAATACCATGTAAATAGTTCTTAGACTGGGTTTCTTATTTGAATTATTTTCTATCGTTGCATTGTTATTTTTTTCCAAATATTTCCAATCCATAATTGATAGAATCTGCAGATGTGGAACCTGCAGATATGCAAGGCTGACTATATTCTTTTAATATATGAATACAAATAATAAATTAAAGAACAACTACCTTTGGAAAACATCTTTTTCATAAATTATTCTAGTTTCTATGTACAGAAAAGAATACTGGTACATGTCACAATATGCTATGAAGAAATGCTTCTTGTTTTATGACTTTAGGTTTTGTTTCTTTTTAGCAAAAAGAGAAAATAAGATGGGGGAGGAAAGCCCAAGCATAATAATTAGTGTCATTATTTCTACACTTAGTAGATATCAGTAAACAGAAAATAAAGCTTGCTGCATTCCTTGATGTAAAGCCAGGATTCTGGTATATGTTGTGTACCTTCGGGTTAACATAACAGAAAGTGATCATATTAGTCTCCTCACTCATAAAAAAGGGATAATAGTACCTACTTCAAAGGGTTGTTGTGAGGATTAAATGAGTTGATATTTCTGAAGTGCTTAGAAAAGTGTCTGGCCCATAGGGAAGAATTCATAAAGGTTTGATTGACAGAGAAGAGCTGGAAGTCAAAATTACTGCAATCAGACTAAACAAGTTCTCAGTAAACCAATATACAGGAAGAAAAAAGGCCAGGGAAGACCACACAGAAACCTTTTATTGTAGATTTAAAATTCAAGAGTTTGAATAAACAACAATTCTTCAGTATAACTGTGCCCGACACATCACATGGTGATCAAATTATGTAAAACACCATGTCTGCCTTGAATGACTATAGCTATAGAAGAGGGAAGATGATTCACAACTGACTGATCAGAAACACAACTTCTCACTCAAATACAATATGTTAGCCAAACACACAGTTTTATTTTATAGTTCCATTGCCATCTTGATTATCTAAATCATGTACCTGACCAATTAGATAACATTTCTCATGTGGAAAAATTTTATTATTGGGCCTTAATTTGTGGTTTACAATGCTTAAAGTGCACTTAAACCACAATTCAAGAGAGTCACGTTTTAGTTAATTGGTAGGAAAAATGGAGGCAAGTGACCAGGACCGGCACCAGCAACTCTTTTGTAGGACTAGCCAGCCTCTGGAAATGGTCACTAGGTAAAGACCTCAGGTAATTTGCTTTAGAGTCTGGACCATAAAGTGTTAAAAGAGATTATTAGAGCCATCACTGTCCCCCAGCTTCCTGCCCCAGACTCCCTGACCCTGCCCTCCCAACCACCACCACTGCACCCCCACCCCTGCACCACCTTTGGCCACTATGCCAGCAGACTCTCAGTATGTACTGATCTCTTTAACACCTTTTAACTCACTGCTGCCTCTACCTCCTAGTTTTTTGGTTTTCACTTCAACCGATTATAAGATACAGAAGCAAGGATCAAGTTCAAAACATGTATGGAAATAAGCAATCACCTAACAGGATCCCAGATTCTACTATCCAACAAACCATGTCTATAAATACTCAAAATGCGAAATATAAAGATTATAATGTGTTTTTTATGCACACTATTTTCTGATCAAATTACAAATTAACCAAATCATTTTTAAAATAAGCTCTAGAAATATAAAACTTTTTAAAAAAACATTACAAAATTAACTGGTAACTTTTGAAAAAAGGAAGGCTGAAAACAAAGGAGAATATTTGGGTATCATACATTAAGAATTACATATAAAATAAATAATCCTAATAGCTGAGAAACAAGTAAGTCCCCAACTATAAGAGGTTGGTTGACTTTCATCAAGCAACATAGAATATATAGAAGGAAGCATTTGATAAACATTTGATGACTGATGTCCAAAACCATACTCCATAACTGCTACAATTGGCACATCAGGAAAACAATCGTTTATCTTGAACTATGTTTATATCACTTAAATTATGTACAATACTGTATAAAAGTATACATTTTCCCCAAGCACTTGTGGCTTACCAAACAGCTTAAGACATCTTATCTCCATTTTAATTGAAAACATGAAAAATGAAACACACGTCCACAAAAGTTTTTCAGCTTCTATCAATCACTATTAATAATCCATGTCACTAAACACCACAACCTATCACCATGACCATGTGTCTCCTGTGCCTTTTCTCAGCACAGTAGTTCTGATCAATACCCACTGTGCACAGCAGGTCAGTTAACAATACCTTATATTTACAGCATTTTGTCTTGAGGTCTCAGGGCCACACTATTCTCCCCAGCCACAAATCTAAACCTAAGTGTTTTGGTAATGAAGAAATCATTTAAAAACTACCATCCTTCACAAATGTGCTTTTATAAATGCTACAACACATTGCACTAGATGCTAAATTACCAACCAGTAATCATGTTACCACAGTGCAACTAGAAATTGCAAGAGAATGTTGACCCAGAAACAGTCAATAAAGGCTTCAGTGGCTTTATTTAGGCTGCCCATGCAGGCTTATATGGTTACAAACAACTGACTTTCAATGGCACAAACATAATGTTAATCCTAACTTAAACAGGAACATTTGTGGCTTTTTTTTGTCTTTGGATATGCTTCATAAACTGAATTACAGAATTCTTTCAGGTAGAATACAGCTATGGTGACAATTATCAGGCCATATTTTACAGCTTATACCAAAAATTAGGGCCAATTTTACGTCATAAAATTAAAACCCGTAAGCTAGAAATGCAGGAAAAGACTCCTACTCCCGTGAATCAGCAAGAGTGATGACTAGTATTTTACACCTGGGGATATGCAGTGCTGTTGCCTGCTTCCACCAGGTGGCTAAACCATGGACAGAAAACACAATAGCTGTTTGCATTTTCTAAGGACATATTGCAGATATCATAGTATTTTTTCTTTCATTATCTGGTTATGCACATACCTCAGAACACTGGTAACACATATAAACATGCCAGATTATTGTTTTCCACTGCACTGACACAAGCTTCATTTCATGCTTCAGAGCTCTTATAAATAAGCCACTACAACCAAGCAGTGCATGCAATACATGATTGCTGATTTCTGTATACCAACTTTATTTTTTGGCAGAAAATGATGCAGCTTTGAAGAAGCCAAACTATATTGAATGTTGTGCCCGTGTGAGCTAGCAGCAAAGGCAAAGCACCAGTCCTTACTGTGCTAAATTCACCATGGATATCTCCGTTCTTCGGCACTCAGATTAAGGGCCACAGCATAAATGTTTAGGCTAGAACTCACAGTGTGGGTTTCATCTGGCTGAAAGCACGGACCAAGTCCTTGAACTTGAATACTGGTTTTGCTAACAAAGATCTGAATAAAGCTGTTCTCTTGGTCCCTCAGGAAAAAAAACACACACACACACACAAACTAATTTATTTTTAGTACAAAACATAAAACTACATTCTCTGTCTATATAATGTGCCTAGGCTTCAATATCCTATTTGCTGTTCATGCTTAAGTGAGAAAATACTTATTTTTCTCTCCCGTTTATCTTCTCAAAACAGATCTACTTCGTTTTAATCAATGTACTATTTTATTACCGTCATGAAAGAGTATTTAGCAGAGCATCTGTGAATCTTCCACAGGTAAAATTCAGTTTAAAAACAAGCCCAATTATGAAATAACCTGCAAACTGTTAATTGCAACTTCAATCCTTTAGTTTCCAATACAATCTTCTAATGAAGTGGCATTACTTGGAGTTGCTGGCAAATATGAACAGACTGAGAAACCCAGTAATCACAGGCTAACAGGTGTTGAAATCCCAAAAGAGGGAAAAGGAATATTAAATAATCACTCTTTGCCTGACACCTCAAGTAGTTGTAATATGCAGAATTCCAATCAACTTAACTGCAATTCAAAATGATCAGTGGTACTGTTTTCATTAATTATTCTCTAGCAAAAATATAATTTCTTGCATTCCATATACAGTTCTTTAACTGACCTATTCCAACTTATACATTATTTTACTAAGTTGGATATATAATTTTATATGTTAGATTATTTTCCAGTTACCAATATGACATCTCATATTGTTTAAATATGATTTAAAACAAATCTTATTAACATATATACAATTTCCTTCTGAATTGATCAACTGTATTTCTGAAAATGCATCTGTTTTCTTTCATATTACTACATGTAAGATGATGTCTAAGTACCAAAAAAATAAGTCTTCACAGTCACAATTTAAATCTGTGCTTCGCGTCTGCAACAAACTATCACGAAATGATTGCAAGGGTTGGGGCCACTGAGAAAGGTACCTATAACCTATCCAGTGCCCCAATGGCAACCGCATCGTGGTCCTCATCATCACACTCATAAACACCGATGCAAACACCGCCCAGCTACCTGCCTCCAGAGGTGCTTTGGATTGCCTCCCTACACATAAAAACACAAGGCACTTTCCAGTTCCTTACAGCATGAACACAATACCTTCTAGAAACAAAAGCAATGACCTCGGTGCCAAGTATCTCCTCGACAAAGTATCGGTACTGCTCTACACTCTGGTCTTGCTAGTCGGGGAAAGCCGGGCTACCCTTACCATCCAGTTATAGGTGCAACTGCACCTTCCAAAGAAAAAAGGTCTTTCGATTCAATATCCAAACGAACTTCAGAAGCCTCCTCAAAATGCTTCAGCCACAGGCATAAAAATGGGCTCACTTTTCAGAGATTTGTAAAAATCTTTCGCTTGTCCCTCTTACTACCCTCCCACCCCCTCCTCAAAGAGAATGCCATGAAACATGAAAGTCCAAAGGTAAATATTTTCATACCTTTTCCCCCCCCAAAAGCCTCGATGGCACGCCAAGAAGGAAAATAACAACAACAGAGGGGCAGCTCCCTGAGCAGGTGCAGCCCGCGCGGGCGCTCCGCAGCCGCCCTCCGCCGCACAGCCCCTCAAGTTGGTGCCAGGACGGCGGCCCCCGTGGTGCCCGGAGAGAGACTCCGCGCGCGGGCCCCGGCGCCGCTCGGCCCGAAGTTTGCCGCCCCCTCTCCTCGGCGCGCTTGGGCGGCCCGGCGCCGTCCAGGACTGCGGGGCTGGCTGCTGCCCCGGCGTTGGGGAGGCCGCGGGGGCGGCGGCGGCGGCAGCGGCGTCGGGGGCGGCCGCCGGCCGTTTCCTCGGTGGGGACGGGCCCCCGGGGACTCGGGAGTAGCCGAGTGCGGGCACCCCTCCCTCCGCGAGCCGGGCGGGCCCCACCCCACCCCACCCCACCCCACCCCACCCCACCCCACCCGGCGTCCCGCCGACCCCTCCCCGGCCGCGGGCGCGATCGCCTTACCTGGCCGGCGGCGGCCCAGGGCCCGGGAGCCGCTCGGGCTGCGGCGGCGCCTGGGAGGGGAGGGAGGTTCCCGTGGAGGAGGAGCTCGCGCGAGGAGCTAGCGGGCTGGCGGGCGGGCGGCTTTGTCTCTACGGCGCGGAGCCGCCGACCCTGCGTCACCATGGCAACCGCCGGGGCCCCCCCGGCCCTTCCCCTCAGCAGTCCGGGTATTCGGAGAGGACAAGGACCCCCGATGGGCCGCCACCACCACAAACACGCCCCTGTCTCAGTCTCCCTCACAAACCGCCTGTTTCTCCCCAGCGAGAGGGGAAGGCTAAAGCGGAGCTAGCCCAGGGCCAAGTGGTATTCGCATCCTAGTAGGCACTCCTTTGCTTCCCCACACTGGACATTCAAACTCCCGTCGCACCACCATCCCCCGCCCAGACACCCTCCACCACTACCACC
Organism: Gorilla gorilla gorilla; assembly: GCF_029281585.2. NCBI lineage: Eukaryota > Metazoa > Chordata > Mammalia > Primates > Hominidae > Gorilla > Gorilla gorilla. Next base: position 31,614,908 of record NC_073229.2, on the reverse strand, counting down.
ACCACACCTTTCTCCTGTGGAGCTGTACCCTCAAAATGGAAATTCACTTAAGGGAGGAGAAAGAGCAATGCAAAGTGATAAAGTGTTGAGCAACTGGTACTCGGTTCTCCTGTTACAACTGCCGCAGCATGCACGGAGCTGCCAAGGGACGCCGTGCCGCCTCCTCCCTCTCCCCCTCCTCCTCCTCTCTCTTTTAGCAAGCTTTGCCTCTGCTGGATGTGGTCTCACTCCACCCAACCCGTGTATCTGTCTTGTTGAGGGCTGCCGTAGGAGAGAGGGGAAAGGGGGCTTTATCTCTGATGTAAACACTGGATACACTTGTAACCTCAGAAGCTGAAACACAACTTTCAGGCTGCAGTATGGATCTCAGCTGCTGCCACACTGCGCAGCTACTGGCTGTGACTGCTAAGCATCTACCATGAGCCCCTGAGTGACTCTGTGCCAAGGACTGATCACGTACTGCAGGCCATGGCACTCAGGAGCAGAGAAAAGAAAGCTAACTTTTTCCTCTCCTGAGGAAATTCTTAGAGAGGGAGAGAAAAGTACTAGCCGACCCTTGGTCATGCTTCCTCTAAAGGACGAACTAGAGGGCAGCCTCCATGGGGGGAGTGAGTCATCCCTCCATACTGTTTTCTTGAAAGATCCGTTGCTGAATCCAAAAGCTACAGTGTCTTTCTTCAAACCCTGGGGAACATGACATTTATTTTTTGGCATTTGTGAATCACCAAAGGAATGTCAATGATTTATAATAAAATCCACGGTAGCTGATGTTTTCTGGGTTTACTACTTGAGAAGTCACAAAGCAGAACAATGTTATTGCCATTTGAAGGTACACATATATTAACTAATGAAAAGATAAGATCTATTTCATGGTGGAAAAAGAAAACAGTTTGTTCCTCGGAGAGACTGGCCACTTTCTTGTAATGGGAATATTCTGAATGAAGTCAATAATATTCCAGATGAAGTCAAAAGACAAGGTCTTTTTGGCAGGCCATTAAGCATTTGGCAATACCTGCCAAAATTCAAAATGCACATACATTTCTCCCAGCTATCTCAATTCTAGAGATCTGTCATACAGAAACACACAAATGTGTAATGATAGATATAAAAGGATATGCATTGCAGAAGTTTTGTAATAGTAAATGTTTGAAACAACTTATATGCCCATCAATAGTGATATGGTTAAATAATGTGGCACTTCATACCATGTAATACTATGCATCCATTAATAAGAATAAAATATATAAAATTCATAGATATTGATTTCTTATTAAATGGAAAAGGGGGGCTCAGAACCGTATGTGTGGGTGATCCCATTCTGTACAAAAAAACTGGATATATAGAAACAGAACAAAAACATAGAGATAAAGGTCTATAAGAATGCCTACCTAATTGCTAGAAGTGGTAACCTGTTAACTACAAAAAAAATTGAAGGGACAGTTACCTGTTACGATGTATAATTTAGTACACATATTTGGTTTGTTTGGCTTTTTCAAATGAGCATTTATTAGTAATTTATCAGTGAAGAATCAAAAACAAAAAGCTTTAATAAATGTTTGTTGACCTGCATGCACATTACTGCCTGATCAAAAACTGAATACGGAACAGGGAGGGACCATTGACTTGGCCATCCCTGCCCTCAGCTGAAGGCTTGGAAAAGTCCACATTGTGTCCCCACTTAGAGAATTGCTTAGTGACCTGGTCCTGCGTTATTCTGTGAGACATTCTTCCAGACATTCATTTTTCCAAAAGAGGTTTAGCTTTATCTTAAGGTCTGCTTCCATTCTGCCTCTTGGAGAAAATTAAAAGACTTGTCAGGAAACCATCTTAAAATGTGCCACCTTACTTACCAGGGGATATCATTTGAATAGGTTAAGTGGCAGCTTTTAGTCTGTTTAGCTAAACTGAAAATGAAGATACTAAAGCTTAAAAATTAATGTGTGGATACATGACTAGTCTTTCTTATTCTCACCATTTTTGAAATGAGGTTAAAATAATGAATTTGCTTTCCTAAAAAGATCTAGAGCTGCACAGTCTAATTCAGTAACTGCTAGCCACATATGAATTAGCTACTGAATTGATATGTTCAGTAAGTGCAAAATACACACCAGATTTCAAAGACTTGGAACAATAACTTTAAAAAAATAATATCTTATTAATAATGTTTATATTGGTTACATGTTAAAATATATTTTGAATTTATTGAGTTAAATAAAAGATGTTATTAAAATCATTAACATTTGTTCCTTTTCACTTTTTTAACATGATTATTAGAAAATTTTAAATTATATATGTGACATTTTGGACAGCTCTGTTTTAGAATTAGTGTTTATAGCAAAACATCATTAAGAAATCTAAAGTTAGCTATTCTTCTTAACTTTTAGTTAAAATGTAATTACCTCATTAATGCTCCCCAACTCATAAAGATGCCACAGTATGGCAATTTTTGTTAAATAATTTCAACTTATTAGAATCCTATTATATGCAAGCATTAGCTTATGCTTTTATATTTTAGAAAGATTTTAGCACAGACACTAAAGTCAGATTACCTAGACCTGAATCTCAGCTCTGTTTATCAACTACATGACCTCAGCAAGCAATTTAATACATCTGTTCCTCAGTTTCCTTACCTATAAAATATGGATTATAACAATACTTACCTCCTTGAGTTGTAAAAATTAAATGCCTGATTGTCTACAATGCTGAATAAATGTTAACTGTTATTACTTTGATTATTATACTTTGTTGGTTCTCTCACTTTTTTTTTTTTTTTTTGAGATGGAGTCTCACTCTGTTGCCCAGGCTGGAGTGCAGTGGCACAATCTCCACTCACTGCAAGCTCCTCCTCCCAAGTTCACGCCATTCTCCTGCCTCAGCCTCCCAAGTAGCTGGGACTACAGGCGCCCACCACCACGTCCGGCTAATTTTTTGTATTTTTAGTAGAAATGGGATTTCACCATGTTAGCCAGGATGGTCTCAATCTCCTGACCTCATGATCTGCCCACCTTGGCCTCCCAAAGTGCTGGGATTACAGGCGTGAGCCACTGTGCCTGGCCAGCTCTCTCACTTACTCTACTAACCTTCAATTCAAGTTAGTCTATATATGTATATATAAATCTTTCATCTATATATAGAGATAAATCTCTCATTTTCCTTTAAATGGTCTGATTGGAACTGTAACTGAGACATCAAAAGTTCATTCTTTTTACCCTTGAACTGACTATAAAGTTATCAAAATTAAAGAGATATTTTGATTCAAGTTAGTAAAATAAACCAGAAATTTCAATAACAAGATCAGCACCTATAATAATTTCATTTTGATAAATATTAAATTTTTTATGTTTAACAAAATGCAGCAAATGTTATCAAGTGGTTTAAAGTCAGTTTATTGTAGTCAAATTTCTAATATTTAAAGTAAATAATACATCCCTACTAAAGCATTTGTATAAAAATTTTCCTATTCCCTAACTTGAAATTTGTCTTTTCAAATCCTTATTTTTTCCTCAATTATACGTCATAATCATAACTGGCATTTATTGCACACTGTGTCCAAGGTGACACAGTTATTTAGTAGCAGAATTACTAGTCTACTAACCACTACACCCTACAGCTTCAATAAAGGGGAAAATAACATTTCTTAACCTTTACTTCTTGACACAATCAAACACTAAAAGAAAAAGCAACTATCCTAAGAAATATCTTAAAATTATTTAAGAGCTGGAGCTCAAATATCTTTTCCCGCTAAGTCATGCATTTTGGAACAAGCAGAAGGAAAATGCAAGCTTCGATGTTTGCTCATTACTATCTCATTAAGCAACAGCTCCTTCAACCCCTGCCTTCTGGCCATGTTCTGACATTGTTTAATGAGGTGATACAAATACATTCAAAACACATTTAAAAATACTTGTTTATGTCTTAGATGTTATGTTAAAATACTTGTTTATGTCTTAAAATTAGTTTTCTTCATGGCTAGCTTTTGAATTTGACTGGAAAAACCCAGGCCCAGCCATTTAGAAGGGTTGAAAAAGAAAATACATCTCAGCTGAGTCTATAGAAGCCAGAAACCCAGAACTCACAATTTCCTGTCTTCCCAATGATCCCCTCTTAGGGCACTGGGCAAATCTGCTCTAAAAGGCAAATATTGACTAAGATATGCCTGTAAGTAGAGAAAATGTACTTTTTTATACACTGCTCCTAAGTGGTTTGAACATCCTTGTTCCAAGGAGATATGTTGATCCCTTGAATTCAACAACCTGTGTCCATAGTGGGGAGTTTAAATCAAATTTGTTTCAAAGGCTCCAAGGTGTGCCCAATTACCCTTCTCAATTCCTTAATCATAGTGAATCTCTTCGAGAAATTAAAGATTCAGCCAAATGACAAGAATTCTACCCAACTTGAAATTAGTTCTGTGTATGATGCCTTGGTTTACAAAGACTATGGTCTACCCTACTGGCTTTAGCAATAAAGAAATTAAAGGACACCCAGCTTTCTTATCAATGCCAAACAGTCCCATAATTGCTTATAGAAGTGAAGGAGGCTATCTTCTCTCTTCAATCCATTCCACAAAGATAAGATAAATTTTGAAATATCCTTGCTACTAAACCAAGTATTGTGAAAAATTTTGTCAATAATTGATAGTGGTGATACATTTAACCACCAAGCTATCTGGCACATCAGTAGTTGCCACTGATTAAAGAAGTGTATCCTCTGAAAATCTTGGAAAATATAGCCAAAAGTAAATGGGATTGAGAAGCACTGTCTTATTCATCATTTCTTATGCCCTTGTGTTTATTGTATAGGTCATTTAAAAATATATATGTGTTATTAACAATGGGGGAAACGGCATGGAAACACAGAGTTAAAAAACTGCAGGTCATTGAATTTTAGCAAAAGAAAAGAAAGCAACTAATACATTGCAGTTCTCTGCCAAGAGCTCTCTACAGAGAGATCCAACATAACATCTCAACTGAAAGTATAATTTGATATTGATAAGATCAGATTAAAGTAAACTTTTTATGTACTTTAACCTGATCTTAAGTAAATTTTGTTTTAAATAAATTAACTTTTGGCTATCTTGAAAAATGTATTCAGAGAGTTAGCGTAAAAATATCATTTCCTTTTCTTGGATCATTAAGTAGAGACATCTCTTTTCACGGCCCCTCCACATCCCACCTTGCCCATACTCACAGCTTATCTCATCTCAGTGGCAAAAATGTGTCAGAATATGAACTAGTTCCAATAGTATCTGTTTTAAATTTCATTATCTGTTTACTCACTTACTGATCTCTGACACAGCTGCAAATTAGCTCCTGGCAGAATGGAAATGATTTGTTTCTAGTTTCCTCATCTATAAAATGAAGGTGGTGAGGTCTGCTCTTATCTCCAGGAAAGAATTAGATCGTTCACTAAAGTTCATTGATCAAAGGCTCTTTGAGACTAATGTTGCAATACTATTGGAGTGAGAGACTAGAAGCGTTATCAAAGGAAACTTGTATATGGTACACATCGTTATAACAGTAAAACTATTTTAAAGGCCCTCTTTGTGACTAGATCTTTTGAACATTATAAATGAAGAAGTCTACACCATCAAAGGCAAGCCAAGGGTGTTGTGACCAGACAGGCTTTTCATGGATGAGGTACTCAATGTGTCAAGGGAAAGATGCAACACAGCATTTTCCACTGACACCTGGCCGCCCAGCTGAGAGTGTACCTTGCTTTGCTGGATAGGTACAGATCACAGGAAATACCCAGACACAGGCTTGTTAACTGCAGCCAGATGTGGCAGATTAGGCCAGAGTGAAAATCTGGAACAAGCTCTGCTCACTGGGGTGGGGTAGATCTAGAAAGGGGGAGAGTAGAGTTGCCAGATGAAAGAAAATTCATGCAATATTTGGAACATAAGGACACTAAACCATCTATTCTTTGTGTTTATCTGAAATTCAAATCTAACTGGGCATCCTGTATTATTATTTGCTAAATCAAGTAACCCTTGACAGGGAGCTCAGGGAAGATTTTAACATTTGTAGATGTGGCTCCTAGGAAGAACCTATTCTAGTGAGCAGAACCAGATCAACACAATATTAGTCAATGGCCAATAACAGATAAGCAGTCAGCAAAGGAAGTAGGGAGGCTGAGGGAGAGGAAAAGCAAGCTATTAGAAATGGCACGAGATTACGGCCACATTAACCAAAGCAAACTGGCAATGAGGCCCAAAACAATAGGCTCAAGGGGTGGCCTCTGCCTCCGTACCATTCACAAAACCAAACCCTCCCATCAGAGACACCTCATTTCTATTTCCCTGGAGATGTATCAGATTTCCCAATAAGGAGGTAGAGTCTAAGAAATCCACCCCAAATATGCACCACCACCTTGAATGCGACCTTCCCCCTGATTAATGGTTTAAAGACCACTCTATTTTATGGAGAGTGGATTTGTGGGGAGCAAGATGAAGACAAGGAGACCCATGAGCAGAATAGTTCAGGAGGTTAGGTAAGAGACAATAGTGGATGGGACAGGGGCCAAGGTGGGTAGCGGTGGAGATGGAGAGAGGTAAAACACTAAAGAAGCATTTTGGAGGAAGAACAGAGAGGACTTGGTAAGGGGCTTCCTCCAGGACATAAGGGAGAGGAAAGCGCCAAGAATCCTTCGCAGGTTTCTGGACTTCCATGAAGGATTCTTTGTTATGGGAGAAAGGCTGAGCCAATTTGATGATCATTCCTGAAAGAAGAGACTGGGATCAGTTGGTAGAAGTGGATATAGCTGAGATGTCACGATACACAAGTAAGACTAACTGCCGTACTGATCCCTGGGTAGGAGGAAGATAAGCAACTGCAAAGACAGAAACAGAGAGGCCGAGGTGGGTGGATCACCTGAGGTCAGGAGTTCGAGACCAGCCTGACCAACATGGTGAAACCCCCTCTCTACTAAAAATACAAAAATTAGCCGAGTGTGGTGGCACATGCCTGTAATCCCAGCTACTCGGGGGGCTGAGGCAGGAGAATCACTTGAACCCAGGAGGCGGAAGTTGCAGTGTACTGAGATCGTGCCATTGCACTCCAGCCTGGGCAACAAGGGTGAAACTCTGTCTCAAAAAAATAAAATAAAATAAAGAGAGAGAGAGAGAGAGAAACAGAGACAACAGCTTTGTGGCTCCTATGAGTCCCAAAGGGCAGCCTTTCTTTCTTTCTGGTCTTGGAACTCATCAAATACATTCCTTTCTGGGTCTGCCCTTCTGTTCCTTCCCTAGCCTGGAATGCTTTTCCTCTCAGCTTCTCACAAGACTGTCCCCCTTGTGCCTCTCAGCTCTCAGCTTTCCACTCAAATGTCACCTACTCAAAGAGAACTTTCCTGACAACCCAACCTGAAATAGCACTTAGTTTCTCATTATCACATTGCCCTCTTTTATTGTTTTCAAAATATTTACCATCTTCTGACACTGTCATGATGCTCATATGTGTATTGCCCTTGTCTGCGATCACACCCTCTAGAATGTGAGTCCTAGGGGACTTGCCTGTCTTTTTTCACGCCGACAACTCAGCTTCTAGAACAGCACCAGGTACAATGATCACTCAGTAAACACCTGACGAAGGGCAAACAGACAGCTTCCCAGTGCCTGGTTCTAGTTCACAGGGAGCCAGCTTTCATTTGTTTCCTGCCCTTGGGTGCTGTAAAATAGCCATGTCCTTAAAATAACTTTTTTTTTTAATCTCCTTTGAGTGGCTTCTTTTTCCTACCAACAAAAGGGCTGAATCAGAACACACATAGGAATCTAAGTGAGCAGAAGGGCTGGATGAAGGCCAGGGAATGTGTCAACTAGGTCAGCCTCTAATAAGAAGAGCCATGGGTTTGTAAATGTTAGAACAGGTATGTCAAGAGAAGGAAAATCCATCATGTGAAATGCTAGCTTACTACCTGTTGATGAACATTAGCCAATTCAAAGATTTTATTTCTTCATGCAATATTATGTGCTGCCTTCCTTCCTTCTCTGTACAATCTCTGGGCTGGGCCAGAGATCCAGAGATGAATGACGGGTGGCCCCAGCCCTGAGGAAAGGCTGTCTGCAGATAAGGAAACAGTGACAATTAATAACAGCCTAGGTGGTATGTGCTGCGTAACCATTGAAGATCATGCTTGGGGCCCTGTAGGGTATCAAGAAGGTAATGTTGGCACTGGCCTCTGAGGCAACAGAGGAAGGGAGGTCATTCCAGGTAGAGGAAGCAACAGATGCAAGGCGTGGAGACGCTGAGCCAGCATATCAAGTTCTGAGGCTCAATTCCCCAGGGACAGAATTTAGAGTGTTCATGGGCTGATGGCAGGAAATGACACCAGGCCAATAGCAAGGCCCCAGATTGTAGGGACCTGTGTGCAGAAAAGCCATTTTCTTTAGTAAGATTAAAACCCAGGATAGTAAAATCTAGCCCTGGAAAAATGCTTTCCTGGTGACCAAGACCTCACTGGTGACAAGAATATGGCACCACTTCCCTCCCCTTGGAACTCTCATTGCTTACGCTGTCATTCTTGTGCTGGCCTGAGGGGTCCCTTGTCCTCCACACTGAGGAGCTGGGACTTCATCCCCTAGTGACCACACATATGCACACACCCTTTCTTGCAGGCTCTTTGGCATTATTTATGAAACTGCATTCAAATGAGTTTAGCAAATATTAAAGCCCAATGTGATTAATAATGAAGTATATTGGAAGTTAACAGGCCTGTTGGTTTCAGTCCTGGTTTCCATGGACAGATATCCAGTGTCGCCAAGACCAGCACCATTGTTAGCCTCATCAATGACAGCTTGCTAGAGACAGGCAGGGGGCCAGGAATCCCCCAAAGCTGCCTGTTGATTTGGCTGATGGAGACTTTAGACTCACAAGGGGCTTCAGTTAACTTATTTAACAGAAAAGACATTCACTAGAACCGTTTGATTTTAATGAAAACAAATCTTTAGTCTGGAAGGGTACCCTGTTCTTTCAGAAACTCACACTACAGATGCAAGCCAGGGTGAAACTTCTCTCCTGGCTCTAGCCATTTGCTGCATTCTTTTAATTCTATATTCAGGTTTCAGATTGACCTTCCTACTCCTTTTCATTTCCACTATCCTAGTAAGGACTTTCTGTATTTTATCTGAAATATCATAATAGCTTCTCAACTGGCCATGTGGTCTTCTGTCTCTCCCATTTTTGGTCAACCCACTCTTTGCTGCTGGCTTAACCTTCACATAGCTTTGAACATGTCATGCCCTGCCCCTAAATACTCCATGACTCCCCATTGCCTATAGAATGACAATCTTACCCAACTCTTTTGCTCTCTCTGTTTTTCCCATTGTAACACCCATTACATTGTCTTCATGCCCTGGCTAAACTAAGATACAGTATTCTTCTGTAACAACGTGTTCATTCAGCTTTGGAGTGTCCTTTTTCTCCCACTCTCCCAGGTTCAAATACTACCCACCCTTCAATGCTCACTTCAAATGCCCACACTGCCAGGAAACAATCTCTCATTCTTTGAGTGGGATGGAATCTCTCATCTATCATCTTCTATAGCATATAACCTTGTATCTTTCTTGCAGAGCTTACAACCTTACATTTTGTGCTCGAGTGGCATTTGCATATGTCAAAAACAAAAGTTTGGTGCCTTATCTTTGAATCCCATGTAGCCCCTAGCATGGTGTCTTGCCCTCCCTTGGCAGTTAGTTTGTTGAATTAATGAGTTAAGTATTTTGTTTGACACAGAATTCCCACCCCAGGTGTAACTTCCATCAGGGTCACTGCTGTGGCATTATGTTTAGCTGACAAGTGAAAGTGCACATCAAAGGTTTGTTCTGTCTTTCTATTTTGTGTGGGAAGTGGTAGTTGGTTGTTCGGGGTTTTGTTTGTTTTGGGGTTACAGCAAACTGAAGAGGTGCCAGTTTGTAAAATGTGGCCTGGAAATTAACTTGCCTCATTGCTCCGAAAGCACTCTTATTGGCACAAAAGCACAGCTTTGGAATTGCAGTCTGAGCTTCCTTTCCCTAGTCCCTAATTACTCACGTGTGCTTCTTTTGTGGGAAGGTCTTTTTCCTTTCTTGGACTTTTGCCCTGTTTAACAGCCCTGAGCACCCTAGTACTGGAGACACATTTGTTTCATCAGCTTTTACTCCAAAAGGATTTTACAGGATCAATTTGCTTAAGCAAACTTTCAATTTGGTTTTGTTTCTCTCTTCAGGGACTTTATTTGTAAAACTGTAATGCATGTGCACAAAATCAGATGACTAAGATGATTGAAGTCCTGGGGAGCAGAAAGCCAACTCACCTCAGGGGACATGGGGACAAACTCACTGCTTACACCTCAAATGGATGCACTGGTTGTTTTCATGCTTGTGGCAGCAAATGTTAAATTATTAAAGTCCTCCTGTCAGGTAGGATGCTTTTAACTATGAGGAGGGAAATCACTGAATAAAAGCAGTCCAAATGATAGGTGTTTATTTCACAAAGCAAGACATCCAGAGGTAGGCGATTCCAGCAGCTCATGGTGTCAGCAAAGGCTGGGCTCTTGTGATCTCTGCTCTGTTTTCCCAGTTGGCTGGCAGGAGCTTCCCTTACAAGCACAAAATGGCTGGCATGGCTGCGAACTTCATGTCTTCACACAAATACATCCAAACAGGAGGAAATGGAAGGTGACAAAATGCATTTCTCATCATCCTTCTCCCTTTAATCAGGGAGCAACATTTTTCCCAGAAACCCTTGGTGGCTGAAGTCTCAATAGATTGAATGGGGTCACATGCTCATCCCTGAGCCAATCATAGTCAAAGGGAATTTCTGAAACCATGATTGGCATGGGCCAATCACATCATTCCCTGGGGCTGGACACACTGGCAGGTTAAAAAAAAAAAAAAAAAAAAAGGACTTCTAAGAGTACGAAAAAGGAAACGGTTGTTGAGCAGACACCTGCCAAATGCTTCCTACTGCTCTCCATCTAGTTCAATGCCGAGAAGGTTCTTATAAACAGCAAATCAGCACTGTTAGGAGCGAATGAAGAACTTCCTATATAAATGAATCCAAACCCAGTCATATAACAATCATAACCTACTATTGGTATCATCATCATCATCATCATCAACAGGGATCATGATGAAAGGCTGAATCTAAAAGACCGGGATTGTCCACTTGATTTAAGCTGTAGCTTGTTTTATTGTCCTGGATACTTTTATACACAGTTACCGAAAACACTTATCTTATATTCACCTAAATTAAGCTGAAAGGCTATCACTATTCATTGTTTTCATGTTGATTGCCAAATTAAATAGGGGCTTATGTATAATTATTTGACTTGGAGGCTTGTCCTGACTTGTGGGAAAATTCCTCTCAATCTGTCCATCACCATCAGCTTTCATTCATTCAAACTGAGTCACCCAACCTTTATCACTTCCTGCTAGCCTGACTACAGCTGTCATTTATCTCTTATCACTGCTTCACGGTATGCCTCCTTGTGTCCTTCATTTTTGTGGTTGTTCTTTCTCACCTCAAATTTATTTTATTTACTTTTGCATGGATTTACTCATCCCCCATGTCTTGGCGTTCACACGTTTACTGCAATGTTCTTTTTGAACATGTTGTAATCTAATATTGCTCACAGATATATAAATTCCTCCATGGGAAACCTTCAAGGTTACAAATCACATGTAAGACTACAAATATCAGAGTGCTCTTTGAAGCTGTGCTCCATTTTGAGCCATTTAAGAGACTGCAGTGGGAATGAACAGCACAATTGAGCAATTCAAGAAGGATGACAGAAATGCCAGGGAACAGAAAGATAGCTCAGCCTCAAAGAAAACTCAGAGGACCTTGGGGCAAACTAACTGCCAATACTGTAAAGAGACAGGAGGAGCACAAAAGCTAGCAGAGGACTGTTGTGGAAAGCTGATTTAGGGACGATAACAATGCAAGAAGGATAACTACTGGCCAGGCGTGGTGGCTCACGCCTGTAATCCCAGCACTTTGGGCGGCCGAGGTGGGCAGATCACCTGAGGTCAGGAGTTCAAAAGCAGCCTCGCCAACATGGAAAAACCCCATCTCTACTAAAAATATACAATTAGCCAGGCATGGTGGCAGGTGCCTGTAATCCCAGCTACTCAGGAGGCTGAGGCAGGAGAATTGCTTGAACCCTGGAGGTGGAAGTTGCATTGAGCTGAGGTCATGCCACTGCACTCCAGCCTGGGCGACAGAGCAAGACTCTGTCTCACAAAAAGAAAAAAAAAAAAAAGATAGCTATGAGGAGAAACAATGGTGATCATATGGTAATTCAGGCTTTCTTCGATATTCTGTAACTTTAAGTCACTTAATAGAATGCCAAGGCTTGTTTCTGCTTCCCCATCTGTCTCCATAGCCTGGGATCCACTCCCTTCCTCCTTAGACACAATGGTGACACAGAAGAGGAATGTGGAACACCTAATAGTTTCTCACAGAAAAAGAACCATTCTGACTTCAAGCAAGATCTTTCTACAAATTTAGTTCCCTTGAAATCTTCTGATAATACATAATGAAAAATGAAACAGGCAATATTTCATGGACATGCTTGCATATTATTTCACTTTACTTCTATGAACTCCCAAATCCCCAACTAATTTTATTGCCTGCATCCTCATTTTCTTCTTTTTAACAGCACCCCCTCCACCATCTATGCATTTTGACCTGACTCATATCCCAGGTTCAAAAATAATAATAATAATTTCTAAGAAAAAATGGTCCCCTGTGTAAGTGAATGACTCTGAGTTTGTCCTGCCTAACCCTTTAGTGCCTAGCTAACATGATACCACTGCGTCTCAAACCAGGAGCAGTAGCCTTGGCTCTATGGCAGCTCCACCCTAAGCATGCCTTGTTTTTCCATATATAAAATGAAAGGGGTTTAACTAGGTGATCACACACACAGATCTCTTCTCTCACAAGCAGTATGGCCTATGATTAAGATCAGAATTTCTGAAGCCCTTCCAGTTTTACACAAGAGATTCTAATGTGGCCTTTCTTGTAAACTAAATAACCTTGGGCAAGACTCTTCATACCCCTGTGTCTTGGTTTTTCCATCTGTAAAATGGGCAAGATTAAATTACCTACCTGGTGAGATTGTACTGAGGATTTAAAGAGTTAACATATGCAAAGTGCTTAGAATACTACCTGGCAAATAAGCTCTACATAAGTAGCTGTAGCTGATTATGGATTCTTTTTTTAAAAACAGCTTTCTTGAGATATAATTCACATGCCATACAATTCACCCACTTTAAGTGTATAACTCAATGGTTTTCAGTATATTTACACAGTTGGAAAACCATGAGCACAATCAATTTCAGAATGTTTTTTATCACCTCAAAAAAATATCCTATACCCTTTAGCTATCACCTTCTGATCCTCCTACACTTTGCCCCCAGCCCTAGGCAACCACTAATCTGCTTTCCATGTCTACAGATTTGCCTACTCTGGAGATTTCATATAAATGGAATGATACAATATGTGGTCTCTTGTGGCTGGCTTCTTTCACTCAGCATCATGTTTTCAAGGTTCATAAATGTTGTAGTGTGAATCAGTATTTCATTCATGACATTGTATAAATATACCCATCCAACAGTTGATGGACATTTGGGTTGTTCCCACATTTGAGCTATTATGAGTAATCCTGCTATGAACAGTCATATACAAGTTTTTGTGTGGACATGCCTTTTCATTTTCTTCGGGTATAAACCTAGAAGTAGAATTTCATAGGTAATTCTACGTTAAATCATTTGAGGAACCACTAGACTGTTTTCCAAACTAGCTGCGTTGTTTTTCATTCTCACCAGCAGTGTATGAGGGTTCCAATTTTCTACATCTTTACCAACATTTGTTTCCTGACTTTTTGATTCTAGCCATCTTAGTTGGTGTGAAGTAGTATCTCATTTTGGTTTTGATTTGCATTTCCCCAGTGACTAATGATGTTGAGCATTTTTGCATGTGCTTATTGGCCATTTGTAAGCTTTGGATTCTTATAAACTATCTATTGCTGATGCTTCAGGAGACCTTATACAGTCAGAGACACCCAGAGTAGATCCAGATCCTAGATTTCTATGAGAGTTTGAGGATCCTGTTCACTATATCTTGGCCCTTACAATGTGAGGCTATTAGCCAACTTCTTTTTTATTTTATTTTATTCTATTTTAAGTTCTGGGGTACATGTGCAGGATATGCAGGTTTGTTACATAGGTAAATGTGTGCCATGGTAGTTTGCTGCACCTATCAACCCATCACCTAAGTGTTAAGCCCAGCATGTATCAGCTCTTTTTTCTGATGCTCTCCCTCTCCCCACCCTCTACCACACAGGCCCCAGTGTGTGTTGTTCTCCTGCCTATGTGCGTGTGTTCTCATTGTTCAGCTCCCACTTATAGGTGAGAACATGTGTTGTTTGGTTTTCTGTTCCTGCGTTAGTTTGCTGAGGAGAATGATTAGCCAAGTTCTTGATGTTACACCACTCAAGGGAAACTGGAAGAGTAGGATATTCCATCTTGAATTTGATCAGGCCCCTGTTTAGCTTCCATTTCTACTCTGGCTTCTTTCATTTCTATGAAAACCTGAAAACCCTAAGACATCCCTTTTATTCCAGTGTCTTCCAGAAGTTCCAATTATCATAATTTGGATTTTCTTAAATTTTTCTGCTTTCTATCTTTTTTCTATGTGTAGAACCTCTCACTGTAAAGTCTTCGAGGTTATGGAACATGTGTTTCACTCCTTATGCACATGGTAGTGATCTGTACCTACTGGCTGAGAATGTGATCCAAGTCTTACCACATTCTAAGAAGCAGACTCCTTAAAGTAGCTAAAGCCGTTTACACTGGGTTTGTGACTTTGAACAAATTAATTTACTTTTATTTCCTCATTGGCCAAATGAGATTCATAATAACTAGTTTGTAGAGCTCTTGTGAGGAGCAAATAGGATGATGTATATAAAGTATTTACACGGTGCTAAAGAAATAATAAGCACAAAATAAATGTATGTATACCTATCAACCAGTTTATGCCTACCTTAGGTTATCCTGTTAAAAGTCACCTGCAGGTTGACCCTCCAACCCCATGGGGCCAATGGTGCACAGCAGGATTCAAGATATGAGCTGCCCAAGAATACAATTTGCTGAGAGGTTGAAAAATAAGAGCGAGGAACTCCAGACTCCTAGGGACCATGTAGGCAAGGCTGAATTTTCAGGGCAATTTCCACTCCATCATGCTCAGAGATAAAGGAGCCAAGGCAGAAGGCACTGAGCAGTCCAGAGAAGCCCTCAGCCTCATGCCCTTTCTGATCTGCCTTAGCCATTCCTTCAGTGCTCCAAGGACACTTCTCCTAAGCCTCAGAAGAAGAATCCAAACACAACAAAGTTCTCCACATCTGAAGAGAAGAGCCATCTAAGACGACTGAATGAAACAATCTCCAGAGATGGGATCTGTTCTCAGCCATGGCTTTCCCTTTCTTGTGGCTTTACAACAGATCCACCTGATAAAGACTGGCTAGAAGGCCTGGGGGTTTAGCTGCCTGGTCACTTGCTGCCATCTATGGGTAGAATATTAAAAGTGACCTAAGGGGAAATTAAAATTTCACACATCCATTCCTGCATTATGTTTAAATGTCGCTCTACAGAAAGTAGCTTGTTGTTTATTCACACTGTTTTTCCTAATTTGCAGAAATATCAGAAGGAAGCTTTAGGGTATCTAGAAACCCTACTATAAATATCAAATCTGACTGAGAACTGTGATTCAGATTGTGCTACTGGTTTGAAAAATAAATGGATCCTGATTTCAAGCTCAGTATAGACTTTAACTGGGAGCAAATTTTGAAAATAGAGATCAAATTAAGAGTTTTTTAGTAACAAAAGTTACTGTTTTAACTAAAAATAAGCTCATCAAAACCTAATAGAGCAGAAAAGGTCCATTTGTCACAGCTGCCATAGAATTAGGATCTTCACAATTATTTTAAATAGTACTTTCTCTCCACAGCTAGAAACTTCCGCATACAGAGACAGAAAAATGGGCTTTAATGAGAAAAGCTCAATTGTGTCCTGAAATATTTATACCAGCTTTGCAAACAAGTATAAAACATTTACCAATGCTGCCTACAAACACTCTCTTGAAAAGGATACAAAATGTAATCTCTGATTCACCAAAACACACACACACACAAAGTTGTTTGATTTATCTGGTCTGCCAATTTTAGATAAATTAGATAACCTAATTTATCTGGTGTGCCAATTTTACATAAATGTAGATAAAAGTCTAGGGTAGGTCGAATAGAACAATGAAAAGAGAAAATGGCAACTTAACTTGGAGATATGGAGGTAGATGACCTATGCACATAATTCTTAAAGCATTCAGCATATTTCTGGTTGATATAACTATCTCTTAACTAGGTATGAGATCTTAGAAAGTAGAAATTATATTTTATTTATCTTTTTACACCCCACAGCCATTCTATTGCATGAAATTTAGACAATAAATATTTGTAGAAATCTAGTCGATCAAATTTATTTTGTACTACTATGTGCCAGTTGCTGCTCTTGATGCTTGTTCTGGGCATTGTTGCAGGAGGAAGGTAGGAAGGGAGGGAGGAAGGGAATGAGGAAGGGAGGGAGGAGGGGAGGAAGGGAGGGAGGGAAGGAAGGAAGGAAGGAGGGAAGGAAGGAAGGAAGGAGGGAAGGAAGGAAGGAAGGTTTGTTTGTTTCAGTGTGTGTTGAAATGATGAGTTCTAAATTTAGCCATAATATAAGGCAGGAGAAATAGTACTTTGTTGAATAGATAAGCTCAAACAGGGTCTTTTGATTTGGCTAATAGTCTGCCTTGGTGCAAGCCTGCATTACCAAGAAAATGCAATGCATAAAGGCTAAACTTAGTTGGTTAAATCCAAGCAGATCAGTTGATTACTTTCAGTTAAGGCAGGTAACAATGTCACCTTTGAGAAAAATAAAAATAGATTCTCATCTATGTTATTGACACTTGTATTTCTAGAACCCAGAAAAGTTCTTGCCACATAATCCTCAACTAATATCTATTGAATGAATATTAATATCATACCCTCCTTCTAGAGGCATTGTCTAGCATACTTGTAAAAATGAGGCTTTCAGAGAGATGGAACGACCCTCTCAAGGTTGTTTAACTAGAAACTAGTTGAATTCCAACTGGCATCCCAATGTTTGATTTATGAGATTCCAAAGCTGGTCATTAGACCAGATCATGTTATACTGCTCAGATCTTGATTCTGGTCTTATTGATGCAAATAAATGCAGAGAAACAAGTATAGTGAATCTATAGCCATGGCACCTGCCTTTGCCGCAGAGCCTCACTCTGTCCACCTTCTGTCTGATGGTATCTGAAGGGTTCCATGATAATCACTGAATTACATAACCACCCAAATGAGATTGTTCTTCCATCTGTTAAGGGCCATCAGAGCCCCCGTGCAATGAATTTCAATTTAAGGAGCTTTATGTTCCATCTGGAGCAAGAGGATTCACTCCTATATAAGAGGAAAAGATCATTGTGATTTTAACCTGGTTTTAATGACAACGACTCAATTCAAATTTAAAATTTTAAATGATGTTTCAATACTGTATGTTTCAGCACACTGAGAGAATCATCTTGCCAACAATTTCCAAAGTCACATTTTCACAGCAGTAAATGCTCATTAAACCATATATACATGAACTCTCACTGCAGTATTGTCTGTAACAGGAAAAAACTTGGAACGAGCCCAAGTGTCCATCAAAGAAGATGGGATAAAAAAATTGTGTTATGTTCATACCATACAGCTATTAAAAAGAATGAGGTAAATCTACATATGCCAGTGTGACAAGATGTCAAAGATATCACAATAAATGGAAAAAAAAACAAGATGCAAAACGCCATGTGTGTTTTTAATACAGAGAATGACTGCAATAAATGTCAGTATATGCATATCAAAAATTCTGGAAGAATATACAATAAACTATAAACAGTAATTACATTGGGAAATAACATTATGGGATAATTTCACTTTATTTTTTATTTTTTGAGACAGAGTCTTACTCTGTCACCCAGGCTGGAGTGCAGTGCAGCGTTCTCGGCTCACTGCCACCTCCGCCTCCCGGGTTTAAGCAATTCTCCTGCCTCAGCTTCCTGAGTAGCTGAGATTACAGGCGCCCATCACTACACCCAGCTAATTTTTGTATTTTTAGTAGAGACGGGGTTTCACCATGTTGTCAGGCTGGTCTCGAACTCCTCACCTCAAATGATCCGGCTGCCTCAGCCTCCCAAAGTGCTGGGATTACAGGCATGAGCCACCGCGCCCAGCCTCACTTTAAACTTTATACATCTCGGCACCATGTAAAATGTTGACAATGATCTGTAATTTAAGAAATGCTTGTTTTATTTTGTTTTAAATATAAATAAGTATAATAAATAAATTTAAAATTAGAATTAATAATTAAACTGAAAGTTTAAAATGACACTTTATATGTAAACTGAATATGATCCTTTTGGAGAAGTACTGTGTGTCACAAGCATTACAAATGTTTATATTCTTTAGCCCAGTAAACTTTAATACAAAAAAACTTTACTCATGAAGATATTTGTTACATTACTGATATAATGCAAAAAGTTGGAAGCAAACCAAATTATTAATAGAAGAGTTAAACTGCCATTCGCAATAAAATATTATACAGCCATTTAACATTGTGATAATACTGTGACTATGAAATAACATGAAATGCTTATAATGTCAAGGATAAATGGAAAAATATAAAATTAAATATTTAAATATGCTTGGTAAATATCTCAATGGTAAAGAAGACTATGAAATAACATTGTGTTAATAAAAAAAAATTGTGTTATGTTCATACCATACAGCTATTAAAAAGAATGAGGTAAATCTACATATGCCAATGTGACAAGATGTCAAAGATATCACAATAAATGGAAAAAAAACAAGATGCAAAACGCCTTGTGTGCCTCTGTTATAATGTTAAGGATAAATGGCAAAATATAAAATTATATATTCAAATGTGCTTGGTAAATATCTTAATGGAAAAGAAAATAGAAAGAAATTTACCAGCGCTAAGTAATATTGTTTAAATGGTATCACTCTTGGTTATTTTTCTTCCTTACACATTTTTATACTTTCAAATTAACCACTTACTACATCTGCAACAGAAAAGAATGTAATCATTGATGTTGATGAGATATTAAAAAGAGCAACATTTTTTTTATCACTGGCCAGACATATAAATGTATTCACATTTTTTCTTTCACTTGACCCTTGGCTTCGTGTTGAGGAAAGGTGTGTTCTAACCCACTGCCACTAGCCTTTCTGCTGCTCTGGAGCAACCACTCACCTCTCACTCGGTTTCTGTGAAATTCAACTACTTCATTAGGCTGAATGAGAGACTGAATAATTTATAAGAAATAAGATTTCCACAAAAGAAGATAGATTCTTCTTATGACTAAGCTTTAGCTTCACAAGAGAGCAAGAAGTGATTGTTGGGGGGATCAACAATTTCCACATCAAGAGAATTGAATACCAGTCACGAGGCAGACATCTCCTTGGTGAATATTCTTTGTGCCAGTTATTTACTTCTCTATTTTTTCAGTGTCTTCACCTGTGAGAGAACTGTGTTGAACAAGAATCTTAATTTTAGTCTTAGAATTTTCCTAAAATGAAGGAAATGGGAAGTATAGTGAGGTATCTGCAGTGTGCCAGGAACATACTAGATAGGTATATTACCTTTAGTTGACATAAAAGAAATTAATATTCTAAGAGAGTCAGAAGTAGACCAAGGTAGTGACAAAGTTAATATTTATTCCCAGGGCCAGGAGAGGTGGCTCATGCCTGTGATCACTTTGGGAGGCTGAGGTGGGTGGATTTCTTAAGCCCAGGAGTTCAAGACCTCATCTCTAAAAAAAAAAAAAACAAAAAAATTAGCTGAGCAAGGTGGCACACACCTGTAGTCCCAGCTACCCAGGAGGCTGACCACCTGAGCCTGAGGAGATTGAGACTGGTGAGCCACAAGCCATGACCACGCCACAGCACTCCAGCCTGGGCAACAGTGAGACCCTGCCTCAGAAAAAAAAAAAAAAAAAAAAAAAAAGATTCAGTCCCAGGCTATCTGACTCTTTCTACCAAACCACTCTTACTCTTTAGGAGTTTGTAGGTTAAGGACATGAAGCTTCAGAGGGCTGAATGATTTGCCCAAGATACACAGCAAGCTAGCACCAGAGTCAGGGCCAGAACACAGATCTCATGAGGCCAGTTCTGTGTTTACTTTCTCTTTTTTCCATTTTTTGTAAAGTTCCATTTTTTGTAAAGTCAATTCGTAGTTCATGATCATAAATCACCTGTATTGCCCCTCTTCTGTTTTGTTTTGTTTTAACTTTTCCCCCTCATTTTCTGTCCACACTGTGTTGCCTTCCGGGGTGTTTCTTGATCTGATATTGCAGCTCATTAATCAATTCTTCAACTACTGTATACACTTTCCACTATGTATCCCATCTCTCAGGTCGATTTTAACCATTATTTTTAATATAATCAGTATCTCCAGCATGTGGTCCTTTATAACTTCTTATCTCTGCATCATCACAAATATCCACTCACTTCTTTGAAGTTCTTTTTGTGCTTATTTTAAATTCTTGGTCTATGTGATTATTTCTGGTTCCTACAGCAATACAACAGGACAGGGGAAGACATGCTGCAGTAACGAGCAATCCTGGAAATTTCAGTGGCTCACACAACAAATTTTTATTTCTCACTCACAGTTGCATGGCTTTCCTTGCTCTCTAGCAACTGTGACCCAGACTATTTCACATTACAACTGCACTGTCTTAAAGTTCTTCACTGCAAGTCACAAAATTAGTAGCAAAAACAAAAATAAAACACAGAGAACTCACTTCTACACACATCCCATTAGCTAGAACTAGCCAAGTGGCCCCAAACCAACTGCAAGGGAGGCTGGAACATGGCAGACGAGCACAAAAGCATTTGGTGAGCACTCATTCTCTGCTTGCTTCGCATGTTGTTTCTCACTGTGCCATGCTCCCCAGATGTCCCTCAGCTCATTTTCCTCACACCCTCACGTTGCCCAGAAATGTGGATCTTGTGGGAGGCCCTAGCATATGGCACTCTTGTTAGATTTAAGGAGGGCAAGGACATGGCCCAGGACAAGGTAGAAAGACCCCTGAATCATAATCTGAGTTTGTTTCATCACTGTCTCCTACACACACACACACACATACACACACATCCCTTCTTCACTGCCCCCTCTTCAGCACAATCCTGACCTTCAGACAAGCTTTTTGTTCTCCAACCCAGGCATTGCTCTTCAAGATAAATTTCCCCCTGATTGTAATCATCTACTGCTCAGGGTGTGGAGGGGGAACAAGAGAGGAAGGAATGCTCACTAGTGGACCCATCAGCCAGCTCCACTGTCTCCCTGATGTTATCTCTACCCCATGTCCACAGCACGGAACGGACACTGCTGTTCGTCCCACAGGTGGCAAGCTGTGAGTTTCCCAAGGCAATAGAGCAGGGGGAAAAAGAGATTGTGGTCAACTTCTCCCAAACTGATGAGCACAAATGTCCTCTGCCTCTCTCTCGTTTCTTCCCCCACCAGTTCCCATCCTCACTTTCCCGAGGGATGTCTCTGCTGTCTACTTTCTCAGACTCGCACGTTTCTTTAACATCTCTGCCGCCTACAGGGTTAGGCTGGGGCTGGAGGCGGAAACCGGACACTGTCTGAGGTCTCAATTTGTCAGGTACCACACTCCAGAGCATTTCTGCAGCAGATTTTCCTTTTTTATTTTTATTTTATTTTATTTTATTGAGACAAGGTCTCTCTGTCATCCAGGCTGCAGTGCAGTGGCATGATCTTCGTTCACTGCAGCCTCAACCTCCTGAGCTCCATCAATCCTCCCACCTCAGCCTCCCACGTAGCTGGGGCTACTGGCGTACACCACTGCGCCTGGCTAATTTTTTCTATTTTTTGTAGAGATGGTGTTTTGCCATGTTGCCCAGGCTGGTCTTGAACTCCTAAGCTCAAGTGATCCTCCCACCTCAGCCTCCCAAAGTGCTGGGATTACAGACATGAGCCACTGCACCCACCCTCTACTACAGATTTTTTTTTTTTTTGAGACGGACTTTTGCTCTGTCGCCCAGGCTGGAGTGCAGTGGCGCAATCTTGGCTCACTGCAAGCTTCACCTCTCGGGTTCACGCCATTCTCCTGCCTCAGCCTCATGAGTAGCTGGGACTATAGGTGCCCGCCACAACGCCCGTCTAATTTTTTTGTATTTTTAGTAGAGACGGGGTTTCACCGTGTTAGCCAGGATGGTCTCGATCTCCTGACTTCGTGATCCACCCGCCTCAGCCTCCTAAAGTGCTGGGATTACAGGCATGAGCCACCGCACCCGGCCTCTACTACAGATTTCTAATGCCTCTTGGGAAATAGATACAATCCCAAGATAGTGGGTTTTTACTAAGGAATAACAGATCTCTTTTTCTTCTTCTTTTTTTTTTTTTTCCTATCTTGGAATAAGGGTCCACGGGACTGGCACTCAAAATATGTTACTTGACTGTCTTATCCCCCTTCTTGCAATGAGGAAAACACTTCTCCCAAAATATGCAGCCCTCATGAACATGGCCACCTCCAAGTGTATTCGATTATTCCTGGAAGAAGCCTGAACTCAGCATTCCCTCTTCTCTCTAGGAGTTGTTCAGATCTGGACAGCACTTAAGAGAAGGAGAAAGGAAGTCAGGCCTGAAGCTCAAGGGCTGGCTAGATTTTCTGATTTGCATCCTGCCTGGAAGTTGACTTTCCATGTATAATTAAACACCAGGAAGCAAACAAATGAGACATTGTTGTCAGTGTTTTTTATATTATGGGAAAAATGTATATGATTTGCTTATGCTATATGCTGAAAATATCATAAAAATAACTATTTCAGCTCTAAACTTATAAGCCTAAATCACAGTTTAAAAGAAATTGTTGCTTCTCCAACCACTTAATTGTATCAAAACATATCACCAGAAAAGTGGAAAGGTAAAATTACTTTTTTTCCCCTCCATCCAACACCCCCACTGTAACAGACGCTGTTGGCTTCCTAGTTCAAAACCATTCTCTGCCCGTTTGTTCCTTACCTGCCTCAAATTATAAAGGATAAAAACCTCAGAAACTTGCCTTGCCAACCTACTTTTCAGCCAGAGTAGCAGCTATATAACCCAGTTCTGGCTAAAGGTTTGCTCGCTGGGGGAACAGGGATTATAGGAAACACATTTTATCTCCCTTAAAAAGGACCTCTAATAAGAAGAAAGGACTTTGCGGGCTGGGCGCGGTGGCTCACGCCTGTAATCCCAGCACTTTGGGAGGCTGAGGCGGGCGGATCACGAGGTCAGATGATTGAGACCATCCTGGCTAACACGGTGAAACCCCGTCTCTACTAAAAATACAAAAAATTAGCCAGGCGTGGTGGTGGGCGCCTGTAGTCCCAGCTACTCGGGAGGCTGAGGCAGGAGAATGACGTGAACCCGGGAGGCGGAGCTTGCAGTGAGCCGAGATCGCGCCACTGCACTCCAGCCTGGGCGACAGAGTGAGACTCCATCTCAAAAAAAAAAAAAAAAAAAAAAAAGAAGAAGAAGAAGAAAGGACTTTGCCACCCCTTCCACTTGTTTGCTACCTTCAATGTAGTCACAATGTCCGGAGCTGTTGTATTATCTGGCAACCACGAAGCAGCATAGCTTAGCATGAAAAAGCAACATGCTTGGAACAGCAGAGCAGAACGATAGTAGGAAGTGTCCTTGAAGACACTTTTGAGCTGCTGCACCAAATTTGGAAATGCCCACCCCCAAACTTCTTGTTAAGGGAGATAATTCAATACTTCGTAGCATGAGCTACTACTTATTGGTATTACGTTACTTACAGCCAAAAGTATTCCTAACAATATGTGCCCTAAAGTGAGCTGCCATTATCAAAAGGAGCAATACTGAACCTCTGTAAATTGATTTTAAAAAGGTCAATAGTCAGGAAACGTACTTGAATCCTTTTGACTTGAAAATATAGAGGCCAGGCTCGTGGCTCACACCTATAATCCCAGCACTTTGGGAGGCTGAGGCGGGCAGATCACCTTAAGTCAGGAGACCAACCTGGCCAACATGGCAAAACCCCATCTCTACTAAAAATACAAAAATTATCCGGGCACGGTGGTGCGCACCTGTAGTCCCAGCTACTGAGGAGGCTGAGGCACAAGAATTGCTTGAACCTGGGAGGTGGAGGTTGCAGTGAGCAGAGATTGTGCCATTGCGCCATTGCACTCCAGCCTGGGTGACAGTGAGACTGCCTCAAAAAGAAAAAAAAAAAAGAAAAAGAAAATATAAAGGAATAATTACCATTTTTACCCTGCCAACTATAAGCTAGGCATTGTGTTAGCCACGTCATAGTATCTAGCCTACAATTTTCTCTTTTTCTAATTTTTATTTTTTAATTTTTTGCTTGTAGAGACAAGATCTCACTATGTTTCCAGTCTGGTCTCAAATTCCTGGGCTCAAGCAATCCTCCCACCTTGGCCTCCCAAAGTGCTGGGATCACAGGTGTGAGCCACGATGCTCAGCCTAGTCTACAATTTTCTTTGGTTGCTCCTACAGCTCTGCTAAGAAACCTCTGATTCAGAGAGCTAGAAAAGTTCAGTAAGGGGAAAATTTGCTCTGGGAAGCAATATATTTTAATAGTGTCTCTAGTAAAATATGTGAGGTGAGGAGAATACCCAAGACTCTATATCATATAGTGATTAAGAGTATAACAGGATATTTAGGCCTTTTCCTGTAGACCCTGAATTGACAGTTAAAACCCAAAGATGGTATAAAGAGGTGCTAAGACCTCCAGTTCCTACAGAGACCTACCAAACAACTGAGATGCCTCTTTGACCTATTAAGAAATAAAGGGCTGGGCGCGGTGGCTCATGCCTGTAATCGCAGCACTTTGGGAGGCTGAGGCGGGCGGAATCCCTGAGGTTAGGAGTTTGAGACCAGCCTGGCCAACATGGTGAAACCCCGTCTTTACTAAAAACACAAAAATTAGCTGGGTGTGATGGCGGGTGCCTGTAGACCCAGCTACTCAGGAGGCTGAGGCAGGAGAATCGCTTGAACCCGAGAGGCAGAGGTTGCGGTGAGCCGAGATCCGGCCACTGCACTCCAGACTGGGCAACAGAGCGAGACTCCATTTCAAAAAAAAAGAAAGAAATAAAGAATTGCCCCTGCTACCAGCCAGCCTCCCTCTGAAGAAAACAGGGAGAAACAATCTTTGGATTAGTAGAGAGTGCAGTTTCATGGGAAGGAAGTTTTCTCTCCACTCTCAAGCAAACTGAGAGGCTCTTCAAGAGAATTAGTCACTGAGATTGTGGGTATCTGCAAGAAAGGGCTTTGTAGCATCTCATTCTTGGGTCCAACATCTGCTTAGGGTGTGAACTTGTTAATTAAAAAATAATTGGAATCTATAGTAACAGCAGAAAGGATTTTTAATCTCAAAGCTTTCAAGACAGCAAGAGGATTTAGCAAGAATAACTGGAGCCACACTATGGAATGAGAAGTATACTCAATTTACTGTGTAGTTAATTGAATTATTATTACATACCACAGTTATAAATAACATAGAGCAGTATCTGATCTTAACTACAGATCCCTTTAGCAATTGGTGAAATGCTTAGACAGGCATTTCTTTGCTCATCCTAATCATTTTTCATTCTCAAAATGGTTTCCACACTATTTCTAATGGAAAAGTCCTAGATCATGGCCTTTATTACAAGTGGCAAAAAATTATGACTTATGGTAATATCGCTTAAAATTCAGATAGAATTAAAATCTTTTCCCCTTGCTTAAAAATGCAATATATATTGGTTGCAGAAAACGGGAGAAGGAAAACAAAAATAAAAACCCCACTATAACAAAGAAAATTAAAGTAACCTATAATCCTGCTGTCCAGGCAAGACCTCTATTAACATTGTGTTGTATTTCTTCTAAGATGAACTAGTGCATGTGTGTGTGTCCGTGTGTTCATGTGTATTATGTAAAATTGGGATTATACTGTAAACCACTAGCAATTTTTCCTATTATATTGTGAACATAGTCCCATGAAATTAACTATTCCTTAAAAACATGATTTTTAGTGACCACAAATTATTTTATTATTGTAAAATTGTATTACATTTTATTAAACCATTTCCCTATCACTGAGATTTGATCCATTTGGAATTCTTAGGTATTCTAAATAAAACTCCAATTGAATGTCCTTAAATTAAAAGAATTACAATAATGACTAGAGTGAGATGGTAAAGTAGAGCAAGAAACCACAGCAGATCAGCCTGCCTTTCATCATACGGTGCAGCAGGAGTGCAGGAGTGCCCCATCGGCCAACAGATTCGCTGGAAGAAAGTCAACCTTGAGCCATTTTCTTATTGCAATCCACCAGGCAAAAGAACCCAAGCAGCAGAAATCCTGGTTGCAGAGGTGATGGCAGGCACTAAGGAAGAGTACAAATGGGCAAGCTGATCCTACTCTCCAGTATCAGAGAATTGTTCCCTGGAGAAGCATTGCTGGCTCTAAAAAACAAAACAAAACAAAAAACATGCATGTAGCTCAAGAGAGCTAGCATTCAGATCCTGCCACACTCCTGACCTCAAAGGCCAGTCCATGGAAGCAAGAAAAGCAGAGACAAACAACAAAAAGGGGACTGCACCCATAGGTCATTGAGTAAGAGATGTTTATTCTTTCCAATCTTTCACTGCAAAGGAGCTGAGCCCGAAGTGGGAGAGACAGAAGGTGTTCCAAAGGAAGGCCATGCGTTTGGACTCCAAGGTGAGAGAGTCTGGAAGAGCTGTAGAGTAGACCAGGGCCCTTCCCTACCCAGGTCACCTGTGAGATCATTAAGTTCTTCCGTGCTTAAGCCACTGCTAGTAGTTTGTTAGTTGCAGCCAAGAACAACCCTAACTGATTCCTACTCCAAGGTGTGGAACATGCCCAGAAATTATGAGATCTGCTCATGAGTCCTGTAGGGAATCCATTTGCCAAAAAGAAAGGGAGGGTCAACATAGTACAGTCTGGAGACAAGGACTCGGAGAAAGATAAGACCATTTCATGTTCACATTCCAGCACATTTGGACTGTTCAATTAACACAAGTACAATCACACGTTGAAATCCTACTTCTGCTATTTGCCAGCAGTGTGTCTTTGGGCAGGTTCCTTAATTCTCTGGACCTCAGTTTCCTCATCACTAAAATGGAGGTAACAATATTTATTTCACAGCATTGTTCTGAAGATTAAACAGGATGATGTCTGTCCAGTGTTGTTCTGAAGATTAAACAGGATGATGTCTGTCCAGTGCTTAACATGTTGGCTAGCATACAGTGAGTGCTCGGTAAATGGTAGGTAATAGTACTGGCAAGTAGTGAAGGAGCCTGGGAGCATGTCATGTGAAGAGATGTTAAGAAACCACATGATTGATGTCTTTAAGAAACCACATGATTGATGTCTTCAAGAAACCACATGATTGATGTCTTCAAGTGTTGGAAAATTTTTCCTATGAAAGAGACTGTAGACAATCTGGTATTGCTACAGAGGGAAAAATGGGCAAAGAGGGAGGAAAATTCAGGAAAAAAAGTTTAGCTCAGTAAAAACAAAAAATAAAAAAATTGAAAAGGAAGAAGTTCTAGTGTTCTATACAACCTGATATTATTTGGCTGTGTCCCCACCCAAATCTCATCTTGAATTGTAGTTCCCACAATCCCCATGTGTCGTGGGAGGGACCAGGTGGAGATAATTGAATCATGGGGGTTGTTTCCCCCATCCTGTTCTCCTGACAGGGAGTTAGTTCTCACAAGATCTGATGATTTTATAAGGGGCTTTCCACCTTTTGCTCAGCACTTCTTGCTGCTGCCATGTGAAGAAGGACGTGTTTGCTTGTAAGTTTCCTGAAGCCTCCCCAGCCATGCTGAACTGTGAGTCAATTAAACCTCTTTCCTTTACAAATTACCCAGTCTTGGGTGTTCCTATTAGCAGCATGAGAACAGACTAATACAACCATAGGATGACTATAGTTAATAATAATATATTATATAGTTTCAAATAGCTGGAAGGATATTGAATGTTCCCATCACAAAGAAATAATAAATGTGTGAGATGATGGATATGCTAATTATCCTGATCTGATCACTGTATATTATATGTATCACAGCATCATTATGTGCCCCAAGAATATGTACGATTATTATGTGTCAATTATAAATTTAAAATTAATTTTTTAAAAATCCAAAAAATAAAAATCCTAGTGCTTTGTTTTGGTTTTCCCCCTTTGGTGACAGCAAGAAGCTTAAACAACCTGAGGCAAACACATCCAAGGAGTAAAATCATCCAAGTTTGTAGGTATCTTTATCCCTGGAGTCTCCCAAGGCATCTACAGGCTTGGGTTCCCATATTTCTGAGGACAACAGGCTGCTTTTCTGGTGAGTGCAATGGCCAGGGGTCCAAACAGAGGCACATAAAACCCCACAAAGCCCACCTACTTTGCTCACTTGCCATCTTTTGACCCTCTCTTCCCTGCTCCCCCTTTCTCAATTCTATCAGCCAGGAACTATAAGTCAGTCTGAAAGTGGGTGGCAGCCACTGCATAGAGGGGAGAGGTCACTGTGGAGGTGGAAGGAAAATCCACCTTTAGCTGCTGGCCTCTCACCCCAGAGACCACATGAATGCTGCTAAGTCACATCCCCTACCTGGGTCCACTTTCCACAGAAAACTTCAGAAATGCCATTGGAGCCTAATGATGGAGGAACTTTACCCCACCACGTACATCCAGAGATGTGTGGGGAGGGTGCTGAGGGCTACGTAAGTCAATATAGTAGCCTTTTATTATAAGAAATTTTAAATTTTTCCTTCCCTCATTAACACCCACTAATTGCTACAACACAACCCCTGCTGTGATTTAGTGAGTTAAATAAAGTGAGCACTCAAAGATATTTGAAGTATTTTCCAGAGCTTATAATGGTAAAAAAGAGTCCTCCTTATCTAGACTTCCATCGATGAATTATGATGAATCCTCATCATAAAAGTCGCCAGTTTTCATAGGAAGAAACGTTTTCCCCGAAGAAACATTGACTTTATTTATTTATTTATTTTTATTTTTCTCATTAAACTTTTTAATGGGTCTCAAAATTCTGTGACAAATTTTTGGTCAAGTTGTTTCCATTAAAAAGTACTGATGTTAAAAACTAATAACTTCAAACTGCCACACGCAAAAAAGAAAACTAAAGTGGTCCACAAAACATTCTCCTTTCCTTCTGAAGGTTTTATGATGCATTGTTATCATTAACCAGTCTTTTACTACTAAACTTAAATGGCCAATTGAAACAACCAGTTCTGAGACCGTTCTTCCACCACTGATTAACCTAAGAGTGGGGTGGCAGGTATTAGGGCTAATATTCATTTAGCCTTCTGAGCTTTCTGGGCAGACTTGGTGACCTTGCCAGCTCCAGCAGCCTTCTTGTCCACTGCTTTGATGACACCCCCTGCAACTGTCTGTCTCATATCACGAACAGCAAAGCGACCCAAAGGTGGATAGTCTGAGAAGCTCTCAACACACATGGGCTTGCCAGGAACCATATCAACAATGGCAGCATCACCAGACTTCAAGAATTTAGGGCCATCTTCCACCTTTTTACCAG
Source organism: Gorilla gorilla gorilla (assembly GCF_029281585.2). Taxonomy (NCBI): domain Eukaryota; kingdom Metazoa; phylum Chordata; class Mammalia; order Primates; family Hominidae; genus Gorilla; species Gorilla gorilla. The sequence continues at coordinate 31,585,208 of NC_073229.2, read as the reverse complement.
AACGGCGATCAATCTTTTCCTTCAGCTCAGCAAACTTGCATGCAATGTGAGCCATGTGGCAATCCAATACAGGGGCATAGCCAGCGCTTATCTGGCCTGGATGGTTCAGGATAATCACCTGAGCAGTGAAGCCAGCTGCTTCCATTGGTGGGTCATTTTTGCTGTCACCAGCAACGCTGCCACGACGAACATCCTTGACAGACACATTCTTGACATTGAAGCCCACATTGTCCCCAGGAAGAGCTTCACTCAAAGCTTCATGGTGCATTTCGACAGATTTTACATCTGTTGTAACGTTGACTGGAGCAAAGGTGACCACCATACCGGGTTTGAGAACACCAGTCTCCACTCGGCCAACAGGAACAGTACCAATACCACCAATTTTGTAGACATCCTGGAGGGGCCGGCGCAAGGGCTTGTCAGTTGGACGAGTTGGTGGTAGGATGCAGTCCACAGCCTCAAGCAGTGTGGTTCCACTGGCATTGAGAAACATTGACTTTAAATATGATAATCTTCAAATGTATGGCCGTATCATATGCACCAAAAAGCAGAAATTTTGCTATATTCTCATACCTCTCATCTGTCTAAATAGGCAACTGTATGACTAATTGATTTAATATCTGTTTCTGAAAGGTAGATATTGTTCTTTGTTATGCATTAAATTGTGTTCTCCAAAACTTACGCTGAAGTCCTAACCCCCAGTACCTCAAAATGTGAACTGATTTGGAAATAGGGTCATTATAGATATAAGTAGCTAAGTTAAGATGAAGTTATACTGCAGTGGAATGAGCCTTTAATCCAATATGACTAGTGTCCTTAGAAGAAGAGGTGAAAGAGACACAGAGAGGAGAATGTCATGTGAAAACACAGACACACAGGGAGAAGAGGGCTACATAAAGATGAAGGCAAAGACTGGATTTATGCTGCCACAATTAAATGACCACCTGGGGCTACCAGAAGCTGGAAAGGGTAAAGAAGGATCCTCCCCAAGAGCAGGTCCAGGAACACAGTCCTGCTGACACCTTGATGTTGGACTTCTGGCCTCCAGAATTATGAGAGAATAAATTTCTATTATTTATTGATTGATTGATTTTGACAGGGAGTCTCACTCTGTCATCCAGGCTGGAATAAAGTGGCATAGTCTTGGCTCACTGCAACCTCCACCTCATGGGTTCAAGCAATTCTCCTGCCTCACCCTCCTGAGTAGCTGAGATTACAGGCACCTGCCAATAATCTTTTTTTGTATTTTAGTAGAGACAGGGTTTCACCCTGTTGGTCAGGCTGGTCTCAAACTCCTGACCTCAGGTGATCCACCCACCTCAGTCTCCCAAAGTGCTGGGACTACAGGTGTGAGCCCTTGCTCCCAGCCAAATTTCTGTTATTTAAACCATTCAGTTTATGGTACTTTGTTATGGCAGGAAACGAATACACTCTTCCCTGTGCACAGTATACCTTTTTTTTGGAACAGGGTCTCATTCTGTCACCCAGGCTGGAGTGCAGTGGTGCAATCACGGCTCACTGCAGCCTTTTTTTCCTGAGGTGATCCTCCTGAGTAGCTGAAACCACAGGCATGTGCTACCATGCCCAGCTAATTTTTTTCAAAGTTTTAATAGAGACAGGGTTTCACCATGTTGCCCAGGCTGGTCTTGAATTCCTGGGCTTAAGTGACCCTCCCATCTCAGCCTCCCCAAATGCTGGGATTATAGGTGTGAGCCACCACGCCTGGCCCCACACACAATATACTGGAGCTATACTTTAACATAGCAGAACCACACTGTTGGAGTCTTTAAGGTTATGCAATAATGAGCATCCCAGTTCCCCACTTAAGTTTTAATACAAATTAAAAATAAATCAAAAGAATATGCTAGTGACTCCCAAACACACATCTCCAACCAGATCATTTATGTTAACTGCATATCAAAAATATTCTCAATTTCCTATTGGACAACTCCATCTCTCATACACACTCAATATTAAACCTATATTACAGCAATTACTCCAGGAAGACTCCTTACTTCTAAACTTACTACCACTGTCTTAGTTCAAACTCTTATGGTTTCATTTAACTTAATTAAACTGAAATTACCATCTGACTACTCTGTTTCCAAATCTCTTCCCATCCTTTATTTCACCCAATTTATCTTCTTAAAAATTAAATCTGACAAAAAAGCATAAAGTAACAAGAAATATATCTAACAAAATGTGTATGAGATCTTTAAGTAAACAGCAATACACCTTTATTGAACCACTCGACAGAAAACCTCAAGAAATGAAGAGATGTACCAAGTTCATGGATGGATGAATACAGTATTCTGCAGATTAGTTTCTAAATACATACCATTTCAATAAAAATTCTATGACATTTTTGGTGAGACCTGACAACCTGATTTCCAAATACACGAGGAAGACAAAAGGGAGAAAAATAGCCAAGATAATTGCGAAGAGAAACAAAGTTGGAAGATTAGCCATACCAAGCATGAAGACTAGTTATATATCTTTGGTACTCATGCAGAGATAGCCAAAAATGAAACACGATAAAAACAGCCCCACGCTTATGTGGACACTCAATATATGTCAGAGATGTCATGGCAAATTGTCTGTGTTTGGGGACATGGAGAGGATGTATTAGATTCTTTGGGCTACTAAAACAAAATACCACAGACTGCATAGATTAAACAACAGAAATTTATATCTCACAGTTTCGGAAGCCGGAAGTCCTAAATCAATGTGTGAGTAGGTTTGGTTTCTCCTAAGCCCTCTCTCTTTGGCTTACACATGGCCCCCCTCACTCTGTCCTCACATGGCCTTCTCTCTGTGTGCATACATCTGCGTCCTCATCTCCTTTTCTTATAAAAACACCAGTTCTATTGGATTAGGGCCACATCCATATGACCTCATTTAATTACCTCCTTAAAGGCCCTATCTGCAAACATGGCCCCATTCTAAAGTACTGGGGATTAGGGTCACAGCCTGTGAAATTTAAAAGGACATAATTCTGCCCATAACATGGGGAAACATGGACTATTTATTACATGGTTCTAGAATAATTGTCTATCCACACAAGGGAAAAAACATATAATCAGATTCCTACCTCATAATAGCAAGAATGAAGCAAATTTGTAAACTTTTAGAAGATAGTAGGAAATCTTTATGACCTCTGGACCAAAAGGATTTCTTTAAAAAGACCACATTAAAAGTCAAATTTCTGTGCATCAAAAGACCCTAGAACATAGTGAAAAGTGAAAAACTCAAAAGGACTAAATGTCTATCTACAGGAATAAATAAATTATGGTTTGTTTACAAAATAAAATCTTATACAGCAATGAAATGAATAAACTAGTATTACACGTATCAACATAGATCAATCTCAAAAATATAATACTGAGTGAAAAAAGCAAGTTGCAGAGCATACAAAAATATGATATATATGTGTACGCACATATATTTTATATGCATTTCAAATGCTGTATCCAGACCAGGTGTGGTGGCTCACGCTGGAAATCCCAGCGCTTTGGGAGGCCAAGGCAGGTGGACCAACTGAGGTCATGAGTTCAAGACCAGCCAGGCCAACAAGGTGAAACCCCATCTCTACTAAAAATACAAAAAATTATCCAGGCTTGGTGGCACACACCTGTAATCCCAGCTACTCGGGAGGCTGAGGCAGGAGAATTACTTGAACCCAGGAGGCAGAGGTTGCAGTGAGCCGAGATCGCGCCATTGCACTCCAGCCTGGGCAACAGAGCCAGACTCCATCTCAAAACAAACAAAAATAAATAAATACTGTAACCATAGTCATATATATGTGTACACACATATATTTTATAAAATTATATTTTATAAATTATAAATTTTATATAAATTATAAATTTTACAAATTACAAAATATAATTATATAAGTTTAATTATAAATATAATTATAAATTTTATATAAATTATACATTTTATAAATTATAAAATATAAATTATAAAATATAATTTTATAAAATATATGTATGTACACATATATATGGCCATGGATACATAGCCATATATATATGTATTAAAAGTAAAAACAAAAATAGAATAAGAATGATAAATTCCAAATTCAGGATAGCAGCTACCTTTAGAAAAGGGGATTAGTAAATATGATCAGACAGAGGTAACAGTGGCCTTCAGCAGTATTTGTAATGTTATTTCTGAAACTGCTTGATAGGTATATTATATAATTCTTTAATCTTTTTCTGTCTAAAAATTTTATTATTTCTGAAGCTGCTTGATAAGTATATAATTCATTAACCTTTCTATGCCTAAAATTTTTATTATAAAAATTTTATTATTAAAAAAACTACCCTACTTTCCCTGCTTAGATTTCTGTCGGTTCACATTGCATATAAAGTCAGGCTTAATGACTTGACACAACAGCTGATTCATTTTTTTAGCCTCATCACTCATCCCACTCAAACTCCTTCCCCTACCTCACCACCTCCCATCACACTAGATTCTACGCTGTAGCTATTCTGAGCCACTCATTATGCCTCAAAATCAGTGCCCTTTATTCCACTATATATCTTGATGGTCTGAAAGGTCCTCTCACTGCTTCTCTTGGCAAACCTACCCTCCTCCAAAATCTACATCTAACATCTACCCCCTTGTGAAGTTCCTTTCATACCCTGGTGCAGAATCCGTGGCTTCCTCATTGTATCCCCATAGCAGAGTCTTAATTGATTGACACATTTACAAGTCACATGGGAATTACCTATTTGCATGTCCATCCCCACAAAGAGACCAATAATTCATTCCTAGACAGAGGCCTGTAAATTGTGGCCCATGAACCAAATTCAGCCCACCACCTGATTTTGTACAGTTCATGAGCTAAAAATGTTTAAAAAACATTTTTAAATGGTTTTTAAAAATAAATAATGTTTTTTGACACAAAAAATTATACGAAATTTAAATTTTAGCATCCTTAAATAATATTTTATTGGGACGCAGCTATTCTTATTCATTCATATATGGTCTTTGGCTGCCTCAGCACTGCAATGGCAGAAATGAGCAGTTTCAACATTGACCCGTATGGCACACAGAGCCTAAAATAGTTTCTCTCTGGCCCTTTAGAGAAAAAGTGTGCCAGCCCCTCTCCTAGAAGGTGAAGACTGTCTTATTGGTCTTTGTTACTAGGATCAGGTTCAGTGCCTTACATAGGACTCAGGAAATGTTTGATGGGTGAAT